>NW_026623053.1:10862684-12273934 GCF_023065955.2 Ursus arctos | reverse complement strand
GGGAAGTTAGTTTCCATGCAATGAAGCATTTTTATCTGAATTGAACCTGCTTATTTCTGCTCCAAATCTGTCCAGAGAGATTTATCAGGCAGTAAATGCATTTTTAGAAAACACTGTTAATACTCTTCGAGTTTTACACACCAACCCAAGCTAATAAGGAATTGAAGTTCTTATTCCAGAAGATGTTAGGTAGACACAAGCTATTGGCAGCATGTAACAATATGTTAACTCATCAAGTTACTATAAATGTTAAGTTGAGAATAATGTTATTAAATACTATTTTCTAAACACAAGAAATTGTGGTAATCCAAACCTTTTTGAAACAGATGTTAATAAAAAACCAAAAAACAGCTTTTTTTTCAAGACAGAGTAATACTGTCTGGTCATCTGCCCATTTGAGTAGCCTGCCTCTCTCTACCAATGACCCTTTTTTATGAGCTCTCTGTGTTGAGCTGCACCCTGAACTGTGCATCTCTGTGGAAGGGAAGGCAGAATGCCAGGCACAATGCTGATTCCTTAGCTCTGAAATATGTGAGATTGCTGCGGAAGTTAAAATCCTTCCAAATCAGTAGCCTCATACCTGTGAGCCTTATACATGTGATCAAACAGCCTTAATCCTTCCTCCCACTTTTCGTATCATCAGAGCTCTGCCTTTAGCTGCCAACACTGACTCGAATGGGGGGGGCGGGAAAGAGAAAGAAAGAGAGTGTGTGTGTGTGTGTGTGGCTGGGCTGGGGTGCTGAAAACAGCCCAGTGCAACACTTGCCCTCATCTCTCCTTTCAAGAAGAACAGGATAGATTTTGTAAAAGAGTTTGCCTTTTATATTGTAGAAAACACACACACCCATACTCGGACTTTTCACATGTGGAACAAACTGTTTTTAGACTCTCTTCAGTATGAAATGGGCATACAATTAGGGGTTATTCCTAGAAACCAGAGGTTCAAGCAAGGTGGGACAAGGATGTAAGCATCTCTGTGTCAGCTCTGACAGTGTGAAGTCGGGTCCGGGAGGCTTCTCCCTGACCTCAAACGCCAGGGACAACCGGAGACTAGTGTGCCCCTCGGTGGGACTCAGCGAATACTCCCCTGCCTTGACCTTTCGATGCCGATGCTCGGCTTCCCAGGTGCCTCCCACGATGGGAGTGTGGATTCGGAGAAGCTTCCTTCTCCACGCCTTGGGAAGAACGTCCCCATTGGATACCAGGGGCCCCCTCGCGTAGGAGAAATGGGTAAGCCGGAGTAGATACGCTGTGGGTATGGATGCGTGTGCGCCAGGCAGTCGCTCCAGCCTTGGCGCCCTCCAGCTGCGGTCCCTGGGGCCAAGGTCCAGGGGCTTGATCTGAGCGCGCTTCTACCTGCCGGCCCCCAACCCCTCCCACCGCCTGGCCCCAGCCCTGCTTCCCCGACAGGGGAACCCGCAACTCACCTGCTCCCTCGCTGCCCGCAGACTCTGGCAGCAGCAGCAGCAGACACACACCTGCGAAGAAAGGACAGCGCGAGGGCTGGCTCCAGCCTCCACCCCGCTCGGTGCGACGGAAAGGGGGTGGGGAGGAGCGCGTACCCACCGAGGCAGAAAACGGGAATCCAGGCTGCAGACATGGTAGTCGAGGGGCTGCTCGGACCTGGAAGACAGGGAGAATGCGAGGGAGGCTCCCGGGAACGGAGGCCCCTACGTCCCCACCACACTGCGCCCGCCCTCCCCTTGGGGATCCCGCACCCCTCGGAAACCCAAGGGCGGTGGACGGGAGGGAGGTGACCTAAGAGGCCGCTGCCCCGGAGCTAGCGCCTCTCTATCTGGAGACGACGCTCTGGCTGCAAATCGAGCCAAACCCAGCATCGATGTGCAACCCCGGCCAGGGAGAGGGGGTGCGATATCAAGACAGAAAGAAGCTGGGAACGACAAAGGAGAGACTCGGACAGGCAGGTGTCAGGGACCGCGCGCCCGCAGCCAGACGTCCAGGTCTCCGCACCTGAGTCAGATCCGCGCGGCTGCGCCTGAGTGCGGAAAGCGCGGCTCCTGCCGCTCTATAAAGGCCGGGCCGCGCGCATGAGCACTGCGCGGGGGGCGCGCGAGGAGGGGGCTGGGAGCCTGTCCCCCGGGGCTGGGCGGCGGCCGTCCAGCTCCGCCCTCACCCCCTCCCCGTCCCGGGGTGAGGCCCGCGCCGAGAGCCTCCCCCCCGCAGCGCGGACCTCGGCCACCTGGACGCCGCGTCCGTCCGTAGGGGAGGCGCCAAGGCCCGGGTCAGAGTCTCGCGGCCCCCGTGGGACCCGGCGTCAGGGGTGTCGGAACGAATGTAGAACGGCGGCGGGACCCGTGCCTGGGGACGCGCGGGGTGAGCCCGGGGCCCACGGCGCCGGCCGCGGAGGCTTGACGGCGCTCCGGGCGGGGCGGCTGCCCGACGTGCGCGGCCAGCTTCACTCGGGCTGGGGAGGGACGGTTCCCCGCGCACGGTTCCCGACGGCGGAGCTGCGGCCCCCGCGGGGAGCCTGGGCTCTGCTTCGGCCAAGGCGGCTGAGGTGGCGCAGGGCTGCTCTCCACCCAGAGGCCTTGCGCCCCCGAGAGCTTCCCGGTCCACGCGGCCTCAGAACCAACTTCCCAACTTCGTGCTTCCGTGAAAATGGAGTTCCTACTTCTGAATTAAAAGCAACCTGGGTTTGGCAAACGCGTGGCTCGTATTTTTAGAAACCCTGTCAACTGATTGGTTCTTCTTTCGGCCTCAGGGATCCAGCCTTCCGACCTGGTTTCTGCTGGACTCGGATTTTCCCCCAGAGGGCTCCATTACTGTAATGGGTAAGGCCACGCTTCTGAGGTGGCCCGGGCCCCTCATTGTATCTGCCCTTTCTTCCTTTCTAGATCAGGAAGGACTTCTACTTGATTGCCTTTCCAAATTCCCAGCCCTGTGGTCTGTTGTGATTGCACAGAATCTCCGATTTGGTGATGTGTCCTCCCCCATCGTGGTAACTTTTAACAGGTGGAAATGGGAGAAAGAGCGGAATTCACAGGGAGTGTGACAGACAAGTGACCTCCATGGCAGCCTAGGAACCACCTCCAGACCCAGGAGAGGTGGCAGGATGCTGTTTTGTTTTGTTTTGTTTTGTTTCCCTAGTAGTTTTACTTAGTCCCAAGAATAGCATTTTATTTTGGTGCAAAGAATAACCAGTAATGTATATGCCATAAAATCCATCCCTTTTAAGTGTAAAATGCATGATTTTTAGTGAGTTTACAGAGTTGTGCAACCATCTCCACAATCCAGTTTTAGAACATTTCCATTACTCCCAAAAGGATCCCTTCTCATCATTGACAGTTCCCTCTCCCACCCTCAACCCTAGGCAACACTGATTTGCTTCCTGTCTATACATTTGCCTTTTGTGAACATTTTCTATAAGTGGAATGATACAGCTTCTTTTACTGGGCATAATGTTTTTGAGGCTTATCCATGTTGTAACATGTATGTGTTCTTCCTTTTTATTGCTTAGTAGTATTCTCACACATTTTGTATTAGGAAAGAAACATACCACCATCACCTGGAAGACAAATATTGTAGTGATTTTATAACTATTCTCTTCATCTGGAATGAGTATTTGTACCAGGCAACTGGGGAGTGCTGATTTCATTACCTTTACTATTTGAATATCTTCTGGAGAGAAAGAGACTCATTAAATAACATCTGTTGGCTGGAAGGCTTTTTATTCTTATTTTCATGGCTGCTTTAAAAGATTCAATCTTTTCCATGGTAGAGAGTTACCCTTTTCTTAGAAACCCAGTAATCTAGCCACCACCCCCTGATATTTTTCTTGGGAGAAATTTCAAGCCTTCAGGACTATTAAAGCTGTCTTTTTCATTATTGCTTATTGAGTGTCCTCAATCAGTGTTGGATAATCTCCCAATTGTCATGATGCTACCTAATGAGGGAAGCATCGTGGAAAAAAGCTACCACTCCACTGCTCAGCAGGCAGGTGCCCAAATGACCAGAGGGGTGCATGCTATTCAGGACTCCCACAGGGCACAACCCTCCAGTGATGTAATTTCACTGAACAATTTGGCCCAGTCAAAACTATGCAGCTATTTCCATGATTGACCCTGAGTCTGTGACTACTAAAAAATAAAGGAAATACCTCATTGAGTTTCATAGTTGTTTGCCCAAAGATACAATCTTAATTATTTTGTTTTGAAACCTTTAAGAGAAGTTATTCTTATTTTTCTGGTCTGAAAGACCAACCAAGGAGGGTGAGGGAGTGGGGATGAGATTTCTCATCCTCACTTAGTTTGTACCTCATGCTTACCAGAAGTATATTAAGGAAAAAGTATCTGAACTTAAGAGGTAGTTTTCTCTGCTGTGGGAGAGGAAAAGCCAAAGAAATCTGGGTATGTTTGACTTAAAAAGACAAATTGTTGAAATTACAGTTTCGTATTCAGTTGGGTGACATTTCCGGTTATTGTACTCCTGGGATGCCTGGTTAGTTTTCCCTGCTTTAATTAAGACTATTTGATATTCAATATTTAGACTAACTCCCTTCAAAGCAGTGGATTCCTAACTGGGACTCACAATGGAATCACCTGGGGAGCTTTAAAAAGTACTGAAGCCTGAGTCCCATCCCAGAGATTCTATGTAATTGGTCTGGAACCAACCCTGGGACCAGGGTATTAGAATTTTTTAAAGCTCCCAGGTGATTCTAATGGGCTGCCCAAGGTACATAATACTTACCTCAATGTTAGAGGTTACGCTAATAATTCTAGTTTTTCATTCTTTTTTTCATTATCTTTTCATTAAAATTCCATCAAAAATATACCTATTGTGTTTCCCAGATAAAACATGGAAGCATCTTCTGGCCTGATGGTTGCTGAAAGACAATCCTTAACAGAAGAGTTGAAAACATGGAAGCATCTTCTGGCCTGATGGTTGCTGAAAGACAATCCTTAACAGAAGAGTTGAAAACTCAATTTCAAAAGTAATTTTTCCCAAGTGTGCTGTCTGGTCACATTTCTAACTTTGTGTAGAATGGGCTGGCCTTGTTAAGGGAGTGAACTACCTCTAAAACTAATACCTTATGGGGCATCTTTAGGCTTCAGGATGCTGCTGACAGCTCAAAAGAGTTTCTCAAGAATGGTATGGTTATCTGATTAGATTTGGCTCATTACCTGTATGGATAAGCTCTTAGTTTACAGGTCCCCCCTCTGTTCTGTTTTTACCTAAGTATGAATCCAGTGTTACCTGGAAGTTTTTATGTTTTTGTTGTTGGTCTTTTATTTTTATCTTCAAAAGGAGTATCAATCCTGTCCCACCCCCTATACTCATTTAGCTCCCTTGTAAACTTATTTAGCTAATGCAATACATGGTAACTTGTTTTTATTTCTGTTACAGTGACCTTAAAATGAATTTCTTCCCTTTAGGGAAGTGTACGTTTATCCTGCAGTATCCCATAGGCTCCTATGTTTGGTTATAGACCATAATCAGTTTGAAAACTCTCATCATCTATGTTATTTTACCACATTGATGTTTTTTCTAGATCTAGTTTTCCTGATTGTTTTTGTTTATGTCTAATACTAAGCAAGTACATCTAGCCTTTTGGTTTTTGATGATTTCTAGCAAAGTAATAAATGTCCATAGCTTCTGAGGAGTGAAAAATCAAAGAGTTGATTCACACTAAATTCTATACCTGAAACTAATATTATATTGTATGTTAACTAACTGGAATTTAAATAAAAACTTGGAGAAGACAAAAGTTGATCCTGATAACCCTATGACCACTAGAAATCACTTTCTCTTTTTGGAATTCAGTTTCCTTTCCTATAAAGTTAAGGGGTATTAGACCAAGTGATTGGAAAGGACCTGCCACTGGCCACTTCTGTGATTGGGCAAATGCTCCCTGGGCATATATTGACTTTGAGGGTTATGCCATTTTTCTGTGGTTTGGGAGGCCTTAGGAAACACTGGCTATGCCAGCTAGTTCTCAGCTGCCCCTCAGCAATCCTAGGACCCATCCTTTCTTATGCAAGTTCTCTTTCTAGTCACCTCTCACTGCTAAATTATGGACTGGATCACATTTGGCCCTATTTAACAAGAAAAAAATAGAGGTCATATTGGCCACTGAAGTGCCACTGAGACTTCCCTCCTGAGCGAGGAAAGCTGTGACAAGGAACATAAATTCGTTCTATAAGCCCAGCATATATCCCATGTAAGCTTCTCAAGATCAAGGATCTTCCTCTCTTTGATCTCTCTTTGATTGCTGTACCCCTAGTTCCCAATGCAGTGTCTAACACATAATGGATACTCAAGAAATATTTGTTGAATGAATGAATCATCACATTCTATTTTATCCCTTATAGTGATATATATCATATATATATCATATAGATATATATCATATATATATCATATAGATATATATCATATATATATCATATAGATATATATCATATATATGATATATTTATATTTATATTTTACTGTTATTTTTTAAAGTAGGGTCCATGCCCAAGGTGGGGCTTGAACTCACCACCCGGAGATCAAGAGTCTCATGCTCTACAGACCAGTCAGCTGCCCCCCTCTTGTACTGATTTTTAAAATCTTTGTATTTTAGAATTGTTTTAGGCTTACAGAAAAATCAATAATACAGAGTTCTTATTATCCCCCACCCAATTTCCCCTATTAGTAACATCTTGTATTAGTATGGTATAGTTGTCACAGTTAATGAACCAATAATGACATATTATGATTGACTAAAGCCCAAACTTTATTCAGATTTCCTTAGTTTTTACCTAATGTCCGTCTGTTCCAGGATCCTATCCAGGATACTACATTACATTTAATCAGCACGTATTTGCTTAGACTCCTCTTGGCTGTGAAGCTTTCTCAGATTTTCCTTATTTTTATGACCTTGACAATTGTGAAGAGTACTGGTCAGATATTTTGTACAGTGTCCCTCAGTGGGGATTTGTCTGATGTTTTTCTCACCATTAGATTGGGGGTATGGTTTTTTGGGGAGGGCCAGAGAGGTGAAGTAACGTTTTCATCACATCATATCAAGTGTGTATATCCTATCAACATGAGTTATTACTGTTAGCTTTGACCTTGGTCATGTGGCCGAGGTGGTGTTTGTCAGGTTTTCTACTGTAAAGTTACTCTTTTATACCCTCTTTCTATGCTGTCCTCTTTGGAAGGATGTCACAATGTGCAGCCCACACTTAAGGAGTGGGGAGTTATGTTCAACCTCCTTGAGGGCAGAGCAGCTACATAACTTATTGGGAATTCTTCTGCAAGGGATGTTAGTCTCTTCTCCCCTATTTATTTATTTACTCCTTGTTTTTTTTTTTTTATTTGTGGTAATTCTTCTCCAAAAGGATGTAAGCTTCTTCAAGGCTGAGACTATTCCATATGCTTCTCTATATTCCCAGCGACTTACACAATGCTTTGGAGTACAGGTAGAAACTCTGTCACCAGTATAAAGGATGCTTCATAGCTTCCAATCCTGGCAGCTCTCTGCTGATGACTTACTCTTTTTTACTGCAAGATGGGGGCCAGAAAGTTACCCATTTGGCTCTTGGCAAGGGTGTAATAAAAATGCTAATAATAGTAGTGATCCTGGCACTGTGTTAAGCTCTTTATACGTGTCCCCATAAGAATTTTTGCAACATACCTGCAAGGTGGATACCATCCTAATTTTATAAATGAAGATACTTATGTCCGGACTGATTATAAGACATGTCCCAAATCACACAGCTAGAGTGCAGAGCCAGGGTTCAAATTTGTTCTCTAAAGCCAATGCCCTTAACCACCAGATTATACTGTGTTTTCCCTCATAATAGCTAAGTAAATCCACAAGGAGAGCCAAAGGTCATGGAAGTGACAAAGGCTAGAAGAAAATGGAAAAAGAAGAAATAAATCTCTGACTGGAGTGGCTGGTGTGTGACCTCTGAGATCTGCTATGAAATTGGTAAATCCAAGAGAAACACATAACCCATAGGTTAGCATAACAAGATAATTATAAAATATTATCATGTATTCCAAACACAAAGATAGCAGATTTTGCTCATATTCTTAACATTCAGGTCAAACAGTAATTTCTAAAATATATCCATATGGAGCAAAAGCCTAATGTGATTCAGTTAGCTTTTAAGATAGACGGGCATTAGTGATGATCCCAAACCTTTGCCTCCAGAGGTCCATTTTCTCATATACATACAGTGGGATTATTCATTCTACTGTTTCCCAGGAGATGTGGTTGATTTGCAGTGGGGTGGTCAAATGATAGTGACAGTAATGGTTGTTTGAAGTCATTGATCTAATGGCTTGTTCAGCCATTAGATCTGAAATATATCTCCACCTGTGGTCCTGGGGAATTATACACTGACACTGTTGCTCAAATGTGAAGCTCACATAATATTTTCTACTGGAACAAAGAGTGTAAGCTAAAAACAAAATGTTTCCAAATAGGGGTGCCTGGGTGTCTCAGTCGTTAAGCATCTGCCTTCGACTCGGGGTGTGATCCCAGCGTTCTGGGATCGAGCCCCGCATCAGGCTCCTCTGCTAAGAGCCTACTTCTTCCTCTCCCACTCCCCCTGCTTGTGTTCCCTCTCTCGCTGGCTTTCTCTCTCTCTGTCAAATAAATAAATAAAATCTTAAAAAAAAAAAAGTTTCCAAATAATTATATACAGTGAAAGTCAATTCCTTTATTACACCTTAATTTTTATTTTGTTTTATTTTTTAGCTTGATAAATGCTTATTTATTGTTTTTTGCTAAGATTATATACTTTTCTTTTTTTAAAGATTTTATTTATTTATTCGACAGAGATAGAGACAGCCAGCGAGAGAGGGAACACAAGCAGGGGGAGTGGGAGAGGAAGAAGCAGGCTCATAGCGGAGGAGCCTGATGTGGGGCTCGATCCCATAACGCCGGGATCATGCCCTGAGCCAAAGGCAGACACTTAACCACTGTGACACCCAGGCGCCCCAGGATTATATACTTTTTTAAAAAAAGTTTTTATTTTATCAACTGGTGCTTATCACAAGTGCACTCCTTAATCCTTATTACCTATTTCAACCCCCCCCCCCACCATTAGTTTGTTCTCTATAGTTAAGAGTCTATTTCTTGGTTTGTTGCTCTCTCTTTTTACCTTTGCTCCTTTGTTTTATTTCTTAAATTCCATATCTGAGTGAAATCATAGGGTATTTGTCTTTCTCTTACTGACTTATTTTGCTTAGCATTATACTCTTGAGCTCCATCCACATCATTGCAAATGACAAGATTTCATTCTTTTTGATGATTGAGTAATATTCCACTGCACCCCCCCCCCACATCTTCTTTATCTATTCATCAGTTGGTGGACATTTGGGCTCTTTCCATAATTTGGCTGTTGTAGATACTGCTGCTATAAACATCAGGGTGCATATATCCCTTCAAATTGTTGTTTTTGTATCCTTTGTATAAATACTTGGTGCTGTGATTGTTAGATCATAGTGTAGGTCTATTTTTAACTTTTTGAAGAACCTCCATACTGTTTTCCAGAATGGCTGCGCCAGTTGCATTCCTGCCAACAGTGTGTGAGTGTTACCCTTCCTCCACATACTCACCAACACTTGTTTCTTGTGTTGTTAATTTTAGCCATTGTGACAGGTATGAGGTGGTATCTCACAGTAGTTTTAATTTGCATTTCCCTGATGATGAGTGATGTTGAGCATCTTTCCATGTGTCTGTTGGCCATGTGTATGTCTTCTTTGGAGAAGTGTCTGTCCATGTCTTCCGCCCATTTTTAAATTGGATTATTTGTAGGGTTTTTTTTGTGTTGAGTTGTATAAGTTTTTTATATATTTTGGATACTAACCCCTTACTGGATATGTCATTTGCAAGTATCTTCTCCCATTCCTTTTAATTTTGTTAATTGTTTCCTTCATTATGCAGAAACTTTTTATTGTGATGTAGTCCCAGTAGTTTATTTTTGCTTTTGTTTCCCTTGCCTCAGGGGACCTATCTAGAAAAATTTGCCACAGCCTTTGTCAAGGAGGATATTGCCTATGTTCTCTTCTAAGATTTTTATGGTTTCAGGTCTCATATTTAGGTCTTTTATCCATTTTGAAATGTTTTTGTGTGTGGTAAAAGAAAGTAGTTCAGTTTCATTCTTTGCATGTTGCTGTCCAGTTTTCCTAACACCATTTGTTGGAGAGACTGTCCTTTTCCCATTTGATATTCTTTCCTGCTTTGTCGAAGGTTAGTTGACCATAAAGTTGTGGTTTTATTTATGAATTTTCTATTCTGTTCCATAGATCTATGTTTCTGTTTTTGTGCCAGTACCATACTGGTTTGATCAGTACAGCTTTGTAATATAACTTGAAGTCCAGAATTTTCTTCCAATCCATGAGCAAGAAGTTTTTCCATTTCTTTCTGTCATCTTCAATTTCTTACATCAGTGCTTTATAGTTTTCAGAATACAGATCTTTTACCTCTTTGGTTAGGTTTACTCCTAGCTACCTTATGGTTTTTGATGCAGTTGTAAATGGGACTGATTCCTTGATTTCTCCTTCTGCTTCATTATCGGTGTATAGAAATGCAACAGATTTCTGTACATTCATTTTGTGTCCTATGACTTAACTGAAATCGTGTATCAGCTCTAGCAATTTTTTGATGGAGTCTTTTGGGTTTTCTGTATAGAGTATCATGTTATTTGCAAATAGTGAAAGTTTGACTTCTTCCTTGCCGATTTGAATGCTTTTTATTTCTTTTTGTTATCTGATGTCCGAGGCTAACACTTCTAGTACTATGTTGAATAATAGTGGTGAGAGTGGACATCCCTGTCTTATTCCTGACCATAGAGGAAAAGTTCTTTTTTCCCCTATTGAGGATGATATTAGTTGTGGTTTTTCACATATCATCTTCATTTTGTTGAGGTGTGTTCCCTCATTCCCTACATTGTGGAGGGTTTTTATCATGAATGAATGGTGTTCTTCGTTAAGTGCTTTTTCTGCATCTTTTGAGAGGATCATATGGTTCTTATCCTTTCTTTTATTAATGTGGTGTTTCACATTGATTGATTTGTGAATATTGAACCACCCTTGCAGCCCAGGAATAAATCCCACTTGATCATGGTGAATGACTCTTAACGTACTGTTGGATTCTTTTTGCTAGTATTTTATTGAGAATTTTTGCATCCATGTTCATCAGAGATATTGACTTGTAGTTCTCTTTTTTAGTGGAATCTTTGTCTGGTTTTGGAATCAGAGTAATGCTGGCCTCATATAATGAGTTTGGAAGTTTTTCTTTCATTTCTATTTTTGGAATAATTTGAGAAGACTAGGTATTATCTCTTCTTTAAATGTTTGGTAAAATTCACCTGTGAAGCCATCTGGCCCTAGACTTTTGTTTGTTGAGAGATTTTTTATTACTTATTCTTTGCTGGTTATGTCTGTTCAAATTTTCTGTCTTCCTGTTTCAATTTTGGTAGTTTATATATTTCTAAAAAATTATCCTTTCTTCCAGATTGTCTAATTTGTTGGCATGTAATTTTTCATAATATTCTTTTATAATTGTATTTCTGTGGTGTTGGCTGTTATTTCTCCTCTCTTATTTGTGATTTTTTAAATTTAGGTCCTTTCTTTTCTTTTCTTTTTTTTTTTTTCCCTTGATGAGTCTGGCTGGAGGCTTATCAATATTATTGAGTTTTCTAAGAACCAGTTCCTGGTTTCATTGATCTGTTATATTGTTTTTTAAAATTTCTATATCATTTATTTCTGCTCTGATATTTATTATTTCCTTCCTTCTGCTGTTTTTAGTCTTCATTTGTTGTTCTTTTTCTAGCTCCTTTAGTTGAATGGTTAGGTTGTTTATTTGAGATTTTTCTTGCTTCTTGAGGTAGGCTTGTATTGCTATATACTTTCCTCTTAGAACCACTTTTGCTACATCCCATAGGTTTTGGACCATTGTGATTTCATTTTCATTTGTTTCAGTGTACTCCTTTATTTTTTCTCTTATATCCTGGCTGATCCATTCATTGTTCAGTAGAATGTTATTTAACCTCCATGTATTTGTGATCTTTCCAGACTTTTTCTTGTGGTTGACTTCTGAAAATCTGGTTTCATAGTGTTGTGTCCAGAAAAGATGCATGGTATAACTTCCACCTTCTAAAATTTTTTGAAGCTTGTTTTGTGTCCTAATATGTGATCTATTCTGGAGAATGTTCCATGTGCACTTGAAAAGGATGTGTATTCTGTTATTTTAGCATGGAATGTTCTGAATATATCTTTTAAATTCATCTGATCCAGTTTGTCATTAAAAGCCATTGTTTCCTTGCGGATTTTCTGTTTAGATTATTTGTCCATTGATGTAAATGGGGGGGGTATTAAAATACTCTACTATTACTGTATTATTATTGATTAGTTCCTTTATGTTTGTTAATTGTTTTATGTATTTGGGTGCTCCCACATTGGGTGCACAAATATTTATAATTATTATACCTTCTTGTTGGATTGTCCCCTTTATTATGATATAGTGCCCTTCTTTGCCTCTTGTTACAGTCTTTGTTTTAAAGTCTAGTTTGTCTGTTTTAAGTATTGCTACTCCGGCTTTCTTTTGACATCCATTTGTGTGATAAATATTTCTCTGTCCCCTCACTTTCGATCTGCTGGTGCCTTTAAGTCTGAAATGAGTCTTTTGTAGGCAGCATATAGGTGTATCTTGGTCTTTTATTCATTCTGTCACCTGTCTTTTGATTGGAATGTTTCATCCATTTACATTCAATGTAATTACTGGTAGATATGTATTTATTACCATTTTGTTACTTGTTTTGTGGTTGTTTTTGTAGTCCTTCTCTGATCCTTTCTTGTCTTTTTCTTTTTCATGCTTTTCTTGTTTTCTTTAGTGATATATTTGGATTTCTTTCTCTTCATTCTTTCATAGTAGCAGTTTTTGATTTGTGGTTACCATTAGGTTTGTGTATAACATCTGCATATAGCAGTCTATATTAAGCTGATGATTGTTTAAGTTTAAACCCATCATTTACCCCTCCCTGTGTTTTAGGTATATGGTGTTCATATTTAAATCCTTTTATTTTGTGAGTTCCTTGACTGCTTTTTTACAGAAATATTCATTTTTACTACTTTCATGTTTCCCACTTTCATACTGTCATTTTTGGTCTTTCTTTTCCACTCAAATTGTCCTCTTTAATATTTCTTGTAGGGCTGATTTGGTGGTTGTGAACTCTTTTAGTGTTTGTCTGGGAAACTCTTTATCTTTCCTTTTATTCTAAATGATAGCCTTGCTGGATTGAGTATTTTTGGCTGCAAGCCATGTTACTTATATCTGTTTCACTTAGATCTTTGGCTGTGGCCTTGTCCTTTTCTTTCACTTGGGACAAATTTCTGTGTCTTCTCATTTTGTCTAAGTCTCTGTGCCTGTTTCTGTGTTTTTGGAAAGTCAGCTACATATCCTGTTATTGAGGGTAATGGATTTATGAAGAAGAGGTCCTATAGTGCCTTATAGTATAGTGTCCCCTGTTCCCCAGGGCCTGACGCTTCCTGCAGTCTCCAGTGTGTGCTGTGTGCCCTCTGCTATGCTTATCCTTTAGGCCAGTCATCTGCAGAGACTCTCTTTGCTTTTTGGGGGCAGTGTTTGGTCCCTGGCCTGAATGTGGCGTGTTTTAACTAGGTATGCTCCGGTCTGCTTGTGAAATGAGACCTGTTGTCACCACTGCCAGAATTGAGACTCTGAAAAACTCCCGTATTGGGAGACATGCTGTAAGCAGTGGCTTGGGCCGGTCTTCTGGGGGAGGAGGCCTGGTGCACTAGGACTGAGGTAAGCATGACTGGGAGGGGCAGTTGCACCAGAACACAGGGGGCGGGTCTTGGTGTAAGCAAGTTAGGTAGCGAGTGTTGGACTTGTTCCCACAGGTGGCCCTGTGCTTATGCTGAGGGGTGGGTGAGGGAAATGGCACTGGCCAGTTCCTTTGTTCCCAGAAGGGTCGCTCTGTGAATGCTGCCTCTCTGGGACATGCCTCAAGAAGAGCAAGTAACCTCTCCACTATGTGCCCCAGGCACTCTTCAGATTGCTGTTTTCACGTTGTATGCCTGCAGGCTGTTTGCCTTGTCTTCACTCCAAGAGAAGCCCCAATGCCTCCAGGCTCTCCCAGAGCAGAGCCCACTGACCTTTAGAACTCCAGGCTTTAAGCCCTACTGGTTGCAAGACTTCACGAAATTCAGCCTCTCTTGCTTTCTAAGCCAATTGCGATCAGGAGTCATCTTCCCCATGCACTTCCTGGTGTGCTAGTCTGTTTCTCATCCCTTTCTGCAACCACAGCTCCCTCTCCACAGCAGCGCCAGGATCTACTTCTCTCCCAAATCATGTTTCCACACTTCCTACCTTCTTTGATGTGGCCTCTTCTCTACCTTTAGTTGTGGAGTTTGTTCTGCCAGTCTTCAGGTCAATTTCTGGGATATTTAGGATTATTTGATGGTTACCGAGTTGTATTCTTGGGATAAGGTGAGCCTAGGATCCTTCTACTCAGCTGCCATCCTCCTCTCCCTTATTACACATTAATTTTAAAAAGTCAGGCATGAGAGACAGTTCCTTGAAATATGGCATATATGAATCGAAGTATTTAATAAGACTTAATTTCATCCCTAGTTTTTACTGCTCTGCTATGATAGTATTTTCATGTTACAGAATAATTGTTGAAGACGTTTTAATATTGTGCAAATCTGGGCTGCAATAAAATATGACTCATCATTATTAATGTAATTTTAAATAAGAAAAAACTTCTGGGAAAACTGTAGTGATTATAAGATGCATACTAATTTGGAAAGTGCTAAAATGTAGATAAAATATGCATCAATGACTTAAGTTATTACTAATTCTAAAGGATACAGTTTTATAGTAAGTGACTCATAAGTATTACTAAATATTTAAACCACATAAGAGGAAAGGGAGACACATAAAAAAAAGCAAGGAATATTTGAATTTAGCTTTGAGTTTCCTGGAAGGCTAGACAATAAAATAAAATAAAATTTTATATATATATATATATATATATATTTATATATAAAATACTAGTTATTGAATGATTAAAAGGATTTATCCTCCTCAGGATATGTATGTATGTGTATGTATGTATATATATATATATATATATATATATATATATATATATATATATACACACACACACACACACACACACTTTTTTTTTTTGAAACTGAGTTATAAAAAGAATGCTGATTTGGAACATCTGTAAAGAGCTGTAGGCAATGTAAAGGCCATTGTCTTCAACCACAACAGTTTTAAAGAATATATAGAAATGCTTTCATTTGACAATTTCTTCAACCTTTGAAAGCAGAAAGTGTGATTGAAGATTTGGCCAATATCTTTAGAAATTTTAAAATAAAATTTATTTAAATTGCTTAGCCAACATTTCACACTAAAGAACATCTTTAATAGGAATGCTGTACCAAGTATGACAAACATAGCAATGAGATTTGCTGAGCTTTATATTACCCTGAAAAGCCACAATTATTTGAAACGTAATTGGTACTGAAAATCATTTTTATGGATGGCAGAAGAAAAGCACAAGTTTTAGCTGTTTTTAGATTGAGCTATTTATGACCAACAGTGTTATAATTGTAATAAAAGCTGTTACATGACCAACGCTAATTCAGATTATGCCTTAAGTCCATGAGTTGCATTTTGTGTTTTACATTTCTTTCCTTTTTTAAAAAGATACTTGTTATGGAAAATTTCAAACATGTGCAAAAAGTAGACACAATATTATAGTGAACACTTTTTTTTTATCTGTTACCCAGCGTGAACAATGATCAATTTATGGCCATTTTTGTTTCTTTCATGCCCTTACCCCTGATTCTTTTGAAATAATCCCAGATATTATAATCTTTAGTCTTTAAAGTATTTCTCTAAGGTAAGGACTCTCTTTTTAAACATAACCACATTAGGATTATCATACCTAAAGAATTATTAACTCCTTAATGTCATAGCCACTTACAGTGTACATTGCTTCAATTGTCTTACTAATTTTGTTTATAAATGGATTGGTTGCTGAATCAAGATCAAAATGAGGTTCATACTCAGAGAAGAGACAAAGTGGCTCCTTCTCCATCTCTGAACATTCACATCCTCAACAATATGGACTGAGCGCCTACGGTGGCAGGTGCCATGCTGGCTGCTGGGAAACAAAGGTGAATGCAACAAAATTCTGCAAAGAATGCATCATCCAGTGCATGGGAGGGAGTAACCCCATGCTTTTGTTTGTAGGGAATGCTTAGCAGCCCTTACTCCTGGGAATTCCTCTCATATTGAATCTAAATTCCTCATTTGCGGCCTATTTCCATTCTTTTTGTTTTTAGTGGACAAGGAACGATATCACTACAGACTGTTATCGTATCTATTTTTGTTTTTTGGGGGGTGATGTTTCTTTATTGTTTTTACCCTGTTGCTATTTTTTGCTTTTGTTTTTACTTTTCTGCCTTTCTGTAATCTCTTCCGCTCTCCTACCACTTGTCTGCCAAGTATGTATGCCGTGTAACCGTGTATCTATAAAACATTGAACCACATAGTTATGTGGAAGACATAAAATGTGTGTCTACCTAGGGGGAGTAACACAAAATGGCTTATTTGGCCAACAATCCTTGTACTTGTAAGTATGTGCTTAGAAGCAGTAGGGTTTTGGAATTTAGAAGAGATGCTTTATAGTGTGCAGAATATAAATAACATGATTTTAATGTTTTAAAGTATTTTCATATCAATTATTTCTTTATCCTCTCTATAATCCTATGAGTTATAAGGACAAGTATGATTATCTTTATTTGGCAGGTGGGAAAAATGCAGCAGTAAGAAATTATGCTGTATAAAGAGTACATACAAAGATAGAATGGGCCAAGCTGAGAGAGTAGTTATCTAGACTTAGTCTGTGTTCCTCTACTTGTTTCTGATGTTTTTATGAAATCATGTAACACTGACTGTACTTCGATAGAAGACAAAAGGAGTGACATGTCTAACACATGCATATTGGTCATTTTGACCTTCCTGCTCACTCCCCTCTCAAAGCTCGCTGATAATCCCCCTCCTGGCATGCAGCAGACCTTACTGGATGACCCCGTTGATTGGTGAAGGACAGACACCTGAACTTAGATGTAACAGTGGGCTCTTTCTCCCAGAAATTTGAAACTGGCTTACAGGAACTACTTAGCATTGCAGCAGTGGCTCTTGAATAAGGAATGTATAAAGCCAACGCTGACCCATGGGCAAGTTAAGCCAGGTAAGTTGGTCATGGCAGAGAGAAGAGTAAAGCAAATGGGCATTCACTTCCTGGTCAAGTGAATTCATCACCCGCCCTTTTTTTAAATTTTATTTTTAGGCAATCTTTACACCTGACATGAGGCTCAAACCCACAACCCTGAGATCAAGAGTCACATGCTCCACCAACCAAACCAGCCAGGGGCCCCTATTCCCTTTTGAGGCCAGTTGTACTTCCTGGCTGGGAGATACTTGGTATTCATCCAATAAATTCCATTTTTGCTTAAGTACTTGGAGGGGATTTCAGTTCCTTACAATCAACTGAGCCCCAAGACCCAATCAAATGCTTTATTTAGGCAAAGGAAATCATTGTAAAAGGTTCATCCTGGGGCTTTTACTCTTTTTCTAAGAGATGGCATTGGTGTCAGTGTTTTTGCGTTTCTAGCAGAGGTGGGAGTGTTTGTGAATTTCCCATGGAAGACTCAGAAGAGGAACTTTTCTCATTTTAAACTTTCCCAGCAGGGATGCCTGGTTGGCTTGGTTGGTTAAGCATCTGACTCTTGGTTTCCACTGGGGTCATGATCTTGGGGCCTAGGATTGAGCCCTGCGTCGGGCTCCATGCTCAGTAAAGAGTCTGCTTGAGGATTTTCTCTCTCCCTCTGTCCCTCCCCAGCTCTCTCTCTCATAAATAAATAAATCTTAAACACACACACACACACACACACACACACACACACACACACACACACACAAACTTCCCCAGCATTAGGAAATTCTCCTTCTGCTTCTCCAGTTGATTTCAGATCTGTAGGAGTTGGAGGGAAGGACTGTGCCATGATTCTCACCTCTGGGACTTCAGAGCAGCCTTGAAATAAGTGGTGCTCAGCTCTGGGTGCCCCTAGGGGACAGTAGACTTCTTTCTGAGCAAGCTTACACCTTGGGATTTCTGTTGTACAGAGTCCTTGTCAGCTCCTTCCCCACTCTTACTCCCTGCCATCTGACTCATTAGGATCCTAGAAGGCTCAGAATTCAATGTTTCTTCACAGGTGTTTTATTTCCTTAAAACAACAACAACTTTGAAATGTATCGTCACCCACTAAGCATTTATTGTGTTACTATAATGGACATTGTGGTTGTCTGTGTGACATTCATATTGCCTTTCCCCATGCATAACACCTGTCTACTGAGTCTCCCCAGTTTTACACACCAGTGCATGGCATTCACCTGTGCACAATGGCAGTTCATGGGTCTCCAAAGCTGGGACTCCTGGTCATTGAGAGACGTCACGTTCTCTCTTCCCCGGATGTTAAGGAGAAAGTGCTTTGCACTGGTAGCTGCTGGCAGGCCTCTTGCAACGGAGATGACAGCCTGAAGGAGAGGAAACAGATGGAGTAAGCAGAGTGAGTAGAGCTGCAGAGAGGTCTAGCTGGATCTCATGTGCATAATGCCTGAGGCTTACGTTGCTTATGGACTTTGAGGTACAGGTGCCAATGAATTCCCATTATTATTTAAGGCAGTGTGAGTTCAATTTTCTATTATTTTCAGCATAAAGTATTCTGATATAGAACTTTTAAATTCATTTACTTCTCTCAAATTTTGGGTTACTGATTTCACATTCAAATCTGAGCACCTTCAGTGTACTGGCACAGCACTAGGCTTTTGCCCTCATGACAACCTTATGAGGTAGATAATACTCTTATTGAATTTCCACTTTCAGATGAAGATACTCAGGTTCTGAGAGATTGTGACCTCTCTAAAGATGCAAAACTGATAAGTAGCAGTCAAGTCTGAATTTGAGCCTATTGCAAATACTATATTATATCTATTTATTATAGAAAAGAAATTAAAGATAAAAATTCAGCTTTTAGATAGTTGGCAGTAATCACTCGTATTTGTGAAATACTTTCTATATGTCTGAAGCATATCTGAACCCATGTTACCACCAGGTTGATGAGTATCAACTGTAGGTGCGGATTGATACAGAGGCCAGACACAGAGAGTACCTAGGAAATGAGTCAAGCTGTGTGTATCCAACTAATGCAGGGAGAACGTGCTACACAGTAAAAAGATGAACAGTGTTCTCCAGTGACAGGCACGGTGTGTAAGCCTGTGGGTCTTCTGGAGAGGGCTTCGATGTCATTGTATTGGATTAAGTCTGAATGAGTGAGGAGCACCTTGGGACTTGCAGACAGTGTCACTGAGAAGCAGGCAGAATCCGCCTCCACCCCAAGCGCAGCTGGATCTTTATGATCAGATCATCAATCTTGGTGTTACACAAGATGACATAGAGACTGGCATAAAATAAGCATCAACATACCTTCTTATTTCGTTCTTTCCAGTTTTAAAAATATGGAACATTTTGCAAATTTGCATGTCCTTGCACAGAGGCCATGCTCATCTCTGAATTATTCCAATTTTAGTATATGTGCTGAAGCAAGCACCACACCTTCTTTTAACGTATTTATTCTCCCTAGGCTGGCACGGTGTGGTCTAGGACCTTTCTGGTCCCAGAGCTGCAGAATTAGAGCAAGGGTCAGTTATCCTGATGTTTCTGAGAATCTTACAAGCCCTCAGACTAGCTATAAATCTATCAGAGTATTGATTCTAATTTTACAGATGGGAAAGTTAAGATAATTAAGTGGGGGGGGGTTAAAATTATTTGGCCTTCAAGTGCATTAGGCGGTAACTGAACTGAATGAAAACTAAGGTATTTTGCCTGGCTCCTCAATCTTTGTTCAACTAGAATGCATTAGCTTTTCACCCACGGGAGGTTACCTAAACCAATTTTGTTGCAAATGAAGCCCAGAATAAAAATTAGGAACATCATTGGAGGTCAAGGCTGTGCCTTTAAGTATAAAACCCAAAAAGAGTAAGCCTGAATTTGTTTGTAGTAATTAATGTTGAAGAGTTGGTAACAGGACTAGACACGTACTTTAATCAGACTGCCTGGTGGTCACCCAGAACAGACATGCTATGACACCTGTGACACTAATGTGGAAAAGCCACGGTTTCTTGGTCAAGAGAGAGACTGTCAATCCTCAGGACAATGCTGATTTCCCAGCACAGTGAGGGGCTTTAGGGCCATAAAGTTTCCAAGGCTTTCCCCTGTGTATTTTGATTAGTGCGTTTTTGATAAAGTGGGCAATAGTTTCTTTTCTCATTCCTAAGGTCCCCTTTTCGTGCATCAGTAACAACCTAAAGAAGTCTTCTACCACCATTAATTCTAAATGCTCTTAGCTAATTTAACGGTATTGGATAGACTAGAATTGGGGGCATCTTAGATAATGGATAATTTCAGACAGCTCCCATGACTCACGTTCTCATTCACTCAGAAATATTTATTGACTGCATTCTGTGTGCTGGTTCCTGGCTAGAGAGTAAAGAGCAAACAGATGTGATCGCTGCCCTGCTGAAGCTTGTAGTTTACTGGGGAAGGTAGCATCAGATGTGTAATTACAAAACATGATGGATGGAATAGAAAAGATCTGAGAGTTATGAAGACATGTGCCAGGGGATCACATTTTGGATTGGGGTACCACCTCCTGAGGAAGTGATTCTTTATGCTGAGAACTGAAAGATGAGAAAGCACGAGAAGGTGGAGTGGGAACAAGAGTTTCCTAAGCAAAAGAAAAGGCAGGTTACTTGTGGTGGTGGAGGAAAGAATTGGTCCTGTTGGAGTAACTGAAGCTGGAGTATGTGAGCAGGGAGGGAGAGAGATGACAGGCAGCGGTGGGTAGCTGCGGGCCCATGCACTTTGGTCATT
This sequence comes from Ursus arctos, assembly GCF_023065955.2. NCBI lineage: Eukaryota > Metazoa > Chordata > Mammalia > Carnivora > Ursidae > Ursus > Ursus arctos. The sequence continues at coordinate 12,252,941 of NW_026623053.1, read as the reverse complement.
TGAGCTTTGGAATCTTGAGATATCTGAATTTAAATCTTGGCTTCTACTTTTATTTATGATCTTGGACAAGTCACTTAATTTCTTTGTGAGTCAGTTTCCACCGCATTGAAATTATCTCCTGGGCAAACTAATGCAGAATGAGTGAATCTAAATGTCTGGTCCATAGCCCTGCCGGTTCCTTCTCTCCACCATCTGCTTCCTTTTCTCTTCCTGCATTGTTACTCAGAGCTATTGACGTAGTTGGATAGTTATTTAACATTGGTTTTCTTGGCCCTTTCCCATTATCTTGCAACCTGAATAATCAAAAACTGAATGATCTGGAGTTAAATATTATTTAAGAAATTTCAGTTACATCATTGATGTTACCTTTATTAATTATAACAGATGCATTTAGAATTAATTGTCACAGTCTACCTTTGCTCTTGAGTCTACCCTTGAGAGATACTCAGGTTCGTGTTGGCTTAACGTTTATTTACAAAACAGCTGTGATTCTTTTTTTAACTTGGAAAAGATTGTTTTGATGCATAATATGAAAGCTGACTGTGTGACTTAGTAAACCAAAAATATTTACTCAGAAAACATTTCAAATTGCAGTTATCTGTCATGTTGAAAAGGCAGCTTTTTGTTTCAGTGCAATGAATGCAACATAGCATGTTTTGGTTTATTAGGTCTGTTGATTGAGAGTGGTTGTAGGAAAACACTTGGGTAAATATTCCCAAATATAACAAGTGCCCCAGATTCTCAAACATTAGGAAGATGTCACAGGATATACTCATTCTTCCAGGTGAATGAACTAGATCACAGAATTCTTCTGTTTCTTTCTTTCCCCACCCTTACTATAATAAAGTCTATTGTGAAGGAACTACTCGAAGTGGTAACTAGCACTAATTATCTTTCAAAAATGCTTCAAAAGGGAGTTTATGCTTCACACCATCTTATACCTCTGTGACCTAGAACTATACCTTTGGCTTCCATAGGTCTTAGTGTAAAATAGAACATCATTATGTTTCCTACCAACCTCACAGGATGGTCCTGGGTGTTAAACTAGATGCCATTTTTAAAATAGTTGAGAATGGGGAGCATTCATTCAACAAATCTGCCTGAATGGAAGAAACCAGAAGTGCTCTTTCACAGTCTGGCCCAGGAGTATGATTTGAGCATTGTAACAACCCTACAAAGTCGTCAGGACAGCAACTATCAAGAGCTAGGGGAATAGTAGGTACCATGCGATGAAGATTTTTTAAATTCACTTGTTATGTTTCTCTAAATAATTAAATCCCACAACTACTCTATAGCTCATTTTGTTGTTCATTGACCTGTGCTGCCAGTAGGTTCTTTTCCCTATAGAACCCTCTAAACCTTTCATTGTTCATACTTGCCTTCTTGGTTTTTGAATGAATCAAAAAATAGCTCTCAAAGACTTAAAACAGTCATCCCCTTTGTAGCCTTCTCTCTTAAGAAGTCATAGTTCCCCCGTATCTTGTATATCATTTTCTTTTCTGTTCTTTTATAGTTCTGAGTTTTACAGTTTTTCTGCCAAGTCTGCTGAACTTTTCTTCCCAGGTCTTTTTTTCTTTCTTGTTCTCTTTTTTCTATAAAAGAGTCTTTCCTTCCCAGAAAGTTATGCTAATGTCCCTTTTAACCCCTGAATTGTAATGTTACTTTTCCAACCTACTGGGTTGAACCCCTAGGCACTTTGGGGAGGGCCTCATGTTGTCTGATGGAAAACTACTGGCCACTTAAAATTCAGAACACTGGCTGTCCCCTCCACATCCCCTTTCTAGGCTGCGGTGCCCTACCACTGGGAGGCCTTCCTCTCCTTAGGTCATGGTGGAAGCGTTTCCCCTTCCGGGACAGGGCACATCGACTGAGTTCCGGCAAAGGGGCTTTCCTCCTTCCCTGTAAACATTATCTGATGGTGTAATTCAGAGGGAAAGGGGAAGAGCCAAGGCAGTTGTGCTGTTTTCTGCTTTTCCTGGCAAGATTGTTGGGGCATGTTGTTCCCAGAGCCTGTCCTCATAATCTGATCATTCTCATCCTCCTGGGGTGGTCCAGAGGTTGCCACACAGAGCAGTGCGACAGGCCACCAGCAAGGTGATAAAGAAGAGAACACCAAGGGGACCTGCCCACAGGTGAAAGGGAGAATGTTAATAAATGAAAGTCCCGAATCTCACACCTTCCTTCAAGTAGAAGTCCCAGATGGAAACTCTCTGAATCACACCCTGTAAATATTTTCACCCTGGGCTTATTGTCCTTAGACCTTTTGTTGTCAGGGAGAAACAGCAAGAGGAAAAAAAGTAGAGATGAAGGAAGAGGAAAGTTCAAAGAAACTTGGGAACTTGACTCTTGGAAGCAGCCTATTCAAAAATATATATTTAAACAATATTGAGAGCGACAGGGAGGATGTTGACTTTACTGAAGGTGGCGTGAAGGCAGGGCACCCAGTTTTACCAACTGTTAAGTGACCCCTATATGAACATAAAAAACATATAAATTGGCTTATTTCAGACATCCCAAAGAATGAAGTGCTTTTTACAGGGGGGAAAAAAAAAGAACTGCTGTTCAATTTCAAGTGTAAGCAGAATAAAGTTTAAAAATTAAAATTCTTCAAAACCCAGAAACTGTCTGTTAACTATTGACAAATATAAATTTTAGTGGATTCATAATAGGAAAATCCTAGTTCTGGTGTTTAAAATGAAGTGCCACTTATTTAAATTTAGTCTTTGAGAAATAGTACAAAACCTAAAACTTATCTCTAAAAATAAAGCTCTCTAACCTATAATTTGAGAGCTCTCCGATTTTAATATGAATTTCTTTGACAAGTTCTGTTTCCCTTGTGACGGAATGTCTCTTTTCAGTTTGAGTCATGATTGCACATTTATGAAATCTGACAGTGCTGTTTTTATACAGGCTGTGATATTTGGGTCAAGGTGATGGCTGAGACATTGCGAAGGTGGAGTAATTTGACTGATTGGATGTGGGTGGTGAAGAAGGTTTACCTGGGAGTGACAGAGGGTTACAGAAGGACAGGGGGAGGCAGGGCATGGGATACCAAAGGTGCATTTCTACTGTCTTTGCCATTTTGCCTGCCACTTGAATTCACAGATGTCTGATGCTGTACTATCCAACCCTTCATTAATCTTTGAAATTAGCTAAGAAAGGGACTTTTCTTTTCTTTTTTTTTTTTTTAAGATTTTATTTATTTATTTGACAGAGAGAGAGAGAGCCAGCGAGAGAGGGAACCCAAGCAGGGCGAGTGGCAGAGGAAGAAGCAGGCTCCTAGCGGAGGAGCCTGATGTGGGCCTCGATCCCAGAACGGCGGGATCACACACTGAGCCAAAGGCAGACGCTTAACGACTGAGCTACCCAGGCGCCCCAAGAAAGGGACTTTTCTTGTAGCTAAGTCCAGGGTTCTGAAACTGGGGCCATGGGTGTATTTGACTGTAAGTTCTGAATTTCTCTACCAAAAGCAAAATCCATTCTCTCTCTCTCTCTTCCCCCCCCCCATTCTGTTTTAGTTAGTAATAATGGTTATCTTAGAGGACACAATTTCTTGTTTTTGTTTATTTTTTGTTTCCTTTAAAAATATTTATTTATTTATTTAGTTAAAGTAATCTCTATGCCCAGCATGGGGCTCCAGCTCACAATCCTGAGATCAAGAGTCACATGTTCCACTGACTAAGCCAGCCAGGCTCCCCTTTTCCCTGTTTTTATCAACAAAATACTAAGGAACCAAATTTCATTTGCTGCTAGAGTCTGAGAGCTTATGGAAGCCACTAGATAAAGAGGGACAAAAGGAGGTTTTTTTTTCCCTTGGCACTCAACAGAGAATGCATTTCTAGAAGCCTAACATATTCTAGCAAGGGGAAAGCCACAGCTGTGAATGCAATTAATGGCCCTTGCATTTGCAAAAAAACACAGATCCATAAAGTGCAATGACGTCTTTTTAAATGTGTGCTGTATTTGGGGGGCAAAAAAATAATTTACAGGCAGGGTGGGATTGTGCTTAAAGCAGATGGGTATGTTTTCAATGTGGCATGGTATGGGGTGGAGCATGAGAATGACCAATTCTACCATAAAATATTAAAATCTGCTGGTGTTCTGGAACTTTATTTTTTTTCTTCTTATGATTGCTTCTCTGGCCTCTGCAAATGCCCCTGCCTTCTCTCCAGATCTGGATCCAGATTCTGGCCAGCTACTTAGACCAGAGGATTTAACTGGTTTCATATGTTACTGGCACCAAATTCTTAGAAAAGAAACAAACAAACAAACAAAGAAGAATCTGATGATGTACTTTTTCCATCAGCTTTGCCATATTCTTGGAAGTTTTAGGTGTGTTGTCTACTAGACTGTTTACTCCTAGGCTGCTTCTTCGTAATATTGATAATAACTTTTTAGGATGCCTTTGATCAGTGGTTCTTAAACTTTAATATGTATCAGAATTATCCTGAAGTCTTGTTAAATATAGATTGCTGGAGCTCGCCCCCATAATTTCTGATTCAGTGTGTGGGGGACAGAGCCCTGTAATTTGCATCTTTAACAAATTCCAAGAAAATGCTGATGCTCCTGGTTTGGAGATCACACTTTGAGAAACTCTGTTTCAGATATAAGTTTGTTAGATATTAATCCCAGTCTTCTTACCGGGTTTCTTGATCAGCTGCTGAGATTAGCCCTTACTCTTTTTTTTTTTTTTTGAGTAAGCTCTATACCCATTGTGGGGCTCAAACTCACGACCCGGAGGTCAAGAGCTGCATGCTCTACCAATTGAGCCAGTCAGATGCCCCAGCCCCTTTTCTTAATAGGGGTTTCCAGAAAGTACAGTACTGTAAGTCAGAGGAACTCTTAACAGTTTATGAACTGCCAGAGCCTAGGAACATTCCACTGGAAGAATTTTAGGAATTTATGTTAGCCGTGTGGTATCTGCTACACCATGGGAGTTTGTCAGTGTCCTGGAAAGACCTGGAGTTGCCAGGGTCAGAGATGTTAGACCTGAATATCTCATCACACTCAGACATCTTTTGACTAATCCTGCAGGTTGAATCCCCAAATCTCAACCACTATCGAACTCAATAAGATGGTACCTTATAGTCAGGACCTTATTTTATTTAATTTAATTTTTATTGAGATGTAATTGACATCTAACATTATATTAGTTTCCAAGGTGCAATAAAACGATTCTATATATGTATATATTGCAAAATAATAACCACAATAAGTCTAGGTAACATCCATCGCTACATATGGTTACAAATTCTTTTTTCTTTAAAAGATTTTATGTATTTATTTGAAAGAAAGAGCGCACCCGAGAACATGAGCAGGGGGAGGGGCAAAGGAGGAGGGAGAAGCTGACTCCCCACTGAGCAGGGAACACAGTCCCAGGACCCTGGGATCAGACCTGAGCCAAAGGCAGACACTTAACCAACTGAGCCACCCAGATGCCCCTACAAATTCTTTTTCTTGTGGTGATAACCTTGAAGATCTACTCTCCTAGTAACTTTCAATTATACAATACAGTGTTATTAACTGTAGTCACCATGTTGTAAATCATATCCCCAGGATTTCCTGGTTATATAACTGTAAGTTTATACCTTTTGACCCTCTTCACCCATTTCATCACCCTCCCCTACCTCACCTCTGGCAATCACCAATCTGTTCTTTGTATCTATGAGTTCTATTTTTTGTCTGTTTATTTTTAGATTCCACATATAAGTGAGATCATACAGTATTTATTTTCCTCTGTTTGACTTATCTCATTTAGCATAATGCCCTTAAGCTCCATCAGTGTCGTCACGAATGGCAGGATTTCTTTCTATTTTATGGCTGAATAGTATTTGAGACCATATTTTATTTGATTGGCATAGTAGACCGATTGTAATGAGAAGCTTTTTAATAATTAATAAAACAAAAGAGTCTTTGGATTTTCTTCTGTTTAAATAACAGTGACTGGAATTGTTACTTTTGTTTTCAGTAACCCCATGGAAATATTTGTTAATTATTCCCATGTGGTCTACGGAGGAACAAATAGGTCAGACACTAAGCCTGAGCCTCAAACTCTTTTTTTTTTTTTAATGATTTTTTATTATATTATGTTAGTCACCATACAGTACATCCCCGGTTTCCGATGTAAGGCTCGATGATTCATTAGTTGTGTATAACACCCAGTGCACCATGCAATACGTGCCCTCCTTACTACCCATCACCGGTCTATCCCATTCCCCCACCCCCCTCCCCTCTGAAGTCCTCAGTTTGTTTCTCATAGTCCATAGTCTCTCATGTTTCATTCCCCCTTCTGATTAACCCCCCTTTCTTTATCCCTTTCTTCCCCTACCGATCATCCTAGTTCTTATGTTCCATAGATGAGAGAAATCATATGATAGTTGTCTTTCTCTGCTTGACTTATTTCACTTAGCATTATCTCCTCCAGTGCTGTCCATGTTGTAGCAAATGTTGAGAACTCGTTCTTTCTGATAGCTGAGTAATATTCCATTGTATATATGGACCACAACTTCTTAATCCAGTCATCTGTTGAAGGGCATCTCGGCTCCTTCCACAATTTAGCTATTGTGGACATTGCTGCTATGAACATTGGGGTGCATATGGCCCTTCTCTTCACTACGTCTGTATCTTTGGGGTAAACACCCAGTAGTGCAATGGCTGGATCATAGGGTAGCTCAATTTTTAACTTTTTAAGGGACCTCCACACTGTTTTCCAGAGTGGCTGTACCAACTTGCATTCCCACCAACAATGTAGGAGGGATCCCCTTTCTCCACATCCTCTCCAACAATTGTTGTTTCTTGCCTTGTCTATTTTTGCCATTCTAACTGGCGTAAGGTGGTATCTCAGTGTGGTTTTGATTTGAATTTCCTTGATGGCTAATGATTTTGAACATTTTTTCATGTGTCTGTTAGCCATTTGTATGTCTTCATTGGAAAAGTGTCTGTTCATTTCTTCTGCCCATTTTTTGATTTGTTTATTTGTTTCTCGTGTATTGAGTTTGAGAAGTTCTTTGTAGATCTTGGATACCAGTCCTTTATCTGTAGTGTCATTTGCAAATATCTTCTCCCATTCCGTGGGCTGCCTCTTAGTTTTTCTGACTGTTTCCTTGGATGTGCAGAAACTTTTAATCTTGATGAAGTCCCATAAATTCATTTTATCTTTTGTTTCTCTTGCCTTTGGGGATGTGTCATGAAAAAGGTTGCTTTGGCCGATGTCGTAGAGGTTGTTGCCTATGTTCTCCTCTAGAATTTTGATGGATTCCTGTCTCACATCGAGGTCTTTCATCCATTTGGAGTTTATTTTTGTGTATGGTGTGAGATAGTGGTCAAGTTTCATTCTCTTGCATGTAGCTGTCCAATTTTCCCAGCACCATTTATTGAAGAGACTGTCTTTTTCCCACCGGATGTTTTTTCCTGCTTTATCAAATATTAGTTGCCCAAAGAGCCGAGGGTCCATTTCTGGTGAGCCTCAAACTCTTAACATCTGGATGGAAGTTAAGAGGGGGAGTCAGAAATTTTTATTATAGACTCCTGGATGAATATCTGGGGATAGCTACGAAAAATAGCCACCTCCAGTGGCTTTCCTTATCCTGGCTAATTTTTTTCTACAATACTTATTATATTGGAATTTACACCATTTACTTATTTATTAAGTCACCTGTCACCATCGAATGCACATATCCTGAAGGCAGGGACTTTGTCTTTTTCCCAGTGCCAAGTGGTTTCTGGCATGTTCTTGTTGCTGGATAAATATTTGACAAACGAGTGAATGCATAAATCTATCTTGGTCAGCAACTTATCTCGTTCCCAGATTACCAAACCACCAATAGATTTATCATTTTCCCACAAGGAGGTAGGTCGCCTAAATGTCGGTTCTGCAGGACAAATTTCTATCAGCAGCAGGTGGGGATGATGATGGTATTCTGAAGCAGGTAGGCTAACAAGTTGAGGAATTCTGGAAGAGAATGGGCAAAGGCAGACTCTTTGAATGTGTTGCCTGAGTTGTTGGAACTCCTTATAATTATGACCAAGACCGTAAAATTAATATATCTCATCCTGTTTTAATAATACCTCTTCTTTACCTATACAGTTTCTTGAGTTAATTCTCTTAATTTGGGGTTGAATCATCCTTAATCATTGCCTTAGTAGGCAGTTTTACTGGCTGTTAAAACTTTTTAATTTTTAACTGAAAACTCCTTATTCATGGATGTAGCCTGAGTGGAGAGCTACTGTGCTAGGCATTTGCTTGGGCTTTACTCATCGGAGGGAGGGGACTGTTTATGAGTTATCTGTGAGAATTTTTTTGTTTTTTATTTTGATGATAATTTCAACAAATGTAATATAATATAATGTAATATAATATAATGTAATATAAACATAGTCTAGATCATCAAGCTGATCCCCTTATATACCTTAGTACTACCATCATATTTCAATGCCCACGTATGCATTTGTGTTTATGACAGTTGGGTTGGGGTCATGCGTTTATTTTTTCAATATATGGATATTTAAATTTATTTACTTATTCATTTATTTGGTTCCATACCCAGCATGTAGCCCAATGTGGGGCCTGTACTCACAACCCTGAGATCAAGACCTAAGCGGAGATCAAGAGTCATGCTTAGGGGTGCCTGGGTGGCACAGAGGTTGGGCATCTGCCTTCGGCTCAGGGCGTGATCCCGGCGTTATGGGATCGAGCCCCACATCAGGCTCCTCCCCTATGAGCCTGCTTCTTCCTCTCCCAATCCTCCTGCTTGTGTTCCCTCTCTTGCTGGCTGTCTCTATCTCTGTCAAATAAATAAATAAATAAAATCTTAAAAAAAAAAAAAAGAGTCATGCTTAACTGACTCGGCCACCCAGGTGCCCCAGGAGTCATGCATTTATAATAAACTGTCATGCATATATGAGAAAAGAACAGTGGCAGGTGATGTATAATGATACACTTGTACCATGTGAAGATCAGAACACAGTGCAGAGACCCCATATGAAGGAGCTTGTGTCTGATCTTGTAGATCCTGTGATGACAGACCATTGAAGGGACTCAGATCAGCTAGAGATAGCAAAGATGAAGAGAAGAAATGTTCCTGACGTTCAGTCAGCATGGATTAGTTATTATTTGTCTCTGGAGGGAGGAGGGTTAGGGTGGTGAGAGAGTAGTGAAGGGTGGCTGCTCCTGTTTCTCAAGCCTGAGCAATGTAGAGATTTCCCTAAAGGGAAAAAAAAATTTTTTTTTTGCAGTATATGGTGCTGACTTGAATGAATTATATGATAATGTTACTTTCATATGTATATGCAAAAAATTAGACATAAATTTTTTATTAGTCTTATAAAACCAAAACATATTTACAAATTAAATATAAAGAACCATAAAATATGAAGAACCATAAAACCAGTTAATTCTAAATTAACAACTTCATTTTTTTTTTAAGATTTTATTTATTTATTTGACAGAGAGACAGCCAGCGAGAGAGGGAACACAAGCAGGGGGAGTGGGAGAGGAAGAACCAGGCTCCTAGCGGAGGAGCCTGATGTGGGGCTCGATCCCAGAATGCTGGGATCATGCCCTGAACCGGAGGCAGATGCTTAACGACTGTGGCACCCAGGAGCCCCAACAACTTCATTTTTTTAAACAACATTAATTTTATATGACAAATGGTGTTGTTTTGATAAAACTAAACCACTACTTGCAAACTAAGTTTAGCACACATTGGTACAGCACAGGATATTTTGAGTTAAGATAAAGAAAAGTGGTGAAGAATTGTCAATACACAGCTCACAAACAGACTCAACCCTTTTAAAAAAAGAGGTTCTACATCTCTCAAGTTTGAGAGACTTTTTTTAAAGACTCCACTCAAGGGTTTCTTCATTTGAAAGGCTTCTCTGCCAAACCCAGCTGGGTCTGTGCAGAGTTCTGTCAATTAATTTATCTCATAATGTTGTGACTTTTATGTATTTTTTTTTCTCTGAAAGCAATTTCTTTTTAATGTCCATCAAAACTGGAACAATGCCTAGCATATAGCAGGGCACAGTAAAGGTTTTTTGGTTGAATGAAAGCTTCAAATAGACATCTGGGTTGGCTTTCTCTCCTTTCTTTCTCTTTCTTTCTTTCTTCCTTCCTTCTTTCTTTTCTTTTCTTTTCTTTCTTTCTTTCTTTCTTTCTTTCTTTCTTTCTTTCTTTCTTTCTTTCTTTCTTTCTTTCTTTCTTTCTTTCTTTCTTTCTCAGAGAGAGAGAGCACAAGCAGGAGGAGCTGCAGAGGGAGAGGAAGAAGCATGACTTGAGCCAAAGGCAGATGCTTAACCAACTGAGCCACCCAGGCACCCCTGGACTTTTTTTTTAATTATTCATTAAGCAAAATAAAAAAAGCCAGGGTGTATATTACGGTTCAGTCTGAAGACAAGAGACATTATGAGTGCTATGGGTTAAGGGATTTTTATAGGAGTTAGCTCTTATGTAATTGAGAAGGAGCTGGAGAAGTGAAGGTCCAGGCAGGGAGTCAGATAACTGGAGAAGGGTAACCAGCCAGGCATCAGAGAAGCCAAGTATGTCCAGTGATGGGGAACCTCACGGACAGGTCTGTGCAAGCTGGCTACCACATATGTGTCTGGTCATAGGTGTGGGTCACCAGGGTCAATAGGAGGGAAGAAGAACTGGATGTGGAACAGAGGAGAACAAGGAATCTGGAATCTGTAGGCTACTTTTGCATATATCTGTCACCATGTCTGACTACAACAACTTTCAGAGAGTAATGACCATTGCTTCACTTCTGCCTTCTAACTCTCATTCAGGTTCCTCTTGGTCAACTCAACCCCACAACCATAGAAGGAGAGGATTTGGGGAAACATAGTTCCAGCTTAACCAAGTTAACACAGTACAAACCACCACAACCAGATCTCTGCTTCAGCTAGCGTAGCTCTCTAGGGCACGTGCGCGCACACGCACACACACTCCTTGTTTATCCATTCATCATATTATAGAATATATATATGTATATACATATGAACGTAACATTATCATATAATTAATTCAAGTCAGCACCATATACTGCAAAAAAAATATATATATGTATGTATATATTCTGAGTAATAAACAAATCCTTAACTATAGGGAAGAAGCTGATGGTTACCAGAAGGGAGGTGGGTGGGGGGTTGGATGAAATAGGTGATGGGGAATAAGGAGTATACTTGTTGTGATGAGCACCGGGTGTTGTATGAAAGTGTTGAATCACTATATTATACACCTAAAACTAATATCACACTGTATGTTAACTAACCAGAATTGAAAAAAAATTTTTTTAAAGATTTTATTTATTTATTTGATAGAGAGAGAGACAGCCAGCGAGAGATGGAACACAAGCAGGGGGAGTGGGAGAGGAAGAAGCAGGCTCATAGCAGAGGAGCCTGATGTGGGGCTCGATCCCAGAACGCCGGGATCACGCCCTGAGCCGAAGGCAGACGCTTATGACTGAGCCACCCAGGCGCCGCCCAGAATTGAAAACTTAAAAAAAAAAAAGTAAATAAAAAAGATGAAATAAAATAAAATAACCCAAGAAAAGAAAGCACAGCCATAAGAAAAAAATGAATGAATAGGTAGATTTGAAAATAAAAGAGAATATCTGGAAATGGAAAATATAATTGTTCAAAATTTTTAAATTCAGTGAGTGGGTTTAAGATCAGATTTGACACAGCCATAATCACCACAGGAGAGGGAGAGAAGGAGTCAGAAAAGTAAGAATAGAATGAGGGTGGTAGGCAATATTTAAAGAGGTATGGGCTTTAAGTTTTCCCGAGTCAACCTCTTCCACAGATCCTAGAAACAAACTGTTTCAGGAAGAATGGAAAAGCCCAAATACTTTTAAAACTATGAAGGAATTCATCTTGCAGTGAACATCTTCCCATGAAGAAAACTCCAGTTCTAGATTATTTTACAGCAAGTCTTGCCAAATTTTCAAGGAGCAAATTTACACAAGTTGTTTCTGAGAACAGAAAACATTCTAGGGGACACCGTCACCTTGAGAGCAAATCCAGACAAGGTCAATTTGAAAAGGGAAATTACAGGTCAATCTTATTAACATATGTGCAGATCGAATCCATCAGTCAATAATGAACACCCAAAGGACCTCAGTCCAAAGCTGAAGGAAATGGCTAACGTAAGTAAAAACAAGGGGCGGAAATTACCAGCATTGAAATCAGGAAGACCTGCTGGGTATATTCTTTCCGCTTAGAAGGAGAGGGCACACCCCACTGAAAGGCAAGGTCAGCATAAGTAGATAGACGTTTTGGGCAATTTTCTGTTTTTTTTTTTTTTTTTTTTTTGATTGTTAGTGATACAGCGTGTTCTTTATCTTATTTTGCTTAAAATTTACATATACATTGTGTATATATTCACCTATATTTTCTGTTTACTGTAGTATACTTTATTGTTTTATGTTATATTTCTGATTCATTAGGAGCTTATTCTCGTGAGGAGAGAGAGCACACAAGCAGGGGGAGTGGGAGAAGTGGGCTCCCCGCTGAGCAGAAAGCCCCACGTGGGGCTCAATCCCAGGACACTGGGATCATGACCTGAGCCGAAGGCAGACGCTTCACCAACTGAGCCACCCAGGCACCCCAAGCATTGATTTCTTGACTGTAAAATGAGGAAACGTGATTCTTGCCTAGCAGAGTTTTTGTGGATTAAATGGGAAATATGTAAAGCCTTCATATAGAACATGATCCATAGTAAACTCTCAGTAAATAAAATTACACTTTATAACGATGAAAGCATTAACTGCCCTAAACCATTATCCATGACATATTTATGCGTATGTATACAGATATAGATAAAGGGAAAATATTTGCTCAATGGACTTAGGTTGTTTTGCACACTCAGCAATTATCAGCTGCTGTGGGACGGAACCATTCAGATATATTAGCTGAAGAACTTTGAAGAACTTTTGGACTAATTTAAGAGAATATTGGTACTGCCAGCAAACTGAGAAATGGTGTTGATAAATGATCCTTGAATTCCTCATTTGTGATTCTGAAATGGAACCCAGAGGGGTTCTGTGGCTCAGATCTGACTGACTTTTAGCACTGAATCCCGCAGCCTAACATTGGGTACAAACTGGTTCAATTTGCTTCCCTTCTGGGTCTCACTCTAGCAAATCTTTTAGTTTTCATTGCATTGAGCATTCACAGAAGTGCCAGTCTAATTATTGTTTTCTTCTTGAAGATTTTATAAGAACTGCAGAAAATCAGAGAACTTGCTGAATTCAAATATCCACTATAATTTTTTGCAAATATATCGGCTGTGGCCATGAAATTAATCAAATACGGAACGTAAAACAAACAACACAGAAAGGAGGGTAAAGCTTAACTACCCTGTGGAAGAAGACAGATGTTCTTTGTCTAATTGAAGAATGATTAGACTCCAAAATACTGAGATGCTCATGTGTCCTTCACTTGAAGTCATTATACTTTCTCTGAGTTTTAGCCTCACTGATAATCTTTTTCCTTATAAATTTAATGGGATCCTAAGTTTAAAAATACAAAAATATGAACAAGACTTTTCCTTATAAATGATCTGTTCATTTCTTTTGCCCATTTTTTCTTAAAAATTTTTGATATTTTTGTCAATTTTAGAAGTTCCTGCTATATATTAACCTTTTATTTAAAATACATATTGCAAAAATTTTTCCCTATTAATCATTTGTCTTGTGACTTATGCTTATTGTCACATAATAGTTTTAAACTTTTCCTTAGCAAAACTTCTTTTCTTTTCTTTTACTGCACTCAGATTTTGAGTATGGTTGGAAAGCGTTTTTCTACACTCAGGTTTGGAGGAATTCACCTATATTTTCTGTTTACTCTAGTATACTTTATTGTTTTATGTTATATTTCTGATTCATTAGGAGCTTATTCTCATGAGGATGGATCTAGTTTTATCTTTTTCCAAGTGGCTATTCAGTGTACCAAAAGTATTTACTGAAAATTCCATCTCTGCCCCAGTGATTTAATATGTCACCTTTATTATACACTAGATTTCTATGTGTCATTGAATCTATTTCTGGACTTTCTATCCTAGCCCATTAATCTGTCTATTCATTTTAATTATAGAAGTTAATCCTCTCTCATAACGTTTCCTTTTTCAGTGTTTTTCTTTTTGCATGTTGATTTTTCCATGTGAATTTTAGCATCAACTTGTCTAGTTCCAGAGAAGAAAAGTCTTGTTCATATTTTTGTATTTTTAAACTTAGGATCCCATTAAATTTATAAATTATGTAGGGAGAGGTGACATCTTAATGATGTTGAGACGTTCTAACCAAGAACATGGGATATCTTTCCATCTGTATAATTCTACATTTGTGTTTTTCAAGAAGACTTTTAGTTTTCCTCACTTAGGTTTCAAAAACTTCATATTAGGTATATTTTAAAGCAGTTTTTAGAGTGTTATTCTAAATGAGATTTTTTTTCTTCCACGATATCTTTCAGTTGAGAATTTGTATATATGAAAGTCACTGATTTTACATACTAATTTCACATAATGCTATATTGCTATATTCTTTTATTTTTTTAGCGGCGGTTCTTTAAGGTTTTCCAGTTATATTAGCATGTCATCTGCAAGTAATACAAGTTTTGCTTCCTTTTTCCCCAGTTTTTAACTTCTCAGATTTTTGGGGGGTAAGGAGGAGTTTTAATTGCTGTGACTAATATCTCCAGTACAATGTTAAATAATAGTAGAGATAGTGGGCATCTTTGCCCTGTTCTTGAACTTAGTGGAAACCTTCTAATGCATCTCCATTAAGAAGAAGTTGGCTTTAGGATTAAGGCATATAACATGCTAAGGAAATATATATCCAATACTATTTTCTTGAGAGTTTGGTTTGGAATGGTGTTAATTTTTCTTGAAGATCTTTTCAGCATTTATAATGGAAAATCATATGATTTTTCTCCATAGAGCTGCTATGATGGTGAAGAATGTTAACAGATTTCCTAATACCGAAATATCCTTGCAATTCTGGTACAAATTACCTTGACTGTGGTGTGTTATTTTCGTAATGTGGTATTGGAGCCTGTGCAATAATATTTTACTTAGGATATTTTACAAGTATATTTATAAGTGATATTAGATATTAATGTTTTATTTGCTTCATAAAACAGGAAGTTTTCCTTTAGTGTTGTTGTTGTTGTTTTGCTACTCTAGGTGATTTTGTTTATCTTTTATTTTAATCCCAATATAGTTAACATACAGTGTTATATTAGTTTCAGGTGGACAATACAGTGATTCAGCACTTCCGTACATCACCCGGTCTTATCACAGCAAGTGCTCTCCTTAATCCCCATCACCTATCTCACCCATCCTTGCCATTCACCTCCCCTTTGGTAACCATCAGTTTGTTCCCTATTGTTAAGAGTCTGTTTCTTGGTTTGTCTCTCTCTCTCTCTTTTCCTTTGCTCATTTGTTTTGTTTCTTAAACTCCACATATGAGTGAAATCATATGGTATTTTTCTTTCTCTGACTTACTGTACTTAGCATTATACTCTCTAGCTCCATCCATGTCATTGCAACTGTTGGAGTCTTTCGGGTTTTCTACATATAGTAGCATGTCGTCTGCAAGGAGTGAAAGTTTTGCTTCTTTCTTACTGATTTGGATGCCTTTTTATTTCTTTTTCTTCTCAGATTGCTGTGGTTAGGACTGCCAGTACCATGTTGAATAAAAGTGGTTGAATAAAAGTTGTTTTGTTCCTGGGGCACCTGGGTAGTGCAGTCGTTAAGTGTCTACCTTCAGCTTAGGGCGTGATCCCAGCATTCTGGGATCAAGCCCCTCATCAGGCTCCTCCGCTGGGAGCCTGCTTCTTCCTCTCCCAGTCCCCCTGCTTGTGTTCCCTCTCTCGCTGGCTGTCTCTCTGTCAAATAAATAAATAAAATCTTAAAAAAAAAAAAAAGTTGTTTTGTTCCTGACCTTGGGGGAAAGCTCTCAGTTTTTCCCCATTGAGTATGATGTTCGCTGTGTTATTTCTTATACATGGCCTTAACTACGTTGAGGTATGTTCCCTCTAAACCTACTCTGTTGAAGGCTTTTATCATGAATGAATGTTTTACTTTGTCAAATACTTTTTTCCGCACCTCTTGAAACAATCATATGGTTTTTATCCTTTTTCTTATTGATATGATATATCACATTGATTGATTTGTGAATAATGAATTACCCTTACAACCCAGGAATAAATCCTATTTGATCATGGTGGATGATTTTTCAATGTATTGTTGGATTCAGTTTGCTAGTATTTTGTTGAGGATTTTTTGCATCAATGTTCATCAGAGATATTGGCTTCTAGTTCTCTTTTTTGGTGGTGCCTTTATTTCATTTTGGTATCAGGGTGATACTGGCCTCATAGAAAGATTTTGCAAGTTTTCCTTTTCTCCCATTTTTTTGTAATAGTTTGAGAAGAATAGATATTAACTCTTCTTTAAATATTTGGTAGAATTTGCTTGTGAAACTGTCTGGTCCTAGACTTTAATTTGTTGGGAGTAGTTTTTCTTTAGATTTTATCCTCTGAAGGAGTTTATATAGCATTAGTACTATCTGGGCTCTAAAGGTTTGGGAGGATTCTTCTCTTAAACCATCTGGGCCTGGTTCTAGTTTTTTGTTTTTTGTTTTTTTTTTCTTTATGGAAATTGGTCTATTTAAGCTTCTTATCTTTATTGGGGAAATTAAAAAAAAAGATTTTATTAATTTATTTGAGAGAGAGAGAGAGAGAGAGCATGAGAGGGGGGAGGGGCAGAGGGAAAGGGAGAAGCAGGCTCCCTGCTGAGCAGGGAGCCCCATGCAGGGCTCAATCCTGGGACCCTGGGATCATGACCCAAGCTGAAGGCAGACGCTTAACTGACTGAGCCACTCAGGTGCCTCACTGGGGTAAGTTTTGTTAAACAGTGCTTTCCTAAGACATCTTCCATGTCATCTAGGTTTTGAACTTTGTTTATATAGAAATGCGCAAAATTGTCTTTTATGATTTTAAAATTTCTTCATTAGTAGTTATTATTCCTAGTTATACATTATTTTACATATTTTTGCCCTCTTCCTTTTTGTCTTGTGTGAACTACCTAGTGTTCGTTTTGTTGCTTTTAGTAAAAGAACCAGGATTTTTGAACAATTTGATCTATTATTTTTCTGTTTTCCATCTCACTGATTTCTGCTTTTATTTCTATTATTTCCTTTATTTTGCTTTATTTTGGATGTGCTTTGGTAGTCTTTTTCTCACTTTTGAGTTGGGAATTTAATTCATTTATTTTTACTTTAAATTTTTGCTCATATTGGTCTTTAAGGCTGTATTAATTTCCTAGGGCTGTTGTAGTGAATTACCACAGGGTTGGTAGCTCACAACGGCAGGAATTTACTCTGTCACAGTTCTAAATGCCAGAAACCCCAAATCAAGATGTAGGCAGGACCGTACTCTCTATGAGGCTCTAGGGGAGAATCTGTTCCTGGCCTCTTCCGGTTTCTAGTGACTACTGGCATTCCTTGGCTGGTGGTTACATACTCCAGTCTCAGCCTCTGTTGTCACATCGCCTTTTCTGTCTCTGTCCCTATGCTGCTTTCTCATAAGCATATGTGTGATGTTAATTGGGGCACCTCTGGATAATCCAGGATAAACTCCTTCTCTCAAGGTCCTTAATTAAATCACCTCTCTTGCCATAGAGGCAATATTAGCAGTTTCTAGGGATTAGGAAATAAATCTCTCTATAGGAGACCATTATTTTCAGTCTGCAACAAAGGCTACAAATTCTCCTTGATCACTGCTTTAAGCAGACACATATACCTTGTTAGGTAGTGTTTTCATCATCATGATTTTTCAGAGATTCTTTAACTTATGTCTGTTTCTTATTTCACCCAAGATTTGTATAATAGAAGACTTTTTAATTTCCAGAAGTGACTTTTTATTTTATGATTTCATTTAAAAATTTCTAATTTTATTGCATTGTGGTACAACAGTGTTGTTTGTAGTATCTCTATTTTATGGAAATTTATGCTTTCTTTATGACCTAAAATGTGATTAATATTTGTGAATGCTTTACATATACTTAAGGAAAAAGTATATTCTTTATTTTTAGGGTATTGTATTCCAAGAAATATCTGTATGACTGATCTTATGGATTATGTTATTTAGATGTTCTGTGTCCTTATTTTTGATTGGCTTGACTTGGCTGTACTGAGAGTGGGGCATTTAAGTATCCTATTTAGGGGCCTATCTCTTTCTTACTCTATCTCTTGTAGTTTCTACTTCATATAGGTGGTTACTGGGTTATTTGGTACAAGTTATATGTTCTTTATGAGTTGTGGCTTTTCGTGTCATAAAGTGTCATCCTTTGTCTTACTTAATGCCTTTTAGTGTGACTGTTACTCTGAGTGATATCAAGATAGCAACCCCAGCTTTATTGTGGTTTTCACTTGCCTAATATATTTTTGCCTGTTTCTTTATTTTAGCCTTTTAAAATGGCCATGTTTTAGAATTGTCTCTTATATACAGTATAGAGTTGTTTTGATTTATGAGCCAATTTAACATTCTTTTTCTTTTAATGGGCAAGCTAAGTTCATTAACACTTCTTGGCATGATTTATTGAGACTGATATCCATCTTTGATATATTAATATTGATATCTATATCTTATGATCTGTACGTCTCATCTTTGTCACATTATCTTGTGTTATAATTACTGGATGTAATTATACTTACTATGTTTCTCTATGTAGTGTGTCTTCTTTGCTCTTAAATATTTTTATTTTGGTACTCAGGAAGATTTGTATTGTTTTTCTTGTGACTATCTTTGTATTAATCTCTTTAATAGTGCCCTTAATCCCCCTTTTCTTACTTTTTACTACCTGGTTTGTCAGTTTTAAATGATGTCCTCTGACTCCTACTAATTACTTTTTTTTTAATTGAAGTATGGTTGATACACAATGTTACATTGATTTCAGGAGTACTACATAGTGATTT
Source organism: Ursus arctos (assembly GCF_023065955.2). Lineage (NCBI taxonomy): Eukaryota > Metazoa > Chordata > Mammalia > Carnivora > Ursidae > Ursus > Ursus arctos. The sequence goes on along the minus strand of NW_026623053.1, from coordinate 12,233,970 downwards.
GACAGGTTTACTTGTTATGCTGTGCTCACCACAAGTGTAGCTACAATCTGTCACCATACAATATGCCACCATACAATTACAATTCCATTGACTATATTCCTTATGCTGTGCCTTTTAACCCCATGACTTACTCATTCCATAACTGGAGCCTCTGTCTCCCCTGTCTGTTCACCGATTTGCCCATTTTCCCATCCCCTCCCTTCTGGCAACTGTTTGTTCTCTGTATTTATGGGTCTGTTTCTGCTTTTTATTTGTTTGTTTTGTTTTTTAGAATCCACATGTAAGTGAAATCTTTCCCTGTCTGACTTATTTCACTTAGCATCTAGGTCCTTCTGTGTTGTCACAAATTGGCAAGATCTCATTCTCTTTTATGTCTAACGTTTATATATATAAACGTTATTTATGACACTATGACACTATATATATTTATGATATATATTTATTTATGACACTAAAAGCCACAACTCATAAAGAACATATATATATATAAAACTTCTTTATCCATTCACCTATAGATGGACACTTGGGTTACTTCCATATCTTGGCTATTGTAAATAATGCTGCAACAAAACAGGGGCATGTATCTTTTTGAATTAGTGTTTTCATTTCCTTTGGGTAAATACTCACAGGTGGAAATACTGAATTGAATGATATTTCTTTTTTTTTTTTTAAGATTTTAGTTATTTAGAGAGAGAGAAAAAGAGAGAGAACACAAGCAGGGGGAGGGGCAGAGGGAGAAAGAGAATCTCCAGCAGGCTCCATGCTGAGCGCAGGGCCCCATGTGGGGCTCGATCCCATGACCCTGAGATCATGACCCCAGCTCAGATCAAGAGTTGGATGCTCAACCAACTAAGCCATCCAGACACCCCAAATGTTATTTCCATTTTTAATTTTTTGAGAAGACTCCATGCTGTTTTCCACAGTGGCTACACCAGTTTACATTCCCAACAAGAGTTCATGAGGGTTCCATTTTCTCTATATCCTCACCAACACTTGCTGTTTCTTGTCTTCTTGGTTTTAGGCATTCTGACAGGTGTATGGTGATATCTTATTGTGGTTTAGATTTGTATTTCCCTGATAATTAGTGATGTTGAGCATCTTTTCATGTATTTGTTAGCCATCTGTATGTCTTCTTTGGAAAAAAAATGTTTAGTCAGGTCCTCTGCCCGTTTTTTAATTGGATTATTTGTGGGTTTTTTTTGTCTGTGTTGAGTTGTATAAGTTCTTTATTTATTTTGGATATTAACCCCTTATTGGATATATCATTTGCAGATATCTTCTCCCATTCAGTAGATTGCTTTTTCATCTTGTTGATGGCTTGTATTCCTTATTGGTTTTCTTTCCTCCAGAAGTATAAGAAATAAATTTATGCTGTTTATAGCTATCTAGTCTACGGTATTTTGTTATAGCATCCTGAATGCACTAAAACAATGGTCATGCTATTTATTTAGAATTTCCAGATTAATGAGTTGGTACATTAGTGACTTTTGCAAGGAGTTGTTTATTTATTTATTTATTATTTATTTATTTATCTGAAAGAGAGCAGAGAGAGAGAGAGCACAAGTGGGACAAGGGGCAGAGGGAGAAGCAGGCTACCGCTGAGCAAGGAGCCCTATGCAGGGCTTCATCCCAGGACCCTAGGATTATGACCTGAGCCAAAGGCAGACGCTTAACTGACTGAGCCACCCATGCGCCCCAAGGAGTTGTTTATTTTTTTATAATTTATTTTGGTTCATTATGAGCTCATGGATTTTATATTGAATAGAAAAAAGAAACAATCTGTAACTTCTCTAACATAAGTACCAAATATTTTAATTTTTGGAGTCTTTTCTGATTTTGTCCATCAGCTTACCTATTTTTACCTAGCTATAAATAACAGATATAGTTGATTTTATATTCTGCCTAATATTATGGAATGTGAGCTTAATGAAAGTAGGAATTTTATTCTATTTTGTTCACTCATATATTCCTAGTGTCTCAGATAGTGACCAGCACATAGTAGGTACTCAATGAAGTTCGTTAAATGAATAAATGGATGAATATACTTCAGAAGTGTTTCTCTTAAATATACTTTTTTTTTAAAGATTTTATTTATTCATTTGACAGAGAGAGACAGCCAGCAAGAGAGGGAACACAAGCAGGGGGAGTAGGAGAGGAAGAAGCAGGCTCCCAGTGGAAAAGCCTGATGTGGGGCTCGATCCCAGAATGCTGGGATCACGCCCTGAGCCGAAGGCAGACGCTTAATGACTGTGCCACCCAGGAGCCCCTTAAATATACTTTTCAAATCAAGCTTATTGAAATGTTGTGGCATGGTTAAAGAGGAGTGTTGTTTGTCCCCATAGTAATCCTGTTACCTCTTCTGAAACTGCTATTTACCAGATTTGAAAAGTGACATCCTGGGGAACAAAATGCTCTATTATATTGCTGGAAGTAATTTAGAATATTATTATTTGTGCCATGTCAGTCTGGGAGGAACATAATAACAGGTGTTTTAGAGGTCTTATTTTTAAGCTATGACCTTTGCTATTTTTATTCGTGTTTGGAATGATATAATGAGGAGAACAGTGCAAGCTGAGTGTGGTTCGGAAGTACCTGAAAAGATATTATTAGAATCCAGCATCGACCTAGGAATTGAAGGGGAGTGAAATGTGGTCAGAGTAAAATTCAGTGTAGTTCATCACTGTGGAGAGGAATAACAGAATGCCCTAATGTACAGTGGGCAAGTAGAAACAAACACGGCTAACATGTTGAACTTTAAGGGTAGGGTAAACCTTCTTTGACTCAGCAATGTTAGTAGAATGTGTTAGGAGGAAAGTGCATGATATTAAAAGGCACAAGGGCAGAATGTCACGTAAGTGTTGGGATGTGGGTGGTGTACGAGGGACTGGACTGAAGGCTCCAGGACAGAGGTTACGCACTGGCACCTCACAAAACCACAAAACCACTCCAGATGGGTTTTGTTTGAGTGAAAAGAAAGACAGACCTTTAAGAAGTGGGAGATTTGGACATAAAATCCAGATTTCCAGTGTCTTGTAAAAACTTGAAATTGTGGTAATTGTGTGTCCTCATTTCTGCCTGTCAACAGTAGACTGGTGCGGGACAGCAGCTGCCTGCTCGAGTTGGGGCAAGTCCTGTCTGGTCCTCTGTGTCCCTGCCACGTCCTAGCTGGAAGTCGGTAAGCTCAGGTACGGTTACAGTTCTTCCTCTGACAGCTGTGTTTCCCATCCCAGGTCCGTACCTGCTCTGATTGCCTCCCATTCACCCCATTAGTAAGGAAGAGGTTCCTAGGATTACAGGGATGGCTGATCACCTGACACTGGACAGATGAGATAAGTAACAGTTTGTTTGTTTATTTATTTATTTTTGAATTTTTATTTTATTTAAATTAAATGAACTAACATAATGTGTTACTAGTTTCACAGGTAGAGTTCCGTGATTCCTCAGTTGCGTATAACACCCCGTGCTCATTACCTCATGTGCCCTCCTGTTAATGCCCATCACCCAGTTACCCCATCCTCCCACCCCCTTCCCTTCCAGCAACCCTTGAAGATTGCAGAACAGTTTATTAATCACAAATACAACCCAGGGGGAAGAGGACACATGGGCTGCAGGGCAGCATGAGGGTTATACTCAGGAAGAGGGTGCACAAGCAGGGGCTTTGGGAAGCAGGTTATGTAGTATCAAAAGGATGTAGTGAACCCTGGTTCCCACAGAGAGACGGGGCTGACTTGTTTGCATAATTCTACAGGCTGGAGGCAACTGAAATTTGCTCCTCAGGAATAAGCAGGAACTGTAACCTGGTCTCCGTGATAAGGAGGGTTGCTTGGCTAAGAGACCTCATTCATGGAAACGGTGAGGAGGGAACTTGGGGTTAGGCCATGGGAAACCCTCTTGATATCACCAGCTAGATGTAAAGGCAGCTTGTAATATTGGGTCTTACACCAAAATACCGTGCTTTACTCATTTACTTGGCTTGCTGAGCCCATGGAGACATTTGCACTCTATCCAGGGGGAGGGATTTTTCTAACTTTGAAGGTCTGTGAAATTGATATACATTGGTTATGCAGTTTTTTTTCCTCTAAAAATTAAAAAGAATTACAACGGAGGAAAGCCAAGAAACCTTAATTTTTTTAATGTGCTTCTGCTGAGAGTTGGTAGCCTCTAGTATCTTTCAGGGATTTTTCTATACAGAAGAGTGTTTAAGTTGATATTAAAAACTTTATAACAGGATTGATAGTGAAATAGCTTACCAAAGAAACAATTATTCATTCAGTCAGCCTTTTTCCATTTGTTCAAAAATGTTTATTAAGCACATACTATGGAAATATTCCACATTAAGAAAGTTGAGGGGCGCCTGGGTGGCTCAGTCTGTTAAGCGGCTGCCTTCAGCTCAGGTCATGATCCTGGGGTCCTGGGATCGAGCCCTGGATGTTCTCCCTCCTCAGTGGGGAGTCTGCTTCTCCCTCTCCCTCTGTTCCTCCCCCAGCTTGTGCTCTTTCACTCTCTCTTTCTCAAATTAATAAATAAAATCTAAAAAAGAAAGAAAGAAAGAAAGAAAGAAAGAAAGAAAGAAAGAAAGAAAAAGAAAGAAAGAGAAGGAAAGAAAGAAAGAAAAAGAAAGAAAGAAAGCCGAGAGACATGACAACTAGGAAGAACCACTGACCCCAGACTGGGTCTCATACTAGAGAAAACCTTCATTGGAAGGGAAAAAATGCTGTTTTAGTGTTACTAGGTCAGCTAACAAAACTGGATTATGGACGGTACATTGTATTGTATCAATGTAAAATTACAACCATGATCACTGTCTTGTGGTTACGTAAGGGAATATCCCTGTTCCTGGGAAATACATGCTAAAGTGCCATGATGTATGTAACTTACTCTCCAATGGTCCAGGAAAATTATGGATATAGGGGGAGAGAGAATATGCACAAATAAAAAAACAAATGAGGTAAAATGTTAAAATTAGGTAAATCTGGATAAAAGGTACTAGTTTGTTTTTGTAATTTTTAAAACTTTCAAGTTGCTTCCAAACTAAAAAAAAAACCAACAAACTTTTAAAATGAAAAACAAAAATAGTGTTTCAAGTCTGCATGTCTCTGATGACAGTTTTCCTTGGTGGGTTATCTCTAGTGATCTTCATGTTGACTCTAAAGTCAGAAAGGTGGGTCCTGGGGCTTAGCTGTGGCTTCAGGCCTGGTGCAGAGGGCATGCGCACGTCTGGGAGAGGACAACGATATGTGTGGCATGCCATCATTAAGCAAGTGATTTGCCATGATTAAAACCCAAAGATAAACAACTTGAGCATTCTTAGAAGTTGTATAGAGTTATATGTGTCCTTCTTCTCTTACTTCTGTTGGCATAAACTGGAATTTTCTTTTTTTTTTTAATTTGCTGTAAAAGACACTTGAGTGTTAGTTTTTTTTTTTTTCTTAAAGATTTTACTTATTTATTGATAAAGAGAGAGAGTGAATGGGTGAGAATGAGTGGGGAGGGGCAGGGAAGAAGCAGAGGGAGAAGCGGAGTCCCCACTGAGCTGGGAGCCTGACATGGGGCTCCATCCTAGGACCCTGGGATCATGACCTGAGCTGAAGGCAGACGCTTAACTGACTGAGCCACCCAGCTGCCCCTAAACCAGAATTTTCTTAAGTGTATCCTGTGGAATACCAGCTTCCCTAGATACTTTTAAAATAAGGGGGAAGTTCTATGATCAAAAGCGTCTGGGAAATGCAGCATATGGTATATAAATAGCCTTTTTCTTTTTTTTGTCATTCAGTGTTCTCAAAACTTTTTTTTAAAGTGAACTAAAAATTTTTTTTCCTAATGTATGTTTTAACATTAGCATTAGGATTCTGCGCAACCAGTTTGAGAAATCATGTTTCCAGCAGGAAACAGAGAAGTAATTTGGAGAGATTTTAATAAAAGACTTACAAAGTGTGGGTAGAATGTATAGAAATCATGTGATTTATTGTGCTACCCTGGGGCTGGCCAATAGGGAGACACTACACTGGTTCCACTGGGGCAGGGAAGGAAGTAATCACCAGCCCTCGTGGGGGGAGAGCTACAGTAAGAAGGATCTCCTGACAGGAGCTGTGGCCTCTGGATTAGCTATGAACGTAGCCAGTCCATGGTGCCCCCTTCTTTGCTTTGATCACCTGCTGGTGCTTTTCTTTGGCTAAACCCAGTGGGAAACCAGACAGTTAGGGAGCCAGTTCACCATATGGACAGTCAGCCTCTTGAGGCACAGAAAAGTGTGGAGGGTATAGACCTGAAGGGACAAACAGTTGATAATCCACCATATAAATAATTAGGAACTGATTATGTTGGAAGAGTAAACCAGCTTTTATTCCTGATAACTTTTAAACTGTCCCTGGAAGAGATTACTTGAATTAACTGTGAATCAATAAATAGGACCCCAGACAGGTTTTCCTCAAGGTTTCCTTTCTCTGTTTGTACTTTGGAGATCAGAGAAGGAGAAAAGACTTAATTTCCACAACCTGATTATTGTGGAACAAAGTTAGGGGTACCACTGCCTCTCAGTAATAAGAAATGGTAAGAGAGTGTTTTTATTGTTGTTCAGTCAGACCAAATTTCAGCCCCAAGTGTTTTTACTACTTGTAATTGCCACATGTTCAAAAAGCCCAACAAAGCTAAAACAGTAAGAGACCTTCAATTTGAGTGGTAGTAGCAAGATCATTGGCTGCCTGCAAAGTTTGTTCTTTCCTTATCCATAGTAATGACATTATAGTCAGTTACCTGATGAATAGGAGTGATTGCCACTTCTGGACTGGAGCTTTTTTGGTGAATAGCCATTCTTCCTCCATTCTCTGCTCTCCTGGCTGAATGCAGATGATAACAAGACCATAGGGAAGCCACAGAAGGGAAGGAACTTTGGTTCCTGAATCAATGAACAGAGAAAGGCTGCCTGCTGACCTGAACATCTGTTCTGAATAATTATATAAACAAGAAATTAACTTCTGTTGTATTCAAGCCATTATGTGATTCCATCTCTTCGATTCGGTAGTTTGCTTAGCCTATCCAAACTAACACAGATGCCACTTAAAGTATTAATCTCAAACACTGTAATTATTTTTTATAAATTTAAAGCCCCTATGTGGTAATCAGGGTAGGCACCTATTTTATAGGTAAAATGGTGGAGCATCGGGAGAATCATGAATTCTTTCAACAAATACTTACTGAACACAAGGAAAATTTGTTGCAAACAGTTTATGAAATCATTCTGGGAGAGCATTCATTCATTCATTCATTCATTTATTTGTTTTATAAATAGTGACTTATGGCTTTCACTGTATCCTCCAGGGGCTGACAGTGTGGGACAAAAGACATACTAAATTTAAAAAATGTATGACCTAAATTGCTACAGTGTTTAGTACTCATGAGAATAACATAGTATTATGAGACATGTAAGAGGGGAATTTGACCTAGTCAGTTAAGAGAAGGCATTGCTGTAGAAGTGATAGCTAAACTGAGGTGTGAAAGAAGTTTGTGTCTATAGGCTGCTGAAAAAGAGGAAGGCACTTCCCTCATGGGGAGAACAATATGTAGAAGGGCTCCGAATGGGACAGACTGAAGGGGTCCTGTGAATATGGGGGCAGGACGGAGGCTGGGGTGACTGGAGCTGAGACAGTGAGTGGTAGCAGGGATTTAAGACTGAATCGTGAGGAGTTCTGCATTTAAATTCACAGGCAAGGAGGCTGAGACTATAGCAGAGACAGAAAAATTGGGTGCAGAAGCGTCTTAGCCGGCTCGCGCCACCATAACAAAATGCCTTAGATTCGGCAGCTTCAACAACAGACATTTACTCTCACAGTCCTGGAGGCTGGCGCGTCCAAGATCAAGGTACCAGCAGATTCGGTTCCTGCTGAGGGCCTCTTCTTGGCTTGCAGATGGCCCCCTTCTTGCTGTGTGTGCACATGGCAGAGAGAGGAAGCGCTGGTGTCTTCCTCTTCTTCTGAGGCACGAATCCCATCATCGGGGCTCAGCTCTGGCCATGAGCACGACACAGTCTCCCAGCATTTGTCTTGCTCTCAGCTCCCCGGGACTGTGCTTTTCCCAGTCGTTGTTCTTCTCCCCAGAGGTGTCTCTTCTCAGTCTAGCCTTGCGAAGTCTCATTCTGAGCATGCACAGCTTACTATGCGGCCCGGAACTCAAGCGATCCCATTTAAGTTTCTCAGTTTCTCTATTCAGCTCCCTCTTTTTTTTCTCTGAGACCTGCCCTGCAGGTGTCGGAAGTCTCAGTGGTTTTGAATTCTGCCGTCTCTTTTTTCAGTTTGTCAAAACTGCTCTGTTTGGGCATCTACCACTAATTACATGTATTAACAGTTTTTGGTATTGGTTTTCTCAAATGGAATATGTTTGTTGAATGAGATTAGATAATCTCAAGTTCTTTACAGAAATTCAGTGATTGCCTCTGGAATGATTAGTTTTAAGAAGCTTTTACTACAAAGAATCAAAGACTAGGTTTACACTTTAAGTCTAGAAAGTCTATTTTTTGAAATTTCATACAGCTAACCAACACAGATGGGGGAGAATAGGCAGTTATGAATAATTAAATATTCTGGTTAATAGCTTATTATCAAATATGCCACACACCAGTGGAAAATCTAAAGTCTTCAAAATTAATAAATATTCGAAGTATTATCTTGAACAGAGTTTTTCTTAGGTGACTCAGAAGGTGTTTTGGGATTTCGGTTCCTTACATGAAGCATTATGAACATGAATTATCATCATACTTTGAATTTATAGAAGTAACAAGTGGTAGAAATTTCTAGTTGCTAGAATCTTGCTGTAAGCTGCCTTTTACATTCCTTATTTTCAATTGTTTAAAGATGCCATCAATCTTGAAGAATAACTACTGGTGAAAATCAACCTCTTGCAGGGTTTTCAACTAAATTATCAATGGTCACGTTCTTTTTTAAAATTTAAGGTATCAGGGGTTGCCTGAGTGGCTCAGTTAGTTAAGCATCTGCTTTCCGCTCAGGTCATGATCTCAGCGGGGAGCCTGCTTCTCCCTCTGCTGCTCCCCCTGCTTGTGTTCTCTCTCTTTCTCTTTCTCTCTGTCAAATAAATAAATAAAATCTAAAAAAAAAAAAAAAATTAAGGTATCAGTCTCAGAGGAAAAGACTATCTCTTCTCTTTATTTCTTTATTTTCCACTATACCATCAAATGCTTAGAGCTCATATATGATTCTCTGTCAAATTCAGGAGGCACTATTACAATATGAAAAGCAAAATTATTGTTGAAAAAATGCTTCTGGGGATAGAAGAAACATTGTTTTTCAAAGGCACATTTTTACTTTTTTTAAAGAAGATTTTATTTATTTGAGAGAGAGACAGCATGAGTATGAGGTGGGGGAGGGCAGAGGGAGAGTGAGAAGCAAGCTCCCTGTTGAGTGGGGAGCCCAATGTGGGGCTTGATCTGGGATCCTGAACTCATGACCTGAGCTGAGGTCAGACGCTTAGTGGACTGAGCCACCGAGGCACGCCCCCCCCATTATAACTTCTTGGAGCTGTTCTTCTATAGAACTTGAATATTGATGGTTTAAAAAATTTAAGCAAAGCTTCATGGGCGGAGTTTATGCACAGAGGTCAGCTACTCTAACTCACTTTGTGGTTTTCTGGGCTAAGGAAACTTCTATCAAAATGTTTCTTAGGAATCTGAGAAAACTCCCTGAATCAATGAACTCCATTTCAGAATCTGGTCTGCGTCAATGACATGGACAGGGGCATTTCACTTTGGCATCTGGGCGATTTAGCAGAATGCCATCCAGTTCTGATACTGCAGCTCATCTAGGGGTTTCTGCTGTCTAACATCAACACAGCAGCAGGAATGATGGTAATAAAACAGAAGCCAGACTGTGCTGTTTCTCTGCCCAGAGCCATCCACTTGCTTTCCCTCTCATTCAGAGTAGAAGCCCAAATCTACATAGTGACCTGTCCTCTCCTTCTTTTCTTTCCATTCACTGCTTTCTGGCCACTTGTTGTGTTGATAGCAGCCTCTTGAATCCTACAGGCCAGCTGTCTGGTTCCTCTGGCCCCTCTTTCTGGAGCACTTTTACCCCATATTGCCACCAACTTTCACCAACTTCAGGTCTGTCTCTACTCTGTGTTACCTTTTCAGTAAGCCCTTATCGGATCGCCTTATTTTAAAGTAGACTTTTCATATAAAAATTGTAATGGAAATCTTTACTGAGAGAACTGTCTTCACATGCAATTGCAAGAAATAAAACAATGAGATCCCATGGACCTTTCTCTCCAGCTTTTCCCAAAGGTAACATTTTGCATAACTATAATACAATAGCACAACAGCACAATATCACTGTTGACTTTGATACAATCTACTGATCTTGTTTGGATTCTCCATTTCCTTTTTTAAAGTATAATGTATTTTTTCTGTGGCACCTCTTACCATCCAGTGTTTTCTATTTTACTTGTTCTGTTTATTGTCTTATTCTACTTCACTAGAATGTAAGTTCCAGGAGGGTGGTAATTTTTGTGTGTTTTGCTCACGTTGCTATTTCAGAACCTGAAACAGAGTCTGGCAGAGTGGGTACTTATACTTTTTTTTTTTCCCCTGTAAGGACACCAGCTTGCCTCACTTGGCCCACTCAGAACCTTGCAGGCCAGACTCAGGTGTCTGTTTATTTATTTTTTTAATTTAAATTCCACTTAACATATAGCATAGTATTGGTTTCAGGAGTAGAATTTAGTGATTCATCACTTACATACAACACCCAGTGCTCATCCCAACAAGTGCCCTCCTTCATACCTGTCACCCAGTTACCCCATCCCCCCGCCCACCTCCCCTCCAGCCACCCTCAGTTTGTTCTCTGTAGTTAAGACTCTTTTATGGTTTGCCTCCCTCTGTTTTTATCTTATTTTATTTTTCCTTCCCTTCCCTTATGTTCATCTGTTTTGTTTCTTAAATTCTGCATATGAGTGAAATCATATGGTATTTGTCTTTCTCTGGCTACTTGCACATTTTTGTTGGGTTAGTGAATGAATAGTATAGTCTCTCACACTGAACTCTGCATACGGGATGGATCCAGTGCAGCAAACACCCGGGCCTGTCTTCAATAAATGCAGTGACCCCATATGTAAAGAGGAATGAGTGAGAGAATTTCTGTTTCTTCATCTCTGAAGTGCTATAGAATGTAAGATCTCTAGTCCAGAAAGAGCCAAAGAAGCCTTTGTTTTTCTGCCCTAGAAGGTTCCTTTCTGTACCTTAAGCTGTTAAAGGGTGGCTAAGCTGGTGACAAAGATGGAATTTCATTTTTATACTTATTAACTAGCATTACACCCTAGAGATACTAAACAAATCAGATCCAAATGGTGAAGCTGATTTATCATTAGAAGAATGAACTAATGGCACTGCTCAGCCCGGCTACCCTTATTTTAAATTCCTAGGTCTTCCAGTTGTCCACTGGTGTCCATCCAGACTCTGACCATCCGTTCTCAGAGATTGTTGGTGAAAAGGATACTGATGAAACCGTACTTTCCCCAAAGACCTGTTTGGATTAAAACAGTGCAGAGAACAATGTTTGACTTACCTCTCAGAATGTTAAGGATGCGAATAGAAAAGCAGATGCTCTAGATCATATTTTGACCATAAGATAACATTTGTTGGGGCGCCTGGGTGGCACAGCGGTTAAGCGCCTGCCTTCAGCTCAGGGCATGATCCCGGCGTTATGGGATCGAGCCCCACATCAGGCTCCTCCACTATGAGCCTGCTTCTTTCTCTCCCACTCCCCCTGCTTGTGTTCCCTCTCTCGCTGGCTGTCTCTCTGTTAAATAAATAAATAAAATCTTAAAAAAAAAAAAAAAAGATAACATTTGTTGGTGATGGACAAGTAATGAGAAACTTGAGGAAGACAGGTACCATGTACAATCTCTTTGGAGCATAGTTTGTAGTTTTTGTTTAATGTGTGTGTTCTTTGCTTCAGCTTTTACGTTTCTAGGAATTTAGCAGATCTGACTTGCACATTTGCTAAAATAGGGATATTGACCTGAAGATTCTTTCCTGATAACTGTAAATGTAGGACTGATTTGTCACTGACAAAATAGTTTGTTAAGGAGAAGAAATGTTTATATCATTTTTGTTTCTCATTTCACTGGCTCTGCAGAATTCTGTAATCTAGCAGAAGCTTTGTTTAGAAAGCTCTAATATATCCTGTGCCTACGAAGGTTGGGCTCATCATTAATCACAATGATAGTTTCTTATGACATTTGAATTATTAAGGATGATATTTGCTCTATCTATAATAGCAGAACTGGAAATAATTTCCCAAGACTTTCAAAATGTATATGTGGAAAAGAGAGTATACAAAATTATTTATGTACTATGGTTATTTATATGCTGTATTATATATATATATATATATATATATATATATATATATATGACGTTAAGGATATTTATCACAGCATATTTGTAATGACAATATAAATATCTCATATGAACATTGATATGGGGCTGGTAAGAAAAACAACTAGGATTCATCCATACAATGGAAAATTATAGAAATTATGCAGCTGTGAACAAAAAAAAAAATGAGATGTTATTTGTGCTGATATGGAACAATTTCCAAGGTATATATTGCTAAGTAAAAAGCCACTTGTAGGACATTGTGTATGATCTGATCCAATTTGGGTTAAAAATGTGATATATACATTCATGTAAGCAAGTATAAATTGTGCTTGAAAATTCATAGAGTATTTCCAAAGGATACACAAAACACATAATAATGTTTACTTTTGGAAGAAGAGGGGGTGACTTTTTTTTAATTTTTATACTCTGTAGTATAGAATGTGTGTCTTTTTTTTTTTTTCTTTAGAAGAAGAAAAAAAAAAAAAAGATACAGTTTCACTTCAGCTAAGGAGAGCCAGAGAGGAAGAAGGCTGGAATCATTCCATATGAACCTCAGCATGTAGGAATACAGATTTGGAAAAGTTCATACAAAAATTGTGCATGACTCTGTGACATGAGTCTCTTCAGAGAAATGTAGTTCAAGCAGGACGGGACTCTTTCCACAACATAATTCTGACTTTCTAGTCACAAATGATTCAGTTAAGAAAGGAGGAAGAGAGGAAGGTAGTATTTCTAGAAAGCTCCCTGATAAACTCAGATTTTAAAGGGATATGAATAAAAGATGAAAAGAAGGGCACATGCCAAGAGGAACGGTTAGGGAGTGGCACAGAACTGCAGAAATGGTGTCAGGAGGATTTGCACCTACTGTGAGTCAGGAGACGACAAATAGCTACCACAGAGTCAGCACATAGGTCAACCTTTGCATAGATCATCTCATTGGCTCTTTATGACAGCCCCATGAATTATGATCATAATTATAATTTGATACTTAATTGTGAATATTATCACAATTCTTATCATCTCGTTTACTGATGAGAAATTACAGTACAGAGAGGTTAAGTAACTTGCCCAAGATAATGCAACCAGAAAGAAAAGACTGGCCGTGCTCTTAATTATTCTGTTATTCTTTCTTTGATAGCCAAAAAGATGCCAACAGATAGAAGCAATGGCCCTATTCTAGCAAAGAAAAATGTAATGGAGTTAAAGGAAAGGTTCTATATTACGATTTTCTTAGATCACAAAGTAGAATATATTTTTGTTGTTGTCACTGAACTCAATGAGAGTAACATGCAACAGGTCTTGGGGGCTTGGGCTGTGTTAGTTGTGATAATGTATGAAGTATGAGGAAGACGGTGGACTTAACTGAATTGGGCAACTAGTCCTCTGTAAAAACATTAAACTTTTGGGTGCCTGGTGACTTAGTTGGTTAAGCAACTGCCTTTGACTTGGGTCATGATCCCAGTCTCCCTGGGTTGAGTCCCTGCACTGGGCTCCCTGCTCAGTGGGGAGTCTGCTTCTCCCTCTGACCCTCCCCTCTCTCCTGCTTTCTCTCTTTCTCTCTCTCAAATAAATAAATAAATCTTTAAATATAAAAATATAAAAAAAATCAAACTTTAAAAAACTAAAAGATGACCCAACAGCGGCATAAGTAGCATTAAAGAAAAATTTGAAAAGAAAGTATGCTAGAAATTTTTCCACTGTAACTACTGATATAAGTTGTTTTCATTTTTTTAAAAAGTTTTTTATTATGTTATGTAGTCACCATACAGTACATCATTAGTTTTTGATGTAATGTTCCATGATTCATTGTTTGCGTATAACACCCAGTGCTCCATGCAATACGTGCCCTCCTTAATACCCATCACCGGCCTATCCCAATCCCCTCCCCCCCCCCGAAACCCTCAGTTTGTTTCACAGAGTCCATAGTCTCTCGTGGTTCATTCCCCCTTCTGTTTACCCCCCCTTCGTTCTTCTTTTCCTTCTCCTACTGATCCCCCTGCTATTTCTTATGTTCCATAAATGAGTGAAACAGTTTTTTTCATGTTATTTCCAAGTAATATTTCACAGTGGATGCATTTTACTGGAATCCATGTATATAAATTATTTTGTATTTTTGTTCCCACATACCGTACATAATCATGTTAATTATCACTTTTAGAGGCAGAATAATTTTCTGTCATGTTGATGCACCATATTTTGCCAAACCAAATTGTTGGGTACTTAATCTGTTTGTGTTTTCTTTCCACCATAGGAAAATGTCATTTTGATCAATTGCGATTCTAACTTTTCTGTGTAGGATGTATTATGATTGTCTAAACATAGCTCCTGGCTGGTTATAGAATTTTTCAGGGCCAAAGGAATAAAAAAGGAACCATAGAACATTTCTGTTTTTCTTCGTTAGCCAATGATTTTTCTATCAGTGACTTATACCATGCCTGAACAAAGGAATCTGAGGTCAATGACAACCACCCCAAAGGCTGGGATATATGAAGGCCAAACCACAGCAACTGTCTTCAGTGAGACAGACAAATACAGGTTTCTTTAGATTAGAGTAACTGCAACAGTAATGTGGAAACGGAATGCTGTCGTGATGAGCTATGGGGATATACTAGTCTAGTTTATGAAAAATCAGTGAGTAGTAGGAACTGAAAATTATTTCAATCCTTGAACAAATTCAACTTGACCATGGTGTTCCCAAAAGCCACACCCTCTCATGTCCACTGGTTGAGATTTAATTCCTTTCTTAAGAGTCAGCTTAGCTATGAACATTGGGGTGCATATGGCCCTTCTCTTCACTACGTCTGTGTCTTTGGCCACAATAGCTAAATCGTGGAAGGAGCCGAGATGCCCTTCAACAGGTGACTGGATTAAGAAGATGTGGTCCAGGGGCGCCTGGGTGGCTCAGTCGTTAAGCGTCTGCCTTCGGCCCAGGGCGTGATCCCGGCGTTCTGGGATCGAGCCCTACATCAGTTTCTTCTGCTGGGAGCCTGCTTCTTCCTCTCCCACTCCCCCTGCTTGTGTTCCCTCTCTCACTGGCTGTCTCTCTGTCACATAAATAAATAAAATCTTAAAAAAAAAAAAAAAAGAAGATGTGGTCCATATATACAATGGAATATTACTCAGCTATCAAAAAGAATGATTTCTCAACATTTGCTGCATCATGGACGGCACTGGAGGAGATAATGCTAAGTGAAATAAGTCAAGCAGAGAAAGACAATTATCATAGGGTTTCTCTCATCTATGGAACATAAGAACTGGGAAGATCGGTAGGGGAAGAAAGGGATAAAGAAAGGGGGGGTAATCAGAAGGGGGAATGAAGCATGAGAGACTATGGGCTCTGAGAAACAAACTGAGGGCTTCAGAGGGGAGGGGGTAGGGGAATGGGATAGGCTGGTGATGGGTAGTAAGGAGGGCACGTATTGCATGTGCACTGGGTGTTATACGCAACTAATGAATCATCGAACTTTACATAAAAAAACCAGGGATGTATTGTATGGTGACTAACATAATATAATACAAAAATATTATTATAAAAAAAATGAAGAGTCAGCTTAGCTGTCACCCTCCTTGGGAAGGTTTCCTTCCTCCTTCCCAGCACAAAACCCTGTAACTCACCTCTTTTACTGCCTTTACCCTGATAATCCCAACTCCAGTTTTCAGGATATGAACTCCTTGGGGCCGGGACTTTATCTTGCTTCTTCTTCTAGCCCCACTATCTACCACAGTATCTCTCACATAGCAGTGATTTACAAAGAGTTTAATGAGTGTTTGTTGAACATGTTACAGAGTGAACAATAGGAATCTATTACCTCTATTGTACTCTGTCCAACAACTTAAATGCTGGGGAGTGTTCCAGTTCTTAGTCTACAGTGCACAGGTGTGTGCGCACACACACACACACACACACACACACACACACACACACACACACACACACACTTGCTGCAAGGGACAGTTGGAAAGGGATAATCTGACCTACATCATCCTTTATAGAAAAGGTAGATGAGGAGCAGGGGAGCTGGGAGAGGGCAAAGGTGAGCCATCCTGTGGTCTGATGGACCTTCTTTCTTAAAGGTCACACTACCACCTCCAACAAATGTGGTCATGCAAGGGTTACAGAGTACGTCTTCTAGAGCACACACACACACACACGTGGTCTTATCTTCATTTCTTAAGTTGGTGTTTCACTGCCCACAGTCTCTATACTTTTGTTACAGCTGAAAAGCACGTTTATTCATCTTACCACTCACAGAGCCAAACTGTCTGAAATAGTTTTTCTTCAGAAAGTAATCAGAGATGTAAGGGAAAGGATCACCAGGGTCTGTGTATTAACAGGAAGGAAGTTCCAGACATGCAGGGAAATTCCTAGCCTTAATGCCAGGTTTATTTTTTTTATTCCTTTATTCCCTTTTCATTTGAATTTCTAAATCTCCCATCATGTCCAGACATCTATTCTAATACAGAGAAATATGCCTGCCCCATTCTGCCTTTCCAGCTTTGTTTCAGAGTTGAATTCCTTTTTCTTAGGTCAGCAGCTTTAGTCAGCAACCCTTTTTTCTCAAGTGCACATTTGAATTTGCACTCTACCACCATACAACCAAACTCCAGTCCTTGTCACATTAGCTTTTCACTTCTCTGTTCTTGAACACAAATTGCTGTTTGGCTGCTATGATTTTCTTCAAACCTTGCAAGGCTAAGCTACTAGCAACAACAATTTACAATTTTCTCCATGGTTCTAAGAGTTGTCTGTGCACAGCTGAGCTCGTGGTCTCTCTAGGGGTTCTTGCATGCAGTGCCTGAGAGTGGCTGGGACTGGAGTCACCTGAAGGCTTGACTGGGCTGGATAGTCACTCAGTGTTGGATACTCAGTGCTCCTCTACACACCTCTTTTTCACAAGAGTAGCCTGGACTTTTTACATGGTGGCTCAGAGTTCTAGGAGGAATCTGCTGAGAACACGTATTCTAAGGTGAAAGCTGCAAGGCTTTTATTTTTATTTTATTTTTTTTTTAAAGATTTTATTTATTTATTTGACAGAGATAGAGACAGCCAGCAAGAGAGGGAACACAAGCAGGGGGAGTGGGAGAGGAAGAAGCAGGCTCATAGCAGAGAAGCCTGATGTGGGGCTCGATCCCACAACGCCGGGATCACGCCCTGAGCCGAAGGCAGACGCTTAACCGCTGTGCCACCCAGGCGCCCCTGCAAGGCTTTTAATAACCAATCCATGGATGTCCTAGAACTCCCACTGTATTCTGTCAGTCCAGGCAAGTCATTAAAGCCAGCCCAGATTCGGAGCAAGGGGAATTGGACTGCGATTTTGCTTTGAGGAACAACATGCGTGTGTAACTGGGAAAGAGACTGATAGTGCCCCCTTTGACTGTCTTTCACTGCCCACCCTCTTGCCACAATTCATACCTTTCCTAACATGCAAAATTACATTCATTCTCTCCCGAGGTCCCCAACACCTCCCTTTATTTCAGCAGTGGGTCACATTCCAGGATCTTGTCATCTAATCAGGGGCAGGTATAATTCTTTGGGTGTCACACCTTGAGTATAATTTCTGTTACAGTGAAGACCTTGAGCTAAAGAAACAATGTACCTGGTGATGCAAGAATGGGATAACAGCAATGAACATTCCTGTACAAAAAAGGATGGGTTGACATGTAGTCATCACTGGTCTAATTCTGAAATCCAGCTGAAGCACATGTCACCTGTTTGTTCCTTTAAATGGGCCCAATCCTCCTTTCTGGAGTGATTCACCATGGTTCTTGGCTCTGAATTAACTCATCCTTCCTTTTATACGAGAAATGGCTCATGTGTGCAACTGAGTAGTTTCCTTAGCCTGATCCTTGTAAATATTTGGGGGTCCAAAGACTTTTTTTTCACTTATATGTAGTATAAATGGAATTATATAGCATGCAGTCTTCTGTGACTTCTTTCTTTTACTATTCTACCACTAATATATGAGAGTTCTCTATGCCCAGTATCCTCATCAGTCCTTTATTGGGTTAAACTTTAAAAATGTTGCTAATCTGGGGCGCCTGGGTGGCTCCATTGTTTAAGTGTTGACTCTTGGTTTCTGTCATGATCTGATGGGTCATGGGATCAAGCCCCACATCAGGCTCTGTGCTCAGTGGGGAGTCTGCTTGAGATTCTCTCCCTCGGCCCCTCCCCCCTCAAAGAAATACATAAATCTTTAAAAAATAAAAAAATTAAAGTGTTGCTGATCTAAGGGTACAAAATGACATTTCATTGTGGTTTTAATTTGCCTTTTTCTGATTACCATAAATAATAATGAATTTGAGTATCTTTTTTATGTTTCTGGGTCACTCATATTTCTTGTTATGTGAAATGCTTATTTATGTCTTTTGCTTAGATTTCAATAGATCTGTAGGGGTTCTCTATAGATTCTGGATTATAATCCTTTTTAGGTGATATGTGTCGAAAAGACCTTTTTCTAGTTCGTGGCTTATCTTTTCACTTTCTTTATCATGTTGTTTGAACAGAAGTTACTAATTTTAGTATTCAGATTTATCAGGTCATTCTTTTATGGTTGTGCTTTTTGTTTCTTTTTAAAAAGCTTCTTCTTTATCCTAAGATCATAAATATATTCTTTATTTTCTCAAAAGCTTTATAGTTTTGGGTTTTGTATTGAAGCCATTAATCCCTAAGTAGGATGTGAGTTAAGGATTAGTTTTCATTTATTTAATATGGAGAACCTTATTTTACTAGCTTCCTTTATTGTATATCCTTTCAACACTGTGTGCAATGTCAGCTCTGCCTTAAATCAGGTTTCTATATACTCATGGTCTCTTTCTGTGCTCTCTATTCTGTTAGCTGTTTGTGACCAATACTACATCGGTCTCCAAGATCAATATTGTATCACTTTAATTACTATATCTTTAAAATAAGTCCTGACATCTGCTATGGCAAGTTCCCCATCCTGGTCATTCAGGATTGTCCTGGGCCTTTCTTTCTTGCTTTCTTTCTTTCTTCCTTTCTCCGATAACCAACGTGGGTCTTGAACTCACAATCCTGAGATCAAGAGTCAGACACTCTACCAACTGAGCCAGCCAGACACCCCAACACTTTGTG
Organism: Ursus arctos; assembly: GCF_023065955.2. Classification (NCBI taxonomy): domain Eukaryota; kingdom Metazoa; phylum Chordata; class Mammalia; order Carnivora; family Ursidae; genus Ursus; species Ursus arctos. The sequence goes on along the minus strand of NW_026623053.1, from coordinate 12,214,492 downwards.
CTTTCCAAATTGTAGAATCAGCCTGTCAGGTTCCATAAAAATGAAACAAAACAAAACAAACAATTCCTCATTCATACTGTGATTGGAATGACAGACTTTACTACATTTTTGCTGTCACTCTCATGTCTTCATTTCCTTCCTCACCCAACTTGGATCCCATGTGTCATTCCTTCCTTAAAAATCCCCTGAACTCCCTTGTCCCTGTCACCCGTCTTAATACTTCTACCACATAATTGCTTGCTCTGTGCCTGTACCCCATCAGCTAAAATTGCTGGAGAAAAGCAAATAACTATCCTGAGTGGTTTCATTTAAAATTCATGACTATGAATCTCAAACAGGCACTCAGCGCTGTCTGGCATGCTACTGCACTTCCTCATTCTCCAACACTTTCCCTCTCTTTTCAAACTTCCTATTCTTTTCCCTTCTTTTTTCACTCTCGGCTGAGATCTTACCTCGCACTTCACTGAGGCAGAGCAATGGGCAGAATCTCCCTTATTATCTTTTCTTTACATCTACCTGCCACATCAGTCCCAGGGTCTGTCCTCCCTGTTGTTACTAAGAATGAAGCTCACTCTTCCCACCCAGGGTTGATTCCTTAACTTGTGTTCTGGATCTCATCCCCTCTCATCTTTTCAAGATGCCTTCCTCTGCGTTCTCTCTCTTCGGAATCATCGATTTTTCACTTTCCACAGAATAATTTCCATCAGCACAAAAACAGGCTCTATCATCAAACTAACAAATAAGCAAAACCTCTTAGGATCTCTCCTTTCTGCTCATATCCCAGTAGGGGCAGGACGATGTAGCAGTTGTCAGTGTAAACGCTGATGCCTAGGGTTTTAATTTTATCTCTGCCACTTACTAGTATTGTGATCCTGGGCAAGCTACCCTGTCCAGTACAGTAGCCAAGCCACACATAGCTGTTTATATTAATCAAAATTCAATAAAATTAAAAATGTTGTTATTCAGTGGGACTAGTCACATTTCAAGCATGGCTAATGGCCACCCTGGTGGATGGTGTACTATAGAACCCTCCCATCATTGCAGAAAGCTCTCTTGCACACCACTGGTCTAGAATAGCCTCTCTCACTCTCTCCTTTTTTAAAAAAAAAAACATATTTATTTATTTGAGTGAGAGAGAGAGTGTGTGCATGTGGTGGGGGGGGTAGGGGCAAAAGGAAGAGGAGAGATAGAATTACAAGCAGATTCCCCACTGAGCATGGAGCCCAACATGGGCTCTGAAATCGTGACCTGAGCCGAAATCGAGAGTTGTACACTTAACTGACTGAGCCACCCAGGCACCCCAGCCACAGTCTTCTAAAAAATTAATTTATCTTTACAGTATTTATTATTTACTGTTTTTTCCAGCTTTACTGAGATGTCATTGACATATAACATTGTGTAAATTTAAGGTGTTTTTTTTTTTAAAGATTTTATTTATTTATGTGACAGAGAGACAGCCAGCGAGGGAGGGAACACAGCAGAGAAGTGAGAGAGGAAGAAGCAGGCTCCCAGCGGAGGAGCCTGATGTGGGACTCGATCCCGGAACGCCGGGATCACGCCCTGAGCCGAAGGCAGACGCTTAACGACTACGCTACCCAGGCACCCCTAAATTTAAGGGGTTGATTCGATATACTTACATATTGCAAAGTGATTACCACCATAGCATTAGCCAACTCCTCCACCACATCATTACCTTTTTTGTGTGTGGTGAGAACATTTAAGATCTCTTTTCTAATTATGTTCTGTCATATTACCATTTAAATTTTTATCATAACCTTATTTTATGTTCACTTATTTGTTTATCGTCTGTTTCTACCAGAATGTGAGCCCTGTGAGAGCAGACTCTGAATCACCATCTGATCTTCAGTGCCTAGAGTTGTACCCGACCTGCTGAGTTCAACAAATATTGATTCAATATTAAAAAGCTTTGGGTTTGGAAGAGAAATGTTTACCTAGATACAGTGTACTCATTTTTACACTGTTAGTGGATATTAGTTGTGATGTATTGATAGTGAGGGATGCAGTAATTACTGATATTTAGAGCTAGTGGACTTCAGGAAAAAGCACCTGTCCTGAGGCTGAGAGATGGGAAGCCTGGGTCCTGATATTTACACTATGTCAGCTGTGGGATATTATGGACCAGCCTAAAGTCTGATTAGAATATTTGAAAGTTGGGGTGCCTGGGTGGCTCAGTTGTTAGGCGTCTGCCTTCGGCTCAGGTCATGATCCCAGGGTCCTGGGCTCGAGCCCCGCATTGGGCTCCCTGCTCGGTGGGGAGCCTGCTTCTCCCTCTCCCACTCCCCCTGCTTGTGTTCCCTCTCTCGCTGTGTCTCTCTCTGTCAAATAAACAAAATCTTAAAAAAAAAAAAGAATATTTGAAAGTTTAAAAATTAGAGAACACATGCGAAGCATTGTTGAGGAATTATAGACTCTATGTGTGGGTTGTTTTGGAAGTAGTCCACCTCACATTCTAGAGAATGTTCATTGCAATATTGTCTATGACAGCAAACTATTGAAAACAACTGAAATGTTCATCAGTGTGGGAAATGATAAATACATTATAGTACGGCCACAGTGGAACATTGTGGAACAGTAAAATGACTACCCTAGAGATCTTGATTTATCAGCGTGAATACATCTCAGAATCTAATAATGAATTGAAAAGAGCAATTTGTAGATGGATAAATATGGTATAAACGTTTCTATAAATTTTAAAAACGCAAAAAGTAGCATGTATGGCCACTTATCCATTTAAGTAGTTAAAGTATTAAAGCATTGATAGTAAGGATACTATCTAGGGCATACGAGTGGATACTTCTAGGATGAGAAGGTGGAGAATGGGATCAGGGAGAGGTGCAAAAGACTTGAACAACATCTAAAACATTTTATTTGCTTAAAATTTTGGAAGCCAACATACGATTTAAAAATCAGGGTGTTTGTTGTTATTCTCTAGAGTTTGCTGTATATTTGCCACATTTTATGTGAGCTGTATTTGTATCAAGTGATGACAGCCTCATTAATTCAATAGTATGTGTGTGTGTGTCATAGTGTGAGGTGTAGAGGATTATAGAGAATTCATGTAAGACATGGGTCTTGCGCCCCAGAGTCTCCTTTTTAAAAAGATTTATTTATTTATTTGAGAGAGAGAGAGGGAGTGTGCACACGTGTGTGCAGTTGGGGGGAGGGGCAGAGGGAGAGAAACCCAAGCCAATTCCCCACTGACTGCAGAGCCTGATACAGGGCTCGATCCTGTGACCCATGAGATCATGACCTGAACCGAAATAACGAGTTGGACACTTAACTGACCGAGACACCCAGGTGCCCTGAGCTCAGAAGTCTGCTTTTTTATTTGAAATGATAATACATACTTACATAAAGCAGTTAAGGCATGGAAGTTGGCATGTAATTATGTATCAAAATGAGGAGTAGAAGCCTGGGAATTAGAGAGTCCCCGGAGCAGCTGGAGAACCTCTTGGAGGACGTGTAACTTGAAGAGTGAATTTGGGCAGACAGAAGGGAAGTTCAGTACCTTCCACCCCGGAGAAGCATCATATCCCTAGGTTTAAAAGGCACTAAGAGAAACTATCCTGTAGAAGTGAAGAGGGTTTTGTTGGAGAGAAAATTGAATAGATAGTATTAAATAGAGAAAGTTTAATGCTAGGTCTAGGAATTTAAACATTATCCAATGATTAAGTGGGAAACCACTGACAGCTGTGAGAATTGGAGTGACACGGTTGCTTGGTTTAATTGAATATTAATCTGGTTGCAGTGTGCAGGGTAGGATGGAATGAGGGCAGGCTAGAAACAGGGAACTCAGCTAGGTGGTTGGTTCAGCTTTGCCCTGATGAGCTCATCTAACCATAATTACCTCCTGGAGGCCCCATCTCCAGATACCATCGCATAGGGGTCAGGGCTTTAACATAGGGATTTTGGGGGGACACAAACATTCAGTCTGTAACAGTAAGGAGTTATCCAGAGGTCTCCTGGCTATTAAGTACCATAGCCTGCAATCATACCTAGGTCTTTTTTATTCCAAAGTTTGTGTTGAAATTTTGAAAAATGGATCACAAATGACTTGTGGGGTGATTAGATTTAGAAGATGAAAAAGAAGGAAGGAATAAAAGAATCATGAGCTTTGGATTGCCAGTAAAGGGCTTGATGGAAACTCGGAATTTGCGAGGGTAAGCTGGTTTGATGGAGGCAAAATGAGTTTGTTGTGGAAGATGGAAAGTTCGAGTTGATGGTGTGCCATCCCAGGGCAGATGGTTTGTAGTCTGATGGAACGCTGGTGGTTTAAAGCTCTCAGATCTACAGTGTTGAAAGTCATCAGCAGAGAGGTGGTAATTAAAGCCTGAAGACAACAGTTCCCAGAAAGAATGAGTAGAAATAAAAAGAGAAGCAGACATTATGCTCTTAAAAATGTGTTAAGAGTGTGGATTGCATGTTAAGGGTCCTTACTACCATTCAGTGAGTGAGGGAGAGAGAAGACCAGGGGAGTAGAATGACAAAGACAGAGACAGAGAGAGATAAGAGTCTCTCCTAACGTCTCTCCTAAAGACTTAGGGATGCCCCCACTTACAACTTTTCACTTGGTGAAATAGATGTACAAACAAGAAAAGCAAAAGAACAACCAGAGAAAAATTGCTTCTTGGTTTGTTTGTTTGTTTGTTTGTGCCACTGAAGTCTGTTCCTTGAAGGGATTTAGGGAAGAAGAGGATGGTTGAATATGTCAAATATGAGAGCGTTGGTTAAAGAGGATGACAACCGGTGCTGGATGGTTGTAAATTTCGGTGATTCGGTAAAAAGGCCATAGGAGTAGGAAAGGATCTTCTAGTAAGTGTGATTCCCAGACGTTTTGATTTCACAGACCAGTAATATTTCAAAAAGTATTTAAGGGAACTAAATAAGACCATTTAAAACACTACAATCTCTTATCTAGCTCGTGTTCGTGAAAGGGAAAAAAAAAACCCTTTTAACATAAATTGATGTGGCCATAATCACAGGGTAAAAGATGGTTTGTGCTAAGGGTAGCATTTTTGATGTGGACTGGTGCAAAGTTAATCTCCGCCTAGAGCGGAATTTGCATTTGGGAACCACTGGGATAATACGATGCAATACAAACAATGTGGTGTCTCCAGCTCACATTCCCAGTAAGTCTGATGTGTTCTTGTTTCTAAAATCAACTTTTTAAAAAAAACCCAACTTTTGTTTATAAGACGTCTTTCTGCAGAGCACCAAAGAGGAGGTCTCAGAAGTTTAGTAGAGCTTTCTGCACATAGTAGAAGCAGGTCGAAATTAACCAAGTGGTGGGGATATTGGGGGGATATTTTCGGTGAGAACAGCACGCCAAGTTGTGGAACAAGTGAGAGTGGACAAGTAGTAATAGTTTGTCCCATAAAACTGTCGCTGAATTTTCACACATGGCTGGGATAAAAACCACGGCTTATTTATTCCTTGACATTTCAAGGTATATTTAGTTTCTAAGAGGAATCTAGGAGTCTGATAATTCTCCAGATCCAATTATTCTTGTTGCAATGTAAAGACAACCCTACCTCTGTCGAGTAGCTCCTGAAACCCTATAATTTTCTACCCTCTCTGCCTGCCCGCTGCACCAAAACGAAGCATTGGAAGCTTGGCTTAATTCTCCAAAACCATACTAATCGGACAAGTTCAGAATGGGCAGCTCTCCGGATTGGGGCTAAGTGGGAGCCAGACCAGACTCAGGCGTAAAGTAAAAAGCCCTTAACAGTGCTGTGATCCACCAAGCACAGGCTCACATGGGGTGTTTACATGTGGAACCTGAAGTTTCATTCCACAAAAACAGTTTTCTGCTGGCTTAAGAAAGAAAGAGTAAGAGACTAATTATGCAGGCTCAAATAACAGCAACACAAATGTATTATGCATTAAAATCTGTTTTGATTTTTAAAAATAAATAGCTTTCAGGCAGACACTGAAATGAACAGATTTCAGTGCCAAAAGAGATAAAAACTGCCCACCCACTCACCGCAAAATATTATCCTCTATCTGTAGCATAGGTTCCTGTTGGTTCTGCAACTATATTTGGCAGTGATTGCTTTCACCAACTGTTCTCTTGAGTTTGAAAATACTGCCTTTGGTCAATTTCCTTCATTAGCGTGATCTACAAGAAGTCGATATGTCTAAGTTCTGGGGGAAAAAAGCTTGTACAGGTCAAAATAACACTGTGCTGATGTTAATGAAACCACCAACATGAAAAACATTTCCTCAGAAAGTACTCTTTGTCATCAAACAGTCTCTAAGGAAAAAAACCCAACAATAATACTTACAAAACATACTTACAGAGGCATGACTTAATTTTTCGCCTTTTTGTGTGCAATATAAAATATATACAGAAAATACACACAGCGTGTATCTCCGACTGCATGAATAATCGTAAGGCAACCACCATTCAGATGAAGAAGTGGAACTTTGCTGGGACTTCCCCCATCATTCTGTCTAGAGATAACAGATATCTTAATTTTGTAAACAGTAATTCCTTGCTTTTTCCAAAGTTATACTCTCTAGGTATGCATCCCTTATCAATACAGTTTACTTTTGTCTCTTTTTGAGTTTATGTCTCTGGCTGCTTTGAAGAGGATTTTCTTTTTGTCTTTGGTTCACAGAAGTTTTACTAAGGTATATTCTGGGGTTGGTTGCAGGTCCTGAATCTTCTGTTGGTTTTGGAAAATTCTCAGCCATTATCACTATTGCTTCATTATTATCCCATTATTATCTTCATTCTGTACCATAACTCAGTTTCCTGTAGAGCTAGTTCTTCCCCACCCCTTAGATGAAACCACAGGGAATTCTGCCTTTTCTAGTTATTTTCAGGTAATGAAAAGTCTGCTGGTCACTTTAGTCCTTCCAACAGTTCAATAATTAAAATGCCCATATAACTGTAAAAATTCTAACTTCTTTAAAAAATTCTTTAACAGCTTTATTGAAGTATAATTTACATACCATAAAATTCATCCACAGTTAAGTGTATAATTTGAAGATGTTTGGTAATGTCCACAGTTGTGAATCCATACCCATGCCGCTTCACAGTCTATTCCGACTCCTAGCTCCAGCTCCAGGTAAGCACTCATCTGCTTTCGGTCTCTATTTTTGCCTTTTCTAGAAATAAATGAAATCATATAAACGAAGTGTGTGGTCTCTTGTGTCTAGCTTCTTCCATTCAGCATAATGTTTCTGAGTCTCGTTAATGAGGTTGCATATATTAGTGTATCTGTATCCGTAGTTTGCTCCTTTACACTGCTGAATAGTATTCCATGGTATACCACATTGTGTTCATCCATTCACTGGCTGATAGACATTTGGATTATTTCCAGTTTGGGGCTATTTTGAACAAGCTGCTATGATCATTTGTGCAAAAGTTTTTGTTTAAATATATGGTTTTGTTTCGGGGCACCTGGGTGGCTCAGTTGGTTAAGCGTCTTTTTTCGACTCAGGTCATGATCCCTGGTATCGAGGCTGTATCAGGCTCCCTGCTCAGCAGGGAATCTGCTTCTCCCTCTGCCTCTGTGCTCTCTCTCTCTCAAATAAATAAATAAAATCTTTAAAAATATATATATGGTTTTGTTTCTCTGGGGTAGATACCTAGGAATGGAATTGCTGGGTGATATGGTAAGTTTGCACTTAACTTTGTCAGAAACTGCCAAACTGCTTTCCAAAGCTGCTGTACCATTTTACACTCCCACCGGCATTCTCCAATCTGCTGATAGCAATCTTAGCTGACAATTGCTATTGTCTTCTTTTTAAAAAAATTTTTTTAAGATTTTATTTTTTTCAAAGATTTTATTTATTTTTGTGAGAGAGAGAGAGCGTGCAAGAGTGGGGGGAGGGGCAGAGGGAGAAGCAGACTCGCCACTGAGCAGGGAGCCCGATGCGGGACTTGATCCCAGGACCCTGTGATCATGACCTGAGCTGAAGGCAGATGCTTAACCAACTGAGCCACCTAGGTGCCCCATTAAGATTTTATTTTTAAGGGGCGCCTGGGTGGCACAGCGGTTGAGCGTCTGCCTTCGGCTCAGGGCGTGATCCTGGTGTTATGGGATCGAGCCCCACATCGGGCTCTTCTGCTATGATCCTGCTTCTTCCTCTCCCACTCCCCCTGCTTGTGTTCCCTCTCTCACTGGCTGTCTCTATCTCTGTGGAATAAATAAATAAAATCTTTAAAAAAAAAAAAAGATTTTATTTTTAAGCAATCTCTCCACCCAACATGGGGCTTGAACTTACAACCCTAAGGTCAAGAATTGCATGCTCTACTGACTGAGCTAGCCAGCTGCCCTGTTACTGTCTTCTTTATAGCCATTCTAGTGAGTGATGGTGCTTCACTGTAGTTTTAATTTGCATTTTCTTAATGAAAAATGAAAAAAAAGAAAAATGAAAAATGACGTTGAGTATCTTCATTTACATATTAGCTATTAATATGTCTTCTTCAATGAAGCGTCCTTTCAAATCATGTATTGGTTATATGTCCTTTATGACATGTAGGATTTGCATACTTCTTTCCTCAACCTTTTCATTTTCTCAATGATACCTTTTGAACAAGTCCAGTTTATCTTTTTCTTTCTTTATGGATCATGCATTTGGTGTCATATGTAAGAAATTGAGAAGCTATCAGAGAGGTAAGGAGATAATCAAGAAAACATAGTGTTATGGAAACCCGGGAAAAGTAAAGTTTTAGGAAGAAGGAGGATAATCACTAGCTCCAAAACCTGCCAAAGATTCAGGAAGGCTGAATCAGGCAAAAAAGTCATTAAATTTAGAGAATAATAACTGATGACTGGTATTTATTGAATACTTATTTTATGCCAGGCCCCTATACTAAGTGTGATCTCATTTCTAGTTTCAGTAAATAGATGAGGATTACTTTTCTTGAATTTTGGTATCAACCCATTTTCCCCCCTCTACCTCTAAAAATATTGATTCAGAGAGCGTAGCATGGGATTTAGAGACAGGAAGTTGTTTTTAAGCTTGGGTTCTACAACTTGTTAGTGATGGGCAAGCCACTTACCTTTCTCACCTGTTACCTCATTTGTAAAGTAGGAAGAATCAGTACTCATGTGGGGGGCAGGAGTGTTGCCAAGGTAATGCATGCAAAGTGTCCAGCATGTTGCCTGGCCCATCACACACGCTCAAAAGCAGAAGTTGTAATTACTAGCTGTCACGATCAGATAAAGATCTGAAAATGTTTTATAAGCTGTTACATTCCATAAAATATATTATTGGAATTACTTAGTGCTTTTTGGAAACATAATATGCTGTGTTATATATTGTCCTATTCTAATTTTTAAAAATCCTAAAAATCTTGCTCATAAAGTACTTGGATTTTTCTCCTTTTCCATCATCCGAAGAATATAACCGGTGCTTTTTTTTTTTTTAACAGCTTTGTTAAGATATGATTCACTTACCATGTAATTCACCCATTGTGTACAATTCATTGTGTACAATGCAATGTACAATACATTGTGTAAAATTTATTTATTAAAAATTATTTATTAGAGAGAGAGAGAGAGGGAGAGCACAGAAGAAGAGTGAGAGGGAGAAGCAGACTCGCCACTGAGGAGGAAGCCTGATGAGGGGCTCAGTCCCAGGACCGTGAGATCATGACCTGAGCCGAAGGCAGATGCTTAACCAACCTAGCCACCCAGGTGCCCCTCAGTGGTTTTTAATATATTCGGAATGTGCAACCTTCACCACAATCAATTTTAGAAAATTTTTGTCACTGCAAAAAGAAACTCTGTACCCATTGGCTGACTCAGGTTACCCCCAAGTCTGCTATCCCTAGGTTATAAGTTATCTACTTTTTGTTTCTGTAGATACTCTTATTTTGGAGATTTCATATAAATCAAACAATAATATGTGACCTTTTGTGATTGGCTTCTTTTTAAAGAAAACCAGAGCTGGACAGTGGTTAAAGTGGTAATAACAGTTTTTATTCAGAAACTATTGCAATAGGGGAAAAGAGACCTCCGTATAACATAGGGCTTTCCTGAACACAGCACGGACAAGTGGAGTTGTACAGCTAAGCAGCAGTTGCGAGGGTGGGCGTTGGTGGATGTAAAATTACTAAGAGGACATCGTGGGTAGGGGAATTTTTGACTAAACTGAACTATCAGGGTTCTTGCTGAAGGCAAGCCAGACTGACCAGATACCCTGAGCGAGGGTGGTGCTGAGGAATCTGATCAGATATTGAGGGTGGGGATTCTTTCTAACACTGGGCTATGTAGGCCTGAGGACAAGGTCCAAAGATGCGGGCCGATGGAGAAAAGGTCTTAGAAGAGACTGACCAAAGTTTGGTCAAGGAAAGAGTCCTTCTCACTTCTTAAGCTTAGCATAACGCTTCCAACCGCATTCATGTTATAGCATGTCTCACCACTTCCTTCCTTTTTATTGCAGATAAACCAAATTTTATTTACCTGCTGTTTACCCAGTTAGTGGGTATTTGGATTCTTTCCATTTTTTTGACTTTTGTGGGTTAATAATCATGTACAGGTTTTCATGTGGACATAAGTTTTCATTTCTCTTGGGTGTATACCTATGAGAGAATTGCTGGGTCATTCAGTTACTCTATGTTTAACCTTTTGAGAAACTGCCAGGCTGTTTTCCAAAATGGCTACACCATGTTACATTCCACCAGCAGTGTATGAGGCTTCCAGTTTCCCCACGACATCCCCAACACTTATTATTATCTGTCTTTTCTATTATAGCCAGGTTGCGGCATGAACTGGTGTCTCCTTGTGGTTTTGGTTTGCATTTCCTGACGGCTAATGGCACTGAGCAGTAACCAATACTCTGTTGATCTCCGTCAAGTATAGACAGGGGAGATTTAAGGACTGAAAACAATCTGCAGATGGCCTATTAGCATGTTGCTGTTGGACCACAGTTCTTCCTGAGATGGGCAGCCACTGTGAAGACAAGTGGACTTAAACTTATTGCCTTCAGCCCCTGTAATCTCATCACTTTGTATCCCAGGTCATCATTTTTTTTTTTTAAGATTTTATTTATTTATGTGACAGAGAGACAGCCAGCGAGAGAGGGAACACAAGCAGGGGGAGTGGGAGAGGAAGAAGCAGGCTCATAGCGGAGGAGCCTGATGTGGGGCTCGATCCCATAACGTCGGGATCACGCCCTGAGCCGAAGGCAGACGCTTAACCGCTGTGCCACCCAGGCGCCCCCAGGTCATCATTTCTGATCTAATGCACATATTGGTTACGTGTCACTACATATTACATTGCTCACACCCTGCCCCAAATTATGAAAATGAAACAGAGAGAAAGAGAGTTTGGTACCTCAGTAAGAGACTCCATGTAAATTCATGACTTGATTTGAGAAAAATCGGTGCCATCTTGATTGTTGCAGAAACCTCGAATCATAGATCAAAAGCCTCTCTTTGCAGTTAGTAGTAAACAAAGAAAATCTTTCTTCCTCTTGTGTAGACAGGGGTCAGCAAGCTGTTTCTGTAAACAGCTGGATAGTAAATAATTTTAGCTTTGTGAATCATAAAGTTTCTGTTTCAGAAACTGCAGTTGTAGTGCAAAAGCCTTCGACCATACATAAACAAATGGGTGGGGTTGCATTCTAATAAAACTTTATTTATAAAACCAGGCTTTGGGCTGAATTTGCCCCATAGGCTCTAGTTTGCTGATCTCTGATGTAGAAGAAATGGGAGATTCTTGGGAAGATCTGTTTCTATGGTAACCTTGAAAATGAAGAAGAGAGGATGCTTTTTTATTTTTCCTACACATTTGTTTTACAACGTGGACTTGGCTTCTCACTGCCCTGGGTGGGTCAACTGATTGATTTTGCAGAGGTTATTTGTCTATTTCCTTTTCAAATTTTATTTTTTTATTGCTAGGACAGCGTCTTTGAGGCATTTAAAACTAGATCAGAGAGAATTTCAGAGTCAACTTTAGAACAACTTATTCTCATTTTTTAACTACTTCGTTTTTTCTTACTTAAAGTCTGAGAGCACAGAAGTCTTTATTTAATTTTTCCGTTAATTTAATCAGTTATTTTTGATCAGTTTAAACTTTTCCAGGTGCATCTCATTTCCATTACAGTGGAAAAGCCTTTAAATGATACTAGTTATTGATAGACATGATAGGACAGCCAACTAGGGAAAAACTCTTTTATGTTTCATTTCTATGTCTAGATTACTACAGCTATTGTCTTTAAAAATACTCCTTAAGCAGCTTAACTGAATCAAAATTTAGAGTAAAATAGAAGCATGAAGAACTTTCTGGGCTGAGAGGGTAGGCCGGGGCATGGGTTTCAGGAAATGCTGAGCCACATCTGTGATCTTTCCTCGGACCCTTTCTAGCTACGTAATGCAGTAGATTCCCCTAGGCCTCAAGGTAGTCGAGATGCATTTCTATAACTTGCACCTTAAAGAGTCCTATCTAATACAGAGGACTTCATACTGGCATTGAGATTCAAAAGATAACGGCTGTATTCTAGGTAGACAAGGGAGGGAACAGGGTCCAGGCAGAGGGAAAAGTAGGCACAAGGTACAGAGCATGGAAGCAGATGAAAACATTGTGTGTTTTGGGAATAGCAGGGACTTTACTGTTGCTGGAGACTACAGTAAGAAGGGATAGAGGTAGGAAATGAGGCTGGATACACAGATCAAATCATGAAGGGCTTTACATGCCTTTCTGAGGTGTTTAGGTTTTACTGCAGGTGAGAATTTTGAGCAAGGGAGAGATACGAGCACATTTTTGGGCCAGGACACTTGTTCTAATGGCGACATAAAGGAACCAAAATGGAGGCAAGAACACCAGGTGTAGCTCTGTTGTAGTTGTTTGGGTAAGAAATGATAAAAGACCAGATCTAGGACACAGACAGTGGAAATAGAGAGAAGGGAAAATATAGGGAAGTTATCAAGAAGGAAGAATTACGGGGCGCCTGGGTAGCACAGAGGTTAAGCGTCCGCCTTCGGCTCAGGGCGTGATCCCCGTGTTATGGGATCGAGCCCCACATCAGGCTCTTCTGCTGTGAGCCTGCTTCTTTCTCTCCCACTCCCCCTGCTTGTGTTCCCTCTCTCGCTGGCTGTCTCTATCTCTGTCGAATAAATAAATAAAATATTAAAAAAAAAAAAAGGAAGAATTACGAGTGATAAAGACGTGGAGAATAAAGGAACAGGGATGAATCTGGATGATTCCCAGATTTCTGGTTTGGAGAGCTAAATGGATGAAGGTGGTAATCATAAAGACAGGAAATAAGGTATGGGTGTATGAAGGGATAGATGTGGGGAGGGAGAACAATGGGAAGAAAGATGACGAGTTTTAGATATGTAGAGACAGGAGTGCATGGTGGTTATTCAGTTCAATTATGGAGGAGGCAGTAGGATAAATGGATCTAAATCATGGCTGCTGAAGACAGTTCTGAGTTCATATGGTGAGAAAAGAAGAGGTGTTGACCCCTAGAGACATAGCCATTTATTTATTTATTTGTAAATATAAATTCAATTAGCCAACATATAGTACGTCATTACTTTGAGATGTAGAATTCAATAATTCATCATTTGCATATAATACCCAGTGCTCATCACATCACTTGGCCTCCTTAATGCCCATCACCCAATTACCCCATCCCCCCACCCCCCTCCCCTCCAATAACCCTCAGTTTGTTTCCTATAGTTAAGAGTTTCTCATGGTTTGTCTCCCTCTCTGATGACTTCTCATTCAGTTTTCCCTCCCTTCCCCTATGATCCTCTGCGTTGTTTCTTATATTCCACATCTGAGTGAAGCCATATGATAATCGTCTTTCTCTGATTGACTTATTTCACTCAGCATAATACCCTCCAGTTCCATCCATGTCGATGTAAATGGTAAGTATTCATCCTTTCTGATGGCTGAGTAATATTCCGTTGTATATATATATGCCACATCTTCTTTATCCATTCATCTGTCGGTGGAAATCTCAGCTCTTTCTGTAGTTCGGCTATTGTGGACATCACTGCCATAAACATTAGGGTGCGGGTGCCCATTTGGATCAACACCTTTGTATCTTTGGGGTAAATACCCAGTAGTGCAATTGCTGGGTCATACGGTAGCTCTATTTTTAACTTCTTGAGGAACCTCCATACTTTTCCAGAGTGGCTGACCAGTTTGCATTCCCACAAACAATGTAAGAGAGTTCCCTTTCTCTGCATCCTCACCAACATCTGTCATTTCCTGACTTGTTAATTTTAACCATTCTGACTGGTGTGAGGTGACATCTCATTGTGGTATTGATTTGTAGTTCCTTGATGCCAAGTGATCTTGAACATTTTTTCATATGTCTGTTTGCCATTTGTATGTCTTCTTTGGAAAAGCGTCTATTCACATCTTCTGCCCATTTCTTGACTGGATTATTTGTTTTTTTTGGGTGTTGAGTTTGATAAGTTCTTTGTAGATGTTGGATATTAACCCTTTATCTGATATGTCATTTGCAAATATCTTCCCTCATTCTGTAGGTTGCCTTTTAGTTTTGTTGACTGTTTCCTTTGCTGTGCAAAAGCTTTTTATCTTTTTTTTTTTAAGATTTTATTTATTTATTTGACAGAGAGAGACAGCCAGCGAGAGAGGGAACACAAGCAGGGGGAGTGGGAGAGGAAGAAGCAGGCTCCCAGTGGAGGAGCCTGATGTGGGGCTCAGTCCCAGAACATCGGGATCATGCCCTGAGCCGAAGGCAGACACTTAATGACTGTGCCACCCAGGCACCCCAAAAAAGCCTTTTATCTTGAAGAAGTCCCAATGGTCCCTTTTTGCTTTTGTTTCCCTTGCCTTTGAAGACATGTCTAGCAAGAAGCTGCTGCAGCTGAGGTTGAAGAGGTCGCTGCTTGTGTTCTTCTTTAGGATTTTGATGGATTCCTGTCTCACATTTAGGTCTTTGATGCTTTCTGAGTTTATCTTTGTGTATGGTGTAAGAAAATGGTTCCATTTCATTCTTCTACATGTGGCTGTCCAGTTTTCCCAACACCATTTGTTGAAGAGACTGTCCTTTTTCCACTGGATATTCTTTCCTGCTTTGTCGAAGATTCTGTGCTCTATTCTGTTCCATTGATCTATGTGTCTCTGTTTGTGCCAGTACCATAGCATCTTCATGATTACAGCTTAACATCCAAAATTGTGATGCTTCCCACTTTGGTTTTCTTTTTCAACATTCCTTTGGCTATTCGGGGTCTTTTCTGGTTCCATACAAATTTTAGGATTATTTGTTCCAGCTCTGTGAAAAATGTCGATGGTATTTTGATAGGGATTGTATTGAATGTGTAGATTGCTCTGGGTAACATAGACATTTTAACCATATTTATTCTTCCAATCCATGAACATGGAATGTTTTTCCATTTCTTTGTGTCTTCTTCAATTTCTTTCATAAGTGTTCTGTAGTTTTTAGAGTATAGATCCTTTACCTCTTTGGTTAGGTTTATTCCTGGGATTTTGGTACAATTGTAAATGGGGTTGATTCCTTAATTTCTCTTTGTTCTGTCTCATTGTTAGTGTATAGAATTGCCAGATTTCTGTGCATTGATTTTATATCCTGCTACATTGCTGAATACCTATATGAGTTCTAGCAATTTTGGGGTGATGTCTTTTGGTTTTTCCACATAGAGTATCATGTAATCTGCAAAGAGTGAGAATTTGACTTCTTTGCCAGTTTGAATGCCTTTTATTTCTTTTTGTTTTCTGATTGCTGAGGCTAGGACTTCTAATACTATGTTGAACAACAGTAGTGATAGTCGGCATCCCCATCATGTTCCTGACTTCAGGGGAAAAGCTCTCAGGATTTCCCCCATTGAGGTGGATATTTGCTGTGGGCTTTTCATACATGGCTTTTATAATATTGAGGTATGTTCTCTCTATTCCTACATTGTGGAGAGTTTTAATGAAGAAAGGATGCTGTATTTTGTCAAATGCTTTTTCTGCATCTACTGAGAGGATCATATAGTTCTTGGCCTTTCTTTTATTAATGCGATGTATCACACTGATTGATTTGCGGATGTTGATCCACCCTTGCATCTGAGGAATAAATCCCACTTGGTCATGGTGAATAATCCTTTTAATGTGCTGTTGGATCCTAGTAGTCATTTTGTCCAGAGAAGAATAGATGAATGAGAGAACAAAATCAAAAATATCAACCACGACCCCAGTGAAATACACACTAGACTAATCTGAAGAGGTCAGAAACCAAAAAATAAAAAAATAAAAATAAAAGGGAAAGTAGAATATTATCTCACAGGAAGACAAAACAGGGTGATCCACTTGGTCCTGTGTGTATTTTGGTCTGTTTATTAGAAGATGCTAAATCCCAAAAGTGTAAAGAAAGAAAGGGAAAAAGAATATATATACAAAAATAAAATTGAATACAGTGAAACGAAGCAAAAAACGAAGAATATATCTATAAAATATAAATATAAAAATGAAAATTAAAAAAAGACTTAAAAACAAAGAGTTGATAAAATAACAAACTGGTTAAAAAGGAAAAAAAGAATAAAGAAAAACTTAACTGAATGACTAAAGACTCATGAGAAAAAACCTTGCAATCTATATACTGTTTTCCCATAGTGCAGGAGTTTTTCAGTTCTGTGTGACCCATCGACTTGATGTTCACCTGATGTTCCTGCTGGTCTTCTGGGGGGGGGGGGGACTGTTGCACTGATTCTCAGGTGTCTTCGCCTGAGCAGAGCTGCACAGGGGGCAGGGTTCAGTGTAAGCTGCTCCCCGTTGCTCTATGTGGCTTTTGTTCCCTGAAGGCTTTTTGTGCGACTTGCAAAAAGTGGTCGCTTTCCTATTTGTAGAATTGCAGCAATTCTTTTCTTAGATCTCAGGTTGAATTCACGGGTGTTCAGAATGATTCGATAGATATCTTCTGGCATTCAAGAGACCAAATGAAAGGCGGGTCCCCTACTCCTCTGTCGTCTTGCCTTCTGCTTGAGACATAGCCATTTAAATTGTAGTCAGAAGGAGTAGCCAGAGAAAGAAGAGAAATAACTAAGGGGATGTAATAACCAAAATCAAGGGATGAAATAATTCTAAGAAGGATGGAGAGGTTAAGGGTGTCTGATATTCCAAAGAGCGTGAGCTTTATAAGAGCTGAAAAGAGCGCCTTGAATTTGGCCACTAATGGATAGCTAGTGATCAGTGCAAAAAAATAATTTCTGGAGGCCCCATAAGGGAAAGACCCAGATTGCGGAGCTCGGAAGAGGGGTGGAAGATGAGGCCAGTTTAGACCACTCTTTTTCTATGTTTCACTCTGAAAGACAAGAGAAAAAATAGTCGGGAAGGTGGGAGTGCACATGTTCATGTGCTGTGGAGAAAGAGTCGCTGAAGAAGGAAAGGATGAAGATAAAGGAAAGAGAAGGAACACTGATTTAGCAAGGGAAGGAATACTGATTTAGCAAGGACCAAAAAGATGGAGTGGATGATAGGATCCAGAGAACAGGTAAATGGATGAGTAGTGGGTGAAGTGATTGCCTTGGTATCTGTTTCTTTTTCTCCCAATTTTTCTATTGTGGTAAAATACACATACCATAAAATGTACCATCATAATCATTTTTCAGTGTACAGTTCAGTGGCATTAAATACATTTATAATGTTGTACAACGTGACCACTACCCATCTCCATAATTCTTTTCATCTTGTGAAACAGAAACTATATTCATTAAACAATATCTCCCCATTCTTCCTTCTTCTCAGTCCCTGGCAACCACCATTCTACTTTCTGTTTCTATGATTCTAAGTACTCTAAGTATCTGATACAAGTGGAGTCATTATAGTATTTGCCGTTTTGCAATTGACTTATTTCGCTTAGTACAACGGCTTCAAGGTTTGTCCGTGTTGTAGCACACGTCAAAATTTCCTTCCTTTTTAAGGGTGAATAACATTTCATTGTGTGAAATGGACACCTGAGCTGCTTTCACATTCTAGCTATTGTGAACAACACTGCTGTGGACATGGGTGTACAAAAACTCTTTGAGACCTGGTTTTCAGTTCTTGTGTGTATATACCCAGAAGTGGAATTGCTGGGTCATATGGTAATTTTATTTTTAGTAGTTTGTGGAACTGCCATACTGTTTTCCACAGTGACTGTATCATTTTACATTCCCACCAACAGTGCACAAGGGTTCCGAATTCTCCACATCCTTGCCAATGTTTGCTGTTGTCTGTTGTGATGACAGTAGCCATTCTAACGGGTGTGAGGAGGTTTCTCACTGAAGTTTGGATTTACATTTCCTTAATGATAAGTGATAGTGAGCATTTTTTCATGTGTTTATTGGCTAACTGTATATATTCTTCGGGTAAATGTCTACTTAAGTCTTTTACCCATTTTTTAATTGGGTTTTGTTGTGGTTGAGTTTTAAGAGTTCATTAAATATTCTAAATATTAACCCTTTATCATCGCAAATCCCTTATGATTTGCAAATATTTTTCCTCATTCTGTGGGTTGCCTTTTTATTGAATTGATAGTTTTTTTCGATGCACAGCAGTTTAAAATTTTCATGAAATCCAACTTGTCAATTTTTTCTTTTGTTGCCTGTCTTTCGGTGTCACACTTAAGAAATCATTGCCAAATCCAAAACCATTAAATTTTGTCCTATGCTTTCTTTTAAGGGTTTTTGATTTTAGATCTTCTATATAGGTCTTGGATTAATTGTGAGTTAATTTTTATATATGGTATTAAGTAAAGAATCCAACTTCATTCTCTTATATATGGATACCCAGTTTCCCCAGCACCATTTGTTGAAAAGAACCCTTTCCTTATGGAATGATCTTGTTGCCCTTGTCAAAAATCACTTGACCATATATGAGCGTTTATTTCTGGACTCTATTCTATCCCATTGGTCTATATGTCTTTCTTTATGCCAGTATCACCCTATTTTGATTACTATAGCTTTGTTAAGTTTTGAAATCAGGAAGTATGACTCCTTTAGCTTTGTTTTTCTTTTTCAAGGTTATTATGGTCATTCAGGGTCCCTTGAGGTTCCATATGCATTTTAGGATGGAATTCTATTTAAAAAATCGTGAAATTTTGACAAGGATTGCATTGAGTCTGTAGATTGTGTTGGATAGTATTAACATCTTAACAATATTGAGTCTTCCAATCCATGAACATGGAATGTGTTTTCATCTGTTATGTCTTCTCTAATTTCTTTGTGCAGTATTTTGTAGTTTTCAGCATATACATGTTTCACCTCTTTGGTTATTCTATTCTTTTTGATGTTATTGTAAACAGAATTATTTTTGTAATTTCCTTTTCAGGTTGATCATGTTAGCATATAGAAATGCGGCCTCGTTTTGTGTGTTGACTTTGTATCCTTCTACTTTGCTGAATTCATTTATTAGCTATAACTCTGTGTGTGTGTGTGTGTGTGTGTGTGTGTGCATGAGTGTGTATGTAATCTTCAGGTTTTTCTACGTATAAGATCATATTATCTGGGGGCGCCTGGGTGGCTCAGTCGTTAAGTGTCTGCCTCTGGCTCAGGGCGTGATCCCGGCATTCTGGGATCCTCTGCTGGGAGCCTCCTTCTTCCTCTCCCACTCCCCCTGCTTGTGTTCCCTCTCTCGCTGCATGTCTCTCTCTCTCTGTCAAATAAATAAATAAAATCTTAAAAAAAAAAAGATCACATTATCCGCAAACAGATGATTTTACTTCTTCTTTTTCAATCTGGATGCCTTCTACTTATTTTCTTGTCTAGTTGGTGAGGCTGGAACTTCCAGTACTATGTTAAATAGAAGTAGTGAAAGTGGGCATCCTTGTCTTGTTCCTGATCTTAGAGGAAAATCTTTCAGTCTTTCACGAATGAGGATAATGTTTGCTGTGGGTTTTTCACATATGGCTCTTATTATATTGAGGTAGTTTCCTTCTATTCCTTGTTTGTTGAGTGTTTTTATCATGAAAGTATATTGAATTTTGTCAAAAGCTTTTTAAAAGATTTTTTAAGTTATTTATATTTATTTATTTTTAAAGATTTATATATTTGACAGAAAGAGACAACAAGAGAGCACAAGCAGTGGGAGCTGCAGAAGGAGAGGGAGAAGCAGATGCTGAGCCAAGGGAGCCCGATGTGGGGCCTGATCCCATAACCCTGGGATCATGACCTGAGCCAAAGGGAGATGCTTAACTGACTGAGCCACCCAGGTGCCCCTATTTATTTATTTTTAAAATTTGAGTATAGTTGACATACGATGTTACATTGGCTTCAGGTGTACACATTAGTGATTTAACAAAACAAGTTTATGCATTGTGTTACATTCACCACACGTGTAGCCACCATCTGTCCCATTACATCACTATTACAGTATCACTGACTGCATTCTTTATGCTGTGCTTTTATTGCTGTGACTCATTACTTCCATAACTGAAAGCCTGTATCATCCTTTCACTTTATCCATTTTGCCCAGCCCTCCACCTCCCTCCCCTCTGGCAACCATCAGTTTGATCTCTGTATTTATAGGTCTGACTCTGCTTTTTGTTTGTTTATTCATTTTTTTTTTTTTTTAGATTCCACTTAGAGTGGAATCATATGGTATTTGTCTTTCTTAGTCTGACTTATTTCACTTACCATAATACCCTTTCGGTCCATCCATGTTGTCTCAATGGCATAATCTCACCCTTTTTAGTGGTTGTGGAATATTCCATCATATATCTAATCTATCTATCATCTATCTGTCTATCTATCTATCTATCTAATATCTCACATTTTTCTTATCCATTCACCTGTTGATGGACACTGGGCTGCTTCCACAGCTTCCCTATTGTAAATAATGCTGCAATAAACATAGGAGTGTATATATCTTTTCAAATTAGTGTTTTCATTTTCTTTGGGTAAATATAATATTTCTATTTTAAATTTTTTGAGGAACCTCTATGCTGTTTTCCACAGTGGCTGTACCAATTTACATTCCCACCAGTGGTGCATGAGTGTTCCTCAAAAACTTGTTCTGCATCAGTTGAAATGATTATGTGGGTTTCCCCTTCATTCTGTTAAATGCCATGTTTTACATTGATCAGTTTTTATGTGTTGAACCGTTCTTATGTTCCTGGAATAAATCCCACTTGATCTATCATTAGGTGCATAAATATTTATAACTATAAATTCTTGCTGTATTGAACCTTTTATTAATATATTATGTTCTTCTTTGTCTCATAAAAATTTTAGATTTAAAGCCTATTTTGTCTGGTATTAATATAGCTACCTCTGCTCTCTTTTGGTCACTTATTTGCATGAAATATCTTTTTCCATTTTTTCACTTTTTAATCTAGTCTGACAACCTCTGGCTTTTGATTGGAGCATTTAACCTTCTTAACATTTAAAGTAATTCCTGATAAAGAGGGACTAACTTTTGTCATTTTAATATCTATTTTCTCTATGCCTAGAGCTTTTTTGTCCCTCATTTCCTATATTGCCGTCTCCTTTTGTGTTTAGTTGATTTTTTTGTAATGAAATGTTTTAAATTTCTTTCTCTAGCTATTTTCTTTGTGGTCACGGGGCTTACATTTAACAGCCTAAAAGTTGTAGCACTCTAACTGGAGTTTATACTTGAATAACTACGAAAACTCTGTTCCTTTACAGTTCTATTCTTATCCCTTGCAGTTGTCAATGTTACAAAGTTACATCTTTCTACATGGTGTGCCCCAAAACATAAACCAAAAATTCTCTTAAGACCATTAGTCTCTTAAAATATGTAGAACACAAAATGTGGAGTTACAAACTAAAGTTACAATAATACTAGCTTTTAGACAAAATTTTTATAAATGTATTAGTCTCTTAAATTATGTAGAAAAGAGAAAGTAGAGTCACAAAAGTTGTTACAATAATACTAGATTTTTTCATTGTCCACGTATTTACCTTTTTTGAGATCTTCATTTCTTTTCTTTTTTTTCTTTAGAAAGCGAAAACAAAAGAGTGAGCAAGTGGGGAGTGGAGGGGCAGAGGGAAAGAGAGAGAGAGAGACTCTTAAGCAGGATCCATGCCCAGCACAGAGCCTAACTCAGGGCTTGATCTCACAACCCTGAGATCATGACCTGGTCCAAAATCCAGAGCCAGACACTTAATCCACTGAGCCACCCAGGCAGCAAAGATCTTCATTTCTTCATACGACTTTGAGTTACTCTCTAGTGTCCTTTTACCACGTAGGAGGACTCCTTTGAGCATGTTTCAGGGCAGGTCTAGTGGTAGTGAACTCCTTCAGTTTTTGTTTTTTGGGGAATGTCTTAATTTCTCCTTCACTTTTGAAGGACAGTTTTGCCAGATAAAAGATTCTTGGTTGAGTTTTTTCTTTCTTTCTTTCTTTTTTTTTTTTTTTTTAAAGATTTATTTATTTATTTATTTGACAGAGAGAGAGACAGCCAGCGAGAGAGGGAACACAAGCAGGGGGAGTGGGAGAGGAAGAAGCAGGCTCATAGCAGAGGAGCCTGATGTGGGGCTCGATCCCAGAACGCCGGGATCACGCCCTGAGCTGAAGGCAGATGCTTAACCGCTGTGCCACCCAGGCGCCCCGGTTGAGTTTTTTCTTTTAGCATTTTGAATATATCGGCCCACTGTCTTTTGGCCTCTAAAGTTTCTAATGAGAAATCTGCTTATAATCTTATTGAGAATCCCTTGAGTGTGATGAGTGCTTCTCTCTTGTTGCTTTCAAGATTCTCTGTCTTTGTCTTTCCAAAGTTTGATTATAGTGTGTCTTGGTATGAGTCTTTTCAAGTTCTTTTACGTGGAGTTCACTGAGCTTCCTGGATGTTTATACTCATGTTTTCATCAAGTTTGGGAGGCTTTCATCTGTTATTTCTTCAAATATTCTCAGCCACTTTCTGTCTCTCAAGGTCTTCTGAGGTTTTTCTGAGCCTTTTCCTGAACATTTCTAATTTCCCAGTTTCCCCAATATGCAATTGTTTTTGGATATCCTAGTTTGTAATGTCCGGCTCCCAAAAGGGTTTTAAAATGACAGAAGTGGGGGGAAGGGCACTAGCCCTTTAAATCCCCTGGGAATCACTTCAGCGGCGGAGAAAGGGGCTTGCAATAAATGAGATGAAACAATGGCTGTCCACCTCTTTGCACCTCTGTGATCAGAAGCAGCAATGAGCAATGAGGCATTAGAGCACAGATTCCTCATAATGGTAACACAGGGTCCTTTTGCCCACCCTAACTGCCACAAGCCGTGTGCAAGCAGCTCCAGGAACATGTGCACAGCAGCCTGCTGCGTGGCTGAGGTTGGGGGATGGTTTGTACTGTGATAAGAGCTGAAATATCCTGAAATTAACTACAATGTACCATCTAAGTCTTCCCCTGGAAGTTGCAGGCTTCTCTAGGCTCCTAAAATAGTTACATCAGACATATTCTGCCAGTGCAATTGTTGCCTAGGTGGGGACACAGATTGCTGGTGCTTCCTACTCTGCCATCTTTCCAAAAGCCCTCTCCTTAACTGTTTGTCACATTATTGTGTATTCATACAGTCCTTAATACTGTGCTAATTTGTGGGGATATTACTATTGTGAAGTTCATTTTAACTGGAGAGACAAACAGAAACAAATATTGCTCAATGCTAAGCAATCAATAATGGCTAACAAAGTACAAGAGCTTTGACAGAAATGGCCAGAATATGACACTCTTACCCTTGCTTGTCTCTTCCTGGCCCATGACAAACAACAATAACCAATTACAGTGTTTTCTTGTGCGCCCAGTCCTGGGCTCGGAATTCATCACAGGCTTTCTCCGATAGTTTTTAAGGGTTGATGCTTGAGTTCAAAGCTCTTTGCCATCCCTGTCCGATGGTAAAAATGTTAAGTACCTTTAAGAACTTGAAGAAAGTTACATTGGTTCCCAGGGTAAATTGTATGTTTTTCAAGGAAAAGGACAATATGTTCTATTTCTTTGGTAGTTCCCACACCATTATGAGAGATTCAATTAGGGCTTATGGAATTAATTTTATAATTTTAAGAGATTTTATCATAAGGAAACATCAACTTAATATGTGTTAATACATTCTTGTAGCACGTCTGTAAGTGCTAAAGTAAAGGCACAGTTTTGTCTTTAAGAGTTTCTATTCCAGCATCTGAGAGCTTTTTCTACCCTTGCCATTTAAACTCATTTTCTCTTGTTTCCTTTGTCCTTATGGAAGATGGAAAACAGCTGGTCAGCATCCTCAGCTAATACTTGTTAAATGCCTTCTTAAAAATAATCCTTTACCTTGAGTACGTTATGCTAAGTGAAATAAGCCCGTAGTCACAGAAAGGTGAATACTGCACAAGTCCACTTACGGGAGGTATTGAGAGTAGTCTAACTCACCAGATACCAAGTAGAATGTGGGTTGCCTGGGCCAGGAGGGAGGGATACAGAGTTTCAGTTTTGCCAGATGAAAAGAGTTCTGTGGTTGGATGGTAGTGATGGTAGAGCCCCAATGTGTGTGTACTTGACGCTTCTAGAGTATCCACTTAAAAACAATTACGACGGTTAAAAAATCCCTTACGTGCACAGAGAGGCATATCTTGAGGGGACACCATATCTTGAGGAGAAACCATTACCAGGGACCTTATTGTCTATAGGATTCTTTGCTTTACGTCCCATTTGTTTCTCATCTTTCTTTGTGGCCCCCTTTTTCCATGCTTCCAGGAACTTTTGATCTCTTCTCTGGACCATCTTCAACCCTTCCACAACCCAGATGTCCTTTTGGAAAGATGGCAAAGCCAGCGTCGTGGGGAGGCTGTCTCAAATGTCCTCCAGTTTTGTGCTGCATTCAGGTTGTTGTGTTTGCCAGACAGCAGCACAGCAATGCCCATGGTTTGTTCTAATCCATAGATACGCCTTCTGTTCTTTTCACCTATAAAATTGGGGTTGATGAGCTCCAGTGGAATTTATAGCTCAGAGTTACCTTTGGTAACCATTACTTTTTCACTGTGGACGTACAGATTAACGGTGCTATCATTTGGGGGTTTATGTGACAAAATATCAAGCTTTGGTTTTTCAAAATTAAGAATTCAATACAGTGGCGCCTGGGTGGCTCAGTCCGTTAAGCATCTGCCTTCGGCGCAGGTCACGATCCTGGAGTTGCAGGATCGAGTCCCTCATCGGGCTGCTGCTCAGCAGGGAGTCTGCTTCTCCCTCTGTTCTCACCCCGCTCTTGTGCTCTCTCTCTCAGATAAATAAAATGTTTTAAAAAATTCAATACAAATTGAAAGCACAAATATGTGAACTTGTTTTTGCATTTTCCCCATCTTTTTTCTCTGTTGGAATGATTTTTTAAAGATAGCACCCCCCCTTTTGATTAAGGATTTTGATTCCTAAATGGAGCACCTGAATTCAATCAGGCATTATGTCCTGATTAGTGCTCTTTGTTGTCTCCCCAGAAACACTGAGCTAGCTGAAAGTCCTTAGTTTCCTAGTTTGTAGCTTACAATTAAATATTATAGGTTTCAGGCTTTCCTGGGAATGCCTCATCAGTAAAGTAGTTCAGCCTGGCTTAGTTTTAAATCTCTTTGCCCTCATCTAGCAGAGGAGCCTTTGGGTGAAGACGTGAAAACTTGGAGAGGAATTCTTACTCTGTTACAGTAAGTGCATGGCTATTTTTCAGTTTCCTCAAGGGAAAACAAAAATCGTATAGCAGAGATATGGGTTTAAGTCCTTGTCCATGTGATTTAATAATACTGTTGGTGGTTTGGCTCGTTACTTGCTTTCATTCATCAACCGTTCCAGTGAGGTGTTGGGGAGCATGGGGGGTATTTAGTAGAATAATGGTATTAGTAGAGTAAGAGATTAAGATTTGTCCGTCCCTCGAAAAATTTTACCAAGAACCCAGCCCAAACTTTCTACTTGTCTAAGAAGCAATTGCTCTGAAATTGAGGCTGTGCTAGTTAGAAATTGCGTTTGTGTGTCTCTCTCTTCTGTACCCACCACTCCGAAGTCTACCTCACGTCCACTCTCAGCCGATAACCCCCCAAAGGCCGCTGCTGGCACAACTTGGTGTTGGGACTATCTGCTGTGTGGACTTGGGCTATCATAAATGTGGCTTCAGTTTCAGTAAACCAAACACATTGCAGGACCTGTCCTGGTATTTCAGATTCCGGCGAGACCGGTGGAACTGCTCAACAAGGCAGTTGTTGGCCTCTGCGGTAGGTCCAAGTTTCACCCTGCACCAGAAGAGCTTAGACGCGACCACTGATTTATAGAACTTGATGGTGGTCTGGAGCTTGATGCCGTGCTGGCGCCATGCTGTCTGCTGGCCTTTCGAAGGGAATTCTGGCCTTCCTAATTTGGCTTTGTATTTTTTGGATGACCCATGTGTTTTGGACAGTATGCTGCCTGTGTGGCAGAGTGTAGTGGTGACATTACCAGAAAGTGGCTCTGCCTTACCAGAAAGCATTGCTGGCCGAGTCCTTACGTGAGCTGTGTGCTTTGTGACCAGAGCCGGCCTTCGGCTTCAGTCTTTGTTACCAAGCTGATGCACCAAATGGGCCTAGATCAGTTGTTTGTATTTGTATGCGGTCGACAAAACCGGGCAGTTTGGGAGTGTTTTGACGATCTCAGTAGGTTAAGGAGAAAGCTGTTTCCCCAATGTCTGGAATGTGCAAATGTGTACTCCCGAGGGAGATGGCATGGCGTTTATTAAATAAAATCTATTACGCCACAATGTTGTTGTATTGATGAAGTTAGAGCACTCTCAGTTTCACACATGCAATCAGAAAATGCTGGGGAATATTTTTATGCTGCTAAATGAATCATGGAAGCTGTTCCCCAACCCCCAACACAATGTATGACAATATGCACTCAAAATATGTGTGAATAGATGTGTGAACAAATGAACAAATTTAATTAGTAGCTCTCAAAGTCAAATTCTGCAAATTGTGTTAAAAATTTCCATAAAGCCTTGATACTGTTCCTACTATTTTCCTCTACCTGTTACATAGCAAAGATCCTATCACCCCCGCTAAGTTGTTGTCTGAAGCTACAGAATGTTTCTCAACCACTGATAGTGAGAAACTAATCCCAGAGACCTTTTCCTGGGATCTTCGAGAAGAAAGGAGCAGTGCCTTCTGAGAATTTAACTAAGACTGCAAGAGGTACTCCTCTCAACCCGGCAGAAAATAGCAAAGGAGATCTGAGAACTCGAGAGAAGTCAGCAGTGACTCACACGTGGGAATCATCAGCTCTGGAGTCAGACCACGTGTGAATCGCTGCTAGACTTGATGCTATTGACACAGCAAGGAAAATGTTGTTTTCAGAAGGTCGATGTAGATTTTGAAGCTGTTGGGGAGAAGGCTGCAAAAGCGGTTTTTCTCCGTGTGAAAGGGCACAGCCACTTAAAAGGTGTTGGAAAAATAATACGTTCAGAAGCACAGACCCCAGGGAGAACCCAGGGCGTCAGTGGCGATGATGGAAGAAATAAAGACCAAAACAAATACGAGAGGACAGGGAAGAGTCAGAAACGTGCCTTCCCTCCTCAGCTGATGCACTGCACATGGAAGGGACACAACAGAAAAGGTTCATCTCTTTTTAAAAAAATTTACTTTTAACTGAAGTCTAGTTGACATACAATGTTATATTAGTTTCAGGTGTACAACACAGTGATCCGACGTTGGTATACATTACGCAGTGCTCACTGTGATAAGTGTCGTCACCATCTGTCACCTGTTACTTCAGTATAATTCACTATATTCCCTATGCTGTACTTCTCATCTCCCTGACCTATTTATTTTATAACTGGAAGTTCGGATCAGCATAAAATAGCCTTTTAACCACCAGGCAAGCATAAAATCCTCATAGAAGGCACATCTGCTTTGGATTGGAAAACTGTTGTTTTCCTTTTTTCTGTTTTGATCACAAAGAGTTAACCTAGGTTTGATAGAGTGAGAAGAGCAGTGCAGCCTATTTGTTTCCAGTTATTTCCTCTATTAGGGTAAACAAACCCGTTCCTTATGTGTGTTGCTAAGGGTCTTTTAAGAATCAAAGAAAACAGTGGGAAGCCCAGGTGACATGGAAATAATCGGGGGATTGTGTCTGAAAGGGCTCTTGCCCCAGCAGGCACATCCTGGGTTCTGTGACTCTGGTGTCCCTCTCCCTCCCCGTTTCCCCTGTTTGAAGTGGCTGGGTGGACTGCCCACACCTGGAAGCTGATGAGACAGACTCACTGCACACTCTCAGGGTGTTCCAAGAAAAATAGCAAAGAATGTACTTGTGCTGGGGTGCAGGGGTTGCTGACTGGCACCGTCTCTCAAGAATCAACATGCCCGCATTTCTGCCTCCTCTCATGTTCCCAGGCTGATTCTCGGCTCAAAACGAATCAAATCGATGTGTTTTTGTAAATGAACAAATACAAACCCTCAGCTCATTCTTTAAATGTTGACGTGCCAGTATGAAAGTATTCCCCTCTGTTCGGAACACTCCCCCGCTGACCGCGTTCGCAGAGAGGGCATTGTCCAGAGAGTGGAAATAGCCATCCCTTGGTGTATGTTTGTTCAGATTAATGGTAATTCAGCTAAGAGTGATTGAGCACCACTCTGAGGTACTGGGATCAGGGTAGTGAACTGGTCTTTCCTCTGAGAAGCCTCAGTATTGAAAGGAAGGTCTTGATTATTTTTGAGGTGGTATTGCGTGGAGAAATTAAACACTAAACAAAACTGCTGTGTGGTATTACAGGCTCTGTGTAACTCCTCAAAGACGTGCTTTTCCTACTTCTCTTGGACAATCACATCAATCTCAAAATTGCTATTCCGAGTGGCCATAATCCAAGAGAAGAAAACTCAAACCCCAGAAGCTTGTGGTGGTAGCCGGAGAGCTTTTTCTCAGCTGCCTCATAAGGAACATCTGTGGAAAGGAAGTTGAGCTTTGGTCCTCCCTCAGAACTGTGATAATTATTTTTTATAATTTTACTGATCCAGGAGCCAAGAATTGTTGCTCTGTCTTGAGGAGCTGTTGGACGCCCCTTCTGGCAGGACTATTATTTGTGTTTTGGGATTGAGCATAGGTTTATAGTTTCTTGACTTATATTTCAGGCAAATTTCCATACACAAAGCATGAGCTTAATGAACGGTTCGAGTTCCCTTCTCACTACATTGTATCCTATTATTTTGCGTAATAGTTACGGTACTTCAGAGCAGCACGGAGTTTGGGAATAATCTCCTCTAGTGAATCTGGAACCTCTCCCTGAGATGAGTAGGGAGTAGAGAAGTAGACCTACCACGATCCTGTGGAGGAGTATGCCTGTTTAAAACCACTGTTCCCTTGGAGCTTTCTTCATTTATTTCTTATTTATTTTTTTATTTTTTTGCTCTCTCCTTTTAGTGGAAATAATAACCTCAAGACAATTAGTTCAAGCCTGATAGGTTTTACCTGGCAATTTGCCTTTTCTCTTTCTCCTCTCTTTCCGCTTGCCTGCTTGCCCCTGGATGCTGACAGAGTCTGTGTTCCTTTTCTGTGGATCATTTATTTGGCCAGCTTGTCTGTAAAGATATTCTCAGCCCTCTCCTCCCATCCGCCTTTGTCTCCTCAGTAAGGAAGAGCTTTGATTTGAGGAAATCCCAAGTGAGGGCGTAAGTGAGCAGGCTTGAGAGCAGGGCCCACAACCCCGCAGATGCAGCTCGGCCCAATCCTGAGCGCATGGGGCAGCGCATTTTTATGCCCCCAGCTGGCATGCATAATCGTAGGCAAACAAATAGTCCTGCCAGAAGGGGCGTCCAACAGCTCCTCAAGACAGAGCAACAATTCTTGGCTCCTGGATCAGTAAAATTATCTATTTTCAAAACAATCCTTAAAAAAAAAATAAAAAATAAAAAAAGAAACTAACAAAGGGGATAGTGTTGTTTATGTAACTTCTTTGTAAGGTTATAAAAAGTTTTTCTCTCTGGGTACAAAACGGGTACGGTACGTGTTCCCAAGCCTAGAGAGGTTGTTTGGGAAAACAGTGATATCTCTCGGGATTTTCCTTTGCTAATGACTTTAGCCTTTCTCCCTTATGAAAAAAAAAAAATTTTTTTTTTAACCTGCTCTGAAAGTTCTTAAGAACGATTGTGGGGAGCTGGGTCCGCTGGATCTCGCTCTTGGCTCAAGACCTGTTGTTAGGCCCTAGGAGGTGGACAGACTGGCGAGGCAGGACTGCGCCCCCCGTGTTGAAGATGGGATGAGGTGTAGCTGAATGGTTATTGCAGCTCCTGCAGCTTGAGACCTGGTGTCCAGGGCCTCTCCAGATGCCCACCATGACCTCATTTCTCCTGGGCCAAACACTCTCTCCTAGAGAGGTCCTTTTTCTTTTCTTTTCTTTTTTTTTAAAGATTTTATTTATTCATTCGACAGAGATAGAGACAGCCAGCGAGAGAGGGAACACAAGCAGGGGGAGTGGGAGAGGAAGAAGCAGGCTCTCAGCAGAAGAGCCTGATGTGGGACCCGATTCCAGAACGCCGGGATCACGCCCTGAGCCGAAGGCAGACGCTTAACGACTGAGCCACCCAGGCGCCCCATAGAGAGGTCCTTTTTCTAACTGCTTCTTGGCCATCGCTTCCACTAAGAGCCCGCGGGTTGGTTGAAGTTAGCATAACTGAAGCCCGCCTGGAAGGAGGGCAACGCACAATACGTGTTGGGGGAGTGAGGGGCTTCCTTACAGACTTCAAGAGGCCTTAAAAATGGAATAAAAAATTTAAAAATCCACAAATAGATTCAAAAACCTTATGTTCTCAGAAGGCTTCTGTAGAGGGAAAAGCAAAGATGAAAGCGAGCAAAGGGCACACTGCCATCTGAAACAGGGAGGCAGAATACGTGATTGTGAAGGATCTTTGTAGAAGGAAGAATGTGCAAACACAGAGATGAATGCCAGGCTGACTTGAGGACCGGGTGAAATGGAATTGGTCCGGGGGTGAATCCACGCCTCACACAAGTACTGGTCACCCAGCCTGAGGGTGGGAAATGGGGGAGACAGCAGGATCTGTCCTCCACAGAGGGATTTGGGGCTCCCTGTGGGCACCATCTCCCCCTCTTCCTGTCTCATGTGGTTGCGTGGCTCAGTCAGTGGGGACAAAAGTAAAACTAAGGTAGTTATTTTGCTTTTAGGTCAGCTGTATGCGCGAGCTACATTTCATT
The DNA here is from genome assembly GCF_023065955.2 of Ursus arctos. Lineage (NCBI taxonomy): Eukaryota > Metazoa > Chordata > Mammalia > Carnivora > Ursidae > Ursus > Ursus arctos. The sequence goes on along the minus strand of NW_026623053.1, from coordinate 12,183,423 downwards.
TGTTTGTTTGCAGGGAGTAATTTAGAATCTCCAATCTAATCGTTGACTTTGCAAGTCATCAGTAAGAAGCATTTCACAACAAATTTCAACTACACGCCACATTCTCATCTCAGCTCCGGGCTTAGACTGGACCTGGTCTTGTGCCCCTTTGGGATCTTGAGGGTGTTTCATTTTTCTGTGTTTCTTGGCTTAGTGAGAATTTTCAGATATGTCTTAACTTGACTCATTTGTTCAGAGAGAATCTTCAGGACACAATGAGGAGTAAGGATATTGGGCCAAAGGTCCCTCTGTTGGTTCAGAATTTCTGGAAAGTGTGAAAAATCTTGTTACTTTTGGTTATATGAATTTTAAATTGTAATTATTTTTAAAGTATATCTTTCTCTTCTTTGATTTTGGAGGACAATTTTTATCCACCAAGCATTAATTTAGTATCGACTAAGTGCTGTCACAGAGCAGAGTGTAGAGAGGGCCTGGTTTATATTGCCATAGATTTGGGCAAGGTTTCCCTGAAGTGGCCTTCGTCAAATTAAGTAGATGTTCCTTGGGTGGAAAGGAGGGAGGAGAACAATTCAAGCATAGCTGGGTCCCAAAGTCATGAAGAAGAAGGACTTGAGAGGGGCAGTGGCAGTTCATGAGTGATGAGAGCCAGTCAGGTGGTGGGGCAAGAGAAGTCACTGAGGTCAGGGTCAGGCTTTGTATACAAATAGAGTTCAGATTTTATCCTATAAGCACTGGGCATTCATCTAGAATTCCTAATCAGAGTCCTGATGTGGAGAGTGTAGCGGACATTTTTCACTCTTCTTGGCTACTCTCAGCAAATAATAATGTTGGAGGGACGGTGGAGAGTCTACTTGCCGTGTTAGAGGAATTCCCCACCTTATGATGCAGAGTCTGCCCCCACTGTAGAAGCTGAAAGTGATACATGTGCGTCCTTCCTTGCCCTTCCTTGCCCTTCCTTGCCCTTCCTTGCCCTTCCTTGCCCTTCCTTGCCCTTCCTTGCCCTTCCTTGCCCTTCCTTGCCCTTCCTTGCCCTTCCTTGCCCTTCCCTGCCCTTCCCTGCCCTTCCCTGCCCTTCCCTGCCCTTCCCTGCCCTTCCCTGATTTTATTTATTTATTTGAGAGAGAAAGAGCATGAGAGTGAGCATGAGTGGGTGGGAGGGAGAAGCAGGCTCCTCACTGAGCAGCCAGCCAGATTTGGGGCTCGATCCCAGGACCCCAGGATCATAACCTGAGCCAAAGGCAGACACTTAACTGACTGAGAAACCCAGGCGCCCCCAAAATAGTATGTACTTTCTTTGCCAGTCTCCCTTGTGGTTAGAGAATGGGAACACGACCTAGGCTCTGCCAATCAGATGTCTCCACTCTAGACCTTAAAGAGTGATGTGGAGAAGCTGGGACCCCATGCAAAACCCATTTCTAGAGATGGAGCCATCAGTTTCTAGAGGCAGCAGGGGCAAACACCCAAGGGACAGGGTGAGAGTGTTGGTTCAGGTGGAGGTGGAGATTTACTTTGCCATCTCCCCAGCATGATTTTGGGCATTGCTGCTGGTTGCTTAGCCTCCAAACCTGGTTCTCCAGCTCTCCAGGAGATGTTGTGAGCTGTCCAGTTTCTTTCCTCCCTTCCTGTACTGAGGTATAACTTTTGATCAGATGCAGTCTTCTAAAATTTATAGTTGAATAGTATCTGACAAGTGTATTCAGGTGGTAACCAGTACCACCAGATAGAAACTGTTTCCCCTACAAATTCTCTTGTGCCCCTTTGTCCGTTGCCTCTCCTTATACCCAGCCCCAAACTAATTTGACTTTTTGTCTTCGGCGTTTTGCCTTTCCCAAACACTCATATAAATGGATGATACAATATGAGGCTTTTGTGTCTTTGTTTTTTTCCCTACTCTGCATAATGTTTTTGAGGTTAATCCATGTTGTTTTGGGTATCAGATCATTCCTTTTTATTTTTGAATAACCTAACACATCACCATTTGCTTAGCCATTTACCAGTTGATAGACATTTGGTTCCTTTTCAGTTTTTGACTATTGTCACAAAGCTGTTTTGACTATTAAGTCCTTCTATGGACCTAAGTATTTTCTTAGGTAAATACATGGGAATGAGTTCATTGGGTCATGTGGTAAATATATGGTAAACTTCATAAGAAACTGCTAAACTCTTTTCCAAAGTGCTGATGGAAATGCACAATGTTATAATCAAAGTACAAATGTTCCAGTTGCTTTGTACCCTCAAAAGCACTTTGCATTGTCAGTCATTTTACTTGTACTCATTTTAGTAGATCTGCAGTGGTATCTTACTGTACTTGTGATTTCTCATGTTTTATAATGTGCTTATAAATGATACTGTTTTAAAATTTCAGTTTTTTAAAAAAAGATTTTATTTATTTGAGAGAATGCTAGTGGAGGTGAGGGGCAGAGGAAGAGGGAGAAGCAGGCTCCCCGCTGAGCAGGGAGCCCGATGCGGGACTCAGTCCCAGGACCCTGAGATCATGACCTGAGCCAAAGGCAGAAGCTTAACCGACTGAGCCACCCAGGTGCCCCCAAATTTTCAGTTTTTCATAGTTCATGATTAGTGCTGACCTTAAAAGTAAAACACCTAGTTATCTTACCAGCAAAATGGGTTTATTCCAGAATAACCGAGGAATTGCAATTCAGGGCATGCAAGCTCTGGCAAACCACAGGCAAGTCTGGAGGTCAAATGAGGGAAATGATACTTTACAGAGAATAGAAATTGGGAGTGGGTTTTTTAATGAAAGTCCTTTAGAGAAAAGTGAGAGTTCAGAGTGGGGACGGTTTCATATTGGCTGAGTTGTGGGCTTTTTTTTTTTTTTTATTGGCTGAGCTTGTTGCTGGGCAAGAAAAAAGTTTTTCTTCTTATTAGGGACTGCATTTGAGGGCATGGAGTCGTAGGACATGAGAACTCCCCTTTCTGGTCTCCTGACTCCATGTTTTTTAATTTAAATTTTAAGTAATTGTTTTGATTTTTTTAATTTAAATTCAACTTAATTAACATAGAGTGTAATAGTTTCAGAGGTAGAATTTAGTGATTAATCAGTTGCATGTAACACCCAGTGCTCTCCTTAAGGCCCATCACCCAGTTACCCCATCCCCCCACCAACCTCCCCTCCAGCAACCCTCAGTTTGTTTCCTATAGTTAAGAGTCTCTTACGGTTTGTCTCCCTCTCTGTTTTTGTCTTTATTTTTCCTTCCGTTTCCCTGTATTCATCTGTTTTGTTTCTTAAATTTGACGTATAAGTTAAATCATAGGATATTTGTCTTTCTCTGACTTACTTTGCTCAGCATAATATCCTCTAGTTCCCTCCACGTTGTTGCAAATGGCAAGATTTCATTCTTTTTGATGACTAATATTCCTTTATAAATATAAATATAAAACTTCTTTACCCATTCATCTGTCGATGGACATCTGGACTCTTTCCATAGTTTGACTATTGGTGATTGCTGCTATAAACATTGGGGTGCATGTGCCCCTTCAAATCACTATGTTTGTATCCTTTGGATAAATACCTAGTAGTACAATTGCTGGGTCGTAGGGTAGCTCTACTTGTAACTTTTTGAGGACCCTCCATACTGTGTTCCAGAGTGGCTGACCAGTTTTCATTCCCACCAACAGTGTAGGAGGGTTCCCCTTTCTCTGCATCCTGGTCAACATCTGTCATTTCCTGTCTTGTTAATTTTAGCCATTCTGACCGGTGTGAGGTGACATCTCATTGGGGTTTTGATTTATAGTTCCTTGATGCCAAGTGATGTTGAGCATTTTTTCATGTGTCTGTTGGCTATCTGGATGTCTTCTTTGGAAAAGTTAATATTCATGTCTTTTCATTTCCTGATTTTTTGTTGTTTTTTGGGGGTGTTGAGTTTGATAATTCTCTATAGATCTTGGATGCTAGCCCTTTATCTGATATGTCATTTGCAAATATCTTCTCTCATTCTGTAGGTTGCCTTTTAGTTTTCTTGACTGTTTCCTTTGCTGTGCAAAAACTTTTTATCTTGAAGTCCCAATAGTCCATTTTTGCTTTTGTTTCCCTTGCCTTTGAAGACATGTCTAGCAAGAAGCTGCTGCAGCCTAGGTTGAAGAGGTCGCTGCTTATGTTCTTCTTTAGGATTTTGATGGATTCCTGTCTCACATTTAGGTCTTTGATGCTTTCTGAGTTTATCTTTGTGTATGGTGTAAGAAAATGGTTCCATTTCATTCTTCTACATGTGGCTGTCCAGTTTTCCCAACACCATTTGTTGAAGAGACTGTCCTTTTTCCATTGGATATTCTTTCCTGCTTTGTCGAAGATTCTGTTCTCTATTCTGTTCCATTGATCTATGTATCTGTTTTTGTGCCAGCACCATACTGTCTTGATGATTACAGCTTTGAAATTGAGCTTGAAGTCCAGCATTGTGATACCACCAGCTTTGGTTTTCTTTTTCAACATTCCTTTGGCTATTCGGGGTCTTTTCTGGTTCCACACAAATTTTAAGATTGTTTATTCCAGCTCTGTGAAAAATGTCGATGGTATTTTGATAGGGATTGTATTGAATGTGTAGATTGCTCTGGGTAGCATAGACATTTTAATATTTATTCTTCCAATCCATGAGCATGGGATGTCTTTCCATTTCTTAGTGTCTTCCTCAATTTCTTTCATAAGTGTTCTATAGTTTTCTGAGTACAGATTGTTTACCTCTTTGATTAGATTTATTCCTAGGTATCTTATGATTTTTGGTGCGATTGTAAATGGTTTGACTCCTTGATTTCTCTTTCTGCTGCTTCATTATTGGTGTATAGAAATGCCACTGACTTCTGTGCATTGATTTTATATCCCGTGACTTTGCTGAATTCCTGTATCAGTTTTAGCAATCTTTGGGTGTCGTCTTTTGTGTTTTCTATATAGAGTATTATGTCATCTGTGAAGAGTGAGAGTTTGACTTCTTCTTTGCTGAATCGGATGCCTTTTATTTCTTTTTGTTTTCTGATTGCTGAGGCTAGGACTTCTAATACTATGTTGAACAACAGAGGAGAGAGTGGACATCCCTGTCATGTTCCTGACCTTCGGGGAAAACCTCTCAGTTTTTCCCCATTGAGGTTGATATTTGCTGTGGGTTTTACATATATGGTGTTTATGATATTGAGGTATGTTCCCTCTATCCTACACTGCAGAAAGTTTTTATCAAGAAAGATGCTATATTTTGTCAAATGCTTTTTCTGCATCTATTGAGAGGATCATATCATTCTTGGTCTTTCTTTTATTAATGTGGTGTATCACACTGATTGATGTGCGAATGTTGAACCACCCTTGCAGCCCAGGAACAAATTCCATTTGGTCGTGGTGAATAATCCTTTTAATGTATTGTTGGAGCCTATTAGCTAGTACACTGCTGAGAATTTTTTCATCCATGTTCATCAGGGATATTGGTCTGTAATTCTCCTTTTTGGTAGGATCTTTGTCTAGTTTTGGGATCAAGGTAATGCAGGACTCATAGAATGAATTTGGAAGTTTTCCTTCCATTTCTATTGTTAGAAACAGCTTTAGAAGAATAGGTATCAATTATTCTTTAAATATTTGGTAGAATTCTGGGAGGCCATGGGGCCCTGGACTCTTGTTTGTTGGGAGATTTTTGATTACTGCTTCAATTTCCTTGCTGGTTTTGGATCTGTTCAGGTTTTCTACTTCTTCCTGTTTCAGTTTTGGTAGTTTATATGATTCTTGGAATGCATTCCTTTCTTCCAGATTGCCTAATGTATTGGCATATAGTTGCTCATAATATTCTCTTAGTTGTTTGTATTTCTTGAGTGTTGGTTGTGGTCTTTCCTCTTTCATGATTTTATTAATTTGGGTCCTTTGTCTTTTCTTTTTGATAAGTCTGGCTAGGGGTTTATCAATCTTATTAATTCTTTCAAAGTACCAGCTCTGTTGTTGATCTTTTGTTTGTTGATCTGTTCTACTGTTTTTTAAAAATTTCTGTATCATTGATTTCTGCTCTAATCTTTATTATTTCTCTTCTCCTGCTTGATTTAGGCTTTATTTGCTGTTCTTTCTCCAGCTCCTTTAGGCATAAGGCTAGTATTGCTATATACTTCCCTCTTAGAACTGTCTTCACCTCATCCCAAAGGTTCTGAATCATTGCGTTTTCATTTTTGTTTGCTTCTATGTATTTTTTGGACTCTTTTTTAATTTCCTGGTTGATGTGCTCATTCTTTAGTAGGATGCTCTTTAACCTCCATGTGTTTGCATTCCTTCCAAATTTTATCTTGAGATTGAATTCAAATTTTAAAGCATTGTGATCGGAGAATATGCAGGGAATAATCCCAATCTTTTGGTACAGGTTGGGACCTGATTTGTGACCTAGTGTGTGATCTATTCTGGAGAATGTTCCATGTGTATTTGAGAAGAATGTGTCTTTGGTTGCTTTAGGATGGAACACAGTGAATATATCTGTGAAGTCCATCTGGTCCACTGTGTCATTCAAAGCCCTTATTTCCTTGTTGATCTTCTGCTTAAATGATATGTCCAGTTCAGTGAGGGGGGTGTTAAAGTCCCCTACGATTATTGTATTATTATCAATGTGTTTCTTTAATTTTATTAGTAATTGGTTTATATACTTGGCTGCTCTGAAGTTAGGGTCATAAATATTTATAATTGTTAGATACTCTTATTGAATAGACCCTTTTTTATGACATAGTGTTCTTCATCTCTTATTACAGTCTTTGGTTTAAAATGTAGTTTGTCTGGGGGCGCCTGGGTGGCACAGCGGTTAAGCGTCTGCCTTCGGCTCAGGGCGTGATCCCGGCGTTATGGGATCAAGCCCCACGTCAGGCTCCTCCGCTATGAGCCTGCTTCTTCCTCTCCCACACCCCCTGCTTGTGTTCCCTCTCTCGCTGGCTGTCTCTATCTCTGTCGAATAAATAAATAAAAATCTTTAAAAAAAAATGTAGTTTGTCTGATATAAGTATGGCTACTCCAGCTTTCTTTTGATAAATGGTTCTCCACCACCTCACTTTCAATCTGGAGGTGACTTTGATCCTAGGGTCTTTTTTTTTTTTTTAATCTAATCTGATACTCTGAGTCTTTGGAGCATTTAGTCTTTACATTCAGAGTAATTGCTAAAAGATATGAAGTTAGTACTATTGTATTACCTGTGAAGACACTGTTTCTGTAGATTATCTCTCTTCCTTTCTGGTCTTTGTTACTTTTGGCCTCTCTCTTTGCTCAAGGATCCCCTTTAATATTTTTTGCAGGGCTTGTTTAGTGTTCATGAATTCCTTTAGTTTTTGTTTCTCTTGGAAACTCTTTAGCTCTCCTTCTATTCTGAATGACCGCCTTCCTGGATAAAGTATTCTTGGCTGCATATTTTTCCCATTTAGCACATTGAATATATTATGTCAGTCCTTTCTGGCCTGCCAGGTGTCTGTGGACAGGCTGCCAGCCTTATGTTTCTACCCTTGTAGGTTAAAGACCTCTTGTTCTGAGCTGCTTTCAGGATTTTCTCTTTATCTCTGAAATTTGCAGACTTCACTTTGGTATGTTGAGATGTTGACCTATTTTTATTGATTTTTTTTTTTCGAGGGGGATTCTTTGTGCCTCCTGGACTTGAACACCTGTTTCCTTCCCCAGATTAGGGAAATTCTCAACTATAATTTGTTCAAATAAACCTTCTGCCCCCCTCTCCATCTTCTGGGACTCCTGTTATTCGGTTATTATTTTGCTTTATGGTATCGCTGATTTCTTGAAATCTCCCTTCATAATCCAGGAGTTGTTTTTCTCTTCTTTCTCAGCTTCCTTATTTTCCATCATTTTGTCTTCTATATCACTGACCCTCTCTTCTGTTTCATTAATCCTAGCTGTTAGAGCCTCCATTTTTGACTGCATCTCAGTAATACCATTTGTAATTTTGGCCTGATTAGATTTTTTAATTTTATTTCTATAGTAAGGGATTCTCTAGTGTCTTCCATGCTTTTTTCAAGCCCAGCTAGTATCTTTACAATTATTATTTTGAATTCTATTTCCAACATTTTACTTATATCTGTATCGATTAAATTCCTGGCAATGAGTAGTTCTTCCTGTTCTTTCTTTTGGGGTGAGTTTCTTCATCTCATCACTATGTCCAAAAAAGAATAGAAGAAAGAAAAGACAAAATAACAACACTGGAAAGGAAACAAACAAAACTAACCAGAAGAAAACAGAAAACAAAAAAGAAAATGAGAAAAAAAACAAGAAGTAAAACAGGACAAAACAATAAACTAGATTCTGGGTGTATTTTGGTCTGTTTCTTAAAAAAAACAAGATCCCAAAATAGGAAAGAAAGAAAAACTAACATATATACAAAAATAAAATACAATGAAAGGAAACAATAATAAAAATAAATAAATAAACCAAACTTATATATAAAAATAAAAATTAAAAAAAGTTGAAAAAATAAGAAAATAGCTGGGGGGAAAAAAACCCTGAAAGACTAAAGAATAAAAAAAAAAAAAAGGAAAGAAAAAACAAATCATAAATGCTGTATACTGTTTGCCCTAAGAGCTGAGGTTTTGCAGTTCTCTATGATCAGTGGACTTGGTGTGAGCTGGTTGTTCCTGCTGGTCCTCTGGGGGAGGGGCCTGTTGTGGGCATTCCCAGGTGCCCTTGCCCTAGTGGAATTGCACCAGTTAAGTGGTTTGGGATTGCACTAGGTGGCGGTGTTTTGCTCCCTGAAGGCTTTCAGGACTTATTTGGGGGTGGGGGGGGGCGATGAAAATAGTGGCGCTTCATCTCTAGCCCTAGAGCTTAAATTCCCCCCCTCCCCACTGCCACCGCTCATCAGTGCACTCTCACAGAAAAGCAGTCAGTCACTCTTGTCTCCCTGGTTTCTGTCCAAACTCTGTGTTCACCCACCCTGCCCCTGACTGTTTTTATCTCAGGCACGTGACCCAGTTTTGAGTCTCCAAACTTTATGGACTCCTGTGGCATGCACCTGCACTCTTCCTCTTGGGGGAGAGAGGGGGGTCTCGCCAAGCTTCTGCCTTTTGCTGGGCCCCTGTCCGGAGAGCAGTTGCATGACTGTGCAGAAGTTCGCAGTTCATGGCAACACAGAGCAGAAAGTCAGTGCCTCCACTTTCGTCTGGCTTCCCCACTCTGATGCCTGGGTTCTGTTGCACTCAGGCACCCCTGTTCTTTTTGTGACTCTGGGAATCCTGAGACCACACTGTTCCTCCCACCTAGGTTTCCACCCCACTTCGCCTCCTGAGTACCTTTAAGCCAGGGACATCCCCCACCATAGCCAACCTCTGAAAGTTCCAATTTTGTGCTCCATTGTTTATAATACTTTGCCATAGCCTCCTTAAGAAGGCTCCCTCCCCTCGCAGTATCCTCTGATATATCGCCCCAGATTCACTTCTCCACACCTCCTACCTTCCAAAAAGCAGTCACTTTTCTATTTGTAGGATTGCAGCAATTCTTTTCTCAGATCTCTGATTGATTTCACAGGTGTTCATAAATAAAATCTTTAAAAAAAAAAATTAAGGGGCGCCTGGGTGGCGCAGTCATGTCACAGGTGTTCAGAATTATTTGATAACTAGCTGAATTCCAGGGGCCAGTGAACTTAGGGTTGCCTGCTCTTCTACCATCTTAACTCCTCCTTTATTTTTTTAATTAAGTTTTTAAAATCTTAATTCCAGTATAGTTAACATACAGTGGTATATTAGTTTCAGGTGTACAATATAGTGACTCAACAATTCTACATATTACTCAGTGCTCATCATGATAATCCCCATGACCTATTTCACCCATCCCCCACCCACCTCCCCTCTGATAACCATCAGTTTGCTCTCTATAGTTAAGTCTGTTTCTTGGTTTGTCTCTCTCTCTCTATTCTCTTTTGTTCATTTTTGTTTTTTTCTTAAATTCTACATATGAGTGAAATCATAAGGTATTTGTCTTTCTCTATTTCACTTAGCATTGCACCCTGTAGCTCCATCCATTCATTGCAAATGGCAAGATTTCATAGTTTGGTTATTGGAAATAATGCTGCAATAAACATAGGGGTGCTTGTATCCCTTTGAATTAGGGTTTTTGTATTTTTTGGGTAAATACGTAATAGTGAAATTACTGGATCATAGGGTAGAGTTCTATTCTTAACTTTTTGAGGAATCTCCATACTGTTTTCCACAGTGGCTGCACCAGTTTGCTTTCCCACCAATAGTGCATGAGGGTTTCCATTTCTCATCATCCTCAACATCCTCACCAATATTTGGTATTTCTTGTGTTTTTGGTTTTAGCCATTCTGACAGGTGGGAGGTGATATCTCATTGTAATTTTTATTTGTATTTCCCTGATGATGAGTGATATTGAGCATTTTTCCATGTGTCTGTTGGCCATCTGGATATCTTCTTTGGAGGAAAGTCCATGTCTTCTGCCCATTTTTAAATTGGATTATTATTATTATTTGATGTTGAGTTCTGTAAGTTCTTTATGGATTTGACTACTAACCTTTTATAGGAGATGTCATTTGCAAATATCTCTACCATTCTGAAGGTTGCTTTTTAGTTTTATTGATTGTTTCCTTTGCTGTGCAGAAACTTTTTATTTTGATGTAGTTCCAGTAGTTCATTTTTGCTTTTATTTCCCTTTCCTTGGGAGACATATATAGACAAATATTGCTATGGCCAATGTCAGAGAAATTATTGCCCGTGTTCTCCTCTAGGATTTTGATGGATTCCTGTCTCATTTAGGTCTTTACTCCATTTTGAGTTTATGTTTGTGTGTGGTAAAAGAAAGTGGTCTAGTTTCATTCTTTTGCGTGTAGCTGTCCGGTATTCCCAACATTGTTTATTGAAGGGACTTTTTCCCATGGCATATTCTTGACTCTTTTGTTGAAGATTAATTTATCATATAATCATGGTTTTGTTTCTTGACTTTCTATCCTGTTCAATTGATCTATGTGTCTATTTTTGTGCCAGTACCATACTGCTTTGACTACTATAGCTTTGTAATATAACTTGAAATCTGGAATTGTGATATCTCCATCTTTTTTTTTTTTCCTTAAGATTGTTTTGGCTATTCATGCTATTTTTTTGTGGTTCCATGCAAATTTTAGGAATATTCTAGTTCTGTGAAAGATCCTTATTTTGATAGGGATTGCATTAAATGTGTAGATTGCTTTGGGTCATATAAATATTTCTACAATATTTGTTTTTCCAATCCAGGAGCATGGAATATCTTTCCATGTGTTTGTGTCATTGTTAATTTCTTTCATCAACATTTTATAGTTTTCAGAGTACAGGTCTTTGGCCTCTGGGGCTAAGTTTATTCCTAAGTATTCTTTTGGTGCAATTTTAAGTGGGATTGCTTTCTTAATTTCTCTTTCTCTTGCTTCATTATTAGTGTATAGAAATACAATAGATTTCTGTACATTGATTTTTGTATCCTGTGACCTTACTGAATTTGTTTATCAGTTCTAGTAGTTTTTTGGTGGCATCTTTAGGGTTTTCTAAATATATAGTGTCATGTCATCTACAAATAGTGGCAGTTTTACTTCTCCCTTACCAATTTGAATGCTTTTTATTTCTTTCTGTTGTCTAATTGCTGTGGCTAGGACTTCCAGTACTATGTTGAATAAAAGTGGTGAGCCTGGATATCCTTGTCTTATTCCTGATCTTGGGGGAACAGCTTAGTTTTTCACCATTGAGTATGTCATCAGCTGTGGGTTTTTCACATAAGGTCTTTATAATATCGAGGTTTATTTCCTCTAACCCTACTTTGTTGAGGGTTTTTATCAGGAATGGATGCTGTACTTTGTCAAATGTTTTTTCTGCATCTATTAAAGTGATCATATGTTTTTTATCTTTTATTGATGTGATGTATCACATTGATTTTTGCAAATATTGAACTATCCTTGCATCCTGAGAATAAATCCCACTTGACGGTAGTGGATGATTTTTTAAATGTATTGTTGGATTTGGTTGAGGATTTTTGCATCAGTGTTCATCAGAGATATTCACCTTTTTACCTTTTTTGTGGTGCCTTTATCTGGTTTGGTATAAGGGTAATGCACGCCTAGTAGAAAGAATTTGGCAATTTTCCTTCCTCTCTCCTGGCTCCATTTTAAATGAAGTTTCCTTTATTCAGTTTCATACCAGTATATGCAGTTGATTTTTGTATATTGGCCTTAAAACTCATCACCTTGTTTAACTGATCAGTTTTTGCAGCATTTAAAATAGGTTCTTTGGTATTCTCTGTGCAGATAATCTAGTTATCTGTGAAAAAGATTTGGCCTTTGAAATTGGATGCTCTTTATTTCCTTACTTAATTTTTAAAAAATATTTATTTGGGGGGGGAGAGACAGGGAGAACATGAGTGGGAGGGGCGGAAAGAGAGGGAGAGAGCATCTCAAGCAGACTCCATGCTGAGCACAGAGCCGGTGTGGGGCTCGTCCTCATGACCCTGAGATCACAACCTGAGCTGAAACCAAGAGTCAGCTGCTTAACTGACTGGGTCACCTTAACTGACTGGTCACCCAGGTGCCCTTTTCCTTACCTTATTATTGTTCTACCTAGGTCCTTTAATGGTTGTTGAGTGAAAGCAGTGAGAACAGACTCAATTTGAAAGGGAAAGCATCTCTCACCACTACGTATGATGGTAACTATAGGTTTTCATATGCATTCATTACGAGTTTCAGGCATGCCATTTATACTGGTTTGCTGAGATGTTTATCACGAATGGATGTTGAATATAGTCAGGTGTTGTTGGTTCCCCTCCCCCCAATCTATTGAAATCATCATGGGCTTTTTTCGTTTTACCTGGTTAGTGGTGGATTACACTGATTGATTTTCAAATGTAGAACAAACTTACCTTGATCCTACTTGGTCATGATGTATTCTTCCTTCATAGTGGTGGCTTCAATTTGCTAATAGTTTGTTGAAGACTTTTCAAGTTTATTTTTCTTTAGTATTTTGTCTGGTTTTAGTGTCAGGGTAACGCTGACCTCATAAACTGAATTTGGAAGAGATTGAGTTGAAATGTTTTTTTTCCCTTAAGTGTCTGGTAGAATTCATCAGTGAAATCATCTGAGCATGAAGTTTTCTTTGTGGGGACTTTAAAAACTAGGCCTCCAATTTCTTTAATAAATACTGGGTTACTCAGATTATGTATTGTTTCTTCAGTGAGCTTTGGTAGTGTAGTGTCTTTTGAATTACCCATTTTATCTAAGTTATCAAATTATTGGCCCTAAATTCCTAATTTTTCCTTATTATCCTTTTAATATCTTTGACATCTGTAGTGACTTTTTTCTCATTCTCAATATTGATAATTTGTGTCTTCCTTCTAGATCCATGTGGCTAAAGGTTTACACATTTTATTGAAATTTTTAAAGAACTAGCTTTTAGTTTCACATATGTTCTGTATTTTTCTCTTTTCTATTTCATCGATTTCTATTCTTTATCATTTGTTTCCTTCTGCTTATTACGATAAAACTTGCTTTTCTTTTCTGGATTTTTAATATAGAAACTTTAATTATTAAGACTGATATGTTCAGAGAACACACTCGAATGATTTCAGGCCTTTTAAATTAGTTAAGATTTGTTTTATGGCCCATTATATGGTTTATCCCGATGAATGTTTGGTGCTTACTTGAAAAAAAAATGCTTATTCTACTTCTGGGTGGAGTATTCTATTAATATCAATTAGGTCAAGTTAGTTGGAGGTGCTGCTCAAGTCATCTATATCGTTGATTTTTTTGGTACTTGTTCTATCAAATCCTAAGACAGGAACATTGAAGTCTCCATATATAGTTGTGTATTTGTCTGTTTTTCGTTTTAATTCTATCAGTTGTCCCTTACATAACTTGCTCTGTTATTAGGTGCAAAGATATTTAGGTTTGTTAGGTGTTCTTGATGAATTGGCTTATTTATCCATTGACAAATGCTTCTCTTTACCTTTGGGAATACTCTGAAGTTAACTTGGTTTGACGTTAATACAATCTCTCTAGCTTCTTCTTGACTAGTGTTCACACAGTAAATATTTTCCGATTCTTTGTTGTTGTTGTTGTTATACTGTTCAGTGATTGATTAGTTGCATATAACACCCAGTGCTTATCACGTCACATGCCTTCCTTATTGCCCATCACTGAGTTACCCCACCCCCACCCACCTCCCTTTCTGCAGTCCTCAGTTTGTCTCCCTGGAGTCAAGAGTCTCAAATGGCTTGTCTCCCTCTTATTTCTTCCCCTTCAGTTTTCCCTCCCTTCCTCTATTGTCCTCTGCAGTATTCCTTATGCTGTACTTGAGTGAAACCATATGATAACTGTCTTTCTCTGATTATTTCACTTAACGTAATATCTTCTGGTTCCATCTATGTTGATGTAAATGGTAGATATTCATCTTTTCTGATGGCTGAGTAATATTCCATTGTATATATGAACCACATCTTCTTTATCCATTCATCTGTTGAAGGACATCTAGACCCCTTCCACCGTTTGGCTATTGTGGATATTGTTTTTATATATCTGTATCTTTATATTTAAAGCAACATCCTTGTGGATGGCTTTTTCTTTCAATCTGATGATCTCTACCTTTTAATTGTTTTAGATTATTTATATTTTATGTAATCATTGTGGTTGGATTTACATCTACCATCTCGCTAGTTGTTTTCTACTTATTCCATCTCTTCTTTGCTTTTTTTTTTTAAAAAAGATTTTATTTATTTATTCGACAGAGATAGAGACAGCCAGCGAGAGAGGGAACACAAGCAGGGGGAGTGGGAGAGGAAGAAGCAGTCTCATAGTGGAGGAGCCTGATGTGGGGCTCGATCCCGTAATGCCGGGATCACGCCCTGAGCCGAAGGCAGACGCTTAACCGCTGTGCCACCCAGGCGCCCCTCTTCTTTGCTTTTATTCTCTTTTCCTATGTTCTTTGAAATTTATTGGGTATTTTAAAGAATTCCATTTGTCTCTATTATTGGCTTATTAGTTACATGTATTTTTCTTTAAGTTTTTGCTTTGGATTCACAATATACATTTTTAACTTTTCACACTTAAACTTCAAATAATATATCTTTTTTTTAAACCAATAAATTAAAAAAAAAGATTAGGTATTTATTTTAGAAGGAGAGAGAGAGAGAGTGAATGCAAGGGGGGATGGAGAGAGAGAGAGAGAGAGAGAGAGAGAGAGAGAAAAGAATATCCTCAAGCAGCAGGGAGCCTGACATGGGGCTCGATTCCAGAACCCTGAGATCATGACCTGAGCTGAAATCAAAAGTTGGACACTCAACCAGCTGAGCCACCCGGGCGCCCCAAAGTCAACAAATTTTTATTTCAGGAATTTTACACGTGATTCCTTCCACTGCCAATCACTGTAGGTCCTCCAAAGTCAGAATCATAATCTTCAAAATAGCCTTTTTTAAAAAGAACTTTTGTTCAATCCACAGTTGTCACTGTCAGTCCTGTGATCTTTGGGATTCAATTTCTCTCCTTTAGGACCACATATAGGGTCAGAGTAGATGGATCTGCCTGGTTCTCAATTTCAAATATCCTCTAAACATGAATGAGTTCAAATCCCATCACCCCTAAATTATCACACCCTAGAACTGTACAGAATGTTGGGATATGCAAATACCTAAGATTTTATAGATTTAACTATTAGGTCTTTCACAGAGTTTTAGCAGATAGATATCCTGTAGTTCTTTCCCACAGATCTAACATATAGTTCTGTGACTAAAGGAACCCACACATACACGCTATGAGGCGTTTCCAACAATGTGGGTTACAGAAAAAACCCCATTGGGGTAGACCTCAACCAAATAATATATCTTCTAACAGTATAGTTTCATTTCCTCTGTTCCATCCTTTGTGCTATTGATTGACTTTTTGCCTCTATATATGTTATTAACCTCCCAATACATAGTTATTACTTATGCTTTAGATAACTAATAATCTTTTTAAAATTCTAAAGAAAAGCTTTAAAAAATTTATCTCCACTTTTTACCATCTTCAGGACTCTTCAATCCTTTGTATGAATCCAAATTTCAATCTAGTTTCAGTCTTTCTGCCAGAAGAATTACCCTTTAACATTCATACTGCACCAGAGCTGGTAATGCACTCTCTTTGTCTAAAAAAGTTTTTATTTATTCATTATTTTTGAAAGTTTTTTGCTGGGCATAAAATTCTGAGCTGACCTTTTTTTTGCTGTTGTTTATGCACTGTAAGGCAATGTCACTTGTGTTACCTTCAGGTTTATAATTTTTCTGAGAAAAAGTTTGCTCTTTCTTACTATGTAATATTTCTTATTTCTTTGATTGCTGTCTGGCTTTTCTCTTGAATATCGATTTCCAGCAGTTTGACTCTGATGTGTCTAAGTGTGTGTGTGTGTGTGTGTGTGTGTGTGTGTGTTCTTGTTTGGGTTCTCTGATTTGGTTTTGTAGTTCATGAATTTTGGAAAATATATAACTATTTTCAAATATTTATTTTGCCCCATTACTTATCTTTTCTCCTTTTGTATCTTCAATTACTTCTTTTTGAAATTATGTCACAATATCTTGAATGCATTTTTCTCCTGCACTCTTTTTTCTCTTGTGCTTCAGTTTGGATAATTTCTATTTACCTATTTTCAGGTTCACTAAATCTTTTCTCTGCTGTGTTGAGTCTGCTGATAAACCCATTGAAGGAACATTTCATCTCTGATATGTTTTTCTTGAATTTCCATTTGACTTAAAATCTTCATCTATGTGCTGAAATTCTCCATCTGTTCTTGTCCAATTAGTTTTCATTTTCTTTGGATAAATACACAGTAGTGGAATTACTAGATCATATGGAATTTCTATTTTTAACTTTTTGAGGAAACTCTGTACTGTTTACTACAGTATTTGTACCAATTTACATTCCCACCAGCAGTGCACAAGTGTTCCTTCTTCTCCACATCCTCACCAACACTTGTTATTTACCTTCTCAATACTAGCCATTCTGACAGGTGCGAGGTGATACCATTGTGGTGTTTATATGCTCCTCATTAATCATCAGGGAAATGCAACTTTTCATGTATCTGTTTGCTATCTATAAGTCTTTGGGAAAATGCCTATTAAGATCCTCTGCCCATTTTTAAATTGGATTATTTGGGCCTTCCTGGTGTTGAGTTGTGTAAGTTCTCTGTTTATTTTGGATATTAACCCTTTATTGGACATATCATTTGCAAATATCTTCTCCATTCAGTAAATTGCTTTTCATTTTGTTGATAGTTTTCTTTGTTAGACAAGAATTTTTAAATTTGGTGTAATCCCAATAGTTGATTTTTTTTCTTTGCTTTGTTTGCCTGAGGAGACAGATCCATAAATATATTTCAAAAGTCAATGTCCAAGAGATTACTGCTTGTATTTTGTTTTAGGAGTTCTGTGGTTTCAGATCTTATATTTGGGTCTTTGATCTATTATTTTGAATTTATTTTTGTGTATGGTGTAAGGAAGTGGTCCAGTTTCATTCTTTTGCATGTAGCTATACGGTTTTCCCAGCATCACTTGTTGAAGAGGCTGTCTTTTCCCCATTATACATTCTTGCCTCCCTTGCCATAGATTAAGCGACCATACAAGTTTGGGTTCTCTTTCCCCGGGTTCTCTATCCTGTTCCATTGATCTGTGCTTGTTTTTTCCCTGTACCATATTGCTTCGATTGTTATAACTTTGTAGTATATCTTAAAATCTTTTTCAAGATTGCTTTAGCTATTTGAGGTCTTTTGTGGTTCCATACAAATTTTAGTATTATTGGTCCTAGTTCTGTGAAAAATATTGTTGGTATTTTGAAAGAGTTTACACTGAATCCGTACGTTGGTTTGGGCAGTATGAACAATATTCCTTCAGTCCATGAGCATGGAATATCTTTCCATGTGTTTGTGTCATCTTCAATTTTTCTTATCACTGTTTTGTAGCTTTCAGAGTATAGGTCTTTGGCCTCCTGGGTTAAGCTTATTCCTAGGTATTTTATTCCTTTTGCTGCAACTGTAAATGGAATTATCTTCTTACTCTCTTCTGCTTTGTTATTAGTGTATAGAAACACAACAGATTTCTGTGTATTAAGTTTGTACTCTGAACTAAATTTATGTATCAGTTCTAATAGCTTTTTTGTAGCCTCCTTAGGGTTTTCTCTGTATAGTATCATGTCATCTGCAAATAGTGACAGTTTTACTTTTTCCTTACTAATTTGGATGCCTTTTATTTCTTGTGTGATTGCTGTCATTAGGACTTTCAGTTCTGTGTTGAAAAAAGTGGCGAGAGTGGGGGCGCCTGGGTAGCACAGTCATTAAGCGTCTGCCTTCGGCTCAGGACGTGATCCCGGCATTCCGGGCTCAAGTCCCACATCGGGCTCCTCCGCTGGGAGCCTGCTTCTTCCTCTCCCACTCCCCCTGCTTGTGTTCCCTCTCTCGCTGGCTGTCTCTCTGTCACATAAATAAATAAAATCTTAAAAAAAAAAAAAAAATTGGCGGGAGTGGACATCCTTGCCTTCCTGATTTTGGAAGAAAAGCTGTTTTTCACCATTGAACAACATGATGTTAGCTTTGGAATTTTTATATGTGGCCCTCATGTCTTTCACATTGTGGGGAGTTTTTATCATTAAACAGATGTTGAATTTTGTCAAATGCTTTTCTGCATCTATTGAGATGATATGATTTTTATCCTTCATTTTGTTAATGTGTATCACATTCATTGATTTGTGGATATCGAACAATTATATTCTTGGAATAAATCCCATTTGATTACGGTGAGTGATTCTCTCTCTCTCTCTCTCTTTTTTTTCTTTTCTTTTTCTTTCTTTCTTCTTTTTTTTTTTTTTTTTTAAGTAGGTTCCATGCTGGGTGTGGAGCCCAACACGGAGCTTGAACTCATGACCCTGAGATCAAGACCTGAGCTGAGATCAAGAGTTGGATGCTTAACCAACTGAGCCACTCAGGCACCTCATTGATCCTTTTAATGTATTGTTGAATTTAATTTGCTAATGTCTGGTTGAGGATTTTTGCATCTATGTTCATAAGGGATATTGGCCTGTAGTTTACTCTTTCTTTGTCTTTCTGTCTGTCTTTCTGTCTGTCTTTCTGTCTTTCTGTCTGTCTTTCTGTCTTTCTGTCTGTCTTTCCGTCTTGTCTGTCTTTCTGTCTTTCTTGTCTGTCTTTCTTTCTTGTCTGATTTTGGTATCAGGATAATGCTAGACTCATAGAATGTATTTGGAAGCATTCCTTCCCCTTCTACTTTTTGGAAGTTTGAGGAGAATAGGTATTAAATCTTTTTTGAATATTTGGTAGAATTCACTTGTGAATCTGCCTGTCCTGGACTTTTGTTTGGGAGTTGTTTTTTTGTATTTTTTTAACTTTGTATATGTATGTATGTATATATATAATCTTCATACACAATATGGAGAATGACCCTGAGATGAAGAGTCGCATGTTCTTCAGACTGAGCCAGCCAGGCGCCCCTCAGAGTTCTTTCATTAGTGAATCAATTTTGTTACTGTTAATTGGTCTGTTAAGCTTTTCCATTTCTTCCTGATTTAGTTCTGGAAGATTATATGTTTCTAGGAATTTATCCATTTTTCTAGGTTGTCTAATTAGCATGTAATTTTTTGTAGTATTTTATTATAATCCTTTATATTTCTGAGGTGTTGGTTGTATTTCTCTTTCATTTCTGATTTTATTTATTTGGGTCCTCTCTCTCTCTCTCTCTTTTCTTTTCTGGATGAGTCTGGCTAAGGGTTTATCAGTTTTGTTGATTTTTTTTTTTTTCTTCAAAAAACCAGCTCTTGGTTTCATTGATCTTTTCTATTTTTTTTTAGTGTGTTTCATTTATTTCCCCTCTGATATGTAATATTTCCTTTCTTACCTTAACCTTGGGCTTTGTTCTTCTTTCTCTAGTTTGCTTAGGTGTAAGATCAGATTGTTCAAGATTGTTCTTGTTTCTTGAGGTAGGCCTGTGTTGCTCTTAATTTCTCTCTTAGCATGACTTTCACTGCATCTTAAAGATTTTGGACTGTTGTGTTTTCATTTTCATGTGTCTCCATGTATTTTTGAATATCTGTTGATTTTTTTTTTTCATTGACCCATTGCTTGTTTATCCTGTTGCTTAGCCTCCACGTGTTTGTGTTTTTCCAGGTTTTTTTTTTTTTTTTTTTTGGTAATTGATTTCTAGTTTCATTTCCATTGTGGTTGGAAAAGATGCTTGATATGATTTCCATCTTTTTAAATTTATTGAGACTTGTTTTGTTGCTTAACGTGTAATTTGTCCTTAAGAATGTTCCATGTGCACTTCAAAAGAATGTGTATCCTGTTGTTGTTGGATGGAATGTTCTGTATATATTTTTTAAGTCCACCTGAGCTAATGTGTCTTTGAAAGACACTGTTGCCTTATTAACTGTCAGCTTGGATGATCTATCCATTGATGGAGTGATATGATATTATTGTCCCCTACTATGATATTATTGTCAATTTCTCCTTTTATGTCAGTTAAGATTTGCTTTATGTATTTAGGTGTTCCAGTGTAGGGTGCAAAAATACTTAAAATCATTAAATTGTCTTGTCTGATTGATTCCTTCATTATTATGTAGTGTGCTTTGTTTTTTGTTAGTCTTTGTTTTAAAATTTATTTTGTCTGATACAAGTATTGACACTGACTTTTTTTTCACTTTCATTTGCATGGAATATCTTTTTTCATTCTTTCACTTGCAATTTGTATGTGTCTTTGGGTCTGAAGTTAGTCTCTTGTAGGCAGCATATAGATGGGTCTTGGTTTATTTTATTTTTTATTCATTCTGTCACTCTGTCTTTTAATAGGAACATTCAGACCTTTTACATTTAAAGTGATAATTGGAGGGTTTTACTTATTGCCATGTTGTTAATTATTTTCTGGTGGTTTTTGTAGTTCTGTTTCTTTCTTCTCTTGCTCTCTTTCCTGGCAATTGATGAGTTTCTTTAGTATTGTGCTTGCTTTTTAATAATTTTTTGTGTATCTATTACAGGTTTTTGGTCTGTGGTTCCAAGAGGTTCATATGGAACATCCTCAGTATATAGCAGTCTATATGAAGTTGATGGTCACTTAATGTAGTGACCTAAAAGAACTAAATTTTTACTCCCTGCCTCCATTTTCTAATGTATAATGTTGCCTATTTTACATATTTTTGTTCTGTGAGTCTCCTTTCCTTTCATGATTTTCTTACTTCTAATTATTACCTTTTATTTTCCACTTAAAGAAGTTTCTTTAACATTTATTGTAAGGCCAGTGTTGATAAACTTAACTTTTGTTTGTCTGGGACACTGTTTTTCTCTCTTTCAATTCTGAATTATAACCTTGCTGGTTAGAATGGTCTTGGTTATAGATTTTTTTCCTTTTAGCACCTCAGATATTATCAAACTATTCCCTACTGGGCTGCAAAGTTTTTGCTGAAAATCAGCCGATAGCCTTATGGGGTTTCCCTTATATGTAACTAATTGCTTCTCTTTGCTGCTTTAAAACTTCTCTTTAATTTTTGATATTTTAATTATCATGTGTCATGTGTGGGTTCCCTTGGGTTCATCTTGTTTGCAGCTCTCTGTGATTTCTGAACATGTATGTCTCCAGGCTAGGGAAAGTTTCAGCTATTATATCTTCAAATAAGCTTCAAAGAATAGGCTGACTCACTTGTTAGGAGCTAAGACAGCTAGTGACTTTATGTTGAAGCCAGTGTTCATTTATCATCCCCCAAATCCTAGGGCTCTTAAGAATTATGCTAAGTCTATATTATCTGTTCTTTATAAATGGAACAACAAAGCCTGGATGGTAACACATTTGTTTACTACATGGTCTAATGACTATTCTGAGCCTACTGTTGAGACCTACTGCTCAAAAAAAGAAAAAACCCTTTCTAAATATTGCTTCTCATTTACAATGTGTCAGGTCATTCAAAAACTCTGACGGAGATGTACGATAAGAATAATTTTCATACCTGCTAACACATGCATTATGTAGCCCACGGATCAAGGAATAATTTTGACTTTCAAGCCTTATTATTTGAGAAATACATTTTATAAGGTGGTAGATGCCATAGACTGTGGTTCCTCTGGTGGACCTGGGAAAACTAAATTGCAACCCTTTTAGAAAGGATTTGCTATTCTAGATGCCGTAAAGAACATTCACAATTCATGGGAAGAGGTAAAAGTATTAACATTAACATGAGTTTGGAAGAAGTTGCTTTCAACCCTCATGGATGACTTTGAGGGGTTTAAGACTTCACTGGAGGAAGTAACTGCAAATATGGTGGAAATAGCAAGAGAACTAGAATTAGAAGCAAGACCTGAAGATGTGACTGAATTGTTGCAATCTCATGATAAAACTTGAACAGATGAGGGGTTGCTTTTTATGGATGAGCAAAGAAAGTAGTTTCTTGAGATGGAAATCTACTGGTGAAGATGTTGTAAAGATCGTTGAAATGACAAAAGAAGATTTATAGTATCACATAAACTTGATAAAGTTTGTGGCAGAGTTTGAGGGGACTGATGCCAATTTTGAAAGAAGTTCTACAGTGGGTAAAATGCTACTAAACAGCAACACAAGCTATAGAGAAATCACTTGTGAAAGGAAATTCACAAACTTCATTCTTTTATTTTAAGAAATTGCCACAGCCCCCCCACCCTTCAGCAATCACCACTCTGATCAGTTAGCAACCATTAATATAGAGAAAAGACCCTTCACCAGTGAAAAGATTACAACTTGCTGAAAGCTCATATGATGGTTATCACCTTTTAGCAGTAAAGTTTTTTTAGCAATAAAGTTTTTTAATGAAGGTACTTATTTTTTTCAGACATAATGCTATTGCACACTTGATAGACTATGGTATTGTGTAACCATAACTTTTTTTTTTTAAGATTTTATTTATTTATGTGACAGAGAGACAGCCAGCGAGAGAGGGAACACAGCAGGGGAGTGGGAGAGGAAGAAGCAGGCTCCCAGCAGAGGAGCCTGATGTGGGGCTCGATCCCAGAATGCCGGGATCACACCCTGAGCCGAAGGCAGACGCTTAACGACTGCGCTACCCAGGCGCCCCTGTGTAACCATAACTTTTATACGTACTGGAAAACCAAAAAAATCACTTGACTCAACTTATTGAGATATTCCCTTTTTTGAAGTGGTCTGGAACTGAACCTGCAGTATCTGAGGTATGCCTGCATTTGTAATTTTTCAGTGGATGCTGGACACTGCGTCTAGAACAGTAGAGAATGAGATAGAATAAAAAAAAGTGCCTATTTTTGATTTATCAGTCCACGACTGTGGGGAGTTGAGTTAGTCTAATGAGCAGTTTAGATGGGCTTGAGTTTTGTTGTTTGTATGGTTATCTGCAGTGCACCACACACTTGAAATTTTTCTGGTGGTGCGTTGCTATTACCTTATGTGTAGTAAGTGGCCCTGGATGCTGGAGGGCTTTTTTCAATGTATGTTCTTTACTTGCAGCTTTTAGGAGACCTTTGTGATCTGCTCATCTCAACAGAACTTAAAATGTTATGTACGAAATCAGTCAGTTTTCATATGGTTAGGGTATCTCGTGCTTTTCTACATCTTAAGTGGAATTAGAACTACACTTACTATTTTTAAAAATAAACCCCTTTTCTGTTTCAATCAGTTTACGTAGTAAGAATTTTGGCTGCTAACGGAGGCAATATATGGCAGTAGTTAGGGCAAGCACGGTGTTCAGACACAAGTGGTTTTGAATCCCAGCTCTTCCACTTAGCTGATTAATTGTACTAGCTAGGTGATCTTGAGCAAATTAGTAAGCTCTGGCATTCATGTTCCTCATTTGTAAGGGAAGGATTGAATGAAGTAATGTGAAATGGTTAACAATTTCTGACCATAGAAAATGCTCAGTGAATGGTCATTATGATCAGACTTAAATTTTGTGTGAGGAAGCATGGTGAGAGTGGAGGGCAGACTGTAGGGAGGAGAGTTAACAAATACAGTCAGGAGATGAGATGAGAGTCATGAGGGCTTGAAACAGAACTGCAGCAATAGAGACGGAGAAGATGAACTTACAAAGGCTTGTGTATAATCACCAGTTCCCTCGTGTGGTGCCATGGGCCTGTTCTTCCATCATCCCTCTGCTTCTCTGCCTTTTCCATTAACCTCTGTTCAGTCTGGTATCCCATAACCTTAAAATTGTTTGTCTACATGTCTTTCTCTCTACTCAATGGGGATCCTTTGAGGGATGGGCCAAGTGTGAGTCCCCTGGTGCTTCATACGATGTCTGGCATAAGGTAGGCATCAGCCCATTTTTTGTGACTCAACAGAAAAGTCGTTCTGTTCTCTTTCTTGCTAGTACAGCCACCGTTCCAGCTGTCTATTTAATGTGCCGTTGTTGGAACATTTCCAGTAGCTGTGTCAGGCTGAGTAACTCTTCCATTTTGATTTTAGCTAGATCCTAGATGTTCCGATCTTGTCTTACCTCTTGGTGTTCTACAGGGAGAAACAAGGGTGGTACCTAGGCTGTGAAATATGTTGGGGTTTGGGGTCTCAATCAAACAGCTAGACAATCCCACTGCTTTGATTTGTTTGAGAGCTTTATACTCCATTACTTTCTATTTATGTCAGATTCCACAAAGATACTTTTCTTGATTTGGGTCCCTATTTCATTGCCTATTAGTACACGGCTAGCTAATGGCAAACATGAAGGGCTGAAATTACCTGTGCTGTCGACGTCTGTTCCCTCCTCACAGGAACCCCGCGAGGATGTGTGCTTTCTATCTTCTAGGGTTTATCAGCTTATTTCCCTACGTGTAGGTCCTTACGTAGCAAGATAAAGAAAATTATATTTAGCAGAATATCTTCCAGCAAGAGGGCTGTTTTGTTTAGAAGAATTTCCTTGACAAATTTTCTTGGGGTAAAAAAAAAAAAATGAGACCTCAAGGGACCTCACTGGGAAGAGAACGAATAGGAGTGAAAAGCTGGGAGGTTTGTTTCTGGCGCCTGCAGGAGACCCAGGATCTGGAGCCAGAGAGATGAGGGAAAGCAGCTCACTTTGTAATGTGACTCCTCTTGACTCTGCTTCACCATCTGCCACATCATTAGTAAACCTGCCAGCTTCCTGTCATACTTAGAATGAGTGGCTTTAAAAAGAAACATAAATTAATGTAAGAAAGAATTGAAAATTAAAAAAAAAAAACTTGTATATGAATGTTCAGAGCAGCACTATACACAGTAGCCAGAAGGCGGAAATAACCCAAAGGTCCGTCAGTGAACGAATGCATGAATAGAATGTGGTACATCCATACGGGGGAATATTACTCAGCCACTGAAAAGAATGGGGTACTGAGACGTGCTCCAACATGGATGAACTGTGGAAACACTGCATTGAGTGAAGGAAGCCAGGCACAGAAGGCCACATAGTGCATCATTCCACTGATAAGAAATACCCAGAACAAGAAATTCCATAGGGACCGAGAGCGTACTTGTGCTTGCTAGCGTGTGTTGAGTGAGTACTTCATGGTCTTGAGGTCTCTGTTTGGGGCGATGAAAAGTAGAACCAGGTAGTGATGATAGTTGTTCAACGTTGTGAATATGCTTAGTGCCACTCGATGGTACACTTCAAAATAGTGAATTTTATGCTGTGTATTTTACCACATACATACAGTCTAGGGGCTGGGCTCTGAGTGCACCTGAGTCGGAGAGGGCAGCCAGTGCAGGCAAGGGGATGTGGAATCAGAGGAAGTAAATTACAAGAAGACCTAGAGAGACATGGAAGGCCTTTGACTGTCTCGGCCCATGGCATTGGGGTTTGGGTTAAGGTTAACCAGGTATTTGGCAGCCCTAATGGATACCCAAAGAGAAATGAGAACTTTAGGGACTTTTTTTTCAAATTTGAAAGCAACATCTGAGTGATGTGTAAGATGAAATCTGAAGTAGATAGACATTTGTAGACTTGCAGTTGATCTAAATATATAGTATTGTTAAGAATGATTTTTTTTTTTTTTAGAGGTGCCTCTGTGGCTCAGTCAGTTAAGCGTTTGCCTTCTGCTCAGGTCATGTTCCCGGGGTCCTGAGATGGAGCCCCTTGTTGGGCTCTTTGCTCAATGGGGAGCCTGCCTCTCCCTCTCCCTCTGCCATTCCCCCTGCTTGTGCTCTCACACTCTCTCTCAAGGAAATAAAATAAATCTTTTAAAAATGATTGATAGTTTTATGGGCTGAAATGTTTGTATCCCCCCACCCCAAATTCAGATGTTGAAATCCTATGTCATAATATTAGGTAGTAGGGTCTTTGGGAGGTAATTAGGTCATAAGGATGGGGCCCTCATGAATGGGATTAGTATCCTTATAAGAAGAGACCAGAGAGAGCTTGTTTCCTCCCTCTGTTCTCTCCGCTATGTGTGGATATGACAAGAAGATGGCCATTTGCAAACCAGAAAGTGGCCCTCGTCAGACACTGGATCTGCTGGCACTTTGATCTCAGATTTCCCAGCCTCTAGAAGTGTGTGAAGTAAGTGTTGGTTGTCAAGCTACCCAGCCTGTGGTACTTTGTTATAGCGGCCTAAACTGACTAAGACCTACAGTGTTGGGTGATCACTTGATCTTATCATTATCAATTGTGGGTGTGGTTTAAGTCTGTTCAGTGGTAGAATTCTCAGCTCAAAGTTCAGCTTTGTGAATATGGAAGTAAGTCCTGATTCCAGTTTTTACCGCCATTACTATATCTCAAATATGGATGTAGAAATTCATATAATAAGAAAGACCCTAGTATAAAACTTTCCTTAAAATTGTCTGTGGACGATGATGCGAGGGACCCCAAAATACTAGAGATGCAGGCTGGGGCAGTGGAAAGAGAAGGGACTTTGTCATTGGAACACAAGCTTGCCTACCAGCCCAGCAACACTGATGTGCATGGTTGGGAACATTGCTAAATAGTTGGTGTGGAACCAGCACCAGCATCTCACCCTGATGAGGAGCAGAGAAACGCTAGGATTGTTTGCCTTCTTGCCCTTAGCCGCCATGTCTCTACTGGAATCCTGGAGGGCCTCTTGGTCCTGTACGCTGAGTCATGGTGGCAGGACTCTTTTATGAAGAAATCACAAAGCATTTCTTCAAAGCTTCATCTCCTTCAACTCTTTGCTCAACTCTGACCTTTTCAACAAAGCCAGCCCTGAACCATTTAATACCACTCTTCCCAAACCTATTTTCCATCCCTGACCTTGTAGTACTTTTTCTTTTTCCAATAGAATTTATAATATTTTAACATAATAGGTCATTTGTCAAATTTATTATTGATGTTGTGTCCTCTCTCTAGAATATAAACTCCATGAGGGTGATGTATTTGTCCTTCACTTGTGAGAAATTAGAATCCTTTTCAGTAAAATTATATTGACCTTCTGCCAACTTAGAGATGACTTTACCTATATCATGTCATCCTGGTGTTAGCGCTCAGGAATAAAGTTGTCATTGCTCCCCTCACCAAGGTCATTCCTGCTGGAAATCCAGTTCATAGGTACCTGACTTCTGTGGAAATCTTTTCAGTAAAAATTAGTTTTTATTTTGTATATTAATAATGTTGATTTTGAGCTCGAGTGAGGTAGTTGAAAGTGCAGTATGTACAATTTCAACCGCATTGGAAAACATAGATAATAATGTTGCCAATTCTTAAAATAGAGCTTGTTTGGCCAGTAAGAGCCACTTTTTAAAATAGAAGCTTTAGCTACATAATTTAACATTTAAATTTTAGCTTAAAAATAATTCGTGTACTTATTATAGTCAGAGTAGCTCTGTTTTAGAGTAACTCTCAGTGGGGGGGGGGGGCATCTAAGAGGACACCCAGTAAGACCACACTGCCCAGTGACATCTCCAAACATTTCCTTAAAAACACGAAGAGAATAGCCTCATTGTTGTAAACTCAAACAGGTCAGTTCTGGTCCTACGTGGAGACTGGATGAGGACTTTGATGATGTCTTTTTTTTTTTTTTTTTTTAATGACAGAATATACATGTTCAAAGAATAATTTGACCTGAGGAAAAACTGGTGGTCTGGAAAAGTGAGGACAGCTTGTGCTTCCTCTTGGTAATGGGTGTGTTCAGGAGATTTTAGTATCATATGTACAATTTTGATATACAGTCCTGAAATTTATTCATGCGTGCTGCCCTCTGACCCCTTCCCACTCTCTGTCCCTCTGTGATTTCTGAGCCTTTTTCAAATATCAGACCTTGTGCTAGTTGGGGAGTGGAGACTGAGATGAATAAAACTCTGATTATGTACCAGGTAACACCTTATGGCTTGGTGAGTAGGTAAATTTGCATATCGTAAACCTCTATCACTTAGATGTGTAATGGGCCTTGCGAAGAGCGGGTATGGTAAAGAGAGACTCTTACGAATAATACATTAATAGACCCGAACTAACACAAAACATTTTTCATACCTGAAGAAATATTATTTTCTTCAAAATAAAGTGTTAAATATGTTCAGGCCTTCCTAATGAGAGCAACGAATCAGAGTCCAGGCTAAGGGGTCACTGAAATTTTCCTAGCCCCGTAGCCATGCAAAGTCCCAGGCCTGAGAAAAACACAAAATGATTTTTGATTAAGGCCAGCAGTATGCCTTGGAGGTGGGAGAGCAGTCACATTTGTTAAATGCAGAAGAGAGTAAAAACTCCAG
The DNA here is from genome assembly GCF_023065955.2 of Ursus arctos. Lineage (NCBI taxonomy): Eukaryota > Metazoa > Chordata > Mammalia > Carnivora > Ursidae > Ursus > Ursus arctos. The sequence continues at coordinate 12,154,817 of NW_026623053.1, read as the reverse complement.
TGGCAAACCTTGGCTAGCATGGGATGTTCTGCAATGCCTGGAAAGGAAGCCAGACCACTGTTGCTTTTGTTTGGTCATAGATTGGCCGAGGGAAGTGGACAAAAGTCAACGAAGACATGGTAATGTTTGCAAGAAAGAGATGGCCGTGGCAGGTGCCAGTGTAATAGTTTTTTGCTTTTGTTTTTATATCAGTGCTTTTTGCCTCTTGACTCCAGGAGTATCAGAATCTCATTGTCAGAGAGGAAATAAGATCATGAGTGTGGAAGAGTTGGTGGAGATACTGAGGCTACAGAGAAGGGCTTGAGATTTGGGATGAGGACCAGGAAGAGTACCACAGCAGTAACAGCACGGAAAAGCCAAGCCAGACGTGTCCCCATAAGGCGCAGTGTTTGCAGCGTTGTCTGATTCCTGCGCTGCCATTGCTAAGTCTCAAGGTTGTGTTGGAAGAAGTAATCATTCCCCAGATATTTTCATTGAACTAGAAACTGACCTTGGTTGGTTGGTAGTTTAACAGTATAATTCTCTTGATGGTTCCTAGCTGTGTGATCAGAGACTCACTCAGCCTAACTCAAAGATTGGGTGGCTTCACTGCGAGGACTCACACAGACCCAGGTAACCGTCCTGTTGCCAGGCCCATGGGAACCCAGGAACACCTGTGACCAGCTTTCATGAGTCGGGGAAAGAGTTCAGTCCCCAGAAGGTCAACGGGGACCCAGTGTGACTCCAGTGGTATAGTCTTCTCTCTTCTGTATCAGGACATCATGGAATCCACCCTAGTTCTCTGCCATCGCCTGCCTCAGCCAAGCTGAGTCCCCTCTGTCGTGACTGTCTCTGAATGTCACTCTGCCTACATACCTGCTCCTAACTGCTCCTTCTTCCTAAAAATTCCCTAAGAGAGAAAAATCTTTGGGTTTAGCCACCACCCAATATGGGATTCCCCTCTCGGGCTAAGATCACTTTACAGCAGCTTAAAGGTTGAGGTGCCAGTCCAGTCACCAGTGGCTCAGGGGGTAGGTCACATGCTACAGGATACGCTTCGGGCAGCAGGGGCAGGAAACAAGGCAGTCTCCCTCAGAAAGGGCCAAACAAGAGGTAGGTACTCAAGGTTCTTGCCGGAGCAGTTTCACTATAACTAGAAGGCAACGAACCACAGTCTGACCCCCTGGCTGGGGTGACGCGTATCACATACAAAAGATCAAGGATGGCCATGATGTCAAACCCTGTCCCGAGGTTTATAAATAAGCTGACAAAATTCATACAGACATGTCACTTGTCTCCTTTACACCTCTCTGGACTCTGTCCAGATAACGCAAATGCTGCTAAGGGGTTGGGGTGGCAGAGTCAGGGGACAGCACGGTCTTTGGAACCGCAGTCCTGGCTTCTAATCCCAGCACTGTGACTTGCCTTTCTACACCTATGATGTTAGACAACCTCCTTCTTTCTTTGTATGTGTGTTTTAAGATTGTGTTTTAAAGTAATCTCTACACCCAGCATGGGGCTCAAACTCGCAACTCCAAGATCAAGAGTCGCATGCTCTGCTGACTGAGCCAGCCAGGCACCCCCAGGAAACCTCCTTCTATACCTCAGTTGCCTCACCCTATCAAATGGCATATGAATACCTACCTCATGGAGTTGTGGTAAGGCCAGAGAAGAGGGAGTGTTGTATCTTGAATGTTCTAGGGTTTGTCAGCACAGTGTAAAATACACGTTTGCTGCTTAATGCCTCTGATGGCAGCCGGGCAGGCTCTCAGGCCTCCCTGTTCTTGGGGCCATGTTGGAGTCCCCTGGAAGGGCCTGGTTCTCCACCTTGTTGGGGCAAATTCTTGTGAATCTGTGGTTCTTTTGACACAACAGTTACTTCTTCCAGCCACCTGGCCCTCTTCCTACTGAACTCTCTCTCCAACGGGAAGGGAAATACCTCTTTTTCCCTTACATCCAGTTCTCATTGGAAGACAAGCAGAATCCACAGTGGTAGCAGTTTTCATTGCCCTACTCCCCTCCTTGGAATGGGGTACTTCCAGCAGCATGGGTTGGCTTTAGTGGCACATTTTGTTTTTACCCCAGAACCTTCTCTTTCCTGGACCAGATCGTCCCCAGAGGCTGGTGTCACTATATTTCTTCCCCCTTTACTGGCGATAATCTTCTCCAGTGGTTTCTCTTGGCTCTCATCCTTGTTCATTACCCACATCTAAATACAAGCAATGGACAGGGATTCGGTTCTCTGTCATGGGGCTCAGAGCAAACTGAGACGGTATTTGCTACAGAACACAGCCATTCTGCCTGTGTCGTGGACCCAACAGAGCTCTGTAGTCCACAGCCAGGGCTTTCAGTCCTCTCCCCTCCCAGCTGCAGCCCCAGGACGTATGTAAGGTGCTTGGCCAGTTCCCGGCACAGGAAGAGGCTCAGTCACTGGTGGTTATAATCATTTTTATTGCTGCCCAGGACTACTTTAAAATTAATGCTCTCTGGCTCTGTCAATCTCATCTCATCTCATGTCATCTCATGTCACCTATCCATCCAGCCATTCAATTTATCTAGTCTCTCTGTATTAGAGTTCTCCAGAGAAACAGGAAACAAACTCAATAGAAATATATATATATATATATAAACAAATGATGATGGGGCTGGGAAGTAACTGCTGTCCGCAAGCTGGAACTCCCAGAAGGCCTGGGGTGGAATTCTAGCCTGGGTCTGAAGGCCTGAGAACCAGGGGAGCTGTGGTGTCAGTCTCAGTCCAAGGGCAGAGAAGAGCAGTGTTCCAGTGCAAGAAGGCCGGCAGGTGGAAAGAGGGCAAATTCCTCCATCCTCCACGCTTTGTTCTATCCATGTCCTCAATGAATTAGATGATGGCCGCCCACAAGGGGAAGGGCAGTCTGCTTTACTGAGCCCACAGACTCAAATGCTCGTCTCATCAGGAAACACCCTCAAAAACACACCAGGAATTTCATCTGAACACCCAGTGGTACCATCAAGCTGACACAAAAACATCCCACTATACTATCTCGTGTGTGTGTGTGTGTGTGTGTGTGTGTGTAAAAACATATTACATATAGTGACATATTTATAACATATATGTAATTGTGTGTGTGTATATATATACACACATGTATATATACACACACGTAATCAGTTCTTTGAAATAACTGACGCTCTTGCTGGTTGGTCACCATACTTGGTATTTTCAAGGATGTTTAGGTGGCTTGTGTCAAGCTTTTATAACTTCAGCAACTGTGAAAAGAGGCAGAAGCTTCTTTTTTTTTAAATTTTAATAGATTTTTTTTTATTTTCATGTTTTTTTATTATGTTAGTCACCATACAGTACATCCCTGGTTTTTGATGTATAGTTCCATGATTCATTACTTGCATATAACACCCAGTGCACCATGCAATACGTGCCCTCCTTACTACCCATCACCAGCCTACCCCATTCCCCCACCCCCCTCCCCTCTGAGGCCCTCAGTTTATTTCTCAGAGTCCATAGTCTCTCATGCTTCATTCCCCCTTCTGATTACCCCCCCTTCTTTTTCCCTTTCTTCCCCTACCGATCTTCCTAGTTCTTATGTTCCATAGATGAGAGAAAGCTTCTTAAGGAGAAATTAACCCTAGACGGTGTAGTTAAGAATAGGCCGAGCTTCTGCAGAGCACGTGCGTTTTCCTTTCTGTTCTCCTTTGTCCACGACTGAACATCTCCCCTGAAACAATGTGAGGGAAATGCTGGGCCCCGCTATGGCTTGTGCATACTCGTGACCAGGGGCCCACTTCTTTGGGTCCACGAGGCACTACAGAAAACCGGAGACAAGCAAAAGGCAGGTTGGCTGCAATCTGATGCCCGAATCTTCCTGCGATGACAAAGCTTTCCTTGAGTTTTCTCCTCATGGTGGCAGGTGCCCTTGCTCTGAGAGGGTGCCAGCAGACCGACTTATTACAAGTCTATTTGTGGGTTCTATTTCTCGTGAATACCCATGCTGCTCCACAGAGGAGATGATTTACTGTGTCATGGTTCATAGTCACCCCACGAACAGGAAAACTTTAGGAGAATTCGTGAGACTTCTCTCTGCAAGAAGGCTTCTTGTATAGGCACATGTGCAGTTTCAGAATTACCTGCTCTCGGACGGTTGCTGGATAACGGTCTGGTTCAAAGAAAATGCTTGTGTGTACGGTCAGCACTTTGCCGCACTCGTGCATGTGTGAAGGTGGCATTCTGGAGCCCTCTCGTAGTTTGGTTCTGCTCTGCGAGGATGCCGCTGGTTGCCTCGGGAAGAAAACACAGCCCCACCCCCGAAGGGCCGCTGGCCTGGATGGGGACAGGTTGGCGGAGGGCTCATAGAGGGGATTGAGCAGTTAGGCTGGGTACTTGGGGACCCCTTCAATTTTGAGTGGTTTAATCTTACAGTTTCAGAAGCTTTATTGACGAGAATACTAAGGCAAGGGCGCCTAAACCCTGATGTGCTCTGGTCACTTATTACCAGCCTCTCTTTTACCCCCTTTAAAATGAAATAATTTCAGTGCACTTCTTGAAAACAGGATGTGCAGTCTGGACGTGCAGAGATGGGGACATGGCCCGGTCCCACGATCCAGTGCTCTAGCTCCTTAATGAGAGTGCGTGAGAACACCCAGAGAGAATGCAAATTGGAATATTTAAAAGCAGTTGGGACAAGCTCCTTTAATTTTGCTTATCCCTGGGCACCTATTTTCTGTGTACATTTGGGATAAATCTCTCAACCACGGAGTTCCCTTTGGATAGGAAGCTGGGACATGGGAGAGGCAGAGCCAGGAAAGCAAACACCGGGTGAGAAGAGCAGAGGCCTAAAGAGGACAGAAGATAAAGGCCCCTTTCAGGCAGGAGCTGATTTCTCCTCCTCGAAAGCGATTTTATTTTTACCAGCTTCAGAGTCGAAGTGGTCTCCTTCACTCTCCCCTTTGGATTGCTTTCCTCCCAAACACGAGCAGTTCATCAGAAACCTGAGCACCATTCCTCCGCAGCCAAAGCGCTGTCTCTGGGCTGGCTCTGCCCTGGTGTCCGCACGGGGGCTGCTGGCCGTCAAGCGTTGCTCTGAATTCAGGGAGCCGGGATGCCGGGGCTTGTAAGGCTGAATCCTGGTCTTCGTTGAGACACGGGAGCAGGCTCTTGATGTCAGGCCAGGATTCAGAGTCCATGCCAAGGCAGATATGTGGGGTGCAGACACTGGCGGATTTGTCCACACGGGCAGCCAGAGGAGAGGTGACAGCTGGCATGCATTAGCCACACGCAGACCACACGGGGCTGATCACCTCGGACTCTCTGCCCGGAGGGACACAGGGCAAATCACAGCTGGCACCTGAGGAATGAGAAAGTGGGGTGACTTCTTTCCTTCCCTTCCTGTGACTACGGCTTGGAGACAACTTGGGACATTTTGAGGTATTCCAAGAGGAGCTGCTTGCACTGCTGCCTACACAGAGGAAGACCTGCCTCCTTAACTGGAGGAACAGGACTGTGTACACACGGCGGGGGCGCCTGTGATCCCAGCTTGGAGCAGCGGGGAGAGGTGCAGAAGCGGGTGCAGAATCTTGCCTTGCTGTCCCCAGGATTTTACGCCCATGCCCTAGGGCTTGTGTGATGGCCGTCGCAGCCTTTCGAACAACAGTGACGCCAGTCATCAGGTCTTGGGACGTCTCTGTTGTGGCCACATAGAGCCCAAAGATGGCCGCGCTGAGGGGCGCCTCCTGGGTTCTTGCCTGGGAGAACCTCTCCGAAGCGGCCCACAGCACCTTGTGGCTGGAAAGGTCTGTGTGGACGAGTTAGCAGCCCCCCAAATGGAACGCACCGTCCTGCGGTTTTCACTCGTGTCAAGACAGAGGGAAGTGAGCTGTACCTGTACAAAGTATTCTATGACAAACCCAGTGACACTTCCTTGATTTTTAGAAAAGATTTATTCATTTTAGTGGCGGGGCGGGGCAGAGGGAGAGGAAGAATCTCAAGCAGACTCCCCCCTGAGCACACGCCCCCCTTGGGACATTCTTTGCTAATTTAACAATATATCTGTAGTCTTGCAGACCATCCTGTAATAGTACAGCAAGAGTTGCCTCATGACTTTTTGTAGCTTCCTGGGGTTCCATGTTATGGATGTATTCAAATTTATATAATGAAGGAATGTTTTCAGCTGACACCCCACTCCCCCAAACACCAACGTTTAGCAAAGATACTGGAAATGGCTTTTTCTTTCAAGGACGGAATGTGTTATCCGGAGCAAGGAGATAGATGGAGGACCAGTCCTGTGCTGAGGGTTGTCTGTACTGGGTCTAACTGAGCCCAGGGAGAGGCTGCGTTTACTTCTAAGAGGCTTTCTTAAAAACTACTACCTTGAAGTATGACTGAGAAACTTAATTTCTGAAAATGGCATACCTCCCATACACTGGCTAGAAGCAGCCCAGACACTGTCTCCAATCTTTCGGGAAATGAGGGAAGTTATAAGTCTTTTTGTTTTTGGAACTTTGGTATCCCCAGAGTATCTAAGTATCTTAGTTTTCTATCCTTTAATTCCTAATATCCTAGTATTCCTATTATCCTCTAATTCTTCATGTCAAATGGAAAAGGTTCTAGAGTGAGATCTGGCCAGCTCAAATTCCACTTCTACTCACTGAAGGACCTTGGATAGTAACTGAACTCTTACCTCGTATTTCCTTATCTGTAAAGCAGGGATTGTACTACCTATTAAGGTTTTTTATTAGGATTAAATGAGCCAACGAAGTTCTTGTCATATATTGTTAAATTAACAAGTTGTACTACAGAACACTACATATAGTGTGATGCTCTATGTGTAAGAAAAAAAGTTATATACGCTTATTACGTGTGTATAGAGAATCTCGGGAAGGATACAGAAGTTTAAAATTGTTCCTTTCCTATTCTTTGCTCTTCTGCCTCTTATAAGATATGATTCATGCGATTGATCATTGCTGATTCTTGGTTTACGTTAACTTATAAATTGGAATAGACGTTTACAAATCAGTCTTCTGTGACTGGTTGTAATCTTGAACATTAATGATGGTAGCACACTTGAAGATTATATAATCTGAGCTTTTTTTTTTTTTAAAGTAGAAGATACTGGACGAGAAACATTTGTGTGTGAACTGCATAATTAAAAAAAAATGCTCACAGAATTAACAATTTAAAACATTTTAGCAGCACAAACAAAAAGTAGTCCAAAAACAGTTTAATCAATTTTATTCTCACAAAAGTTTATAGTTGTAGACTTAGTGTAAGTAACTGTCAAACAATAAAAATCAATGAAAATTCTGGTATCTAGGGGCGCCTGGGTGGCTCAGTGGTTTAAGCATCTGCCTTTGGCTCAGGTCATGATCCTGGGGTCCTGGGATCAAGCCCCACATCAGGCTCCCTGCTCAGTGGGGATCCTGCTTCTCTCTCTTCCACTGCCCCTCCACCCCGCTCATTATCTCTACCTCTCTGTCTCAAATAAATAAAATCTCAAAAAAAAAAAAAAGTAAAAAGAAAAAATTCTCGTATCTGATAGACTAGGGACTTCTTGAATTGTGGCCTGTATTCTCCGGGCACATTTCAATTCTGAATCTATGTCCACATCAGCATCAGTTTTAGCAGTTCTGTGAAGCAGAATGTGTTTCCTCAAAAGCAGTTAGACTGATATATTGTCCAGAATTGGACATGACTTATTTTTCCCACAAATCGTAGAAACTGCTCTCAAACAGTCTTAAGTCAAAAAGTTAAACTTACTGAAATAGGTAATGGGAAAGGGAAAAAAAAAAAAAAAAAAGAGCTCCAGGTATGTTTTGATCCTGTCAGTGTAAGTTTTTGGTCACAAAAAATACTTAGGAGCAATTTTTTTTTTTTTTTTTTTTTTTAAAGTTGACTTCTTGGGGCGCCTGGATGGGCTCAGTCAGTTCAGCATTCAGTTCTTGATTTTGGCTCAGGTCATGATCTCGGGTTTGTGAGACTGAGCCCCAGGTTGGGCTCCCCACACAGCAGGGAGTCTCCTTGGGACGCTCTCCCTCTCCCTCTGCCCTTTCCCCTACTCATGTGCACACGCTCTCTCAATCTCTCTCTAGAATAAATTTTTTTAAAAAGTTGACTTCTGGTTCATTAAACCTAATCTGAAAAACCCAGTTCTTCTTAAGATTTAAATTCAATTTATAAATGATATTATTCTACATTTATCTAGCAATTTTTTTCATCTCAGACATTGAAGTTTTTCATTTCTAGAAGTCCATTTTGGGCCTTTAAAATATTTTCTGTATCTTAATAGTCTACCTTCTTGATTATATGGAATACAGTTATAATCATCGTTTTAATTCTTTGTCTATTCTGTCATCTGTGGCGTTCCTGAGTCTGTTTCTATTGAAATGTTTTCTCTTCATGATGAGCTTTCTTGCCATGTAACTCACCTGGTAAGATTTCACTGGGTTTGTTGGGTGCCCACTTTTATATTCTATTCTTGAGCTTTCTTGCACATGGTTAAGTTACTTGGAACAGTTGGATCCTTTTGGGTTTTGCTTTTAAGATTGGTGGGACCAGAACAGCATTTAGTCCAGGGCTAATCTTGCCTATCACTGATGAGTACTTTGCGAATCCTCCATGAATTATGAGGTAATTGGTTGATGGGAAGAGACATATTCCCGGCCTCACTTGAGCAAAGAAGGTTGTTCCTTGGGTTGTTTCCTCACCATCTGCACTGATCAGCATTCATCGGACCTTCTGCAGATCTCTAGAACTTTCTTCCTGTGTACCTCTCTTCTCTCCGTTATTCTGCCCTGTGGATGCTAGCTACCTTGACCTCTTCTAATGCCCAACTTTGTCTCAGCAACTCAGGGAGCCCTCTCCCTCAGCTCTACTTGTGCTGCAGCCTGAAAACAAATAATCTTGCCAGGAGGAAAGATGAGGAAATTGTAGGACTCAGCTTATTTGCTTTCCTTCTCTTAGGGTCACTGCCCTGTGCTTCCTGATGTGCAGTGTCTGAGAATCACTGTTTCTTATATTCTGGGTGGCATTTCTTTGGCTCTTGTAGGATGTTTAAATCACTCAATCACATCCATTGGATTTTGTATACTTTTAAGGCTGTGTCTGTTGCTGGCTCCAACACTCAAGTTACACTAATGTTGGACTCGGGTTCAAATTATGTCATTAGGACATCTCTGAGCTCTGCACTGTCTTCATTCTCAGCTGCCTTGTGGCCATATCTATGGCCTCATTTTAAGGTCCTCCAGTTTAAGTCCGGCAGACAGTGGCCCTCTTGTGCCTTTCCACGCAGTGACCTCAGCAGGAATCTAATTGCTTCTCATTGGCTGGGTTTGACTACTCCTCTATCCCTTATCAATTACTGTTATTGCCGGGTATAGTCAGCTCCACCTGAGACCTATGAGTGAATGAAGACAAGATTGGGGTGACAAATATCAGGGAAAAAGATGCTGACAAGCAAATCAGCACATGACAGTCACTTAGCCATAATCCTTCAGGAGATCCTAGAGTTCCTGTGGCTGTCTCTGGATTCTTAGGACACAATGTCATCTTGGTACACAGAGCTTGCTTTTTCAGCACAATCACAATTAGCTGTTCCTGTTGAAAGCGAGCCACGTTGATGAGGCTGATGCTTGGTAATTGAGAACCATCCTGAGGTTTCCATTGTAAAAGCAGCTACAAATATTTAAACTCTGGTACACACTCATAAACATTCAGGGATCTCTTTGGATATCAATTTTTGAGATTCCATGATTCTGTTGAACGCAGGGTAACTCAACAAAGTGAATAGTTCCTAGTTCTCTCTGCTTAGTCTACGTTTATTTTGAAGTGGTCACTACAACACATGAGAAATTCCGTTTCCAGTTTTCTTCATTCACCTGTCACATAAGTACAGTCTCCTCAGCCTGCGGAGCCAGGTTGCTCTGTGCCTTCCAATTTGAAAACCATCAACCATTTTCTGCAAATGTCCACTGTCTGATGACCTGGGTATATTTAAGTGAATTTAAATCTTCATGCCCAGCTTCAAATTCTTTTGAATATTACCTAAAAACTACAAGTTTTAAGGGCATAACTTGAAAACTCACAATTTCGATCATACTAGGATGTGTTTGTCTTACAGTTTGTCCCAGTACAAAAGTACCTGATGTTTTGCCTTGAATTTTCTTTCAATCCTTTATTTTGCCTTTTCCTTTAGAGCCCTATCTACGCCAAGCGAAGCAATCTTTCCCATGTTGGTGCCAACTACTCCAGTGCTGTCAGGTGGCTTTGCTCGCCAGTTCATGCACGTGAGCTCCTTAGTAGGGCGTTGGTTTTGTTGACCACCCTGTGCTTGTGAGCCCGGGTGAGCTGCATACCCCGAAGGCCCTGGGTTAGATGCCCCTACTCTGCACAACTCACTCCACACAGAAGAAAGGGGTAAAGTGACTGGCTCAGGTTGATCAGTGAGGAGTGGCTTGGCAAGACTTCAAGCCTTCTGCTTCCTAGGCAATTTCGAGCAGTGCAGAGAATGGATTTGGAGCAGACAGATGTGCATTCCATCTTTGGCGCCACCACGTACCGGCTATGACTTTGAGCAGGGTCCTTAACTTTCTGCGCTTCGTTTCCATCTATAAAATTGGTGCTGTACCATCTGTGAGTGCTGTTGTGAGGATTGATGTAACTTTTATAAATCACCTGGCACAGCATTTCCCTTTCCTGTTGACCTCTACCGCTCATGTGCCTTTTACCATGGCAGGAATCAATTCCTCTGAGAATCACCTTGGGGGCAGATAAAACTGGTTTCTGAATCAGCCAAGCTGGGGGCCTGCTGGGTAGACTCGTTGAGCTGCCCAGACCAAGAGAGCAGCAACAGTGACCCTCGCCTTACTGTGGATGGCCTGCTGGGGAACCCACACCAGGACAGATGGGGCTGGGTTGTGGACAGTGAGAGAAAGGCCAAAGTTTCCCGTTTTTTTTTTTTGTTGTTGTTTGTTTTTTAATAGGTCCCACAGAAAGGTTTCTATCATAGAACCTTGGCAATAACCTTCTTTTATGTGAACCTGAAGCAAACCTGAAAAAAAATGTGCATTCATTGATGAGACTAGTTTAACTTATTTTTGGCTGCAAACACAACATGAAAAGAAACCCCCTCCTGTGTCTTTCATGTAGTTTTAACCTAAAAAAAAAATTTCTGGACATACATTAAAGTCTAACCTCTCTGTTACTGAGGAAACTAGGACGTTGCTTTCTCTTCTCTATAGCTTATCACCTGGATTAACATTCCTGTCTCTATAACATTGTCTCCTTAAGCCCTGAGCATGAAACCACTTTGATCACTTTGGCCGATGATGTAGTGCTACCTACTGAAAGTTTGGGTTCCCTACAAATTCTTTTGTTGGAGCCCTTACTCCCAATATAATGGTATTTGCAGGTGGGGCCTTTGAGAGGTAATTGTGTTTAGATGAGATCATAGGGGTGGAGCCCTGTGATAGGATTAGTGTATAAGGGCATCAAGGGATTAGGACTCTACTACGTAAAGATACGAGAAGATGTTGCCTGCATACCAGAAAGATGGTCTTCACCAGACACTGGGATCTGCGGATTACTTAGCCTTCCAAGCTGTTTGAAATACATATAAGCGATTGGTCTACGGTAATGTGTTTTAGCAGCCAAAACATTAAATTCTATCTCAAGACCAAGTCAGATTAGTAGGCCCCTAACCAAATAGACCTCTTTTTCTTGACCTGAGCTTTGTAGGATGGCACTGACTCATGAGGGTTGGGAGTACAGAAAGAAATGGTCTTCTTGTGAATCTTCCTGTTTTGTCTATTATCAGGATGGTATGTATGTATAACATTACAGATTTCTTTTGATGAGGCTTATTAGGAAGAAAAGGTCCCTGGCCTTTTTAATAAGAATTTTTTCTCTGGAGTGACTGGCTTGCTTTTATCTTAAAGCTGCCTTGAGTTTCAAGATGATCAACGTTCCTTCTTGGTGCTGTATACCAGGAAGGTTTGAACCAAATTTAACACTTAATTTTATGTATTTTTTGGAACTTCATGGGATAAATGTATTGGTCCAATCTAGGTGATGTTGTTGCCATTATATAAAGAAGGGGTTCTATGATAAAATGTACACAGCTGTACCAGAGGAAGAAGAGACATTGAAGTACCCAGTACCCACTTAAAGTCTAGAGGCACCACGCAGGACCAGAAAAACATGGGAAGGTAATTTTACAATTAAAATGCATACAATTAAAAAAAAAAAAAAAAACCCCAAAATGCATACAAGCAGGAGATTCATGAACCAGTCAAGCATCATTTGCATATTTCTTAAATTTTCACTGGCTTCAATCATAACAAATCAGTTATATTAATATCTTAACATTATATTTAGGCAGTGTTTTCTTTCCTTCCTAAGAATTTTCTTTCTCATTTGTCAAACATAACAGGAGAGAGAATGTACAATTTTAAAAATTTATTTCTGAAATACTTTATTCTTTTAATTAGTACACATTATATTAAGTATAGAATTTCCTTAAAAATTAACTCTAAATTTCACTGTTAGGACACTAATATGAAGAAGAAAACATCTGGCTCTTTTGACTTTTCTTTTTACATTATCCAAGTAGATACTCATATTAAGGTTCTTCTGTGTTATTTTTGTCCAAGTTGTGACAGCTAAAACAAAAGAACAACTTTATTTTAATCACAAAAGAAATTTATGTATTCAAACATATTTGTGAACACCTTAAGAAAGAATGTATGCTTTAATCATGGTAAAATCTAGGTTTCTCATTTCATTCACTGAATAATAATAACTTTTCAATGTTTACCACTAATTCAAATGTTTAAAATTTGTATATCTTTTAAAACTCAATAGTAATAAAGGCTGTCCTAGTTAAAAAAAATCAATATAGATAGAAATTCAACTAATAGAAAACAAAATCTGAGAATAAAGTCAATATTAACTAACTCTGTAAAGAAAAATCTCATGTACAGCTTTATTGCTGACAGTTTACTTTTCCACATATTTTAATTAATTTGATATTTCTAACATATCATTAAAAAGAAAAAAAAAAGGTTTTTAATTCTGGAAGGCTGGGTAAACTACTGGCCTAATTCTCCCAGGGAAAGCAATTATAAACCTTAAACAAAATACAAAACTCAACTACTGGAAGGCAATGGAGAACAACTTGAAAGCTGGTGGGTTCAAGAAGGGAACAGACACTTGAAAGGAGAGACTAGCACGGGCTGAGTTCCCTGGTTCTGTGGCTCTTAGCCTAATGAACCCAAGTTCGGGAGCAAGTAAAGCCACTGAACGTGAGAGGAAATCCTGGAAATGAGAGGGACAGAATGAGGGAGCCCTAAATTCTGTGTATAAGCTTTTCCTAAATCTATGGTGAAACCCTGAACCATACAGGAATGAGAGAGAGACTAAGAAGCAAGATGTGAGCTGCTGCTCAAGAAACAGTTTGACATTTTGGTCTAACCCAGTTAATTGCCTGCTAAAGGCCCAAACTAACACTCCACAGAAACCGAATTCAATTTCCAAAAAAAAAAAACCAAAAAAAACCAAACCATTCACAATGTTAAGGATACAATCTAAAATTATATGAAGGGACAGGAAAATCGGACCCATTCTCTAGAGGGAAAGACAGTGGAGACAGACAGATGATCCATGTGTTGTAATTAAGACAAGGGTTTAAAAGCAACTATGACAACTATCCTCAGTGAAATAATGGAGAATATGTTCACAATGAAGAGAGAAAATCCCAGCAGAGAAATACAAACTCTATTTAAAAAAAAAAAAACCCAAAATGAATATTCAAGAACTGATAAATACAACATTATTCAAATAGCAGAAAGGAGATAACAAAAGAAAGTGAATCTGAAGATAGTACAACTTAAATTAGACACTCTAAAGAACAAAATCGGGGGTACCGGGTTGGCTGAGTTGGAAGAGCATGCGACTCTTTATCTTGGGGTCCTGAGTTCAAGCCCCACAATGGGTGCAGAGACTACTCAAATAAACTTTAAAAAAATCTTAAAATACCCCCCAAACAATGCTCAGAGATGTGTGGCATAATATAAAATGTTGAACATATAGGTGGGTGCATGGAGTCCCAAAAGGAGAGGAGAAAATTGGGCACAAAAACATCTGAAGAAAGAGCTGAAAATGCTCTAAATTTGGTAAAGGTAAAAACTGATAGATTCAAGAAGTTCTGTGATTGCCAAATAAGATAAATAAGAAGTCACACATAAATACACCCGAACTGCTGAAAACCAAAGATAATGAGGAAATCATGAAAGCAGCCAGAGAAAAATAACACATTACATGTACAATTATTTCAATTTGAGTACTGCTGCCTTCCTATCAGAAATAATGGACGGTGTAACATCGTGGAATAACATCTTTAAAGTTTTGAAAACCTGTCAATCCAGAATTCTATTTCCAGCAAAAATATTTAAGAATAAAGGTGAAATGCTTTCTCATATAAAAGAAAATTAACAGAATTCACTGTTAGCATACCAGAGCTATAATAAGTGCTAAAAGAAGTTTTGCAGTCAACAGATGGAAATTAAAATCTACTAGAGGTGGTAGGGATGAAGAACACTGGAAATCCTATCTGTGTAAATGCAAAGGATTTCTTTATGATACAGATGGCTGAAGTACAAATGATAACACTGTCCACTGTCTTGTGAGGTTAATGATATGTAGACAGCTGTAAAATATATGACGATCACAGAATAAATGCTGAGGGAATGGGTCATGTTTGCAAGGTTTCTATATTTAATGCAAGCGGCACAATAGTAACTCTAGCTCATAAACAGTCAAAGATGTATATATTGTGATCTCTAGAGCAACTGTTAAAATTAATAATGCAGAGAGATACACCCCCCCCAAAAAAAAGGTGTTCAAATAATACAAAGGAAGGTAGGAAAGGAGGAATAGAGGATGGCCAAACTATTTCCAACTAATAGAAAGCAAACAGTAGAACGGTGGATCTACACAGTACTTTGAAATTAATGAAGTTGAAGCAAGGAATAGAATGAAGAATGGATGAATGAGTAGGTATCTTATAAAGCAAGTACAGTAAAATGTTAACAGGGAGTGTACATGGTTCACTGTATCTTCCTGAACTTTTCTGTATTCTATCAGTGGGCGACCACATTAAGGTTAAAAATACAAGAACCACATAATGGGGATAAGAAAGTTGTGCTGGAAAATGACACTAGGAATAGATGCTAAAATGGGTCCAGGATACTGTTGTGATTTTTATGGCAGCCAAGGCAAAGGTGAATGAACATTACTGGTTAGACTACTGAGCATCCCGTTGTTAAGCTTATAGAAATACTGTTATTTATCAGAGTTTGCTGTATAGTTGTTCACGGCAAAACCTTATATTTTTATAGCTCTATGGCTTTTGGCTTCAGCTGGTTCAAACGTGTATGATAATTCTCTTGCTCTCTTTTGAGAAACATCAACAGCAAGTTATGGTATGTTAAGAGAAACTAACAAGGTACACTTTACCTGTTTTATGAACTGCGTAGCATTAAAAAGTTCACTGCAGCCATATAAAATGTGTTTGCCTTGTTTCCCCTGTAAAAATGAGAGAGAACTCATATAAGTAACAAGTAATATTTTCAATATTCCAAGAGTGATCAAGTCTAATAAGACTTTTTATTCTTAAAGGTTTTCTTGGGGGGGGAGGGCAGTTGGTGAATTTTAGTGTACACATGTCGACCCTAAAAATCGCATGGAAAAAAGTGGTGAAATGGGCATATTTTTAAAAAATGTATTAGTGTACCCTGTTGGTGCCACTTACACTGAAAATAGAAGGAATCTGATGACCGTCACATTTCACAGGAACAACTGTCTATGAAACCCTAGGCCACCATTCTTCCAATGTAGGATCTGTACTACTTGAAGACAACATTCCTAGAGTTTGGTTATGCTGACAGTAGGATATGGTACAAGTAGCATGAGTCGTCACTGCAGCCTCATTTGTGCAGTATTTATATATTAATATACTCCATTTTGTAATGTCTTGTGAATTTCATTCCTAATTTTGGCAGAATGCTGCACGCCAATTACAGCGGTCAAAACTTCTGCAGAATTTGGTAAGTCCTTAATGCTGACTTTATTATATGTATTGTGTGCTTAAAGGAAAATTCATTTCTTTCTCTTGTAATACAAGAGAAGGACATTTTTCTGTGATGTATCAGCTGTATTAAACATGATTAGCTGAATAAATGCCCTAGCCGGCCATCTCTGAGAAAAAATAAAATAGATCTCTCATTT
The DNA here is from genome assembly GCF_023065955.2 of Ursus arctos. Taxonomy (NCBI): domain Eukaryota; kingdom Metazoa; phylum Chordata; class Mammalia; order Carnivora; family Ursidae; genus Ursus; species Ursus arctos. Next base: position 12,138,568 of record NW_026623053.1, on the reverse strand, counting down.
TTTTCAAAATGAGATGTTATGTGCAACACCTATGCAGGGTTGGTACCGTAAGTGGGATTCTTGAGGCTCCACAGGATACACTTATACAAGACATTAATAAAGGTAGAGATCACAGCAGGATAAAGGAGGATAAAGAAAGCAGAGGGAAACATTAGAAGGGTCCAAATATTCTAGGCACAGCTCCCAAGATCCCATCTCAGTAGCACAGGGCACATTTTATTTTCAATTGTGAACCATCAAGTTACAGTGAAGACAGAGATACCCTGGTCGCAGGGGAGCCCCAGTCTTGTCCAAGGGGAGGGGTATTTTATATCTCTCAGATCATGTAACCAAAATCAGGTTGCATGACCAGGCTCAATAGCAGAAGCAAGAAAACATGACAAATTAGGTGCAAATCATCAATATTCACATTTTCTATTAAACAGTGCTGACAAGCTAGTGCAAGTTGTCTCCAGTCTATCTTGGGCCCTAGCACAGGGTTGTATTAATCACTCATTAGTACATTACATTCATATTAGCCTGATGTCAGCACCATGGCTCCCAAGGTTCCCAGAGATAAATAAGCACAGGGTTGAAATAAACTAGCTGAGATTAATCCTGTACTATGGGTTTAAACATTGCAGTATACCAGTGCAAACTTAATTATGCACAAACTTGATACCTCCTCCTTCCGTTAAAAGCTGAACTTTATGGAGGCGCCTGGGTGGCACAGCAGTTAAGCGTCTGCCTTCAGCTCAGGGCGTGATCCCGGCGTTATGGGATCGAGCCCCACATCAAGCTCCTCCGCTATGAGCCTGCTTCTTCCTCTCCCATTTCCCCTGCTTGTGTTTCCTCTCTCGCTGGCTGTCTCTATCTCAGTCGAATAAATAAATAAAATCTTAAACAAAAACAAAAACAAAAAAACCCCTGAACTTTATGAAATGTACCAATACCTGGATTCAAGGTAGCAAGTAATAAATCTAGTTCATTCTTCAGCCAATCACCTTCCATCAAGAGCACAAATTGTGGTGGCTTTAAGTTCAGTTACCAATATATCTGGTTACTTATTACCAACTTTTTTTTTCCCTTTTGGGGTCAGCACACTTTTACTCCCAAATTGCTTTTGGATATGAGTGCATATTATTTCTGCAACTACAGATAAACAAAAGGGCTACTGGAACACCTATTCAAAGCCTGTTGTGTGCTTTATATATTTGTTCAGAGCACCTATACAAATGACTGAATTCCCAAATACCCTGAAGAATCTGAATTGTGATTTCTTTTGGAAATGTACATTATAACTTCAAAATGTCTGATAATGTTATTGGAGAATCAGATAATTAGAAATTTCTAAATTATACTTTTGCTTTAGTAAATATACCTCCACATGTAAATGCTCTCAAAATTAGACAAATTAAGAAGATGGTTATTTAGGGGCGGCTGGGTGGCTCAGTCAGTTAAGCATCTGCCTTCGGCTCAGGTCATGATCCTGGAGTCCTGAGATCAAGTCCTGCATCGGGCTCCCTGCTCAGCGGGGAGCCTGCTTCTCCCTCTGCCCCTTGTCCCTGCTTGTGCATGTTCTCTCTCACTCAATAAATAAGATCTTTAAAAAAGATGGTTATTTATATGATGAAGGACTGACTACTGGTTTTCACAGCTGGTTCTACTAGTATGTTCAAAAGGTCAGTGTCCATGCAGGTTTTTCCAGTATATCTCATGTGTAAGGCAGGTACATCTTCTCTTCAGAGACGTGAAAGCCTTTGTGAAGCACATTCACTTTGGGGAGACTACTAGATAAACCACTACTGTGGCAGAGCCAGTATGTTCTCTGTATCAATCACAAACAATTTTCTTATATTTTTGAAAGTTGAGTCTTAGCCTGAGTACATTTGATTCTTATTTATTTTTTTACCTTTGACCCCTCTCACCCATTTCTCCCATCTACCTCTGGCAACCACCAATCTGTTCTCTAAATCTATGAGCTTTTAAAATTAATTGAGAGAGAGAACCTCAAGCACACTGTATGCTGAGCATTTAGCCCGAAGCAGGGCTCAATCTCACGACCCTGAGATCATGACCTGAGCTGAAATCAAGAGTCTGATGGTTAACCGACTGAGCCACCTGGGCACCCCATGGTCTCTGAACATTTAAAGTCAAATTTAGATAGATAGCTTCCAAGTACGTTACATCAATAAGATATATTATTTTCCAGACTACAATTCTAGGCTAGAAATGTGACCGGAATAGGAAAACAATGAGCACATGGGCATCTCCCCTATATGAGGACTTTAATACTACCTCTACAAAAGGGAGTAAGAATCAGAAGAGCCACCGGAGAAGGCTAGTACGCTGAAGACACAGAACAGTGGAGAAACATCAAATGGTTAAAGAATAAAAAGGCCAACATGTACCTTTATATAGTCAACAAGATTTTGGTATTCAATGTAGTTGCCTCCTCCCACCACAAAAACAATTGCCTAAAAAATGTAGATAGAAAAAAATAGGTAAGTTGAAAGAGTATTTTAAGTTAAGCAACATGGTTTTTAGTTTGAAGCATATTCCTCAACTTACATAAAAAAAATAAAAGCTAGCAAAAGGTCACATCCTAAGCACCTAATGCTACTTCAATTAAAAGAAATTTGTTTCTAAAACGTGTATAGAGGAAAATAAACCTCATTCTTCAGTTAAGTAATAGCAAATAAATCTAAAGGGCTTCCTCCAAAATGCTTTTTAAAATTTGAGGGTATTTACTGTAGGTAGGAAAAACAAAACTTGGCATTAACATAATTTCCAAAACATTCTTTACTATATTTATTTTTATTGCGAAGCTTCTTGTATTTCAAATGAAAACACAGTCATGACATCTTCACGAAAGTTTGGAAGCCAATTTTAGAAACAAGTTCCACACATATAAAACTTTTACCACAGTCTTAGACTTCTTTTTCGTGAATTACCTAATTTTCTGTCCTTTTTAAAAAAATTCATTTAAGTTCCAGTTAGTTACTATACAGTGTAATATTAGTTTCAGGTGTACAATGTAGTAATTCAACATTTCCATCCAATACCCAGTGCTCTTTGCAGCAAGTGCACTTCTTAATTCCAGTCCCCCCACGACGTCCCGTCTGGTAACCATCAGCTTGTTCTCTGTAGTTAAGAGTTTGTTTCTTGGTTTGTCTTGCTATTTTTCCTTATACTCATTTGTTTTGTTTGTTAAATTCCACATGTGAGTGAAATCACATGGTATTTGTCTTTCTCTGACTTACTTCACTTAGCATAATATACTCTAGCTCCATCCACGTTGTTGCAAATGGCAAGATTTTGTTCTTTTTATGGCTGAGTAATATTCCATTATACACTTCTGTACCCATTCATTAGTCGATGGACACTTACATGAAAAGATGTTCAATCAACATCACTCATCATCAGGGAAATACAAATCAAACCACCATGAGATACCACCTCACACCTGTCAGAATGGCTAAAAACAACAAAGGTGTTGGGGATGATGTGGAGAAAGGGGAACCCTCTTACACTGTTTGTGGGAATGCAAACTGGTGCAGCCACACTGGAAAACAGTATGGAGGCGCCTCAAAAAGTAAAAAGAACTACCTTACAATCCAGCAGTTGTACTACTAGAGGTATTTACTCAAAGGAGACAAAAATACTAATGCAAAGGGATACATGCATCCCAATGTTTATAGCAGCACTGCCTACCACAGCCAAACTATGGAAACAGCCCAAGTGTCCATCAACTGTATCAGTTATTTTTAGTTCAAACTATTCTAAGTAGTTTTATAAATGAGGAAAATATGGTTACTAATATGGTTACACAGAATTAGTTTTATCAAAATTACCATAGAGTAATTGTAATAAAGCCATCTTTAAGATGAAGACAGTTCTTCAAGCCTGCTTAGTCATCATCTTTCCATTTTCAAGACAGAATTTTTATATAGAACTTACCTCCTGGAATGGATTTTTGTTCCTTGGAACTGAGCTGCAACAAAGGAAAAATGGTAGTGAAAATTTCACACATGGCTTTCACTATGGATAAAAGAGGTATGGGAAACACACATGTGCATACACAATTAGATATGTATTTACAATTCTTCCTCTTTCACGTTCTCTGAGGCTGGGTCCTTTAGTTTTGTGTACCCAAACAGTGAATTAGGATGCAGAGGGACATGAGGTACATGTGTCAGTATCTAAAAGGGAGTAGGGCAATCTGTTAACTTTAAAATCTAAGAGAAAACTGAAAGGGAGTAGGAAACACTGAGCAGCAGCTCTCAGAAGGAATAAAATCTGGTTATAAGGTAAGTTGCTAAAATATATATTTTAGTGGTAAATTATAAAAAATTTTACTCAACATAATTTTACAGTTTGTCAGTATCTACATTTGTGAAAAAACTAAACACACGTATGGGAAGTAACAGGAAGAAATGGGATGGGAGGAGAAATTTGCATTTTGCTGTAGCTTATTAGTTCTTTGTATTTCTAGATACCATTCATTATATATTACTACATGTATTAGCCACATATTTATATACTTATATTTTATAAATACTTATTTGGTGTCCAAGAGCTCTTTTAATAAAGATATTTTGCAAAGCTTTTGTGAGTCAGACATATTTGTTTCGGTGCTAAAACAGGCAATACAAAGAGAACTTAGGTTCCCTCACAAGCAATTTTTCAAAATCCCAACAAAGAGGAGAGTGCTATTATACCATCCTTAATTACTGAAAGGCCAATTCCACAACTTTACCATCTTTTCCTCATTTCTATGGCCTGTGGAATGAATTCTCCATAGAAACAGTACTTTAAGTTCCTCTAAGAGTACACATAGAAGGAGGAGAAATTTACATAGCACAATATTACTAGTAATTAATAATCGAGATTAATTGCGATCAAACAGCTCAGGAGAAGGCAAAGGAGAAGTTTCTAAGAAGCAAAATGTGTCTACTTGTTAGCCATATGCAAATACAAGGATAAAATGTAAGCCGGAGACAATCAAGACAGGAAAAGAGTTATAAATCCAACGTTTTAACAGGTACAAATCAGTGGGTTTTAGTGTATTTACAGAGTTTTACAACTGTCACCACTGTCTAACTTCAGATCACTTTTTTACCACCCACAAAAGAAGCCCTATACTCATTAGTTGTCATTCCTCATTCTCTCCCTTCTAGAATTAATTCTTTGTCAAATTCTCCTTTGCCAGCCGCAGCTGCCCTTAGCAGCTTCTTTTGCAACTTTAGCAGTATTTCTGGTAAATTAAGAAAATAACCTTTTAAGTCACAGTCTAATAATCTAAAACAAATAATCAACTATCTAGTGACCAGATTATCTGTTCTATTGACAAAGATGTAAAAGCTTAGGATAAAGCAGAGACAAAGTTCTAAAGATCCCAAACGTAAGATGTCAGCAAGGAACTAGCTTCCCTCAAGTTTAGATGAGAAAGATCATTCTAAGAAGGTTTTTTTCCCTCCTACTTCTGCCTATTCTTTCTCTATGTCTTGTAGGCTACTTTTCATACTACCACGAAGTAAGTCTTGAAAAATGATATCGATAATGAAGCAAACAAGCGCCTTACCACACCACGTCTGTTATAAAATAGAGTATCTGTAGAATGTTTCACTGCCATAAAGAAGTATTTACAACAAGCTACAGAGGCTTGGCTTTTATGGACCAGTTAAATAAAAACAACTGGTATCCAACATAAAGTTCCCATCTTTGCTTTGGTTCAATAAGAATATTCATTTAAAAACACATCCAAATTTCCCTCCCCCATACAGTCTGTAAGACTGCCATCTCGTCATAAAAAACAAAAACAAAAAAATAAACCTAACACATTTTTTTTGTGTGAGTGTATATACTTGAAAAGAACCAAAATGTCAAGTAAAATTAGCACTGATTATCTCTCGGTAGTAAGATTATACTTACCAGTTTTCTATATAGTTTGAATTTTTAATAAGCAATTACTGATTTATAACAAAAAATTATTTCCATTCTTAGCAGGGTGGGAAGACCTACAAACAAATTACACAAGTCAAGAGCTGCTTACCTGTCATTGCCCCGTAGCATTTTGGGATCAAAATATCTATAGTCATCAGTTTCCTATTAAAAAAAAAAAACCAGAACTTGAATTCTCTTTAGAAAGTTACCATTTGGTTTTGAGTATTTTATCTAATTAAGCTATTAATCTGGTGGATTGATGAAATAAATCTGTCACCACCACCACTACTAACAGAGCAACACTATTCTAAATACTTTAGATGAAATTACTCACTTAAATCCCCATAACATCTGTGAGATAGTTAGTTACCTCTGTTTTTTCAGATGGGCAAACTGGGGTACAGAGAAGTTCTGTCACTTTCCTAAGGTCACATAACTAGTAAGTATGGGAAGTCCAGGATTTGAACCCAAGTAGTCTAGTTTCAATGCCCGAACTCTTAACCACTATACTATGCTATACTATACTGCTATACTGTCTTGAAAATATACCTATTTTATAAACCAATTATTTTTATTTTTAGAATTTTATTGTATGTCCATGATTTTACTGAATATACAGAATAACCTAATATAGGTTCATAATCTCTATTACTTGAAACATTTAGAGTTAGATGTATTCTGGAATTCTGAATTTAAAAAAATTTTTAGATAGGTAATATCATGCATAAACTGTATATAACACTCCCAGTTATGGGAGTTGGGTTATACAAAATCCTTCAGTTTTCAGAACTTCGTAGATTTCAGAAGTTGTGGATAAGAGGTTGTGGACTCTATCAACTGCAAACTAGCTTCTTGATATTAAAGGAGCTGGAAAGTCCTGTTTTACTGCTTGCAGTGTGATCACTCCCTAACCTCTGCCTCCCCCTCCTTCCGCAGCACAGTCAGCCAAAGGAGTATGTTCTTTGCTGGAGCGTGGATGGCCCTTTGCAAACCTGACTAATGACAAACTACGCACTGGTTGCCACCACCTAGTCCCATACTCAGTGGTGGACTGTGCTTAACCAATTACAAAACTCTCAGTGCATTCAAAAGTAGCATGATAATCCTTCAACACTTTGCTCCAGGAAACCATTACCAACCAGATTTACAAAATGAAACCTATCTGATATCTTTTAAATTCCCTTCTTTCAATTTATCCAGTCAAGAAAAGCAAAGGAGAACACTTAGTAAGTGATAAGAATGCATCTAGAATTAGGATATAGCATTTTCAAGACTTTGAGATAAAAGGCATTCAAGATTACCCACCAGGTCTAATTTAGTCCACTTTGCTATGCTCTTTGGTAATTTGCTAATCTCTCTTTAATGCCTCCAAATCAAGTTGTCTATCTGGGAACAGGAAAAGGATAAGAAAAAGTGCAGGTAGCTGCCTCATCTAGCAGATGGATAAAAAAAAAAAATGCTTTCAAAGCAGAAAAAATTTACTAATTCTAATTAGTTAAAAAATATCTGTCTGTAGTAACGTGTCTTCAGTTATACAGATAAAGTCACTAGTTAACTAATAAATAAACTTACATAACCTGAAGAAACATCAAAATAACTGTAATTTAGCCATTCATGTGTCTATAACAAATATTGTGGAAGGCATGTGTATGTTGGAATGAGTAGTAATCAGAAATACAGGAATAGTAGGTTTTTGGTTCCAATTCCGCTACTAAAAATAGTGTGACGTGGGAGAAGTCATTTAACATCTCTTGGTTTCTTCTTCCCAATGTTCAAATTACTTCTAATGTTTCCTTAAACTCTAAAGCACTGTGACTCCAGGAAAAGCATGTTTCTTGCCGTCATCAATATAGCACATTGGTGAAAAATGTGGCCTGCCCAGCTCTGCCATTTATTACTTTGTGTCCCTGGGCAAGTTAATTAACTTTATTGTGCCATAGTTTCCTCATCCATAAAATGAAAATAATAAGATGGTATTTTTCGTAGAAGGTTCTAATAAAAACTAAATGAAATGTGAAAAATGTTTTGAATGGTTCCACAGTTCCACATAAAAAGTATGTAATAACAGCTATCATCTTTATTACTGTCATTATTCATTATCTCAACTTCAAAATTAGAGATAGTAACAAAATATCCTAAACTTCCTTAACCCCTTGGGTATTTGGCATCTGTCTAAAATTCTGCATTTATTCATATTTTTAATCTTTATTAGTGTTTGGGATAACATCTCTCACAAATTTAGAGATTATGAAGTAGTATTCTCTAAGATAATTAGTCACGAATGTATTCTTCTCTCAGGCTTTCAGCCTTTTCAAGAAGAGCTACTTCTTCCTATATTCTAGGATGTTCTAACAGTCTACTGTTACACTACATTGTATACCATTTTCTCTGTACAGTTGCTGGACCAAAGAATCTAATCCTTTTTGGCTTATCATTATAGACCATTCTCTCATGCCTTTCATAAATGTAACTGACTCCTTTGGAGATGTTTTATTATATTCTTTATTTTCATATGATCAGACTTTTTAAATGTTTTGTTAATTTCCTTTAGTAGTATTATCATGTTTTAGCAATTACAAAAAGTGACACAAAAAGTGACACATTTACCTGAAGATTCTGTTCCATCTTTCTTAGCATGGGATCTTAAGCCTTGCTGCCAAAATTTATAGAGATCCAGATCAACCCGAACTAGGGTTCTAATGTTGCCTTTCTTGATTCTAGACCCTTGTGATAACCACTTTCTAGTCGCCACAATAACAGGATGAGCTGTTTTATGAAATGGACTGTGATGATTTTCACATTCTTCTCTCGAATTGTAAGCAGAGAGCTTGGAAAACCAGTATATGCTAACAATATTTACCCATTTGTCTATTCATCCAACAATTTCTCTCTCAATTTACTTTTCAGCCCAAGACTTTCATAACATCTGAACACATGCACTTAAAAATATCACTGTGTACTCCTCTCCTAATTTTCATAAAGTTAAATTGGTCTGGTACTCTATACTACACCAGCTGATGCTCACTAGTTCTTTGTCATTTACAGAAGCTTGCTACTTAGGATATATTTTACATTTAACTATATATAGAATATAATCTACATTTAATTTGGATGAGAGCTGGCTGAAATAGTTATAGCAGCTGAGAAAACCAATTCTCATTATCTGTGATAATGGCTAAAAAGGCTTTTTGAGAACACGGATTCCTTCCTTTCCCTCATGTAGTCTGCTGTGATTAAGCCCACAATGAACTCAGATTGTACTGCTTTTCATGAATGTACTGAGTTTGATATGTTCATGGACTTGTAAGTACAATGTTATATGCTACTTACAGGATTTGACTTCATCTCCATGAGATTGTCTAGAATACGAGTAACAGGTAGATTCTGTGGAAAAGATAAATATTTTGTTAAACATTAGAAGAATAACCAAAGTTGTTCTCTATTAACAAAACAACTGAATCATTCCACAGGTAAGCATGCTTACTTTTCCATGAACCACATCTAAAATTAAGTATTCTGTGAATGGTGTCATAGATGTAAATACCCCTGGCACGACTCAAGTTTCCAGAGAAAAAAATGTAATTCTAAATCAAAAGGTCCTTTTGCTGTGAAAGTGTAACCAGGTTTTAATACAAACACGTTTGGGTTTTTTACTTTGTTGGATGTTTGCTTTTTAATACGACCACAGTTGCAAACTTTTGATCAAATAAGAATCCCATTTCCCCTATTTCCTTTCTGCAGGTAGTAAGAGTTTCTTTAGAAACAGAGTAACTTAAAGTTTGAAAATGTATGAGATTAAAGAAACTCAGGAGTCTTTCATTTCTAATGTATATTCTTCTAAGCCAAAAGGATACTTGTGTTCTTTGAAAAATGGGGAAATGGATACATACAAATTTTATTGACCATTTTTGTTTTGCCTGGGAGAAATTCTAAATTTTCAATGACATACTGCATTGTTTTCTTGCAGAAGAAATTCCACTTTGAACATGAAATGTGTAACACCTGTGTTGGCAGAAGACTGCCTCTTGACATGCTTACATGCCTTGGGATAAGAAATAGTATTGTTACATTTCAGTCTATTTTTTATCATTATTTTGAACATAAAACATGAAGTACAGTTTACTAAGTGACTCTTCATCCGTACTGGGATAGTATTCTGCTTACTTTGAGCTGCTATTTCCCTTATGAACTGTATAGGATGTTCTGTAAAAAATATTTTCTATCTTAGAGACTTCCTACAACAAAGGCAACATTAAATCTGATTATTTAAATGTAAATAACACATTACTATTTTACAAGAGTTTTGCTTTCTTTAGGTCATAAAACATTTTATTATTACTAAAATGGACTACCACTACAGAAAATGCTGCTTTGCCCAGACAGAAAATATGAATTTCTTTTTTCTTTTTCTTTTCTTTTTTTTTTAAAGATTTTATTTTCTTCGACAGAGATAGAGACAGCCAGCGAGAGAGGGAACACAAGCAGGGGGAGTGGGAGAGGAAGAAGGAGGCTCATAGCGGAAGAGCCTGATGTGGGGCTCGATTCCATAACGCCGGGATCACGCCCTGAGCCGAAGGCAGACGCTTAACCACTGTGCCACCCAGGCGCCCCTCTTTTTTCTTTTTCTTCCTTGAGATTAGCAAGTAAAAGCCTTTTAAGATAATCTTAGCCAAGTAAAATTAAAGCTATTTCATCACTCCCTGATATTTGTGTTGGCCAGAAACCTTTTAATATAAACAAAAGCACCAAAGGTTCGATCTAACTGAATGTATTTCCTGAATTCTATTATTTGGAATTAAAAAAAAAATAACATAGCTCAAAATTTTACCTTTTAAGTTTTGTTTCAAATAAAATTGAGTTTGTACAGGTAGGAATAAGTCTAAACCATGACTTTCTCTGAAGAATGACTGGGGGCAGATTTACATCTATAAAAAGGCTTTATCCCAAAGAACAAACTGCAGTTATAGATTTCTTCCAAGTAACATTAAAAAACGATGAAGTACTTTGCAAAATAAAAGGAGGGAATGATTTTTAAAAACACCCGGAGCAAGAACACATTAAAATTATAAGATTTTACTAAAATTAATTTTATACCAATTTCTCTATTTACCTACAGCTCTCCACTGAGCTCCCTGAATTGCACTACCACATCTGTGCCACGGAGAAAAATTCAGAAAAGATGTTATGTAATGATAAAGCTGTTAAGAGTCATACTACTTTTATATTTGTGAAAACAACTGGAAATTTGAATACTTGTATCAACAGCTCATGATAAATCCTCATGTAGTATAAAAAGGAGATTTTTCTAAAAGGTACAACTAAATTTTGCTTTGTATTTTATAGCTTTGCAATACCTAGAGACAAGCCTGCTAGTGAACAGGTCATTAAATAATATAAGAAAAATTCCTTTCTAGCATAATAATTCAAAAGTTCATGAGCCCAGAGACAATTCTTTATGTTTTTCTCTGGTCTTTACAACCACATAACACCCAAAGCATCATCTACCATTGCTGCACCATAGGATATTCACATACTACCAGAGATTAAGGAAAGCTTCAAGTGTTGAGAATGATAAAGGAAATACATAATTTCCTTTCCATAATGTTGTTAAAGGCACGAGAAAGATTACTTCAGAAAACAACTTCTGAGATCCTTGTCACCAGCTAATGCTCTACCTAGCTTTTGTTCTTTGCCTAAATGAAGAATTGAGTTCATCATTAAATTAATTTTTTTGAGAGTAAGTGTGGGGGTGGGAGGTAGGGAGGGAGGGGTAGATGGAGAGGAGAGAGAAGAGAGAGAAGAGAGAGAATTCCAAGCAGGCTCCACACCCAGCACGGAGCCTGAGCCTGATAAGGGGCTCGACCTCACAACCCTGAGATCATGACCTGAGCCAAATCAAGAGTCAGACACTTAACCCACTAAGCTACCGAGTTAATCATTTTAAAAAATCACTGGTTTTTTTGTTTGTTTTTGAGAGAGAGAGAGTTGGGGGTGGGGGCAGGGAAGGGCAGAGAAAGAGGGAGAGAGAGAATCTTAAGAAGGCTCCATGGCCAGCACAGAGCCTGATGCAGGGCCCATTCGCACAACCCTGAGATCACGACCTTAGCTGAAATCAACAATTGGACACTTAACCGACTGAGCCATCTAGGTACCCCCAAAATCAATTTATATTAATAATTTATATGCAAGACTGGTCAACTTTTGAAAAAAAACTGAACTGTGGCAGCTAAACACTAACAAAGAGAAAACATCAGAACAAAACCATACAATTTGTTCAAACAAAAAATTTCTGTAGCTCAATAAAAGAGGTATAAATAAAATTTAATCAAATAAAAATTGTTTAAAAAATTTGTTTAAATTTTAAAAATTTTTTTGTTAAAAATTTATTGTTTAAAAAAATTCCCAAGCATAGTTTTTAATGTTTTTGGGAACTGTTTTAGAAAAAAAGGTAAAACATTATCATGTAGGTTAGCAAATAAATCTTTAGTAGTCAAAAGCCTTATTATAGACATAGATTTGAGACAAAAAGGTCTCACACACATGAATATCATAAATTAAGGATCACTGTTTCTAAAATCCTCAAATTTCAGATATATGAACTAGCAATTTTATTTGGAGGAAAAAAAATCTATTTCTAAAAACCCTTACTGTTTTTATGACCACAATAATATTTTGTGATATTAGTCACTGGAAAAGTTTAAACAAAAGCAAAACTGAAATAAAATATGCACAGAAATTAAAAAACAATCTAAGAAAAGTAATATAACTTTATACCCAAAACAGTTAAAAAGTTTTTTTTTTTTCCTTTAGTTCTCCTAGAATTAGCCACTTGTTGCCCTATATTGCCATCTGGTCTATGGTGACTATTTCTAACTCCCCTGTTGCAGCCCTGGGCTTGGGATGATAATGTGATGCTGAAGTCAGCATTGAGGCTGGGGCAAGAGTTGCTGCTATCCTGATTATCAACACACTGGACAGTGAAAACTAGTATGTGGACTTCCTTGAAGAGCACGCTTACCTTGAAGACTATTAGCCAAGTAAAGAATAAGATGAAATGCGTGGATACCAGAAACACATTGGGAATGATGTAAGGGACAGAAAGTTGTCAGTGAAGTAAAGAAAGGGAAAGGGAGGGGGAATAAGAGCATCTATTTCCAAAATTTTGAAATTATAAATCAGAAAAGGATCTATGGGTGAATCCAATATTCACATCAGTATCTTACAGATGAAGAAATGATAAAATATATAGTGTTTTTTCCCCCAAAATTATAGCATATTAATGGCAATAAAATCAAGAAAGATTACATGAACCCAATAAAACTAAGTTCTCCATCACTCAGCTTCAACAATGATCAACTCATGGCAAACCTTATTTCACCCACTTCCTACTTTCCTAGGTTGTTTAAAACAAGTCCTCAATATAAAATCATTTTAGTCATCAGTATTTCAGTACATATCTTCAAGATATAAGAACTCAGAAAAAACTATAACACTACTAGCATACCTAAAAAGATTAATATAATTTCTTAATACAGTAATATCTAATCAACGTTAAAACTTCCCTGTTGCAAACATTTTCTAGTTTTCTTGTTCAAATCATAATCTTAAGGGCCATACACTACAATTGGATGATACACCTCTTTTTTTTAAAAAAGATTTTATTTATTTGAGAGAGAAAAAGCATGAGCAGGGGGGAGGGACAGTAGGAGAGGGAGAAGCAGACTCCCCGCTGAACAGGGAGCCCTGACAGTATAATAATTAAAAAAGAGTCTCTTGTTCTAGAAATGTTTAAACTAATAGAAATCCATTTTAAAAGTTACAGTGTCCTAATATTCTAATATTGAGCAGTATAATGATGGGAGGTCTGGGGCAATTTGGGAACAAAGAGGAAAGAGATGACCAGAGAAGAGACTGCTAGAGATGAATTCTGTCACTTTCACACTTGTAAAGTTTTGAGTACTTTATGCCTCTTAAAATCTCTAAATATCATTTTGTATTTCTTATCTGAATGTTTTAAACTATAAATGAAATAAAAACAATATTTATTGTCTGCTTGTAAGAGCTTCGTATACTTTCTTTATCAGGCAAGGTAAGTTTCATGCATCACAAGTATTGGCTATCACATAAAACCACCTGAATGATGTTCACAGATTTGGAATTCGTGTGCGGATAACTGTACAAAATGTGATGAATAATATAGCACAAACTTGCATAATTCATAAGTCTTATTTTACTCTGGCTTGTTTGCTAAAATAATCTCGCTTTTAAAAATGAATAAACAAATAAATCGCAAGCAGTGGAAATCAGTAGAGTTAAAAGATGTATCATCTAGGGGCACCTGGGTGGCTCAGTAGGTTACACATCTGCCTTCGGCTCAGGTTGTGATCCCGAGGTTCTGGGATCAAGCCCTGCATTGGGCTCCCTGCTCAGCAGGGAGTCTGCTTCTCTCTCTCTCCCTCTGCCCCTCCCCACTGCTCGTTCTCTCTCTCTCCTTCTCTCAAATAAATAAAGTCTGAAAAAAAAAGTTACCAGAATGTTTTCTAATAAGTATACTCACTTGCTGTTTCAATACAAGATTCTTCACTCCTTCCATAACAAACTGTGATCCTGTATTCATGACTCGTGATAGGAGACTAGGAGCAAAAGAAGATCACACTAAGTACAAATATCTTTCCAATTTGTTACAGATAAAATATTTGCCTGATTATACACGACCTGCTGATGCTCACTGCACCTACCACTTTTATTCTCACTCAACAGAAGTGACCTGAGAATTTTTGCTTCCATAGATATCACTGCCGTAATTTTATCTAACAATGAAAGTGATAAAATTCTGACTAGTCAATAATTGTTCATCAAATGTAAAAATAAAAGCTGTCTTCAAATAAACCTTTTAATTGCTTAGTCTTAGCTATATAGGCATACCTTGTTTTATCATGCTTCACTACAGTGCACTTTGCATAGTGGTTTTTTTTTAAACTGAAGGTTTATGGAAGCCTTGTGTTAAGGAAGTCTACTGGCACCATTTTCCCATCAGCATTTGCTCACTTCATGCCCGTGTGTCACATTTTGGTTACTCTCAGAATATTTCAAACTTTTTCATTACTACTGTATTGGCTATGGTCATCTGTGATCAGTGATCTTTCATGTTACTACTGTAACTGTTTCAGGATGCCACAATCCTCCCCCATGTAAGACAGCAAACTGAACTGATAAATGCTGGGTGTGCTCTGAATGCTCTATCAACTGCCTGTTCCCTTGTCTCTCTCCCTCTCCTTGGGCCTTCCTATTCCCTGACACACGACAATATTAAAATCAGACCAATTAATAGCCCTGTAATGGCCTCTAAGTGTTCAGCTGAAAGGAAGAGTCACATGTCTCTCACTTTATTTTTTTGATGTCTGATCTTATTTGTTACTCTTAGACAATCTCCTTTTTGACTGGACTCAGAGGTCAAAGCTCTCAGAGAGGACAGCCTCTGTCTCTCGGCAATCGGATCTTGGTGTTTTTCTTTGGCTTCCCTCATTCTCCTGGCCAAAAGTTTAGCATATTCTGCAGCTTCTTTCTTATTTTTCTTAATACACTGTTTCCTCAGAGCAACATGCTGACATCTGTGTCGGAGGACACATGGAGTAACAAGATGTTGAATCTTCGATGCTTTGGTTCCTGGTTTCTCACCTTCCTTGTTTAGGGGCTTTCTTACAACATACTGGTTGACATCATCTTTAGAGAGACTGAAAAGTTTGCAGATTCTGCTAGCGCGTTTGGGCCTCAAGCAATGATGCCCAGTAGTATCACTGAGTCCAGGATTATCCCTTCCCCCCCCTTTTCACAATGACCAAGGTGAGAACAGTGAGATTGGCATCCACAATGCAACCTCAAGCAGATTTGTGCTTTCTTTCTTCAGTCTTCCTTGGTCTCTCTCTGGTCCCCCAGAATGCTCCTTACTCAGCAGCAGGCAGACATGGCCATGGGTCAAGACACCTTGCTTTATGGAGAAGCCTTGTTTGTCACTGCCCCCACTGATTCAGACCACATGATCCTTCTTCACCCAGAGCATCAGCAGCAACTTCCGTGGCCACATGCTTCTCATAAAAGAGGTGAGGTTTGTGTTTATCGTCCGCTTGAATGAGTTTCTGGCAGCCAGTAGCTGGGAAAGAGATGTTCAGCTTCATCCTAAAGAAGCCTACCACCTCTGGGCCCCATGAAAAAGAGCACATGTCTCTCACTTTGAATCAAAAGCTAGAAATAATTTATTGAGGAAGAAGGCATGTTGAAAGCTGAGACAGGCGGAAAGCTAGGCCTCTTATGCCAGTTAGCCAAGTTGTGAACATGAAGGAAAAGTTCTTGAAGGAAATTAAAAACGCTATTCCAGTGAACACATGAATAAGAAAGCAAAACAGACTTATTAATGATATGGAAAAGGTCTGTAGTCTGAATAGAAGATCAAACCAGCCATAAAATTCCCTTCAGCCAAAGCCTAATCCAGAGCAAGGCCCTCACTCTCTTCAATTCTATGAAGGCTGAGAGAAATGAGGAAGCTGCAGAAGAAAAATATGAAGCTAGCAGAGGTTGGTTCACAAGGTTCAAGGAAGGAAGTCATCTCTATAAGGTAAGTGCAAGGTGAAACAGCAAGTGTGGATGTCGCAGCTGTAGCAAGTTATCCAGATTTAGCTAAGGTAATGAATGAAGGGGGTTACACTAAATGACAGTTTTCCAATACATACAAAATAGGACTCCTACTGGTAGAAGATGCCATCCAGTACTCTCACAGCTAGGAGAATTCAAGGCTTGGCTTCAAAACTTCACGGACAGGCTGACTCTCTTATTAAGGGCTACTACAGCTGATGATTTTAAATTGAAGCCAATGCTGATTTATCATTCTGGAAATCCCCAAGATTTATCCCTTAAGAATTATGCTAAATCTACTCTGTGCTCTAGAAATGGAATAACAAAGTCTGGATGACAGCACATTTGTTTGCATGATTTACTGAGTATTTAAGCTCACTGCTGAAACCTACTGCTCAGAAAAAAATATTCCTTTCCAAATATTACTGCTCATTGACAATACACCTGGTCACTCAAGAGGTGTGATGGAGATGTACAATGAGATTAATGTTGTCTTCAAGCCTGCTAACAAACTATCCATTCTGCAGCTCGTGGATCACAGAGTAATTCTGACTTTCAAGTTTTCTTATTTAAGAAACTTATTTCGTAAGGCTATAGCTGCCACATATAGTGATTCCTCTGATGGGTCTGAGCAAACTAAATTGAAAAGCCTTCAAGGTTTTACCATTTTAGATGCCACTAAGAATATTCGTGATTCATGGGAAGAAGTCAAAGTATCAACATGAACAAAAGGTGATTTAGAGGGGTTCAGGACTTCAGTGAAGGAAGTAACTGCAGATGTGGTATAAACAGACAACTAGAATTAGAAGTGGAGCCTCAAGATGTGACTGAGTTGCTGTAATCTCATGATACAACTTTAATGAATAAGGAGTTGTTGCTTACAGATGAGCAAAAAAAGTAGTTTCTTGAGACTGACTCTACTCCTGATGAAGATGCTATGAAGACTGCTGAAATGACAACAAAGGATTCAGAATATTCCATAAATTTTGCTGATAAAGCAGTGGCAGGGTTTAAAGGACTGACCCCAATTTTGAAAGAAGTTCTACTACAGGTAAAATGTTATCAAGCCCTATGCATTGCTATAAAGAAATTGTGAAGGACAATTCCATTGATGCAACAAATCTTACTGTAATCTCATTGTAAGAAATTGCAACAGCCACCCCAACCTTCAGGAACCACCACCCTGATCAGTCAGCAGCCATCAACATCGAGGCAAAACCCTCTACCACTAAAAAGATTATGACTTGATGAAACCTCAGATGATGGTTAACATTATTTAGCAATAAGTTATTTTTAATTAAGTATGTACATTTATGGGGTGCCTGGGTGGCACAGTCGTTAAGCGTCTGCCTTCGGCTCAGGGCATGATCCCAGTGTTCTGGGATCGAGCCCCACATCAGGCTCCTCTGCTAGGAGCCTGCTTCTTCCTCTCCCACTCCCCCTGCTTGTGTTCCCTCTCTCGCTGGCTGTCTCTCTCTGGCAAATAAATAAACTCTTAAAAAAAAAAAAAAAGTATGTACATTTTTTTGACAATATGCTATTATACCTTTAATTGACTACAGTACTGTGCACACATAACTTACACGCATGAGAAACCAAAAACTTAATTTTGAGTTGCTTTATTGCGATACTCGTTTTATTGCAGTGGTCTGGAACTGAACTTCACCACAGTATCTCTGGGGTATGCCTATAGTTTTTAGGCAAATTATAATTTGAAGAGAATTCCCTGCTTTCCTGATTGCCTTAAGGCTAAAATAATAAAATTAAAGACAGTAAATAAGATTACTTGTTTTAGGAATTCAAAACACACAAGCTGAAAATATGTGAGTGTAAGTATTACGAGTAGGTCAAAAGTTACTATTTTCTCTACATCACAGCAGCTAGATTAGTCCTGTGTTTATACGATCTCCCCACAATACATCTATCATATAAAAATGTGAAGCACAACGTACCTAGTGAGTTTTACCTCAATTCTGAAGAAATGTTTATTGTCTGAATTTTTAACACTAACAAATGACCTGCCACATTGGGTTTACATTTGTAGCTTAGTCTCTCACTTTGGATCAAAGCATGCTTTGTGGGATAGAATGGTATTCCTGTATTATGATATCAGAAGGCTAGGGATATCCTTCAAATCAAAATTTTCCTATCACACATTTTATTAAAATTCTCAAGTACAAAATCCATAAGAAATCTAATAGGCTTTAAATATTCAGTTAAGATCTTAAGACATGAAACTGGAAAGTCTATTAAAAACATGAGAGTAATTTTCCAAATAAATTTCCTTTTCCCTATCTTGTCCTTACTTCTCTCTGAAATGAAGAGCTGGACAAGATGGAAAATCCTTTCTTTAATAGAAACAAGAGAAAGTAATCTTTGTTGAAGTAAAGAGTTCAGAGCCAATTCCCTGGTAACAGGCAACTCTGAGTGGTAACCTGCATAGCACTGTATGAAGGTGAGGCTAGCTGGATTCATTTTGTCAAGCACTTACAAGGTCCTGCCTTAGGCTGAGTGTTTTTCCTTTTTGAAAATTGTTTCATTAAAACCAGCAGCTCAGGGTGAGGCTAGAATAAAACTGTTTTCTCCTGCACTACTTGTTTCTTTTCCTAAATTCTAAAAATTAAGGAATTTGAAATAAGTATGGTATAAAAAAGAGTAGTTAGAATTACCTTGTTCAGCTACTCTGAAAATCACACACACTATAGGAGTCTCTGGAATCAGAAGTCAGACCCAGTTCTGGGGACTTCCTCCTTGTCATTTAACAGTAAGCCTAGGTGTATCTTGAAGTTGTCTTGAGTGCCTAGCTCCAAATCTATATTACTTAGCAACACTGATATAAGAATAGCTTTAACCTTCATATAACTTCTGAAAATGAAAAATGTCATGTTTTAAGAAAAAGGAAGCAGAAGAAGCCAACAGCTCATACCATGTAAAATATATTAACTTTCATTTTAAAATGAGAATTTAAACTTAAGGAAGGCAAAAGCATGTTGACATTCATAGCACAATGAAAACATTCTGAATTCAAAGTGTCAGTGTGTTTCTGGGTGCCTAGGTGGCTCAGTCGGTTAAGCGTCTGACTCTTGGTTTCAGCTCAGGTTATGATCTCATGAGATCAAGACCTGAGTCAGGCTCCCCGTTCACGGGGGAGTCTGCTTGAACATTCTCTCCCACTGCCCTTCCCCCAACTCGTGCTCTCTTCCTCTCTAAAATAGATAAATCCTTAAAAAAAAAAAAAAAAAACCAAAAAACCCAAGCCCCCCAAAAAACAAAGTGTCAGTGTGTTTTTAAGGCATTTGAGTCAAATTATGGCCTGGAGTACCAGACTTATTCAATCAGAAGTATTAAAAACACTTACCCCATTGGTTTAGTGGTAGTGTTACCATAGCTGGCAGGAGCTGAGGCCATCTTGGCAAAAGCCCTATGAAATAAGAAAGTTATATTAGAAGTTGATTATCATAGCTAACATTCAGCAGCACAGAATTAAAAACTCTATTTAGACTGTAACTTTTACTATGCAGACATTTTCTGAAAATAGTAATCAGTTTTCAATACAATGTTTCAGTACAATCAGCACTGGAACAAGTATATAAATACTGATTATATGATTTGTAATCATGTAAAATGATACCCAAGTACAGTATAATTAGTACTGAAACACTGAGATTCTTAAAAAAACACAAATGCATTCATTTCCCAAAGTTCAAGATTTTTTTCCTTTTATTATATCTGATCCTTAACATAAAACAGACTTGCTGCCTTAAAAGAACAATCACATACTGATTAAGTCTCTTTATTGTTCCCCACATTCCATACTCCCTCATCCCCAGACACATCTTTGCTCACGCTCTCCTTTGAGGGGGATAAACTGCTTTCTTCTCCAACAGATACTGTGCATTTCCTTCTCAGACTCAGTTCAAAACCACTTTCTTCATTAACACTATTCTAATTTTACTACCCAATGATTTCTCCTTTTAAGAGTTACATTCTACGACACACGCTTTTATATTTAATTGCATATAGTCATTTATTTTCAGTCTTTCTAAATGTTCAGAATCTAATTAACTAAACTACAGAATTCTTGAAGGCTGGGCAAAAAGATGGCACTTAGATATATTTTTAAAAATATTTCCCTTCTGAGAATATGTTCACTGTAGAGAATCCAGAAAACAGTATGCTCCCAAGAGAACCCTACCACTTTAAGGATCACTATCAGGATTTTTTTTTTGTATATTCTTCTAATCCTTGGATATTTGTATATATAACATATAGACTTTCAAAAACAAGATTGATATCATATTGCAAATACTGTTCTATAACATTTTAACAGCATACCATAAATATTTTCATGTGACCCAATATTCTATTATAATAATCCTAATTATTTCAACTTTTTATAAAAGGAAAAAAGTCTACTTAAATATGAGAAAATTTCATGAGAGTAAAAAAGGAATGAGAATCACTAAGATGTGATAGTTAAGATGCTAAAAATACTCTATATTTCAATCTGGACAAAATTTACTGATAATACCACCAGAGAAATCCCAAACACAAAAATCGCAATCTTGTTCAGAAAGGAGGATGTGAATCAAATGTTTTCAGAAATAGACTAGAATTTCTGCCTTCAGCAAGTATTTATTTTTTCACTAGAATCAACTATATCTAAATAATAAAGAAGGTATATAATAGGGGCGCCTGGGTGGCACAGCAATTAAGCGTCTGCCTTCGGCTCAGGGCGTGATCCCGGCGTTGTGGGATCGAGCCCCACGTCAGGTTCCTCCGCTATGAGCCTGCTTCTTCCTCTCCTACTCCCCCTGCTTGTGTTCCCTCTCTTGCTGGCTGTCTCTATCTCTGTCGAATAAATAAATAAAAAATCTTTAAAAAAAAAAAAAAAGAAGGTATATAATGGTACATTTTTATGGCTGAACATTATGTAAACAATAAATATCACCACTGAAGAAAATTTAAAAAACCACTATTTAAGAAAACAAACAACAGGTAAATTGAAAGTTAATGGAAAACTAGAATACAAAACTATCTATATGATAGATATCATTGTCAAGACTTAAAAAATACGTGTAATGTGCATATAAAAAGATATGCTAATGTTTAGTTGTAGGCTCTGGATGATGAGATTACAGGTAAATTTTTACTTTATACCTGAGTTTTCTAAAATTTTCTTTGAAAAGTGGTATTACTCATAATTAGAAAAAAACTGTTAGAAATTACATATTTTATAACTATATAAAATGATGCCCAAGACTGGCTTTCCTCTTATAACAACAAATGTTTGATTACGGAGTTCCACACAAATCATAATGTTAAAAAGCAATGACATATGCCACACAGCCAAATGTCTAAAGGGTATGTATTATAAAAATTGTAGAAGGCAGTTTTCAGTTTCTCTTTTTAAATAGACATTTGTTGTATGTTTTTCTTACTGGAAGAACACAGTCAAATAAAAAGAAATTTGAAAAAGGAGGTGTGTCTGGCTGGCTTAGTCAGTAGAGCATGTGGCTCTTGATCTTGGGGTCATGAGTTCGAGCCCCACACTGGGGGCAGAGATTACTTAAAAAAGAAAAAAGAAGGTGCCTGCCTGACACTCTAGTTGGTGGAGTGTGCAACTCTTGATCCCTGGGTTATACGTTTGAGCCCCATGTCTGGTGTAGAGATTACTTAAAAATAAAATCTTAAAAAAAAAAAACTCATAAAAAAAAAAATCCGAAAAAGCAAACAAAAGTATAGATAATAAAAAGCACTCAAACTCAAAAACTCAGAGATAACCCCTGATAACAACTTGGCACATTTCTTAATACAATTGAGCTTGGAAAGCTATTCAATCTTGTAGTCTTAATAACTTTAAGAAATATTTTGACGGTAATGTTTGTTGTAGAAAATCTGGAAAATAAAGCACACAAAATGAAAAAATTCTACTACTTGGAGTTACCCACTATTAACATTCTAATGTATGTCATTTCAGCTATGTAATCATATGTGTATGTTCATATACACATATACACACATAGAGATGGATGGATAAATGTATAGATAATAGAGATCATTATTGTAAAAATTGTCATCTAAGTTTTGGCTCAAGTATCACCTACTCAGAGACTTTCCCTGATCTTCTCGACAAATTTAACTCTCACACCCAAGTTAAGATCTTATCACTTGCACTCATATGTGGAATTTAAGAAACAAAACTGATGAACATAGGGGAAGAGAAGGAACAATACAGTAAGATAAAAACAGAGAGGGAGGCAAACGATAAGAGGCTCTTAACTATAAAGAAAAACTGAGGGTTGCTGGAGTGGAGGTGGGTAGGATGGGGTAACTGGATGATGGGCATTAAGGACAGCACTTGATATAATGAGCACTGGGTATTATATGCAACTGATGAATCACGAAATTCTACCCCAGAAACTTCATAATACACTGTAAGTTAACCAACTCGAATTTAAATAAAATCTAAAAAAAAAAAAAAAAAATCTTATCACTTGGTGTTATTTTATCACTTAGTATGGTTTAACATTATTCTGTTCATTTTTTGCTTATTGGTTGATTCATTGTTCCCTCCATGTAAATTCAGTGAGCATAGGGGCTTCCACATGTTCACTATTGTATTTCCAATGTCTAGAAGAATCCCTAGGCATAGAGAAGAGGAATCAATGAAATCAATGAATAGTGTTATAAACTATTTTTTCACTTTATCATGTAACATATACATTTCCAGTGTTATATTAAATAAGTCTTCTACAACATGTTTTTTTCAATTGTACTGTATCTTATGGAAATTCCTATTGTAGGACATTTAGGCTGGCTGCTTCTAAGATTTTACAACACCAATTACTTCTTTGGTATAAAACCTTAAGAGCAGAACTGTATGGTCAAACATTTTTTTTTTAAATTATTTTTACACCATCTAGCGAAAATTGTGACAATTTATGTTTTTAATAGCAGAATATAAATGCACCAGTTAACCTGCCTATATCCTTGGCACAGCACTTCACTAAATCTTTGCCCTATGTTAATCTCCATTTCTCTATTAGTGAAATTAAAATTTTCTTCTAATGTTTTTGAGACATTTGACCCAAACATTTCAGTCTTCAATGTTCTTATCAATGAAGAAAATACAAACCTGTCTAGGAAAGAACATTATCACCATTTTATGTAATTTTTTTTTTAAAGATTTTATTTATTTATTTGACAGACAGCCAGCGAGAGAGGGAACACAGCAGGGGGAGTGGGAGAGGAAGAAGCAGGCTCCCAGTGGAGGAGCCCGATGTGGGGCTCGATCCCATAACGCCAGGATCACGCCCTGAGCTGAAGGCAGACGCTTAACGACTGCGTTACCCAGGCGCCCCCATTTTACGTAATTTTAAGTTGTGGACAGGGAGGGCCAGATAGGGAAATATTTATGCCACTGAATAAAAAAGAAAAACGTACTATTAAATTTCTTGGTAACACTGCCATTTTCTTGGGAACTCTATTTCCACTGTACTCCCTTATATAAGAAAAAAATAAAACTTACTTCCACTGTTTGATATATTGTAAGGGATTAAGGTTGCATCCTGCATCAGTTAAAGCTTTTTTGTATTGCTCCAGATCAGCCTGAAATAAGCAAAGAACGGTATCATAAAAAATTTTACTTTTGTGAAAGAGAAGACCATTTTGTTTGTTATTATTTGATTAATCAAAAAGTTAGACCAAAGGCATGAGTTTAAATTCTAGGCACCCAAGCAGAGTGGAGTCATATTTTAAATGAGTATATAAGTGAGCACCTGAGACAAAAATCACATCTAATGAAAATTACCTTTGACAGGCTCCCAAAGCACCTATCCAGTATTTCGTCATCCCTCAGTGAGTCCAACAGAGCCAGTTTTTTCTCCACTTTTGAAATACACTGCCTTTCCTTGAGATAAGCACTAAATGAAACATTTGACTCAACCAAGAATATTTTAAAACCAGAAACACAAGGGGACATTGTGACATGACACGGACTGAAGGGAAATTCAGATTCAGGTTTTCCCCTCTCACATGCACTCCGGTGGTCCAAATTCATTAACTGAGTATCAGGCGTCTTACACTTTTTAAACTGTTGTTTTCTCTTTCTTGCTATTTTTATTTCCTGATGAGCAAGTTTAGTTGAATTCCTGCACTTTGTGAGAGCCTACCATCATGGTGACTCCATTAAAAAAATTTTACAAGATAGAAATGTAAAGCTCACCTTCAACCAGAGATGTTTACTACTTTGCATTTTTGGGGCTATCGGGCTGACTTCAGTAGTCATAATTTGCTTTAAACCTCTTAATGGTCACTTAAACTTATGAAAAGACACAGTCCATACCAAAAATAAATAAAAATAAAATAACGTGGTCAAGTTAAGGGAATGTGGAATTAAGTTTTAAAATCATAAATTCTTAAGAAAATATTATAAATAGGCTATAATCCTCTCTCTCTCTCTCTCTATATATATATACCCCTGTAAGACTCCCCTAAGATATAGGTATGAGATACTTCTGAAAAGAAAACTACACTTTCATATTGAATTAAAATAAAAGCTATATACCCACAATAAAACAGAATTGCCTAAAGCAAATACTGGGTTTAGTTTACTGTTTTAACATGACAGAGATTTTTGACCAAAAGAAGTGTTATGATCTACCAGACTTTAAAAAAAAAATGCTACCAGCGAAGGAAAGAAGTTTATAACAATTATATCATTCTAGATGTCATCTCTACAATTCTAAAATTCTTTTGCTTGTTGCTCATCCAGTAAAATTTCACTAAGTTAACATTAGAGAGAGTTAGCAGGTCTCCAACCCAGCAACAACACTGATACCAAAATCACCAATTGCCTTCAAAGTCAATTACCTATACATACTTAAATTTTATTTCTTCTTCAAAAGCAATTGATGGCCTATCACAGAAAAAGAAAACAACAAAATTACCCACAATCCACTCTTCCAGTGGGGGGGGAATCTTCTAGAAAGGAAAAGCTGTCATTTTCCAATCATTCTGAGAAATTTATTGATATAAAATTATCTGACTGCAATACAAAAAATGTCAACTTTATTTTTATATGAATCATATGACAGATATAAATCTGAAGTTAAATTTCATTAAATTAAATTATAATATTTACATAACTTTTAGGAACTCTGGGTATTTTCTCACAACTAACTCCTTATATTCTATAACGAACATTAGTTTTTAAGAACCTTAAAATATTACCAAATTTTTACTTTAAAGATGAATTCATTGGAAGACATTAGTGGCCATAGCTCAAAGAAACAGAGCTTTTAAGATCATCACATAATGAGAAATAAGACCAATGTTTCAAATAGCAAACTTGGTTAACTTAGTTTATCATAGCTATTTTCCAGAAATAAGAATTTTGGCCATTTAAATCCAATTCATATTCCAACAACTTAAAAGTGGTCAGACATTTCATGAATGCATAGTTCCCTTGGTGACAATAAATATTGCTATAAAACTCAGCTGTAAATAGAAACAGCCTTAACAAATTGTTTTTCTTTTGAAGAAAGGAATGAGGTAGTTATTTGGCCATGTGATCTGGTCTTCTACTTTTAAAACAAATATTTCCCCTTCTACCCAATAACTGAACAAAGAGGACATACCTCAGAGGGTGCTTGCTGTGCACTTATATAATAAATAAGAAACAGCCTCATTTTATCTTCTGGAGTTCCTGCTACATAGGGGAATATAAATAAAAAACTTCCATAATTCTTGTTAAGTATTATGGTTAACACAAGTATATAAAAATTTAAGGCACATAAATGTGATAAGATAAAATATGGTTCTTGATTCAACTGACTTAAGATTATAGGCACTTTAACTATAACCATGTACAATACAGATATAGAAACAAGATTAAATGCTGTGGGATTAAAGGAATGGAATATAAGTATCTCCATTCTAGCTTTCAAAATGTCTATAAGAGATTTACCTTTTAGATAAAAACTAGGAAAGAAAGACAGACATAGGTAGGGTAATCATATAATTCTAAAACAGGATACTTCTGAGATGGGAAGGGGATGCCAGTAATTATTATGTAAGGACAACAGATATAAGAATGAGACTGTTCTGGGGAAACAGCTGTATGGTCATTCTAGACGCTGGGTTATGAAACTTCGGTACTTCTCAAAAGCAGGGTCACTATATATATGTCTCTTTGTGAAGGGTATTGTATCACTTAAAAGGTTTGGGAAAAGAATACATTTATATTAAAATAAACACTGTTGTATTATATAAAAAATATTTGCCTGAAATTGTTTAAGACAAACATAAGATTTCAAAGAAATTTCTTGCTTGCAGTGGGTTTGATCTGCTACTCCTATTACCCAGAGCCCAAAACTGTACAGAGAAACTCATTTATTCTCCCCTCTGCTACTGGCTGTACTCTGGTGCAAAATGATAAAGCACTGGTCAGAGGTAACTCAGTTTCACCACCAACAAATAACAATATGCACTTTCACTTCAAAGTGTATCCTAATACTCAAGAACTCGGAATTGTTATACTTTATTATAGAATAAAAACAAGGAAAATTTTTTCAAAACATGACTAATGAGGCATCAATTTTTTTATATGGTTCAGAATCCAGATAACCCTTCTCAAATTATCCTTACTCCCTGAATAAGACAAAGAATGGTAGTAAAGATCAATGATGGGTTTTCCAAAGTTCTGATATTTATAGATAAATACTATATCTGGGACATTTCGAAAATTAGGTTATGAAATTCACAGTCTTAAGTCCTAGGAGAAAGCTGCTATTTTTGTTTAGCAGGTAATTAGCCTGGTTGGTTTCAGGCCAAAGTTCCTACAGCTTTCTGTGGGTCCTAGTTCCATCATTGACTTATAGTTTCAAAACCTTCTGCAGTGCTACTGGGATCTGTCCAACCATCTAATAGCCACTATGGGAACTGGGAAACTGTCTAGCCCTTCAACTCTTAGTCTTTGGAATAATACTGTTTAGGATCCAATTCACGTATATGCAGCTCAGGGGTGAGCCCAGGAATTCATAAACAACTTTATGAGGTTGCTTTCCCGAGCTCCTTCCTCTCTACAATCTCCCTGGTAGCTTCCAATTCCCTTGGCCTTCCCTTTTTGGTGCTCCAGCCTGAAAGCTTTGGCTTTAGTTACCCTGTTCCGTTGTGCATTTCCTGCACCTATGACTAAGCAGTTAGAAGACAAAGGGAAAAAAAGCAATGAGGTTTGTTGCAGGCTCTTGGGACCACCGCTCCTAAAATGGGAGAGAAAGTCTTCCCTCCCTCAGAGTTTTAGGGGCCTGAAGATCCTTGCTATTGTTTTTAACTTCCTCAGCACAGCCTTTCTAATAGTAGGCACTTATTCTGCTTAAAGAAGAGTTCCCATTCTCTTCCTCAAGGAGAAAAACATTTTATAGTTGCGATAGGCTTAATAAAAGCCCTCAAAATTTCTGCTAAGGGTTTTAAGAATACTATCATGGTAAGAGCTGGAGAGTATCCTGATGCTTATAATGGTATTAATCACAGAGGAATCAAATGGAAATTATAAAAATGTATCCTTTACAACTGCAAGTACTCTAGAACCTACAACCAGCAGCCTAGATCCTCTTGTCACACCTAAGTTTCCACTGGAACTACTCTCAATTTTAAAGTCCGTTTCCTTACTAATTGGATATCTTAGAGAAAAGTTTTAAGAAGAATTCAGAAAGCTTTTTATCTCCCTGAACAATGTGAGAGTAAGTTGTTGACCTGCTGTCCCATCATTCCCAAATGTCAGACATTCTCCAATGTAATAAGCTCAATATAACAACTATCAAAATTAGGAAATCAGCACTGATATATTACTAACATCTAATCCTCAGATGTCATTTCAAGTTTCACCACTAGTCTCTATAACATCCTTTATGACAAAAGGATCAATTTCAGAATTATGTGGTATGTACAGCTGCCACATAACATACAGTTATCTTCTGAATGAAACAATTCCTCGGTCTTTCCTTGACTTACATGGTCTTGATGTTTTAGGAGATCACAGGCTGGTTTTTTTTGTAGAATATTTCCTCATGATCGGATTCAAGTTATATGCCTTTGGCAGGAATATCACAAGCAAAATACTATATTCTTTGTATTACATCCTACTGGGTGGGGCATTATTTCAGTATGTCTCATTACTAATGATGTTCACTGTGATTACCTAGTAAGGGTTCTATCATACTTCTCCACTGTAAAGTTAGTTTTTCTCTTTGTAAGTATTTATAGGGAGGTAATTTGAAACTAAATATTCTGTAAAACTTTAATTTATTCATTTACTGTACCTCTAGGGACTGATGGCTTCCTATTTCATTCAGTGAGTTATAAACTGTTACCATTATTTATTTTGATGCTCATGATGTCATGATTTGGCCACTGGGGGCCTCTTCAAGTGGACTTCTGCGTCTCTTTGACATGTCCCATCACTTTCTGAGTACTTTCCTTGCTTTCTGACCCAACAAAATGTTCTAGGCTCATTTTATACTTTCTCTTCCTACCTCAGCCTTGGAATCAACTACTTCTCCAATGAGTCCTAGTAGAATATGGTATTTATAAGCTAAAATCTTTACCACTGGAATACTGTTGCTCCAGCCCGGCTTAGTTGGCTAGACTAGGAATACATATATCTATATTTATTTCTCTGACAAATACATAGTGAAAACACAGGTCTACAATGGCACCTCCAATTCCAATCCAACATTACAGGGCTCATTAGAGTTTTCTTCCTTTCCATATTTATAACTTCCTTCTCTGAGAAGAGGAAACCTGGTTGCCTCTGTATACACTTATTTAACCTTTCTGTGGTATGTAACAAATATCCTAACTCTGCAGCCATTCCCTGACTGCACAGATGCCTTCTCACTCCATTTGGGCTCTGATTCCCTACAACGGACTCACTCACATGCCTGGCCACACTTCTCACCCCACTTGGACTGATGGTGGGTTGCTCCTGTGTACAGTCACCTTCCTCAATCTGTTAGGGCTTTTATATACCATGCTTTCACATACGTATGTGAAAGCATTTCACTGGGACTTTGACACTTCATGGTAGATCACCAGTCTTCCCTCTACCCCACATGTGGTTGTCCTTCTCATCCTGCTCAGGTTTCAAAATCTTGTTCTGGGCTAAAGTGGCACCAGACTTCCACTTTGCATGAATGCCTACCTTGCTCTGCCATACTTAATGTCTTTACAAATAAACTGAGAAAGTAAGGGGAAAGAAATGAGGAAGGTTCTGATTATTTTTCTATTAACAAATTTATTTGCTTCAACCTTACTCAAAACTTATTGTAAGTAATGAGGAATAGCTCTGAAGTGCTGGCTGGATTATATATTTCGCATTTTTTCATTACAAAGTGTAAATACCTTTAGGAGTTCGAGCCCCGCATTGGGGGTAGAGATCACAAGTGTAAACACCTTCAAAATGCTAGGTTCTCACTACAGATCTAGCTTCTTATACATTTTCTTATAGCTTCTTAGAAGTTTTTAGGAGTAGAATCTCTAATTACAAACAATTTGGAATTTATTATTTTTCAACTTGGAATAAAGTCTAAAACTCACACCAAACTCTAACTCAAAAACCATCACCATTCAGCTAAATAACTTGTACGCAAAATATAAACTGAACAGCTTATATACTTTTTTATTCATTTTGGAAAAGCACTGAGATTTGAATTGAAAGCTATTCTGAAATGATCACATCTCTAAAGTTTAGATAATTTTAGAGGCTAAAACCTATGCGGATCCCATGATCATTATAATTGAAAGCAATAATTACAATACATTTTCTAAGCACAAAGAATCAAATCTTGTTTTAAGAAAATCTAACATACAAATAGTTAAATGTAAATATAAAGGGATTGATTAAGAAGTTTCTTTAAAAACAAGTTCCCTAAATATTTAAAACTGAATTCAGTTTTAGATTTATCTTTTTAGGAAACTCTTTAGGGTTAAACCAAAGTAATTAGAAAGGTATCACTTAAA
Source organism: Ursus arctos (assembly GCF_023065955.2). Taxonomy (NCBI): domain Eukaryota; kingdom Metazoa; phylum Chordata; class Mammalia; order Carnivora; family Ursidae; genus Ursus; species Ursus arctos. The sequence goes on along the minus strand of NW_026623053.1, from coordinate 12,107,992 downwards.
GACACCTGCTTTGAATGTTATACCTTCGAATCTTCCTAAAATCAGCAGAAACTGAACTTCAGATATATCTCTTTAAATAAATGAATATAACGAGTTCTTAAATACCATGAGAGAAAAGTTCAATGAAATAAAATGCAAATCATTTTTCCACTTTAGGAACTGCTTTGCTACAAACTTCTCAACAGAAAATAACTCATTTAGTTATCTCATTAGCATGGGTTGTTGGAAAAAAAATAATTCTATTCAGATTTTACTTAAATTGAAAATGCTGGATTCATCAGTTGTGAATCTAAACAGTAACCTCAAATTTATGGTACATACCATCAGGGTCTGATATTATATCTAGAAGAGATTTATCCAGAGTCGTTTTGCTCATTATTTTTTCTTCATATTCAAAATATACATCTAGTTTTCTTGCCTGTTTCAAAATAAATATTAGATTAGGCTACATCGAGTAATAAAAACAAACTATGGGCCTCTCAGCTTATAAGTTTCTATTTTCTATGATCAATTTTTAAAAACAAGTGTTCATTTCCTAATAGAATTTATTTTCAAGTTTCTTACTTTTGATCATACACTTAATGTAAAAAACAATAATTATTTTATCATATCTGACTTATAAATTCAGAATTAACTGCATGTTATTTAAATATATATGTATATATATATTAGCAAAGGTAAAAATCACACCAATCTCAATTACTATATTGATTAGTAACTAGCATATAAATCATATTGTATTCCATGCAAATTAATGTCAGGTGGTCATGTTATGTTCACTTTTTTAGTGAGCAAATCCACACATTCTCACCTTAACTGGACAGAAAATTACCCTAAATAATTTATTTTCAGTGGTTTTTAAATAAAACTAATTTTCTTCATTAATTTTCCTACTTAATACTTTGAAGTTTTAGGTAATGGAAACGTAGTCAAACTCAGCTTTTCTGTATGATACCTCTTCTAACTTAAAATTTATTAAAATTATCCAAAAGAAGTTAAAATGTTAGGATCCTCCAAAGTAAACAAAAATTATCATTATCAAGTATCTGCTAAATTATGCTTCAATAATACAAGAGAGAAAAGAATATGATTTCTATTGAAAGTGTTAACAATCTAAGTGCGAGTAGAAATCATTCATGAAATAAATTAGAATACTCAGAGATACCAATGAAGAACCAAAATACAAACACAGAACATAAATATATTAAGCTAAAATGACAGAATGAAATAAGGTTAACCAACTGTAGAGAAGGAAGTAATGTATTTTGACTTTAAGTTTTTTGGGGACATGAATAGAGTTCATTTCAGTGAAAGGGATCACACCATAGCATAATCAGAGTGGAGAAGTCTGAATGGTAGACTAAGGAGTGAGTTCATATATAAGGTAACAGAAAAATCAGTCACAGTCCTTCAACCCCACTCCCCCGCAGTGGCACACAAGGCCAGAGTTTTAAATAGATGAAATACTCAGTTTAAAAATCAAAACAACATGACAAGGTATACTTTGAGACCTGTCCTCACCCAACTTCTCTTCCACACCTACGCCTACGGATATTTACTTCAATTATTCTTCTATAGTTGTCCAGTTTCTCTATGCAAAATATAAGAAAATACGGTCTATATCCTAATATTCCTCTGCTTTCTGACACAAAGGGAATATATTATACTCTTCTGTTCCTTGCTTTAACTCAACAATATATTCTACATGAGTACACAGAGAATCCCCTTGTCAGTCAACTCCTGATAGGAGTATAATAAACTGTACGAGAGTTTTCCTTCTTATAAACCTTTTGGCCCTTCACAGTGTTCAGACAGGAACTACTTTAGCTACTGTATAAAGCTACTTTCAGTATCAAAACAGATTAAGAGGTGAAGTCCTAGGAATGGAAAAATGTAATATTAAAAATGGACACAAGAAATGGAAAAGAGATCCTAGGAAAGAGACCATGACAGTGGCTGTGGGAATGGAAAGAAACAGATATTTAATAATTAACATGTGAATGGATATGGGAAGCAAAGTAGTGAAAAAAAGTCAAAGATAACTCCAGGGGAACTAGGATGATGGCAGTAGGAACTATGTTAATGTGAATTGAATATTAGACTGGGAAAGGCTTATTCTCTGTAGAGTGAAGCCAGGAAAGAAGAGGGGGGAAGATGATAAAATAAGGTATTAAATAAGCTGACTTTCAGGCCCTTACGATCTGCTCTAGTCAACCTTTTCTGTTTCACCACTATTCACTGTATTTAGTTCCCTCTAGTCAAATCAAATACCTCACTTTTCATTAAACATCGTGTATGCTTTTAGTCCTCTAAGCATAGGCTTGGGTTATTCTCTTAGCTTTTTAAGAATATATTTCTCCTCCATCACCTGTACAGTGAACTTTATTCATTCTTTAAGGACCAGCTTCTTTGCAACTCTTTTCAATCTCTACTCCTTCCCCTTCCTGCCCCTCCCTCAATCTCCTTCTTGGCTAGAAGAATTTATTACTCCTTTAAATGTGTACCATCAGGATTTTACACACCTCTCCATAGTATGATCACACTTTATCACTCTCCTTTGCTTACATACCACCCTTCTAAAAACTGTTTCACCCTAGAAGTCCAATATAACACCTGGCTCATAACAAGTATTTGACAAAGTATTTGTTGAATTTCTCAACTAAGAGCAGGACACACACAGAACAAGTAGTCATCTTTAGAAATCATGAAATCAGATAACTGAACTTCTAGAACTGAAAAATGTAAAGAATTGTCTTTGGTGATTTAATATATAAAATTAAGTATGCTGAATGCCATAATGGACTCTAATGTCTGTACCTACAAATCAGTGAAGAAAATTGGTTCATTTGTTTTGCTTTCTTCTTGATATATCAACTTACTTACAGTTAAAGTTCTAATAAGCAATGGAAACAGAATCCAAAATAAGTTAGTTTGATTGATAATGGGTAGGGAGTTTCTTTTGGAGGTGATGGAAATGTTCTGAAATACATTTTGGCTATGATTGCACAACTCTGTGAAGATACTAAAAACCAATGAATCATACACTTTAAATGCGTGAACTGTATGGTATGTGAATTATACCTCGGTAAAGCAGTTAAAGAAAAGTAACTTAGCATTTTAATATACTGATTCCCATGAAGGAGGGAAAGGAATGAAGTCGAAATTTCCTAACTGGCATATGAGAACTAGTATATGTTCAGGGTCTATTTGTGCAAGGCACTTTAATTGCAGCTATGGCTTTCAAATGTTTTTAAACAGAGAACCTCAGGACCCTCTCTCTCAAACTAAATCTTCTGCAGAACCCTAAACATAAAACAGATACAAATGACCCATCGAATGTCCCTACAGTGATCTAGGGTACCAGAGAACAGTGTTTAAAACTACTAATTTAGATAATCTCATTTAATTCTCCAAGTAACACTATGATCTAGGAATTATTAGTCCCATTTTAAAGATGAAGAAACAGACACACAGAAACATATATTTATTCAAGGTTACCAGAGTAGAAGTAGTAGAGAGTTGAGATTCAAATCCAGGTCAGACTCCAATGTACACCACAGATAAAGAGTAGGGAAAATTACATTTTCCTCAAGTACAATTTATTGCTTCTTTTGTATATGCTTTATGAAAGAAAGTATATTTGTCAATTAGTACACGTTTGGGTTTTTTTTGGTAATACACATAACTTATGTATATGTGGTAAAAGGTTATTTTGGCCAATATATAATATCTAGAGATCCTTTCTCAGTTTCTTGAAATAAAGGAAAATACCAAGAAACAATTTCTGTAATGCCAAAGATTAATTATTCTTATACAATGTGAGTTCAAAGGAGAATACAATTTGGATAACAATAGTTACATGGAAAACAGACAAATTAAAAATATAAAACAAAATAACAAGGTCAAGATAATAAACAGATTTTTGGTAACTTCAATAAATATCAAGAATAGTAAGAAGGGAATATTATAGAAAATCAAAGGACTATGCATGGAATACAAATTACATCTAGTGAATATGAACTCTGAAAGCCATGAATTTCTCAATAATCCCTTTAAAAGGGGCTAAGTGAAGATTCTGATTTTTAAAAAATTCTAGTGTTTTTCTCCCAATTTCAGAGTAACCAGTGGAAAATAAGCCTGATGTTTTTCACTTTCCAGTACACTACCTCAACATTTGTATTAAATTAACGTAACACACACACACACACACCCCTTTCTGACTGGTGACAGCCTATTTTGAAATAGAACAAAAGGGGGCACTCTTAAAAACTACCTTGCCCCTTCACTCACAATAATGGAGAACTCTTAAGAGTCATCTGGGATGTACAAGTCGTATTCATATTTTGTCTTTTGAAAATCCATTACCAAGGGACATTTGTCAGATGACCTGTACAGGGCATGAAACGAATTCCTTTTTCCTTTCTGTAACTGTGAGGGATTTTTTCCTTCTCTTAACCATTCTTTTCATTCTAGCTACAAACACCACCATTCTGGTGCTCCCTGCTCACTGCTAGCTACAATTCTCATTCCTCACCCCAGTCTATGACTGGCTGATGACAAAGTCTAGAGTGGTATTTCTTGGCGTTCCCTCTTTTCCAAACCCCAATTCTATCCCCTAGCACAAGTCAGCAGTGAAAGTAAAGGTAAGAAAGAATTAAGAGTTGGGGCACCTGGGTGGCTCAGTAACTTAAGCGTCTCACTCTTGACCTCAGCTCAGGTCTTGATCTCTGGGTCATTAGTTCAAGCCCCATGTTGGGCTCCATGCCCAACTTAAAAAAAGAAAAAGAAGAAGAAAGGAAGGATTAGAGTTATACTTCCTTTTACTATTAAGAATCTCAATAGTCCTCTCCTCCTACTTCTCACAGGAGAGAGAGGGGATGATAAACCCTTCTCACTTGAAAGACAATACTAGGAATATTCCGAATAATGAATTAAATGGGGTTTGAAAGAACAGGGATCAATGCATCACATTTTATCTATAGCAAAGTATAGTCTAAGCTAAGATGAACTTAGAACTCTAATTTTTAGAATATAACCTATACCTAAGTTGAAGATCATTTATAACCTAGCTCTTTCTGTTCTTTCTTTCTTCTTCACATGTTTAATCCCTATCATCTTTCAGTGCTGTATTCGGATATCCAACCTCCCGGGTGGGTAGCACTTGTATGCTGTATTATAAAAGACTGCAGTTGGTCTGTCACTAGAATGTGAACTCCTCGTGACTACTTACTTATTATTATATGCCCTGTCCCCTGCAAGGTAATGAATTCTCCAAATCTCAACTGCTTTTTATGATACAACAAAACAGCATGTTAATATATTTTCCGCTACTTAGGTGTACATTTTGTTGCATTTCATACTGGTGGGTTTGAATTGGTTTGCCATCATAAAAAATTATGTGGTGCAAAACCCAGATAATACATAAAATTATCTTTGAAGGTGTTCTATAACACAGGTGGATGAATATATTTACTCTGGAGTACTTGTTCACATGACAGAGTGACTCAGAAACTTCAATAAAATTCATTTATGCAGTGATGGACACCGATTGCGCTGTCAGGATAAGGAACCTGGTTAGGATCTTCAATTTTTACAACAGGCTATCAATCTTACCACTTGATTATCTCATTTCCAAATAGATGCATTTTTCTTTCAAACAAGAACACTGAATTTCTAGCATTTCAGGCCCAAATCAGAATATGCAACTTCAACTTCTCTGCGGTCAAATCCCTACCAAAAGCCCAACTGAAAAAAAGTAGTAACATATTATTTAAAGAATATGCAATCTTTCCACTCTAGATACTAAAATGTTATAAACTTAGACCTTACTACACTGGAAATTCATAAAACTGCTCTCACTGAGTTATATATATATTTTTAATAATTTAAAATATTTTATTTATTTTACAGAGGGAGAGAATGCACGAGCAGGTGTGAGCAGCGGGGAAGGGCAGAGAGAGAAGAGAGAGAGAACCTCAAGCAAATTCCCTGCTGAGCGCGGAGCCTGATGTGGGGCTGGATCCCCCGAGATCATGACCTGAGTGGAAATCAAGAGTCGGACACCCAACTGACTGAGCCAACCAGGCGCCCCTGAATTATATCTTATTATACCCTTGACTTTCATTAAAGTTGCTACATTGAATTAATTTTATATTAAAATATAAATGTAAAATATTATTTTATATTAAAATTACACAAGAATTCAAATTATATTAAAATTAATTATACAAGAGTGTAACTGATATTAATATACTATATCATTACATCACTCTATTCTAGATAATGCCCAATATGAGCAATGTATTTTGTATCATGATGCTAAGGAACACTTAGCTTAGAATAAAAAATATACTTAAATAAATAAATATACTGAAATAAATAAATAAATAAAATTTAAGGGATGCCTGGCTGGCTCAGTCAGTGTAGTATGCAAATCTTGATCTCTGGGTCATGAGTTGAAGCCCCACAGTGGGAGTAGAGCTTACTTCAAATAAATAAATAAAAATTTTAAAAAAAGAATAAAAAACAAATTCTCCTTTCTGATAAGAAGGATTTTTTAACCTAATCACCTTTTTTTAAAAAATCTTGGTTGCCTGAAAATACAAAGCCAAACTTGAGAATTATCATTAAAACTCTATGTCACCAATTCTGTTTTTATTTCATTATTTTTGTTCTATGTGCTACTTGTGAAATCTACCTTAAATCTGTTTTAGAATACAGAAACAATTTTAATCTGTAAATTATACTATATATTGACTCCTAAAAATAAACTGACTAAAGTGATCTATGTAATAAAAAATTAAAATGTACATGAAGCGATCTTTATAGATGAAAAGTATTAAAAATACAAATATTAGCAATCTTATTATAATACCAAAAACTGCTTTATTTATAATATTTCTGGAAAAAATAGAGATTTATTTGCACTTGTAAACTATATTAAGCCTTACTTTACTATGACTCTCAGAAGCATTTAGTTTTAAATTATAACAACAATGTATTTAATTCTTAAAAGATAAAACCAGGAAAAGAAGAGTAAATTAAATTTGAAGTAAACACAAGAAAAGAAATAATAAAAATCAGAGCAGAAATCAATGAAATTGAAAATAAGAAATCAACAGAGAAAATCACTGGAACCAAAAGCGACTCTGAAAAGATCAATAAAATTGATAAATACCTAGCCAGGTTAACTAAGAAAAAAGGAGAGAAAACACAAATGGAAAATATCAGAAATGAAAAAGAGGCCATTACTACTGATCCTATGACATCAAAAGGATGATGAAGGAGTATTCTGAACAACTCTATGCCCAAACTTGAGAGCCTAGATGAAACGAGCCACTATCTTGCAAGACACAATTCATGAAAACTCACTGAAAGAGAAATAGATAATCTGAATACGTCTACATCTATTAAAGAAATTGATCAACAATGAATAACCTGCCACAACAGAAAGCATAAGGTCTAGGTGTGCTCACTAGAGAATTCTGTCAAACATTTAAAACAGAAATTGTAACAATTCTCTGCAATCTCTTTCAGAAAATAGAATGCAAATAATGAGAAACTAGATGCTTTCCAGCTAAGATCCGGAACAAGGCAAGGATACCCCCTCTCGCACTCCTATTTAACACCATATGGGAAGCCCTAACTAATGCAATAAACGAGAGAAGGAAATCAGAGGTACACAGATTGGGAATAAAAAAAAAACAAAAACCTCTTCATTTCCAGAGGACACAATTGTTAATGTAGAAAATTTCAAAAAACAACGAAAAATTTCCGGAACTAATAAGCGACTGTAGCACAGGTGCAGGATACAAGGTTAATATACAAAAGTCAATGGCTACAGTAGGAAAAAGGCCAGGATGTCCCCTCTTGCACTCTAACAACATCATAACAGAGGTCCTAGCTAATGCAATTAGAAAAGAAAAGGAAATAAAAGGAATAAAGACTGGGAAGGAAGAAATAAAACTGTCTTTGTTCACAGATGACATGCTTGTCTATATAGAAAATCCCAAAGAAACAACAACAAAAACTTCAGGAGCTAGTGATTATAGCAAGGCTGCAGGATAAAAGGCTAATATATAAAGGCCAACTGCTTTCTGATATATTAGCAATGAACACTTTAAATCTGAAATTAAATAAAAAATATTTTCATTAGTACTCAAAAAATAAGTATATGAAATAGTTATAAATCTAATAAAATACATACAAGCTTTGTATGAAGAAAGCTACAAAACTCTTATTAAAGAAATCAAAGAAAAACCAAGTAAATGGAGAGATATTCCATGTTCTTCCCAACTTGATCTATAGATTCGATACAGTCTCAATCAAACTCCCAGCAAGTTATTTTGTAGATATCAACGAACTGATTCTAAGGTTTATACGGAGACATGGGAGACCCAGAATAATCAAAACAATCTGAAAGGAGAAGAAAAAAGATAGAGGACTTTATGACTTAAAATACAGCTACAATACCTAACCATTTGTTACTAGACAAAAAGTAAGACAAATATATCGATGGAACAGAAAAGAGATATGCAGAAGTAGACCCACACAAATACAGTCAACCTATCTTTCACAGAAAAGCAAAAGCAATTCAACGGAGAAAAGACATTCTTTTCAACAAATAGTGCTGCAACAACTGGATACCTACATGCAAAAGAAAAAAAATGAATCTAGACACTGACCCTACTTTCACAAAAATTAACTAAAAATGGATCACAGACCTAAAGGGAAATTCAAAACTATAAAACTCCTAGAAGATAACATTAGGAGAAAATTCAGATGACTTTAGGTACAGCAAAGACTTTTTAGATACAACATCAAAGGCATGATCCACGAAAGGAAAAAATCAATAAGCTGGACTTAATTAAAATTAAAAGCTTCTGTTCTGTGAAAGATACTGTCAAGAGAATGAGAAGACAAGCCATAGACATGGAGAAAATATCTGCAAAAGATACATCCATGAGAGGACATTTTTCTCCAAAATATAGAGAACGCTTAAAACTCAACATTAAGAAAATAAACCCAGTTAAAAAAATGGGGCGAAGATGGGAACAGACATCTCACCAAAGAAGATCCAGATGGCAAGTAAGCATATGAAAAGATGATCTACATCACATGTCATTAGGGAACTGCAAATGAAAACAATGTGATACTACTACACATGTATTAGAATCATTGAAATTCAACACTGATGACACCAAACGCTGGTAAGGATGTGAAGCAACAAGAACTCTCATTAATTGGTGGTGGGGATGCAAAATAGCACAGCCACTGTGGAAGGCAGTTTGGCAGTGGGCAGTCTCATTACAAATCTAAACATACTCTTATCATATGAGCCAGCAACCAACTTCTTGGTATTTACCCAAAGGAGCTAAAAACATATCCACCCAAAAACCTTCTCATGGGCATTTATAGCATCTTTATTTACAACATACATGGATATATATGTATATATACCCATGAAATCATGAACACGATCCAGATAGTGAACCTACCATTCATTACCCAGGAAAGTTTCCTTGTCGTAATGCCTCCCTTTTGGCCCCCTAACACTCTTCTCCAGGTTACTAGGCAAGCACTGATATGCATTTTGTCACTATAGATTAGCTTGCATTTTTATGAATTTTATGTAAATGCAATCACAGATTATGTACTCTTCTTTAATGTGGCTTCTTTCACTCAGTGTATTTGAAATTCATCCATATTGTTGTACGTGTCAATAGTACCTTCCTTTTTATTGCTGAATATATTCCATCTTATGGATATACTATAATTTATTTATCCAATTCAGCTGTCGGTAGACATTTAGTTGTTTCCAGTTTTTGGTTATTACAATGAAGTTGCTGTAAATATTTGTGTACAATAAACATAGGCTTTCATTTGTCTTCGGTAAATACTGAGGAATGGAATGACTGGACCAATGACAGGTTTCTGTTTAACATTTTAAGAAATCAAGAAACTATTTTCCAAAGTGGATATACCATTTTATATTTCTACCAGCAGTTTATCAAAGTTCTAGTTCCTCTGTATCTTTGCCAAAGGTTGGCATGATTGATTTTTTTAATTTTAGACATTTTTAATTGATGTATAGTGATGTCTCATTGTGGTTTCTGCTTCCATTTTTCTAATGATTATTGAGATTGAACGTACTTGTCATCTATATATCTTTTTCAGATAAGTCTATTTAATTCTTTTGCCCATATTTTAATTAGGTTATTTATTTTCTTACTATTGAATGTTCTGAGAAGTCTTTATTTCTTTGAATTTAACCTTTATAATTGGGTCTCAATGACAATGCTTCATCTTCACAAAAGCAGATGGCAGAGAAGTGAGAACAAAGAGAACAAAGAGAAAGGTAATTTCACACTTTTTTTGGAGATATGGAAATAGTCTCCCAAAATTCACAGTGAGTGAGAAGAAGTTAAAGGATATTCCACTCATTCAAGAGCTACCTTTGGTCATAATTGAAGAAAACTTCAAGTACTGAGTGACTAATCTTATTTGGATAAGAAGAGATAAAAGACAATGATAGCTTGTCCGCTGGGGACTTTCTATTACAGAATATATTGTCCCCCTGCCTTGAAAAGACATGAAGGTCATATGAACATTCGCTTGGTATGTATACTGAGATCATTTAAAATACAGCCAGAGAGGGGCGCCCGGGTGGCTCAGATGGTTAGGTGTCGGCCTTCAGCTCAGGTCATGATCTCTGGGTCCTGGGATCTAGCCCCCCATGGGGCTCCTGGCTCAGTGGGGAGGCTGCTTCTCCCTCTCCCTCTGCCTCTCTCCCCTGCTCATGCTCTGTCTCTGTTTCAAATGAATTAAAAAAAAAAATACAACCAGAGAAATGTTCTGATTTCTAGTACAGTAAAATTTCTTTCCTACTGTGATAGGGTACTGGTGATCAGTTCATCAAAGTCAGTTAATGTAAAGAATGACCAAAAAACCCCACAAACCTGTGTTGTGTGTGTGTGTGTGTGTGTGTGTGTGTACTGCCTTTTAACTTAAGACCTAAAATACACAATTGTCTGTCAATCTTGATGTAGGTCCGATACCTTTTCTTTGAGTACAGACGTGTCACTAAATTTTTTTTTTCTTTCTTGCATAAAGCACACCTATAAGGGATCACCTATGATTTCTAGTTTCACATTCTTTGAAGTGGAACCAAAAAATGTATAGACATTTGCAAAGCAATTTTAGTATTTTTCAAGATTTTTCAATTTTTGCAGTTAAATATTTTTCTTTTTTTTTACCCAGTACTAATTTAAACAATAGTTAAATCACCATCTTCAGTAAGTCTAAGGTGTATAACCTAGTTTTAAAGAAACAATCCTCTTTTCCTACTCATATAATTGGCTTAAATAGTTTGGAATCAAATATAAATAACTCTAAAATTCAACCTGTGAGGCATCCAAGCTGCCAGCTGTCTGCACGTCATAATGTGGCCGGCAGCCTCTATGTTTTATAGAGGGGATAAAGGGCATCAGTTAATTTGATGTGTTGATTAGTGGAAATCAATTAAGAGAGTGTCTACTTTTAAAGCTATCTTCCCCTAGAAGAGATAAAGAAGTTGAGCCAAAGTAAAACAAGCCCCCTGGAGGAGATGCTAAGGTTAAAAGCTAGCATTGCTACCAAGGACTAAGCCTTGTTCAGCATGTAGACCTAAGGCAGTAGTACACCTGCTTGATCAGGTGATGTCTTTAGATCTGATTCAGTACCTCCTAACTTTCTCCACAAGCAGCAGCAAAACAAAAATAAAGATTCAGCACCAATGAAGCCTCAATCCATAACAGCTTATTAAAAGCTTGTTTTTTGCTGGCTGTATTCGGATGGAGTGTTCAGATGTCACAGAACTTCCTTTAAGGTGAGAGCATTAGGGGAAAGAGTACATCATGCCATTTCTATCTCTCATCTACTATGACTTATACATAGGCGTCTTTTCCTTTTCTTAGGTATCTGCTGAAGAGTACTTAATTCAGTTTGACTATGCAGGTGGGATAACAATCATTGAAATAAATTAAAATCTGTCTATAAATTATTTAAGTAATCCCAGGAGTCATTCCCCAAAAACCAGCAAGTGGTGAAGCCATATTTGTATTAGAAATGAAAGAATTGCTAAAGAAGAGATTTCAAAGGTATGGATTACTCAAAACAAATGAGGACTCAACAATTTACTCTTTATTAAACTAAAGTTAACCACCCAAGCCACTAAAATCCTTAGAATTTTAATAAACAAAGGTAGTAATATTTGCCAAAGTTGTTGCAAATTGATGTGTTTCTAGCTTTCCATCAAAACAATGATTGCCAGATAACTGTTACGACTTCTAAAGAAATTATTTCCTTCTAGTATTCTGCTTTAGAAAATACTCTAAGGAAATATAAAAAGCAGCTATGATCTAAACATCCCAAAAGGAGAAATATGCAAAACTGCAATGAAGATGAATACCAAGGGAAATGTTCTAAGATCTCTGCATAAGAAGTCATAATATTCTTCCTAATACTAAAAAATATTTACCACTTAGGTGAATAGAAGTTTATAAAGAAGTGAAACTCAAATAGTCAATAAACTCTGGTGAAAAGAGCAAGAGATCACGGAGAAAAATACTTAGTTAATATTAACATTATAGCCAGAGGTATGTGGTGTAGAATAGTTTTAGTACAAGTCAACATGCCACTTAAAAGTAAATATTATAAGGTTGGAAATTTAATAATTATGGAAAGCTTTAAGAAGAAATTTTATAACCAGCAGTAATGAGAAATAATGGGAGTAGCAGAATTTATATGCTAATTTTGACAAGGAAGAAGAATAACTTAAAAGAGAGTCAACATTACAAGGACTCTTCATAGAAAACATTCCAATTTTTCCATACTAAAAGAATTTCTTTTATAAGAATATTTCTTAGAGTATGCAGTTTACTAAATCCAACTATAATTGATATGTAAACATTTAAGATAAATATGCTCCTTTATCAATGATATTTAAAGATGTTCTGATGTTGACTGGGTTTCTTAGAATGATCCAACGGGGAACAGTGTATCCTATAGAAGGCATCACTTTCCTTCTGCAAGTGAATGTCCTTTATAGCATGGTTTCTTTAAATCAGACCCTGTTTTTTAAAAGGGTGTCTTCCTTGAGTTACAGCAAAATAATCATCCCAAAATGTGTGCCTTTTATATAAAATCACATAACATACTGAATGACAAATTAGTTTGAACTTGTTTTATGAAGAGAGCCAAATTACCAGGTCTTACAGCAGAATTATGTGGGTCATGCATGGTAGCACGCTGAAGTCAGACAGATGTTCTCTATTAACACAAAATTATTTTGAAAAACTCAGATAAAATCATTAGTGTAAAATTACAAATAAACATCATAAAGAATTTATAGTAAATTTTGCCTTAAAAAACACCATTTTTCATCTAGACAGCAGTAATAGCTGTCTTTCAATTCCACACTTATTTCCAGAACTCACCCATCACTCATACTTCTCAATTCTCCATTTGAAACATAAGTCAGATCATGTCATTAATCTCCAATGACTTCCATCACACTTAAATTGCTATTTCTCTTGATCCCGTAGTCTATCACTTTTTCCCTCCTCACCATAAGCACTACTAGTCTTCTTTTACATCCTTAAATGCACCAACCTCGCTCCTTGTCTTAAGGCTTTTGCACTTTTTAGTCCCTCTGACTGTAATGGTTGGCTCTGAGATTTTTACTAAGTGGCTCCATGTGATTCAGGTCTCAACTCAAACATCACATCAAAGGTGATTTCCCTAACCACTTACTCCTAACCACTTAAAGTAGCCCTCTTAGCTGTTCTCTATCATCTCCTATCACCCTGTTTTTACATCACCTAAATGACTGAAGTTATCTTGTTTTCTAATTTGGGTACTTTGTTTATTGTTACAATATTAGCTCCAAGAGAATAGAGAACTTGTCTAATTTACCGCAGAACTTCCAGGGCCTAGCACAACACAGAGTCATTCAAAAAACATGACTGAATAAGTCAATTACTTTAGCTAGAATTTTCTCAAACCATAAGCTCTAGTCTTTGACCTGGAGTATATTCATATAAATTTCTGGCAGGATAATGTTTGTAAAGTTTTATGAATAGGACGAAACTGAGTGCTTTCCACAGGTACAATAATCAGTTACTTTGGGTTACACAAATCAGGTTTGATGGTATGAGCTGAGCTTGGCATTTTTCTGGTTTCACAGCTATGAGACCTGAGGTCAGAAAGTAAAATCTAAGAATCAATAAACTTTACTAATAAAAAATAAACAAAAAACTAAAGTCAAAGGAAATCCGAAGAACAGCTTAAATCTTAAAGCCCACATAGGACTATTAACAACTGTCATAACTTTTTAGAATTTGTTTTTATTTCTTGTCAATTTATTTGCATGGAGCACCTAGCACCCTGCCCAGCACACAGCAAGTACTCTAAAAATGTTTATTTAATGGATAAGATCCTTAGTATATAATTACAATTTAACAGATATAAACTAGAACTTATATTTTGTTTTGAAACAAATTTTTTAAAGCTTTTTATATTAGAATCATTCTTCACCTTGTAAGCAAAGCCTTTCTTTCCTACTGAAGGAAATTCTCAATATAGCTCTTCACTTCACTTGGTTACATACATTATCTCCACAGGAGACAATGACCTCAGATGTTTACAGATCTGAGCAACCTTTTCCCATTTTACAAAGATGCTACATATGGAAGGGAAAATATCATCAGCAGAGTCATCTATAAACAGCACAATTATTCTATTTCTATTCCTGTAGGTACATGAAGATAGCAAATTTCAATACTGAGATGTGGAACAAAAGAAATTATGCATGTTTAAATTCCATGCTGCACAATGTCCATTATCTATCTGTAATAGTTCCTTCCTATTCTCTATGACTTTTTAGATCGTTAAAAAAAAATGTTTAAGTCTCCTTTCCATAAATTCAAGGTGTTATCAACATCCTTGACAGGCAAACAAGCATATTTAGCTTTTTTACATTGCTTTTTCAAATGTAACACACAGAAAGCAGGGGTCGGTAATAACCAAGTCCTAGCGTATGGTCAATCTGTCATTGAAATTCAGCCCCACACCCAGAGAATAAGTGACAGAATACTGAGGGACTGATTAAGTCAGGCTGATATGGGATAATCATGAACAAAGTAATGAGATAAAAGAGCTATGATAACAACATATAGAAAATACAATCTACTTTTTTCAAAATCATAGTACAACAGGAGACAGACGCTTTAATGGTGAAAGACTTATCTAAAACAGTTAATGGATATTTTAGATAGTACTACAGTAAAAGGGGTGTCTAAATCTGTATTATTGATGGTTAGACACAGGTCTACTGTTAACAGAGTAATAAGCGTAGATAGTATTGAGGCAACATAACAGAAATATCACAGATTCTAACTTCTACTTACTGAACGTGTGACCCTGATAAATCACTATTCTTTCTGGGTTCTTAAGCTTCCTCATTTGCGAAAAATGAAGGTAATGATGTTGCCTTTGGTAATTATATCTCATAATGTTATAGTGAGGCCTCAATGGGATAATGAATATGAAATCACCTTAAAAAGCTTAAAGCCGTACATAAATAGAATACGTAAATACTGTGTAGGGGGGAAAAAGTTAAATTTACCTTTATATGTTCTAAAACAGCAGTGGCAACATTTGTATGGAGATCAATAAGTCTTTTTTTTTCAAGGAGTTCTGGCAAAGAACTACAAGTATCAAAAAATTAAAAATTAACCATTAAATTTTCTAAGAAAATGACACAGACCTGAATAAAACACACACCTGGATGTTTCCTCTGAGGAAACTTAGAATAAAAAAGTGACAAGACGACAACTTAAACTACCAACCAAATTTAATCTCTAAGCTTTACCATATACAGTATTCACTACTTTAGTATAGGTGAAATGTTTCTTGGTTTAGAGTAATCTGTCCCTTAAATATCTTATTCCACCATTTTACTTTCTGATTCCAAAATCTGGAGGTTAAGAATATAATCAGATTAATGGAAATATGATTTTACCTATATATCTAAAACACATTTCCTCTCTTTTGATGGCATTTCCTAAGTATCAGAAAGAAACTGCACTTAACCTTTAGTTAATAAAATAATAGCAGCAATGATAAAATTAATAATAATTTGTATTATTTTATCACCAATACTATCTTCTTGGTAAAAATATCGCCATTTACAATTCTAACTAGTGAAAGAAGCAAATGATTTGCTATATGAAAAAGGGAATTTAAATCAGCTTGAACATGTTAAAAACACAATTTAGTTTGTTAAAGGTCTATGCTATTACCTACTTGTCTTATTATTAAAAATATTAGCCAAGTTTTTAAGTTCAAAATAAATCTCATCAACAGAAGACTTAAAGAGTTTTGCTTACCTACCTGACAGCTGATGTAAGCTTAGCAGTATTGTCAGAAAGCATACTTATGGCTCCTTCGTCTTCCCCTTCTAGTCCCTGAGGAGGAAAAAAAAGATCTCAGATGCATAAAAATCAATATATTCCTAAGATCAGTAATAAATACTAAGATTTAGGTCACCTAGAGTTACAATTCTCCTCTAAGGAACAAGCATATCCATTTTTGACAGTTATAGAAAAGTTCTGGTCTCCATCAGTCTAGAAAGTTGGATGATGAAGGACCAGCGGGTATTTTCAGATAAAGAAATAGGTCCAGAGACTTGCTCAGGTCGTGCAGTAATAAATAGTAGAGCTGAACTCGGAGGTTAGGTCAAAGTATAGTAGAATGTGCAGCACTGGAAAATGTATCTCTAAAACGAAGCCACATTATGTATTTTTTCAGATCATAAATTCAGATTATTCTTTTAAAATATTTTGCTCTTCTCATTATTCAGGTTATTTTTGACAAAGATCGTTTAAGTAAGTTGAGAATACTTTTCTTATTAAAACAATGAATGGTTTCAAATTTTCATGAGGGAAAAAAAAAAGTTAATCTCTTTCTCTCTCCAGATGTCCTGCTTCCCTGTAATTCTAAGAAAGCAAAAGATTCTTACCATAATGCTTTTAAGTCGTTTAACCTCATCTTCCTGTGCTCTGTAAGATTCTAGTTCTTGCTGAACTGATTCTGCAACTTCTGGGAATGGACTGAAACAGTATTGAATAAGAGGAACTATGAGTATGACATCAAAACGTAAATTTTACTGTGAATTCTGAAACATATTCACTGAGGATTTATTTTTATTTTAAATGTACCTATTTGAATTAGAATATATTTAACATATGACAGCATAAATTTAGCATAAATACAACCATATATCCTTGGATGTCTATTTATATTACAAATACTATTTCTTTAAAACGCATATCATAATTCTTTTACACCTAAGCAAATTTAAATTTATTTCTATTATTTTCATTAACCATATCACATTTTACTTCACCTATACACTGTTAGAAAAAAAAGTAAAATATTTAAGTGACTGAAAAACAAACGAGAAGGCATGGTAAATGAAACATCAATTAAATATTACCACCCAAATTAACACAGTGTCAGAAGGTTTATATAATTACAAAGATGGCATTTTAAAAACATTTCATGCAAGAAACTGAAAAAAAACTTTAATTCTGTAAGCATAGTATCTTAGAACACTGCTAGTAAAAACAGAACATAGGCCACAGTTTTGTTGGTCTAATGCCTGATGTCTTCTTCCAGGCCAAGTGAGGTTTAGCAGTAATTTCCACGGACTTCAGACCCAAGTGATCTGCAATCATTGAGAAGCTTTGGTAGAAAAAAAATTTCACATGGCACTACTCTTGAATAATTCTAAATAAATGTATGTTGACCATAAAATGGTTTCTAACATAAGTATTTTTCATTTACAATTTAGAGGAGGCCAGAAGATTTTCTTCCTTTAAGAAAGAAAAGGTCATGTCTAAGCGACAATGAAACAAAAACCCTTTGCCCTGACACTGGATAACACTTCATTAATGATCAGCACATTTTACCCAGGAGAGACTGAGAGAAATGACAGAAGACCCTGAGGGAATTTTGAAGACCATGGTCCAGTTTTACATGACAACCACAGGCGTTAACCTCAGCTTCATCAGACTATGCTGGCAGAACATAGCACTGAGCATAGTACAATGTGCTGGTTGAACTAGATGATCCTGGAATCTCCAGTATCTTCAAATCTCAGGGCTAACAGACAACAATAACTGCTTGCATTTATAGAGTGTTTCCTGTATGCCATATACAAAGTGCTAAGAATGTGTCTCTATTCTCTCATATAATCTAACCACAGTCTTGGTGATTAATAATAGGTATTATTAATAGGTATTAATAATTAGGAGCAGGGCCTTTTGGGATCTAGCAGGACTGGACTTTATTCTTGCTTTTATCAACGATAACTGGATGACTCTGGGCAAGTTACTTCTATTATTTCACTTCATCTTCATAACAACCTTCTGAAATAGGGCAACAGGTAGAATTATCATACCGACATTTTACTGATATGGAAACTGAAGCTCGAGAGATTTAAGTTACCTGTTTAACTCTACATTATCTGCCAGTGTCTTTGTGCCCAGATTACTATTACTGTATTTCTTTTTTTTTTTTTTTAAAGATTTTATTTATTTATTCGACAGAGATAGAGACAGCCAGCGAGAGAGGGAACACAAGCAGGGGGAGTGGGAGAGGAAGAAGCAGGCTCATAGCGGAGGAGCCTGATGTGGGGCTCGATCCCATAACGCCGGGATCACGCCCTGAGACGAAGGCAGATGCTTAACCACTGTGCCACCCAGGCGCCCCTATTACTGTATTTCTAGAATACTGTAGTATGACATTCAGAGTAAGAGTTATTCAGGGCTATTCTTACTTACAAACAAAAAATTAAAGTTCTTATTATTCAACTGACTTCTTAGATTGTTCCTAAATATATAAAGAAAATACTCAAATCTTCCATATTTGAATGAGATTTTTTTTCTTAAGCTTTTTTCTACTAGAAAATATAAATTTTAAAATTAATTTTAAAATATCCTGCATCCTCTAGAAATAATGTAAATGTAACTTTTTTGTACTTTGCCATTATGGCAAAAAGCACAGATATGAATTACAAGAGAAGAAAATTATTTAAAATAAATTATAACAGTACCCAAATTGCCAGTCAGAAAGAGGAAGACAGTGACTTTTCCTCTGCAGAGAGAGGAAATAATTGTTATAAGCAATGTGACTTTCCAATGTTAAAAAAAAAAGTTATAAATAAAAAGATAAAACACATAAAAAACCCAGCTGGTGGAATCAAGTCTGTATCTTACTTTTCCTTAAACATAAATGAGGTCAAAAAGAACAGCCATATCAAGAACTTGGTCACATATATAGGTACACTAATACCTGAAATACTCAAATTAATAATAATAAATAACATTTTATTCCCATAATTGTTGATGAGCAGCATTCTTTTTCTCAGAAGAATGATTTTTCTTGGTTTGTTTAGAATGATTTCTCTAGCCATAATTACCACTAGGTAACCTTTTTAACAATTACTGAACCCATGAACTACCTTAAACTTTAAAGGGACATAGCAATACATGGGATCTATGTATCTGCCTATAAGAAATCACACGACTATTATTTCTAATGTGCTTTAAATGAATGTTTTTCAGGTTTAGGTATTCTCTCTCCATAGAGATCTAACACTGTGTTTGTATGAAGGCAAACACGGAACAAAGAGGGAAGATTACATTTCAATGTTTCTCTATCACAAAAACCTCTTTTAATGAAAGGCAGAAATGGTCTTGCAGAAGGTCAGTGGGGACAGCAACAAAATTTAGAAAGACTATCTGTAAAATCTACAAAATCATACGGCATGAACTTACTGGAAAGGGAAGTGGCCCCTGAAAAACAACCATCAAGAAACAACCCAGGAGGGGGAATGAAACATGAGAGACTATGGACTCTGAGAAACAAACTGAGGGCCTCAGAGGGGAGGGGGGTGGGGGAATGGGATAGACCGGTGATGGGTATTGAGGAGGGCACGTATTGCATGGTGCACTGGGTGTTATACACAACTAATGAATCATCGAGCCTTACATCTGAAACCGGGGATGTACTGTATGGTGACTAACATAATATAATAAAAAGTCATTAAAAAAAAAAAACAACCCAGGAACTGGGAAGAAATGGATAGATCCCTATAGACTATTTAATTACAGCTCTTACTGTGTAGAAGAATCACCATGATCTTTTTGATTTTTTTCCATCAAATTCATTAAGTCAGATGACATCTTCATTTCCCCGTAAGGGGTGGATTTTTTTTTTTTTTTTAAAGATTTTATTTATTTATTCGACAGAGATAGAGACGGCCAGCGAGAGAGGAAACACAAGCAGGGGGAGTGGGAGAGGAAGAAGCAGGCTCATAGCGGAGGAGCCTGATGTGGGGCTCGATCCCACAACGCCGGGATCACGCCCTGAGCCGAAGGCAGACGCCTAACCGCTGTGCCACCCAGGCGCCCCAAGGGGTGGATCTTTAACTTACTGAGGTTTTTCTTACTTACCTTCCTTTATGTTTCTGCCAAAATTTATCAACTGGAGTTAAATCATAAGACTTCTTGTTTTTTCTCTTTGGTCTAGCACCAGCTGGAGAATTTTCTACTCCTGAAGATTCTTCCAAATTAACTCTGTTTAAGTGGAAATCCTAGGAAAATTAATGCTTTTTTAAGTAACAGGTCAAGAACTGTAACATTTCCTACAACAAGGAAAATAACAGATTCTTACTGCCTTTTCTAATAATTCTAAGGACAAAACACATATCCGAAATTTAAAGACCTCCTTCCAGCGTTTCATTACACACAAATGTACCTTTAATATTTATGTATTTTAATTAAAGTAGTAGATGCAAATGACTAAAATTTCAAAAAATACTTGAAATTAAGGTTAAGGCTCTTGTGTGTCCTTCTAGAAAAATATTTTTGCATATGCCAGCATACACATATCCTTTTAATTTTAAAGAATTGCATTACATTATACATTTTTGTACCTTACTTTTCTCACTTAATAATGTATTTTAAAGTTCTTTCTCCACCTTATATGTACATCTACCTCATCTTTATCATGGTTATATAGTAGTCCAACATTTGGACATACCCCTTTATTTAACCAGACATCTTGATGCTTACTTGTTTCCAGTAACAAACATAATCTTAAATATAGCATTTATTTTTAATTTTTTTTAGAGAGGGAGGGAGAGAGAAAGAGAAAGAGAAAGAGGAAAAGAGGGGGAAGAAGGGAAGGAGGCGGGAGAGGGAGAATCTCAAGCAGGCTCCGTTCCCAGTGTGGAGCCCAAAGCAGGGCTCAATCTCATAACCTGAGATTATGACCTGAGCCAAAATCAAGAGTCAGACACTTATCTGACTGAGCCACCCACTTGCCCTTAAATATAATTTTTAAATTCTCAGAGAAGTCTTAACATTCTCATCTGTTGATTGATAGTACGTATTTTTTAAAAAAAATTACAACAGAAGCTATAATAATAGGACTCCCTTTTACATAAATTTTAAGAGCTAGTTGGACCATTATGTAGTCATAAATTTTTCTGCCTAGAACTAATTTGACAATGTGAGGCTTGATTTTTTTGCCCTTTCTCAGAAAACAAACACACAAAAACCAAAAGAAAAGTTTTTGTTTTTTCTTTTCTATCTATTCCCCTTCCTAAGTCTTGCCTTAGACCTGGGGGTTCCTTCATGTAATAGCAGTATTTTATGGTTCAACTCACTCTGAAGAAAAGTGAGCCAAAGACAAAATATGGCTATAGGGATGCCTGGCTGGCTCAGTTGGCTAAACATCCAACTCTTGGTTTCGGCTCAGGTCATGATCTCATGGTCGTGGAATCGAGCCCAGCGTCGGGCTCTGAGCTCAGTGGGGAGTCTGCTCAATGATTCTCTCCCTCCGCCCCTCTCCCCACTCACACACACTCTCTCTAAAATAAATAAATAAATCTTTAAAAAAATAATAAAGACAAAATATGGCTATCAGTAAGTGAGTGAATGATGAACAAAAAATAAATTATGTGGAGAAATCTAGCATGGCTGTATTACTATCACCTTAGTTCTAAGGTATGTTCTTAATTCATAATTCAACTTCTAGGTCTTAGCAGATTAAATGTACTGAATACAATTTAATCTCTTCTTGATAAAACTAGGTCAACAATACATTAGACCATACCCTGCAACTTTCTCAAATCCTTTATATGGTAATTTACTTGTTATTTTTGCCTATGACACAAAAAACAAGAATGCAAAATATACAGATGTCCAATTGCCATAGTTGACTAATAAGTCTATCAACAAAGAGTATACAATGTTATATTTCAGCCTATTAATACCATGTCTTTCCTATAGACTCTTCATATTCTCATAAGATAAATATATCAGTAACTTTATTTAATTCCTTTTACTTTCCCATCCCCATACTGTAAAAATATTTTATACAGCAAATCATCCGAATAGGAAGAAAACACAATAAATAGATATTAACAGCTAAATCTGAGAAGAACCCTTGCTTTAAAAATTAACAAAAGATACTGATAGTTAAATAGTTATGCCTTATTAACCAGAATTTCTAGTAAAGTACTATTTCTATGGTGATGATACAGCTTATTCAAAATAAAGTAACTTGTTAACAAAATTACTGGTTGAAAAATAAGAGCACACAGGGCGCCTGCGTGGCTCAGTCGGTTAAGCATCTGGCTTTGGCTCAGGTCATGATCCCAGGGTTCTGAGACTGAGCCCCACATTGGGCTCTCTGCTCAGTGAGGAGCCTGTTTTTCCCTCTCCCTCTGCCTCTGCCTGCTGCTCCCCCTGCTTGTGCTCTCTCAGTTAAACAAATAAATAACATCTTAAAAGAAAAATAAGAGCACGTACTATACTGAAGTACTGATGGAATACTTAAAAAAAAAACCCACAAAATGATAAAGGAATAAAAAATGGTTAAGAATTTTGAGAAATAACATAATAGTAGCAGAACACTTCCACTGTTTGCATAACAGCCAGGCAAATAAGGAAGATTTGAGTCTTGAAAATTAAGAAATTAGAACTTTCTGTGCTGAACTTAATCATGTTAAAGAAAGTGAAGATTTGTACACAAACAAAAAATAGAATTAGTTTTGACATGATAGAGTCTAACCTGTTCCTACTGATATTCATACTTTTTTGACTTAGAAGACCGGACAACGATGTCCCAAATCATGAGACATAAAGAAATCCCACTGAGAAGAAAACCATGGATAACTCTTCAGCAGTCTTAGTTTCCTTTTACAAGTTAAAGCAGACCAGTAAACCCAAACAGAACTAATGTTAACAAAATTACATTTGGATGATATAGGTGATACACATTTATGCAGAGCTAAGATTTATATTCACATGGGGAAAAAAGGAAAGTAAAATAAAAGTAACTTTTATTTTGGCAAACAATTGAGCCAAATCTGATCAAGTCTCTAGATCAATTTACAGAAAATACTGGGGATAGAGAAGTACATCAAATTGTGTACCACAAGAATAAAATCAACCAAATGCAGAAAAGCAGGAAATTCTTTAGAAAACTAATCCAATTACTTCAACCAAAAAATGGCAATAAAAAAGGAGTGGAAAGAGAGGAACTGTTGTAAACTGAGAAACTTAAAGATGTAACCAATGCAATGCATGGAATACTGTTTAGATCCCTATTTGAACAAACCAACTGTAAAGATGTGTCTTTGAAACAATTAGGAAACACTGAATACAGAGATAGTAGCAGATACTACCAAACAATAATTGTTAATTTTGTTAGGTATGATAATAAAATAATGGAATTTTTTTTTTTAGATAAATGCTGAAACATTCACGCATAGATCATATAATGCCCAGGGTAAGATGCATAGTGTCTGGGGAAACTGAGTGATGCATGTAGGGGGGTTCATTACAGTATTCTGTAACTTTGTGTTTTTATATGAAATATTCCCTAATAAAACCGTTAAAGTTTTATTCATAACAATGAAACAGGATTTAAAATATAACCCACAATTGTTTGCCCCTTGCCATAGTGATTGTGACAGTATGTGTTGAGACGGGGCCTCATTAACCTTAATTTGGGAGTGACTATGATATGTCTGAGTTCCTCCTTGCTCATACACATTGGACAAGAAACAAGAAATATGTGAACAAAAATAAGTATTTATTTTAATCCACTGAGATTCAAGGGTTCTTTTATATTGAACAGCACTACCTAATATATCCTAATTCAGATACCAAGGTATTCTGTATAGATTTGGCAATGTCAGGGACTTTGATAAGCTTGTTCATTCTTATTAAAGCAGAATTCCTTATAACTCTAGGAATCATTGGCTAGAAGCCTCCAGAAATATACTGCTGACTATATGCAAACGTTGTCTACCAGTTTTCCCATAATAATCTCAACTTACAAGTAATTTATTTAGTATCTAAACTAGGAAAGAACTTGAGCTATAATGATTTAGAAACATGCTGTCCAACACAGGTGATACTGGTCAACGTGGCTACTGATTATCTGGAAATGTGGCTAGTCTGAATTGAGATGTGATAGAAGTATAAAATATACACCCAATTTTTAAGACTTCATATATAAAAAGAATATAAAAGTGTTTTAAATTGGATATGTGTTAAAATGCTAATAATTTAGACTTACAGGGTTATATATAAAATATATTATTAAAATAAATTTCATCTGTTCCTTTTTATCTTTTTAATGTGGCTATTAGAAAATCCAAAATTACATCTGTAGCTCATACTTTATTTCTGTGAGACAATACTGATTTAGAAACCCTGAGCTTTGGTCAATGGTGACAAGAAGGAAAGAAAAATATGTGCATAAGACCAAAAAAAAAAAAAAAAAAAAAAAAAAGGAAAGAAAAATCTAACTTAGAATATTTCTAAGAATCATCCAAGAATCATTTAATTGAAAAAGAAAACCTTTATATAATGCTCCATCACAGACATAGACAAATGTCTCAAATCTTATGTACTAAGCAACTAGGATGTAAGGGAAAAAAAGAGTAGCAACCTAAAACAGATTAGTAAATAGCAAATAATACATACAGCAATGAATATGCAAACACACTGAAACAATACCATTTTTTAAAAAATGAATGAAATCAAGGATGTTTTCTTGGCTTTACAGTCTACACACCTTTAGTAGGAACTTCCCATGAGCAACTTAGATTTAAGTGAGTAAAAGTTTACTTAAGATATGAAAAACCAAAGCCCAAATAAAGAACAAGACACTAAGATGAAATAATGCCCATCCCTTTGCCTAATGGTAACTACTCATTTCAGATGAACAATCAAATCCACCCCTCCCACAACCACGGTACAATAAATTTCTAATGACCTTCTAATTATTAATTTTGCTTCTTATATCCTAGTAAAAGGAAAAGGGCACTGCAAAATTTATCACCAGAAGAGTGTATTTCCCACGTTAAATGACAAGAATCTTTCTGGCACACAGGGAAGTTGTATGAATTTTCAGTTGTTTCCAGTCTGATATAAATACTATCAGTGTTCAAGATTTTCAGGCAAAGATATTTAATATAAAAACAAGCTCCAATTTCAGGTTAACAGTTCCTATCTAGGACTTTTACTCCACCTTGTGGAGGTAAGGGGTACAATTATTAAGACTTTTAAAAACTCCAAAGAAACTTCAAAAGCAGCAGTTTTAACAACAAAAAATAACATGAGAATAATTTATGATACCCCCATTACAGTTGTTTCACATCTAGAAACTGCATTAAAATTAATTAACAGGAACTATCATATGATCCAGTAACTGCGCTACAGGGTATTTACCCAAAGAATACAAACACACTAATTTGAAAGGATATATGCACCCCTCTGTTTACTGCAGCATTATTTACAATAGTCAAATTATGAAAGCAGCCCAACTGTCCAATAGATGAATGGACATGGGCGCCTTGGTGGTTCAGTCAGTTAAGCATCTGACTCTTGATTTCAGCTCAGGTCATGATCGTGGGGTCATGGGACAAGCCTGGCAGTGGGCTCCCCCCTGAGCGCAGAGGCTGCTTGAGATTCTCTCTCTCCCCTTGTCCCTTCCCCTGCCTGCGCATGTGTGCGCTCTCTCTCTCTCTGAAATAAATAAATAAATCTTTTAAAAAAATAGATGAATGGACAAAGGTGTGTGTGTGTGTGTGTATATATATATATATATATACATATATACATGTATACATATATACATATATATATATAATGGAACATTATTCAGGCATAAAAAAGAATGAAATCTTGCCCTTTGCAACAATATGGATAGACCTACAGAGTATAATACTAAGCAAAATAAGTCAGTCAGAGAAAGACAAATACCACATGATTTCACCCATATGTGGAATTCAAGAAACAAAACATATGAACAAAGGGAAAAAAAAGCAAAAACCAAAAGAGACTCTTAACTATAGAGAAAGAGATGGTTACCAGAGCCGAGGTGGGTAGGAGGACACGTTAAATAGATGAAGGGGATTAAAAGTACACTTATCTTACTAAGCACTGAGTAATATACAGAATTGGTGAATTACTATATTGTACACCTGAAACTACAACACTGGATGTTAACTATACTGGAATTAAAATATTTTTAAAAATTTAAGAAATTTTTTTTAAATTAAAAAATGAAATTAATGAACAGGAATAAGTCAATATACATTGTGTAGTTTATCTTAACCAATCTCTTTAAAGAGACTATTCTTGTAAGACCTAAATATTCTGATGATAATGCTGTGAAAAGACTGCCTAAAGGTAATATGGAATTTGAGACCCTAACCTAAGAAAGTTAACTAGAGATGTGCATTGTTCTATTATTTGTAACAAAAACTAAAACCAACAATAACCCAAATGTCCACAGGAACCCACTAGTCTAACCTCCATGCATCAGGGATAACATCTGCTTAGCTCACCATGTATTCCAGTGACCAGCATCGACTGGTACAGAGTAGGCACTTAAAAAATATTTGTTGAACTTAATTGTTAGAGACACATGGTTGCCGACTTTTAGTTGCCCTACTACCTATTTTTACCACCTTGCTTGTTTGTATGTATTTATATATTTAAAAGATTTATTTATTTGAGAGAGATCCTGAGGGGAAGGGCAGAGGGAGAAAAACAGCAGACTCCGTTCTGAACACCGAGCCTGAAACAGGGCTTGATCTCATGACCCTGAGATCATGACCTGAGCCGAAACCAAGAGAGGGACGCTTAACCCACTGAGCCACCCAGGCGCCCCCACCTTGTATTTCTAAAAGGATTATTTTAACTTCTAAGAATAGGAAATAAAAAATTAGTAAATTACATATCTCACAAAAATACAAGGATAATAGAAAGGTAGGCACACACAAATTAGCAAAAAGGTCAATCAAAAAAACTCATTTCATAGCCCATAGTATTCTCATTTCACTAGAACAGTGAAAATCTCAAGGACCAGTATTAATTAGCCTTGTCTGGTTTGGTGAAATCTCTGCCCTAAGTTGTATTTCCCAATTTTCTCTTCCAACAATGGGGAATAAGAGCATATTCCTTCATGGTGCAATTACGTGTATATACATCTTATCTCCTGTGCTCAAAGCATCAACTACTTTCATTAGAAAAGGAATTATAAAGATTGAAGTATCTCAATGCTCTATATAGCCTCCACATACAACCAGGAGTGAAGAGATGACTGTATCACCCCTTACTCCCACCCAAAAGCCAGGACCCCAACAACCAAATCTAATTTGAGATTATGAAAACTATCTCATCATGCCAATCTCTCTATGGCTCCCTATACCACCTTCTTCAGATTCCATTTCTCATTCTTAACCAATTCCTAAAACCTTTCTGTCATTACCCTCTGGAACTCATACTCTGTCAACAGCAAAATCTCCTATTCCGAACATCTACTCTCAACTTTTACTGTACTTTCTTACTCTAATTGAACTCCAACTGCGTGGACCTGGTACTGAGATGGCTGCCTTCCTTGCTACTCCCAGACTCTCCACTTGTCTTCTTCCCTAAAACAACTCCAGCTTGGAAACTCCTGCCATCAGCCTACTAAAGCCTATTAACAGCAGTTCTAACTTAGAGGCAATTTTACCCCTCTTCACAGCCTGGATATATTTGGCAATGTATGAAGACATTTTGGTGTCACAACTGAGAAACTGGCACCTAGAGGGTAGAGGCCAGGGATGCTGATAACATCCCACAATGCAAAAGACAGCCCTCCACAATAAAAAATTGTCGGACCCAAAATGTCAATGCCATAGTTGAGAAATGCTGTCTATAGTGATCCTGATTATTAATGCCTCCTACAGACTTACAGAACACTCTTACCGCCTGCATCAACTTTTCTCTTTTGATCATTCCCACTGATACACAAACATGTGGTAATGTTTCTCGTTTAAAAATCTTTTTTGACCTCACATTCCCTTCTAGCAATTACCACTTTTCTCAACTGTCCTATACAGCAAAAACTCTTCTACAGTTTGTCTATATTCATTCTCTCTTCTTCTAATCTCTCTTAAACCCACTTCAGTGTTTTGCCCCTACACTATGGAAGCTGCTCAGTTACTAATAACCTTGATGGTGTCACATGCATTGGTGACTTCTTAGTCCTCAGCATCCTGCCTCCTCTCTGAAAACAGTTAATTCACTGGCTTCCAAAACAACACAGATCAAGTTCTCATAACTCAGTACTAGTTGCTTCATTCTACATTATACTGTTGGTTCTTATTCAACTCCCCGAATTCTAAAAGTTGAAATGCCTCAGAGTTCAGTTCTTAGACCTCTTCTCTTTTCTATCTATATTCACCCCTTTGGTGATCTCATTTTATCTCTTGGCTTTAAATACCATCTATAAATGGGCTACTCCTAAATTTATTTCTCTGCACCAGATTTTTTTCCTGAACTCCAGACTTATACATCTATTTGATATCTACTTGAGTATCTTAACAGGCATTTCACATTTAACATGTCTAATACTCAACATCTGATCTTCCCATCGAAATTTCTCCTTCCATGTCTCTCCTATCTCAATAAATGACATCTGTCCATTTGCAAAGGCCAAAACTCTGGACTCATCTTTGACTCCTCTTTCTCTTAGATCCGCATCCAATTCATCAGCAAATCCTATGCTCTGCATTCCAAAGATTATCACAAACCTCACCATTTCCATCCTGTTGTAAGCCATCATCATCTCTTGCTAAGATAACTGCAACAGTCTCCTACTGGTGTCTTGACTCTTCCTGTGCCCCTCAAAGAGTCTGTTTTCAACACAGCAGTTAAAGTGATACTCTTAAATATGTATCAGATGCCACTCCTTTACTCAAAACTGCATTGGTTGCCTACCTTCCTCAAACTGAAAGTCAATATCCTTATAATGGCCTATAATGTCCTATGCTATACTGCTTCCCATATCCTACTTAACTTTGCCTCCTATTTTCCCCTTGCCTTGCTTTGCTCTGGCCATCCTGGCTGCCTTGCTATCCTTTAAACAGATTAGGCATCTTTCTGCCTACAAAGCTGTTCTCTTCCACATAGCTATGTAATTCACTACCTCAACTCCTTTACATCTTTCCTTAAATGCGTCTTGTTCAGTGAAGTCTTCCCCATTTTAAAGTTACAATCCTGTTCACCATTACCTGCTTTATTTTCCTCCAGAGTATTTTCTACCTTCTAAAATGTCATATATTTTAGTTATTGCCTATCCTATCATAATGTAAGCCCCAGGAAGAAAAGAATATTTTCATTTGCTTTCTTTATTGCTAAAACCAGAGTCTAAAATGTTTTGTCAGACAGCAGACCTCCAGTAGTGGCTGAATTCTTCTCTAGCCTCTTACTTGACCTCCTGCAACTAGCTTCCATGTTCCATTACTCAGGGTTTAATTCAGTAGTCCCTTTGATTCTTCTTGCCCTCTCAGGTGAATCAGAGTTGCCTACTATTTCACTGACACTCACCCTAGAGTCTAAAACGACACAGGACTCTAGGATGCAGAAGGATACAGAACTGCCACTCGTCATCAGTAATCCTGAAATCTGATTTATTTAAATAAATACCTTATTGCTAGAATTTGGGTTTTAAAGAAATAAACCAAACAAAAAAACATCTTTTGTATGTTCTTCACTTCCTTTCCATATGACATTTCAGGCACTCTTTGCAATAATGATACCATTATGTACTATAATCCCCAGAAGCCTGGTCTAGAAGTTTGTAAATGAGAGTGTTAGTTTTGGCAGAGCCAAGGATTTGGGTTCAAATCATTTAACTTCTGTGCCTAAATGTTTCTATCAAATGGGGACTCTTCTGGCTTTATTACATAGTGCCTTGTACAGAATTTGTGTACATATTTTCTTCCCATTGCCTTTAAAGTTTGGGCCTGTTTTATTTATCTGTGTATATCACATGCTATACACAATATTTAGTAGATGAATATATGCATGAATATAAATACGGATTTTTGTTTAAGCATGATTGTACGTATGTGGGATTACCTCAAAAAACATACAGTGTAATATAAAAAATACTATTTACATTTACCATAAAATGAGGCTTAACTGATTCCCAGGAAAAACGGAAATTATAGCTTTCCTCCCTAGGAAGAAACATATTTATTTACTTCCTCAGTATGGAAAAAAAAAATTAGTTCGTAAGAAAATTTTTTAAAAGTCACTCACTGAGCAGTGCCTGGGTGGCTCAGTTGGGTAAGAGTTTCTTGGTTTGGGCTCAGATCATGATCTCAGGGTCATAAGTTTGAGCCCCGCCTACATCAAGCTCTTGTGGAGCCTCCTTAAGATTCTCTCTCCCGCTCTCCCTCTGCCCCACCCCCACCCCCAACTCGTGCTCTCTCTGGGGGAAAAAAAAGTCATTCACTCATTTTCCTTCGTGTTTTTTCTCCCCATCACTGCCAATAATACAAATAATTAATCTTATACTTTAAAGATCGTAAGTTTAGACCTTTACACTTCAATGCTTCACTATTCTCCAGCATCTACACCCAGTGATACTAAATTCCATCGCTTTTTTGTTCCTATTTCTCAGTTCCATCCTTCTCACCTGTGTTCTGTAGCCATGACATTAATTTTAAATTAAAAGGACCACTGAATATTACTAAATTTTAGTAAAATGTGGTATATGTAGCCTCTTACCAGTACATCATGCACCAAGGCTTGATATGTCCAAGTATGGTGTAAAGGAGTTGCCAAATCTATGTTTCTGTCAACAAGGACTAATAAAGGTCTTTGGAAGCTGTAAATATATTAAAAAAAAATTATATGTAACTCTTGATAACAGTTTCTACATCTCATTTTTTCTAATACTTTCTGGTTTTATCATTTTGACATGAACAGTAAGTATGCTAATATTGACATTCCATAATAGTTTGCTTTAAAAAATTTTTTTAAAGTATAGTCAGTCAAGTAAAATAATGCTTCAGACTACTCAGAGCCTGTGTATAATGCTAGATTACAAGACTTGAGGAACTGTCTTAAAGAAAAAAAATCTATGCAAGTACTTTTACTGAATAATTTTACAGATACCAAAGTAAGAATAAGTTGCTTCTACTTAGATTTGTATTTCACATTTTTTGGAAGAAAAAGGAATAGCTGTTGTCAGTTTCAGGGAAAACTATTAGAGAGAGTTAGGATCTTATAAATTTACACAAATGTTTGACAGTTTCATAAATCACAAATTACAACTTTTCTATGTAAACACAAATTAAAAAAGCAGACTCTAGAGAGGAGCCTCACGAAATCATAATAATATATAAAACTAAAACATTAAGCCACAAGAATAACTAATTATATAATTATTCACTTACCAAACACTTCATATACTGTTTACTATAGTATTACAACTTAGATGTGAAACAGACTATATGTAAAGCAAAGTGAGGCACAAAGTCATCTGTTTGCCACGTGTCTCCAAAAGTTGTAAAGGTCTGCTTTGGCAATATTGTATCAAGAGTACACATCAATTTTCAAAAGATATTGTTATCTGATTGTATTAACTATTCATATTTTCTCCTGCAAGAAACCTCTGGCCATTTTAGTAACTCATTATACTGCACCAATTATAAATGCACTGCACCGATTATAAAACTGCAATAAATAAGTAGGAGTAGCACCCTTACCACCTATCGTTTATTACTCCAGAGACAGGTGAAAGGCACGGAAAGATAGCCTATGGCACTGTTTCTTACTTCAGCACTACTGAGATCTGGGGCTGGATAATTCCTCATTATGGGGGCTTGTCCTGTGCATTGCAGGACGTTTAGCAGCACCCTATAACGCAGCCGACTAAATTCCAGTAGCATCTACCCAGCTGTGACAACCAAACATGTCTCCAGGCATTACCGAATTCTTACTGAGGATCATTAACCTACAGATGGATTCAAATATCCAAAACAATAGTCCAACAAAGTTGCTGACCCCTAATTAAAAAAATTTAGAACTGCAGCTAACAAATTAAAAATAACTATATTACAACATAAGTAAGTTTTTAGGAATCATCCAAATAAAACAGTGCCTTTATGTTGGTTTCTAAGGCTTTTATGAGAGTACTATAGAAAGGGAACTGTTAAGTAAGAGATGCTATAGTGGGTGATTCTGCTGAAAAAAAAAAAAATCAGGTAAGAATTTGATGTTTCTGCTCTCCTTAATGAGAAACATTTTGAAGACCAGTAATGAAATCACAGAGGAGTTTAAAATAATGTGGGGGCTGAGACAGCTGGAACAAACAACTGAAACATAATGTTAGTGTTAACTCCAAATATAGGAATAATACATAAGACAGTAGGAACCATCTAAATTGACTTGAAATGAAGTCTATGGAAAGTTACCATAGAATTATTATCCCTGGAGAGCAGTTACACTGAGTATCAATTTATTTTTACAGGCTTTATTTATTAAATCACTTAAAACTGGGGGTAGGAATTAATTTTCCAAAATATTGTCTATTCCCATTCCCCTTGAAATAATTCTCAGCCATTTGTGTGTGTTTCTTTACTTCTTCACCCCAATACTGTCCATTATTTTTAATAAACAAGTATTTCAATGTAAAAATGGAAACTGATAGGCAGAAATAGACATAAGCATCACAAATTTTTCACTTACTTTTGTCATTACAAAGAGGCTTAATGATAATTGAAATAAAATAGCATCTGATCATCAAAGCCATATAAACAGAAAATCTTCTCCTTCAGATGACAAAATGCAAAACAATTTTCATGGGGCTTGAATTTACAACCCTGAGATAAAGACCTGAGCTGAGATCAAGAGTTGGACATGTAAATGACTAAGCCACTCAGATGCCCCCCAAACAGAAATTTTAACAGAAGGTAAATTAAATAAGATATTCCATTTGTATTTCAAGAACAAACTGAGTCAAAACCCTGATAAAACATAATACCTGAATTGGCCAGCTCCAAGTGTGTCACCTGTAAAAAGACTGTTTCTTGCATCTCTTAGATTTTCTCGAAGTTTCTTATCTAGTTTCTGAAAAATCAAATTTGATAGTAACTCTTAAAGAAAAATTTCATAGAACTTTATATAGGATAATAAAATGTGTTGTTATGAACATTAAGAATAAAATGTGTTCTTAGTTTCATAAGAAAGAAACCTGCAACTTCTTTACAAAATAGCAATTCTAAAATCTAAATATTTTAGTTTCTTTACTACTCAGTAACATCATAGCTTGGACTTGAAAAGACCAATGCCTTTTCTATTGTGACTCAGGCCTGATTTCACTAACAATCATTTTTCACTGACTATTTTTATATAAAATGATCTGGGGGATCAAATAAGTATAAAAACTACTTGGAGAAACAAGGCAGAAAGACAAATATACACTGTAGTAAAAAAGAAACAGAGCTGGAATAGCGCGTCGGAGTAAATAATTTTTCTTCATCACATAACAGTATACAATGATTACTTTTTATTTTTGGTGGAATCCCAATGCTGTAAAATAAAAATATTTACCTTTGGTACTTAATATATAACCCATAGCAATCATACACTTAGTATTAACAAAAACACTTGAGGTACTTATGGAAGACAACTGATAGAATACTGTGTCATCAATGGATATCTGTATGAACTTACCACTGCTACCATTTCCGCTGCTGTTCCTCTTGAGCATCTGATTATAGGAACAGCACCTATTTTAACAAGATGTTAGCAATGATTTCAGCTCTTAGTAATTAAAATGGATATTTATAAGATACCTAACCATCAAAAATACAAGAGAAGTATAACATTTCAGGCTTGAAATATAAGAGGATTTATTATCTTAAGAGTAAAAGCAAGGTTTCAGAAATGGATCTTTCCATTCAAAAAGAAAATATTAGGGAGTTTAAAAAAAAAACCAAACGACTATTTTTATATAGTGTTGGCCAATCAGTGTGACCACATTTTTTCAATGAATTAAAACTAAATCAGGATTTGACTCCCTATAGGTAGTTTCAAAGAGTTTGCTCACAGGAGTCACTTTGACTTAATGGAAAAGAATGAAAAGAGCTTAGTCAATTTAGCCGTTTGGTATTATTATTCTTGATTTTACAAATTAACAATGAAGGATTATAGTCTCTTTTAAAAAATTAATTTAAAAGATAAAGAACATATTCATCCATTAACATGAAAAGCTTCTAAAACATGGCCCAGTTCATTACTCAATCAGCTCATTAGACCTCTTAATTTCTCTTTCTTTATTACTCCAAGTTTTAGCAAAAGCTGAAATTCTATAATGAGAGAAAAAAAACAATTGTACTGAAAATCTCAGAAAACAAACTGAGAACACTGTAATCTTTTTTTTGTTTTGTTTTTTGTTAAAGATTTTATTTATTTATTTGACAGAGAGAGATAGGGAGAGAGGGAACACAAGCAAGGCGAGTGTGAGAGGGAGAAGCAGGCTTCCCACCAAGCAGGGAGCCCAATGCGGGGCTCGATCCCAGGATCCTGGGATCATGACCCGAGCTGAAGGCAGACACTTAACGGCTGAGCCACCCAGGCACCCTGAGAACACTGTAATCTTTATATGCTGAAATTGTTGCATTTTAGATTCTATACGCTTAAAGCATGTTCAGTCAACTGCAAAAGTAAGACTGTAGAATAAAAGCAAATTTTATAAAACTGTTCTCTTCTAATGGCAAGTTATACATGTTTGTCACATAAAATTCAAATAATATTAGAAATGTATAGTTAACCCTTTGATTCCGGCACCTTAAAATAATATCAAGAATTAGATATGGCTGTTTTCAGATTATTTTTTTACACGTAGTCTAAATAAATGCATTTACGAAGAATAAAAAAAGAAAAACAGGATATTATACATACTGTTCTTAAATTTGCCTTTTTCACTTAATTTTTTGTTGACATCCTTCTATGTCAGATTGGCAGTAATTTCAATTTTTCTTTTGAAAAAAAATCACTTTCTGATACTCTACATAATAATGGTTGCTCTAACATTTCAGTGGTTTTTTACACTTCTCTTCTTCAATCTACCTTTACCTTGAAAATATATCATCAAGGAAAAGTAACTTTAACGTCCACAAAACCCTAGCATTTAGTGAAATTTTGGAATGTGTGTAGGATGGCAAAATAGGAAGGTTAATTATGTCTGTTTAATGACTAAAAGTTGTATATAGATGTGCTTTGTTTAAAACAACAATAACAACCTCATTTCAAGGTACTGAAGGTACTCAAAAGGAGGCAGAAAGTGCAGGGGGTGAAACTTTGAAAGAAGAGACATATTTGATAAACGAGATACATTTCTAACCAGCTTTTCTCCTGAGGGTACTTTTCAATTTGCAAGGCACAGGGGAGAAAGAGCTCAAGTAGAAAACAGAAGACTTAACGAGCTGAGGAATCAATGACTGGCGTTCAGGGCTGGAAATTAAAGGAGAAAAATCCCTGAAAGGAGGGAGCCCCAAAGCTTACATGCAAATTCTCCTCAATCTTCCGTATATATCCTGAGCTATTCATGGCATCTCTCTTTTCCTCAATTTTCTCATTTGTGAAATGAAGAGAAACTTTAATAATTTAGTGTAAGGGTCATTTTAACTAGGGTTTTCAATGTCTGCAAAATTAAAATTGCAATTAGAAGGTTTCTAAATAGATCCATTAGTAATAGTAAAGCATAAAATCACACATTAGATACTGAACAGAAAGTAGCTGTAAGTAAATTTAGATGTACAAAGAAATGTTTAAAATTCTGAGTATAGTGGATTAACAGTATATGTAAATTTAATGTTTTCTGGAACCTTGGGAGTGTGCCTTGATAGTTAATTTATCTCTATCCTTAAAAGTGTATTTGAAATTTTTCCTAATGGAATATTAAATACTTTGAAGAATAACCAGAAAGACTTGAGAACTCACCCAGTGTAACAAAAAAGCAGAAGAGGCTGTCAACAATAGTGTCCATAACAGTTTCCATCTCTGTGTCTGTGATATCTGGCCTGTTAATGGCTAAAATAGAGAAGAAAGTTAAAAAACTTCTATGCTTTGATAACATTTATAATACTCGAGTAAAATTTTTCATGTGTTACACTTTTAAGTGAACAAGTATCCATTAAAAATTATACTACCTTAAAAAAACCCACAGCACGTCAGTATTAGTGAGTAGTATCAACATCAGAGTAGTACTAAGAAAAAAATCTGCCACATAAAGTATACAAAATTTTTGCCAGAGCAAAAAATAAATATTACATTCCATAATTTTATTCACAAACACTAGATGGCCTCAAGAAACTACTGAACTTATTACCCAACTACTGCCAGAAAGGACAATGCAAATCAATTATCACAAGACCAGAGTCCCATGTCTTTTCTTTATTTATTTTTTGTATTATAGTAAGTTACAGGAACTTCTTTTGTGATGTACTACACTGTACTGCAATGGTTTCTGAACTTTAGTGGGTATAAGAATCACTCTAGAAATATGAAAGAAGAGTAAGTTTCTCTGGAAGGTATTGAAAATTCAAGATTCTTAGCCTTTTCTCCCAGGGATTCAATTCAACAGATTTGGTAAGACCTTGCCTTACTTGTCTTCCATCTCTCACAATACCTAGGCTTAGTATTTGACAAATAGGTGCTCAATAAATATGTTAAAAGACTGGACTAAACTATTATTTATATAATATTTTAAATTTCCCAACACCCTGAATGTGCAAACAAATGTAAAATTCAATTGTGATTACCATGAGAGGAAAGCAGGATCCAACTGTATATATCAAAGTATTTAAAGAAAGTATAAACCATCCAGAGGACATAAAAATAATAAAGAATTCAACCAGGCAATACAGAATCTGGATGAGGAAATACTGCAGATTCAAATCAGAAGATAGAAATGGCCAAAAGATACAATGTGAATTTGTAAATTCAAGAGACACCAATCTAGGGAAATACTCAGCTCATTCTATCAATCAATGGTAAAATCCAAATGGAAGCATCCAGCCCTGGCCTCACACCTCTAAATAAGAACTGACCAGAAGAGTCAAAACATTGTCCATCAATAACCTCAACTCACGTTAATAACTTGGTTTGTCTGATTTAGTAGCCTGACTCTGAGAAGATAAAATCTGCTTTCTTTAAAAGGATATATAAATTTCCAATCCATGAAAAGTAGATGAAATAAATAAAACCCATGATAGTAACATATTATGTTTGGATTAATCTGTTTAAGATTATCAGTTAAAGCACTTGTGATGTTTGAGAGGATTTGGCATATAGTTATGTAATAGTTAAGAGCACTGTCTCTGGAGTGTCTCAGTTTGGTAATCCAGTTCTGCCATTTCCTTATCAAGTTACTCAGTATCTGTGCGTTGGTTACTTCATCTGGAAAATGTAAATAATAATACCACCTACTTCACAAAATTACTCTGAGGAGTAAATGAATTTACATTGTAAAGTGCTTAGAGAACAATCTATTATTATTACAAATATACTATTGAGAATCTGAGCAATTAACCATACAATTATACTTTAAAATTAATAAATTGGGGGGGAAGATGGCGGAGGAGTAGGGGACCCTTTTTTCAGCTGGTCCCCTGAATCAAGCTGGATATCTACCAGACCATCATGAACACCCACGAAATCAGCCTGAGACGCGGGAAGATACATCTGGATCTCTACAAACGAACATCTCCATGCTGAGTACTGAGGTACAAAGAGGGGAGCTGTGAGTCCGCGCACAGATATCGGAAGATAAACGGAAGGGGGAGGGAGGCGCCGCGCTCGGGTGCAGGGAAGCAGTAGCCACCTGCACTGGGGAGCGGGCTGGACTCGTGGACCAGCACCCGTGAGAAAGCAGACTGAGACCATGAGCCTGGGGACACGGGCGCGACCAGACTGAAAACTGGAGCTCCAGAGTGCTCACTGGAACTGGACTGAAACCGGGAGCTCGGGAGCGCCCGGGCAACCAGACGGAAAACCAATGCTCCAGTGTGTGTGCGAACCACACTGAAACAGGGAGCTCAGGAGCATGGGAACCGGGGGCAGCTAGCAGTGTTAGAAGCACAAAGGACAGAGACGAGCCGGCCCTGGAAGTGAGGGCTGGGAGAGCTGCTGTGGGGTGCACATCCCAGGACACTGCGGGGCTTTTAGTAGCACCGGTGGAAACAGAGTTAGGCCAGGAAAACTCAATGGAGAGCAGACTGCGATCTCTCTGTTCTGAGACAGAGGCTAGGATACGGCCACTGCTGCTCTAACTCTCAGAAGAGTCACAGAAAACCACCAGGGAAAGCCGCCAGAGAACAAAAGCCCGGAAATACCGGTTCGCATTGTGCCCATCCCCATCCCCCCTCACAGGGCAACTTTACCCAAACAGGGTTGCCTGAGTAACAGCGTGGCAGGCCCCTCCCCCAGAAGGCAGGCTGAAAA
This sequence comes from Ursus arctos, assembly GCF_023065955.2. Classification (NCBI taxonomy): domain Eukaryota; kingdom Metazoa; phylum Chordata; class Mammalia; order Carnivora; family Ursidae; genus Ursus; species Ursus arctos. The sequence goes on along the minus strand of NW_026623053.1, from coordinate 12,069,071 downwards.
ATCAAGAAGCCCACATCCCTAAGGTCCCTATAAAACAAGTGCACACTGCCCGGGTCCTTGTCAATAACTTGGGCTCTGGTGCATCCCCACAACCTCTCCTCACCAGAATGACAAAGAGGAGGAACCCTCAGCAAAGAAAGGACACAGAGACTGTGGCCTCTGCCACAGAACTGATGGATATGGATATAACCAAATTGTCAGAAATGGAGTTCAGAGTAACAATGGTCAAGATGATGTGTAGGCTTGAAAAAAATATTAATGAAAATATTAACGAGAATATAGACTCTCTAAGGGCGGAAATGAGAGCGAATCTGGCAGCAAGTAAAAATGCTATGAATCAAATGCAGTCTAAACTAGACGCTCTGACGGCCAGGGTAAATGAGGCAGAAGAACTAATTAGTGAATTGGAAGATGGGATGGTAGAAGAGAAAGTAAAAACGGAAACTTGGCTCAAAAAAATCCAATCTCGGGGCGCCTGGGTAGCGCAGTCGTTAAAGCGTCTGCCTTTGGCTCAGAGCATGATCCTGGCGTACCAGGATCGAGTCCTACATCAGGCTCCTCCGCTAGGAGCCTGCTTCTTCCTCTCCCACTCCCCCTGCTGTGTTCCCTCTCTCACTGGCTGTCTCTCTGTTAAATAAATAAATAAAATCTTTTAAAAAAAAAAAATCCAATCTCAAGAATGTAGATTACAGGAGATTACTGACTCAATGAACCGTTCCAATGTCAGAATCATCAGCATCCCCAAGGGGGTGGAGAAAGAGAGATCTAGAAGAGATATCTGAACAAATAGTAGCTGAGAACTTCCCTAATCTGGCAAAGGAAATAAGCATTTGTGTCCAAGGGGCAGAGAGTACCCCTCCCAAGATCAATGAGAACAGACCTACACCATGTCACATCATAGTGCAATTTGCAAATATTAGATCCAAGGATAGTCTTAAAAGCGGCCAGGGGGAAGAAAATCCTTACGTACAGAGGGAAGAATACCAGACTAATGTCAGACCTGTCTACAGAGACCTGGCAGGCCAGGAACGGTTGGCAGGGTATTTTCAAAGCTCTAACTGAGAAGAATATGCAGCCCAGGATCCTTTATCCAGCAAGGCTGTCATTCAGAATTGATGGAGAGATAAGGACCTTCCAAGACCAGCAGAAACTGAAAGAATATGTGACCACGAAGCCAGCCCTACAAGAGATATTAAGGGGGGGTTCTACAAATGTAAAAAGGCCCCAAGAGTGATACAGAACAGAAATTTACAATCTATAGAAACAAAGACTTCACAGGCAACATGACATCATTAAAATCATCTCTCAGTAATTACTCTCAATGTGAATGGCCTAAATGCTCCCATAAAACACCATAGGGTTGCAGACTGGATAAAAAGACATGACCCATCCATTTGCTGTCTACAAGAGACTCATTTTGAACCTAAAGATACATCCAGACTGAAAGTGAAGGGACAGAGAACCATTTTTCATGCCAATGGACCTCAAAAGAAAGCTGGGGTAGCAATTCTCATATCAGACAGATTAGATTTTAAACTAAAGACTGTAGTTTGAGATAAAGAAGGACACTACATTATTCTTAAAGGACATATCCAACAAGTGGATATGACAATTATAAATATGTATGCCCCCAACAGGGGAGCAGGTAGATACACAAGCCAACTCTTAACCAGAATAAAGAGACATATAGATAATAATAAGTTAATAGTAGGGGACCTCAACACTCCACTCTCAGCAATAGACAGATCACCTAAGCAGAAAATCAACAAAGAAACAAGAGCTTTGGATGACATATTGGACCAGATGGACCTCATAGATATATACAGAACACTACACCCCAGAACAATACTCATTCTTTTCGAATGCACGTGGAACTTTCTCCGGAATACCATATACTGGGTCACAAAACAGGTCTCAACCGATACCAAAAGACTGAAATCATCCCCTGCATATTCTCAGACCACAATGCTTTGAAACTGGAACTCAATCACAAGGAAAAATTTGGAAGAAACTCAAACACTCGGAAACTAAGAACCATCCTGCTAAGAATGACTGGGTAAACCAGGAAATTAAAAATCAGTTTAAACAATTTTGGAGACCAATGAGAATGAAAACACAACGGTCCAAAACCTATGGGACACTGCAAAGGCAGTCCTAAGGGGAAAATACATAGCCATCCAAGCCTCACTCAAAAGAATAGAAAAATCTAAAATGCAGTTTTTATATTCTCACCTCAAGAAGCTGGAGCTGGAACAGAAGAACATACCTAATCCACGCACGAGAAGGCAGGTGATCAAGATTAGATCAGAGATCAATGAATTAGAAACCAGGAGTACAGTAGAGCAGATCAACAGAACTAGAACCTGGTTCTTTGAAAGAATAAAGAAGATCGATAAGCCACTGGCCAGTCTTATTCAAAAGAATAGAGAAAGGACCCAAATTAATAAAATTATGAATGAAAGGGGAGAAATCACGACCAACACCAATGAAATAGGAAGGATCATTAGAACCTTTTATCAACAACTTTATGCCAAGAAATTAAACAACCCGGAAGAAATGGATGCCTTCCTGGAAGCCTATAAACTACCAAGACTGAAACAGGAAGAAATTGATTATTTAAACAGACTGATTAATTATGAAGAGATTGAAGCAGTGATCAAAAACCTCCCAAAAAACAAGAGTCCAGGGCCTGACGGATTCCCAGGGGAATGCTACCAAACATTCAAAGAAGAAATAATACCTATTCTCCTGAAGCTGTTTCAAAAAATAGAAACAGAAGGAAAACTACCAAACTCATTCTATGAGGCCAATATTACCTTGATCCCCAAACCAGGCAAAGACCCCATCAAAAAGGAGAATTACAGACCGATATCCCTGATGAATATGGACGCCAAAATTCTCAACAAGATCCTAGCTAATAGGATCCAACAGTACATTAAAAGGATTATCCATCATGACCAAGTGTGATTCACCCCTGGGAGGCAAGGGTGGTTTAACATTCACAAATCTATCAGTGTGATACATCATACCAACAAGAAAAGAGTCAAGAACCATATGATCCTCTCAATTGATGCAGAAAAAGCATTTGACAAAATACAGCATCCTTTCCTGATTAAAACCCTTCAGAGGGTGGGGATAGAGGGTACATTCCTCAATCTCATAAAAACCATCTATGAAAAGCCTATAGCAAATATCATTCTCAATGGGGAAAAGCTGGAAGCCTTTCCCTTAAGATCAGGAACACGACAAGGATGCCCACTCTCGCCACTATTATTCAACATAGTACTAGAAGTCCTTGCAACAGCAATCAGACAACAAAAAGGGATAAAAGGTATCCAAATTGGCAAAGAAGAAGTCAAACTGTCTCTCTTCGCAGATGACATGATACTCTATACGGAAAACCCAAAAGACTCCATCCCCAAATTACTAGAACTTACAGAGCAATTCAGTAATGTGGCGGGATACAAAATCAATGCTCAGAAATCAGTTGCATTTCTATACACGAACAATTAGACTGAAGAAAGAGAAATCAGGGAATCGATTCCATTTACAATAGCATCAAAAATCATACATTATCTCGGAATTAACCAGAGAGGTAAAGGATCTATATTCTAGAAACTACACATCACTTTTGAAAGACATTGAAGAAGACACAAAAAGATGGAAAAATATTCCATGCTCATGGATAAGAATAAACATAGTTAAAATGTCTATGCTACCCAGAGCAATCTACACTTTCAACGCCGTCCCGATCAAAATACCAATGACATTTTTCAAAGAACTGGAACAAACAGCCCTTAAATTTGTGTGGAACCAGAAAAGGCCCCGAATCGCCAAGGAATTGCTGAAAAGGAAAAACAAAGCTGGGGGCATCACGTTGCCGGATTTCAAACTATACTACAAAGGTGTGATCACAAAGACAGCATGGCACTGGCACAAAACAGACACATAGACCAATGGAACAGAATAGAGAACCCAGAAATGGACCCTCGGCTCTTTGGGCAACTAATCTTTGACAAAGCAGGAAAAAACATCCGGTGGAAAAAAGACAGCCTCTTCAATAAATGGTGCTGGGAAAACTGGACAGCTACATGCAAAAGAATGAAACTTGACCACTCTCTCACAACATACACAAAGATAAACTCCAAATGGATGAAAGACCTCGATGTGAGACAGGAATCCATCAAAATCATAGAGGAGAACATAGGCAGCAACCTCTTTGACATCAGCCACAGCAACTTTTTTCATGACACATCTCCAAAGGCAAGAGAAACAAAAGAAAAAATGAACTTGTGGGACTTCATCAAGATAAAAAGCTTCTGTACAGCCAAAGAAAGTCAAAAAAACTATGAAGCAGCCCCCGAAATGGGAGAATACATTTGCAAATGACACTACAGATAAAAGACTGGTATGCAAGATCTACAAAGAACTTCTCAAACTCAATACACAAGAAACAAATAATCAAATCAAAAAATGGGCAGAAGATACGAACACTTTTCCAATGATGACATACAAATGGCTAACAGACACATGAAAAAATGTTCAAAATCATTAGCCATCAGGGAAATTCAAATCAAAACCACATTGAGATACCACCTTACGCCAGTTAGAATGGCAAAAATTGACAAAGCAGGAAACAACAAAATGTTGGAGAGGATGTGGAGAAAGTGGAGCCCTCCTACATTGTTGATGGGAATGCAAGTTGGTACAGCCACTTTGGAAAAGAGTGTGGAGGTCCCTTAAAAAGTTAAAAATTGAGCTACCCTGTGATCCAGCAATTGCACTACTGGGTATTTAACCCAAAGATACAGATGTAGTGAAGAGAAGGGCCATATGCACCCCAATGTTCATAGCATCATTGTCCACAATAGCTAAATTGTGGAAGGAGCCGAGATGCCCTTCAACAGATGACTGGATTAAGAAGATGTAGTCCATATATACAACGGAGTATTACTCAGCCATCAGAAAGAACAATTACCCAACATTTGCAGCAACATGGACGGGACTGGAGGAGATAATGCTAAGTGAAATAAGTCAAGCAGAGAAAAACAATTATCATATGGTTTCATTCATTTATGGAACATAAGAAATAGCAGGAAGATCGGTAGGAGAAGGAAGGGAAGAATGAAGGGGTAAACAGAAGGGGGAATGAAGCCTGAGAGACTATGGACTCTGGGAAACAAATGAGGGCTTCAGAGGGGAGGGGGGTGGGGGACTGGGATAGGCCGGTGATGGGTATTAAGGAGGGCACGTATTGCATGGTGCACTGGGTGTTATATGCAAATAATGAATCATGGAACATTACATCAAAAACTAAGGATGTATTGTATGGTGACTAACATAACATAATAAAAAATTACTATAAAAAAATTTTTTAAGTAAATAAAATTAATAAATTAAACTTATACTTTAAACTTAATAATTTCAGACTTGTGATTCTTTGAGAGGTATAACAAAATTAATTATATTTATAAGTAACTGAAAGTGTAATGAATTTAGACTCACTATTAATTTAATTATTTTTAAAAATTATTTAAATATTTGGGCAGATTTTGCTTATTAGATTTATAAATTTGTCTCGTCTCATATTTAAAGTACTTAAAAATGAAAACACTGAATTCACAAATGCAATTTAAACTGTTTAAGGGAATTCAGCAAACCAAGTTTGCTGACTAAGCTTGTTATTTGGGGCTGACTATGATCTAGTCTGTTCAATCTGAGTTAATTGATCAAAGAAACAATTAAGGTGCTTGTTTGTTTTTTGCTGTTGTTATTGTTGTAGTTTTTATGGAACACTTCATGAATTTGCATGTCATCCTTGCACTGGGGCCATGCTAGTATCTGTATGGTTCTAATTTGAGTCTATGTGCTGCTGAAGTGAGCACAAGGTGCTTTGTTTTTATACAACCCTATTTATAAATTACAATTTACAAGTTTAGCTTAAAGACTTAAAGAAAACTAGGTTTTAAACATGTAACTTAAATACTTAAGTAGCTAATTAATTAAAACTCAATTAATTGTAAACAGACTTCCGTAAATAACAACTACTGTCAAAAATCTGACACGGGCAATTCAGCAAACACTTACACCCTTTAGGGATGCTGTTTAATTTCTAAAAGACAGCATGCTATGGAGCTCAAGAAAATAAAAAACTGATGTTCCCTTCACTCAGGGAGCTTAACATCTGGTCCAGTAATTTCATAATAGAGTACCACTGGCATTTTGGGCAGAACAATTTTCTGTTATGAGCATAGTTTACACACTGCAGAACATCTAGCATCCTTAGTTCCTGCTCATTGAATGCTAGTAGCCACCCAACTTAACATGACAATCAAAAACACCCTGACACATTTCCAAATGCCTCCCTTAGAGGGCCATACTCTCCACTTAGGAACCAATGAAATTCTAGTCAGCCCCAAACATCTCAATCCTTAAGTAGCAAATTAATGATTATTTCAATGAACTGGCTAATCATATCTACTACATTCTGTGTTTTTCTTTAAAATGTCTGACATAGGCTCAGTCGTTAAGCGTCTGCCTTCGGCTCAGGGCATGATCCCGGGGTCCTGGGATCGAGCCCCGCATCGGGCTCCTCCGCTGGGGGCCTGCTTCTTACTCTCCCACTCCCCCTGCTTGTGTTCCCTCTCTCACTGGCTGTCTGTCAAATAAATAAATAAAATCTTAAAAAAAAAATATCTGACATAATCAGTGGACATAATGTTTCAGTTAAGCAAGATGAGTAACTTTTAGAGATCTGCTATACAACACTGTACCTAGAATCAACAATACTGTATTGTACACTTGAAAAGATTGAGGGACAAAAAAAAGTGTTTTGCAAAACAAAAACAAAACAAAACAAAAAAAAGAACATTGATAATAAAATGGGTTTTGGGTGGTATGTGCATGTGTGTGTGTGTGTGTGTGTGTGCGTGCACTCGCACATGTGTGTCTATTAGTTTTAATCTATATCCGGGAATGGTCAGTTTACCAAAATTTTGAATACAAACTCCAGACGTGGTTAGATAGCATTCAATCCAATACCAATATTCAATCCACTAGTGCATGAACAGGGTATAAGAATCAAGGGTGTCTAACAACCTGTATTTGAGAAAGGCACCTATACTTCATTCCATAATAGTGCTATAATAGCTGTTGACTCCTTGACAAATAGCAGTATTAGCCAACCTTTTCTGGGTCCTTATTATGTGCCAGAAACTTTTCTAGGCATTTTACATACTAATTCATTTAATTTCCACAAAAATTCTGTGGGGTAGTTAGTATTATTATCCCCACTTCACAGATGAGGAAACTAAAGCACAGAGAAGCAGTGTAAGTTGGTCTTGTCCAAGAGTCAAAGTAGAAGATTCACTGAATCCTCTACCAAAATAGTATCTTACTTGCCACGAATGAACCATTCATGCAAGCTGCTATGTGGTACCTAAAAGGTCAGAGAATTGGTACTTTATTGAGCTTACAAAATACCTTTATTACATGTTGCTTATAAGTGACAGAATTCAGTCTGAGACTTTGTGTGCTTTAAAAAATCTTTTAGAGTTCTATTGCTGTAAAAAAGCTGGCTTTTTTTTTTTTTTTTTAAGATTGTATTTATTTATTTGACAGAGAGAGAGTGCAAGCAGGGGGAGCAGCAGGGAGAGGGAGAAGCAGGCTCCCACTGAGCAGAGAGCCCAACATGGGGCTTGATCCTAGGACCCTGGGATCATGACCAGAGCTGAAGGCAGACGCCCAACCGACTGAGCCACCCAGGTGCCCCAAGCTGGCTTTTGATTGTACTAAATATGCTATTTTTGTTTACAGTACATCACTCATTTTGTTAACAACGAATTATAATATTCCTGTTTTTACATACCACGATATGAAACAAGTTCCTTATTTTGGTTACATAACACAAACATATCATCTTCCAAAGTAATAAAATTGAGATACTGATCAAAAACCTAGAAATAAAAGAAAAGGTTTACAAATCAATTTTACAATATATATTTTTAAGTAGAGTTCATGCCCAGTGTAGGGTCTGAACTTATGACCCTGAGTTCAAGAGTCACATGCTCTACCTAATGAGTCAGTCAGGCACCCCAATTTTACAACACTGAAAGCACATTTAGTTTGATTTAATCAACCGATGGTAAAAATGGAAAAAATTATAACTATATTCAATAACTAAAAATTATACTATGTAGCAGGCTGCATCATTGGGTAAGAATGAGGAGTAAGTATCACAAAGGAATATAAACAAGGCTTTGGGCAATAAATTATCAAGGAAGGGAGTAATATTTTCAGAAAACAAAATTTAAGAAGATGTAAAAATTAGGGATGGGAATTTATATCAGTTTTGAAGAAAAAAAATCACAAGCTTTACATTCATTTTAATCACATTTTCCTAAGAAAGTCATAGTAACTATTTTTCCACCATGAACACTTGTAAGTGGGGAAAAAAGTTATACTAGTTCTTTAGAAGTGCAGATCAGGTGAAAAATAAACTCTTTGAAATACATTAAATTTAATTAAACAAATTGAGAACTATTTCTATTATTTCATGTAAAATTAATGATAAACTTTGAAAAGAAGAACATTAAGATACAGGCGTCAAAAACTAATCAGAAGTAGTAATAGACCATCTCAATCTAATCAGTGGGAAAAAATAGGAAGTAAATACACAGCTGTTTAATCTTTTACTTGCCCTATATCATTCCCTAGAATTTCATGTCTTGTCCGAATTCAAGAAGCACAGGGCACAGGAGGGCTATAACCAAGAATAAATTTACAGATTTATAACTAAGCTGAACATATCTAAAAAGTAACTGTGATGCAGAACTGTCAGCCTGTCCTAAGTTCCTTCTTTCTTATAATATGCAATATAACTTCTGTGGATCCTCTCTCCTAAGATCTGAAGATAGTATGGTGACTACAGTGATTATAAATAAAATAATGTCAACATATTTTTAGTATAATTTATAACAACACAAATGTCAAACTATTTCTAAGTTGAGCTAAAAAGATTAAACAAATCCTAGGCTAAAACAAAGAATGATTCAGCATTTTATTTTTATATTTCAAATTCACTGAATAATAGGTACCTTTAGTTTGGTTTACTTTGCCTAGTTCAAATTGTAGATAATTTGCATTATCAGAACTCTTTCTAAAAGTAATGAGTAAATATTTCTTAGGTTGATCTGGTCCTCTGTAAATTAGGCACTGAGTCAATTAACAAGTTTCAGAATATACTAAATTTTACATTAACAAAATGTCATTAGCCAACCAAAATCTCTTACCTTGGCTACTTGCGTTACTGCACTGGCAGCTAATGCTGCATTTGCAATATCTTCCAGTTTACTTCTTGAAATAGCAGAAATAAAATTTAAATAATATGATTCATAGAGTTGATTTCGCAGATCCTAGAAATAGAAGGAATATTTCATTCTTATGGGCAAGCGTAAAGGATGACCACAAATAAAAAAATCTTTTAGATAACTACAAGAGCAAGATTTTGGAGGATAATATATATATTTAAAAGATGGATTATGTAAATGACAATGCAAAAAAAAATCCCAAAAGAACAAAGTCATGAAGAAGTATTGGTTACCTGGTTGCCAGATATAATGAACCTATATATTAATGAACTTATAATATTATCAATAAAATTCTATTTTAATTACAATATCACATAAAACTGCTTGAAATAGTGTATCTGCATTTTTCTTAAAAATAATCCAGAAATGGTTCTCATATAGTAAAATGCTTATTATATTTTGCAGACACTATCTTCTACTGCTCTGGTCATGTAATAATAAAACATATTTCCTTTGCTGTTCAGACATAATTCCAATGACCAATTCCAGAATTATTACTTCTCAGTCATCCAAAAGTAGTATAATTTAAAGTTATGTAAATTCTTAAATTTACTTATGTTTTTAAACTCTAGGCAAATAGATATCTAAATAACCATACAGACATACCTTGTAGATATTGCAAGTTCTGTTTCAAACCACCACAATAAAGCAAACATTGTAAGAAAGAGAATCAAAATGATTTTTTGGTTTCCCAGTGCCTATGAAAATTATGTTCACACTATACCATAGTCTATTAAGTGTGCAATAACATTATGTCTAAAAAAAAGAGTAGGGGCACCTGGGTGGCTCAGCCATTAAGCGTCTGCCTTCGGCTCAGGGAGTGATCCCAGGGTCCTGGGATTGAGCCCCACATCGGGCTCCCTGCTCTGCTGGGAGCCTGCTTCTTCCTCTCCCACTCCCCCTGCTTGTGTTCCCTCTCTCGCTGGCTGTCTCTCTCTCTCTCTGTCAAATAAATAAATAAAATCTTAAAAAAAAATAAATAAAAATAAATAAGAAATTAAAAAAAGTACATACCTTAATTAAAAAATACTCTATTGCTAAAAAATGCTAACCATCATCCAAGCTTTCAGCAAGTTATTACTGATCACAGATCACCATAACAAATATAATAAAGAAAAAGTTTGAAATAGTGTGATAATTACCAAAATATGACACAGAAACATGGAGTGAGCAAATGCTGTTAGAAAAATGGCACTGATAGACTTGCTTGATGCAGGGTTGCTACAAACCTTCAATTTCTAAAAAGTGCAGTACCTGTGAAGCACAAAAAAACAACGTATGCTTGTATTTTTTCAAACCTAAGATGCTGTCTATTGAAAGAGGCACCGTTATATAACACCAAGCAAGAATTAATGCTGCCAATAAAATTCTATAACACACCATCAATTTTAAGATGCATCTGATATCAGAGAATTTTAAGGGTGAAAAACTGAGGATTTGGAGCCTGTGTGAGGAAGGTTGCTAGGCAGGGCAGTGGTTTAACAAAGGCTGTGGGACTGATTAAAGGATGAAGGATTGAGAACTAAAGGGAATGAGAAAATAAGTATGTTAAATATACTGGCAGTCATGTTTCTCACTGTCAGAAAAAGGAGTTACAGATTTGTAAAGGGAAAAAGAAAAAACCAGGATGAATCCTGTATTTCTGAAATGAAACAGTTCTGGATATTACCTGTCTTTTTATCTAGAGAGATGAGGAAGATTTCTACAGTTAAATACACATATAAAAGTGTGCATATAACACATACATATATTTCCTAGTTCTGTCCATTGAGATGTCCTAAGAACTCAAAACACCCTAGTAGCAATGAGTACGCCTTATTCCCAGTTGCTGATTTCTAAACACCATTCTCTACAAAAAACAACCAGTGCTCCTTAGACAAATGGCTGAATCTTGGGCTAGAACAGAGAAAGTATGAGACTGAACAATCTTATTGTGCCTGAAAGAAAGGAAGTGGTCCAAGAATGATGGAGACATTTCAAAAGGACACAGAAAATAAATGAGGTTGCGGGATATAAGATCAACATATAAAAGTCAACTGTGTATCTATACACTTGCAATGAGCAATCCTAAAAACAGAATTAAGAAAACAATTCCATTCACAATAGCATTAAAAGAATATGAGCGAATATATTTAACAAAGTGAAAAATTTTTATTTGCACACCACAAAATATTATTGAGAGAAATTAAAGAAGATCTAAATAAATGAAATGATATTTTATGTTCATGGATCAGAAAATTTAATATTTTATTTTATTATTATTTTTTTTTAAAGATTTTATTTATTTAGTTGACAGAGATAGAGACAGCCAGCGAGAGAGGGAACACAAGCAGGGGGAGTGGGAGAGGAAGAAGCAGGCTCATAGCAGAGGAGCCTGATGTGGGGCTCAATCCCGTAACGCCGGGATCACGCCCTGAGCCGAAGGCAGACGCTTAACCGCTGTGCCACCCAGGCGCCCCAGAAAATTTAATATTTTAAATATGAACTTCATCTACAGATTCAATGCAATCCCTATCAGATGCAAGCTCCAGGTAGCTTCCTATTGAAATTCACAACTTAATCCTGAAATTAATATGAAAGTTCAAGGGACCCAGTAAAGCCAAAACAATCTAGAAAATGAAGTGTGAAGTTGGGAGGAATCAATTTCCCAATTTCATACCTTGCTACAGAGCAAGAGTAGTAAAGACAGTGTGGTATTGGCATAGGGTAGACATAGAGATCAGTGGAATAGAACTGAGAGTCCAGAAATAAACAATGTATCTACTGTTAATTAATTTTCAATAAAATTGTCAAGACCATTCATGGGAGAAAGAATAATCTCTTCAGTAAATGATGCAGGGACAACCGGATAGCCACATGCAAAAGAATGAAGTTGGACACCTCGCTCATACTGTCTATAAAAACTAACTCAAAATCGATCAAAGATCTAAATCTAAGAGCCAAAAGCATAAAAATCTTTGGAGAAAACACAATTTGGCCATGGTTTCTCACATACGACACCAAAAGCATAAGCAACTAAAGAAAAAACCAACTTAAAACTAAGTTTAAAATCAAAATTAAAAATTTTTGTCCTCCAAAGGATACCATCAAGAGTGAAAAGACAACCCACAGAATAGGTGAAAACACTTGCAAATGATATACTTGATAAGGGTCTAGGATCCAAAATACAGAAAGTACTCTAACAACTCAACATTCAAAGAACAACCCAATGAAACAGTGGACAAGGGATCTGAACAGACATCTCTCTAAAGATGTATAAATGGCCAATAAGCACATTAAAAGATGCTTAATATCATCAGTCACCAGGAAAATGCAAATCAAAACCACAAAGAGATGCCACTTTAGGATGGCTATAATCAAAAAGTCAGATAATGAAAAGCACTGACAAGGATCTGGAGAAACTGGAACCCTCCTATACTGCTGGAAAGAATATAAAATGAGGCAACCACTTTGGAAAACAGTCTAGCAGTTCCTCAAAAGGTAAACCATATACATGCATATCCATAAAAATATTTGTGTATCCTTCAAATACTACATAAACAATAAAATTAAAGTAATATTCTATATAAAATTTTGTCTCCTGCCTTAAAAAAGAACTATAGTTATCTGACCCAGAGGTGTTTACTGACATTAGAAAAATGAAAACACATATATACACAGAAATGTGTACAAATATGTTTATAGTAACATTATTCATAATAGCCAAGAAGTGGAAGGGACTGATAAATCCTATCTCTTTAAAAAATGGCACAGTCAGGTTTATGCAGGATAAAAAAGAAAGCTGGGCATCATCAGCTACATAGGACACAAAATATGTGACCTTTGTTAACAATTTAAATACAGTTGACCCTTGAACAGCACGGGGGTTGGGGCACTGATACCTTGCATAGTTGAAAATTCGCATGTAACTTCTGATTCCCCAAGAAATTAACTACTAATAGTCTACTGTTAACCAAGAAGCCTTACTGTAACATAAACAGTTGATTAAGACATATTTTGTATGTTATATATATTAAGTAAGCTAGAGAAAAGACTGTATGTTATATATATTAAGTAAGCTAGAGAGAAGACTAAAAAAAATCGTAAGGGAGAGAAAATACATTTACAATGCTATACTGTAAAAAACCTGCCTAGAAGTGGACCTGTGTAGTTCAAAACTTGTGTTGTTCAAGGGTCAACTATAGTAATTTGATTCAATAGTCAGTAATAAGACGCTTGTAAGTTTGTGGAAGACACTGTTAGCTATTTACCTAATACCCATTTCTCCCCTCTTCCTTGCTAAAAGAATCCAGATTTTGTTTGGGGACAATACACTCATCTAAATATTAACTTTTGCAACCTCCTTTGAAGTTAATTCTATCCAGTGAAACATAAATAAATGAGAGCCTTCTGGGCGTTTCTGGGAAATCTTAGCTTTCCTGATTTTCTGGTTTTTAAAGCCAGGCTAAATCTTAATATGCTTCTTCAGCCAAAAAATTTTCAATCTTTATCTAAGAAATTTTTTTTAAAAAGATTTTATTTATTTACTTGTCAGAGAGAGAGGGAGAGAGCGCACAAGCAGGGAGAGTGGCAGGCAGAGGGAGAAGTAAGCAAAGGGAGAAGCTGGCTCCCTGGTAAGCAAGGAGCCCAATGCAGGACTCGATCCCAGAACTCTGGGATCATGACCGGAGCCGAAGGCAGACACTTAACCGACTGAGCCATCCAGGTATCCCGAAATCTAAGAAATTTTTTGGAAAAAAACGTGTTTCCATATTACAGGGTCAGGAAATTAAGAACTCATATTACCTGGCACATTCTGTCAATATTTTCTTCAGTTGGCATTACAAAGTACACCGCAGGAACATCTGGAATAGGATCTCGATCAGAGTGCAAAAGCCTAAAAGACATAAAGAACATAAAATTCACTCTTTTCTTAGTCACTTATCTAAAAATATAGTTTAAAACAGTATTTCTCAAACTAGGAATTAACCAGTTCAGGGACATGGACCAGTATATTAAAAGCGCTTGCTAAAATTAATCATTTAACCCAGCTTTCTCCTTATATCAGTGCTAATATTATTTATTAGTAAGATCCTAATGTCAGTCTTCATCTCTTCTATTACAATCACCTTATTTCTAATACCAATATTCTTCCTGAAGAAGAACTAAAGCACATTCAATATCAATTTTATTTCCAGTTTTCATAGAAATATGGTTGGGGGAGGGTGAGTGGGAGGAAAGCGCAGTTCTGTAAGAGAGTAAACGGAAAGCTGGAGGAGTCTTTAAAAATAATGCAAAATTTGGGGCGCCTGGGTGGCACAGCGGTTAAGCGCCTGCCTTCAGCTCAGGGCGTGATCCCGGCGTTCCGGGATCGAGCCCCACATCAGGCTCCTCCGCTATGAGCCTGCTTCTTCCTCTCCCACTCCCCCTGCTTGTGTTCCCTCTCTCGCTGGCTGTCTCTATCTCTGTCAAATAAATAAATAAAAAATCTTAAAAAAAAAAATAATGCAAAATTTAAAAAAATTAATAAAATAAAATATATTTTTAAATGAAAGATATACGCTTCCTTAAAACTTTAAGACAATCTATTTTTTTATATTTATTGCATCATAAGATAATGCACAAGAGATCATCTAAGCATCTCATAGATTATGTTACTTGATAGTTTTCTCTTACAGTTCAGGGAGTATCTTGATTCAAATATCCCAATATCAAATCACAAAATGTCTTTATTCTTCACTGTAAGATTCTGCTATACTTCTATCAGGAAATATGACTAGCATGCTATTTGTACAATATTCTCGTCATTCTTCTATGAATCTTCTATATACAATCTTCCTATATGTGCTTCTATACACGATACTGTAGTCACCTCTCTATAAGGAAGAGAGTGAAAGAGGCTGCCATTGTGTCTGCATTTAATGACTTCTTTCCATCTGTTTGGCTGCTCCTACTGACACCAGAAAAGATTACACTGTTAGGGCAACCACTGTTTGTTATCTTCTTATGCTGGCTGTCCAGCTGCCTAAAGGGCTATAACCACCATTTCATCTTCTGGAAACTTCTAACTATTATTTCCTACAAATCAGCCTAAACCAGCTTGCAGCATATAAAGTAACTGACTAAGTATTCTTCAGCAGATAGGGAAGAATAGTAAGAGGCACCGTGCACAGAAATTCACAAGGGTAGCTGTATGATCATTTCATGTTCTGGTGACAACAGCAACAGGTGGGCAGAAAGAATCTATTATTCTCAAACTGGCAGACGAGTTTGTCACCCCTTAAGGAAGTACAAAGGCTGACCTCTGTTAGTCACTGTTACTGAATCATTATGGTTCAGTAGACAAACAGTACAGAATTCATGGTCAAGCAATCTGAACACTGTACTAACTAGCTGTATAGTCATGGGACAATCACTTAAACTCTACAAACTTTAATCTTTTTGTTAGTAAAATAAAGGGATTAATCTGTAAGGCAGCAATAGTAACCAATGCTTATTAATAAACCACCATTTCCAAGGATGACATCAAGCCAAATATTCAGGTAAGAAGAATGAACACATTATCAACAACAAATTTTTAAGTCTGGAATAAAAATGAAAGGAAAATCCATATTCCATATTTCATCAAACCTAAGGTGCTATCAATTTTAAAACATACTATTAAAATAATTTCTGTTAAAATTGGCAGAAAAATGCTGCCAATTTAACCATGACATAGCATTAATTAGAAGACAGATCATAATTTCAGAAATGCAGAAGTGAAAAATGTATTTTAGAATTAATGCAATACAATATTCTATTAATTTAAAACAAATGCTCAACATAAAATTGAAGAATTTAAGAATCTGACCACATTCTGATATGTTACTCACTGGAAATTTAAAACCACATTCCCACTGTAAGACCACATTTCAATCCAATATATCATAACCTGATAGAATGAGAATTGGTTGTAACATCATAAGTAGAACAAAATGCAAATAGGTTAGAGTACCTTAAAATTGGATTCCTTTAGTACATAAAAGTATTAGTATGTATACGTGAATACAGCCCTTCTCCAAATGTTCTATTCAGCTAAGTCTACAAAGCAATGCAATTTGTTTTATTTATCAAACACACCAGAAGTAATATAATCAAATACAGTCAGTAGTTAAGAAGACAACATAGATAGTTCCTATGGTGATTAATAGTCATTATTTCATAGATAACTTATATTTTTCATATTAATGATAAACTAATTTAGATATTCTGCTTTTAAAAAGTATATTGAAATTGAAGGAATAAAAAATTTTCAGAGATGGAAGAGACCTTAACACAACCAGTTCTTTTCCTTCACATGAGGATAAACCAGCCTGTACAAAAAGACACGAGCGAAAACTTAAATTCTGAAATTATAATGCCTCAGATTGAGAATTATTTTTAACTTCAGAAGTAAACAGATAAAAGGAGATAAGAGAAAAAAACAGTTTTATACAAGTACTGCAGCTAGTATTATTTACTCCATAAAGGTCCCTTAATAATTTGATTTCAGGGTGGCCAAATATATCCTTTCACAATGTATCTGAAAACAAATGTCATTATTAGAAATACATCAGAACTCACAGATGCAGAGTGATTCCCATGTCTCTCAGTTCTTTCACAGACAGCAGTGGAGAGATGATATCTTGGCCAAATCTATCATAAATGAGCACCTAGTTAAAAAAAAAAAAGCATTTCTGAAACATCATTATCAGTGAACAGTCAATGAAGAACTCATATTAAGACAATGTTGAGGTACATTTTATTTTAATAAATTATGTATGCTGAATTCTTTTACTTACCTCAACTTAATATTTTCCATCTTTTACCAAAATGTCCATTCATGTCATAATCTATTTTTTAAAGTATGATTACTTAGGCTAAAATAGATTAATATAACATAAATTTATTCTCCTAAAACATTTTTTCTAGGATAAAAAAGCATGGTAGAAACCATAAAATATTCATCTTAAGCTAATAATAAAGGACTTTGAACATACAGCAAACTCACATACACTTCCCCACTGAGTTCGCATATATCCTTTCTAAAAAGAAAGAAGTAAAAATTAGTCCCTCTCAAAACTAATGTGTAACAAGTGTAAAGAAAATCTGGTAATTTAAGCATCTCAGGTTAATAAGATACTCATTTAAAAAATTAAGTCCCTCAAGAGTACCTGCTAGCCTTATTTTGTTACATACATTTTTCATATTCTAAAATATTAAAACTGACATCTTTGGGGGGGTAGTAAGAACTCTTGAGTCTTCTAACTCAAAATCAGTTTTAGAGTTAAAGCAAAGAAAAGAGAAACTTCAATTAGTGTTTTTTCATAACTACTTCAATAATTCTTTATGGAGTAAGAAATCGCTAATGAGAGGATGAAACATGCTGTTATAAAAAAATGCTTTTCCTATATGCCAGCATTTCCTTTAGAAAAGCTAAAACTCAGGGCATCTGGCTGGCTCACTCGGAGGAACTTGCTACTCTTGATCTCAGGGTCATGAGTTTGAGCCTCACACTGGGTGTAGAGATTACTTAAAAATTAAATCTTTAGGGGCACCTGGGTGGCTCAGATGGTTAAGCATCTGCCTTCAGCTCAGGTCATGAAATCGAGCCCCATGTTGGGCTCCCAGCTCAGTGGGGAGTCTGCTTCTCCTTCTCCCTTTCCCTCTGCCTCTGCCTCTCCCCCTGCTTGTGCTCTCTCTGCTTCTCTCTCTTTCTCCCTCAAATGAATAAATGTAAAAAATTTACAAATAAAATAAAATCTTAAAAAAAAAAAGGAAAAGCCAAAACTCTTTCGCTCTAGTTATAAGACGTTGGACGTTTCATGTCTCAAAATTATCTTCCCTCTTTAAATCTCAGTATATTTGTATTATTAATCTTGTGATATAGACATAGTGGGAAGGGAGAAAATTTGACACAAATCTGTACCTAAGAAATTTTCAAGCTATTTAATTCAAAAACTTAATACAGGCTTTAGGAACAATAAATGAGCATTGCTTATGCAAGGGGTAAAAGAGGATGCCCACAAATAAACATGAAGAAAGCAAAAATTAGGGGATACTCTGAAGCTTAACCTATGAATTCAAAATAGATGCCTTTAACCACCTTTAGAGTTAACCCAAAGGACTTAAAGGACTCATTAGAGTTTTTGAAACATCCATAATAGTAATCAGGTTGACTTGTTCTCAATTATTAGCAAAAAAGAAGTACAAAGTGACTATAAACTAGTAAGTTTAAACCTAATCAGCTGTATTCTAACCTCTCTGAAGAAAGAAAGTAGGAAGTTTAGAATGAAGAAGCTCAAGGGACAGGAATTTTTAAAGTTTCTCCAGCATTTCTCAAAGGAAAAAAATTACAGATTGCTTTCCAGTCCAATTAACAGTTTCACTGACAGTTTTATAGATCATGAACTAATAAACTGGCATTCTAGATTACAGATCACTCTCTCATGAGTTAGTTAAAATAGACCAGTCTCCCTGAGTCTGACTAACCTTGAACAAGCTTGCAAGATCCAAATTCGGGATTTGCAAAGCTAAGGAACAAAACATCAACCAGAGTGAAGACCTACTAGTTAGAGGCCAAGAGATCAGCTGGATTCCCTAGATGAATATTACTATCCTTGCCTGTCTCCCTCCATAAAGTGTTATTAAAAAGATTCACATTAAGAGGCTCCTGAGTGGTTCAGCTCAGTTGAGCATCCGACTCAGGTCATGACCTCAGGGTTGTGAGACAGAGCCCTATGTTGGGCTCCCACTGACTGTGGAGGGTGCTTAAGATTCTCTCTCTCCCTCTCCCTCTGCCCTACCACCAACCCCCTACCACCTGCTCACACGTGCACGCACTCTCTCTCTCAAAACAAACAAAACCATGTTAAATAAACTATTCATCCATTACAACTAAAATGTGCTACTGTTCAGCACTAACAAGAAATTCCCTCCAATCACCACCAATAAGAGCCAAGAAAAAGGAAACAGTCCCCATTAAAATAAGGTCTCTTACCTTCCATACTGGTTCTCCAGTGCTATTTTTAACATGAGGCACATTGAAATTCAACATACGCTTCAAAGCCACTGGAAATGAAAAGGTCTTATTATATATTATCATTATTTTTCAGGATTTCAATCCACGCCCCCCACATTTATTACTTACCACCTCAAAACAAAATGCACAAATCATTCTAGTAAAAATGATTAATCAAATGACTGGATATGCAGAAGCAGGATAAGACTTTGTAAGACCATTTCATCAACAGCTAACTGGCAAGTGTTTGGGAGATTTTTCTGTCACCAGATGAAAATGTGAAAAATGTTCTGGAAGAAGCCTTTCTCATTCCTCATGATAATCCCACACTACATTTTTTCTAAGTCTTTAAAAATTTTATTTTAATTCCAGTATAGTTAACATATAGTGTTATATTAGTTGCAGGTGTACAATATAGTAATTCAACAATTCTATACATTACTCAGTGCTCATCATGGTCAGTGTACTCTAATCCTCATCACCTATTTTACCCACCCACCCCCACCGCCCCTCTGATAACCATTAGTTTGTTCTCTATAGTTAAGAGTCTGCTTCCTGGTTTGTCTCTCTTCTTTTTCCTTTGCTTGTTTTGTTTCTTAAATTCTACATATGAGTGAAATCATATGGTGTTTATCTTTCTCTGACTTATTTCACTTAGCATTATACTAACTCCATCCATGTTGTTGCCAATGATAAAGGGTTAGCATCTAAAATATATGAAGAACTTATACAACTCAACAACCAAAAAACAAATAATCCAGTTAAAAAATGGGCAGAAGACATGAACAGATATTTCCCCACACTACATTTTATACAGAGGCAAAAAGAAATTTTATCAACTGCAAATGTGCAGTGGTCTCAATAAGCTGTTGTCTACTGTTGGGCTGAAAGCATAGATCAGGATCACATGAAAAACAAAAATTATGTATATTTAAGTGGTTCATATACAAAACCCTCATACAGTAGGTCTATGTTGTATTTATCTTGCAGTACACTTTATGACCAACTTATCTCATTAGATTCACTGAAAAGTTGTGTTGTTTAATATATGCTCCATGGAAAAAGTGAGACTTTCACATAGATATGGTAGATAACTGCTGCTAAGAAAATATATAATTTCTAAAATCAAAGCAGTTATGCTCTATATGTTATTGTACTTTGAGGTTTTTATTGCTCATCTTCATGTGTGATAGCAGACTCAGAAACATTTTCTAAGGAAAATAAAAATCTCACTATACTTCTATGTGAGGTTGAGAATGCCAATATTCAAGGAAGGGTATTAGTTAGGTAATTTAATTTTTAAGATTTGTCAGCCCTGAAATCAACTTGGCTGATTTTTAAAAGCATTTGCATTGGGCTTTATTAAGTAATGCAAAATAATCTACAAGTCAACTCCTACCTATATAATATGTAATACTACATACTGTACAGTATATATAGTATATATAATTTATCATGTAATATTCAAATCACCAGTGTTATCAATTTATAGATTGATTCATTCACTAGAAGAACTTCTATTAAATGCTTATTTCTTTAGGTAGGTAAAGTAATATCAGTATACATACAGACATGACTTTATGGTAAAATGTTAGCAGCTAATGCCTAGCCAATAATACACACTGCCAATAATTCACAGCTGCTTCAAAAGCTTACAGATGTTATTATATAAAAAAACACAAACACACAAAGAAACCACTTTGGTACTTAAAACTGAAATAACATAGAAGGCATACAGGGTGCTGCAGAATTAACTCTCCCATTGAGCTTTAATGAGTTTTCCTCCCACTTCCAGGTAATACAGACATCACCACCCTGGCACCCATGGCCTAACAAAGAGAAAATCTTGTTTCTGGGAACAGCTGTTCACATTCTTGACCCAGTGCAACTAGGAAAAACCACAGCCTGGGCTGCATGTGAGTCCCAGGTGTATAGAGTTCTCTAGAGCTAGGCCTTACCTTACTGAAAAAGGTGTTTCACAGCAGATATTCCCACATTTACCTTCTCAGTCCCATCTAGGTTAAGTTTTCTCAACTCTGACACTTGACTAACTTGTTAACAGAGATTTTGACAGAGTGGATTTGTTAATAAAGTACAAGGTCTGTGTTTAAAGAATGTGTAAGAATATAATTACTTTCATCAGAGTAACTCCCTAAAGGCTTAAATCATTGCTTTTAACTGAAATAGCAAACTAATTTTCCTTACTACCCTAAATATACCATCCACAGTTCTAGGCTTGGTTATTGTAGTTTCACCCTTACCTGGAATGTTTTCTTCACTCATTCGTTATATATTCAACTGTACTTACTATTCATTCAGCAAATGTTTAGTGATTGTTGCTGGACACTGTTCCAGCTGTTTGCACTAAACAACAGATTGAAAAAAAAATGACCTATCCTCAAGAAGCTTTCATTTTAGTTTGGAGCAAAAGACAACAAAGTTAAGTTAAACATGTAGCATGTGAGATCATGATAAATGCTATGGAGAAAAACAAAGGAAAGAGGGAAGAGAGAGTTGCAGTGTAATTTTAAATAGAGTAGCCAAGAAAGGCCTCCCGAGAAGGTAACACTTGAGTAAAGGTCTAAAGGAGGTGAAGGACGGAGACACCCAGTTCTCTCTGAAAGCATAGTCCAGAAAGAGGTAACAAATAAAAAGGCTCTATAGTGGGAGCATTCTGGTGCATTCAAGGAAAGAGGAGAGTAACAGGGAGTGAGGTCAGAAAGTTAAGTGGGGAACGGATTATATAGGCCCTTGTAGACCACTGTAAGATTATTCTGGCTTTTACTATGATTGAAACGGGAAGCTGTTGAAGAGTTCTGCGCAAATATGTGACAAGATCACTTTGGTGCTGTATGAAGAAAAATGAAGAGGAACAAGAATATAAAAGCAAGGAGACTAAATAAGAGGTTGCTGCAAAAATTCATGGCGTTTTGGACCTGCAGTGATAGCAATGACAATAATCAGATTATGGATATATTTTCAGAGTAGAACTGATAAGATTTACTCACAGATCTGATATGGGATATGAAAAACAGAAGTCAAGAATCCTTAAAGGCTTTTGACCTGAGCAACTAACTACAAGGACGGAATTGACATTCTGACCTAAGCAACACGGACAGAGTTGCCATTAACTGATATGGGTAGACAAAGTTCAGAGGAAAGGTCTAGGACAGAGATATAAATTTGGAGATCATTAGCATATACATAGTACCTAAAGCCAAGACGCTACAGAGATTACTGCAAGAGAGAAAGCAGTTGATTTGTGGCTCTCCAATGTTGAGAAGTGGGGATGTTGAGCAAGAACCCTCAATGAAGAGGCATGCATGAAAAGCTACGGTAACACAGGATTCTGCCTGTTGTACTAAAGGTAAGAATAAAGAGGGGACTGTTCCAGGAAACTTTCACAAGCGAGATGACTTTTGAGGTGACCTTTAAAAGATAAATATTCTTCAAGCAGGCAAAGCAAAAAACAGGCATGTTAGTTACCCTCTCTATACCTCAGTTTCCTCATCTACAAAATGGAAACAATAATACATGTAAAATCGCTTAAAACAGTGCCTAGCAATACTAAATGCTCAATATCAGCTATTATCCCAAATAGACTGCAAATTCCTCTGTCTCATAGTGTCCTGTACCTAGAATATTTGAGAATTGATTTTGATTTACTTCCCAAAACATTTTCAATAGTCATCAGGGAAATGTTTACTTCCGCTACTATAGCACATATATAGGGTTTTACCTTTCTCTGAAAATAAGACAGAACTCAACTAGAGTAGTAATTTGATAAATGATTAATGTGACATAACCTCTCTAGTTATAAGGTGAAATCTCACTATAATGTTTATTTCCATAGAAATCAAAATTACAACCATACAAATTTCATTTTTCGAAAAGCTCCTTTGTATTGGTTAAGTCTTCCTTGATATGTTGTTGTATTTTAATATGTAGTACGACCTAATTCATTGAGCTTCATTAAGCTGTCAGAACTATACTGCAAAGACAAGTGGGGCTTCTATTTGCTTACAGATAAAATGTATGGCAAGTATTCCCCAAATCTTACTTATTTAAATTATGACTAACTTCATCTGACAGCTTATACTAAATTATCTAATGGGAAAAGCAGAATACAATTCCATATGCACTCTGTGTCATTACTAGATTAAAATCTATCAATTTTTTCTTTGAATTCTAAAGGAAGGAATCAAGCACAACCAATATTCCTTCTGTAAGCCATATTAATTATAACCATTTATTTTTCATTTCAAATTAACATGCAAAAGAACATAATTACAAGGGACAAAATTTCCAAATATGCATATTCTTGATGGTTTGATTCTATTAGCTCCTCAGAATTAACAGCTTGCCAACTTTCAGGGCAATTAACCAACAGGCATAAACAATTAGTTTGTAGCTAACAGGTATAAACCATGTTTATCAGTTTACAAAAAATAAGGAAAAACAGTAAGATGGAAAAAATATCGAAGCTCAAGGGAATATGTACCTTTCAAAAAAAGATTTCACTGTACAAATGGAAGCTATATAACTGCTCTATCGAGTATGAAACTAATAGTTTTAAAATACTAATCTGTCAAACGGTTAAAATGACAAAGCTACTAATTCATTTGCTTTTTGTCATTCTTCAATTCCATGCCGGCAAGCTAAAGATGGAAATCTTTATCACTAGGCATTTCTCTTCAGGTTCCCCCAAAAAACTGGTCCAAAGGAGAGAAATAGCAGAACGTAAGCTGCTCTGAAAGAATACCTAAATGTTGTAACTGTGGAGGAAGTACCAAAAACGAAACTCCTTCAACATTAAAACTAGCAGAGAACTGAACCATGCACAGAAACAAACCCAGAGACTTCAAAGGTGGCAAGAGAGGGGGGGAAATGCCAGCTGCCAGATCTTCTTGTGATACCCTTATGAAGCCCCGTAGAAAAGGGACAAGACCAGAGTCGTAGCAAACTACCCACCCTGAAGCCCCTTCTCCTGAACCACGTATGAGGGGCCGAGTTCTCAAGCTATTGGCATCTTCCCTAAAAACTCAAAAGGGGAGGGGCTCTCAATGCTCTAGGAACTGGAACTGAGCCGCTGGGGGGGCCGTCTCTGAACTGCACGCACCCCGACCGAGGGAGGGCGACAAGCAGAGGAAGAGGATATCTCCACCGCAGGCGTAAAACCGCAGGGAGAAGAGAATAAATCGTACCGGTTTGTCTCTCTCGAATACTGGCTGCTGCAGCGGCCGCCATCTTGACTCCCACCATCCACTGCACGGTTGGCAAGCACAACCAGAGGATTACGTGGCCACCCCGACTGCCCCGGAAGCAAAGCCCTAAGGGGCGGGGCCGAGGGAGGATCTTGGGGGCTGGATCCCGCCTCCTTCATCTTTCCTCGGAACTGGGAGACCCGGGGAGATAATACCTGATCGCCCGGTAGTGTTTACTTTTCAGCTGTGACTTAGTAGGCATTTTTATCCTACCTAATCAAGCCACAGCTTCTCAAATGCTAGCTGCTTTAAATTGAACTTTTAGGGAGGAGCGTGGTTGTTAGTGATTAAATACTAAATTGGTCGTTTTCAGATCTCTTAAATGTGGAGAATGCTCTAGGGGTTTAAGGATCACTGGACTAGAGTAAATGAAGCTCCAGGAACAAAGTAGGCGTTTAAATGCTAGCTCCTTTCTCTGTTTCCAAGTGCAGCAGAGGTCTCCCCTTTGTCCCCTTTTTCAGGGAAACAGGCAGTTTTGGAGCACTGCTCTAATCTGGCAGATTTCTCAATCTCATCTGTTAGGCAAAATGATCTAGTTTTATGGTGTTGTTTTGCCTACATGAACACAGACGCTAGGAAGGTACGAAATGGCAAATTAGTATCCTCCTCCCTTCCTTTTAAGTAACTGCAAGATCACATAACGGGTGGGGGAGGTTAGTGGACAGAGCTGGTATTTTAATATACGCCTGAAGCCGTGTGATGACAAAACGTATTCGCTATTGATAACTGATTATATTTTTGTGTAATTATTTTTCGACTTTATCGAGGTATAACTGACAAAATTTGGAAAGTAAAGTTTACATCCTTATGATTTAACACTGTGAAATGATTCCCCCCTTCTAGTTATCACATCCATTACCTCACATATTTATCTTCGTTTATTTTGGTGAAAACATTTAAAATCTACTCAGCAAATTTCAATTATACAATAGTTATCAACTGTAGTCACCATATATATTAGGTAGGTCTCATACCCTATTCATCATACAGCTGAAAAGTCACATCGAATGAACCATATGTGGAATCTAAAAAAAAAAAAAAAAAAAAGCCCAATTCATGGAAACAAACCAGTCGTGGCTACCGAGGGCTGGTGGGTGGGAAAAATCATCGGTTGATAAAAGGTTATGAACCGACATTCTTTACCTTTAAGAATTGCATCATCTCTCATTTTTACAGCTAATTGGCATATTCACTAAGAAATTACTGTTGGAATAGTTTTATTGTTATTTTGAAGGAATATTTTGAAGGAATCACCAATGATCTAGGTGTACTATAATTAAACAGAAATGACAATTCCTGCCCTAGGGGAAAGTTCTAAATTGTTTGTCTTCATAGAATGTAAAACATACACTTCACTATCTTCCAATATCTGAGAGCCCAATCTTGTTCATTTGGGTACTTTCACTTTCAAATGCAAATCTATAAGCTAACCATTTCAGTTCTATCATAGACTTCTTCCCAAGACTGTCCTATTAATATAAAACATTAAGACAATGTTTAACATTTATATACAGTATATACATATGCAATGATAAAAACTGTCCTGACCAAGGAGTGCACATAGGGTGGGCAAAATAATGTATAAAAAAATATACCCCACAAAATGGTGGCAGTAGACAAATTGACCCTGTAAGGCTGAGACTGAGAATTTGTTATGCATTCTTAGAATAAGCAAGAATCAAACTATGGCTTCGAAGTGTTAACCTAATACTGTAGACTTTTAACTAACTGGCTCTACCTATCCAGATTTTTGGCTTAAATAATTTATTCTGGCAAACTATTATTTTACATTAGGGAATAGTTTTAACACAGAATGCTTCAGGATGTCTCATTCAAGAGAGGTTCTCAGGTGTCAGCCAACAACTGCCTACAGGATCTCTCAAATATGAAAAAGGTCTTGTATCTATTTAGTATTGTCAGAATCTTAACCTCAATAAATCCTAACAAGTTTTTTAACTTAGTTCATATAAGCACTTCACATTTAGTAACATGAACATATTTATTTAGGAAACATCATTATAAGTTATCATGTTTTCTGGTTACATCTGAAGTCAAAAAAAGGGGATGGGGGAATAGGCTGCCGTATCAACTATAACCTAGCATAATACCTGGCATACAGTAGGTATTGGAATATGTTTGGCAACTGGAAAAAATAACAATCAAATGAGAACTTGAAAATTGGGTCTTTTCAAAGCAACCCAAATTTTTCTAAACTACATATATATTCAGGTAATCCATTATTCAATGTGTTCTTCTACTCTGTGTTGCATTTCTTAAAGCATAAACACTAGTTTAATAGCTTAGTGTAAAACTATCAGTGAAGAATGTGATAACCCCTATATAAAAGAATTACATATAAATAGAATTTTGTTCTAATCATTTTCTTATAATGACTAAATCCTAAAGGCAAAGTCATGGAGAAAACTTACCTATTATAATCTCCTTTACTTAGCATTCAGCATTGAGTACAAAAGTTCCAATAGTTTCCATAAATTTCGGGAAAAAATTATTACAAGTTTGGCATAAAGTAGAAGCCAAAGTGAATTCTCAGGTTAGTAATCAAATTAAGGCTTTTACTTGACCCAAATAATGGCTTATTCATAATATGGAAATTAAATATTACAATGTATAAAATCATAACCCAGTTTCTGATGCGATATTTTAAAGAAACTTTAAATACTAAAACATTAAAATGAGTAAGTACAAGAATAGTAAAGAATTGTATAAAAGGTCTTCAGATGAAGTTCCTATACCAAAAGGTTTAAAAAGTGTCTAAAACAATGAATTTAAAACTAATCAAAGACTATTAACAGTAAACGTACAATAGATGAATTTATGGTTTTCCTCAATATTGAGAGCAATAGAAAACAAACTTGAAATATATGGTATTTAGACAATTGAAATAGTTAAGAAATACAAATACACATTTATAAGGCTTTATGGCATAATTACTTTTAAAAATCAACGTCAGTAAGAGTTGTGTACTGGCTAGAACAATGAATAGAAAAAGAACATCACAATGTCAACCATGTGACATAGTAACACTGCAGAAAATAAATAACCTATAGGATTCTTTGCTATGCCTTGACTATGCAGACTAACCTAAAAATCAAACTAATAGAACATCCTTAAACCTAGAAAATGCTTTGCAACGAATATGCTTCACTTTAAAATGTGAATATCCTAAATTATTATATACATCACACATTATCCCAAAGGCCCTGTTTACACATAAAATAATGAAATGAAAACTGAAATACTGTTTTTATAGTCAACCCAAGCACATGGCTTCTCCACCACCCCACCCCACCCAAAAACTGTGTGAAAGTTCATCAGTTTTAATTACCATTGTAGAAGTTAAAATTACAAATGACCAGAAAATAGCATTAATTAGATATTTTGGTTTCTATTGGTTTAATGGCTTTTTAAATTTTATAAAAACTAGGTACAGTTGAGAAATATCCAATTTATCAACACATTTGGAATAAAAGCTGTATGGCAAATTTGAAGTTTGTATTAGATATTCAAATTCTTAATCCTTGAATTACTTTTGATGATCTAACAATTCAATACAAGACAAATAAATGCCTCGTATAATGTTCTTAAAAACTTCAAGTTAAAATGAAACTTGAATTTGCTGGATCTTTCAGTAAGTGTAACAAAGAAAATTATACTAGGATTATGTTTAGTTTTCCTTTGGTATTAAGAGATACATCACCAGTATCAAATCGATCCTGTTGTTTTTCTTTGGAAATACCAATAATTTAAGGTTGTCTTGGGGAGGATGAGAATATGATGGTAGTTGATACCTGTTTTGTATATCAAAACAAATGTGGTTAAAACCAACCTCTCATAATGATTTACCTCTCATCCAATTTAAATTTACTTTGTTGGAAAACCCATTTATGTTTGATAATAGATTAAGAACATAAAACTTTTCCACTTACTTCTTTTGCAAGAGTATAAAAATGGGGACATACCTTCAAATTGTTTTTACATGATTTCTTGTCACTTTTAGGTATTCTTTGACTTTTAGTAATATTAATAAAGTTTAAAAGGAAAGGTAAATAGTTTATAGTACGATACAATGAAACACAGTAGTTAATTCTCCATAGCGAGATTAGAGTGGGTTTTTCATTCTATTTCTATTTCTTTCTCACATATTTTTACACTGCTTATATAATAACAGATATCTTTCAAGAGCAAAGAAGGTAACTGTATAATGCAATGGTACCAGCTTACCTATCATACAACCAACTCGATAATAAATAACTGTCAAAGAGTCAAACCTATCACATGGTAAACCACAGAGATAATTGACATACCCCAAATGATTCTGGATTAGATATAATGTGGTTTCATACCACATATGGGATACAGAGGAAAAAAAAAAATCCTATGATTAAAGCCTAGCCTTTAAACACTTTTTTAGGTATTTTCAACTATATTTTATCCACCTCAGAAGTGTCCTTAAGACTATAGAACGTCAATAGGTTCTAGAATACTTGTGCAATTCTGCTTTTTCATATAATACTTCCCATTAGGCATAATCTAATTGCAGTGTGGGTCTGTTTCAATATAAATCAGTAATCTAAAACCATTTTTAACCAATTTAGTGCCATCCTAGAAAAAATACTTATAACACATATCCCAGAATATATGCCCTTTGATTTATATAACAGGATTTATCAATTAGCTTTTCTATTTAATGTTTTAAAATAAAATAATTTGAAAATTACATAAAACTAGAAAAATCATTGTGACATCCTATAGACAATCCTACTTTGCAGAAACAGTGAATACAAGTTTATATATATATATATATATATATACCATGCTATTATACTTGAAAAAAGTCTGTACAGCTGTTTTAAAACTATTTATATTAAAGTTTATGTTGCATGTATATTACGAAAATAGAAAAATATCATCAACTTTGACTGGTACATGTTAACAAAAAATTTTTTTGCTTAAGTGGCCAAAACATTTCTTTATGTTCATATAAATTTTATTGGGCCAAGAAGCTGACAAGTTTGTTCAAATAATGGACAGATTTCTGAAACAAAAAGTATCAATAGCAGCTTTCAAAGAAGCATTTCTTTGTTCAAAACATTTTAATGTCCAATGTAGTGAGAACTTTCTTCCTTTTCTAGTCTTAGAGTGTTTCTTATGGCAAAGTCCATATTTTCTTGAAATTCTTGATACGTATTGGTGATTGGAAGAGCTAAACAGTTATTACACTTGTTTCCAACAGGAAAATCCATATGAAGGCACTCAATTGAAGGAGTGGGTTTAAATCCCGCAGGTGGAATGGAACTGCAACCAGTTGCAAAAATAAGAATGTCTTCCATTGTTATTGCAGATTTACCATCTGAAAAGTTTACCAAAAAAGAAAATCTGTGTTATATATATTACTATCATCATAGACTCTTTCCCAACTAGACAGGGAATATTTAAGAGACTCTAACATCTGTCTATCTTGGGCAAAATAAGTCACCAGATCAAGCACAGTAACAGGAAAATAGTACACTCAATAAATGTTTACTTGAACCTCAAAGTATAACTCAAAAAGTCATTTAATTGAACTACTCATTATATATTTGAATGTCTTCTCTAATATAAAATTATCATATAATCCAAGAGGTTCAGGGGGCATGATCATCACTATTTGATACACTAGTTCATCAAACTCAGAGAAGAAAACTAAACGGTATAAAACAACTGAATAACCTGGCTAAAAAACAATTTCAACTCAAGGTTAAATCTTTCCCACTCTATTAAATGGAATGATTTTACATTGCTAATGCTCAATGATATTTAACTTAAAACTGAGAAAGATGACATACATAATAATTAGCTTTAAGATTATTCTATGCTGTGGCAGTCACTCATATCACCTCAAACTACCTGGAGGAAAACAAATTGCAAAATTCAAATTTACTCTGTAATCTTTCTTCATCCCTTTGAACTCAGTCATATACACTTGTTTTGAAATTTTGTAAATGTGGAGTTGGGACAAGAAAGTCTTATTACCAAAAGGCAAAACTCAAATAAATTAATATACTGAAACAAATGTTCTATGACAGTTAAATAAAAATGAACATTCACATACCCTCAACAGCCTGTAAGTAACTGTTCCAAAATCCCAAAGCCTGTACGTCAGATAATGCGCGTACTGTAAAAAGATCACTAAGGATTTTTGCCGATAGATTCTCAGGTTTATGACAGAAGATGCTATAAAAGACTTCTGGGTAAGTCTGAATTTTCTCCAAAACACCAAGAGTTTTCAGACCCTGCTTAAAACTTAAGAGAAGATAAACAATAAATCAACAATCATACACGTTTGGTATTATAATTACAAATGAACATTTCTAGCTAATTTACTATCACATATTCTTAGATGTGAGGAAAAATATATAATATAGATATACATGACATGATACTTTTAAATCAATAACAAGCAAGTATATTAATATAAAATTAATTTTATCTGCCCACACTATTTGATTTTATAAAATAGTTTTAAAATTAAACCAAAAAAATAAAAATAAAATTATGCTAATAATTTAAGAGGAAAAAAGTAGACATGTGAAGTATTTTACACTACAAAGCTATATTAAAATGAAGTTTCCTAGGAACTGCAAAGAAAAAGAGCAATAAATCTTAGTCACAAAAAAATTAAACTTATGTACTGCTAAAAAGAAATTAACAAAGACAAAGTGGGAATATGTATGACAGAAAACTAATTTCTCTAATATACAAAAAATACAAACCATTTTTCTAAAAGAACAATTTAATAGGAAATTAGCAAAATATGAATGGATAATTAACAAAATACAAGTAACAAGTAAATTACTTTAAATGCACATTCTCACTAGTTAGGAAAGAATGGAGGTATATTTTTATCCATCTGACTAAGCCCTACCTGTGGCTCTGGATCTCCTACCCACATCCTTAGGTACCCTGCTACAGATTCATCTCCCCTTCTACTGGCTCTTTCTCAAGAGCACAGAGCTTATCTTTCCCATTTTAATGGAAAAAAAAAAATCATTCAATCCCATGTTTTCCTTTTAAGGCAACCTACTTGAAAGACTTTATCTACATTCACTGCTTTCATTTGCTATTTCCCATTCACTTTTATTCCACTCCTGTCTATGCCTGAGGAAAAACTGCCCTAAGTTATGAATGATTTCCTTCTAAGGCATCAGTCTTCTGGTTTCCCTTATTTCTCTGGCCAGATCTTTTCAGTCTCTTACAAAGCTTCTTCTTTCTTTACTTTGCCTTAAATGTTGCTGTTTGTGCCTCACAGATCTGTAACATGGCCAATTTCTCC
Source organism: Ursus arctos (assembly GCF_023065955.2). Lineage (NCBI taxonomy): Eukaryota > Metazoa > Chordata > Mammalia > Carnivora > Ursidae > Ursus > Ursus arctos. The sequence goes on along the minus strand of NW_026623053.1, from coordinate 12,037,088 downwards.
TCTCCCTTGTCCTCTCCCATGGCTGTATTTAGCAGGTATACACTCATCACTATAAAATCTATTATTTTGGGGAGCCTGGGTGGCTCAGTCAGTTAAGCGTCTGCCTTCAGCTCAGGTCATGATCCTGGAACCCTGGGATTGAGGCCCACATCAGGCTCCCCCTGCTGTAGCAGGCAGTCTGCTTCTCTCTCTGCTCCTCACCCCACTTGTGCTCTCTCTCTCTCTCATTCACTTGATCTCAAATAAATAAAAATCTTAAAAAATAAAATCTGGCTTTGTCTTAAAAAAATAAATTAAATGTAAAATAAAATCTATTATCTTTAGCTCAGAAATATATCCAACAGGCTAATGGGTACCATATATTCCAAGCACCCAAACGTATTAAGTGCAAAAGAAAGTTAATCACCTTACTACTAAAATCTAAACCATAATTGCTGATATATGCCTCCATTATCCATCAAATTAGTATAGTTGAATCTAAAAGTCCTCAAGTATTTCCTCTTTCATTTCATATTACCAAGTCCTATGAATTTCCTTGTCTGAAATCCCTTTTATCTGCTCATTTCTCCATATACTCCTTCACCACCCTATTACAAACCACCTGAAGAGGAACTGTTTTACCAGGTGTGCAAATTCCCAAGTTCATTTTCCATGCTGTAGTACTAGGCATGTGCCAGAAATAAACCCCAATACTGTCATTTATCCTGAGACAGACTAAACGGAGTCCTAGCCCCGCAACCCCTGCCAATAAGTCTACATACTATTCTCTGGAACCTATGAATGTGATCTTATTTGGAAAAAGATTCTATGCAGATATAATTAAAGATCTTGAGATCAGCCTATCTAGATTATTTGGGCTGGCCCAAAATCCAATGACAAGTGTCTTTATAAAACACACACACAAAGGAAAAGGCTATGTGATATAGATTCTAAAAACAGAAGTATTTACTACTATGGAGTGATCTCCAGTATATACTGCCAGTTTAAAAAAATGACTAGGAAAAAGGGTGGATGGTATGTTACTATTTATCTAATAAAAGAAATTAGTACACATGCACACATATATTTATCTGCAATCATTTACAAAACTGACAAATAGAAGGATAAACAATAAAAGCCACTAAAATGATGACTTCATAAGGGGATGAAAAGTGGATGTGATAAGGATGAAAGCTATACTTCTTTGAATGCAATTTGTATCATAGAGCTGAGTTCTTTCAACATACTTTCATTATAGATTTGAGTTTGGAACCATGCAAATATTTTACAGAATTAAAAAAAAAACAATGAAATTTTTAAAAATCACTAAAAATGAAATAAAAAATGAAAATAAAATGTATATACAGTTGATAGTATAATGACACAATAAATACTCCAAATGTCTTTAAAATACAGTAATTTGACTACACAGCTCTAGAAAAATAATGTTAACCTGTTTTCAATAATAGTATGTTATTGGTGATAATGTTGGTAATGTTACTTGAGACTATTGTTTATGAAATGTGGAATAAATCAAGACAGTTATTATTTCATAATGTAATTCTCCTGTGTTGCTACGCTGACAATCGAGATTCTCAACATGGGACAAAGAAAAAGTTTAAAATCTTGTAGTAGTGAATTCGAAGTATCAGTAAAACTCAAGATGTATTTTACCTTAAAAAACTGAAACCAAAACCAAACCAAACCAACCCTATATGTCCTAGTTTGGGTCCACTGAAAAAGCTTAGAAACAATGACCAATTTGGCAAAAATAAGCATCCCTAACATCCAGATTGTAGTTTGGAAATATCATTCCCCATTCAAGGAAACCAAGGATCCTCAGTCCAAAATGCACAAAATGAGCCTGAAATACCTTGCTATATACCATACACCACGAAAGCTATTAAGATCATTAAGGTCAACATCAAAAGAACTCAAAAGAAACATAAGAACATTTCCAATGGCCAAACACGGAGACAACGAGAACTCCAGTAAGGTTAATAACGGTTGTGAACACGTCAAATATATTTAAATCTATGGGTTAAGGATACTGAAATTTTTTTAAAAAAATGATCACTTCTGAGATGGTATTATGTCCGGAATTTGCCTGAAAATAATCCTGGAGTCAGGGCGCCTGTGTGGCTCAGTCGGTTAAGCGTCCAACTCTTGGTTTCGGCTCAGGTCATGATCTCATTGGTTGTGGGATTGAGCCCCACATGGGGCTCCATGCTCAGCGGGGAGTCTGTTTGAGCATTCTATCCCTATGCCCCTCCCCCTACGAGCACTTGCTCGCTCTCTCTCTCTCAAATAAATAAATATTTTTTAAAAACAAGAAGAAAGAAAGAAAAGAATCCTGGAGTCAATAATCATGGTAGGCTAGATGAACAAGACTGGCCACAGGTTGACTGATAATTATTAGATCTGTGTGGTAATTGCATGATGTACCATTCTGCTTACTTTCATATACATTTTAAATTATTAAAACAAATAGAAAAATGTGAGAACAACCATAAGTTTCCAAACTTCTTTTACAGATTACGACAACAAAGAGTTTGAAGACCACTGCTCTGAGCTAATGATCAAGACTCATATCTACCTTGTTAATCAAAGAATGTTTAGTACCTATTACCTAGCAGACAGCAGGTACTCAATAAATAGTTATTAAATGAATGAGTGGAAATGGAATAGTTGGCTTACATGCTAAGAATTTTAAAATTTTTTGATTTAGAAAAATAATTAGAAGTTGAGGTAATGATTACTTTTCCTACCCAAGCATCAAACATTTACGTAACTCTGTATAAAATGGTTAGAACGGTATTCATCCTTTAGACATTAGTTTAAAGCATTATTTTAAAATAGCACTTAAATTTTTATCAAATATATCTCATATCACTTTAAACATGAAATCTGAGAGAATCACATATAAATAACTTACCTTTCAAAGGGTGCTTGGACTCTCTTAATTACATGGTAAACTAGTATGTCTTTTGCCAACATATATTTATCACTTAATGAAGTTATAAGTCTTAGACACCCAATAAGCTCTAGGTAGTTATAGCATTCATTTACTATTGAGTTTAAGTCAGCCACATTTGTTGCAGTATTTACCTATGAAAAGAAAATACATCCAGTTTACCCATTTACTTGTGAATGATATTTACATTTCAAATGACACTTATTACTTTATACTCAATTCTGGAGAACACCAGCATGGAGTGAAAGTATATCAAGAATTATTTTTCTAGGGGAGCCTGGGTGGCTCAGTAGTTAAGCATCTGCCTTCAGCTCAGGGCATGATCCTGGCGTTATGGGATCGAGCCCCGCATCAGGCTCCTCTGCTGGGAGCCTGCTTCTTCCTCTCCCACTGTCCCTGCTTGTGTTCCCTCTCTCGCTGCCTCTCAAATAAATAAATAAAATCTTTAAAAAAAAATTATTTTTCTAGAATAAAGGACAATCCAGTTTAATAAATAGTGTCAATTTCTGCCTTCAAGACACCTATGGTAAACTGCCACTTTAATACAGGAAATTATTTACATAAGAGATAATAATTGACATAGCACAGTCACATAGCACTAGTGAGGCAAGAAATAACCTGAGATTTCATGAAAGAGAAAGAATATCAGCTGTCTGGCCTTTAAGACTTAATGAGGGACTTAAAACAGGGATAGAATCAAAAGACTAGTTCAGGAAACAGTATAAACTAAGAATACTTGACCATTTATGTGTCAGACACTTCTACATAGGTTAGTTCTTCAACAAAGTTATACAGGGAAAGAAAGATTAAAAATAGGAAGCAGTCAATGGTCCATCTGAATACAAAATTTCCTTTTTATCTCTTCTTTCCCAAAAGTTCATTTCCCAGTGATTTATATGATTTCCCTCATTCACTTCAGACCTCTGCTGAAATCCCAGGAGTTCTTTGGCCCCTTGTTCAAAATACTACCTTCACACACTGTCAGAGGCTAATAGTTGGGTAAATATTACCTTTGCTCCCAAACCCACCACCCTGAGTTTTAGTTGATAGCCAACTTCCCTTGCAGCTAAATGTGGCTATATGTGACTAAAAGCTATCCAAAGGAATGTGAGTGAAAATGTGTCAAACTTCCCTGAACTCTACTTCTATTTCCTCCCTTAAGAGCAAGCTTCATGGGGCGCCTGGGTGGCACAGCAGTTAAGCGCCTGCCTTCGGCTCAGGGCGTGATCCCGGCGTTGCGGGATCGAGCCCCACATCAGGCTCCTCTGCTATGAGCCTGCTTCTTCCTCTCCCACTCCCCCTGCTTGTGTTCCCTCTCTCGCTGGCTGTCTCTATCTCTGTCAAATAAATAAATAAAATCTTTAATAAAAAAAAAAAAAAAAAAAAAGCAAGCTTCATGGAGATGAAGATGATATCCTAAGTAATTACACAGTGAGAGGAAAAAATCCAATTCCCTAGATAACTTGGTGTATCATAACCATACCACTAAAATACAAGCCATCTGAAAGGCCAGACAGCATCTTATGCTTTGTGGGCCATAGGGTGTCTGTCACAACTACTCAACTCTTCCACTATAGTGTGAAAGCAGTCATAGACACATAACAAATGGGAAATGGGTATGGGTGTGTTCCAATAAAACTTTATTTACAAAAGAGGCAGCAGGACAGACTTGGCCTAGAGCGATAATCTGCCAATCCCTACACTAAAATCTAGATAACAAATTTTAGAAAAATAAAATATCTGTTGGGGTCTCTGTTACAGAAGCTTAGCCTAAGCTCCAACTTATTATACCCCAAACATTATCTCCTTTCTCTTATTCTTTCTATTTTTACAATGCATTTTACTACACAACAGTATATTATATATTTATTTATCTTCTGTGTTTCCTCTAAAATGTAAATTTCAAGGAGGCAGGGATTTAAAATGGTTCACTACTGTATCTTCAGTGATGAAAATATGAGGTACATAGTTATTTGTTGACTAAATGAACAAACACTGGATAGGGGCACAGAAACAGGAATAGATAAAGCCATGAGAAGAGTTAGAAGTCTTAAATACCCTAATGAATAGCTTGAACTTTGTTCAATAGGCAATGAGAAGCCACTGAAGATTCCTGACGAAGAAAGCAACGTTGTTGAAACTATACTTTTAAAAGAATCATCCTGAATATTGGAATAATATCCTAATTGTTTAAAGTAGAAATAATTTTTTTTTAAATAGAAAGTTAAGTGATATTCCTTTTTTTTTTTTTTAAGATTTTATTTATTTATTCGACAGAGATAGAGACAGCCAGCGAGAGAGGGAACACAAGCAGGGGCAGTGGGAGAGGAAGAAGCAGGCTCATAGCAGAAGAGCCTGATGTGGGGCTCGATCCCATCACGCCGGGATCACGCCCTGAGCCGAAGGCAGACGCCCAACCGCTGTGCCACCCAGGCGCCCCTAAAGTAGAAATAATTTGAGTTTGGTATAGTAAGTACATTAGAAATAAGAGGGAAATGCTGAAGATAAACCACTTTTAGAGACAGATGACTTGACACACACTGATGAATGGAATATGGGAGAATGAAAATGACCCTTTCTCCAGAAAGGCATGGAAATAAGAAATCTTTTTAAAAGAAAAATCAGGCAAAAAAAAAAAAAAAATTACGAGGAAAATTATGAGGAAAAAACAGTTGTGTCTTAAACATGTTCGGCTCAGTGTGTTAGAAAGACTCAGACACTATCTGGATATAAAAGTATAGTGGCTCAAAAACACAGGTCTGGGAATCATTCAGAAAGGTTTTGGGCAAGAAGAAGCTTTCCAAAAGGTACAGAGGGAGGACTGTTAGGATAACACAGAATAATACCCAAGTTTCAGGGGTAGGAAGAAATGCAATATTAAAGAAAACAGGAAAGATGAATTCAAAGACAGTGATGATTACAAAAGGAGATGAGGACTTAGGAAAGAAAGGCTTTTGCACGTGGTGAATTAGATCCCTGGAATCAGCTACAAGCTAGCTAACTCGGAAGAATGTCCTGTGGGAATAGAAGCCTGACTCTAAGAAGTTAAGAAATGAGTAGCAAAGAGGAAGCTGAGACAATGAAGTTATACTAAAGTGCATGTTTTGGTAAAGAGGAGAAAAGGAAAAATCAGTTGAGTTAAAGGATCAATTTAAACTAGGATGAGACATCTTGGGCCAAATAAAAGGACACACTTCCATGTTGTTTACTTTGTGATTTTGAAACTGAGGTTTAACAAGATTAACTAACATGCCCAAGGTCAAACAGCTTATAGCAGTTATTTCAAACTAAAAACTGACTTCTGAACATTTGCTTTTAGCCATTAAACTATGCTGCCTATTAATGGAGACAATGGCTAGAGCAGGCTTAAGCAGGAAGGAGGTTAAAGGAAAAAAAGTTGGATGACTTTCATTGTCTCAGTTAGTTTCCAAATCAGTAACATGTAGGCAATGATACTTATAGGGCATTATGATAACTAAATTGAGTTTGTACAGATAATATGTAGTATGGGGCTTAATAAATGGTAACTATTTTTGGGTAGAAACATTGAATCTCCCTACATGTTTCCATAAAGAAGAAATTCAGCCTGGTCCTTCTCTCCACCTATCACACTTATCTCCCTGTAGGAGTTAGACTAAGTTTTTTGACTGGTAAGCCAAGTCCTTCCTCTTTGCAGATCCACCTGCCTATATAAAGTGCACTTTCATCTGCATTCTAGCAGAAAATAAGGAACCTGCCTTACACTGTCTCTGGCAGGGTAGATAAATCCATCTAATTCTGAGACGTGTTAACAAACCACAGACCAAAGTGACATTATCTAACAGGTTATAGCAACATTAAACCCGGCCCTTTGATCTCTAGCTGTCCAACCTTAACATATATCTCTTAATTGTTTGTGAACTCTGCTGGTAAACAGAAATATTGAGACCTCTTGACTACTGCACAAAGAGTATTATTCTATTGTAGACCCATCATTTACATTCAAATATAACTAGAACGTAGTCTGTATTATAACGAACAAGTGTATTTCTTACCCTGATTAAAATTTGTGCCACGTCAAAGTCTGAAACATCATCTAAAATTGGCTGGGTATTTTCTGGTCCATAAACAAGGCAGTTAAACAAGGTTTTAGAAAAGAAACCAGGTGAAGGACCACCATGAACCAAAGAAATGGCAAGGATTCTGCCAGCTTCATAGTAAAGATTCTCTTTCAGTGCTGTAGATATAGATGAAAATACAACTAATGTAATTATTTTATTATTATAAGATAACCATCATACATAATGAATACATAAACAGTAAGTTAAAAATCCCAAAAAACCAAGACTTAGATAAATGTAAAATAATTCACAGAAACTAGAATCATGTATAAAATATAGATCTCACCTAAATATATTTTTCTGAACACAAAATAACCTATAATAGAAAAAATGTAAACACAGAAAATCTTTAATAAAAATCACATATAATTCTTTTTTTTTTTTTCAAGATTTTATTTATTTGACAGAGAGAGATAGCCAGCAAGAGAGGGAACACAAGCAGGGGGAGTGGGAGAGGAAGAAGCAGGCTCCTAGCGGAGAAGCCTGATGTGGGGCTCGATCCCAGAACGCTGGGATCACGCCCTGAGCCGAAGGCAGACGCTTAACGACTGCGCCACCCAGGCGTCCCTAAAAATCACATATAATTGTATTGCAATAACCAGTGTGCACACTCTGATGTATGTATATTAGTGTACGGACAAATAGTTTGACTTCTGCTTTTTTTTACTTACTATATTGTAAACTTTTCTATATTATACACAATTATTCAAATCCATAGTTAATGACTAAGACTAATTTATAGATGTGCTGCAATATAAACCATCTCGTTATTACTAGCTACCTTGGCTAAGTTATATTTTCAACTATATGAGACACAATATTACAATCAACATCTATTTCCATATTCTTTTTTATACGTCTTTGATTATTTGATTAGTACAGATTCCTATATATGTTATTAGTAGTGCAAAGGATAGAAACATTTTTAAGGTTGTTTATAAATAGGGCTAAATTATTTTCCAAAATGGCACAAATTTACTCCCAAGAGTATATGCTATCTTTCTTACCTTATCATCATTTAGCTTTCAATATTTTTTTAAATTTTCATTTAAAATGTTTTAGCTACTAAACAAAATAAGTCAGTCAGAGAAAGACAAATATCATATTGTTTCATGTATATGTGGAATTTAAGAAACAAAACAGACAAGCAAAGGGAAAAAAAAATAAGAGAGACAGACACACACAAATCAAGACACAGACTCTTAATTATAGAGAACAAACTGATGGTTACGAGGGGAGAACGGTAGAGGGATGGGTGAAATAGGTCATGGTGATTAAGGAGTGTACTTGTCATGATGAGCATAGGGTGATGTATGGAAGTGCTGAATTACTATATTGTACACCTGGAACTAATATAATACTGTATGTTAACTTGAATTAAAATAAAAACTTAAAAATAAGTAAAATGTTTTAACTACTTTGATAAATCAAAAATATATCATGTAAATTTTTCCTTTATTTCTCTTAATATTGTTAAGAACAAATTATTAATAAGTAACATTATCAATATATGAACTAATAATAACATCTCAACAATAACCTTATATGCTACATATTAGCTGTCACAGTTTCTGTATCTGTTAATTGAATTCCAGAGAGGCTACATAATTAATCTAAGGATATAAAGCAACTGAAGTAGATGTGTACAAAACTGAATTCAGATTTTGTGAATTCATGCATTCATCCACTGTACCAAAACTGTCTTGAGTTAACATTACTGATTATTTGGAGTGATTTTATGTTTTTTAGGGAGTTTAGAATTAAACAGTGTGTACTATACATAGTACAAATAAACCTTGGTAGTTTCTCAATTATTTTAATGATGCTTCAGGCAACAGTAAAGAAGTTCTAGGGAATATACAGGAGAAAATTCAAAAGGAATGAAATAAATCTTCTCACTTTTTTGAATTTCCTATTATAGCAAAAGTGGTATAAAATCTCCTAAAAGAGAATGCTAGAATGAATCACTCTTCTGAAATGCATGTTTTAACTCATCATCACAAGACAGAAAAGTATCATATACATAAATGTGCATGAAAAGTTCTTGAAAGCAAAAGTACATTAAAAAATCCGTTAGATGTGGACCAGAAAATTATGTGATAAAAATCCTAGGTTGTGAAGAAACATCCTATCTGCAAATTCCAACGATGTGAACAAGAAGGGCTCAAATAATCATCCACTCCACTTGGTCACTCTAGTCAAATGAAATTAAAATGAACATAAAGTACATTTTTAAGAAGTTACACTTAATTATTATAAATTCACTCCAAGGAGGATATTGCTAAAAGAAATCAAGCCCATTCTTAAATAAAAAGTTCCACTACAAAAATTGTAAAAATATTGCTCCCCTCTCTCTACTCTTCTGTGATTCAATAAGTATTTTACTAACAAAGTGAACTACACATTTCAACCACATGGACTGAATATTAATTCTAACCAGCTATCTCTTTCATATGGTATATTCAGCAGATACAATAATAAATAAAATTACCTTGAGAATTTAGAGACAAGTTCTTTGACAAGGACCCTTCAAATACTGGTGAATTCTCAAGATGCTGCATTAAGAGACTGAGGAATTCTTGCTTTGATCCAGGATGCTCTATTCCAAAATTATCATTTTCACTGACATATGCTATTTCAATTGTATATGAAGGATTAAAGTGTTGATTTCTGAATCCATCTAAGGCACTATTCCAGATATTGGTTTTATTAATCCATAATCTTTTAGTTTTTTTTTTAATTTGAAACCCTAATTCCATCATTATTGTTGAAACGTCTCTTCTAAATTTACTGCCTTGCCTATAAAACATGAATTTAAACATAGAGGTTAAGTATTCTAAAGTACTTTACATGACACAGCAGTTATTCAGCCAATAAAAAATAGAAAAAATAATTAAAAAGGAAATTCTTCCCCAACTCCCACCCAAAAACAGACAACAGCTGCCACCAGAACCAAAAAGCTATTTGATTCTAAATTCTTGACTCCCTCCCCAATTTCCTACCAATTCAAATTGAATATCATAAAAGATCTATGAGAATGTTGAAGGATCATTATCTCAAATTTGATCAATTCAGTGGACTCAGATGTAAAAGTCAGAAGCTCAGAATCTCACCCTCCTGGCCAATGGCTATCACAAACAGTTGCTTCAAGGCATTTCAAGTTTACTAGATACTTTAATTCTCAAAGTGTGGCTCCAAACCAGCAGCAGCAACAGCATCTGGAAACTTGTTAGAAATGCAAAATGTTTTCCCCAAGACTTTATTTTTAAGTAATCTCTACACCAAATGTGGGGCTCAAACCTATAATCCTGAGATCAAGAGTCGCATGCATACTCCACTGACTGAGCCAGCCAGGTGCCCCAGAAATGCAAATTCTTGAGCTATAACAGCAAGTAAACAGAATCAGAACCTCCTAGCATGAGGCCTAGCAAGCTATGCCTTAAGACCTCCAGGCAATTGTATGGACCAGATCAATTGTCTCTGCCTCAATTTCTCCACCTGTAATGGAAATTAATGTACTCAAAATAATCTCGTTTGGAGCAATGTCCATGGATCATCTTTCAAAATCAAGTATAAATTTTTCTCATCATAAGACATTACAATGCCCCAAGGCGGACGAGGCTTTGCTTTTTCTTTCTTCACACACCCCCTATTCATTAACCCAGGTTGCAGGAAAACCAAAGTCTTTTGGAAGTGAGACAATCCTTCAGACATATGCCTTTGTGTAGTAGGTTGATTCCTTGCTCGTGCATGAAATGGAAACGCTGATGTTATTCTTTTATAATATGATGTTAAAGCATGGAACAAGTAATCGAACTTCCCTGGTATAACATCTTTGGAAAGCTACATATTAAAAGTTTTAAAACTAACGTGAACATTTTTTTAATACTAAAAATATAAAAACATCTGTATCAAGTTTTCAGTTAACACAAGTGATATCTTAAAACAGCATTTCTTCACTTTTTGAATAGTCCTTCATATTCCACTTCTATCTATAAATCTAGTTACCAAATATTTTCACAGAAATTCCCTTTACCTTCTAAGTTTTAACTTGATACTATTTTCTTTAAGATTTTATTTTAGAGAGAGAGTGTGCGTAGGAGAGTGAGAGAATCACAAGCCGACTCCCTGCTGAGCACAGAGACCCACGTAGGGCTGGATCCCAGGACCCCAAGATCACGGCCTGTGTCAAAACCAAGAGTTGGACAGAGGCTTGACTGACTGAACCACCCAGGTGCCCCTAATTTGATACTATTTTTTAACAAAAAAGTAGTACTTCATCACGCTTAGCTACTAATGTTAGTTTTGTGTATTTTTCCTATAAACTCCTTCACAAAGCTACACATATTTAAAAATCCTAACTTCGACTGAATAAATAAATACCTGACATGGTACTAAGTTATAATTCTAGTCTTCCTTAAATGTTATGAATGATTTTGAAAGCTACTTATTTTACTATGTACAGTGGTGTACGCCTGTAGTCCCAGGTACTCAGGAGGCTGAGGCAGGAGGATCGCTTGAGCACAGGAGTTCTGGGCTGTTGTGTGCTATGCCAACTGGGTATCTGCACTAAGTTTGGCATCAATATGGTGACCTCCCGGGAGCTGGGAAGCACCAGGTTGCCTAAGGACAGGGTGAGCCAGCCCAGGTAGGAAAATATTTAGGCATTAATACAATACGATAATGCTTGTAAGTACGCCTTAAACTTTCTAAAGAGGTGACATTTAGACCTCTGACATTGACAGCAAATATATTAAGTAAATGATTACACAATTTAAAAGAAAATCACTATATTAAATACGATTCCTTCCTTCCAACCAAGTAACATGGTATACTTGATATTTTAAACTACCTTGAAAATGATCTATAATATATATTTTACATCATGACTCAGTATGCAATAAAGTAAATTTCATATATATTCTACTTGCAATGCAATCGGATATTTTACATTCTATTCTATCCTGGTTTCTTTTTTTAATGCTGGTTGCACCGACTTCATGATCAAATGTTGGTCCTGCAGTTTGAAAAACACTCTTCCAGAATACTAAGATCAGTTAATATTCTAAATGTAAATATATGGCCACTTCCTATTCTAATTTTCTCAAAACAGAACTTTATAGGGATGCCTGGCTGGCTCAGCTGGGAGAACATGTGACTCTTGAGCTTAGGGTAATGAGTTCAAGCCCCACACTGGGCATAGAGCTTACTTTAAAAAAAAAAAAAAAAAAGAGTTTTATATTTTTCTCCAATTCAAAACACATACCTCAGCAGATCTTTATGCTGGGCTCCAGGTGACTGTCTGGGTAATTTGGGTGATGATTCTTCCAACAAACAATCAGTTATTCCCACACTATTAGTGTTGGGTAATGTATGTTTTTTGGCTTTTTGGAAATCCTCTGTAGATTTAAAACCCAATGTTAGCATTACAGATAAATAGGAAGAAATTTTAAAGTAATATACATTTGAAAAAACATCTTTATTCAAAATTCAAAATTACAAAATATTACCTGAATTGTAGAGAATACCTCTACATTCCGAACACTCCCAATTTTGTTCCCATGATCGTAATGAGGAACAAGCTAAATGTGTTCCGCTAGAACCACAACACTGACAGCGCTTTATTTCCCATTTGCTGAGGACATAAACAGAAGCAGAGGTTTACATTTTGGTATTAACTTGGTCTAATTCCAACCACCTGCACTGCTGCAGGCTACACTGTCCATCTCACATATAAGCAACTTTTCTACCAAAGGAGGAGAAAATAGATTATCTGCTTTGACTGCTTTGACACCTCGTTACTATTTCTTATTTTTTTCTATTTCACTTATGTTTGCAACCTCCTCCTCTAAATATTTACTAACTTAAAATACCTAAATTAAATATCAACATGTACATGCACAAGAATATAAACACCAGGAAGAATAGAATTAAGAAGGAAAAAAAAATTCTTTTATATTTGTAAATTAATAGCTCATAGGGAAAATGCTATATAAATGTGGCCAACATGGAAGAAGCATCAGTAAATATCTTACTAAAATATTATTTTTCACATTCACTGTGAGGAATTACTTCTTATAAATGCTTGTTTAGACACCCAGTATTGTGCGGCTCAACAGGATCCAGACTTACTATCTTGCCCATATTTATATTCTCTCATGTGTTCCTTTCCACCCCCACCTTCATGTTTCTACACTGGATTGTGTGATGTATGCCAGTCCATACACATTTTCTGTAGAGGTGTGGGTTGTGGTGCGGGGCCTACTTTTTGTTTGGTTATGAGTATACCCTCTCTGTGTGGATATGGCTATGGAGGTGTATGTCCTCTCTGTGTTGTCTCCCCCACTTTCCCAGATAGTTCTGCCAAATGATTAAGAGAAAGAGGACAACTAACCTGCGTGCTTACTATACACCAGGCCCAGTTCTCAGTCTACACAAAAAGTTAAATTTTTAAATGATAGGAAAATCATAATTTTAAATGATAGGAAAACCGCTATGATCCTTCATTTTAAAGGGGAGGAAACCAAGGCATAGAGGGGTAAATAACTTGCCCAATTAAGTTCACACTGCTAATAAGTCCCAGAGTGGGGCTTCCAACCTAGTTTACCTGGCTTCAGACCCATGCTCCTAACCACTACACCATGGTGCCTTTTAGCAAAACCACCTTCCTATCACAAGGATGAGGGAGTGAGATTACAAAAAAAAAAAAAAAAAAAAAAAAAAGCAAGCATTCAGATGGCAGGTATTGTGTCCTACGAGAAAAGACAAGGGATAGCAACCTCAAGTAGCTGCCAGAAAGGAAAGGGAGTTTGGTAGCTAATGACTGGGAGACCAGTAATATATAAGCAATACATATAGGTTTACTAAAACAGCCCCAAATAGCCCAAATTGAGCCCTGGGTGGCTCGGTTGGTTAAGAGTATGCCTTCGGGCTCAGGTCATGATCCCAGGGCCTGGGATCAGGCCCCACACCAGGCTCTCTGATCAGCGGGGAGCCTGCTTCTCTCTCTCCCTCTGCCTGCCACTCCCCCTGCTTGTGCTCACGCACTCTCTCTCAAATTATTGAATAAAAACTTAAAAAAAAAAAAGCCCGAAATAAATTTAGAAAATATCAATATTAGTGAATGTACTGTTTCTTAGATATCTAAAGTGCCTTATTGTTTACAAACACACTTAATATACATTATCTCATCTGTGCCTCAGCACAACCCTTTAGAGGTTTACAAATGAATAATCAGGGTCACCAGTCACGTAAGCAATATACAATACTTGACATCTTCAATAAGATCTCTGCCCTTAAACAATTTTCAGTCGAATAACAAAAACAAATTCCAGTAACATCAATTGCATTGTAACATGCACGCAAAAGAAAAAAACCCAGCCAAGAATGGGAAATCAGGAGTGGCAAGAACTGCTTAGGGAAATTTTTCAAAGCTGGCAAGACATCAGCTGAGTCTTTGCAAATAAAAGATAGCTTACCCAGCCAAATCACTTTCCATGAGAAACAAGGCTCCCAGTATTCTGCTTTGCACTTTAAGTTTCAGCTTGCCATGTTAAGTAAGATTGTATAACAGGGATTAAAAATTTATTGAAATATCCTCTATCAATTCAACAAAACTGGATTTGTTACTGTTTATTCTGCATCTTAAAAAATGAAGATACTCTTGATTTCCAGTACCCAATACAGTATAGTATACATAGAAGGCACAGAATAGTGGCTGATTAAGATTAGAGCCAGGATCTACTGCATTACAAAAGAATCAATAAATGTCAAATACCAAACCCTTTTTATACTGATCCAAAAGAACACTGCTAGTTTACTTTAGTTAAATTAAGTTCTAGAACAGTGCCATCCAATAGAAATACAATATAAGTCATTTAATGAATTTAAATTTTTCTAGCAACTTGATTTAAAAAGGTAAAAGAGGGGCGCCTGGGTGGCACAGCGGTTAAGCGTCTGCCTTCGGCTCAGGGCGTGATCCCGGCATTATGGGATCGAGCCCCACATCAGGCTCCTCCGCTATGAGCCTGCTTCTTCCTCTCCCACTCCCCCTGCTTGTGTTTCCTCTCTCGCTGGCTGTCTCTATCTCTGTTGATAAATAAATAAAAAATAAATAAAATAAATAAAAATAAAAATAAAAAGGTAAAAGAAATAGGTGAAATGAATTTCAACATTTCCAAAATATCATTTTGCTTGACATGTAATCAATATAAAAAGTTATTAACAAGATACTCTAAGTTCTTTTTGTCTGACTATTGTGGGCTGAATCATATCCCCTCCAAATTCATAAGTTGAAAAGTCCTAAAACCCAGTATACCTCATTATGTGACTGTATTTAGAGATAGGGTCTTTAAAGAGATAATTAAGATAAAAGGAAGTCATATGGGTGGGCCCTAATTTAATGACTGGTGTCCTTATAGGAAAAGGCAATTAGGGCATGACAGAGGGACAATTATGTGAGGACACAGCTAGCAAGGAACCATGTACGAGCCAAGGAGAGAGGCTTCAGAAGAAATAAAACATGCCAATACCTCTATCTTCAACTTCTAATCTCTAGGATTGTTAGAAAACAAGTATCTGTTGTTATGACAGCCTTAGCAAATTAAGACAGTGAGCCTTAACTGTGTATTTCACACTTACAACACCTCTCAATTTGGAATAGCCACATTTCAAGTGCTCAATAGCCACATGTGGCTAGTGGCTACCCATATAGGGCAATGCAGCTCTAGTAAATGAAGCCTCACGAAAATACACCAAAGAAATAAGTTACAACTATTCTGATAGCAATAATTTCTCTGTAAACAGATGTAAACATGCATTTAATAAATATACCTCCTCTCAAGTTAAAACTTCTAACATCCGAAGAGCAAAATGACATTTCATTAACTAGAAAACTACTTCCTCAGCTGACAGTTTAAATAAACACGATAAGCACAACTGGACTTCCCAATATACCTATCAGGTGCATTATAGTCTCGCCCTTCTTTGCAACGACATCTTCGGACATCACAATGCTCGTAGTGCTGCAGAAGTTCTTGATAAGCATTTTCCTCTAATTCCCAAGATGCATCTCTGTAAACGAAGAAAGATATACACTTTGAACTAAAATGTTACATAAAACGATTAGTAATGAAATCTAAAAACACAAACTTTTCACATACTTAGGAACAAGGATAAAACTTTTCTTTTTAGGATTAATCATCCTCTTCAGGATATAAATCTATTAGTGTCATTTTATCCTGCAGTTAATTATTCTCACAGTGAATTTTTAAATGTTAAATGAAAAATTAGAAATTTCCTAGAACTTACATTTTTCCTAATATTTCACTTCTAATTTTTAATTTCAAGTTTAGTAACATTATTTCTGGATTCCTCATCTTTAAGTATTAAGAAAATCCTTGTTATATATTTTAAACCACATCTTAATTCTCTTAATTTATACATGCCATTTTGAAGTCTATTATACTTGTGTATAAGTCAATCAATTAATATTGTACACACTTGAGGTATTTATTAAGAGATTATAAGTCAACTAATGAGACATTAAAGTCACAGTCCCTGCTCTCAAGAACTAGCAATCTGGGAAGCAGAAGGAGGCAGTGGTAGGGGGAGGTTTGTATTTCCCCATTTAAGATGACTGCTTCTCTATGACAGACATGTGATTACTTCCATTGTTATTAAATCCTACATTTAAATTATCTTTTTGTCAAAAGGCTAAATGATACTCACTTTTCAGGAATATGAATTCCCATTCTCAGCATCTCTTTCTGAAATATATCACTATTATTGCATACTGTGCATCTGAAGAAAAACACTCCTGCATTTATTGCTTGAACCTATAGTGGAAAACAGAAAACCTATTGGTAACAATTTAACAGGTTATCAGGTTATAAATTATAATAGCTAACAGAATATGTGCTTCCTTTCGCTTATTTATGAAAACATTTTCTATGCTAGTTCTCAAGCTTTGATAAACGAAGTTATTCTGCTAAAATTTTGAGATCTTTTTTTCCAATGATAAAAAGAAAATTAAGTTAATGAATTGGCTGTTCTTAGCTTTACATCTATGTTTCTCAACCTTTTTAACCAATGTCATTTCTGTCCCCACATACCATGTTGTCCATCACTCTTACTGAATAAAACAGTACAAATATTGAATTACTTCATCTAGGAAGGATGTTTAAATAAGTGTTACTATATAACATTCTTGGTTCTGTTTTTAACTCAATCTCTAAGCTAGTTTTCTTCCTAAAAGGGAAGAAACTACTCTCAGCGCTTCAGCAAATAGAAATATAGAACTGGCAGGCAGAGGGTACTCAGGAGCAGAAAACTATAAACCTACTAGAAAGAGTAGCCAATCCCCAATAAAAACAACAACAACAACAACAACAACAAGTAGCACACATTTAACAACTATTTAACCCCTACTGTGTAGGTAGCAAACACTATGCTATGTACCAAAAATAAACAAAATGACTTAGATCCTACTTGGAGGAACTGTTGTGAGATACAATTATAATACTTTGTAAAGTGTTTGTGTGTGTTTTAAAGTATATACATGGAAGAGAAAGGAATAAGTACCTAAGACTACGGAAGAGCCTCACAAAAATGTCACAGGAATGGTGAGGTCAAACCTAAGTTTGGAAGAGGAAACAAAGGTTTGCCAGGAAAACAGGACAAAAGGCATTACAAGAATAGGGAACTGCACATATCAAGTCTCCATGGCAAGAAAGAGCATAATGTGGTCAGGGAACTAATTAATAATATGCTTAAGGATTACATGATGAAAATTACATGTCTAACTCAGTAATGAGGTTAGACAGGGAAATCAAAGCCAGTATTATATGTGAAGAATTGATATAGAGTAAGGTATGCAGGAGAAAAGGCCAGTTAGTAGGCTCCTTCAAAAGTCTAGTTATTTTATTTTTTTAGTGTCTAAAGTTAAATCACAGAGGGTTTAAGGCAGAGGTTAGCAACAAAAAAAGATACACAAAAAACATCTATCAAGTAGACCTGACAGACTTGGGGAGGGTTTATAAATGATAAAGAAAACAAAAGAATTCAGGTTCAAAAAACACAAGTAGCAAGGTTAGAAGAGCATGCGACTCTTAGGTCTCAGGGTCATAGGTTTGTGCCTCACATTGGATGTAGAGATTAATAAATAAAATTAAAATTAAAGCAAACAAAAACACCACTATTAGCAAGTGGGACACACACACAATGAATGTGGGAGAAAATCAACAAGTCACTGAAATCTCTGAACCTAAAGGGCCGTTAGGAGTAATTGTACAGAGATTATCAAGATCTTAGTCAATAGATGCAATATAAGGAAGTGTCTAGTATGGAGAAAAAAAACAAGATAGGGCATAAGGAAGATACAACAAGACCACTGCAATGATGGAGAAATCGAAACTGAACAAGAATATTGGCAATTCGCTATATACACAGAATGAAAAGTTTCCATCAACTTTAAAATATTAATCTGCACTCTATCCTTATAAAATCCCAATGTATATTAGCATTGTAGAGGTCACAAATGATGAAATATGCTTACCTACATACAATTCCCATTCTGTTGCATAGGACAGTTCTTCCTTCAACTCTTATATTAATGAAGTTCAGAGATTCAAAAAATTGTTCTTTGAGGATTGTTATATAATAGGATAGACTCCATTTACTATTTCAGTTAAGACTTGTGACAACAAATGGAAAAGGCGCTGTAGTACCTTTACAGAACATGACTCAAGAACTAGTTCTTACTGGTCTCTAATCAAGCAACAAATGCATGTTCGTATTTATGTCATAGACAGGTGTCCATGTGGCTGTGATTTTATATTATACTTGCATAAAGTAGACCTACATTTTTGTAAGTAATATTATTTTGACTTCTTAAAGACAGGATTAGAAATTTGGTATTTTCAGTGCTCGCAAAAAGCCCTATGAATACTACAGTCAAGTTGAAGAACTTCTCTGTGTTTCATTACTAACAAATAACTGAAGCAAATTTTTTTCTTATTGACTGAGGCAAATCTTAATTGTTTTGAAAAATAACATACACTTATAAAATTAACAAGACGATACATTTGGTGGCAGTTACATTCATTCAAATACAAACTCTTAATTAAGATAAATTGCTTTTATAAAATTCTCATACAATGTGAATTTCATCCTCATTAGGTAAAGATGACTTCTCATGATATTTATGAAGTGCACTCCCTGGATACTTTTACAAACACTTCTTTATAAGAACTAACAGAATTTATAAAATTCTGTTATAAAATAGGCTCCATTCTGACACTTTTAATGGAATAATCCTAAATATAAGAAAGTTGGAGGCTCATGCAAAAAAAAAAAAAAAAAATACAAAGTAATCACTCAAGTACTTTTCTTTACCCAAATTATGTTTTTATTAATAAAACAAGTAAAAACTGATTTATCAATCTTCACACAGAACTACAGATGAAGGTGTAGTTTTAAAACAAAATGCACAATATATGTAAGGGCTTTGGTTCCATGGTCTAATTAACTAGGACTGTCATTACTTCTTCCCATATACCAGATGCAAAGCCTGGAAGTCAAGGCTTTGACATTCATATAGAACACCAGTAATAATCCTACTTATTTAAAAAATATGTATTTGCAGACATCTACAGGGAATGACAATAATCATTATCTCCTAACTTTTGTTACATTTTCAGCACTTCCCTTCACCCCATTGTAAGCATGAATATATAACTTCATAATTCTGGTTTTTTAAATGTATAGTTATTTCTTTTTCTTGATTTCATTTAGTTATATACATTCCTGACCACCTGAATATTTACTTTCTTTATAAAAACATATCAAAATAAAGAGATGGCTTGAGGTTGCTTCAGTGTTCAGGTTTGCTTTTTTTCTCCCCAGCTTTTCTTCAGTTGTCCTAAATATGACCAGCCTCATTTTATAAATACACATGATACCGCCACCAAATCAGGTTTAGATACTGATGGTCCCAACAGTAAGGCATTTAAACTTCTCCCAAAACCAGGGCTGTAAGTACTGCTGCTATTGCTGGTTTTGAAAACTGTACTTTTCCAATAGTAATCTCTCGTGAAAGTTCTGTGGGACACCAGGCAGATGAAACAAGCTTAAACTTGTTGCTCTGTCAGGGGGTTAAAAATCTTTTAAGCTTCCCTGTGGAAGATTAACACTGTGTTGTGTCACCCACGGCTAAAGTCAATATATAGTTTGACTTTATAGACCTAAGTCTTGTAATATTTCCTGCAATTCACTGGGCATCGTCTGTCTGTATGTCTTTGCAGAACATCGGCACTCATGAGGGCAAAGTACAGAGTAAGTAGAGGAAAGTTATTTTGTGCAGTTTCATTTCACTAAAGCTTTTTTAAGGCACTGCTTCTCTCAGGTAAGGCTTAAAAAGGGAGATGATTGTGCTTAATCACTAAAAAGAGAAAAGAAAATCAGTTAACAAAAGACTATTACACTATGCATATAGAAATATAAGAAAATAATAAAGAAGAAATCACTTAAACTCGAGAGACTGGTACAGTAGGAAAAGCTTTGGGATATTTCACTGCATGTTTTTACACACAATGCGTGCTGCTTTCCATTTCATCTTTAGACTCTAGTTGCTGGCTTCACAGAGTGGAGACATTTTTAGGGAAGACAAAGACAAGGCGAAGAGTACTATGAAATCATGAAGTTCTTCCCCTGTCCACTGGCACCACGAGGCAGCAATTTTTAAAGAGTTAAATCTTGTTTCTTTTCTTCACGTAAGTAGTGTTTCACCTAAAGCTTAAGAAAGAAAGAAAGAAAGAAAGAAAGAAAGGAGAAAAGAAAGAGAGAGAGAGAGAGAGAAAGAGAAAGAAAGAAAGAAAGAAAGAAAGAAAGAAAGAAAGAAAGAAAGAAAGAAAGAAAGAAGGAAAGAAAGAAAGAAAAGCAAGCTATGGGGTGCCTCCTATGGGTGGCTCAGTCAGTTACGTGGCTGACTTTTGATTTTGGCTCAGGTCATGATCTCAGGGTCCTGGGCTCAAGCCCCATGTTGGGCTCCGTGCTCAGCAGGGAGTCTGCTTGAGGATTCTCTCTCCCTGTTCTCCCTCTGCCCCTGCCCCTGCTCACATTCTCACTCTCAAATAAATAAATCTTAAAAAAAAAAAAAAAAAAGCAAGCAAGCAAGCAAGCCAGCTATGGTTCTATTCCCTCCTCCTATCAAAATTCAGTAGTGACGTGAAGGGGAAAAAGTACTGGGCACTGGGTGTTACATGTTAGTGATGAATCACTAAATTCTACTCCTAAAATCATTATTACACTGTATCTTAACTAATTTGAATTTAGGTAATTTTTTTAAAAAAAGGTACTGAGAACACCTAGGCATTAATACATTGAGAATTATCCACAATGGGCTACTAGTAACACTGTACATGGTTAGGCAGTAGGCAATCAGGTCTTTCAGCAGATTACCTTTCATGTGATGAATTTCAACTGCCCATGACATTAGACTGAGGTTATTATTAGCTCTGTGGGCTAACATTTAACATCGGTATACCACCATCTTGCCACACCTTCAATTTGACAAAATCCTATGAGGCAGTGGAACTTTGATGACAGACTAGTTTCTTGAACTTCAGATATGATTTTAGAGATATAGGGGCCTTTTGGCTCAAAAATGCCTTGGCACCTCACACTGTTCACAGCAGATTAAGGCTGTTAAGGACGGTTCAAAGAAATACAGGCAGTACAATTCCACTGAGACCCCTCATCATTTTCTGTATCTTGAGTCCTTGGTGTTTTGATGGTGGACCTTTGATCTTTGGGTTTTGGTGGTATAGGATCTATAAATCCAAAACTGTCATAAAAGTTATGAATAGCACTAAATTTAAAATGTGGTCCTCGGACTTGAATAAGATAATTTCTTTGGTTAATATCAATGTCAATCTGGAGTTGTCTATACAACTTCTCAACTGCCTACTTTGGGTGAAGGTATTTGGGATATGGAATTTCATCTATTCGGGTGCCTTTGAGTTAGATTATTTTCCATTTCATTGACCTCAGATCTTAGTTTATCCAGCTTTTTCTTTTGAATCTCAAGTTCTCTTTGAAGTCATTCCATTCTGGCTTTCTGGCGTACCAACAGAGCTTGAGTGTAGGCAGCAGCATCAGATCCCATACTCAACTTCTGTGCTTCACTCATTCTATCCACATGTGCTAAAGTAGGGTCCATGAGGTGCTGAATATTCTGTTTCTACATAATGATCAGGATGGCTTAAAAGATTTGTAAGTTCAAAAGTAGGGGACACCACCCCTGGTGAAACTGCAGTGGTTTACTAGGATAAACTGTAGTTTTGAAAGTATATTTTGTATTAGGTTGAGTGATCGCTATTTGAGAAGAAGTTGCATAATTATTGTCTATTGTTCGACTCACTCATGTACTTTGAATATTATTATTACTTTAAAGACTTTCTTGAAATATAAGAGGATTTACAACATCTCGTAACTTTAAAAAATACTTTTGTGAATAACCTGTAATCAATAATAACATTTCATTTTACTAAAAAATAATAAAAGCCAAGCTCTAAAAAAAGTGTTAAACTTAATTAAATCCTTTGTTATTTGGCATTCTATTAACTATAACTGTCTATCAGTTGGCACTTTCACACACGTATACTACTGTATTTGATATTATCAATAAGTGAGATCTTTTTAAAACCTTCAAGAATCTTCTGAATCAAATAAATATTAAAGTGTTTCATGTTATGTGTTTTATGTGTTTTAAAAACTTGTCATCGGGGGCACCTGGGTGGCTCAGGTGGCTAAGCGTCTGTCTTTGGTTCAGATCATGATCCTGGGGCCCTGCGTCCTGCTCCCTGCTCAGCAGGGAGTCTGCTTCTCTTTCTCACTCTGCCCCTGCCCCCATTCATGCTCTCTCTCAAATAAATAAAATCTTAAAAAAAAAAAACAAAACAAAACCAATGGTCATCAGGTTTGACATACAAGGTGGCTTTCAAAAAGAATACTTTTAATTCATTAAATAGTAATCAGTTCCTGTCAAGAAGCTGTGATTGTTTTAAAGGCCTCAACATTTAAATATCTTAGCTTCTAGTTAAATTATCATTTCAAATGTCTTGGTTTTCTAAGTTTAAATATGTAAATGAACATGGGAATTAAATCTGTGTTTTATTCATTGTGAAATACAAACAAATCCTTAGGTTAAAACAACAAAAGTGTAAATATACATTTAAGTGTAAATATACATTAAAAGGTAGTATTCTAACGTATTTATTAAATATTAGTTGTACATTTCAACAGAGCAAAGTTTTTATGTAAAATATGCTTTAATAAAGCTGTTCTTAAGTTACAAGTAGAGGTAAAATATACAGGTCAACTCTTTACAATTTAAATATCAAATCAGGGTCACCTGGCTGGCTCAGTCAGAGGAACATGCAACTCTTGATCTTGGGGTCATGAGTTCGAGCCTCACATTAGGTGTACAGATTACGTAAATAAATAAGTAAATAAACTTTAATAAAATAAAATATAAGATAAAATAAAATTCAAATCAGCAAGGAACAATTTTATATCAGTAAAGCTTACAAAATAACTTACCTGTAAACAGTCTCTATGAAACCAAGCATTCTTACAACAAGGACTTCGTAATATGTTGTAAGTTGGAATAGGCTCAATAAATTCCAAGCAAATGGTACATGGTAAGGAGTCTCTATAATTATTAGATGTAATTATTTGAACAGGTCGATGTGTCCAACAAAATGACCTAAAAATGTAAATTATTTAAAAACAACATCTAATAAATTACAAAACACGAGGCTAGCATTACAATTTACATTTATAAGAGGAAACTCATTTGTATCTCTCTCACAATTAACCTACAAGACTGGAACTTTGGCACTGTTAATCAGTCTCACAAACTATGACCAAGGAGAGCAGGACTTTCAGAATGTGAACCTTTTGGTGGTAAGACTTAACTCCTAGAGGGGCACCTAGGTAGCTTAGTCGATTAAGCACCTGCCCTTATCTCAGGTCATGATCCCAGGGTCCTGGAATCAAGCCCTGCGCTGGACTCCCTGCTCAGTGAGGAGCCTGCTTCTCCCTCTCCTCCTTGCTTTTGCTAGCTCTGTCGCTATCTCTGTCTCTCTCTCTCTCAGATAAATAAAACCTTAAAAAAAAAAAAAAATACTCAACGCACAGAAATTCAGTAACTTGTTATTATGTTGAGAATACTATGTATTATTGTTAGCAACACCATCATACTCAATATTGTACAAAATTAAAGAAGGAACTTAAAAAGAAATATTTTAATTATGTAACACAAAAAATACAAATAAAAACTTATTCCTAAACCACTAAATTTATTTCTATTTGCATTTTCTAAACTGCAGTGTTATACATGCTGACAATCCATTAAATAGGTTAAGAACACAAAGACTAAAACAAATAGAACACTCATAATACCAAATACTAAAATTCATAAATCTTGATGTTTAAAGCTGGATTCAGAAAGTAAATATTGTCAGAGGCACTCCAGGGCACAATATTTATTTTTTGGACTCCACCAAATTTAAATGCCTTCAGTTTACTCAATGGGAAATACACATGGCCCTACGGAAGAAGAGTGGACCATAAATCTAAAGAGAGGCATAGAAATCTAGAATTACGTAAGGTGGAAATTTTTACAAAATATGAATAAATTAGCAGTTTCATATTATATTCTAGAGCTGAAAATTGAAGGTGAATATTAACTGTTAAGCCCACTCAAAACCTGCAATTCCCAAGACTTTGCAGATAGAGATGACTCCATAAAGGAGGAGGTGAGCAACTTTAAATATGTATATATATGTAAAACATATATGTAACATATATGTGTAAACTCAGTGAAGCTCTGAAAAGAAATTTTACAAAGGATTTATTATCAGTGCGATACCCATATCCATTTTCCACTTTTCCTTAACATTCATCTTTCATATTCAACAATTAATTAATTAACTTACGCAAAATTGCCAGTAAATTGGAAAATACATTCTCTCTGAAGTCCACATGGGAAATGATAACTTCGTTTACATCGGGGTGCAACACATCCAATTGAAGCACCATTTTTCTTGCAAACACAGCACTTCTAGAAGAAAATATGAAAACAGAGGTCATAACACACAAAATCTGAGTAATATAATATGACCAAGGTATAAATGAATATTCCTGTGGGCAGTCTGAAAATTATTTTCATCATATAACAGCTATGATGACGGTTTATTAAAGCAATTTCTGAAAAAAAAAACGGTTCTACCCAGAAACAGTCTAAAGACACTAAAGATTCACTCCTGTAACAATTTCTGGTAAAAGAGTTATCTCTAACATGTGGATGGGACAGAGAAGCTTCTTTTCCTTCCTACCTGGCTAAAATATTTTCAACTGAAGGGTTTGTAAACATAATGGCTATACCTAAAGTCTCCAATCTGAAACACATAAATACGAAATATTCATCAAGGAGAACTGCAAAACAATATTAAAAACTAATCTGTGAAAAAAATCAGCTAGGATCACCCTATCCTAACTAAATGAAAAAGTGTTATATACCCGTAATAGGTTATGTAGTGACATCCCTCATCCCCTGCAAAAGATAAGTTCCAGTCCTTATTCTTGGTACCTATAAATGTAACCCATATTTAGAAATAGGGTCTTTGTTTTTGTTTTTAAAGATTTATTTATTTATTTATTTTAGAGAGCTATTGAGTATGCAAGTTGGGAGAGGGCAGAGGGACAGAATCTTCAAGCAGACTTCCAAATGACCATGGGGCCCAACTTGGGGCTCAATTTTACCACTCATGAGATCATGACCTGAGCCAAAACCAAGTGTGGGACGCTTAGTGACTGAGTCACCCAGGCACCCCAGAAATAGGGTCTTTGTAAATGTAATTAAGTTAAAGATTTCAAGATGAAGCCATCCTGGATTTAGGGTGGTCCCTAATCAAATGATTAGTGTCCTTATAAGTGAAAGGAGAGGGAAATTTAAAACACATACACACAGAGGGGAAGACCATGTGAACATGTGCAGCTGGAGCAGAGACTGGAGTTATGCTGCCACAAACCAAGGAATGCCAAAGGTTACCAGCAGCCACCAGAAACTTGGAGAGAAGCACGGAAAAGGGATTCTTCCTCACAGCTCCCAGAAAGAACCAATCCTTCTGACAGCTTGATTTGGAATTTTTTTTTTTTTAAGATTTTATTTATTTATTTGACAGAGAGAGACAGCCAGCGAGAGAGGGAACACAAGCAGGGGGAGTGGGAGAGGAAGAAGCAGGCTCCCAGCAGAGGAGCCTGATGCGGGGCTCGATCCCAGAACGCTGGGATCACACCCCGAGCTGAAGGCAGACACTTAACAACTGTGCCGCCCAGGCGCCCCTGATTTGGAATTTCTAGTCTCCAGAATTATGAGAATAAATTTCTGTTTTATTTATTTTTTTATAAATTTTTTATTATGTTAGTCACCATACAGTATATCCTTAGTTTCTGATGTAGTGTTCCATGATTCATTATTTGCATATAACACCCAGTGCACCATGCCAATATGTGCCCTCCTTAATACCCATCACCACAAATTTCTGTTTTAAATGACTCAGTTTGTGGTAATTTATTATGGTATAGCCCAAAGGAAACAAATACAATACCGCTGCTACTAACTAAAACTTTAAAAGTGGTATATGAACACAAAGCCTATTAGATGATTCAAAAATCATTATTAAGATACACAGGGTATCTAAAACATCTTGGAACCCTTGAGATAGCCATTATAAAATGGTCACTGATGAAGGGATTATACAGTCTTATGCTGACCACTAGGTTATTGGAGAATACCTTGGCAACCTGAGGCTCTTCCAGTAAACTGACATATGGAACTCTAGCTTAATGTCACAAATGGAGACAACTTCTTCAGGATAAAGATATTCTCAAAGGTTCACAATAGGGGAGCCTGGGTGGCACAGTCAGTTGGGCATCCAACTCGGTTTCGGCTCTGGTCATGATCTCAGAGTTGTAGGATCAAGCCCCGAGTTGGGCTCCATGCTCAGTGCAGAATCTGCTTGATATTCTCTCTCCCTCTTCCACCTAGCCCTCCCGCTGGTGCTCTTTCTCTAAAATAAATAATCTTTCAAAACAAAACAAAACAAAACATTCCCAATATAGTCAGAGAGGATTCAGATGTTTTAAGAAAACCGATATTTCCAAACTATAAGGAGACATTTTGAGGTCATCTTTCACCACAAGTTCACTGTCATCAGGAGGTTGAGGAATTTTGATACTAATACTCTCACATGGTCCTTAGATAAATGCCACTACTAACCTTTCTCCCAAGGTTTTCTCTTGTGTCCTATAGCCTCTATTTTACCATCTGGTCCCCAGCATCCTCAGCATCTTCAAAACTCATTGCCTCCTTTTTTTTTCTTTTTGCCTCAACTAAAATAAAGGTCTCTATATGCTTATTTCCCTTACAGAATTTCTTGAATGAAGCTACTTATTTTCCCATCCTCCTTTACTTTCATCCAGACTTAGCAAGGGTTAGGAGTAGGACATGGAAAAAGGCAAGGGTAACAATCAAAACATTATTTTAGTTCTCTGTTGCAGGTTGTAGACCACAAATTTACCTTCATAGTTTAAAAAATCTGGTCCTTTAAGCCTAACGATATCTACCCTCTGTCACCTACTAGCTTCCACCACACCTCCAGACTTTGGCACCTTCCTCTATATCTTCATTCTTCATACCATTGTAAACAACTTCTACATGGATGAGACAACCTTTCTTTCACTTCTTCAACTATGATTTGTCAATGCCCTTCATCACTAACCCAGTGCAATAATGAATCCTCTCATGACCCAAAACTGCTCCACCACTGAAACCATCAGTTCCAGTTATATTCTCCGGACAAAATTCCCTATACTTCCAACTTTCTCAGATTTTTTTAACTGTCTCATTTTCTAACTCTCATTATTTACTCAGACCAGACAGAAACCGTACAATCCTTTCCTTGCATTTAATACAGTACGTATTACACAGAAGATTCACAAACTATAATTAAATGAACAAGGGGTTAAAGTGTAGAATACTTATCTTGGAGAACATGAGAAGGCAATGAACAAAGTTATAGAATGTCACAGAATGTCCACAAGAGATGGAGATATCATAAATTACTGGTCTGCATAGCTGTGTAATTTCCACCTCAACCCATCATGCCAACTGAGCAACTGAGGTATAAGAATCATCTGGGTTGACTCAGGATTAAAGGTTTGAAGAACAGCAGAGTGTAAGTATGCTCATAATTCTGATGGTAGGAGTGCGTGAAATGATGGATAGGTTGGAATAAAGTAAGGAAGTGAAATCAGCATTGTCACGTATACTATTCAGAGTTCGTTAACCTTGCTTTTATGTGCAAATACACAAAAAGTTCTTCTAAAATTTACCTTATTTGACAAAAATAAGCTTTTGAACATAAAATCAAAGTCTTATAAATTTCCAGTAGGGAAACTGATGGAAAAAACTTCCCTAGATTGATCAAACTTATGGTATTTAGTGTAATGAGGAAAACAATTTACTTACCAGTTTAGAAGCCCTGTTCACTTCTTTCCTAATGTCTTCTATTAGAAAACCGTAAACTCCTTCTTCTTCTTTACCCCTCTGCCAAATTCCACTTGACATCAACTATAAATATATTCTCAATTAGAAAATAGACTTTAAGAAATTAGTTTGGAATATATATATATATATGTAAAATGTGTGAATATATAAATACATATAAAGTGTATATATATTATATATATATCATATATATATATATATATGAAATGTTCTAATATAAAATGGACATAACTTGAATTTCAAGCACCTCTTATCTATAATAGTTATTCTCCATGGTCAAAGTAAGAGGCTACTCACATTCTTCGATTTGGAAGACACTGTACATTAACAGTTCATATAACCAAACTGGTTTCTAAAAGTATTCCAGGAAATAACAGAAAAAGGAAGAATGCAAGGCAGGAAACACCTGTAATGAAGCTTAGAAAAAAAGTGGTAAATACTGAAAGGTATAAATGTAATAACAGTAAATTTTATGGAGATAATTTAGTTTATCAGTGATATTTCAGGCTAACTTAAATCTACCTGGGTTATGAATCATAAAAGGTGTATTTACGGAAACCCAATGAATCATGGTTAACATAAATGTTTGAATTTTTAAAAATCTTTTAACTTCAGTTTAAATATGTTAAGGAAATATGAATCAAGAAAATGCATGAACTGTGAATAAGAAATCCTGGCTTGCAAACAAGGCTCTGTGTCCAAATTTCTGGAACTCCAGGCAAGTAATTTAATGTCTCTCACCTTAAACACAAAAATAAAAACACTGTACTAGGTTGTCTCTAAGTCTCTTTAAGCTCTAACATTCCATTACTATTTATAGTAATTTACTGCACTTTCCTGTTCACAGTGAAATTGAATCTTTTAAGTGTTGAGCCTATGTTTTGAATTTTTCTACTCATTAATGAAAAACAGAATATAAAGGAAATTTGATCAAATTACATATATTAAATAATTCAAAAATACTTCAAATTTGTGATTAGAGAAGAGGATTATTTTAATCAATATATCCTAGAGAAAAAAAAACAGACATTAGTTAAGAATTGGTTATGAAAAAAAACCCCAATGACTAATAAAATAGCTCTCCTAATTCTACTGCATAAAAAGTAAAATAAACTCTCAGAAAAATGAAAAGGTTTTCTTTGGTGATACGAAATACAAGACTTCAAACTTACAAATACATTTGGAGTGCCAAATTCATGTTTCCTTAAATCTTAGTACAAAGCAAGTAGGTTCCTAGACCAGTCTAGAAGTCCATTTAACCTACAGGGTACTTGAGACACAAAACTATAGTCTTAGAGAACCACTAAAAAATACGTTAGATGGTTTCTCAAGGAAGCATCTAGAGTTTTAACATGGATGCTAGGGTTGGTATAAAAACAGATTTGTTGTATTTCTTCCTTTAAGAGATGGGGCCTAATTCCCTTACCCTTGAATGTGGGCTAGAATTAATGACTCACTTGTAACAAATAGAATATAAAGTAAAAGTGACAGTAGTATGTGACTGTGAAGACTAGGCCATATGGTTCTATCTTGGTGTCCTCCCTCCCTCTTTCATCACTTGCTCTGGAAGAAGCCAGATGCCATGCTGTGAGTACCCTACAGAGGTACCCAGGAAGTAAGGAACGGAGGCCTCCTGCCAAAAGGCAGTAAGTACTAAGGCCAAAAGCCATGTGAGTGAGCCATCAGAGCTGGATCCTCCAGCCCAATCTAACCTTCATATGACTGAACCCTGGTTGACATCTCAATCACAACCTCATGAGAGCCCCTGAGCCAGAACTACCCAGCTCAGCCAATACCATATTCCTGACCCTCAGAAAATGTTTGAGATAGTAACTGTTTAAGCTGCTAAAATTCAGGATAATTTGTTAAGTGGTATATAACTCATACAGTATCAAGAAATATTGTGTCTATTAACTGCAGCCTTGGCATGCTAAGGCAGTGATGGTGCCATTCATATCTTAAGGCAGTGAGGTGAAAAGTTGGTGGAGGGAAGGGGAAACAAATGAGACACTAATTCTCAGTATGAAATCACTTTTTCCTTCTCCTGAGTGACCCATAAATTCACCTATCTCCTTGTCCACAAATATTTACTACCTTTATTCAGAACTTTTCTTTTCAGGTTGTCTGCGAAATAAAATACTTTCCTTCTACTCCCTGAACTTTCAAACAACTCTTTTCTGAGATTCATCACTAACAACAATGGAAACAAGAAAGTGGTAAAAAGACAACTCGCTTAGAGACCTAACCATTTTTTCCTTTTTTTCACTTAGGCCCTAAAGGCCTAGGCAAAAATAAACAGATAATGATGACAGGTCTTCCTTCATACATACCAAGTAATTTCATAATCTTAGAATTTGATAAATGAAAAACCTTATTTTACATATAGGCAAAATGAGATCCAAAGAAGCAAAATGACTTATCCAATTCTCAGAAACCAGCCATCAAGATCTAATTGTCTTCTTTAGAGGAGTATCAAATTTCCAGGATTTAATTATAAATTATACTCACCAAACAATAGTAATGTACAGTAAGATTCCATTTCTCATTAGTTTTCTTTTCTCCATATTTATTAGGACAGTCATCATTTTTTCGACAAAAAACACAAGCTAACAGTGAAAAAAGTAAATAGATATAAAAATATTTTTAAATTTTTAAAATAAAACCTATGGAATTGGAGCTTTTCTCAAGTGATGTATTCAATTCTTTCTGAGAGAGCAAACCACATTATATTATTGCCAGTAACTTAAAATTTCTAACACATATTTCTAAAACAATAAACATCACTGTTTTAGACTTTACATTTTTTAATTAATGTTAATGATGAATTCCAGTGTATAATTAAAATGGCAACTTGTAGGGTAACATCACAGAAAATAATGGATTAGGAAACTGCAAAAGTCTATCTCTCCACTAAAGCAACAAATTAAGCTGCCAAAAACCGTCAGAATCAACTTTTCAGAAATTCTGAAATCTAATTTTAAAACTTACAACAATGAGGAGAATGCTCAATAAAGAAACAGAATGGTAAATTCAGATGAGCACTTTGTGGCATTTTAACTTACCGGACTACCATCCCCCACTCTCCAGCTGAGCAATGGCCTTAGGTATGATGGCCCATGTTTCAGGTTTGGATTGTCCAAGAGGAGGTAAAAATGAAGCTTGTTCTTAAAGAGAAGTGATTGTGTGTTTTGATTTGTGTGGTGGATCCCTGAGGGATGGGCTCAGATACTTGCCCTTGTTTTGCCTGCCTCAGAGCTTTCTCTGTCAAAAGCATTTAAGAAAAATATACTAGATGAAGCAGCTTGGAGTAAAGGGTAACAGACAGGACAAGCAGGTGACAGACCAAAAGACCTAGGAAAGAAGAGGCTGGGGAAAGGAGATACATAGGTAAAAAAGGGCTTTGAAAAGCTCCCACAGATAACAGGGAATCTAGAGGACGCACACATGCTCATGGCTGGATGCATGCTCAGAAAAGACCCCAGAAACCCCAAGCTTTCACCTCTGGCTGATCTTTACGTAAGCCAATATGAAAAAAGGAAAGACCCCCAAATCAATAACAACTTTAACCTCAAAGAACTAGAAAAATAAGAGCATATTAAGCCAAAAACTAGCAAAAGGAAGGAAAAAATAAACATAGATAAATGAAATAGAAAACAGAAAAATAACAGAGGATCAATAAAAACCAAAGTTGGTTTTCTTAAAAGATCAACAAAACTGACAAAACTTTAGCCAGACTGACCTAGAAAAAAAGGAGAGGAAATTCAAAACTTAGGGAAAAGCTACAGAAATCAAAACAGTGTTGTAGTGGACAGCGATATAGATCAATGGGAAAAAAGAGTCCAGAAATAAACATATATTATATCTATGGTCAATTAATTTTGAACAAAAATGCCAAGGCCATTCATCAGGGGAAAACAGTCTCTTCAATAAATTGTACTAGGACAATTTGATAGCCACATGCAAGATAATGAAACTGAACCCCTACCTGACAGCATATACAAAAATTAAATCAAAACAGATCAAAGATGGGGTACCTTGGTGGCTCAGTCAGTTAAGTGTCTGACTCTTGATTTTGGCTCGGGTCACGATCTCAGGGTCCTGGGATCATGTCCCACATTAGGCTCTGTGCTCTTCGGGGAGTCTACTTAAGATTCTCTGCCCTCCCCCGCCCTTCCCCCAGCTCATTCTCTCACTCAAATAAACAAATCTTTAAAAAACGCAACAGATCAAAGACCTACATGTAAGCTCTAAAAC
This sequence comes from Ursus arctos, assembly GCF_023065955.2. Classification (NCBI taxonomy): domain Eukaryota; kingdom Metazoa; phylum Chordata; class Mammalia; order Carnivora; family Ursidae; genus Ursus; species Ursus arctos. Next base: position 12,004,147 of record NW_026623053.1, on the reverse strand, counting down.
TAAACTCTTAGAAGAAAATATAGGGGTAAATCTTTATAACCCTGGATTGGCAATGGTTTCTTACAGATCCCATGAAACCAAGAACAAAAGTAAAAATGAAAAAAAAAAAAAAAAAAAAGATAAATTGGACTTCAACTAAGTTTTAAACTTTTGTGCATCGAAGGACACTCAAGAGAGTGGAAAGACAATCTACGGAATGGGAGAATATATTTAGAAACCATATACCTGTTAAGGGTCTAGTGTCTAGAATGCATAAGAAATTCTTATTAACTCAACAAAAACACAACCAATTTTAAAATGGATCAAATGATCCAAATAAACATCTTTCCAAAGAAGATACATAAATAGCCAATAAGCATATTAAAAGATGTTTAATGTCACTAATCTCAGGAAAATGCAAATCGAAACCACAATGAAATATCACTTCACATCCATTAGGATGGCTATGATCAAAATGTCAAAAAATAACATATGTTGGCAAGGATCTGGAAAAACAGGAATCCTCACACACTGCTGATGGAAATGTAAAATGGTACGGTGACTTAGGAAAAATAATTTGACAGTTCCTCAAAAACTTAAACATACTTACCATATGACACAACAATTCCACTCCTGGGTATATATGCCAAAAAACTGAAAATGGATGTTCAAACAAATACTTTTATACTAATATTTATAGCAGCACTGTTCTCAATAGCCAAAAAGGGAAAACAAGCCAAATAAACGTTCATCAACGGATGGATGAATGGATAAACTGATATGTTATATCTATACAATGGAATATTATTCAGCCATAAAAAGAAAAGTACTAATACCTACACTACAACAGAGATGAGCCGAGAAACATTATGCTAAGTAAAAGAAGCCAAGCACAAGAGGTCACATATTATATGACTCCATTTATATAGTAGATTATATCATCCAGAATAGGTAAATCCACAGAGACAGACAAAAAAGCAGATTGGTGGTTTCCAGGGCCCAAGGAGAAGGGAAATGAAAAGTAACTGCCTAATGGGTAGTTTAATTGGGGATGATGAAAATGTTCTGGAACTAGATAGTGGTGATGGTTGTACAACATTGTCAATGTACCAACTGCCACCAAATTGTACACTTCAAAATAGTTAAAATGGTGAATTTTATGTTCTGTGTATTTTACCATAACAATAATAATTTTAAAAAGGCAAACTGTAGAGTCAGGGAGATCTGAGTTAAATCTTAGCACTACACTCTTACTGTGTAAACTTGGACAAGTCACAAATATAATTAAAAGAGTGTGGTAGCTACATATAACTGAATAAACATTAGTATAATTTTCAAATCTTTTCTGACTTATGATGTTTACTTGCACAGAAAATTTCTAATAACATACTAATAAAAACAATGAGAAAACCACTAGCTGAAGAGAAAAGACTGAGAATCTCAAGGCAGCAGATGAATAATACAAGATGCAAGGAGCTTGAATCTTTAAGTGACTGCATGGAGCAGAAACTCCCCATCTGTTCCAACTCCCCTAACCAATCCACACTGAATTGTAACAGAAGCAAGTAATAAACTTTTGTTGTGTTAAACCAGTAAGGCTTCAGCATTTAACTATTACAGCAGCTAGTCTTATTTACTAATTATTAGCATATTAAATTAAGTCTTATTACTAATTGTTTAGCTAATACATGTAATCAAGAATGAATGTTATGCATTGAAATGGTACATTTGCTAACAGGCTACTCACAAAATAGATTCCAGGACTGAAAAAAAACATCATGAGCTAAGCCACAACTGAAAGCCCTTTCTCCTCAATCTTTCAACAGATTTCAAATCCCCTTCTTTCTGACCACATCAACTTCAGCAAATTGCCATTTGTTTACTGGACATCTTATAGAGCAGCTCTCATCTCAATTCCTTCATCCCCAGTGCCTATACTTTTAGCTCTAAGTATGCATGCAGCTATCAAGAGGAAAAGGAATACAAGGAATGAGCTGAGACTACAGAATGGAAGCACTCATGAGGAGCGCTGGATGGAGCTCATTTGCTATTATGCTGTGGACCAATAGCTTTTCCATTTGTTCCCTTCCTCCCTTCAGCCAGTATATGGAGACACTGGATGCAGAACAGACTAGGTTTCAGGCATGCATTTTTATAAGCAGACTGCATTTGTTGCTTTTGAATTTTACTATTTAAAATTCAGTAACATTGTTCTGACTTCACTATATTAGATCACCTTCTAACTATGGCAAATGATACTGGGTCTATTCACATAAGTGAAAAACTGAGTCAATCTTAGGAAAAATACTAAGTAAATAAGAGTAAAGATAGTATTTGCAGTACACGATACATGAAGGTAGACCATGAATTACCAAGTTTCAGAAAAATTAGCATAGTAGATAGAAGTCTGTAGGTAAAAGCAGAAAAGCAAAATAGAGGGAGGATTAAGAGCACAAATTTCCGTACCCAACATGATATGGAGTTAACAGATACTCTGTATCAGTGATGGTCAAGATAAGAGTTTTATGTATCATATTTTAATCTGTGAGGGAATCAAAAAATAAATCTTAAAAAGGGTAGATGAGGGGAGTAATGGGAGAAGAGTATAAAATAACAATTTAAATTTCTCATGGTAGCAAATCAATATATACTGTTTAAACTAATAAATGTAGAAATCAACAACTGAAAGCAAAGGTTACTGAATCTATTTGAGATTGTTATGAGCACCTACAGATAAGTTTTCCTTTTCACGTTAAGTTTTGTGTATTGTTTAAAATGGTCTCACCTGCATTTTTCCTTATATAAGAAAAAGTCATACAAAAAGAAGAAAAAATTGTTTATTAAATAAATAATGCTGTTTTATTCAGATACAAAGCATACCTGATAAATACACATAGAGAATATAAATAAAATTTGGCAAATTGTCCTCTTATGGCGTATTTTTATTAAAATGAATACATGTAATATACTTTCGTATATGGATGTATGAACAAAAGCATGGATCAGGGAGCTCATTCCTATATATTGAGTCAGCAATCTTAAAAAGTATTATTGTAATTAAAAAAGCAGAGTAAAATATCTTAATATTTTAAATTATATTTGAAAATGTTTTAAGTATCTTACTTACCAAGATTCTGTGAGGCACCAGGTTTATTTTCATTCATTTTACTGGGAAAAATAAGAACATACAATACAGCCATCTTAATTTCTAAAGTTTCAAATTATCTACTTTAATAAAATTTAGTCACTGCATAATTATAAATAAGTTGCATAATTATTTCTTTCTCTAGTACTTAATTTCCTTACCTTTCACACATCTAACAAGCATGTTAAAGTCTGGGAACACTTAAAATCAGAGGGAATGTTTTTTTAGTTGTCAAGAAGATTAAAGATGACTACTGGCATTTAGTGGAAAGAGGTCAGGATTGCAGGATAATCTGTAATGTAGCATATAGAGACCTACATAACAAATAGTCTAGACTTCTATATTTCCCGCTGGACATTTGAATCAGTTAAAAAACACTGTAATTACATTAACCTAGAACCTAAGCCCATTTGACACATAAATACAAAGTCTTTTTTTCCTTGCTGTTTTAGAACAAAATGAATTTTCGAACTACAACTCCTATGTAAGCCAAGAAAATTTTTATTTTACTTTTGTTCATCATTTTATCAAGAATTGTTCATTATTTAGGGGGGAAAACGTCACATCATCAATAGCAACGCCACTGAGTAGCCCACAAAACAATCCTTATGAAGCTATATTTGTGACTTGCATTTGCAGGGATTCTTCACAGAGCAGCAAGTATCTGACTGCCATATCACTCTTCCAGTATAATGTTCAACCTTGTGTATACTGAAAGACATTGATCTGCCTCTGTCTCCTCACTCCCTACTAGTTAACAAAGTTACTTATATTCATTACTGAAACATACCTTTTTCTAACTGTTCTCTAGTTTGAAAAGATCAGAAGAATATTATCTTAACATCAAAGTTTCACTTTACCAAAAATATATTAACAGTCTACGTAAAATGTTGCGAGATTCAAGTAGAAAGTTTATGTTTAAGCTCTTGGAATTTAAGTAGAAAAGAATAAAATTAATAATGCTACAAGGTAAATGTAATCTCATTTTAGTTTTCAAACCAATGCTCAGAGATGTTAAAAAGCTGTCCAAAGTCAGAGCTCGTTAAGTGGGAACAGACTAAGCCATAACTGAGTGACTACGCCACTTCACATGAAAATAATAAAAGAGCACAATAAATAGCAAAGAATATTAAATGTCAAAGGAAAGACAAAACCCCCCTATAAATATTACTAGCAACTTCCATCAATGCTTTCTTACAATTTGAAATTTGTATTTCATACTGATTATAAGAACTGTTTTGGATTTAAACACCGATTTTCTCATATCACTTTTGTGTTTTTATAAACAGTCACAGTCCAAATTTGGATCGTTTTGTCTCCAAGCCTTCAGTATTTCCTGGTTCTTCCTTACAAAAAATCATATGTGCCATCGAGATTGGTATTTCTTAAAAGAATCCATAAAACAACAAAAGAGCCCCACATTAAGCAGGCTTTGTAATTAAGTAGGTCTTTCCCATCTCCTCCCCACAATCATTAATGTAATATTGAAGTAGTATTTTGTGTTTTCTAGACTTTCTGTTTTTTAGAAGCATGGATTATACAGTACAGGCATAGGACGACACTTTTGATGTTTATATATGTTCGTACAATGACTGTAGACTTCCCCACTGGCCAAACTAAGGATCACAATCTGATTTTAAAACATGCTAAAAGATGTGTGGGGATAGAGATGCATCTTAAAACTGAAGAAATACAATAAATAGGAAGATTAAATGCCTCTTTTATATTAGGACTTCTTTATAATTCAACTTCTTTTTCCAGTTATATTTTTTGGTTAATTTCAGAGGTAGAATATAGTGATTCATTGGTTGCATATAACACCCAGTATTCATTACAAGAAGTCCCCTCCTTAATTTAATGCCCATCCCCAGTTATCCCTTCCCCCACCCACTTCCCCTCCACAACCCTTAGTTATTTCCTAGAGTTCAGCCTCTGTAATTCAACTGCTGATGAATTCTGCATAAGAATCTATTCACATGTAAGAATTTATTGAGGAAAATTCCATAAACATATAACCATAGTTCACCTAGAGTAAACATAAAAATTTTAATTTATAAATGTTTAATCAATATCCAACAACACAGATTTACATTTGAGATCCACTCTCTCTCGTTTATAATTCCTTACCTTCTTCCCTCTGTGGGTAAATTGCAACTGTTTTTTACTTTTATATTTATTGTAATTCAGAATAATGATTGAGGTCAACAACACAGACAACTATAATAAAGTTATTTTAAATTCTCTCAATGACCTTAATGCAAACATTAATCACATATTACTTTGTATTATGTTTATTTCAATTTTTTTAATTCTTCAGCTACACTGGCAAATTGCCCGAGGTAAAATTCCCATATCATTCAGCACAGCATTAATAAATATTTGAATATGATGAATACATACTCCAGAGATATTAATATGACAGGCAAGGTTCTAGACTACATTTTTTATGTAGCTACATCTTCTCTTCCTCTTCCCCTTCCCACTGCAAGGACCCAAGGCATCTCTTGGTGGACAGTGTGATAAAGTTCTGTCTAGATCTTTATAACATATAAGATAACTATGTTATCTTAAGAAAAACGGCGTCTGAATTTTTTGTCATTACTAGTCTCAGAACTCTGCACCAAAACAAGAGCTTTCTCATAGTTACAAACAAATTAAAAGAATTAAAAGTGAACATCAATCTTACATGACGCCAAAAAAAAGGGTATCAAAGACGTATGTAGAGAACCATGCTGAAAAACCTTCAAATGTCATCAGCTATAAGCTGATCATAAGAAAGATCTCCAGTACTAGCAAAACATGTATGGGAAAGATTTTTCCTATGTGTGCTAATATTTAATAAGCACTTTACGTTGTTTTTCAAAGTGTATTAATATACACAATTCCACACAGACCAATGGAACAAAACTAGAAAGCCTAGAAATAGATCTTTTTCCAGTCATTTGATTTTCAACAACGGTAACAAACCAATCAATGGGGAAAAGAAAAGTCTTTTCAACAAACAGTGCTGGAAAAACTGGACATCCATACGGAAAACAAATGAACAAATGAACCCTGAACCATACTTCACACCATGATCCATACTTCACACACACATAATTTCAAACAGATCATAGACCTAACTGTATAAGCTACAATTACAAAAGTTTTAACAGAAAAAGTAATAAATTATACTACATCAAAACTAAAAACTTCCACTCATCAAATGATATGATTAAGAAAGTTATGTATGCCAAAGACTGGGAGAAAGTATTTGTAAAAGCTGTGTCTGACAAAGACTTGTACCTAGAATATATAAAGAACTACTACAACTCAATTACAAAATAAACAATTCAATAAAAAAAAATGGGCAAAAAACATGAATGGACACTTCATGAAGAAAGACATGTGAATGGTTAATAAATACATGAAAAGATGCTCAACATCATTTGTAATTAGGATAATAAAGATTAAAACCAAGGCGCTGCTGGTTGGCTCAGTCAGTAGAGCATGTAACTCTTGATTTCAGGGCTGTAAGTTTGAGCCCCAATGTTGGGTGTAGAGATTACTTAAAAATAAAATCTTAAAAAAATAAAAAAGATTAAAATCATGACAGACCACTTCATACCCACAATAATGGGTAAGATTAAGAAGACTATCAACACCAAACATTGGATATGAATCAACTGAGAAACTCACATAAATTGTTGGTGGAAATGTAAAAAGTGTTAAACATACACCCATACACTAGCCTTTGATGCAGGAATTTCACATCTAGTTATTTCTACAAGAAAAATAAAAACATATACAGACAGAAACCTTTGCAAGAATGTTCATAGCAGCCTTCTTCATGATACTCCAAAGCTGAAAACCCACAAGTTCACCACTAAGAAAATGTATAAACAAATTGCAGTTTATTGATAATATACAATCCTACTTAGCAATAGGGGCACCTGGGTGGATCAGTCTGTTAGGCATCTGCCTTTGGCTCAAGTCATGATCTCAGAGTCCTGGGATTGAGCCTCGCATTGAGGTCGCTGCTCAGAGGGAGTCTGCTTCTCCCTCTCTCTCTGCCCCCTACCCCCCACTACCCCATGCTCACACTCTCTCCCAAATAAATAAAATGTTAAAAAAAAATACTACTTAGCAATAAAAAGGTAAGAAGTGCTATAAGATGCAACAAAACAAATGAACCTCACAGATATCATGCTGAGTAAAAGAAACTACATACCACTCATATTTACATTATCCCATTCATATGACGTTCTGAGGCTGGCAAAATGAATCCACCATGAAAAATAACACAACAGTGCTTGTCTCTCAGTCAGGGAAATGAATGAAAAAGGATATGAGGTAAGTTTCTGAAATATCCTAATTTGCTAAGTCAGTAAATGATATAGAGAAGAAATCTCAATTTCCAACAAAGATACAGAGCTATACAACATTACTCCTTGCTCTTAATTTTGTTGTTTTCAAGGAAACAACACCATAGGTCCACTGTGTAGTCCGGATCTGATGCTGACTCCTTTAGTTTACACACAGCCCTGGCTTTGCCTGACCTTATCAAAACACCAGTTCATTTAAATTTCACCTAAATGCCACCTTTCTCCAAAATCCTTTAAGAAACTGTTTTACCCTTTGTTTGGTGAGAAGCCTGGTGGCTCCTCTGGTCTGCAATCTTTCTCAATGCAATGAGTTATAAACTCAACTTTATCACATTACATATTTATCTCTGGTGGTTTTAGGCTGAATTCTAGGTCACAAAACAACTGCTGAATATTATTCAGGAGTTCTGTATATTATTCTTGTAACTTTTTTCTAAGTTTAAAATTATATCAAAATTAAAAGCTATCCCCAAATTGGATGTTCTAAAGACAGCATATAATTCATACTTTTGACCAGTTGACATTATCCTTCTTCTTAATCCCCAGACCTGAAATAAAATTTTCTAAATCCTGATTGATGTTTGTTTTATTTCAGTCTTCACAATGAAACTTTAGCAAAAAAAAAAAGGGGGGGTGGGGGGCACCTGTGTGGCTCAGGTGATGATCCCAGAGTCCTGGGATTTAGGGTTGGGCTCTCTGCTCAGCAGGGAGCCTACCTCTCCCTCTGCCCCTGCCCCCACCATGCACACTCTCTCTATTTCAAATAAATAAATAAAATCTTTAAAAAAAAAAAAAAAGACTATTCACGTATTTTTAATTGATTTTATCATTTGTTTTCCTTCCAGTGTATGAACTTTGTAACTTCCTAAGTGGAAGGAGGAAAAGAATATTATGTAAATATATGTCTCAATAATAGCCCAAGTCTTAACAGACTTGGTCTTCTAAATAATAGCAAACTAGTCTCTCCTTCCTTCAGACACCATGAACAATTTAATGAAGAATTCCAAGAAGCCACTGTCAAGAAGTATTCTGAGTCTCTTCCACTGCTTACCTCCACTTGGTCAGTCAGTGATACTCCTCCCTTCAAAAGGTGAAGCCTGATTTCCCTCTCTCCTTGATTGTGGCCATGCCTAGTAATTTGCTTCTACCAAAAAGGCTGGCAGAAATCACAATGTATGGCTAGGTCATAAAAGTCACTGTGACTTCCACCTTGCTCTCTATCATAGAGGAAGCTAGCTGTCAGGTCATAAAGACTTTGAAGATGCTCCTTGGAAAGGCCCACTTAGCAAGAGCGAGCCATTTTAGAAATAAATCCTCCAACCCCAATTAAGCCTTCATATGATTGAAGACTAGCTAACAACCTGAGAGCAACTTCATGGGAGACCCTAAGTCAGAACCACACAGCTAAGCCGCTCCCAAATTTCTGACCCACAGAAACTGTCAGATAATGTTTGTTGTTCTAAGTCACAAAGTTTTGGGCTGATTTGTTACACAGCAACAGAACTCTAATACAATAAAGTAAACCAAATTCTCTCTTGTTATAGCTGGATAGCTATTCTAAGTTTTTTAGTGAGATTTTTAGAATTTTCAATATATAAGATTGTGTCATCTGCAAATAGACAATTTTACTTTCTCCTTTCTGATTTGGATGCCTTGTATTTCTTTTTCTTGCCTGACTGCTCAAGCTAGGAATTCCAGCCATGTTACATAGCAATGGTGATAGTGGGCACCCGTTTTATTCCTGATCTTACAGAAAAAGCTTTCAACCTTTCATCACTGAGCATGTTAGCTGTGGACTTGTTATGTTTGACCTTTAATATGTTGAGATATGTTCCTTCTGTACCCAATTTGTTGAGAATTTTTATCATGAAAGGATGTTGAATTTTCTTAAATGCTTTATCTGGATCTATTGAAATGACGATTTTATGTTTATTTCTCATTCTATTAATTCGATGTGTCACATTTACTGATTTGCATAGATTGAACCATCCTTGCATCTGGAATGAATTCCACTTGATCATGGTGTACGATCCTTCTTAAAAAAATTTAAGTATAGTTGACATACAATATTAATTTCACATGTAGAACACAGTGATTCAACATTTACAAACATTACAAAATGCTCATCACAATAAGTCGTTACTACCTCTCACCATACAAAGTTATTACGATATTACTGTCTATATTTCCTATACTGTACTTTTCATCCCCCACGAATTATTTACTTTATAATTATAAGTTTATACCTCTTATTCCTCTTCACCTATTTTACCCATTCCCTCCCATATCCCTCTGCTCTGGCAACCATCAGTTTGCTCTCTGTATTTGTTCCTTATATTTATGAATCTGTTTCTGGTTTTTTGGTTTTTATTTATTCGTTTTGTTTTTTAGATTCCACATATAAGTGAAGTCAAATGGTATTTGTCTTTCTCTAACTTATTTCACTTAGCATAATGCCCTCTAGATCCATCCATGTTGTCACAAATGGCAAGATTTCATTTTCTTGGATTGCTTCCACATCTTTTAAATAATGCAATAAACATAGGGATGCAGGTATCTTTTGGAGTTTTCACTTTCTTCAGGTAAATATCCAGATGTGGAACTACTAGATCATGTGGTATTATGACCATTTAATGTGTTGTTAAATTTGGTTTGATAGTACATCTTGTTGAGAATTTTTTCATCTATACTCATCAGAGAGATATTGACCTGTAATTTTTCTTGTAGTGTCCTTAACTGGCTTTGGTATCAGGGTAATGCTGGCCTCATAAAATGAGCTTGAGAGTTGAATACATAGTTTAGAAAAGACATACAACAAGGCCAACAAACAAATGAAAAAAGGAAAGCTGGAAAAAAACACAAAAATGTGGAGTGTCCCTCCACATATGAATTGCAAGGAACCCTGGATAGTCAAAACCAAAAAATAAAAAGTGAATGATTTATACTTCCCAACTTGGACACTCACCACAAAGCTACAGTAATTGAAACAGGTGAGTACTGGCATGAACATGAACATACAGATCAACTGAAGAGAAGAGTATAGAAATAAAGCCATACTTCTATGATCAATTTTTGACAAGGGCGCCATGACTATTCAACAGGGAAAGAACAGTCTGTTCAACAAATGGTGCTGGGACAAATGGGTAGCCACGTGCAAAGCAATGAAGTTGGATCCCTATCTTGCACTACATATAAAACTCAAAACAGACTGAAGACTTAATATGTAAGAGCAAAAACTATAAAAAACTTAGAGGAAAACATAGGGTTATGTAAATCTTCGTGACCTTAGATTTGGCAATGGTTTCTTATATATGACAACAAAACCATAAACAAACAAACAAAAAAAACAAAACAAAAACAAAAAAAATAATAATTTGTACTACACAATCAAGAGAGTAAAAAGACAGTCCACAAAATGGGAGAAAATATTTGGAAATCATATACCTGATAAAAAGCAAGTATCCAGAAATATATAAGGAACTTTTAGAACTCAACAACAAAATGACAACGGAATTTAAAAACAGGCAATAACAGACATTCTCCAAAGAAAATATTAATACAATCAACAAGCACCTAAAGAGATGCTCAATATCATTAGTCATTAGGACTATGAAAATTAAAACAAGATACCACTTGATGCCCACTCAAGTGATTATAATTTAAAAAGCAACAATATAGAGGGGTGCCTGGGTGGCTCAGTCAGTCAAGTGTCTGCTTTCGGTTCAGGTCATGATTCCAGGGTCCTTGGATCTAGCCCTGTGTCAGGCTCCTCACTCAGCGGGTAACCTGCTTCTCCCTCTCCCTCTGCCTGTCACTCCCGCTCCTTGTGCTATCTGTCAAATACATAAATAAAATCTTTAAAAAAAATTTTTTTTAAAAAGCAAGAATAGAGAGAAATTGGAAATTTCTCATACATTGCTAATGGGAATGTAAAATGGGAAACTTACTACAGAAAATAGTCTGGCAGTTGCTCAACGTATCACACATAGAACTACCATATCACCCAGTAATTTCACTAGGTACTTATCGAAAAGAACTGAAAGCAGATTTTCAAACAAAAACTTGTACACAAATGTTCATAACAGTACTATTCACAATAGCTAAAAAATGGAAATGACTCATTTGTCCATTAAACTGATGGTATACTAAATGTGGTATATCCATAGAATGTAGTATTATTCAGGTATAAAAAAGAATGAAGCACTGATATATGTTACAACATGGATGAATCTTAGAAATAAGCTAAGTGAAAGAGGTCAGACATAAAAGTTCACATATTATATAATCCCATTTATATGAAATAACCAGAACAGGTAAATCCATAGAGACAGAAAGCAAATTTGTGGTTTCCAGGAACTGGGGGAATAGAATATATGGAATGATTGCCTAATGGGTATGAGTTTTCCTTTAGGGATGATCAAAATGTCTAAAACCAGATCGAAATGATGGTGATAGTTGTACAACACTGTGAATGTACTAAATGTCACTGAATGGTTACAACAGTTAATTTTATGAGTGAATTTTACTTCAATTAAGTTAAATGTACACCTATCATATGATGCAGCCAAGTAACAAAGACATGTGCCTTGTACACAATGTCGATAGTGGCTAAAAAATGTCCTACTTTTATAGACAAAATCCATAAGCAACCTAATTGCCTATCAATAGACAATGGATAAGATAAACTGAGGTATATTCATATAATGGAATACATTTATTAAAACTAAACTGTACCCATAAATGGGTGAATTTTATTCTATAAAATTCTATTACCAGAAAGATACATAAAGTTAATACCTTCATTAAAAATAAAGATATTTGCTTAAATTAAAAAGAAAAGCAGCATGCGAGCAGGTTGTAGGTCCCCATTCTATCTTAACAGTAAGAGTGAAAAGACTGAAAAATCAACGTTTTTGGATCAGTAAGAGGGAGGGACATCAGAGAAACCACTGCCCCCAAGAATGGACAGACAGGTGTGTACCAGGAGTCACAACTTACTTTAGCAGAGACTTACGAGCTGGAACCACTGTGGGATCCAGAGCTGGGGTAGGAAAAACTGAACTGTAATTGACTAATGGCTGGAGACTCAGTGTGGACAATTTGGGAGTTAAAAACTTCAGGAGGACCCAGTTATGGGGACTCCACACAATATTGTTGAGATTTATCATTAGGAACTCAACCAGGATCTCAACCAGGATCCCACAGTACATATCAGAGAAAAATCTTGTCATTCTGGCAGGAAGAGGGGGAAAGATACCACTCTGAAATATGTCAAAGCATTCTGTTTTTCTTAATAAGGCCTGCCCTCAGGAGAAACTAGTTAACCAGAGACTAACCTGCTAGGGTATTATCATAGCCTAACTGACCTGGGGGAAGGGAAGTAACTGACTCCAAGCTACTCTAGCCATCCTATCTCATATGAGGGGGTATGTGGAAGAAACTGAGAAATACTTGTAAATTCACAGACATAAGCTCATGAAAAGACTAAGACCTAATCATAGAACTCTTCCCTTTACCCACACCTTACCACCACATTACTAACAGCCTATTTACAGCAATTCCTTTTACCCAATAAGGCTACCAAGAAAAAATTACAAATCATCGTGGCAAAAGGCACAATTTGAAAAGATAGAGCAAGTATCCAAACCAGACACGGCAGGAATGTTGGAATTATCAGACACGGCAGGAATGTTGGAATTATCAGACTGGGAAATTGAAATAACTATGATTAATATGATAAGGGCTCTAACAGATAAAGTACACAGTATACAAGAACAGATGGCAATGTAAGAAGAAAATGGAAATCCTAAGCAAGCACCAAAAGAAATGCTAGAGATCAAAAACATTGTAATAGAAATGAAGAATGTCTTTGATGGGATTCCAGGTAAACTGCACATGGCTGAGGAAAGAATCTTCGAGCTTGAAGAGATCTCAACAGATACTTTTAAAACTGAACAAAGAGAACACACACTGAAAAAAGAAAAACAAAACAAAACAAAACAGAACAAAATATCCAAGGACCTTGGGACAACTACAGAAGGTGTAAAATAAACGTTTTGGGAATACTAGAAGAGAGGAAAGAATAGAAGAAATATCTGAAACAATTTAATGACAGGTGCCTGGCTCGCTCAAATGGTAGAGCATATTTGGGGTCATGAGTTCAAGTCCCACACTGGGTGTAAAGCTTACTTAAGTAAAAAAAAAAAAAAAAAAATCTAAAAAAAAATTTAATGACAAGTCACTGTCAAACATCACACCACAGATCCACTAAGTTCAGAGAACACCAAGGAGAATAAATGTCAAAAAACTATACCTTGGTATATCATTTCAAACTACAGAAAATCAAAAAATAAAGGAAAAAAAAAACCCTGAAAGAGGGGAAAAAACACTTTACCTACAGAGGAACAAAGGAAGGAATTACATCTGATGTCTCCTCAGAAACCATGCAGGCAAGAAGTGTTGAGGAAAAAAAAAATCCAATCTAGAATTCTGTATCTTGCAAAATTAACCTTCGAAAGTGAAAAAGAAAGGGCACCGGGGTGGCTCAGTTAGTTAAGCATCTGACTTGATTTCGGCTCAGGTCATGATCTCAGGGTTGTGAGATGGAGCCCTGTATCAGGTTCTAAGCTGAACGTGGAGCCTGCTTGGGATTTTCTCTCTTCCTCTCCCTTTGCACACGTGCACACTCTCTTACCAAAAAAAAAAAAAAAAAAAGTAAAGATCTTCTCAAACAAAAATTGAGAGAATTTGTTGCCAGTAGAGCTGCCTTTATAATAAGGTTAAAAACGTTAAAAGAAGTTCTTGAAAGAGAAAGAAGACAATATTCAGAAATTCCGATCTACATAAAGAAAGGAAGACCATCGAATAAGGAATAAGTGAATGTAAAATAAAAACTTTTATTTTTCTTATTCCAATTGATCTAACAAACAGTTTGTTCAAAATAACAATACCAACAACATAATTATTGTACGAGCTGTAAATGTATACTGCAAATTTTAGGACAACCACTAAAAAAAGTTAGAAAGGAAATATAGCTGATACCCTAAGAAAGGAAAAAATAAAGTCATATAAAATGCTTATTTAAAACCACAAAAGGCAGAAAAAGAATGGAGACAAACAGGAACAAAAAACAAGGGCAACAAATAGAAAAACAGTAACAAATAATGGTAGACATTAATCCAACTACATTAAATGCAAAAATTTTTTAAGTTACTAAATCTTCTGATGCCTAGTTTCTTCATCTTAATATGGGGATAATAATAAAATGGCTATAAGGATTAAGTGAGAAAATATGTATAAAGCATCTGGAGTTCTGTGAATGTTAGTAAATATTACTCGTAATTTTTTACCACTTGAAATGTCTTCTGAACCTACAATTTCTATACAAATTTTTCCGTATTTGTGAAATTTACAAACCATATGGTATCACTAAAATCTACTAACCTATTCAGAATTACATTCTATCGCTTCAGAAAAAAAGTAAAGTTTAAAAAAAAACCTAACTTCCTCATCATTTAACAACACACAATGTGTTAAATTGTTAAAATAACAAGCACTCACTGAACATATACAGTTTCAGTGTACAAGGACACTCACTGTTCTGTATGTACTAAGAATTGCAGATATAAAGACAACGAGAACAAGAGCTCTTAGTCTACTGCTATGTTTACAACTAAACTGCACTGAGGAAGAACTCCGCCTGGGGAAGTCTAGGAAAGTACTGGAAACCCACTGGGTAAAATCTTAAAGGGACCTAAAAAAGTTGATGGCTAAGTATATATAAAAATGAGAGAGAACAGATTTGGACAATGGTAGTAGTACGGATAGAATATCACAGGTTGGAAAAGAGTGGTGGAATATTATGAAGTTGATGCTTGCAGATGGAGGTTGGAACCAGATTGACAAGGGCTTTGTAAAAAATGAAAAAAGTTGAGAAATCTGAAGTATATTTGGTAGACAAAGAGGAGTCATCAGAGATTTTTAAGAGGCAATATTTGAAAGGATAGACTTCAGAGAGAAGCAGGAAGCATTATTTAAAATAATAATAATAATGACATTAAAGAAAAAAGTCATAAACTTCCTAATTAAATCTAGTTTCTGAACCTGGTTCAAACATTTTGGTAGTTGTGTGAGAACTGAACCCTCTTAACCTCTGCTTTCTTATCTGAAAATAGTAAATATTGCAGTGTTATATGTGAAGATTGAGATAATGTATGTAACGTGGTTTGTACAATGAATGCTTAGTAACTTAATATAATTTACTATGTGCCACACAACATCATTTATCATTTACTATGTGCCACACAATAATCTAAGATTTTTATATGTGTTATATAATTTGACTCTCACAATAATCCCACAAGGTAGGTATTGTTATTATCCCATTAACACAGCCAGGGATTTGAAGCACAGAAAGGTAAAGCAGCTTGCTTGGGTCATGCAACTACCAACTGGTAGAGATGGAATTCCAACCGAGGCAACCTGACTCCAGTTCCACGCGTTTAACTGTATATTATAATGCCTCTCTAGGAAAGATCAAGTCAGTGCTCTTAAAACTCTTGTCAGGGGTCACCTGGGTAGAGCAGTTGGTTGGGATGCCCACCCTTGGTTTCTGCTCAGGTGGTGATCTCATGGGTTGGGAGATCAAGCCCATGACGGGGTATGCACTAGGCATGCAGTCTGCTTGGGACTTTCTCTTTCTCTCAAATAAATAAATCTTTAATTTTGAAGTGCAGGAATCAGCACTTAACAAACTCTTCAAGGTAATGTGTACACAATAAAATTTGAAATCCACTAATGATTTAGTTAGAGCAAAAATAAACGAAAACAAGTCCAGATAAGGACAAGAAATATATTAAAATGTAAAGACTGATTTTTTTTTTTAATTACTATTTGCGGGTAGCTCACATAAAATGAGCAGAACAGCTGTCTGCAATTCTTAGGAAAGTACAGGTAATGTCTTTGCTACAATCTCACACAAATGTTTAAATCTCAACAATCATAAATACCGAATATTTAAATTTATTTTTCCTGGCTAATAATGAAACAAAAGTTCTCTCTCACTAGCAGGAATAGGAGAGTAAGAGCTGCCAGTAATAGATGAAGGAATGTCTACTTTTTAAAAGATATTTATACATTTTTATGGTATGATACCCAGGTGTTAAAATCTTAAAAGGAACATAAAATATCGGTTTCTATAAAACAACACAATATTAGTCCAACAGTGTTCAATAAGGCAAGATATAAAATTTCTATACATTTAAACTCATTTATATTTTAGATGCAGGGTACACATTTAAACTATTCCACAGGAAGGCAGACTTTGCTATGGGGTTAAACAGCGTTTGATATTTGAGGTAGTTCATCGCTAAAAATAAAACAAACAACAAAAAACAAAACAAAACAAAGAAAACCCAATCCTGGAAACATTAGTAGAGTGTTTCCATAATGACTCCACAATAACCCAGTCGGCCAATGAATTAAGGAGGTGAAAAGGCAGATCTGTGGAACTAGCTAAACCTTATCCGTGTTGTTAGCAAACTAAGACCTTTATGAATTACCGCTGTTACTATGGTTAGTTTAAATGAGCAAGAGTCTCGGATTTTTGCGGTACAAGAAAAATGTCAATTGTGAAAGAAAAATATCCGGGTTTTAAATACAAAGGATACTCAGATTTCAGTTTAAATCCCCACCAGGCATTTCAAAGACTGTCATTTCCCTGCGGTTCAGAGTAATAAAGACTACTCTGAGTATCCCTCTCAGGAGGAACTCGGAGCTACGTACAGCATCTCCTCATTTCTAAATCTGCCCCCAACCTTCCATCTTTAATAAAGGAAGATTCTTTTACCTGTGGTAACGCTTTCGCAATTAGATCTAACTACTGTTACCGCTTCAGCATTCGAGTCCAATTGGTGGAAATACTAAACTGTGTTTACCAGAAAGTCAAACAAGCCTTAATCTCGGGGGCGAGGGGGCCTCGGAATCCTCAGTACTCAGAGTTGGCTTGTGTGCGCCGGCCCGGGACACGCTTCCTAGAGCCCCGACTTCCCAAAGTCTTCAAGCCCAACCCCATCACCCAACACCCCCAAAGGCACTCCGAGGCCTCCGCCACACTGTCCCGCCTCTCGACCCCTGCCCCAACCAACGGTCCAAATTCTCTCCCTGGAATACTCAGTTTCTTCCCGTTCTCCATTCACTCACCAAGGTGCGCTGGGCAGAAGTTCCAGAACGGTCGTATCACTTTTCCCTTCTTTCGCGGAGCCGCAAAGCAGACCGCAAGCAGCCCCATCCAACGGCCCACAAGATTCAAATTCGTCCACTTCCGCCTGCAATCCGGAAGGTGCGCTGAGCTCCGCCCCCTGCGGGGCGGGGCCCACGGCAACGCGGGATGTGGGGGAAGGACGAAGCACGCCCGGCTCCTTTCTGGAGTGCGAGCTCCGCTGTGCTGCGAGATCTTCGGTGTCTTTTGCCTGTGTTCTTACTTCACAGGTTACAGAAAAGTCCAGGTGCAGAGTTGGTGTTTCTGCCCGGTGACTCTTGAGAGGATCCTCTTGTTTCTGAAATGGACAGAGATGCGCTGAAGTTTCATTCCTTAAAGGGCTGGAGAGAATAAAAGCACTAATGGGGCCCTGACGTTTTTGCTCCTCCTACCGTGTAAACAGCTATAGCGAAGGGGAAAAAATAAACCCTAAACAAACCTACTTTCCCTGGGCCGCCTTAGTTCCGGCACAGTCAGAACATTTAACTCCTCTCTCACCCTCCGCCCCCCCCCCCCCCCGTTTGCGGAAGACAAAAAGCCAAGAGAACCAATCACGCTTACTTGAACCACAAATCGAAAATAAGTGGTGGTCGAACTAGTTGCTAGTCCCGAATAAAATACGTGAGGTTAAGTGTTAGAAAGCGACAAATCTTTTTTGCCACCTATGATAACAGACTATTTTACATGATTATTACGTAGTTGTCCTGTGAGAGTCTCAGGACAACAGTGTCATTTTCCTTTACCAAGGACTGCTTCTGAAGGGGTACATCTGGGAGCTATAAGAAAGGAAAAGAAAGACCGAACAAGTTTTTTAGCCCCAACCCCTCCAGAAGGAAACTAAACAACTCTGATTTTGACGTTGCTACCAGATCATTCTCGCATCTAATAGTATTGATTTACCTAAACAGATCATTTCAAACCAAGCCATGACAGAACACCTTCAACTTCTGTCAAGACTGCAATTTGAAAGATTAGATTTCTATGAATTTATTTTACAGATAATCTGACAGAAGGGAGTGTGAAGCTATTAACTGGCGTACTGTTTTTAGCAGTGGAAAATAGGAAATCACCTATGTCTATCAATAAGGAAATGATTAAATAAGTTATGATACTTTAGGATCTGCTACACTGACATGAGGCACTAAGAATAAAGAAGTAGATCAGTAGGTACTCAAATGAAATAATGGGGAAAAAATCAACTTTAGAAAAACTATATATTATCCTTTTAAAGTATGTGTATGTGCATGGCATACAAAGTTTCCAGATGGATAGTAAACTGTAAAAATTATCTCTGGTAGTCAGATTGGTGAACGGAGATGTGAAGAGATTTTATCTCTTGCTTTATAACCAACTGAATTTTTAAAATAAGAACACGTTTTACTCTTGCAATTTTAATTGTTTTTTAAAAGAAAATTATTAGAAATTGTATACTCTAGGGGCGCCTGGGTGGCACAGCAGTTAAGCGTCTGCCTTCGGCTCAGGGCGTGATCCCCGCGTTATGGGATCGAGCCCCACATCAGGCTCCTCCGCTGTGATCCTGCTTCTTCCTCTCCCACTCCCCCTGCTTGTGTTCCCTCTCTCCCTAGCTGTCTCTCTCTCTCTGTCAAATAAATAAATAAAATCTTAAAAAAAAAAAAAAGAAATTGTATACTCTAGATACAGAATCAGGTTTAATAAATGTATTAAAGTATAATGTTTGAATAGTCTGTGTCCATTCATTCATACATTCATTCAACAATTTTGTAATGGTTTGACCACATATTTTGTCATTCATAATATGTTGTATTACTTAATGTCACCACATTTCTAATGTGGCCCTATTAAATATATTGCCCCTTCAAGTTCTTTTTTTTTTTTTTTAAGATTTTATTCATTTATTTGAGAGAGAGACAGAGAGAGAAAGCATGAGCAGGGGGAGTTGCAGAGGGAGAAACAAGCTCCCCATTAAGCAAGGAGCCCAATGCGTGGCTCAATCCCAGTACCCCGAGATCAGGACCCAAGCGGAAGGCAGAAGCTCAACCATTTGAGCCACCCAGGTGCCCTCCTTCAAGTTCTTTGAAGGCAGAAATGATGTCGTATATTTTCTTGTCTCCCATAATTCTTGGCAACTTCCCACCATTAAATTTCATCCTTCACATGGATTATATTCTCAAATTAATCTGCAAGCAAAAGTTAAAAACTCAAATTGCCCTTGAAAAGTCCCCAAGACAATTCTAAAATATTTTAAAAATATGATTTTTTTATACAACTCTATAGGCAGAAGTTTTGTTGTCTTTTAATGTTTTATTCAAATATTTGTCCTCTGAGTTTTCCCCACTCAGTTCTTCCTTTTGGACTCGCAATAAATTCTTCAATTTCTCCCACCAAGATGTCGACAAAGTTATCATCACTAGCAGCCCTGCCATCAATCAGACCAATGATATTAATTTCTCATCTGCAATGGAAGGTGCCTTAAAGTCACTGACATATTCTTTACCATAGGACCAGCCAGGGGAAATTGTCTAGGGCTGGTGTTATTGAATGAACAATAAATTGTCTAGGGCTGGTGTTATTGAGTGGACTATCAAGTTATTTGCACTTTTAAACTCTTATTACCCCCCCCAAAGACTGAATATAGATGAATTTGAATACAATCAGTATTCAAGTAATGTTACAGCATTTCATTAACAAAGAAGATCTGCAATAAATACCTACTGACTAAATCAAGGAGCCTTACTTAGACTTAAGGACACTTTATTTTATTTTTAAATTGATTTTTTAGAAGATTTTATTTATTTGTTTGTTAGAGAACAAACATGCATAAGCAGGGGGAGGAGCAGTCAGAGGGAGAAAGAAGCAGGCTCCCCACTGACCAAGGAGCCTGATGCAGGACTCAATCCCAAGCCCCTAGGATCACAACCCAAGCTGAAGGCAGACGCTTAACCAACTGCACCATCCAGGCATCTCAGACTTAAGAACATTTTAAAGAAAATATTCATTACAGGATATATTTAAATCTAACAACTTTGGCTATCAAACTGGGCATTCGGATAGCTAATAAATGTTTTAAATCAAGTAAAATACATCGATATGGGTAATCCACTTACTAAAAGCTGCACAAACTGGAGGGAAAAACTACAGAAGAGTCTTATTTAGTTTCTGATAACACCTTAGTAATCTGAATTAGCTAAGAACTGAATACATAGAAAATTTGAATCATAGCTAATATAACCTTCTCTCTTCCCTGTTTTCCTCCTCCCGTTCACTCCATATGCTGCAAAAAACAAGATGAAAACATTTCTGGGACCAATGGTCATCAGTTTACACACAAGAGCCAACACAAAGTACTTTGGCAGAAGAGCTCCTAGAACTTAACTTTGAAAGTTCTTATCACAAGCAACATGACTGACCAGAACAATAAAATGCCTAGAAATATTTTTTTTTAAAGTGTAGGATATGTAAAAAATTGTTACTGAAGAATATAAATGATTTCAATGTTTGCAAATGGAAGATGAATGTTTAAGAATGGTTTAGAAAAAGATTAGCAGAGGCTGGTAGTAGGCAATGTGTCTTACTATATAGTAAAACTTAACATAAAACTCCTATGATCAAGGAGTAGCAGTGAAAAAAAAAATTAGCATAAATAAGATTAATACATAGAGAATCCAGGAAAATTCAACTATTCATAGAATATTAATATATTAAAAAGGGGGCATTTCAGTTTAGTGGGCAAGGAATAGTTTCATTCATAAATTCACAAGAGATGGCAATAACTGGCTATCTATCTGGAAGATAAAAAGTTAGGCCTCTACCTTGCACCATATGGCAGATAAATTCTACAAGAATTATAGATTGAAATATAAAAAATATAACAAAAATGTATTGGGAGAAAAATTAGAGGAATAACTGTGACTTGAGGTTTAAAGAGATTTCTTAAGGAAGGAAGGAAACTTAGAAGCCATAAAATAAAAGATGAATGTGCCATGTCAAAATATGACACTTAGGCATAAAAATTATTTCGAGCTGAAGGCAGGTGAGAAGCAGACACAGGAAGAACTCTTCCTTCCTCCATCTAACAAAAGCAGGGCATAAATTTCCCTTTGTGAAGATGTTCCTCTCCTCTGTCATACCCAAAGGAGGAGAACATCCCTTAGCCCTGGAGATGGAAATGGCAGTGATGAGTCTGCAAAAAAAAGTCTTACTAAATAACCTTTATCTACCAGTAGTTTCCCCCATATATTTACCTTCATACAATTTACCACTCCTAGAAGCCCAAATTTCTCTTCCTTTGTCTAGTCATTTCACGATTTATCATCCTTTGTTAAGATAGTATAGAAGCTCTCAAGCCTAACCACTTCTTTGAGTTTTTACATTTTTCTGTGGCTCCCTGTGCATGTAAAATTAAAAAGAAAATTTTAGGGACGCCTGGGTGGTTCAGTCGGTGAAGCGGCTGTCTTCAGCTCAGGTCGTGATCCCTGGGTCCTGGGACTGAGCCTCAGTTCGGGCTCCTTGCTCATCAGGGAGCCTGGTTCTCCCTCTACCTGTTCTATCTGCTGCTCCCCCCTTATTGTGCTCTCTCTCTCTCTCTCTGACAAATAAATAAATAAAATCTTTAAAAAAAGAACAAAAGAAAGAAAGAAAGAGGAAAGAAAAAAAGAAAAAAAAGAAAGAAAAAAAATGTTATGCCTTTCTTCCTGTTAGTCTGTCTTTGCCAGTTTAGTTTGCAGGACTCCAAGTTCTACCAAGAGGGTAGAGGAAAATCTTTCCTCTCCTGCAAATACACATGGGTATGTTAAAGTTTATAGTATTTAGTTGGCAAGATTCACCATAAAACCTCAAAAGATAAGTGAAAGAGTTGTGATAATATGTATAATATATATGATACAAGGTTAACAACTCTGATGTAAACAATTTTTATAATTTGATTTTTTTAAAAAAGTAATAAAAATGGGCAAAAGAAGTGACCAAGTAAAGAGAAAATGAGAAAGGACGATAAACAAGAAAATACTCAGACTTACTACTACACAACCAAAAACTAATTTTCCTTTCTTGGATTGGCAAAAATTGAAAAAAGTCATAACATCCAATACTGGGAGGGTATGGTGGTAAAATGTACATTCTTCTCTACCGGGTGCATGTCTACACCTCTTTTGAAAAATAACTCTTTGACCAAATTTTCTCAACTTTGGAATTCTCCTATAGAAATAAACATGATAGTGTGTTTTGAAGCACTCCTAATTAGAAACAACCATCCATCAGGAGGGAGGTGATTGACAGTTAGGTACATCTATATATCAAAAGACTTTACAAAGCTGTATTGCTTTATCTTCTAAACTATTGCCTCCAAAGTTAGGGCTATTAAACCCCAAAGATATATAAGAAAATGAAGAATGGCATTATTTAATTAGAAAAATAATAATATTCTGCTCTACAGTACCACTGATAAACCTGGCCCTGCAAAATGGCATTCACTCTTACATTAGCACTCACCAAGAATTGACACACATTGCTGGTCTAAATTGTCCTTTACAGCAACTCATTCCTCCCCTGAGTTAGCCATATTGAACTTCTGGTAATTCTTTCTGCCTTTCACAGGAGTCAGATTTTCTTTCTTTCTTTCTTCCTTTCTTCCTTTCTTCCTTTCTTTCTTTCTTTCTTTCTTTCTTTCTTTCTTTCTTTCTCTCTCTCTCTCTCTCTCTTTCTTTCTTTCTTTTGTCTTTCTTTTTAAGATTTTATTTATCTGAAAGAGACAGAGTGAGTGAGCGAGTAAGAGAGCAAAAGCAGGGGTAGTAAGAGGGGCAGAGGGAGAGGGAGAAGCAGGTTCCTCGCTGAGCAGGGAGCCCAATGTGGACTTGCTCCCTTGACCCTGGGATCATAACCTGAGCTGTAGGCAGACGCTTAACTGACTTAGCCACCCAGATGCTCCAGATTTTCTTGATCCTCGTCTCCTACCCACACTTAAAACAGACTCTTGACCCACACTTTTGGCAGATCCTGGTCTCACCTTCTTATTCCCTGATAGGTTCCTGAATTCTGTTCACCTTGAGGATAAATTTCTAGCTTTCTGCCCTTAAATCATTTCTTACCAATCCCTATCAATATCGTGTCTGGTACCCAAGGTTACCTCACCTGTCTCTCCAGACTAGTGACCATTCCTGAGATCTTGGGATGAAACTTTTTATTATATCAAGTTTCTTGGTACTCAGAACCCTAGCAAAGTCATACAATGAGAAGCGTACTTCTAGAAGGGACCATTCAAAGAGTCTAATCAGGGGTGCCTGGGTGGCTCGGTCAGTTAAACTTCTGCCTTTGGCTCAGGTCAGGATCTCAGGATCATGATACTGAGCCCCTCATTGGGCTCTCTGCCTGACAGGGAGTCTGCTTCTCCCTCTCCCTCTACCCTACCTGGCTAGTGCTTTCTCTCTTTCTCCTCTTTCTCAAATAAGTAAATAAAATCTTAAAAAAAAAAAAGGAGTCTAATCAGAGGTCTACTCAGATTCTTATATTAGGATGCCTAGCCTAGAAACGGCATAGGTGTGTTTGGGTTAGGATGGGGAGGAAGGAAGGGAGAGGGCTGGGGTGGTTGGTAGCTGAGGAAGTAAGCAAACATGTAAAAATGGTGTTACTTTTATGTTTTCCAGTCTTTATTTCACACTTCTTTCTTCAACACCTTTTATTATGTCATTATAAACTTAACTCTAACGTCAACATACTGCTTTACCAAAAAGTACTTCTTTTGGAGATTATGCTAGGGGAGCAACAAACTTGAATAGGTCCCATTTAGTCTCACAGCAAATTCTTTAGACCAGCACTGCCCAATACAAATGTTAGCCACAAATAAAGTTTTCAGTTTTCTAGTAACCACATGAAAACAGACAAACAAAAGGAACAGATGAAATTAACTGAAATAATGTATTTTATTTAACCCACCATATTTAAAATATTTAAATTTTAATATGTAATCAATACAATCAATTATTCATGGGATATTTTACGTTCTTTTTTTGTGCTAAGTCTTCAAAATTGGTAGACAATTGACCTTTGAGCAATATGGGTTTGAACTGTGCAGGTCCATTTATATGTGGAATTTTTTTCAATAAATACAGTAACAGTACTCTAAATGTCTTTTCTCTTCCATATGACTTTCTTAACATTTTCTTTTCTCTAGTTTACTTTATTGTAAGAATATTGTATATAATACATACAAAATACAAAATATGTGTTAATTGACTGTTTATGTTATCAGTAAGGCATCTGGTCAATAGTAGGTTATTAGTAGTTAAGTATTTGGTGAGTCAAAAGTTGTACATTGATTTTTGACTGCATGGGGAGCTTGGTGTCCCAACCCCCAGATGTTCAAAGGTCAAGTCTGTATTTTACACTTACATCACATCTTAATTGTACTAGCCCTATTTGAAGTGTTCATAGCCACATGTGACTAGTGGCTTCAATATTGGCCAGCACAGTTTAAAATATGTCACAATTAGTCCCTCCAAAGAATACAGGGTACCAAGAGACTCTATTCCCAAAATTCTATTTCTCTAACTTCTAACAAACATTTGAAAGCATGAAACAGAAGTATATTTTCCCCAAATAACTTGGTGTCTTAACTATTCCTTCTCTACTCATGATCTTGTTACTTCTTCCATATATACCTCAGATTTGTTGTTTTGACTTTCTTCTTTAATGACCCTCTCTGTGCTCATTTTTCTTTTCCATTTCATAAGCTTTCTTCTACAATTCTCAGTAATATTCAAATACTTTGGAATATACTTATTTGCAAAATAAACTAGCCCATTTAATCGATCACTTCTTGTGCACAAGTCATAATGAGACTACTGTACAAAATAAGTATATGACCATTATTAGCGTCTGACTCTATGATCAATAAGCATTTATTAAGCATCTACTATGCTATCAGCAGTACTAATAAATTTCTGAATGGAGTTTTCACTGTGTACGCTAAAATAGTCCTTACATTAGTTTGCCTGACCAGTCTACTTACATCAATTTTTAAACTTGAATCAGCATACATTTTAGGAGAAGTAGGCTGTTTGCTACCAAACAGAATTCTTTTCCTTAGTGTTTCAGTCGCATAAATGTTTTGATCTAAATTTTTAATCTAACTGTGGTTTGCTGTCTTTTAAGTCAAACACACCACCTCCTGGCAGCAGGAAGCACCACCCAAAACAGCAATTTCAGGTTTCTTGTTTCAGGGTTGTTTGGATAATAAGTAGGTTTATTAACAACAGTGATTTGGAATGATACCATTCCTGCTGGGTAACTGCGTGATTTTAGCAAGAAGGGCTCAAAGTTTGCTTGTAGCCAATAGGAGACGTAGTGTTCTAATATAGGTCAAAGTTATGATCTGTTTTGTTAACATTCTTCCTCTCCAGGTTGGTGTTTCAAATGGTTGTCTGGATTGCTTTTCTTAATTGCTATCTTTGGCCTGAAGTGTGTATGTAAAAAACAAAGCCCTTTTCCAGTTAAGAGTAACTCCACATGCAGGCACACACATTGGTAATGCCACCCAGAATAAATCAAGTAATGAACAACATGTTTGAACTGAATCTTAAAAATTCTTGGATACAATTGCTGGCAATCAAAACTCTTTTCAGTTTACTTTGTGTACTTTGATTTTTTTAATCCCTCGCAGAATACTCGAGGGAAATGACTTCTCAAGTGAGTTGATAAAGTGATTCAGTTAAAATGAGCCCAATTCTCACCTACGTGTTTTGATGGGGGTGGAAGAAAATTTCAAATTCTCACTAAGGTCCAGGGCACTGAATTACCATTTAGGAAGCAAGCTCTTGATTAAAGCCTAGACCTTGACGGCTGTTCTTTAGGGGAAATTCTTCAAGGAGACAGTGTTAAGAACCTGGCCTTTTGACCTAAACAGCCAGGGATTGAAAAATACTAGCACTATTCCTTACAAGTTAAGTATGAAGGACCCAATCCTCTAAGCGTCACTACTGGTTTATAAAATGTAAATTGTAGTATCTATCTCACAGGTTTGTTGTAAACTTTGAAAGAGAAGACATTTTACAGGTAGTTAGTTATGAGTAGGCAAAATGGGCATAATGTATAGTCAACATCCTCTTCCTTCCCTCAGTGGCATGAAGCATGCCATGTCCAGTTCCTTTAGAGTTGCCCAGACTCTCCTCCCAAGTGGCTCTTCACCTTGTTCCTCTCCTCTTCCCTCAGAGCCAATGATAAATTCCTCAGTAACTTGCTCTCTACTTTCCACCTAGGCAGCTAATCTGAAAAATTTATACTTGTTAATGTAAAGAGCCAATGAATTAATTTTTTCTAAAGATTTTATTTATTTGAGAGAGAGTGAGCAAGAGAGCAAGCACAAGAAAGAGAGCACAAAGGGAGAGGGGAAAAGCAGACACCCCCCCACAGGGCTCAAACCCAGGACCCTGAGATCATGACATGAGCTGAAGGTAGATGCTTACCCGACAGAGCCACCCAGGCACACTCCTCCCCCCCCCCCCCCGTGGATTAGTTTTAATAAACTCTACCTGTAGCTCAAAAGGACAGTGAGAAATTTGTGGATAGGCAGATATGATGTTTGGTATCTAACTCTCCCTCTTTTTTTCAATAATTTGGGCTTACAACTCTGGCATCTCAGAAGCAGTTCACATCCTTTTTTGGCATTTGTACAGTAATAGATATTAAATCTTCAGTATGTGGGCAGTGATTATAATGGGCAATCAGATTTCTCATAAATGAGATTAACTAATGAAAGGCATATGATTGGAAAAGAAAAAGGGAACTAACATTTGTTCAATACTTTTCATATTCCAAACACTGTATTAAAACTATTCAAAAGTTGATTTACTTAATCTTGACTAATAAAATAGGTAATGAAACTAGGTTTTAAGGCAATTAAGTAATTTACCCAAGGCCACAGTTGGCAGAATTGGTATTTAATTCCAGCTCATTTGAATACAAAAACTGTTCTTTATCCATCACAAGATTTTAATTCCCACAACCCCCTGAGAGATAGGAGCAGCTCTAAGAAACCTGACATTAACCTAAACAATCAACTAATAGTATAGTTTGACTTGTATGGGAAATCTGTTTACTTATCTGCAGAATTACAGGATGTTAATTTGGTAAAAGACATTAGATATATCACTTGTTCTCTACCCCATAGCATGTAAAATCCTCCCAACTTTCTGGGCCTTTTGTAAAACACGTATTCAAGAGAATTGAGAAAAGAAAGCTGTCCAGAATTCCCCTTGAGCAGATAGGGTTTGGATCTCAAATCAAGCTCCAGTTTTCTGCTCATTTAATTAAGTTATCTATATACTTATTTTACTAAGAGGGTGTTGATGTCTAAAATGAACCCTGATTGATGTCTGGCATCACTTTACCGAGGTACAATCCCTGCCCAATTTCAGGTAGCCGCTGGTATGCTTTTGTAGCACAAATCCCATACCAGTTGTTGAGGACCACTTGATGATCGACTTCTACTAAAATACTCCCAGGAGTTGTCAAATAGTGTGGTAACATTTTGGCATCCCTGGTACCAGGCAATGCTATCTGTAGTATTGAGATGTTTAAAATAGATTTAAAGCAAAGAGAGGCAGCGTATCTCATTTATAAAATCTGTGGCAGTGAGACAACTTTCCAATATACATTATCTGCTACTTAGAACTCTTTAAAGTTCTATTCCTCTAAATAATTGGTTACAAAATCTAGCTCCTATTTATTATTTCAGCAAAGAAGGAAAACTCCATTTCTTTTTATTTTTTAAATTTTTTTTTATTTTTAAAGATTTTATTTATTTATTTATTTGACAGAGATAGAGACAGCCAGCGAGAGAGGGAACACAAGCAGGGGGAGTGGGAGAGGAAGAAGCAGGCTCATAGCAGAGGAGCCTGATGTGGGGCTCGATCCCATAACACCAGGCTCACGCCCTGACCCGAAGGCAGACGCTTAACCACTGTGCCACCCAGGCGCCCCCGAAAACTCCATTTCTATCATAGAGATGATGTGATAGGGGATTTTAGATTGATGGCCGCCTGGCCTATTATATTGTTTAGCATCTAAATATCCATCTAATGATTGAGTCCAGTTACCCAGGAAACCTTGGGTTTCCTTGATTCATTACAAGAAACTGGTGCCAAGGAATGCTGAGTGTCTCCCAAAGGAAAATGTATACAACCCCTTGAGTCAGTAAGATTGTATGCTTTAGTCAATTCATGAGTAAATTGCAGCCAGGTGTCGGATTCATACCAGCAAGTGACTAAAGCACAAAAACTAATATCAAGAACAAGATCTTTAAAGAAAAACAAATAAAAGGCATTTAGATAGGAAAGAAAGAAGTAAAACTGTATTTGCAGATAACATGATTGTCTATATAAAATTCTGAAGGAAACTACAAAGAAGCAATTAGAGCTAATATGTGAATTTAATAGGTTTTTGGGTATACAATCAATACATAAAAGTGAGTTGTCTTTTTACATACTAGCAATGAACACTTGGAAATGGAAATTTATGAAATTATCTGGATTAGGTAATGATTTCTGAGACTCAACACCAAAGCACAAGTGCTAAAACTGAACTTCATCATTTTTAAAAACATGTGCACTCCAAAGAACACTACTAACAAAGGTAACAGACAAATCCACAGGCTGGAAGAAAATATTTGCAAATCATATAATATGACAAGGAACTTATATCCATAATATATTAAGAATTTATAGCTCAACAATAAGACAACCCAATTAAAAGATGGACAAAAGATTTGAATGAACAGTTCTCAAAGAAAAATACACAAATGTTCAATAAACACATGAAAGAATGCTCAGTGTCATTAAGCAGTAGGGAAATGCCAATCAAAAACCACAAAAGAGGGATGCCTGGATGGCTCAGTCAGTTAAGTGTCTGCCTTTGGCTCAGGTCATGATCTCCAGGTCCTGGGATGGAGCCCCAGATCAGACTCAGCAGGGAGTCCGCTTCCTCCTCTGCCTCTCCCCCAACTTGTGCTCTCTCTCTCTAATAAATATTTTTTAAAAAATCTTTTAAAAAACCCACAAAAGATATCACAGAAATACAGCCACTAGAATAGTGGTAAAACATACACAACAGAAAATAACTAGTACTGACAAAGATGTGATGAAAACAGAAACTGTGCCCCAAGCAGCCTGGAGACTACGTATCTCTAACTCACAGACTCCTAGCCTCTAGCTTATAGCTTGACTAATTATAACTTCTTTGAGATTTCAATAGAACACTGACTCTGGGGAAACAAGGAGCACTCGCTTCTCACTGCTGCTAATGTGACCAATTGTCGGATCAGTCATCCAAAGCCTTGGTCAGTATGATTATTGTAATCTTACAGTTATTCCTGTGTATAATTTCACTCATGTACCCCCTTGCACAATAGATTCACAGAAACCTGCTTCCTGTGTCACTTACTAGGTCCTTCTAGTAACCAACCACCCAGAAGTCCCCTGTTTCTTCTTTACTCAACCCCTCATCAAACATTATGTTCAAAGCAGTAGCGAAGACCCACAAGCTTACAAATATCTACTGGCCAAATGGAATCCCTAAATGAACTACCTGTTGTAAAGATCTACTGCTACAATCTTTGCAGAATCACCCCTCTAAGCTATTTTATTAAGAAGTGCTTCAACCCCTCAGGTGGAGATTATCAGACCCCCATTTGTAACCTAATACATCAATAAAGAATGTTTCTTAGGATTTGGGAAAATTAACTGCCTGCCAGCTAAGAAGGAGGAAGTAAGCTCTCCCACATAAACTCCCAGTTCCAAAATGTAACACATATTATACCTAAAAATGCCTCTATAAACCTTCAGTCAGGGGCAGGTACTCTCTGCGTACCCCCTGGATATGTTTTCTGTTGTGGGGATAATGAGAGGACTCCATGGACTCATGGTTGTTTGAACAGTTGGACAATGGGAGGCATGTGCTTATTAGGCTTTCTCACTACTCCTTTCTCAGTTCACAATAAGTCTAAAATTGCCCATTGGACTAGCTCTTACAAATTATTCACCTGGAACACTGGGGACCACACTGGGGAAATACTAGACAGAGATGAATATTTCTTTGGGTATACTTTGCTCCCCTGGTGGGGAGTTGCAACTCATCAACATGTATTAGAAAATTTGTCTATTAGAAATAAACAAATCAAAAAATGGGCAGAAGATATGAACAGACACTTTTCCAATGAAGACATACAAATGGCTAACAGACACATGAAAAAATGTTCAAAATCATTAGCCATCAAGGAAATTCAAATCAAAACCACACTGAGATACCACCTTACGCCAGTTAGAATGGCAAAAATAGACAAGGCAAGAAACAACAATTGTTGGAGAGGATGTGGAGAAAGGGGATCCCTCCTACATTGTTGGTGGGAATGCAAGTTGGTACAGCCACTCTGGAAAACCGTGTGGAGGTCCCTTAAAAAGTTAAAAATTGAGCTACCCTATGATCCAGCCATTGCGCTACTGGGTGTTTACCCCAAAGATACAGACGTAGTGAAGAGAAGGGCCATATGCACCCCAATGTTCATAGCAGCAATGTCCACAATAGCTAAATCGTGGAAGGAGCCGAGATGCCCTGCAACAGATGACTGGATTAAGAAGTTGTGGTCCATATATACAATGGAATATTACTCAGCAATCAGAAAGAATGAGTTCTCAACATTTGCTACAACATGGACGGCACTGGAGGAGATAATGCTTAGTGAAATAAGTCAAGCAGAGAAAGACAACTATCATATGATTTCTCTCATCTATGGAACATAAGAACTAGAATGATCAGTAGGGGAAGAAAGGGATAAAGGAAGGGGGGGTAATCAGAAGGGGGAATGAAACATGAAAGACTATGGACTATGAGAAACAAACTGAGGGCTACAGAGGGGAGGGGGGTGGGGGAATGGGATAGACCGGTGATGGGTAGTAAGGAGGGCACATATTGCATGGTGCACTGGGTGTTATACACAACTAATGAATCATCGAGCCTTACATCGAAAACCGGGGATGTACTGTATGGTGACTAACATAATATAATAAAAAATCATTATTAATTAAAAAAAAAAAAAAAAAAAAAAAAAAAAAAAAAAAAAAAAAAAAGAAAATTTGTCTATTAGGCATTAAGAAGGGCACTTGATGTAATGAGCACTGCATGTTATATGCAACTGATGAATCACTAAATTCTACTCCAGAAACTAATAATACATTATATATTAATTAAATTGAATTTAAATTAAAAATTTTTTTAAAGGAGAAAATTTGTCTACTGCTAACAAAACAGCTAACTCTCTTGCCATCCTGCAAAAATCTTTGGACTCTTTGGTTAACGTGGTACTAGACAACCAAAGAGCCTTAGACTGCTTTAGCAGAACAAGGAGGTATATGAGTAATGGCCAGCTCTTCTTGCTGTACTTAAAATAGCACCTCCATGCAAGTTGAAACTAGTAGACAAACTTAGACAGCAGGCCACTTGGTTGGTTGCAGCAGAGATTAGAACATCATACCCCTCTGCTTCAAGGAGGTTAAGATTGGTTACTGCCCAGTTTTCTTGGATACCCTTTAGTATCAGATCTATTTTAGAGGGAATAATCAAAATGGGCCTTACAATATTATCGATACTTATATACTTAGGGGCAAAACTACTAATGTTACATGCCAACAGATTACACAAAAAGTGTCCAAAGTGTCAGATAAAGAATTACCTCTGATATCTCCCCCCCCTTTAAAAAAGGGACCAAGACTTACGTCCTACACCATGTCAAGACCTTCTATTCCCAAATCCCTTCTATGCTCAGATTCAGCTTGAAGCAGTTACAGAAGACAGACCATTGCCCATAGGCCATAGAAATGGAATGAAGGAATGACAATGGGGATTTGTAACTGTGTCCCAAGCATCCTAAAGGTTACGTATCTCTAACTCACTGACCTGTGGCCCTTAGCTTATAGTTTGACTAATTATAGCTTCTTTGAGATTTCAATAGAAAACTGACTCTGGGAAACAAGAAACCAGAGGTTCCTGGAAGATCATGTCTCAGTTATCTCTGCTAATAACCCATGTTCTGAAAAAGACCCTTAATTGAGATCCTTCTATATAGTTGAGGGGCAAAAGTTTCTCTTGAGCCTGCTGGGTCTCAGTTGCCTTCAGCTCAAAATAATCTTCATGCCAAAGTACCCAAGAGATAAATTTTATATGAGTGACCCCTCTGCCTGGCAGAGCAAACATCTAATTACCAAACATGTGCTCTTCCTATTGCCCTGTGAAGTGCAGTCCTTTCTTCTGAAGTCCCAGTCCTAACCACCTTCGCCTTAGTTCAGAATGACATACAGACCTCATTTTGCCTGTCTTCTGAATTTCCCTGTCTGTGTGGATTCCCCATATGTATGCTATTATATGTGATTTTCTCCTGCTAATCTGACTCATGTTGATTTAATTCTTAGTCTAGCTAGAAGGACCCTTGAAGGGAACAGGAATTCTTGCTCCCCAACAATGGCATTATCTTTATTATCTCAGGGAAAATTAGAATTGTTACAGCAAAAATCAATGCAAGTTTTACTATTTTTAAGATTTCAGCTAAGTCTCTTAAGAATAAAATATTAAGGGGGCGCCTGGGTGGCTCGGTCGGTTAAGCATCTGTCTTCAGCTTAGGTCATGATTCCAGGGTCCTGGGATTGAGCCCCGCATCAGGCTCCCAGCTCAGCGGTGCATCTGCTTCTCCCTCTGCCTCTGCCCCTCCCCACCACTCGTGGTCTGTGTGTGTGTGTGTGTGTGGAAAAAAAAAAGAATAAAATATTAGAGTCCTGAAAGGATAGAAACACAAAATTAGTGCCAAAACATAAGTAAAATACTAAAATAGATGTAGATATACCTAATTTCTTCCAAGGGCCCATGCCACCTCCTTAGACACCTAGCTCTGTCCTGAGACTTTGTTGAGCATTCAATTTAATGCACTGTACGAACACTTTCCTTTTCTTAACAGAACAGTAGTAAGCTTCTTCCCCCATTGGAGAATGGGATCCTCAATCTCCTATAGTCCCTGTGGGTGATGGTGCTAAAGAAGGGAAATCCCTGGTGGGATCAGAGGGAGTCAGAATAGTGGGGAAAACTCCCCTGATTCTAATTCATTTAGTAAATATTTATACCAAGCATTCCAGACTCTGACTGTGCTACGACTTTATGACAGTGAAATTTTAGGTGAACAATGCACTGTAAAGAATTATAATTTGGTAGATTTTGCAATAAATATTCATGAAATTTATTGTTTATAACATTCTGGAATAAAAGTTTCACTATGTTTCCATCTATTCAAGTAAATTAATGTCAATAGCCCTTGTCAATGTTTTTACACTGAAAACTAGGCTTTTAAAAAACTATTAACCATCCACTAAATAAATTCCATACTTCCTCATTTGCCTTTTGAAAATAGTGAAGTCAGCAGGGGAGGAGTCCTTGCCAGCATTTATTCAGGTTCCCTCCTGCTATCCTTCTCTTGCCTCCAATCAACCCTTGCTAACTCTTGCTAATATTTTGTTTGCAAAGAGAAAATGTAAATAAAAATTTTCATTGAAGAAGAAATAATAGGCTTATTCCAATGAAAATTCTGGTTAGAAGCCAAATACTACACATGGTGTTTTTCTGGACTCCTAATTTTATTTATTTTTATTTTTATTTTTTTAAGGTTTTATTTATTCACTAGAGAGCGAGAGAGCGAGCGAGCGAGAGTGAGAAGCAGACTCCCTGCTGAGCAGGGAGCCAGACCTAGGGCTCGATCCCAGGACCCTGAGATCATGACCTGAGCCAAAGGCAAACACCCAACCATCTGAGCCACCCAGGTGCCCCCAGGCTCCTAATTTTAAATGAATTCTTAAAGCAGATTTTTCTAGATAGCTAATACATTAGATTGTCCATAAGAATTTATAGTCAAATATATGCCAGAAAAATATTGCCTTATTTTTACCTTACTGTATTTCATATATTATCTTTTTCAACACAAATTTATTAAATGGCTATACTCAGCTGACTTCTAGAGGAATACTGCAATGTATAATATGATGGCATAGCCTAGAGAAGATGCCAGACTCCTCTCCTATCCCTCATTTTCATTCGTTACCCCACCTAGGCTTTTCTTGAGCTTTAGCTTCTGAGATTTTTCTCTCTCCACTATGGAGCAGATGAGAAAAGAACTGTGTAGAATGTGCCTTTGACTTACCTGCTGGAGAGATAGAAGAGAGGGTATTTATTCTCAAGCTTCTGCTCTCCCATTTATCAAGGGTTCTGTAGGTGTGCCAAAATGGCTGAAAGGGCTCCCACAGGCATCCCAAATGGTGACAGAAGACAAGTCTGACAGAAAGTAAGAGAGCCTTGCTGCACTTCCGACAAGGTGCTGCCAGGCCACACCATCCTATAGTTTCTTGTGGCAACAGTTCTGGAACCAAAAAGTGAGCCAAGATCATGTACGACAAGACATGCAGGATATGCAACACAGCCCAGTGGTCTGGACCCAATTCCAATGTGTGTGTGTTGGGGGGAGGGGTCGGTTTTTCACACCACGAAGCAACTCTCAGACACCAGCTCCGTGTCCGGCAATTCAACTCAGTTCTGACACTATCTACACATCAGATTCTCTTGGTTAAGGGCTCAGTCCCATAAGACTGCTTCTCTGTCCCAGCTTTAGACCTCAGTCAAAGCCCAACTTATCACCTGTGGTTCTGACCTACATGCTACAGATTGAGGGTTCCAACTCCACCCTTGGACTTCAGAAGTCAACCAAAAGTCCAGTTTGTTATGTGTACTTCAGAGGTTCCCACATCCCTCTCCTTGGGTTTGATTAATTTGCTAGAATAGCTCACAGAACTCAGGAAATTCATTTGCTCCCTAGATTAACCCATTTGCTGGTTTATTATGAAAGGATATAACTCAGGAACAGCCAGACAGAAGAGATGCATCAAGGAAAGTTATGGGGGAAGGGAGCAGAACTACCATGGCTCCCCAGGCACAGCACTCTCCCTGAATCTCCATCTGTCCACCAAACTGGAAGCTCTTCAAATCCCATTATTTTGGATTTTTATGGAGGCTTCATTATATAGGCATCAATCAATTCAACCTTTAGCACTTCTCCCCTTCCTGAAAGTCAGTGGGTGGGACTGAAAGTTCTAACACTCTAATCACATGGTTGGTTCTCCTGGCAACCAGTCTTTCTCCTTAGGTGGGGGTCCCAAAGTCACCTCATTAACATAAAAAAACACACCTTTATTGCTTTTGTCACCTAGGAAATTCCAAGGGTTTAAGAAGCTCGGGGGGCTCCTGGATGGCTCAGTTATTTAGCCGTCTGACTCTTCGATTTTGGCTCAGGGGCCTGAGATCCAGCCCCACCTTGACCTCCATGTTGAGCTCCATGTAGAGCCCCCATGTCAGGAGCCACCATCAGTGGTGAGTACACTCCTCTCCCTCTACCCCTCCCCCAACTCATGCACAAGCTCTTTCTTTCTCAAATAAATAAATCTTTAGAAAAAAGAAGCAGCAGCAGCAGCAGCAGCAGCAGCTCTGCCAAACAGGGATGAACACCAAATATGTATTTCTTATTATTAGTCACAATATCACACAGTCTACTTCTAGCCTAGGCAAAAGAAGACCTTAATGGGTCATTTCCATCTCAACTGAGGACATTTTTTTAAAGATTTTGTTTTTAAGTAATCTCTACACCCAACATGGGGCTTAAACTCACAACCCCAAGATCAGGAGTTGCACACTCTACCAATTGGGCCAGCCAGGTGCCCCTCAAATGAGGACTTCCAAGTTTGGAAGAAAAGCCTCATGGTAACAAAGATTATACATTTATCTAGCAGTATCTTCTCTGCATATACATTCCTGGGGAGTCTGGCAAGAACATTTAGCTATGGTGAGATTAGGGTGTTTTGGAGCCTGGATTCTTGCCAATCTCAGTATCATTCTATCTGGTAGGTATGACTAAAATAAGCCATGGCTCTTGACCTCATACAACACAAGTGCTCCTGGAATATTGTCAACTGAAATGTCTTGCTGATTGTGGGATAAGTGTGAAATAAAACCTCTGGCCTTGAAGAATATACTTCCATTACAATAAAAAATTTTAAATGTGTGAAGCTATGATTTTGATATGACTAAAAGGAAAATATCAAAGATAAAAATTTAATTATTAATGTTCACAGCTGGGTTTTGTGTTGATGGGCTGGCAATATAATAAAAAATGCAAAAATCAAAAATTCTATAATAAATAAAGAATAAATAATAATACATATATCTATTTTATAAAGTGCATTTTTCTTACCTTACTTGCAGAAACTACCATGTTCAATTACTTTAAAATCCTTTGAAAGAATATTTCTTGGGGCACCTGGCTGGCTCAGTCAGTAGAGCATGTGACTCTTGATCTCAGGGTCATGAGTTCAAGCCCCACATTGGATGTAGAGTTTACTTAAAAAAAAAAAAAAAGAATATTTCTATAATACCCAAGCATTATATCTCAATTATATTTTAATAAACTTGGAAAAATTTTTTAAATATCCAAGCTATTATTTGTCTTGTTAAATCCATTTTTAACAGCTTTATTGAGGTATAATTGATGTACAATAAACTGTACATTTTGTGTATACACCTG
Organism: Ursus arctos; assembly: GCF_023065955.2. Taxonomy (NCBI): domain Eukaryota; kingdom Metazoa; phylum Chordata; class Mammalia; order Carnivora; family Ursidae; genus Ursus; species Ursus arctos. Next base: position 11,966,774 of record NW_026623053.1, on the reverse strand, counting down.
TGAAACCATCACCACCATCAAGATATTAACTTAGCATGAACATATTCATCATCCCCAAAAGTTTCCTCTTGGACCCTTTTGTAGTTCCTCCCTCTGTTCCAACCTGTTCCATGGTCCTATCCTGTGTTAAGGCAACCACTGATCTGCTTCCTGTTACTACAGATTTGTTTGCATTTTCTAAAATTTTGTAAGAATCAAGTTATAGAGTATGTGTTCTTTTTTCTTTTCCCAAAGATTTTATTTATTTATTAATTTGAGAGAGAGAGAGAGAGAGCACACATGCAGGGTGATAAGCAGAGGGAGAGGGATAAGCAGACTCCACAGAGCCAGAGGCGGGACTCAATCCCACAACCCTGGGATCATGACCTGAGCTGAAACCAAGAGTTGGACGTTTAACCAACAGAGCCACCTGGGCGTCCCTACAATTGTTTAGTTTTATAAATTTCCTAGGGGGATGCCTTCGGCTCAGGTCATGATCCCAGGGTCCTGGGATCAAGTGAGCATCAGGCTCCTTGCTCAGTCGGGAGCCTGCTTCTCCTTCTGCCTACCGCTCCCCCTGCTTGTGCTCTCTCTCTCTGACAAATAAATAAATACAATCTTATAACAAACAAACAAACAAACAAAACCAAAAAAAACTTCTTCCTAGGTTCTGCTATAATGGCTTCCCACAACATTTGATATGTTGTGTTTTCATTTTCATTAAATTGAAAATATTTTCTAATTTCTTATTTTGATTTATCCTCTGACCATGGATTATTTAGAATTATACTATTTAATTTTTAAGTATTTAAGGATTTGCCAGAAATCTTTGTTATTAATTTCTAATTAAATTCCACTGTCATCAAAGAATACACTTTATATAACTAGAATCATTTAAAATTTACTGAAACTTGTATCATGGTCCAGAATGTGGCCTATCTTGGTTAATATTCCATATGTACTCATAAAGAATTCTGAAGTTCTTTGTTGCGTTTTTATGAATGCAATTAGGTCAAGTCAGTTGATTACCTTGTTCAAGTCTTTTATATCCTTACTAATTTTCTATCAGATATAGAGACCAGTGTTTTAAAATCTCTGACTGTTATTATAAATTTGTGTATTTGTCTTTGCTGTTCTATCAGTTTTTCTTTTATTTATTTTGAAACTCTATTATTTGGTGCATACATGTTTAGGATTTTTACATAATCTTTATGATCTATACCTTTACCTTTATAAAATGGCCTTTTATATCTCTGGTAATCCTTCTTCTAGAGTCTACTCAGTATGATATTAATATATTAGTATAGCCATGATAGCTTTTTGGTTTGCTTGTTTATTGTAAGCATGATTTATCTATTTCTATCCTTTTACATTTCCATAGAAATTATACAAGCCAGAAATCAGAGGAGCAACATCTTTAAAGTACTGAAAAAAACACCCCAAAACAAAAACTACTGTCAACCCAGAGTTCTATGCCTCATGAAAATCTTTTTCAAAAATGAAAGAGAAATAAAAATATTCCCAAACTTTTTCAGACTTTTATTGCCAGGAGAATTGCATTATAAGAAATGTTAAGGAAATTTCTTCAGACAGAAAGAACATATACATGATACCAGATGGGAATTTAGATCTATGCAAAGAGATGAAGTGTTCTAGAAATGGGTAAGAATGAGCACAGCATTATAAGTTGTTTCCAGGAATTGTCCATTACTCATGTCTCTTCAGCCTTTAACTGTAGTTTAAAATTTAAATGTAGTTCAGCAAATTTATGACAGATAAAATAAATGGAAAAACGTTTCTTATTATCCTCTGAAATATTACCAATTCATTTTTCTACACCTCAGGTTTACAAGCTATACCTTTTATGCATGAAATATTTTTCATTTCACATATGGAATTCATAGTCAATATTTCCTATTAAAATAACTTTACAGCCCTTGTGTTTTTGTAAACAGAGACATAAGTCATAGGGCTAACATCATTTACTAACACTCTGGTGACCATCAGAATGAGTATAAATGACATTTTGACTGAACAAAAATCCAGTAATATATGGTTTGAAACCATTTATGTCTTGGGGTGCCTGGGTGGCTCAGAGAGTTAAGCATCTGACTCTTGGTTTTGGTTCAGGTCATGATCTCAAGGTAGTGAGATCAAACCCTGAGACAGGCCCTGTGTTGGGCATGGAGACTACTTGGGATTCTCTCTCTCCCTCTTCCTCCCTCTCCCTCTGACCCTCCTCTCCCTAAAAAAAAAAAAAAAAGAGAAACTATTTATTCTTGGATCTCCTCTTTTAGAATATTCATTTATTTAAAAAATTTATTCATTCATACAATCAATAATGATTATTGAGTGCCATGTAATATTCTAAACCCTGAAGACAGAAGAGTAAACAAAATCCTTATTCTCATGGAGCTCATATTCTAGTGGAAAGAGACATAAAATAAACAAGTAAACTATATATATATATATATAGTATGTCAGAGGATGGAAAGTACTGTGAAGAAAAATATAACAGAGCAAAGTAATAGAGAGGAAGGAGGGAGGTTTTAAAGTGTGAGATCATTGAAGTCCTTTCTGATAAAATGACATTTGAATAGCTATGAATAAGGTCAGAGAATGAGGCCCTGAGACAGAAATGTGCTTGACATGTACTAGGAATAGGAAGGGTGTCAACTGGTTGAAACAGATTGAAGAGACAGAATTGGAGGAGATGAGGTAGTTGGGGGGACCAGATTATGTACACATTTGGGCTATAATAATGACTCACTTTATTCTGTATGAGATGGAAAGCTACTGAAAGGTTTGGGGCAGGAAAGGGACACCATTTGACCAGTGTTTTAAATGTATAACTTCGGCCATTCTGTTGATAATAGAGTGAATGAGCATTGAGAGAAGAAGCAGGAAGACGTATTACAAAGATAACATGACATAGGGAAGCTTTAGATCAACTCTATGCACCTTGTGCTCTGCTGACAATATAATACAAGCGTCAATTTAAGGAGCAGCTGAACCAGTGCTACTTTGGAGCTTTCGGGGTTTGCAGCTCTGTAAAATGGCCTTTGTGTCCATTTGGCAGCTACTCTGAGCAACTGTTCTAAGCATTTGGGTTGCAGTTCATTTTGGTGTTGTTCCAGTTATCTACTGCTACCTAATAAATATCCTTAAAACTTAGAGGCTTAAAATAATGACATTTGTTTTGTTCACAAATCTGTCATTTTGGCAGGGCTTGTCATTTCAGATCTCTGTTCCACTTGGCAATAGCTGAGAGGGCTGGAATCATCTGAAGGCTGGGTCATTCACATCTGGCATTTGATGCTGTTGGCTGGGTTCTTGGCTGTGGTTGTGGTCAGAATACTTACATATAATCTTTCCATGTAGCTCCATGGCTTCCTCACAGCATGGTGGCTTAGTTCTAAGAGCCAGTATCCTAATGGTGGCTGGGTTCCAAGAGTGAGCCAAATGGAAGCAATATCACCTTTTCTAACCTTGCCTTGAAAGTCATGCAACAATCCTTCTGCTGCCTTCTAGCCATTAGAAGCAAGTTTGTAAGGCCAGCCTATATTCAGGAGGCAGGGAATTGGTTGCCACCTTTATATTAGGAAGAGCATCAAACCCCACTCTGAGGCAAGTTGAGTTGACAGACTGGATGGCCTTAGTAATATCTCTAGGCCTTGATAACAAAAACTTTCTTTGCCTAGCTTTAAGAGGACACAGAGTTTTGGAAGAAAAGCATGTGAAATATAAGGTTAAAAAAGAGAGAAAGCATCAGAACCAAACTTGATAGTTTATTTTCCCAACAAACAGCTGAATCCTTGTCACATTTTAGGAATCCCAAAATGCAAGTGCAAGTCTTTGAAGAGCTCATGGTCTAATGAAGAGAAAACACACAGACAGATCGTGAGGTCATCAATAGAAGGGTCCATTTCTCACTCTGTATTCTCAGTGCCTAGCACTGTTCCTGCATATATGAGACACTTAACAAGTGTTGGATAGTTGAATATTCTACTGTAACAAGTGTTATATAGAAATATTTAAGAGAGTACAGAGGGGGGAAATATACCATAAGGGGCTTATAGATTTTGCAGAGGATGTAGCATCTAAATTAGGTCCTGGGGGTGCCTGGTTGGCTCAATCAATTAAGCTTCTGACTCTTGGTTTCTGCTCGTGATCTTAGGGTTGTGGGATTGAGCCCAGAATTGGGCTCTGCACTCAGTTCTGAGTTTACTGAGATTCTCTCCCTTTCCCTCTCCCACCCCCTCAGCCCTTCTGCCCTTCTCCTGGCTCACACACACACACACACACTCTCTCTCTAAAATAGATAAATAAAAAAACCTTTAAAAAATTAGATCCTGAATAATAAAGAGGCATCAGAAACAGGTGCGAAGACTTAGAAGCACGAAAGACCATGACTGGTTAAGAGAACAGCAAGTTCAGATGACTATGTGGCTAAAATATAACCTTGATACAGAGTAGGCACTCAGAAAATAAATTGCTGAATAAATGAACGGATGAAGAGTGTTGAATGGTCAGCCTAGAAAAGTGAGGTTTATGTTGGGTTGTGAATCTTTATGTCACTTAGAGAATGTTGGAATATATCCTACATGCAATATGGAGCTATATGTTTTTACACAGGAAAGTGATGTAATCAGAGATGCATTTAAAAGAGAGACCTCTTGTAATAAGAATGGATTGAGATGAGGGACGATTGAACCTTGGTAGGCCAGACTAGTTTGGAAGCTACTGCAAGAGTAAAGTAAGACAGTAAAGTAAGAGGAAGAGAAAACAGACAAAAGAGATAGTTTTGATGGTGGAATTGATAGGATTCGATAACTTGATTAAATCTTGGGGAGTAAAAGTGAAGGACAGGATACTTCTTAGTTTTCTAGTTGGGTGACTAGATGATGATTATGCCACCAAATTAAATAGAAAATATGGGGGTCAGGATATGCTTTGTATGTTTTTGTTTTGTGTGTATGTGTGATATAATCTGTTCAGTTCTGTGTATTGTACACTAGATCCTCAGGTGGGATATACAGAGGGAATGACTGGTTTACATTTAGAATGATGTATGTAGCCTTGGTTTTTCTAGGGCCCACAGGCTGGAACATAAAATAATATTCAAACGAGAACTTAAAATTGGATCTCATCTAACTAACTGGAAATCTAGCTTCATATTGTTTCTTCCTGGTTCAAAGATATTTCTGAGCTGTTTAATGTGTCCTATAAGGTGGTGGTAATAACATACTTCTTCAGTAATAACTGAAACATTTTCTCAGTCTTCCCCCTCTGCTATCAATATCAAGGACTGGTACTGCGTTGAGCACTGATTCTTTTTTATTTTTTTAAAATATTTTATTCATTTACTTTTATAGAGAGAGAGAGAGAGAAAAGGAGAGAGAGAGGAGGGGTAGAGGGAGAGAGAAAATCTCAAGAAAACTCTGCACTGAGCACAGATCCCCACAGGGGGCTTGATCTCGTGACCTTGAGATCATGACCTGAACTGAAATCAAGAGATAGACACTCAAACGACTGAGCCATTCAGGGACCCCTTAAAGATTTTATTTTTAAGCAATCTTTACACCCAACATGGGACTTGAACTCACAACCCCAAGATCAAAAGTTGCATGCTCCACCGACTGAGCTCCACCAGCCAGGCATCCCATCACTGATTCTTTAAGCCAGTTCTTGTTTCTGTTTCATTCCCTGATTTTTCACAGCCATCGTGGGGAGCTGAGATGACAACTCAGAAATTTCTGAAGGTGGCATGGCTGTTCTTCCATTCTAATTCAGGAGACACTGTCATGATGAAATGAGAAAAAACACTCTCCCCAGCAGTTGTGTGCTGGCCATGGAGGTGGGCCTCCTACACATCCCTTCGAGATAATCTCTTGCTACTTGCTTATTGACTAACAGCCTCCAGCTGCTGCACCTTTGGATTCGCTGTGGCATTTTTGCCGAAGTTATGCTTCTTGCTGCTCCCAGTCAATGACTGAGCATGGCTGTGATACTAGAACTGAGCTATCTCAGCCCAACATCAGACTCCTCCAAGGGCAACCTTTGCTCTGAGACATCCCAGTGGTTGGGCCAAGGCTTTCTCAAAATGACACTGTAGTTTGAAAATCTTCCTGCCTTGTGATTCTAAGGCTCTTCTCATCGCTTCCTGTTCTTTCCCTCTTTATCTTTCACAGGTGTTTTTTTCCCAGGAAGTTTCTTATACATCTAGTCCTATCTGGGCATTTGATTTTTGGAAGACCTGAACTGACACGAGTGGTCCCGAGAGTGGGGCTGTGAAGCAGGAATTCCTACTATCTGTGTGTTCCCTTCCCCCAAATCAAAGGTGAGACTTTTTTTTTTAAGTGGTTCCAAGTTGGTAGTTCCAATGGGCACTTCTTACTTGCAAACCCAAATCTTTCTGAAGAAACTCACTTTAAATTTGGTCCTCAAATAAATTTCATATATTAAGTTCCAATAAGTGTGAGTTCACAATAAAAAAAATCACAAAACACATGAAATATATGCCTTTCGAGAATAAAACTCATATCTATAAATGGGAACAAATGGAGCAAAGATTCATCACAATTCATAGATTGATAATGCATATAAATGGAATAAAAGCAAGAATTACAGACATAAAATAAGGTAAAATTTCTTGAATATTTTAGCTTATAACAACTGAAACAAAGGTAGGATCCTTGAATTCTGGTTTTGTCAGGAGAAAGAACATGGGATGATAATGAGAGGCAATAAATAATAAAATTAGTAAATTCTTCAATGCCTAGAATTGTTCAGAAAATATACCCCGTAGAAGTACTCATGCTCTCCAAATGGTATTTTTAAGTCATTTAATAAAACTTCTCTTCTTTTAAAAATGAGTTATCATTTTATATTTGCAGAAGTTTTGACACTGATGTCTTAAAAAAAAAATCCAATACCCTTGAGACTGGTGTATCTAATTAATAAAATGCTCTTTGCAAACAAAATAAATTTGGCAAAATTCATGCCACAATTATAACATTGAGATAAACATTTGCATCAAAGCAATTTGATTTCAGATGTTGCATCAAATAACAAGCTGAACACTTCACACTGTATTTATAGACATTCCAAGAGACTAAATTATGCATAATTTATTGTAACTTTGAGCTTGCCACTCACTATGTAGTGTTAGCAGCAAATACTGTGGGATACATTGAAGTATCAAAATAAATTATGGAAGGTGGGAGAATATGTCTTTAAAGCTAAAAGCCTCATCAGCTCTTTTTGTATTTTCTACAAAACAAGAATTAAAGCCCTGTCTATTAAGTTAGCAAATAATGGTAAATAAAAATAGTCTTGCGACCAATTCATTCTAGAGTTTCTCACCACAAAGATGCTTATTTTTCCAGATAAATTTGACAAATACTTTGGTAAGCTTGAAAGTATGGGTCTTTTCTTATGTTTCTCTCTTCCATGTTTTGGATTTATCTGTTTTCTCCAGATGATTTCTGTTATGGATTATCAGCTGAAAACAGCAACACAGGCCTAGATTGTATAATGAGCATATCAAGGTTATATATCATTAGACCCCTTAAGCTGCATCACCACCAGCAGGTCCAGTTCAGGAAACTGTTGAGTCATTCTTTTCAGCTGGGACAAATGTGGGACCAGGGGCTTCTTCTGCTATGAAGAGGGAAGGACTGGCCTGAGACATTTCAGAGAAGGCAGGGGCAGCAGCCTCTTGCAGCCCTACACCATTAACATCCTGGGATCTCACTGGGGATGAAGAAACACAGGAGAAAGTGCAGGAGATTAGGAGTGTGTGAATTGCCTGATATAAATGTGGCGTTCTTTGCTCATAAGAAGGCACAGAAGATGTTTTCAAGAGAGACCACTGTCAATTCAGACTCTGGTGCCAGGAATGCAGAGACCAAAAAGGGATGGAAAGAGAACACTCGAGGTTTTAAATAGATGTGAGATATGGTAGGTGGAAAATGTGGCTTCAGAAGACTTTATGAGTAGAGGTGTCCCAAATGCAATTTCTAAAATTGAAGGAAAACAGGAATGTTTCAAGTATGTATTCTCTGAGAGAGGCAGTGCTGCAGTATGCATAAACGATGGATTTCCCATTGGTTCCCCCATCCCTTCTGAATCTGGAATTATAGGGTCACACATCCTCATGGGCTCTTTCTCCTAAGTGAAATTTAAGTTCACAGATGGGAACTGGCACGGATTAACTTAGCATCCCAGTGAAACTGAAGCCATTAAGTGTTTTTTTTTTTTCTTCCTCTCTTCTGGTGTGTGTGTGTGTGTGTGTGTGTGTGTGTGTGTTTTGTTTGCTATGGTTTATGGCTGGTAAAAACCATGTGGGCCCTGATTTTAGTATTTCCTAATTTGGTTGCATTGGTTTTGTTTGGGAAATGATATGTAACAAATAATTGATGCGTGTGTTGTTAAATTGTTAAAGCAGTGGTCACGTTTGTTCTGGAAGTTAATTGTGCTTTGTAAATTTTTTGTTGAGTGTGAGGTTTGTAATCATATTCTTTATTCCACCATGCTGTACCTTTGGCATTTAAAAAAAAGTAGACATGATATGTTTGTGGTCAGAGAAACTCAATTGTGTAGACGCTGAAGAAGCTACATTAATTCCAATGGAAGACTGCAGGGGGTCTATTTTTAGTATTGGAGCTTGCTTAAACCTATCATTGTGATAACCAATTTTTCCCAAACACAGGACACTGTTCAGTGGTGCCTTTAGTAGGAGTGTTATGGTAAGAGAGTTCGTGGCCAAACAAGTTTGAGAAAAACTCTTTTGAGCAGACTTATCCCATTTTACTTTTTCCTGCAGAGATTCTCGGTTTTTAATCCGTTAATATGGATTTTTATTTTTTTAAAGAGTTATTTATTTATTTTAGAAGGGGGGGAAGGGCAGAATGTTCAAGCAGACGTTCTGCTGAGTGGGGCCCTGGACAAGGGGCTTGACATGGGGCTCCATCTCAGGATGCAAGAGATCATGACCTGAGCAGAAATCATGAATTGGGCACTTAACCGACTGAGCCACCCAGGCGCCCCTCGTATGCATTTTTAAACACCAAGAGGGAAATACACAATGCAGTATTTCCATGATACTTTTGGTCATAGAATACTTTAACATGGCATACTAATGAACATCTTTTAAATAGTTTCTTAGGAAAAGAGTTGAAGAAACATCAAGCTATGGAAAGGGACTTAGCTACTGGTTGTTGCTTAGTTCATAGCCTGGGGCTTTGGATAAAAGCTTCTTGGTAATAAAGAAGGGAACTTTACCTGGCTTTGGGCTCTGCCAAAATTCCTTAGGCATCTTGCAAACGGGCTAGGGAGGTAAGGGTAGTTTGGACAGAGGGAAGGGAAGGGAAAGAAGAGGTATTATGGCAGGACAAAATACAGGCATTCAGAAATCTTGCATCCTGGCCAAATACTGTTTCACTTCCACCTTTGACAGGTCTTACTGAATCAGAGAGATCTGGGTTGAAATCAAAGCTATACTAGCTATCAACAAGGTGACCAAGGGAGTGTTACTTAACCCCTTTAAACTTCAAGTTTCCTCATCTATAAAATTGAGGTATTATAACTAGCTCATTGAATTAATGTAAAAATTACTAACAACCTACCTGGCACATAATAAGCATTCAATTAATACTCATTGAACAAGTGTACCTAGTTTAGTGTCTGGCATATAATCCTCAATGAATAGAAGTTTTTATGCTTACTACTATCATTATGAGGTCTGAATCCTAAATATAAATGCAGTCAGAATGGACATCAGTGCTGAGAAAGATGTATTCACCAAACCTAATTTTAGACATGCTTATGGATATTTTTTGAAGGGATCATATATGGGTCTATAAATTATCATAGAGCTAATTCTAGACTTACAACATATCATAAGGAAGTATTAAGTGCCCAGATTGAGGAGGAAAAATGTACCATGCAACCAGGGCAGCAGACATCTCATCATTGCTTGTGGTAGGTTAAAAATGGGCCCAAATGTGAATAATAAGTTCTCTGCTCATATCGAACTATCCTACACACCAATGCCAGAGGAATCTTCCCAAATCTCAATATGTCAGTTTGCAGCTCAAAACCTTTAATACTTACCTATTAATGAAGCCATGAACCCCAGTTAGAATCTGGTGACAGTTATGGATATCTTCCCTAGAGAAATGCATGTATGCTTATGCACAGAATAACTTCCCTATTCTAAGAAATTCTTGGACACACCCAAAACCCATATGAACCATGCATGTGTCCATGGATGCCACCATCATAATTCCTGGGATTGAGTCTAACGAGATGTAGTCCAGTATTTTAATCTTGACATTAAGACTCCATGAAACCGATCTACAATAATTTTATTTTCTATCCTTCCCACCCCTGTTGACCACACACATAAACTCATTTTTGCAGGGAAAGGATTTATCCACTGTCTTTCAAAAATGCCACAGCCGGAAAATTCTTGTCTCCCAATCTTGTTTGTAACTATTCCTCCAGCCTGAAATACTGTTTTCAGTCTTCTCTGGTTATGTAATTCCCACCCTCTCTTTAAAGACTATTTTATTTTATTTTAATTAATTAATTAATTTTTAGAAGGGGGGGAGCAGAGGGAGAGGGAGAGAGAGAATCTTAAGCAAGCTCCATGACAGCAGGGAGCCAGACATGGTGCTTGATCTCACAACCCTGAGATCGTGACCTGAGCTGAAATCAAGAGTCAGATGCTTAACTGGCTGAGCCACCCAGCCACGAGCCACCCTAAAACCATTTTAATCCCATGTATTCCTTTGAAGCCTTTTTCAAGCAAAGGTGACCATCGAAAAACCACACCTTCCTCAGAGTTCTTATAGTATCTGCCTTTATCATTTGATAATACATGTTCTCTTTTATCACCTTTGGGTACACATATGTCAAGTCTCTGCTTTGTAACCAGGGACTGTGTTTTATTTCTGGGCTCAAGAGTGAAACACTACAGATAGTAGTGCTATGTTTCTTCAGACTGTATTAAGATCTTTCAGAAAACTTATGAAATTAAGCCTAATTCTTCATATAAATACAATTACCTGATACAAGCATGGATATAAAAACAAAATGACATTTAAAAAAAAGGTGAAATGTATTTTTGAATTTGGAAGAATTACAATCATTTACCACTAGATGGAGGAAGTGATTTTCTTAGTCTCTGAAATTGAAGTTTTTCCTTTGAAGAATTACAAATGCTTGCTTAGGCCTCAGATTGTTATGGACAGGAATTTATCAGATTATCAATATCTTTAACAAAACTAGTTTTCTTCATAGTTTTATAAAGAGTATTTTGTATCATCCTTTCTCCAACCCCCACCGCTAGCAAAGGCAAAACAAAAAAAGCAAACAGGTAAAACTTGTGTGAAATGAAACCCATGAAATAAGTGATTTAAAATATACCTTTAGACTCAAGAAGAAATTTTATTATGATTTCATTGCATGTTAGCGTAACTAATGTCTTTTTATAATAAGATAAAATAAATGTGCTGAAGTTTATAGACATTTATAGACTTCAGTGTGTTTCGGGGTAACATGCTGTTTGACTGTATTTACTGCTAGTGTTGTATTTTAGACATCAAACACGCCAACTTTTGCTTCAATTTACTTTTGTTTTGAAAAGCCCTTTGTGTTCCTTCAAAAAGGTAAACTTGCAACTTGGAAAAAAATGAAATCTATATAACAGTGAAAATCACTTTTCACTAAGAGCAAAATTGGTATCATTGCAATTGGTTAGAAAGTGAAACCCTTCACCTTTCTTTCTTTCTTTTTTTCATGAATGTTGTTACTTTTCTATAACTCTAGCAGAAATGTTAGAATTATCATAAATGAGCTTTTGCACATGCTGTTATTTCATCTTCTGTAAAAAATTTCAATCATATTCTTAATGTTTCTGTTTCCAAGCCAACTGTTTAATGCTCAAGGCTTTATTTCGGATTGCAGCTCAGACTATTCATTTATGCTAACAGTAGAGCTTGAACAATACTCTTAAATTAAAGAAAATGTAATTTTGGGATTTGTCTTATAATTTACCATTTTCAAAAAGCACTCTCTGGAGAAATTAATAGCTTAAATATTACTGGAATAATGAGGATCAAGTTTGAGGAAAATATAGCTTGAAAGTCTATTACTGAAAATGATGGAAATAGGCATTTTTGTATTGCTATCTGAGCAAATATAATACCATACCATTTATCTCTAATTATCCCTAAGAAAAAGAACAAGAAGCACTGAAAAAACAAAGAATAAAGATTTAAATGGATCTGTTATTCTCCTGCTTTCCCTCACCTACTATTTCTGTTATTATAAATATTAACAAAAATCAGCAAATAGAACTAGAGAGTAAAAACAGAAGGCTGATATAGTCTTTGGGCCAACAAAGAGCTTCTACCTAGCACATTGAAAAATCTTGAGCCTATTATTCTGGGGAAATATCCTCACATATAATCCAAATGTTCATTTTCAAATCCATTCATGTTCAATGAAGTGTGTGATTTTTCTATTCAAGTTAAAGAAAGCCAGATTGAGAATTTATCTAAATTCAGCTAATTACATTTGGTCAAGCATTGTCCTTGGCACGATTAATCTCCAGATCTAAATTTTTGTACTTTTAATCAGCTATGGCTGCAGGGGCCATTGGCTGCAAAAATAGGAATTTTAATTACCTCAGGATACCGTGCTACCACTAGACCTTTATATTTTTGTGTTGCTTCTTCCTGTCTAAATAAATGGTTAGGTTTATGCAACAAATGTGTCCTAACGAGGTAAAACAGGGACAGACAACATGGAACAGTTCAGTGAGATTAATTTGTATCTTAGTTCAGCTTTGTCAAGTTTAGAACTTAATTTCTGAATGGTAGGTAGCTTCTGAAAACCGTTTGTGTTGTATCTCTTATGGCAGAGTCATCATTTGGGCTGGGCAGTTTCACCACCACCCAATTAATTTTTAAATTATACCACAAGGAGTTGACACATTGTCTTGATGCATTTATATCTGTGATCTTGAAGCTTTGATGTTTCACTTACCGCTGCCTTCCCCAACTTGTGAGAAAGACTTCTCTCCTTTGTAAAGGCAGGGATATGAAACAGAAAAGAAGCAGGCAGAATTTTTACACCTCCTCTTGTCAGTCTGGATGATTCACTAAGCTTGGTAGGCTGTATGCCCTGTATCAATACAATTACATAATCATTACCTGTAAGTTAAATCACTTCACACACCCACTGGCAAAAATATAACAATAAAGCTATTCTTACGATTTTTCCCTTTCAAAGTAATTATATATAGTTGAAAAACTAAACTGCCTTCAAACTAATGTAACTTCAAACATTACCTTTCCCCTCATAAAACTTTTTGCTCTTCTTATCTTGCACTATACTGAATTAAAAAAAAAAAAAGAGCATGGTGAAGAGATGAAATGAATTTCTCAGCTATTCAGCAGATATATCCAGAAAAAAAATAATGGAAACTGGTAGCATTTTCACATTGCCTAACAGGTAGTAGGTGCTCAAAAAGCACTCATCAAAGCAATGTTAAATATATAAATTTCTTTCAAAATGACTTGAAAAAAAATGCCAAGATTTCCAAGAATAAAAATGTGTTTAGGGGATCATTTTTCTATTAATAAATGTGAGCATTAATAAAATTTCCATGAATTAAGGGAAATAAAGATGACTTTCTGATTTTCTAATTAGTTAGCTTTTAAAATTAGTGTGCCTAAGTTCTGAGTATGGAAAGGATTTAGTGATAGGAGAGGAAGCCATGTAATTTCCAGGGGCATGCCTTTGAATCCAACGAAGGTTGTCACAGAAAGTTGATACCATTTGACAACTATTTTGTGAAATGAGCTGGTCTCAGTCCAGTGGACAGATGTCCATACCACAAAATGCTCTAATTGGCAGTCTTAGTGGCGGAGCCAAGAATGGAACGGGCCTGGAATCTGAACCCTTTTCTCACTCTCTAGAGGGGCAGGCAGAGGTTCATTCATAAAGGGGGCTTAGAATTGCTGATGGCAATCATATATATGTTTTATGGATAAACAGAAGACTTTGTGTTTAAAAGCTGTCAGTCTAATTTTTCAATATACGCAAGTACTTTTAATAAGGCTCCCCCAAGTTGAGGCAGGTGTTCATTACTTTCTGCTGCAAAGTAATATTGCAAGCTTGCATTTTGTTAAAGAAAAACCAGGACAGTATTTAAAGCAGTAGAAACAGATTTTTTTCTTCAGGAACTGTTGCAGTTTGGGAAAAGGACCTCGATAGAGAACTGGGCTCAATTTTAAATACAGCATGGATAAGTGAGGATCCATAGCCAAGGAGCAGGGCCGGGGGGCAGTGAATGGAAAATTACTAAGAGGAAACATCAGCCATATGGAAAGTTTCTGGCTAAACCAACTTGATAGGTTCTTGCTGACGGCAGGCCTGGGTCATCAGATATCACCTGGGAGATGAAGAATTTGGTCAGATATTGAGGGCAGGGATCCTTGCTCAATTGACTAACCGGGGTTTTTGTGAGAATTGGGTGATATAAAGTTAGACAGGGAAGTCTGAAGGTTGAGGCCTAGTTGAGAAGATAGTTCAGAGAAGCCTGACTAAAGTTTGGTCAACGAGAGAGTCTTTGTCAAAACACTAGTGCATTTCTCATTATAACATGTGCACTATTGTTGGGTTTAATGACTATCAGTAGTCAGCTAAAAATATCACACATGCCATGAAAACTGGCAAGTAAAATCCAGTAAGTACTTGAACTTAGAATATTTTGCCTGTGGCTCAAAATATGCCCAATCTGCCGTAGCTTTCTGTGAGGCACACTGAAGCAGGCCTGGAAAATCAGATGGACTGAATTACTGGCTATATCCTTTTAGAATTAATGACAGAGCAGTAGGCTTGATCAGGGTTTTTATACCGAAAAATGACAAATGGCTGCCTGTTGATAGGATTTTAGCAGCTATGAGAATGCCTATTGTCTCCATACGCCTTAAATTCCAACCTGAAGTGTCATTCTTGCAGCTTTGGTTTTGTGCCTTTGGGAGAGGTCATTTTTCACAGTCCATAGAACACTACTAGCTCTATAGCTGTTCCGCTAACCTTCCCCCCTTTCTATCACAGCCAGAAATGGGGGTGGGGGGGTGTATGTGTGTGTGTGTTTGTGATTCTGTGGTCATATAAATTTGGGGAAAACTTTGCTAAATAATATTAAATAGGTTTATTTATGCGACATTTACAAAACCTTTAACATACGAATATGTCTTTTGACTCTTAAAGAAGAGAGTATGCAGCATTTCATGTAACATATCTAACTCAACTGAAGCCCAAGGTGGCTCCAGACTGGCCCATTAACAACACAGGGACCAGACCCGGCCCACAACATGCAGAGAGCAGCACTGCAGACAAGTGGACTGAATGCAAATGCAGCTTAGCTGCAACAGTAGGGAGCATGCAACCCACACAGGAGACCCCCCCTGAAGTGCTAGGTTCTGGTGAGCAGGGCACATTACACTGCCGGGCACAATAGGACCTCTTCTTCATAAGGTTACTACTTTTAAGAGCAGGAGGTATACCTGACTTTCCTAACACATAGAAACAAACATAGAGAATTAGATGACACGAGACAAAGGAATATGTCTCAAATGAAAGAACAGGACAAAATCATAGCAAGAGAGCTAAATGAAACAGAGATAAATAATATGCCTGATAGAGAATTTAAACTAATGGTCATAAAGATACTCCCTGGACTTGAGAAAAGAGTGGAGGACCTCATTGAGACCCTCAACAAAGAGATGGAAAACATAAACAAGAATCAATCGGAGATTAAGAACTCAATAACTAAAACATATAAGAGCCATTAACATCGCTGGAAACTAGTGTTCCAAGGACCACAGATTGAGATATGCTCTTCTCAGTCACATAGAGGTTGGTGTGCACTAATTGCTAATTGTTACCTGATAGCAGAATTTCCAAAGGAAAGAGGGAAATAGTCAAAATTTATTACCTGGAATTGCCAGGGACTGTTTTTCCATAATTCTACTGACATCAAAACATTGTTTAAAGAAATAAAACTTTCCCCAGAATGAAAACAGTTCCTTCTCTGAGAAGTATAGTAGATTCTCAGTAGTGTGTTGCTACAGGTAAACTATTCTCAGTAAATCCTGGGGACAGTTCAGTTTCTTGTTATCAATTTTCTTTGAAATGTTAGATGAGTAAAGTACTATTTAGAGTCTGTCGGTGCCCTTTCTCTTTAAGCCTGCAGTCCTCTGCTTGGGCTTGTCATGGCAGGCTGCCACCAGTAACATCTGGGTAGTGGAGGAAAAATACACCAGGCACGTATTGAGGAGAACTATCTGTGGAGAATTCTTTCAATCATCATATGTGGAAAATGATAGGATTTGATTCTCACGGACTCCAGTCAATTTTTCTCCTGTCCGAAATATATTTGATAATGGAGCAGAGACAATTACAATTACAAATGTGCCACTCATTTTTTCTTTATTAATAGGAATTGCATAAGATAGAACTTATTTCATGTTCCTATTTGTAGGGCACAAACTTGTAGCAATACTATTATTCTTTCTATAGAAAGTATTGTAGAATCATTGCCATATGAAGAAAGGTTCAAAGAATATGAAGCCAAAAGATGTGGGGGGAAAGTATCATAGAGGTGTGTCAGATAGTTAATTCACAAAAATATTATATTATTTTCCTGGCATTTGAGATACCCATAACATTTGTAAACTTTTAATATTTTTTAATAGTTTTAATTACTCTCATTAAAAACAAAAATTTGCTTCCATACTTAATTTTGTATGATTTAGCTTTAGGCCCCACAAAACCTGTCTCTCTCCCTGATATACTGGTCCTAAAATGTATGAAAGTAGTATTCTTTTATATGTTCCCATTATATTGATCTAGCATGCTTTAGATTAAAAGAATCAGAAAACAGTTCTCTCTCTCTCTCTCTCTGTCTCTCTCCAATTTGGAAGGAAATCCTTAGTTGATGAAAGTTAATTGTTAAAAAATTGCGATAGCTCCTCAAAGAGACATGTGTTTGATTGGGTGAAGAACAGGAGCTCAGGGGCGCCTGGGTGGCGCAGGCGTTAAGGGTCTGCCTTCGGCTCAAGGCGTGATCCCGGCGTTCTGGGATTGAGCCCCACATCAGGCTCTTCTGCTGGGAGCCTGCTTCTTCCTCTCCCACTCCCCCTGCTTGTGTTCCCTCTCTCGCTGGCTGTCTCTCTTTGTCAAATAAATAAATAAAATCTTAAAAAAAAAAAAAGAAGAACGGGAGCTCAAAAGAAGACTAGAAATAAGGAAGATGAGGGAAAGATGGAAAGAGGGGTAGTGAAATTTGAAAAGGAGAAGAAAGAAAGTTAAGGCAGAAGAGAAATAAAAGAAAGGGATTAGCAGGGAACAGATTAAAAAAAAAAAGAGAAAGGCAAGAGAAGAAGAGAAGATGGATAAAATACTAACTGGCTTTATAAATAGTTACTGACAACTCACTTCCATAAATGACAATCTCTGAGTAGGATACATAGTGTAATGATCAATTTTGGTGGCTTTACTTCTTTCTTAGTTTCATCCTCTGTTTTATACCATACACACTCCCCCCTCACAAGATCTAATGCTCATTCATACAAAGTGCTAGAGATCAAGTGTATCATATAGGAACTTAGGAATTACTGCATTTGGGTGTCTCTCAACTCAGCATTTTGTTTAAACAGGGACTCCAAGATGTGGGAGAAAGTGTTTTCAAACTGTGTTTATATAGATTTGAAACTTCTGGAAGTATTCTTTCTTCCAAGCAGTCTGTAAGGAAAAGCTAGACCAAGAGAATCCAAAGTATTTTGTTTATCAAGGGAACCCAAGTAATACAGGCCTAGTGAGTTAGTTCACGCACAGCTTAAATGAACAGATTTAACTTCTCATAACAATTCTACAGATTTAAGGGGAAAATAAAATTTTCTATTAAAAATGTTTATTACATACTTTGTGATTAAAAATAGTTAATGTATTGAAACAATTAAAAAAAAAACCCTATAATTCCTGACCTGGTGAAATCTTTGCATCACTGACCTCCTTGATCCTCTTTCTCCCGCCCCCCCCACCCCCACCATTTTTGTTGATGGAAGCATGATCGCTCCAGTGATTTAAACTATAAACTTTGGAGTTATCCCAAATTTCTGCCCCCTTAGCCACAATATCCACTTGGTCACCAAGTCCTGCCATTTCTACCTTCTTAATGTTTCTGGAATTGTCTCCTCTGTAATTTCATGTCCACTGCTCTAATTCAAGCTCTCATTATCACTCCTGTGGATTATTGCAGTCGCTTCCTAATTGATCTTGTTGCTTTGGGATAAATCATCTAATCCAGGGGTTGGCAAACTATATAGCTCATTGGCCAAATCCAGCCTGTTGCCTGTTGTTGTTGTTTTTTTTTAATAAAGTTTTTATTGGAACACAGTCATGCCTATTCATTTACCTATTGTCCATGGTTGTTTTTATGCTACAACAGCAGAATAGAGTAGTTGTGACAGAGACTGGCCCATAAAGCCCCAAATATTTACTATCTGGCCCTTTATAGACATTTAGCAACCTCTGATACAAACCTGCAGCCAGAGTGATATTTCAAAAACTCAAATCTGATAATTACTCCTGCTTAATATCTCCTACAACTTCCCATAATCCATAGAAGAAAATTCATATACTTGTATACCAAGTATAAATCAAGGCCATTATTTTTTTTTTGGCTCCTGCCTACTTTTCCAGTCTCATCTTCTACTATTTTTCCACTTGCTTACTGTATTCTATTGTGAAAAAGTACTTGCAGTGCCCTGGAGTTTGCAATGTTTTTCCTCAAGTTCTTGCATCTGGCAAACAGTCATTTTTCAAGCTCATGCACACTGCTGATCCTTAACTAGACTTTCTAGATCTCTCCATGCAGAATTAAATTCTTCTTATGAATTAATCATTTTAAAAATACTCATCACTCATTTTAATTTGTTTTTATTTTTAATTACTCCTCTGACTTGCCTAATAGATTATGAGGCTTTGAAGAATCTGGACGGTATCTTATTTATTCTAGTATCCCCTGTGTCTAACACAGTGCCTTGTATATAATGAGCACTTATGGAACATTTGCTAAATAAATGAATGAAGAAGCTTTAGCTGAATCTTTCTTACATAAACTTTAATGTGATCTGTGGAAAAGTGAACTTTTGCCTCACAGACAATAAAACACTACTGAATGCTTTTATACCAAAATTTGCTGAGGACTGCAAAAGTAAAACAGAAAAACAGCACTTCTCCATAAATTTATGTAGAAGAACAAAAATCATTATTTTAAAGTCAGAGGAATGAAAAAATTTTTAATGAGAAAAACAAGAAAGTGCTTTTATTATTGATTATGACTGTAAATATACTATTATTCAAATTAAATTATGTTATAAGTTAAATTCATGAAGAGATTCAATTTGGATTCATAACGTAAGATGATTTTTTACCTTCTAATAATGCTTTGCCAGGTTTAACAGACTGAGCCGGTTTGCAGAGACTAATGTTAGGACTTGAAAGGCTTCATATTCCTTATGTGAAGTTCAAATTAAAGGCTCTGAATCCAGATACCCAACAGATGTAATGAATACACCAATCAGAGCACACAAAACACATCGTATGGTAATATCCACGTTAAAAGCCAGGTAATATAATAATAATTGGAAAAAAACAGAATATGAAAATATATATTAAAGCTTTTAGAAATAGCAGAGCAACTTAGCCAGAATAATCTTGCAGATAACAATTATAATACATATATGAATAAGATATATTTAACTCCCTCCCCCATGCCAAATATTTAAAAGTACTGAAGAACACAAAAACACTCAGATACTGGAGGGAGCATACCCTTGAAAGACAGAATTGCAACCAGTGAGATTTAGGAATATGTACTTTTTGCTTGAGGGTACATCCCAATCTGTACCAGGGTGTTGGTAACAGAAAGTTGCAACTTTATGGCTTGTGGTAAAAGAAGACAGAGTTGTAGGCTGGCAGAGAAGCTAGAAAAACTAGAGGGGAAATCCTGGAAGAAAGGAGGCTGCAAAAGGTGTGAACCTCGGGATCTGTATATAAATTCCTCTCAAACCCTTGATTGGCCACTAAACTATACATGCCCTGGAGATACTTCAGTATGCCTGGTGAAAAAGCAGCAGCTGGAGGAGGAAAGACTTGGGCAGAGATTCTAGCTGCTGCCCACTATAGGGAGATACATTTTGGGATTCTAAGTGTAGCCAAGTTAACTACCTGCTGGAATAAAAATCAATACTCTTTAAAGAAATAAAACTGAATCCAGAGTTTTTAAGATATAGTTTTATTTTTTTAAAAAAGATTTTATTTATTTATTTGAACAGAGATAGAGGGAGAGCATGTACAAGCAGGGGGAGTGGCAAGCAAAGGGAGAGGGAGAAACAGGGTCCCCGAGGAGTAGGGAGCTCAATGTGGGGCTCGATCCCAGGATCCTGGGATCATGACCTGGGCTGAAGGCAGAGGCTTTTTTTTTTTTTTTTTAAGATTTTTAAAATTTATTTGACAGAGAGAGGGGCAGCGAGAGAGGGAACACAAGCAGGGGGAGTGGGAGAGGGAGAAGTAGGCTTCCCGCTGGGCAGGGAGCCTGATGCAGGGCTCGATCCCAGAACGCTGGGATCATGACCTGAGCCCAAGGCAGACACTTAATGACTGAGCCACCCAGGTGCCCCTGAAGGCAGAGGCTTAACTGACTGAGCCACCCAGGTGTCCCCAAAAATAGTTTTCATGATGTCCAGTATATGATGGAAAAAACCCCACTAGATATACAAAGATAAAGGAAAATGTGATCCATAGTCAGGAGAAATAGCAGTTAGTAAAATCCAGGTCCATAAAGCCAAAGCAATCTTGAGAAAGAACAAAACTGGAGGTATCACAATCTCAGATTTTGAGCTACACCGCAAAGCTACAGTAATCCAAACAGTATGATTCTGGTACAAAAATAGACACATAGATCAATGGAACAAAATACAGAACCCATAAATAATTCCATGCTCATATGGTCAATTAATCTATAACAAAGAAGGAAATAATATATAACGGGGAAAAGATATCCTGTTCAATAAATGGCATTGGGAAAACTGGACAGCTACATGCAAAAGAATGAAACTGGACCACTTTTTTATGCCAAACACAAAAATAAACTAAAAAAAAAAAAAAAAAGGATTAAAGACCTAAATCTAAGACCTGAAACCATAAAACTCCTAAAAGAAAACATAGGCAGTAAACTCTTAGACATCAGCTATAGCAATATGTTTCTGGATATATCTCCCCAGGCAAGGGAAACAAAAGCAAAAAATGAAAAATTGGGATCATACCTATTTTGCATATTAGTCCCTTATTGAATATATCATTTACTAAAATCTTCTCCCATTCAGTAGGTTGCCTTTTCATTTTGTTGATTGTTTCCTTTGCTGTGCAAACTTTTTAGTTTGATGTAGTCCCAACTGTTTGTGTATTTTTAGAAGTTTTAGGTCTTATATGTAGTTTTTAGGTCTTACACTTAGTTTCTCAATCCATTTTTATTTTATCTTATTTTATTTTGTTTTATTTTATTTTATTTTATATTTTATTTAAATTCAAGTTAGTTAACATATTATGTATTATTAATTTCAGGGGTAGAATTTAGTGATTCATCAGTTGCATACAACACCCACTGCTCATTACATCAAGTGCTCTCCTTAATGCCCATCATCCAGTTACCCCATTCCCCCACCTACCTCCCCTCCAGCAACCCTCAGTTTGTTCCCTATAGTTAGGAGTCTCTTATGGTTTGCCTTTTTTTTTTTTTTTAAGATTTTATGTATTTATTTGAGAGAGAGAGGGAGAAGCAGGCTTCCTGCCAAGCAGGGGGCCCACCATGGCGCTCTATCCCAGGACCATGGGATCGTGACCAGAGCTGAAGGCAGACACTTAATTGACTGAGCAACCCAGGTGCCCCCCTCTCTCGTTTTTACTTTGTTTTACTTTACTTTTCCTTTCCTTCTTCCATGTTCATCTCTTTTGTTTCTTAAATTCCACATATGAGTGAAATCATACAATATTTGTCTTTCTCCGACTGACTTATTTTGCTTAGCATAATACACTCTAGTTCTATCCACGTCATTGCAAATGGCAAAATTTCATTCTTTTTGACGGCTGAGTAATATTTTATTGTGTATATATACCACATCTCCTTTATCCATTCATCAGTTGATGGACATCTGGGCTCTTTACATAGTTTGGTATTGTGGACATGCTGCTATAAACATTGGGTGCATGTGCCCCTTCAAATCACTTTTGTTTCCTTTGGATAAATATCTAGTAGTGCAGTTGCTGGGTCATAGGGTAGTTCTATTTTTAACTTTTTTGAGGAAACCCCATACTGTTTTCCAGAGTGGCTGCCCTGGTTTGCATTCCCACCAACAGTGTAAGAGGGTTCCTCTTTCTCTGCATCCTCACCAACATTTGTTGTTTCCTCAGTTGTTAATTTTAGCCGTTCTGACCAGATTGAGGTGGTATCTCATTGTGGTTTTGATTCGTATTTCCCTGATGTTGAGTATTGTTGAACATGTTTTCATGTGTCTGTTGGCCATTTGTATGTCTTCTTTGGAGAAATGTCTGTTCATGTCTTCTGCCCATTTCTTGACCGGATTTTTTTGTTTTTGGGGGCTGAGTTTGATAAATTCTTTGTAGATTTAGGATACTAGTCCTATATTTGTATATCATTTGCAAATATCTTCTCCCATTGTATAGGTTGCCTTTTAGTTTTATAGATTCTTTCCTTTGCTATGCAGAAGCTTTTTATCCTGATGAAGTCCCAATAGTTCATTTTTGCTTTTGTTTTCCTTGCCTCTGGAGATGTGTTTAGTAAGAAGTTGTTGCAGCTGAGGTCAAAGAGCTTGCTGCCTGTGTTCCTTTCTAGGATTCTGATGGATTCCTGTCTCACATATAGGTCTTTCATCCATTTTGAATACGTTTTTGTGTACGGTGTAAGAAAGTGGTCCAATTTCATTCTTTTGCACGTGGTTGTCCAGTTTTCCCAGCACCATTTGCTGAAGAGACAGTCTTTTTTCCATTGGATATTCTTTTTTGCTTTCTCAAAGATTAGTTGGCCATAGAGCTGAGGGTCCATTTATGGGTTCTCTATTCTGTTCCATTGATCTATGATACAGGAATTCAGGAAAGTCGCAGGATATAAAATCAATGCACAGAAGCCTATTGCATTTCTATACAATTATGAAGCAGCAGAAAGAGAAATCGAGGAATTGATCCCATCTACAATTGGACTAAAAACCATAGGCTACCTAGGAATAAACCTAACCAATGAGGTAAAAGATCTGTACTCCCAAAACTATAGAACATTTATGAAAGAAACTGAGGAAGACACAAGAAATGGAAAAACATTCCATGCTCATGGATTGGAAGAACAAATATTGTTAAAATATCTATGCTACCCAAAGCAATCTACACACTCAATGCAATCCCTATTAAAATACCATCAGCATTTTTCATAGAGCTGGAATAAACAGTTCAAAAACTTGTATGGAACCAGAAAAGACCCCGAATAGCCAAAGTAATGTTGAAAAAAAACCCCAAAGTTGGAGGCGTCACAATTCCAGACTTCAAGCTGTATTATAAAGCTGTAATCATCAAGACAGTATGGTACTGGCATTTTTAGTTTATTTTTCTGTATGGTGTAAGAAAGTGATCCACTTTCATTCTTCTGCATGTAGCTGTTCAGTTTTCTCAAGACCATGTATTGACTGAATGAAATTCTTATTTATTAATCTGGGTGCTGTATATGTGAATATGTTTACTTTGTGATAATTTATGTAACTAGACATTTATGATTTGTATACTCTTCTCTATGCATGTTATACTTAAATAAAATGTTTATTTACAAAAATGGGCTAAGATCAGGTTGTATAAATCTAGAAAGATACTATACAATTAATTAACCATTTCCCTAATAAAAGCATATCAGTGCAAAGAAATAGTATATTTTAAGTCATATATATAAAAGCAATGTTCAAGTATAAAAATTAAATTTAAAAAAATCTCCATAATTTGGGGCTATGGGTAGTGAAACTCAGTCATGGGTGACTTTATAGAATCCTCTATAAATGGTTTTTATTCAAAATTCACTAAAAAAAGAACAAAAACAAAAGCAAGAAAACTGGTACCATAAATAAGAGTATCAATGTCATTTGGTAAATCTCGAATTTATAATAATGTTTTTGTTGCCATCTTTGCTCTTCAAGATCTCCTTCCTTCTACATTCTTTTACAAAATACCTATAAATTTCTTGTGCTATG
Source organism: Ursus arctos (assembly GCF_023065955.2). Lineage (NCBI taxonomy): Eukaryota > Metazoa > Chordata > Mammalia > Carnivora > Ursidae > Ursus > Ursus arctos. The sequence goes on along the minus strand of NW_026623053.1, from coordinate 11,942,403 downwards.
TTGCAGATAATATTCATAATAAGAGCACTGTATTTTTCTTTGTGGTATTATGACTCAGAACTGTCAACTCCCACTACTAGGGTCATGTTTTTGGTGTCAGAGATCTGTAGCTATTTGGATTATGAGATGGAAAAACCTTTGACTTATCATTATTTAATTAATCCAGCCTAGCTGGGCTCATATTTTTCAACCCTGCTCTCAATATATGAGGTTATCTGATGTTTCACTTAATAGTATCCTGCCAAAGCACATGTCTTCAGCTCCTTCATCTTCAGTTCCCTTGAGCTAACAGATGCAGGAATACAGTTCTAATTTTGGAGTTTATTTTCTTCCAGCTTTAGCTATCTAAGAATTCATTTCTAGATCCTCTACTAATTCTTAGCTAGTTTCTTTACTTTTCCTTTTGAGTTTCAAGTCCTTCTTCTCCTGATATTCCCATTAGGAGTGACCCCAGTTTGAACATATATTGAAACTTCTATGGTTTCCAGAAAGGTATACTGAAATAAATCTAGATATTTCGTAAGGGTTACTTGTGGTAGGCACTAGTACCATATACCATATTAACTATGACTATCTCTGGCTTTTAAAATTGTAGGCCATTTTCTTCTCTTCTTTTTAGTGTTAATCATTTCCAATTTTGTATGCCAATTACCTTTATAATCAGAAAAAAAGTCCCTAAAACAGAGCCAGCCACCAGTTGTGGAGTGCTGGAACTGACTCTTATTGGATCAGGGGAGCAGGCTACGTACATTTCTTCCCAAATTCCTGCTCAGTGATCTCATGTTGGTAGTTTGAAATCAGCCATGGTAGGAACATTTATACCATGAAAATTGTCAACATTAAACATTCGGGCTTTAGTTTTAGAAAGTCTGCTTAGCAGGCACCACAGGCAACCAGTATCTCTATATGAACTGCAGGACTAGTCAGTTGGCTTTATAAACAACAACTAGAAAGTCCACAAACACACAAGAGTTGGGGCAGGGCTGCCCTTATACATCACTCACTTTGGTAAAAATCCAACCACAACCAACCCTGGTGAAGGGCTCACTAGAAATGAAAACATTAAACTGCTGACTGGTTGGGTAGTGAATTCTGGGATGAGAAAAACAATTGCAGCTCTCAATTCTTTGATTCACTGTAAACAAAGCCACAGAAGGCCTGAGAACTATTTTATTCCTTACATTTAAAAAATCTATTAGTTTAATTGAGGGTTAAATCAGAAAAGGTAAGTTTACATTTAGCTGTATGTGCAGTTTGCATTATATGTAAATGTTGTGAACTGTTAGAACATGTGACAAAATTAACCACCTAAAGCCTCTTCTTTGGTGACTTTTCAGATAATAGAATGCTGTTTTGGGGGTTTTGGTTTTATTTTTCCTGAAGACAAGGGAAATTACACCGTATTTTCATGTTTCCTTTGGACTTTTGTGCTTATAAAAATTATTTTGGTGGACACATTTTTGAAAGAATTATACACTTAAACATAGTGGGAGAAATGCTATTTTCTTCTCAGTCAGAGTTACTGGGTCTTAGTATAGTTCTTTTCTCACCATGGTAGTGTCAGGGAAAAAGACTGCTGCTGAGGATGCATTATTACTATTCATAGCAATATTTAAAGACACAAAAATAGAAATGTTGATACTCAGCTTTAATGCACTAATCAAAGCGATTGGAAATTGCTTAAGTGGACCAATTTTAAATCTTCTAAATGCAGAAGACTTCTAACCCAATACCAAGCAAGAAATGTGCTAGAACCTAATGATTAGAATGTTGTGCTTGAAAATGATTTTACTTGGAATTTAATTTGGTTAGATTAAACAGACATTTGTGTGTTATTTTTTTATGTGGTGGCCACTGTTTTAGAAATTAGAGAACACTGAGGAGACACACAGTGCTGGCTCTCAAGGAGTTCAAAGACTAATTTCAGGGGCTGTCATGTAAAAAAAATAAATAAGCCACATTGTTAGAGACCTACGCAAATCCCAATAACCCTAGATTCATGATGTTTGATAAAGTATTTCAGCTCTCAGAACCCTGAAAAAAAAAAGTTGCCAGGTTGTCTGCCATTGTCATATAATAATTACTACATTTGAAAGTCTTTTTATATGCCACAATAACCAGTCAATTCAGTTATATTGTACAATAAAAAGTGTTACTGAAATTGGTTGTTTTATAAAATTCAAAAAAATAAATTGATTTATTTTAATAAAATGTTTGCTAGATTATCCCCATAATTGCTTTTCTGGTTCTGTACTGGATGCTTGAAATAATGAGTAGAGTATTTTCAGAATCCTGAAAATACTGCCATTATGACAGAGAAGACAGCAAACCAGACATGCCTGCTATCCAGTGCTGGCAAAGGCAAAATGAGTGGCTTGTGGATGTTATGAGCACAACCTATTTGAAATTATCTAGACAAGAGAAGTCATGACTAGGTTTTGTTTTGTTTTGTTTAAGGTTTTATTGATTTATTTACTTATTACTAGAGAGAGAGAGAGAGAGAGAGAGAGAGAGAGCACAAGCAGGGGGAGTCGTAAGCAGAGGGAGAAGAAGGCTTCCTGCTGAGCAAGGAGCCTGATGTGGGACTCCATCCCAGGACCTCAGGATCATGACCTGAGAAGATGCTTTACTGAGCCACCCAGGTGTCCCAGGCTAGGTTTTGCTTCCACATTATTTTAGTTTAGGGAAGCTGAGATTAGGGTGTCTTTTTTTTTTTTTTTTAGTTGTTTTCTTAGGTAGGGGTTATTATATTCAAAATATTTTTGCCAAATATACTAAGAGTTTTATGTGATCTGTACAATAATTAAGAATACCTTGGTTTGCTAAGTAAGTAGGTAAGAGAGTAAAGAAAGCATTTGAAAAGAGAGCCAGAGACATGAAAGGAGAAGTAATTTTCATAAGAAAGTGAAGCATCATCTAAAAAATAAATTGTGATTTATCTTAGACAGAACTTTCAATGGTCTGAATATTATATCAAGTTCTCTGATTTCCAAGATATTTCTCTTCTTCTTCTTTTTTTTAAAGATTTTATTTACTTATTTTACTCTAGAGAAAGAAAGAGTGAGAGAGAGTGAGAGCAGGAGGAGGGGAAGAGGGAGAGAATCTAAAGCAGACTCCATCCTGAGCATGGAGCCCCACCTGGGGTTTGATCCAGCAATCCTGAGATCATGACCTGAGCCCAAACCAAGAGTCGGGCACTTAACCCACTGAGTCACCCAGTCATCCCTAAGATCTTCATCTTCTGATGTTCCTTGGATTTATACAGAAGCCACCTTAGACCAACAGCTTAAAAAGAAAGTAAGTTTTTTTGCAATAAACCCATTCTGTTCCTCTCCAAAAATCAGATATGGATAAACCAAATCAACAGAGACTTCCAAATCTCACTTTAGATACTGTTTTTATCTTCCACCTTGGCACCTGTATTGTAAAGGGGTCAGGGAAAACCACCCCCTGAAAGTTTCAAGTTTTCTCTTCCAATTCTTCCTGATCTATTCTTGATTGCAAACAACTAATAAGGACAAAAATAAACAAAAACTGTCTCTCAAAGGAGATATCAAGAACAAGAACAATTAACAAACCTGTCAGTCTTACCCTAAAAATTACAGAATTGTTCTTAACAACTAAGAGAATAAACAGAAAATCCTAAGCCTGTTGTGGTGTATGTCTCCCCATGGTAGAACATCAACAACAACTAGGTCTAAAGTGAAATTACCTACTCACCACAAGAAAGTATTACTGAGACGACACCCAAGAGGGTTTTGGGGGTAATGTCTCCATAGCATTTCACATTGAAGAAGGGATCAGTTTCAACACCTATTTCAGAAAGTCTTTTGGTTGGCTTATTATGTAGGTGTGCTATAGATGTAAAGATATAAATTAGGTTCTTTCTCAGTTCAGTTAATTAGTTTTACAGGGAGAACTCAGAGTTATTTAAAAGGAAGGGTTTTGTTTTTTTTTTTTTTTTGATGTTCAGTGCAGGTGATATTTATTAACAAGTAGACTGTGTGCATAAAGAATATGTTTGTATGCATGCAAAGTGGTATTTTATTGAATAACGCAAGGTAGGTTGTCATGGAGATTAAAAGCCTTGAAGTGCTATTCACTGGTGCTAGTTATGGTTGCTGGGCACTAGGATATTAGGTTCTGGCACCCTGAATCTTTCATTGTTGTAAAAATAATTACACTTTTATCTTCACTGTAAGCGCTATTCAAGTAGGATAAATAAATACAGACACAGGAACAGACCTAACTTAAAGGTAAATATAGCAACCCTATGACCCATCCCAGTTTAAAATTATGTAGCTGTAGTTGCCATACCATCAAAATGCTTGATTTTCATTGCAGGGTCATTGAAGCTGTTTATAAGATGAAATTACAAAATGCACAAAATCTGCACTTACATTAAAAGGTAAAAGAAGAATGAAAGCTATTGACCGTTAGTATGGTCACTGGTAAATATAAAGGTTTCCTTCAGCAGCAGAGAAAACAAATGAAAAGCTTGTAATATGTTTTGCTAGCATTTTCTTGAAATACTATATTTATATGAGATTTCCAACCTCACTTTGAGCTCTATGTAAAGCACAAAAGTGATTTTTCTGGTGTTCTTTTCTCTTCGACGATTAGATGAAATGATCTTGACAAGTTTACCTCAGTGAGAAACTATGTATTTTCTCTATAAAGAGAACACTTAAGTCTGGCAGAATCAGTACGGACATTTTCTTAACCAATAAATCAATAGAGAGTTGGAATATAGAAAACTACACAACATACACAATGTAACACTGAAATTTGCAGCAGTAAGTAATGTGGTTTTCAAAACTGCCTTAAGTGATGATTAACTAGAATTATATATATTTATATTTAAACTGACACCACAGAATTCTTTTAAGTCTTGACAGATATGTGGAATATTTAAATGTAGTAATTGCAGTTGCTAAACCTCCTGGGATTAACCTGCTGGAGAGATAGTGATATCTTAGGCAGAGAAAAATGATTTATACTGTGGGGGGAAAAACTAAAAATGAAGTAATTCCATGTGTGTTTTATATAACTCTTTGGAAAAAAAAGTTTATTGTAGCTAATGAATTGGTAATATTCTGTAATAATCTACCATGTGAATAATTACATAATTCATATAAATGTAGGCATATAATTTAGTTTTTTTAACATTGATTTTTAGGTTTCATGATATAGCACAGTTCACAAAAAGTAAAACAGAATGAGAAGTAGCTTAGCACTGTATTCATGTTAATGGTAGGAATCTCAGATTTTTGTTTAAAGATGGGCTCCATATTACTTTATCTTCCATTAACGGGGAAGGATGTAACATAGTACTTCTCAGATCATTTTAGGAAACAATTGTGGGGTGCTTATATGCTTCAAGCATATGCTTCAGTGAATTTAATTGAAGTCAAGAAGCAAAATCATTAATAAAGGGGGATACTATTGATATATTTTCATCAGATTATATAAAATAAGTTTATAGTATTGCCAGATTATCTGTAAATAGCAGATGTGTTAGTTATAAAGATTGTCTGTTGTCCCTGGTATTTAGAACTTCTGGGGAAGTTCTTTGAGTTGTATCTACATAACATAATCAAATAGTGTGGAACTTGAACTTCAGAACCAATTTTAATGATCTTGACAAGACATAAATCTTTCTGCATAAGTATAGAGGGAGAAGATATTAGGAAATCTCTACTTGGGTGGATACTTTTTAAGTTTACACCTGTCTAGGATTCCAAATATCAAATTGTATCTCAAAGCTTTAACACACTTTCAAAATTGGCAAGTTTATATCCATAATAAACCTAAGATAGCAGGATAATCTGTTTTACATTGTGGTAGATTGAGATAGGTGTTTAGTAGAAGTATATGTTGTAGTTGTACACAAGAGAGAGGGGCTATTGGATTGAGAACCACAAATCTTGATTAGAACTGCACTTCTAGAGCCGAGATGCCCTTCAACAGATGACTGGATTAAGAAGTTGTGGTCCATATATACAATGGAATATTACTCAGTTATCAGAAAGAACGAGTTCTCAACATTTGCTACAACATGGACGGCACTGGAGGAGATAATGCTAAGTGAAATAAGTCAAGCAGAGAAAGACAACTATCATATGATTTCTCTCATCTATGGAACATAAGAACTAGGATGATCGGTAGGGGAAGAAATAAAGGGATACCAAATATAAACTCCAAAATAAAGGGATAAAGAAAGGGGGGGGTAATCAGAAGGGGGAATGAAACATGAGAGACTATGGACTATGAGAAACAAACTGAGGGCCTCAGAGGGGAGGGGGGTGGGGGAATGGGATAGGCTGGTGATGGGTAGTAAGGAGGGCACGTATTGCATGGTGCACTGGGTGTTATACACAACTAATGAATCATCGAGCCTTACATCGGAAACCGGAGATGTACTGTATGGTGACTAACATAATATAATAAAAAATCATTAAAAATTAAAAAAAAAAAGAACTGCACTTCTAGCCAACTGTGTGATTTAAAATTGTTTATTGCATTGGTGGAAAAATGCTGGGCACTGTGTTATGGAAATTTCTCTAGTGTGGCTGCTAACACTGTCATTGGAAAAAGGGACCTTCTTCCATTCAACAACCTGAAGGTTGGCTTTCCTGACTACCTGTTCCCAGAATCCCTACACTGTAGGGAGTCTACTGGTTCCCTTTCTAAGGATAGAGCAATACTGTCCTCATGAAACTTACAACTGAGTAGGGAAAGACCAGCACTGAACAAGGTATTACAAGAGTGAGAAGACTTACAAAAGCTAGGTCCAGGATGCACCAAGAGTATATATCTGCTTGAAAGAGCTGTAGATGGAATATTTGTCCCCACTGAAACGACTCCAAAATGACTTTAACTCTAATCTCAGCCTCTTTTCAGAGTTATAGACCTATGTTCCCAATTACACACTTGCAGTTTCAATCTACATGGAATTAGGTCTTCTAACTCAACTTGTCTAAACCCAAATTCACCATCCTTATCCACACAGCACTCTTTCTAACTTTCCTACTTATTTTAGTGGCCCTGTCCTTTTCCCTGTCACTTAGGTCTGAATCATCAGCAGACCTAAGATCCATCTTTCATTCTTTTTTTTATTTTGTCTTTCACATCCATTCTGTTGCCATTGGCTAGGTTCAATTTTGATGACTCCCCTATCTCGTTATTTTTTCCAATTCTGTACCCACCAGCATTGGACTTTTAAGTAAATTAAAATATTTATTCATCCAATAAATATTCACTTGTTTATTCAACAAACATTTGAGTGCCCATTATAGACTATGTTTTGTGCTAGGGATATAATAGCAAGCAAAACATCTATTGTCTTGCTTTCATGGAGTTTACAGGGTCATAGATGAGGTAGATATTAAATGAATGATCTTTCCTATAGCACACATATTATCTACAGAATATAAATGCTATGAAGGGAAAGTATGTGCTCCCACACAAAAGGGTAACAGGGGTACCTGATATATTTTGTTGGGGGAAATCCTCTCTGAGACCTAAGGGATGAGTAGGAGTTAGCCAGAGGAGGAGTGGAAAGAAAACCACTCAAGGCGGAAGGAAAAAGTCTTGCAAAGTTTCTGTTTCTAGAGAGTGTAGGGAATTTGAAGCTCAGAAGAAAGGCAGAAGTCAAGCCGTGCGGGATATCAACAGACTTTTTAAGGAGTTTGGATTTTATTCTAAGGGAGATGGGAAGCCATTGAAGTGTTTTCAGTAAGGGAGTAAAAATAGAAATTTGAGAGATACATAAAAAGTAGAATGAGCAGAATTTGTTGAAAGACTGTATATGACGAAGTAGAGGAGAGGCTAGATTTCTGACCGAGGTAATTGGGTAGCTGGAGTGCTGTTTAATGAGACAGGGAACACAGGTTTGGAAGGCAGGATGATGAGCTCAGTTTTGGACATGCTAAGCCTGAGGAAAATAGGGGTATCTAAGTGTCTGTTTAGGAAGTAATTGGATATTTAGATACATACCTGTTGTCAAGGAGAACATTCATCTAATGGGTATTAAAACATGTAGAATAACTACACGAGAAGGTAGGTTATGGTTAATGCTGCATTAAATTGATGGCTCAAGGAAAAACTTATGGAGAAAATGACATGTGAGAGGATCTTGAAAGAGAGAGAGAATTTTGACAAATCTTCCTGGGTTGTCCACATTTGAGAATGATGCACTCTAATGCTGACAGGATGTTCTAAATTTTTTTGAAAATTTTATTTATTTATTTGTCAGGGAGAGAGAGAGAGCACAAGCAGGAGGAGCAGCAGGCAGAGGGAGAAGCAGGCTCTCCACCGAGCAAGGATCCCAATGTGGGGCTTGATCCCAGAACCCTGGGATCATGACCTGAGCTGAAGGCAGATGCTTAACCAACTGAGCCACCCAGGTGTCCCAGGATGTTCTAAATTTTGAAGTTGTTTACTGACTGGTGTAGAATGGTAGGATGTTCTAAATTTTGTGTCCCAGGATGTTCTAAATTTTGAAGTTGTTTACTGACTGGTGTAGAATGGTAGGGGGAGCATTGATTCTTTCTTTGAAGGGTCACTCAAGTGACAGTTTCTATATATTATTTCTTTTGGGCTGATCACTTTCTTCCAGTTTCCTGCCCTGGAAGTTATAAAGTTGGCTGCCTGTGTTATGGAAGTCAAATGGGGAAGAGAGTTCTGGGTATTACCATTTCATAAATGAACTTTCAGTTAATTTCTCTGTTTTAATTATGACACCTCTACCCTTAGCAGTATCTGATGATCCAAGACCAGGGTTCTTTAAGTTTAACTTCCCCAGAGAGTAATCTCTGCCAGGGTGGGAAAGAGGAACCCACCTTTTTCCTTGGAAAGGAGATCTGGAAATCTCACTGTTATTGAACTTTCAACAAATTCTCCAGTCCATAGCCTTCCAAAGTTCCAGATGCTTCTAATTCCCAGGCCTTTCTGGGGTTCTGAGGAGAGAGTAAGAAACCTCTTGCTGCTTATCTTCCTCCTCCAAGCTTAAGTTTATACTTCCTTTGGCCTGTTAACTCAGTACCATCACTTATTTTCTTTCCAGCTTCCAAACTTTTGTCCAGTTCTTCTGTTCTCTTTGCCTTTGTGTGCTATCTTCCTTCACTGTTTGCTGTGGCCTGAATGTTTGTGATTCCCCCCAAATTTATATGTTGAAATCATAGTGCCCAATACGATGGTATTTGGAGGTGGGGCCTTTGGGAGACGGTTAAGTTATAAGGGTAGAACCTTCATGAATGGGATTAGTGCTTTTGTTTTTTTATTTTTATTTTTTAAGAAGAAAACATTTATTCATTTATTTATGAGAGAGAGAGAGAGAGAGAGTGGGGGGAGGCAGAGAGCGAGAGAGAGAGAGAGAATATTAAGCAGGCTCCACACCCAGAATGGAGCTGACGCAAGGCTTGATCTCACCACCTTGAGATCATGACCTGAGCTGAAATCAAGAGTCAGATGCTTAACCAACTGAGCCACCCAGGCCTTGGGATTGGTGCTTTTATAAAAGAGACCCCACTGAGGTCCTAGCCCCTTCAGCCATGCAAGGACACAAAGAGAGGTCTGCAAGAGGAAGAGGACCCTTACCTGACCAGGTTGCTGCCCTGATCTCAGACTTCCATCCTCCAGAACTGTGAGAAATTAAATTCTGTTGTTTAGAAGCTACCCAGTGTGGTATTTTATTATAGCAGCCCAAATGGACTAAGACACTGCCATTCAGAGAGAGTTGGAATAAACCTGGATTTAATCTGCCATGTGTACCAGTAATGCAATTTCTAAAATGTGCCTAACTATAACGATAGTAAATATTGGAAGATGATAGATCAATAAAGTATATATTCTAATTTTCTCTTATACTTTTTTTTTAAAAAAAGATTTTATTTATTTTGAGAGAGAGAGAAAGAACATGTGTGTGAGCTGTGGTGGGGGGGGAGTTGGGGAGGGTGGGGCAGAGGCAGAAGAAGAGAGAGAATCTCAAGCAGATTCCATGCTGAGTCTGGAGACCAACTGGGGCTGGATCTCAGGACCCGGAGATCATGACCTGAGCTGAAATCATGAGTCAGATGCTTAATTGACTGAGCCACCCAGATGCCCCAATAACATACTTCTTTAAGGGAAATATTTCATAAACTCAGACAGCATTTTGAGCTTCAATTATTTTACAGTTCATTTAGTGCCATTAGTGCCTTATATAACTTCAGGCATCCTTTTTCTCTCTTAAGTCCATTTGCATTAGATAATCACTAAATTAATGAAAACATATTTACACCAAACTGTTTTTAGAGAATGGGCTTTGGTTAAAAAAAAGAGCTAAAGCTATTAGAAACAAAAGGCACAAGGACAAAAACAGCTACATTTAATTAACACTAAAGTTGTGAAATCGACTGACAACAAATAATGAAATCGGGACTTTAGGCTGGTACTATAGACGTAAGTATAATTACTCTGTGCTTGAGGATGGGTCTTAGAATGATGGCATCAGGTAATATATGTAGTGGGATGGTCCAAGAATGATTTCTCAAGATCCTAAGATAATGGCACTTAAAGGAAATAATTGAAGATTCTATGTCTTTTCTTTTTTTTTCTCTCCATGTCCTTTCCCGTCTTACCAAACCCTTTATTTAAACAACAGATTAAATTTCTTCAAATCTTCATAATTAAACCTTATGAAAATCACAAGCTAAGACTTTCATAAAATTTTCCTTACTTCTGTTAGCTTATAGTCCCAAACTCCAATTAGTAATGATAGATTCATTTGTCACTCCATCAACTCATTCATTCATTTATTCATTCAAGAAATAATAAGCACTAATTTTTTAAGCACCAATTCTATCTGATATATTAGAAGATACTGGTGGACACGATGGTGAACAAAAGAAAATGCAATCCCTGTTGTCAGGCAGCTTTTAGTCAAGGAGAGGAGACAGATATTAATTAACCAAACTCAAGAATCAGATAAACTGAGGTAAGTGCCCGGAGGAACAAAAAACAAGTTTTGTTGGCAGGTATATAACAGAAGAGTCTTACCTAACCAGAGGGCCAGGGAAAACTGGAAGGAAATGACAGTTGAGCTGAGATTTTAAGATGCCAATTTAAATAAACTAAGTGGGTGGTGGTATGATGGGATCAGTATTTACCAGCACATTAAGGGAGTACAAGGTATTTGAGAGAGGAGACAAGCCTAGTGTGGGCAGGGCTTAAAGAGGACTGTGATTGGGCTGGGGAAGTAAAATGATCAGATCATAGAATAATTAGCCTGCAACATTGGGACCAGGAATGAAGGAATAATGTAAAAGGAAAATTTTCTTCAAATAGCAGTACCGGCATGGGACATGTTAAAACTGTTGCTCCTGTTTCATTGCAGATACTCTAACTAGCTGAAGCTGATAAAGGACTGTGAATTTGAGCAACACCCACTCCCACCACCTCAGGATATCAGACCCTTACTGGATCTAACTGCAGACTCTTTTCTGATTAATGATAAACAATGAATGGGACTACTTTTTTTTAAACAATTATGTAAAGACCTACAGACTCATAATATCCAACCTAGCTGCTAGCTTTCAACGCCTAATTAGTATGAACACCACGAGTTCTTTCTTTCTGGTACTTCTGAGCACCCTGTCCCAGCCAGAATTTCTTCCTTTGCAGGTGTTTCCTTGCCTGGCAAGAAAATATTTGGTTTTTAATTTTTTAGCTTAAAAGTTTTTTGTTTGTTTTGACAGTAAGATATGGGGAGATGGGCCATATAATACTTGAATTAGAAAAATACCCTCTCTGGTTGCCATTTGGAGGATGGGTTGAAGAATGGAGCAGTGGATTCCTGAAGCCAAGTTCGATTATTGCAGTAGTCCAAGCCAGAGACGGTAACAGCCTGCTCTAGAATGGTGGCAGGAGACAGACAGTAATGGATAGATTTGAGAGATATCCCGGAAGCAAACCCAAAAGACTTGGGGATGGATTGGATATGGGGGTGGAGAGAAGAGTCAGATGAGTTCTAGCCCTGAAGGGATGGTGATGTCAGTCATTAAGGTAGGGAACCCTGAAAGACACCCAAATTGGAGGGTGGAAAGAGATTAGGTGTTCAATGTTGCTGTTTATCATCATTCAAATTATTTACATGGGAATCAGAAGCTTTTTAAAGAAAGAATGCTGAACAGAATTAGGTTTTTATGTGTATTGTATTTCAGAGTCATTAGACCTACAGTTTTTCCCATGTAATACTCTTGATTTGTTAAATATCTCTCTACATTTTCCTTGGGCAATCCTATTGGCATTTTCCACTAATAATGACCATAGTCATTTCAAATCACATTTTAAAGGAAGTTACATATAAAGGTATTGTGTGGTTTTGCCATGGATCATTTACGCAGAGCGGAGCACATACTGAGAGTTCAATTCAAAAAACAAAACAAAAAAAGCAAAAGCTTTCTTACATTAGTGCATTATAATGTGTGAATATTGGTTTGGATGGATGTAATTGTAGAAATCAAATACGGGCCTGGGGAAACATTACCTATTGCTCACTTAGCATTGATTCGTAGTGGCAGCAGGTTTAGATAAAATCTGGGATCAATGGACTGTCACAACTAAATGATCTCTCTCATTTCCAAGGGAGGAGAAGAAACCCTGACTCTTTTCTAAAAATAAAATAGTCTTTTCTTACAAAAGCAATATGTTTTCAGTAAAGAAAATATGGAAAACAAAAGTTTTTATTCTAGAGTCTTTTTTTCCCCAGATGGATGTCAGTTAAGAGGTTCAGAACAAGTCTCCCCAAAATGTTCCACTTTGGCATTAGGACTATTCTGAGCTGAAGGCAGTTGAGACCCTGCAGGGTTAAGAGAAACTCACCCCTCTCTTAGCTACCTAGAAGAATTTAAATTGGGAGTCTCTCTCAGAATAAGAGTTATTACCAGAGATAATCTGTGACCCATCTGTTTGGCGGGGCAAACATCTAATAACCAAACGTCTGCATTTCTTTTTTCTTTTCTTTTCTTTTCTTGTCTTGTCTTGTCTTGTCTTTTCTTTCCTTTTCTTTTTTCTTTTCCTTTATTTGACAGACAGAGAGTATAAGCAGGGGGAGCAGCTGGGAGAGGGAGAGGGAAAAGCAGGGGAGCCAGACAGGGGACTCCATCCCAGGACTCTGGGATCTTGACCTGAGCTGAAAGGCAGATGCTCAACTGACTGAGCTACCCAGGTGCCCCAAACATCTGCATTTCTTATCTCCCTGTGCATTGCTCTCTTGCCCTTTGAAGCCCCAGGTCCCTATCCCATTCCTTAGCTCAGGATAGCATATATCTCTCATTTTACCTGTTTGTCTTTAAATCTCTCATGTATGTGGGGTTCCCATACATATGAGACTAAATTTGATTTTTTCCCTGTTAATCTGTCTCATATCAATTTAATTCTTAGAGTAGCTGGAAAAACCTTTGAAGAATAGAGGAAAATCCCTGTCTCCCCCCTACTCCCCCACCCATTAGTGAATCTTTGGGTTTTCTTTCTTTTCTTTTCTTTTCTTTTCTTTTCTTTTCTTTTCTTTTCTTTTCTTTTTTCTTTTCTTTTTTTTCCCAAAGATATACAGGGAGTGGGAAACAACAACAACAAAAAAACCGAAACAGAATCTCTCAATCCTATTTGTGACCCACAATTCTAGTTGTTTCAAAATTTTAATTCACAGCTAGATTATCCTTAACACCATAATGTGACCAGATAAGAAGTAAAATAACATGCTTACATCTGTTATTCCCCCTAATATGGAATTGATCTTTAAGGAGCTAATGTTGGTCATATTTTTGGTAAACCTCTAATGTTCACTTTTAAGGTATTGGTGCAATTCCTTCTTTCCATCCTTCCTTCCTACTTTCCTTCCTTTCTTCTTCTTTCTTTCTTTTTTTTTAAAGTAGGCCCCAAGTGTATGGAGCCCAGTGTGGGGCTTGACCTCACGACCCTGAGATCAAGACCTGAGCTGAGATCAAGTCAGAGGCTCAGCCCACTGAGGAACCAAGGACCCCTGGTTCTGCTCTTTTTAAAAAATAATGTATTATGCCTGTTTTTATGATATTCATCACCTTATCTCTTTAAGTTTATTATATTTAATTCTTGTTATGTGTGTTCTAATATTTCCACTTTAACTATATTGTAGAGGCTGTTTTTAGGCAACAGGCTCAAACAATGGTAACCTGAGTAAGGTAAAATGTGACCACAGTGACCACTGGGCTGAATGCAAACAGGCTGAGCAGGTGACCCATCTCAAAACATCCACAGGCCCTAGCTGATCAATGGGCTACTTGCAAGTGGGCATAGGTACCAAAAAAGGAAAATTCCATATGTTCCCATACCTCCTCAATCCCCCCCCTTAACTATTGCCCCCCACCATTGCCTCCGGGCAGACAGTTTTTCCTTTGCTGTACTGCCCACTGCTCTCTCACAGTGTATTGGATAAACTTCTATTTTGGGTAAATTTTTTCACCACCAGAGCCACAGGCCTACACCCAATCTGGTCGCTCCATATATATTTTGTTGGCTGACCTCCTTAGCTGTGTCAATATTCTGGCCTTTGAACTGAAAGGGAGCAGAATATGATACCCCAAAATATGATTTTGTGGCATAAGGATTATTTTGAGAAACTGGGGCCAGATGCTTGGTTCCTGGGACCTATTTTGAAAGCACGAGCAGCACTATAGTCGTATTAGCTGTATTATTAACTTGCTCCATGTTCTGTTTTGTTCCCTACTTAATTGTGTTTTTATGTTAATTAAGACCTATGCACTATTAATCATTAACTTTGCCCTTTTGACTCTACCCCTTGGTTGCATACTGATTATAAGAATCTGATGGGAAACAGATGATAACATTTGTCTTAAAATTATTTAATGTACCACGACCTAGTGGCACCTAGTGCATACCTCCAGAGTGTGTCAAGGACCCACCCCCCACAGCCTTAGAAGGCTTAAGACACTCCTCACTCTCCTCGTTATTTACCTACTTCCCCAAACATTTAATAAGCTGTCCCTAGGCTTAACAGGGCAAGGCAGCTTTGGGAATGATTCCCCATCTCCTCATCGGGCTGCCCTTCTGATACTCAAGTTTTCCTTGCTTCAAGACCTGTGTCTCAGACACTGGCTTACTGCGCATCAGGCGCACAGACAGTTGAGTTTGGTAACAAAACTGCAGACACCGGAGAGTCTCTGAAAATAGAGAAGTTACTCTTTTTGCAAGGGAAATTTACATTAGAAAGAGGACCTATACCGGGAAGAGAGCTGTTGGCGGAGATAACACTGATATCTACTGAAAGACTCGCCTGCATGGCAGGGCAAACATTCTTTACCAAATAATTCCTCTTTTCATCTTCCCGTGATTTGCTTTCCTCCCTTCTGAAGCCCCAGACCCCTACCCCTTCCCTTAGCTCAGGATGGTATATAAGGCTCAATTGCTTGGCTGTCTTTTTGGAGTCTCATATCTTTGTGAGGCTCCTGTACATAATTAAAATGGCTTTTCTCCTGTTGACTTGACATTGTGTTTCATTGTGACTGGTTCTAACTACCTGAAGCTGACAAATGACCATGCAGATTGGAAATGACCCCCCCTCCCCCTGCAAGAAACAAAGGAGCTTGTTTTAACCAATTATATTGAAGGGGAGCAGAAAATGCCATTCCAAAATACTCTTCTTTGACATAAGGATGATTTTGAGCTGATTATTTTTAAGAAACAGCAGACAAAGGAATATTTCTGAAAACAGAGTAGAAGTTGCCTTTTTGTGAGGGAAATTTACATTTATAAGGGAAATCTCCATTTGTACAAGGTGTCTCCCTCTCTAGAAATTTCTAGAAACTCTGACCAATGAGAAGGCAGAGACTTAAGTTTACTTAACAACCATACACTTGTTTACTGTGCTTTTCTTGGTAACCTCCCATAACTGGCCTCCCTCATTCCTCCCAACATCTTCTTTTGTCTTTAGATGAAGAAGATATTAAAGGTGATGGCTTGGGTCATTTCAGAGACTCATATCCTGGGTGTCTCCCATGAATACGGGAGGGATCCATGTTATTAAACTTCTCTTTGTTTTTCTTCTGTTAATCTGTCCTTTATTACAGGGGGGGTCTCAGCCAAGAACTCAGAAGGGTAGAGTTGTCTCTACCTTTTATTATTTTTCTTCCCCTACACTTTATAAATTCAATCTTTCCAATTCCTAATTAACTCAACCACCATAAACTGTCCTCCCTCTTTGCTTCCTAGCATTTAAAAGCCCTGACTTTTCTCCCTTCAAGGAGTACTCAGTGAGTTTCTTCTAAGGTACGCATTCCTTTGCCTGGCTGAGTTTGTTTGACACTTATCTCTAAACTTGCCTTTCTGGGCCTCCTCACTGCTCTGTGCCCTAAGCTGCAATCACCCTTGCCCATCTAGTTCACACCTGCCTTCCATCTACCTGGCATTTCTCATGGCTTCCTCATCTCCCTCTTATTTTTACTAGTATTCCTATCCTTTCTTCTTTAATTTTCCCCAGGGTTGATTGGTGGCTAGTTCACTTTTTTAAAGGAAATGAAAGCTCTTGTTCCAGTTATCAAAGAAAATCTTTCTTTATCTTCAAGAAAACTTTTGTAAATAAGCATCTTCTAAAGAAAATGGGCACCAGAAAAGGAAATGTGTATTTTCGTAAACTCTCACCTTTAGGACCTTGAAGCACTATTATTTTTGCCACCTGTAGTCCTTAGCTCATCGTGACTGTTTATATATTCATCCATTTACTTTCCTATAATAATTATGTGGGCTGGCTTATGAGGCGCCTTTACATCCCATGTAAAGATAATTTTGCTCAGCATCTAAAATTACTACTTCTAGAATATGATATTTATATCATTTGGGGGCTACTTGGCAAACATATTGATTCAACTCTACTGATTTCTCTTTTATTAGTTAAAAATTGTTCAATTCTAGCTATATATCTAAGTTAGGTCTATCCTACTGACGCATGAACATTAGAAATCTAATGGCTAGGCTTGGCTCAGGGTCTTTTGCTGTGTCATTATACGCTTCTATTTTTGCTAAAACAAGCTGTAACTGAACTAACATGAGCTCACTCCTTGGTAAGTTACAGGTGGAGACTACACCAGGTGTTGTCATACAAAGGAAACTTTATTTGCAGCAAATAAGAAGATCACGGGAAAAACTTCCAAAGCTGTGACTCCTCTAAGTGGGAATGAGTGGATTTCTTTTATTTAGGTTTAGGATTCCTAATTTAATTTAGGTTTAACATTCCTGTGAAGAAGAAGGGGGGGGGGTCATTGGGGGTCTTGCTGGTGACAGTTTAACCTCATTAACCCTACGGGGTGCAGTTTCAAAACTATTAAGCTTTAAGGTATTTGAATATTGTCTCTCCCACCCCAATACCACCAAAATAGCCTATTAATAAAAACACAGCTGACTTTATTGTAGTAAGGGAAATCACTACTTTGATAGAGTCTTAGGGTCTTGAGAGGTAGAAAGAAAAGTTGAGAAGTTGTCCTGTTGGGGAGCAAGAATTCCTGTCCCCTCAAGGTCCCTCTAGCTAGACTAAGAATCAAATCAACATGAGACAGATTAACAGGAGAAAATAAAATTTAATAGCATATATACTGGGAATCCACACAGACATGGATAGTCAGACATGTCCAAAGATAGGCAAAATGAGATATGTATATTATCCTGAAGGCAAGAGAGGAAGTAGGGGGTCTGGACCTTCAGAGGAAATACAATTTACAGGAAGATAAAACAGATTAAATGTTTGGTAAACAAATGTTTGCTGGGCCTCTCAGAAACAATGGGACAGAGAGAGGACTTGACCAAAGTGGTCTTGCTAGGTTCCTCATTGTCTACTATACCTAGTTTATAGATTTTTTTTTTTAATTACTTGACAGAGATACAGCCAGCGAGAGAGGGAACACAGGCAGGGGGAGTAGGAGAGGAAGAAGCAGGCTCCCAGCCGAGAAGCCTGATGTGGGGCTCGATCCCAGAACGCCGGGATCATGCCCTGAGCCGAAGGCAGACGCTTAACGACTGCTCCACCCAGGAGCCCCACTATACCTAGTTTATATCATAATATATTTATCCATAGTGATAGCTCTCTTCCTGGAGCAGGTTCTCAATCCAAAATCTTTTAGGCAGTTGAGGGGGAGGTAAAGAACTTTTCCTGAATTTTCAGGGTTTTGATTGCTTTTAAAGTCAAAATAATCTTCCTGCTAAAGTGGTCCATTTTGAAGTGGTCTGCTCTTGGTCCCTATTGTCCCTAGGCACCCTTCTAGTGAGTGGCCAACATGGAAGTCAAACCTCCATCTGGCTGACTCTACAGCCCCTATCATTAACCACAAGATTACATGGTCGATTTTGTCTTAACTGTGGTGGGTAATTTCATGTAAAAAGTTTGTAAAGTTCAAATTGAGAACCTCTGGTGCCACCAAAGGATCTTCCCCTTCCAAAGATTCTCTTCACTCTGCTTATAGGACTGAATTAGAGTCCCATCTATTTCTACATGAAATGCTTTTGTGAGAGTCTCCAAAAAAATCTTCTCCAACATCTATAGATTTTCGAAACTTCTTAGATTACCTATGAAATTTAGGATCCTTAAGTTATCCTCAGGGTCTTTCTATTTTACCTTTTTTTCTTTGTTTTGCACCTGAAATTCTCACAAATATATAAATCAATTGTTACAGATCTGGGAGCTCTGAAGCTTATGTTCCTAAAACTATATACTAAATTCTTCTATAAATTTCTCTCCATCTTGTCTAGGCTTTGGGAAGTCTTTGACAATGATTCATCACTTAAAATGGTATCAGGCCATATAATCAACCATGAGAGATTTTCCTGTGAAAAGATTAATTTTAAGAGGTAATTGAGCTTTGGGTGTTACTGGCTGGCTAGAAAGGAAGGGAAATAGGTCAGAAGGAGAGATAGAATGATATGCAGGAGCATAGAATGGGGGAAGAACAGTAGGATAAAAATCTTTCACTTCAAGTTGAGATTTGAAGTATCTTGAAGAGAGCTAGTTTTAAGTTTTTCAAATTTTGCTTTGGCCAAGGAATCTCTTAATAAAGCAATTCTGGAATCTGAATTTCTTTGGCATGCTTCCTAAGACCAATAAAAACATGCTGACCATTGGTATTTAGTATTTTGTTCCCTTTTCATTCTATGATGCCTATCAAGTGAGCAATTTTGTTGATATCTAAAGCTCACCAAAGTGGTCACTATAAATTCTATATTGGTGAAATTATTTTACTTGAAAATATAAGTAGAAGAATTTGAGATGTAGCATAAATACACATGAGAAAGAGAAGTCCAGCCCAGAGTAGAAGACATAGATTAAGACTGAGACTAATCCATGAGCATCTGGGAACAGTCAAAATTGCTGCTCATGTACTTTGTGAATTAGATCACCAGCCTAATGGCCATACCATCTCCTACTGTGATATAATAGAAAGTGTATATTGGTTTCTACCCCCAGTTGCTGGCACAGAGCTTCTGAAACCTTTGTGATTTCCTAAGTGATAAGAACACTAGGAGTATCTCTTGTTCTTATATTAGTCTTTGACCTCTGTTCCAGACACAGAGCTTCTGAAACACCTGTTATTTCCTGGGGATAGGAAGGTCTTTTGTTCTAATGAGGTGACTCTGGGTGGGCTCCTGGATGAAGGGTGGTCATCAGAAAGACCAACCCATACTGAGAAGCTTGGGATTCTCAGCTCTGTTCCCCCTGTTCTTTTGAGAAGGGAATACGGCTGAAAATGGAATTCACAACTGATAATACCTATGTGATGAAGCCTTCATAAATCCTAAAAGTATGGGGTTTGGAGAGTTTCCAGGTTGGTAAACATATCCATACCTGGAGAATGATACACTCCAAGTCCACAGGCACAGAAACCCTTGGACTCAGGACCCTCCCAGAGCTTGCCCTATGTATCTCTCCATCTGGCTCTTCATCTGTATCTTTTATCATATTCTTTAATAAACTGGTAAACATACTGTTGGGGAGCAAGAATTTCTGTCCCTTTCAAGGTTCCTTTTAGCTGTACTAAGAATCAAATCAACATGAGGCAGATTAGCAGGAGAGAATCAAATTTAATAGTGTACATATGGGAAATCTATACAGACATGGAAAGATAGGCAAAATGAGGTATATATGTCATTCTGTTAAGTGGTCTGGGACTTCGGAGGAAAAGAATGTAATTCACAGGGTGATAAGAAAAGCAGATGTTTGGTAATTAGCTGTTTGCCCTGCCATATAGCTGGGTCACTCAGATAAAATATATCTCTGCTAGTAACTCTTATCCTGAAAAAGACCCCCAATTTAGATCCTTAAAGGAGAAGCAAAAGTTTTTCTTGAGCCCATAGGGTCTCAATTGCCTTTGGCTCAGTATAGTTTTCATGCCAACGTGGCCCATCTTGGGGCTGCCTGCCTTCCACTCCTATAGTAGGTATGTGTATCTCTGAGTTCTTTGAGCCACTGTAGGAAATTGATTGAACCCAAGGAGGGGGTTTTTGGAAGCTCTGATCTATAGCTGATTGGTCAAAAGCACAGGGAGAACCTGGGCTTGCAACTGGCATCTGAAGTGTGTGTGTGTTGGGTGGGGGGACAGTCTTATGGGACTGAGCCCTTAACTTGTGAAATCTGATGTTATCTCTGTGTTGATAATGTCAGAATTCAGTTACATTGTAAAACACCTAGCTGGTACTGCAGTGAATTGTTTGGTGTGGGGAAAAACCTCCACACATGTGGTGACCACAAGTGTCAGAAGTGTTTTGTGTGAGTAGTAAAGGAGACACACAGGAAAGAAACTCAGAAGGGAAGAACTGTTTTTTTCTCTACACAGAAAGGTGGAAAAAGCTGTTTTTTCTTTACACCAAAGGAAAACTCAACTTACTTATAGTTCCTAGTGGAAGGAAAGGTTAAGAGGAAATCTGACCCAGAACCAGAATCTCAGGGACATCTCAGGACTGAAGAAGTTCCCAGGATATTTTGATAATTGACCAAGGGTTGAGTCTGTCCAAAGGATACCAGTCTGAGAAGAAATTTTCAGAAATTCTCCATTCCCAGGGCAGCTCAATGAATGGTCTTATTATGGACCTATGCCCTTTCTCTTCCCTATTACTTTTCTCTCACAAGTACACAACAAAAAAGGAAGAATAGACAAAGATAAATAGTAATTATTGTTAGCAATTAGTCAGGTTTCCACTAAGGGCAAATGTTATGCAAATCTGAATCAACAATCAAAGAATTGTTTAAAAGGGTTTCATATTCCAAGGGAGTCAAAATAAACTCACCGTTTGGGGAAATTGAAAAGAAAGAAAGAAATTGAGCTTAAACCCAACGTGGACTTACCTCAACACTATCATCTTGGAGACTTTTGAAGAGAAGAGACTCAATGGGCCTTTGAGGAATACTCTTTCTTTGTGGAGGGTTAAGTCACTGTGGTGAACAAATTTCCACTGTATCTGATGGGACTGTGAAAATTGTTGAAATACCATCAAAATAGCCTGTTGATAAAGCAAAGCCACGTTTATGTTTACTGCAGTATGGGAGATCACTACCTTAACAAAGTCTTAGCACTATGTCTCTGAGGGGAGAGTAACAGTGGCAGCTTTATGAAGTTTTATGGGTTTGATTTAAGATAGATTTTTAATGCTTCATTAGGACTGGGCAAAACTCAGTTTCAAATTAATAAATACAGCAAGGTACTGTTTTCAAAGCAAATCTTTAAAAGTAAACAGTCATTTGAGGAGCTTAATTAAACTATCCATTGTCTCGAGAAGGGGATATTTATTCTAATGACAGTAAGTGGAGTAGTCTAGCGGTCAGATAAATGGAATTTTGGCAAGTTCCCGAAACAAGCTATAGTTATTGCAATTTTCATCTTCTTGGGCAAGAACTTCCTACAATAGTAAATTTATGTTAATGCACACAGTTGAATAGTAATGTCATGTTGTAGACAGTAAGTTGTGGAGATGGTCTCATTTGTCAATACTTACCCCCCAACACACACACACACACACTTTTTTTTCTTGTTGAAACTTTGGAAATTTAGGTTCAGGAGCCATATGAAATGTTGCTTCAGTTTGCAAAGTTCTTTCTGTTTGCAGTGACACTTTTTCGCTTAGTTGACTTAGAATTTGCTTTATTCTGTTGTCAGTTGGGATTTATTTTGTAAAATGAAATTAAAATGCCAACAGTGAATTTAAAGCGCATAATGGCCTATAAAAATGAGAACATTTAGCCACAATCAACATAACTTTTTCCATTTTAAATCATGGTCAAAATTGGAAAGGAAAATTTAAAAGTATGATTTCTTTTTTTTTTTCTCCCAGCAGGCATTATTAAATATAGAAAGCTTAAAATTTCAGAAACAGTCTATGTTAACATGATTTAAATAAAATATTCTGTTAAGATCATTTAAAAAATAGAAATCTGGGGTAATCTTGGTGCTATATTTTCATTGTACACTTTAAAAAATGTTCTTTTGCCAAATTCAAAATCAGTTAAAAATTTGCAGAGCATACTTACTTTTTGTTTCCAGATGATTTGTTGAAAATAACATCTTTTGATTTTAAAAGCAATGTAATTTTTATTATAACATTTTAGAAAATGTTGCAAAGTACAAATGAGAAAGGAAAATTTGTAAAAAAAAAAAAAGAAAAGGCTACTTTCTAGAGACAGCCACTGTATTAGTTTTTTATGCTGAATTGTAAATTGCCACAAAAACAGCTTAGAACAACACATTTATTACCTCACAGTTTCTGTAGGTTCGAAGTCCTGGCACAGCATAGCTGGGTTCTCTGCTCAGGGTCTCAGGAGGCTGTAGTCCAAGTGCTAGCTGGGTTGTGTTCTCATCTGGAAGTCTGTCTAGAGAAAATCTGCTTCCAGGCTCATTCAGATTGTCAGGAGAATTCACTTCTTTGCAGCTGTATGACTGAAGGCCCTGGCTTCTTACTTACTGTTGGCTGGAGGCTCCCTTCAGGCCCTAGAAAATGCTTGTAGTTCCTAAAGGCTGCCCACAGCTCCTTGCCACGTGGCAGCTTGAATTTTCAAAGCCAGCAGGATAATCTTTCTCTCTCCAGTCTGCTAAAATGGATTCTTACACAATGTAACACAGTCACCAGAATGACATTGTATCCATTGCCTTTGCTGTATTCTATTGGTTAGAAGCAAGTCATCAGTCTGTAAGCACTCAAGGGTAAGGGGTTGTACAAGGGCAGGACCACTCTGGGAATCAATTTACAGTGTCTACCACAGCCACTGTATTTTTGGGGGGATACACTTTCTGTGCCTCTTTTTACGATTGCCTGCATACAGCATATTACAAATACACTGTAAATTGACATTCACCTTTTGTCCATATTCTTTAAGAAACTGTTTTTTATTAATATTCATATATAAAGTACATATACATTCCTATGTGCTATAGTATATAATAGTGCCATAATTTACGATAAAAATATATCAGTAGTATATCTCAGTAGTAAAATGTGTAATATAAAAACAATGCATCAAATCTAAATGCCTGATAAAAAGAGAATGTTTACATAATTTTTAATTTTAAATCTCCTCTTATTGTGTATTAAGATGATTTCTAATTTTTAACTATTGCAAATAATTCTTCTACAGAGATTTTTGTGTATTAAAAAAAAGTCATTAGGATAGACCAGCAGAGGGAAATTCCTAGGTCAAATGTCAAGAACATCTTAAAGGCTTTGGATTTATAATCCCAAATTACCTGCCAGAATGGCAGTATCCTTTTAAACTTGTCCTATTCCTCCAATTTGATAAGTGGAAAAATAGTATCTAGTTTTAATTTTCCTTCCTTTCCCTGTAAGTGAGCAGGACATTTTCCATATGATTTATTCTCTATTTACATTTTTTCATTTATGATTACCTGTTCATTTGCTTATATTTCTACTAGTTGTAGTTCCTTTTTATTTTTTATGAAGAATGGATATTAAGGGATATGGGAAGCATTAAAAGTTTGTTTTTTGCAAGTGAAAAATGCTTTAAGGTAGGCTTCAAAATATATAGATAATAATGAATACTAGCACCTTATAGCATTGCCCACTGAAACACTAAAAAGTACAAGAAGTTCATAACATATTGTAAGGAAAATTCATCAAGAATCTGCTCTGTTATCTTGGAGGTACCAGACATACCATATGCTGTGTCTAGGAGTTGCTATGGCAACTACTTTTAAAATTTAAGAACAGGGTAAATTGTTGCCTAAAATCTCCATAACTTAGTGAGTCAATTAAGATCTTGTCAGAGCACTGCATTCCTTTTACCTGGTAATCCTTTATTTCTTGTAGTTCTCTAGCATGTAAAGTCTCCGGGTCAGAGAAGAATGTGTTTATTTCTGGCTATTTAAGATCCTGGAAAAAAAACTGTTCATTTGGGATTTTTTTCTGATTAGCCAATGAATCATTGTAAGGGAGACACAAGAAATAGCCTCACTGAAGATGGGCAGATTTGATCATGTAAGTGTAAAATTGAGAGAAATATTTAAAGCCCTGGCTTTAAATAAGGAAACTAAAGTAAAGGGACTTGGCCACAGTTTTTTGGAGTTGGCAGAGCTGGGACTAGACCTCCGTTTCTTGCCTCCCATTGTATCACCACACTAGGCTACTGCCATAGTTTAGTCACTTTTTAGAAAATTAACCTTCCTGTCAAAGCCCCCAACGTGAACTCAAAGCTTTATAAGAAAATGATCAGTTTCTGACCCTTCCCTACCTACTGCTAATTTCAAGTTTTCAAATTTTGATATTATCTACAGATTTTTTATGATGGTAATGGAGGTTTTAACTTTTATAGTTTCCTCTGTCCCTTTTCTTCTCCTTCATACTCTCCAAATAATTATATAATACTGTTAATTCAATAATCAAATTTACAAAAATCACGATTTTATAAAATCGTCGTTGACTACAGAAACAAGTAGATTCTTGTCTCATGAAACTTTTTATTTTCCCTGGAGTTAAAAAGTGCCACCTTTAAATTTTTCTATGTATTCATCACTTTTTTTTGGTTATACACCTTTCAATCATAAAACAATTATTTAAACACAATTCTAAACACTAGGACAGTTCAAGTTCCCACCCTGAGATATACCTCCTGAAGTCATCTTTCCTCTTGTTTCCATCTGTACTAGTTGCTCTCTAGGCAGCTGCATAGCTGTCAACCTGGATTTCCCTTCATTGTCCTCATGTGCTGGAGTCTTTGCTTTCTGAAATTCATGTCTTCCTTTCTCCTGTGCTGCTGAATATTCTCCACTGGCTTCCTAGAAGAAGGGGGAAAAATTTTAAATTCCCGAATGTTTGAATTGACTTTAATTTAATCTTACAGTTAATGGATAGATTAGGTATACAATTTTTCATTGAAAATAATTTTCTCTGAGAATTTTGAAGGCATTGCTACACTACTGTGTAGCATTCACATTGCCACTGAACAACTTTTTTAAACTCCTGCTCTTTTCAAATTTCTCAAAGATGAACCTTGGTGAGAGTCTTCCCTCATTCATTATGTAGACCTTTTTTTTCCCCTAGAGATTCATGTACTTCAGTTCTGAGAAAGTTTCTTGTGTTATATCTTTGAGAATTTCCTCCCCTTGGTTTTCTCTGTTCCATCTGGAATATCCTCTGGGAAATTTACCCAATTTTACTTGCCTATCCTAGTACTAAAATTTTAAGATTTAGGGGGTGCCTTACTGACTTAGTTGGTAGGACATGCAACTCTTGATCTCGGTGTCATGAGTTTGAGCCCCATGTTGGGCAATAGAGAATACTTAAAAAAAAAAAAAGGGTTTTCTTTCTTTTCCTTTGCTGTATGTTGTAGGTATTATCTCTATTTGCTTCAAATTCCTAAGTTTTCATTAGAAACTCCAAAGATGGCGTTTTGAAAATAAAAAAAAATATAGAATTATGAGATTTTAGTTCATATAAATAATCTTATTTAACAGTTTTGTAAAATATTTTATTTTTTAAAGTAATCTATACACCCAATGTGGGTCTCAAACTTAAAACCCTGAAAAACAAACAAACAAACTAACCCAAACACAATGTTGAGATCAAGAGCTGCATGCTCTACCAACTGAGCCAGCCAGGTGCCCCTGACCTTATTTGACATTATGACAGAAAAATACTTAACTACTGAAATATAGCCAAGAAACTTCTTTATAAAGAAAGTTACTAAATAGCAGTGATTATGCATTTTACTTTATTAGCTTCCTACAATACACACAATAGGAAAACTTTTATACCTATGATATATACATACAGTATATATAAAATACATACTGTAAATAAAATTTTTAAAGTGCTTATAAGATTCTGTACACTTTGGCAGGAGTCTTACAGCAGTGGAAAAATGGTTGCATCAGAAATTGCTTACTCAGCTTTCTAGTAAATTGCAAATAGTACTCTCTGCTCACCATGTAGCTTCTATTTATTTGTTTATTTATTTGTAAATTTTTAAGTAAGAGTTGTATGCTCTCCTGCCCAAGCCAGCCAGTCACCCCTCACTATGTAGTTTTAAAAAAATTTTATTTCCTTTTTTTTTTTCTTTCAAGCTTTTATTTAAATTCTAGTTAGTTAACATATAGGGTAGTGTTAGTTTCAGGGGTAAAATTTAGTGATTCATCACTTGCATATACCACCTAGCGCTCATTACAACAAGTGCCCTCCTTAATGCCCCATCACCCATTTACCCCTCCACCCATCCCCCTCCAGCAGCCCTTGGTTTGTACCCTATTGGTTTTTTTTTTTTTTTTTTAATTTCCTAGGTCTTTTTCTAAAGCTTCCTGATCTAAGTCTGTGCCAAGAATTCATTACGGTTTCTCATTTCTAAAGGTAATTTCCTGGCCAACCCTCTCTTTCTTTTCTTTTCTTCTTCTTTTTTTTTTTTTTTTAAAGATTTTATCTGTTTGACAGAGAGAGACGGCCAGCGAGAGAGGGAACACAAGCAGGGGGAGTGGGAGAGGAAGAAGCAGGCTCATAGCGGAGGAGCCTGATGTGGGGCTTGATCCCAGAACGCCGGGATCACGCCCTGAGCCAAAGGCAGACGCTTAATGACTGCACCACCCAGGCGCCCCCCAACCTCTCTTTCTAACATATTATGTAATGCCTAATGAAAAGGTCAGGGCAAACCAGTTATAAATCTTCATATAATTGAATATGAAAAAAACTTTCTTATAAGACTCTTCATAATAAAACATTATTAAATATAAAAATACCTGCTTCCAGTAAGTCTGGGGAATAAAAAAATTAATTGTGACTTATATCACAGTAAAAGGGAGAAAATACACTCTATACTACAAATTTTGTTTTTGGATCAGTAAAATTTTGGCAAAAAAGTATTTTAAAATGTTATGTGCTATAATGGTAATCAAAGAAAGAATAGATTTAGAGTAGTGACAATCACTTCCAATTTTTCTTCCTAGTACCTGGACTTACTTTAAATCCATCTTTAAAAGGATTAAATTTAAAAACAAATATTTTGAAACTATTTAGACTTTTGATCTTCATTTTAAAACTTTCTAGATAGTAGAGACCAATTTCCCTCTTCCTTACTTTGTTGTTTTGGTAGGACTACAATTGGCTCCTTTGTAAATATGTGATGTTAAGGTGTGATATTGTATATAATAAGAAATATATATTTTGGTCTTCATCCTTGGCTTCCGCCCAGGGTTCCTACAACCTTTGTAATTTCCTAAGCAGTAAAGGTGCAGAAGCATCTTTTGTTCTAATATTTGTTCTTTGACCTTGGTTCCAATACAGAAGTCTTCAATCTCTTGGAATTTCCTAGATGATAGGAACATCTTTTCTAATGAGGTGGTGTGTGGTGGGCTCCTGAATAGCTCCTAGATGAGGGATGGTTACCAAAAAGACCAAGTCATGATTAGAAGCTTGGAAATTTCTGCCCCACCTCCCATGCTCCAGGGAGACGAAAGGGGCTAGACATTGGGTTAACAATTGATAATGCCTAGATGATGAAGTCTCCATAAAAGTTTCTGAAGTAGGGGATTTGGAGAGCTTCTGGGTTGGGGGACACATGGAGCTGCTGAGAGGGTGGCATGCCTGGAGAGGGCATGAAAGCTCTGTCTGTGCCCCTTTCCACATACCTTGCTTTATGCATCTCTTCCATCTGGTTGTTCTTGAGTTGTATTATAATAGTAAACTGATAACCTAGTAAGTAAACTGTCTTCCTAAGTTCTGTGAGCCATTCTAGCAAATTATCAAACCTAAGTAGAGTGTTGTAGAACCCCAATTTATGGTCAGCCAGTCAGAAATACAGGTGACAAATGGGGGTTTATGATTGGTGTCTGAAGTGTGGGTAGTCTTGTGGGACTGAGCCTTTAACTTGTGGGATCTGATGCTAACTCCAGAGTGATAGCGTCAGAACTGAATTGACCTGCAAGATGTCTAGTTGGTGTTTGTAGAGAATTGGAGAATTGCTTGGTGTAAAAAACCAGACTTACTGTCACATAAGTGAGTAAAGTAGTAGAGGAAAACAGTGCATTTTCCTTTCATAAGGGTTTTGTTAAAAAGCAAAATTAAACTGAGTAAATTTTTAAAGATCTTATTGGCTTTTTGCAATGATTCATGAATAGGGGAGCAATTACTCTAGCAGGTGGAAAGGAGTTCTGAGGAGCTGTACAAAATGAAAGACTTTCATAGGCAGAAGGGAGCAGGAACAAGAAAGTTATACTAGGCAAAAAAGCAGGTTGGTTGTTGTAAGGTTACTTTCTTTTAGGGGAAGGCAGGGGACTATCAGGCAGATGACCTAACTAGTGTTGATCAAGTGATTCTTTTTTTTTTTTTGATCAGGTGATTCCTGATTGACTGGTTTAAGATTTCATTTCTGGTACAGCCAAACCGTAATTAAGTTAAGTCTCAGTTTGGTGATGTAGGGCTTAGCGTAAGAGACTCCATTTTGGGCCTGTTGTTGTATTTTTAACAGTTAGCTCATTATTTTGAACTCTATTTAAAACTGAGTCAACTTAGGGGCACTTGGCTGGCTCAGTCAGAAGAGCATGTGACTCTTGGTCTTGGGGTCATCTGTTCAAGCTCCATGTGGGCCTGGAGCTTACTTAAAATAAATAAATAAATAAATAAATAAATAAATAAATAAATAAATAAATAAATAATAAAAGCATTGTTTAAAAAATTGAACCAAGTTAGTCATTTTATCAGTGCAAAAGATGCATCTTCTCCAAATGCAGCTGATCTCTTTGGTCCACTGGAGGACTTTTCCCAGGAGGTACATTTCTGGCTTTTCTGTTAAACATTCCCCATAAAGAATTTCAGCATCTTTTGGTCATGAGTAGATGAAAAGCAACAGAGGATAGAAAAATAGAAAGTGGTAAGGCTGAAACAGAAAGTGGCTGCACCAGAGGCTAAAGGTAGGTAAATGTGTTATTCAGTGTATACTTAGAGATACTGTGGCCTTTCGGTCTTGGAAAATCCTGAACAGATCCTATTTACAACAGGGTCAGAGAATATTTGCTTTTCTGAGCAAGCAATCTAAGGCTATGGACTATTCATAGTGTAGTTAGTTGAGTTATTTTAAGCAAATGTTTTCCCTTTCTCCATGCACTCTGCACTTGTCATTTGTCAAATGGGGGTAATGTCTACCTTAGTGCACTGTTTTGAAGATTGCAATTAGCTAATGGATTTGAAAGTACTGTAGCAAGTTAAAAATGGTCTACAAAGGCAAGGCATTTAACATATTCTTCAAGGGTCTGTGCTGTTCTAATTTGATGTTGGAAGGAAAGTCTCCTTGGCACCCTGCTGGGCCCAGATCAGTGGCAATTTCCCAGACTCCCACATCACTCTGTGTGGCTAGCCAGGTAATATGAAATTACATATGCTTCAACCCAGGGTCTGGGACCCCTATGGCTATAGGCAAGTTTACTATTTCTGTTTTGTTTTCTCTTAATTTCAGAGCATCTGCTGATAGAGTTCTTATTCTTGAAAAAAGTGGGGGGAAAAGGATATCTGATGGTTAAATAGAAAATCATCTTTTATCCTGAACCAACTCTTCCTATTTCTCATCCCCTTTACAACCTTCTTTTGAAATGATATTTTTTCCATATAATCAAACCTATAAAAACAATCATAGTCTAGGATGGAATGCCCAGGTACAATCATCACAAAGCATCTGTTAAGATACTTTTAACAGGCAGTTACAAAG
Organism: Ursus arctos; assembly: GCF_023065955.2. Taxonomy (NCBI): domain Eukaryota; kingdom Metazoa; phylum Chordata; class Mammalia; order Carnivora; family Ursidae; genus Ursus; species Ursus arctos. The sequence continues at coordinate 11,912,198 of NW_026623053.1, read as the reverse complement.
CTAAATCAATGAAACCAAAGCCAAACAACAACAAACCTCAAACAAATGAAAGCAAAAACCCCTGACTCAAACGTGGTGTTGTATGATGATCACAGATGTCACTGAAGACCCAAGTTCCTTTTATCCCCCTGCTCTGCTGTCTTCATTACTGGCTTCCTGAGGCGATTGGTGTCAAAGAAAAGCAGTACTGGATGGCAGTAAAAGCAGACTTGAGTAAGGACCTATTGCAATAGGGGAAAAGAGACCTCAGTCTAGAACCGGGCTCAATTTTGAATATAACAAGGAACACTGAGGATTTATAGCCAAGGAGCAGCGTTGGTGGGGAGGAGTTCATGAAAAATTACTAAGACGTGAAGAAAATTCTTTGCTAACTACCTAGCAGGATTCTTGTTGAAGGAAGGTTAAGGTGACCAAATATTACGTGGGAGATGAGAAGTTTGGTTAGATATCGAGGGCGATGAGATATGCAGTATGGGGAATTCCAGATAAACCAACTTAGTAGAATTCTGGCTGAAAGTGCTCTCTATAAGTATGGCTATGGAAGGCAAGTTTGGGCCTGGTCCAGCAGGGCGCTTAGAAGAGCCTGGCTAATGTTTGGTCAGGGAAAGAATCTTTGTTACTGGTTCCCCTTATATTCACAAGGTGGTTACAACAACTTCAAGTTTCCTATCCAGAACTAGTAACCTTCAGGGGAATATGTGGAGTGTTTCCTTCTTGAGAGTCTTTTTTAGGTATGAAGAGTGCTTTTCCAGAAGTTTCCATCCCCACTTCTTTCATATCTCAACAGCTAGATTGGATCTTTTGCCTATTCCAAATTAATAACCAAAATGAGAAATCAATGACCATGATTGACTTGGACACATTATCATGCTAAGTCAACCACAGAAGCTACCAGTAGAAGCATGCTTTTTTTCTAGCTTTAAATTAGAAATCCTGTAACTTTTTTATACTGAATTCAAAGTTCTCTTTTGATCACTAGGTTTAGTAAAACTCTGCAGTTACATACTTGATGATAATATGATTTAGATAGGACATATTGGAAATTGGCTCCTGTTCTCCCTAGAGCCCTCATTCTCAAGTTGAATGGGATAAATTCTTATCTTCTGGGGAGGGAGGAAGGATGCAAAGCTTAGAGAAGGGCAGGATTGGGTGGCAGTATCCAGGTAGTTCTTTTTGGGAAGTGGAGACAAAAGTCCCTATGCTCTCAGTATTCTTTCTACCTAATCTCTTTAGACCAGGCTGATGAAATGGGTACCAAACAATCAGGGCATTCTTGGAATCACTGGCACTCTTCTGTCAATTCCAGCTGGCCACAGAGTTCAAAATGGTCTCTACTGAAATTTAAATTGGAGTAGAAAACCTCGACGAGTTGGTGACAGAATACAGGTAGAACCTGTGTGGATTTAGAAGACATAGCCAGATTTCTAGAAATTTCTGATTGCCTAGGCAGGCAGTAGCCACTCCTAGTCATTGCAATGATATCACGATAATGCAAAATGTATTTTACATGATTATTTTTTTTTAAGGTTTCACTTATATAAGTTTTACTGCATTTGGTTTCTAGTCATCATACTGATAGTCTGGTGTAGTGGAAAGAAAACTGCTAAAGCATAATTCTTTCTGTTAACCTGGGGACATTGTTGATTCTTCTTATATGTCTCAAAAATTCTGAATTAGGTGAAAAAGGAAATAGTAAGGCAGAAGAAAGAGAACAAAGAGCAAGGTACAAAAGTACAGAGGCTATGGGACATTGCTCCAGGGAGATTATCACAGAGAAAGAAAACTTTCTTCTAGACATTCTTCCCAAATAATCACAATTAGTAAGAAAGAAAGCTTAATTGACCATGGCTAAAATTTTAAAGCAAGAAAAATTTCTACCAAATGATAAAAAGCTGTTTAGGTATGGGCACGAATAAATTAGCTTGTATAAGCTGTTAAACAGAAAAGAAACTTGGTAATAAAGTGCCATCATTGGTTGATTTATAACCAAATGTTCTTAATTTTCTCTGTATTTATCTTGATGAAATATGTGATTTTTACACTGTTGCAGAATAAATAGAACAGAACTTATGGTTCATAATTTATGTAGCTTATTTCATGTGTGTGTGTTTTTCAGAGTTTTAAAAATAATTCTTTTAAAATAACTTCATTGAGATATAACTTATGCCATAAAATTCACCCATTATAAGTGGACAATTCAATAATTTTTAGCAAATTTATAGAATTCAGGGTAAATTTTAATGTGACTCAGTTCTAGAACATTTTTCTTACCCACTAAAAGTTTCCTTAATGTCATTTACAGTCAGTCCCTGCCCCCCCCCCCCCCCCCCAGTACCCAGCCTTAGGTAGCCATTTTTTCGCTTTCTGTAAATTTGCCTTTCCTGGAAATTTCATATGAATGAAACCATATAATATGTAGTCTTTTATGTCTGGCTTCTTTCACTTAGCATCCTGTTTGGGGGGTTCATCCAAGTTGTAGTATGTTTATCCTTCTTTATTGCTCAGTAGTATTTCATTGTGTGAATATAATTACCACATTTGGTTACCATTTACCAATTAAAGAACATTTGTATTGCTTCTACTGTTGGTTTTAATGAATAATGCTGCTATGAACATTTGTGTACAAGTTTTTGTGTGGACATATGCTTTCATTTAGTTTGGGTATATTCTAGGAGCGGCATTGCTAGGTCATAGGGTAATTCTAGGCTTAACCTTTTAAGAAACTGCTAAACTGTTTTCCAAATCTCTATATACCATTTCATATTCTTTAAACATTTTTAAAAAGATTTTATTTATTTATTTGAGAGAGAGTGAGAGAGAGAACAAGCACAGAGGAAGAGGGAGAAACAGACTCCCTGCTGAGCAGAGGACCTCACCCACCCAACATGGGGGTCAATCCCAGGACCCATGAGATCATGACCTGGGCTGAAGGCAGACATTTAACTGACTGAGCCACCCAGGTGCCCCACCATTTCACATTCTTACCAGCAATGCATGAGAGTTCCAATTTCTCAGTATCCTTGCCAACATCATCTACTGTCATTTTTTTTGCTTAAAGTCATTTTAATGTGTAGATATGGTATTTCACTGCTGTTTTACTTCGTATTTCACTAATGACTACTGACATTAAAAATGTTTTTATTTGCTTATTAACCAGTTGGGTATTTTCTTTGGTAAAATGTTTATTCAAATCTTTTGACTACTTTTGATTGGGTTATTTTACTTCTTATTAACTTGTAAAAGTTCTTTATATATCTTACGTATCTTTTCAGACATATGATCTACATATACTTTCTCCCAGTCTTTTCATTTTTCTTATTGGTAACTTGAAAGACAGTTTTAATTTTGATGAAGTCCAATCTGTCATGTTTTCCTTTTATATATCATGCCTTTTGATATCATATCAAGAAAACTTTCCCTAATCCAAGTTTTCTCCTTTGTTTTCTTCTAGAAGTTTTATAACTTTAGCTCTTACAAATATGTCTATGATTTTTTTTTTTTTAGTAACGTCTATGCCAGAGGGCTCAAACTCATGACCCCAAGATCAAGAGTCACATGTTCCACTGACTAAGCCAACCAGGCATTCCTCTATGATTTATTTTGAGTTAATGTTTGTATAATGTTGGTCTAATAGTAAGGATCTAAATTAATTTTGCTGCAGATGTGTACCCACTTGTCCCAGCAATATATATGTGTTAAAAAACCCATCATGTTCTCACTGAATCAATCGACTAGAATAGTAAGAGTTAATTTCTGGACTCTGAATTCTTTACATTGATTAATATATCTATCTTTACACTTATAACACTGTCTTCATTATTGCTGTTTTATGGTAAGTTTTAAAATTGGAGAGTATAAGTTCTCCAAATTTGTTGTTTTAAAAAAGTGTTTTGGCTATTCTACATCCTTTGCATTTCCATATAAATTTTAGGATCAGCCTATTTCTACAAAATGACATCTGGGATTTTGATTGGGATTACATTGAATCTATGGACCAATTTGGGGAAAATTGCCATCTTAACAGTCCACGAACATGGAATATAACTTCATTTATTTAGATCTTTAATTTCTCTCAGTTTTTTTTTAATTTAAATTTTAGGTAGTGAATATACAGTGCAATATTGGTTTCTGGAGTAGAATTCAGTGATTCATCACTTACATACAACACCCAGTACTCATCACAAGTACCCTCTTTAATACCCATCACCCATCTAGCCCATCCCCTACCCACCTCCCTCCATCAACCCTGTTTGTTTATCATCTCTTATGGTTTGTTTTCCTCTCCCTTTTTTTTTCTTTTCCCCTTCCCATATGCTCATCCGTTTTCTTTCTTAAATTCCACATATAAATGAGATCATATGATATTTGTCTTTCTGACTCACTTATTTCATTTAGCATAATACACTCTAGCTCCATCCACATTGTTGCAAATAGCAAGATTTCATTTTTTTGGATGGCTGAGTAATATCCCATTGTATATATATATATATATATATGTGTGTGTGTGTGTGTGTGTGTGTGTGTGTGTGTGTGTGTATACATATATCTTCTTTACCCATTCATCAGTTGATGGACATTTGGACTCTCTCCATAGTTTGGCTATTGTTGATACTGCCTCTCAGTAATGTTTTATAGTTTTCAGAGTATGAGCCTTCCAGATCTTTTGTTAAATTTATTAAGTATTTATTTTTACTGATTTTTTTGAGAATGAAATTGTTTCTCAATTTCCTTTTTGGATTTTTTTTTTTTTCTAAGAAAACAATCAGAATGTGTGCCTGGGTGACTCAGTTGGTTAAGTGTCTGCCTTCAGCTCAGGTCATGATCTCAGAGTTCTGGAATTGAGCCCTGCATCGGGCTCCCTGCTCTGCAGGGGGCTTGCTTTTCCCTCTCCCTCTGCCTGCTGCTCCCCCCGCTTGTGCTCTCTCTCTGTCAAATAAATAAATAAAATCTTAAAAAAAAAAAACCAACCAGAAGTAGTTAAATTTTGTATATTGATCTTATATCCTGTGACCTTGTTAAATTTATATATTAGTTCTAATGGATCTTTCTTTCTTTTTTCTTTCCTTCTTTCTTTTAGGTACCTTAAGATCATGTTATCTGTGAATAAAGATAGTTTTACTTTCTTTTCTATCTGTATTCCTTTAATTGCTTTTTCTTGCCTGACTGGTTGTACTGGATACAACCTATTCTATAATGTTGAATTGGAGTGGTAAGAGTGAGTATCTCGCTTAATTCTTTTTTTTCCTCCAAAGATTTTATTTATTCATTTGAGAGAGAGAGAGAGAGAGAGAGAGAGAGAGTATGAACATGGGAGAGAGGCAGAGGCAGAGGGAGAAACAGACTCCCTGTTGAGCTGGGAGCCTGATATGAGGCTTGATCCCAGAACCCTGGGATCACGACCTGAGCTGAAGGTAGATGCTTAACCATCTGAGCCACCCAGGCACCCCTCTTGCCTAGTTCTTATTTTGGGGGGAAGGCATTCAGTCTTTTACCATTAAGTATGATGTTAGCTGTAAGTTTCTCATAGATGCACTTTGTCAAGATGAGTAAGTTCCTTTCTATTCCTAACTTGAGACTTTTTATTGTAAACGGGTATTGGGCTGTCAAATATTCTCCTGGTACCTACTGAGATAATCATGTGTTTTATTTTATTAATATTTTGTTAATATTATACATTGATTAATTGATTTCTGGATATTAAACCAACATTGCATTTCTGGGATAAATCCCATTTGGTCATGGTGTGTAATCTTTTTTATATGTTGTTGGATTTGGTTTGCTAATATCTTGGAGAAGATTTTGCATCAGTATTCATGAGGGAAATTAGTTTGTAGTTTTCATTCTGTAGATGTCAGTGAAACTCTTTTCTTACCACTAGCCCTGCGCTGGTAGAATTACCTCACTGGCAGAGTTGGGAAGGGTGAAGAAGATATAAGAAGCTTTAGGCAAGAATACCACTGTCTCCCAAGGTTCTTACAAAGTTCAGGTCTTTTTTTTTTTTTTTTTCTGAATATATACTTCTCTTTTATTTGGTTAATTTTTAGAGCCTTGAAATGATTGTTTCTGACAATATTGTCCAGTTTAACAGTTGCTAGGGGGAGAGGATTTGTTGCCCTCTTCAGTCCTTTGTAGCTGGAGTTCCATTATGTGTTTTAGATGGATTTGGCTTGTTTTGAACAACGATGGATAGTGTATAAGAGACTGTAATAAGGAGTTAATGAGGAAAGTGCCTCTGATTTTCTGACTTATGTTACTGAGGAATATGTAATCAAAACAACTTCTGAAGTCTCTATTGCATTGGATAAAAGGGCTTTTATGTCTCATTCTTTTTATTTATTTTTTAACATCTGCTTCAGTTTTAAAACTTATTCCTTGAACATATTCCTGGAAGCCTAAGAGAGACATAGAGTACCAAGGATCTTAAAAAAAAATCACTTTCAATATCTTGCCTCTAAGATTAGCTAGCCTTAGGGCTTATAAGTATCCTTCCCTGTGGCTAAGACCAATGGATGAGATGAACACTTTGTTGGGAAGAAAACTTTTCCTTTGCCAACTTAAGTCCTAGTGTTAGGGGCCTGTGACTTAACTGAAAAAAGACAGATTAACTCAGATTAACTGGAGGAAAGTTTATTACACATGCAGAAGAGAGTAGTTCCTTGAATAGTTTGGATTAAATATTTATATGTCAGCTTAAAGGGTGGGGTGGGGGGGCTAGGCCTTCAAATGCTGGAAGGTTCTGAAGAGGCTTATTTACACAGAGTGGTTTTTTTTTTTTTTTGGAATGTCCTATGTCCTGGTGCCCAAGGTCAGGTTTCTCTCTGACTGGGGATCTCCTAGGGGTGGGGAGGCAGTTTGTGGTAGCTGACTCTTACAAAGCTGTACAAAGCTTTTTTTTTTTTTTTTTTTCTTTCTTCCTTAAGTCAGATAAGATTTTTCCTTTTGCATATGCTATGGCTCAGAAGTTTTCACTTTGATACCATTTTGGTAAGTTTTCAGTTCCTTCAATCCATTTATTGATTTTACTCAGTTGTTATTTTTAACAAACAAGAAATAGCAGGTGGTAGAATCCTAACAGTGGCTAATGTGGAAAAAAAGATTAGAGAAACATATGTTTGAGTTTAGAACCTACCTAAGATGGGTTCTTGATATAATTTACTATAATTTACTTCATTTCTGTTTGATTATACCTCCCTTAAATACCCTGGAAGTTTTCAGAGGTCATGATGAGGAGTTTGGCTTTTATCTGATGACACTACAGAGTCAAATATTTTTATCAAAGAAGGGGCATGTTAAGAGTTACTCTTTAGAAGGGTAATTCTTAGAGTAAAAATGTGTGAGAGGGTACAGAAAAGGAAGATTGGAGATAAGAAGGCCAATTAAAAGTCATTAACAATAATTCAGGTCAGATGGTTCCTGAATATTAGTACACATTGAAATGAGCTAGAGGTCTTGTTAAAAAACAGATTGCTGCCTCACTACCAGAGTTTCAGATTAAACAGATCTGGGGTGGGGTCTAAGAATTTTTATTTGTAATAAGATTCCAGGTGATTCTGATGCTGTTGGTTCACTTTGAGGACCAACTGGGCCAGGCAAAGGAAATAAACACTTGAACTTGAATGGTGGTAATAGGATGAAAAGACATCAAAATAGAATAATCTGCATGCCCTGGTAATTAATAGGATATGGAGAATGAAGCTGGTAGTCCAAGATGACAGAATTCAGACTTTGATGTTTGGCGGTCCTATTAATGGAAGTGGTTGTAGTAGGTTATTTGGACAGGCAGGTCGATGATGAGTTTAATTTGGACATAACTAAATTTGAGATGCTACAAAGACACTTGGATGAAGATTCTCAGTAAACAATTGGAGATATGGCTTTTTATCTGTGAGAGATTGGGGTCAGAAATGGGAGATTTAAAGCTATCACACTACAAGTGAACTTGAGGCTGTGGCAGTGGTTGAAGCTACAGTGGGACTCAAAGTCTCAAGCCAAGAACAGAATCGTAGGGATTCTTACCGTCTGGAAGTGGGAGAAATAAGAAACAGGCGTGGCTAGGAGAATGCAGTGTCATAGTGTGGAAAGGAACAAGAAAGTGTCAACAATGAGCCAACAGGATCCAATTCTGCAGAAAAAGATGAGTGCCTTCCAGTGTCATTAGAGTCAGTGATGAGGAGGTAGTTAGTGACCTTTAAGGGAGAAATTTCAGGGAAGTGGGAGGGCAGAGGCAAGATTATAAAAGTTTAGAGAGTGAGTAAATGGTTACAAAGTGAAGAATGGTTACAAAGACCATTCATTAGATCTTTGTAACCAAATATGAAGTTGAAACTAATGGGACTTCAGGGGAAAAAAAGAGCAATCCTGAAAACTCAATAGGACTTTAAACATGCCACTCCTGGACAAAGAGAACTAACTCCATACTTTTTGGGAGTTTCAAAAGCTAATATTTGGGAGTCTGGTGAAGCCAGAGAAGGTTGTGATTAGCAGCAAGGTTAGGTCCAATGAACGGTAAGGAAGAAATGGAGCAGTGGTTTAGTAAATACAAATTCCACTGAGTGCACAGAAAGAAGAATGATGGGTGAAAAAATGGGAAGGTTGGGGGGAAGAAAAGGACCAATATGTGTCACTGAGGGATGTGTATTTTTAAGTATGTTCTAGCAGCGACATTATTGTTCTATCTGGTTACCTAATTGCCTGGTAATAAAAAAGATGGAATTTTCAACCCGCCAGAATTTACTCTTACATATATCTGATTCTTTCTTAATAACACTTGTCAACCTTAAAGAAAAACAGCCAGCTATTTTTACCAGCAAAATGGGTTTATTTGTGAATGGCAGAGGAATTGCAACTCAGGACATGCAAGCTATGGCAAACCAAGGCAAGTCTTGAAATTGAAGGAGAGGAAGTCTATAGAGAAAAGGAGGAAGCTTGGAGGGGCTACTTTGAAAGCAAGTCCATTGGAGGAAAGGAAGAGTTCAAGACGGTCATGGTTTCCCTTTGGCAGAGTTGTGGTATTTTCTTATTGGCTGAGTTTATTGCTGTGCAAGGAGAAAGTCTTCTTTTTCCTGCTGGAGTAGTTGAAGTAGGCTTCTTCCTGTTGGAAATGCAAGGTAGTCTTTTCTTGTTGGGGTCTGCAATTGACTTCGAGTGGTAAGGTTGAGAGCTTTCCCTTGCTGTCTTCCCAATTCCATTTTATTTTCATTTATTAAAATTTTTTTAAAGATTTATTTACTTTGAGGGAGAGAGAGAGAGCGCGAGTGTGCGTGTGACTGTGAGAGAGAATCTGGAGCAGACAGTTTGCTGAGTGTGGAGCCCAAAGCGGGGCACAATCTCATGACCCTGAGATCATGACCTTGAGATCATGACCTGAACTGAAATCAAGAGGCAGATGCTTAACTGACTGAGCCACCCAGGCCCCCCACCCTGCCCCATTCCATTTTAAATGAGTTTCCCTTTATTCAGTTTCACAGACCAAAAGTTAATAGCACTTCTCTCATCTTCAAGTGCAGCTTATAGGAGTCTAAATTGTGCAGCTGAGATATTTTAGTTTCCTAGTCCGGTAAAAGTAGTACTATGATGCCCCTTTGCAAGTGCCACTGCTATTTTTATTGAAAGGGCTGTGGGTTTGGGACCAAGGAGAATGGTGGGGATCACCCATATAACTCAATGAAAGAGGAGTGCAGACAGGGTTCTTATAAAAATAAACAGCACAGAAAAGTACTTTTGCCATCATTTGCACTCTTTTCTCCTTTTTAAGGTCGTTTGAATAAGTAGTTAAAGACATGTGGTTTGGCACCAGACCGTGTGATTCTTTTCTTTTCTTTTCTTTTTTCAGGCACAGAGAAATTTTTTTTAGCTGAACTGTTTGCTTAGTGTACATTAAAGAACTGATGTTCACAGTATAGCTGATAGCTGGTGGAAATGAAATAATCTGTATTGACACATTTGGAAGTTTCACATCTTTTTCCACTTAACATGCTAACGTGATAATTGCCAGACTGATGATTTTTCCAGTGACACATCTCCCTTTGTCAATATTTAGACCTGTGTATAGAAAGCTTATCTAACACACCTGGCTAATTTTCACTTCATTTAAAAATAAATGGAACATGTTTAGCTTGCAGGGTTAGAACAAAAAGAAAGAGGTTTCATAAATAATATTCTCAAAACATGTTTTTGATAAGAAAATACATATAAAAAGTAACTTTCTTTATTAACTGTATTTGATTGGATTTAAAAATCTTAACTAGAGTATGTGTTAAGATCATCTTATGGATTTTGGGCCTTTTTTTTTTCTTCAGAAAAATTCTTTGGGAACTCAAAAAAATCACTCGGAACATTCAGAGTAACCTCTGATTTGAATTTTGCAACTTTGAAAGGCCATTCCAGAGTCTGGTCAATTTGTTACTGTTTTGTAATGCTCCACTTCTGATCATTCTCCAGTGCGTCACGATATTCACCATGTAGAGGAACCTTGGTCTTAATTTAGTGTCTTGGAAGATTAAAATTGATTGTAGGGAAGAAGCTCTTCTAGGATAAACTCAAGGTGACCCATCTTCTCTAAGACTTCTGGTGAGTCACTTAACAAGAAAAAGGCATAAAAGGAACGTAACTCAGAGTACATTGTTTCCTGACTGGGTGGGTGGTCCACATTTTACTTCATTTTCCCCTTGGTTTGGAAAGCGGGAGTTTCAATTTAGCATATGAATCCCTTTGGTGGCAACTTCTGAGAGCCCTCAGGTCCCTGTCAGGCTGATAAAGTGGAAGGTGCTAAGGACAGGAAACACTTAGTTCAAAAAGCTGAGGTGAATGGAGATCTTAACTGCTTTCTGATTGGTTTCTCATCGTCATGCTTTTAGGGGTTTTGATGTTCTTCTCACTCCCTCTTCTTCCCTTTTCATAAAACATAATTGCTGTTTAAAAATGTTAGTCTGGCTTTCTTTTGAAAGTAGAATTGCACTGACAGTAACTGGGTTAACTGTATTGCTAGATTTTTCTGGTTTCCAAAGAATGCTTCAAAAGTGTGGAAATGAAGCCCTTTTACTTTTTCTTTTTTATGGCTAACAACTTCCCAGCCTTCTAATTTGCTGTCCTGTTACATTGGAGTTCATTATCTTTGTATTACAGTTTAGTCATTCTGTTTGAGTTTCCATCCTTTCATTCGCTCCTGAATTCTTGCTGAAAACGGCAATAAAAGTAACACAGCTGAGGCTTGCATACAAACTGAAGACATAATGAGAACAGTACTTTCATAGGAATTCTATCCTACATCACGGGTTTCATTTCAAACATTTAGAATGAAAAGCACGCTTAAAGTATATTGAGTCTTTTCCCCTCTTTTCTCTTACCTTCTCTCCTTCCAAATTCAATTATACAATAAAGGACATAATTTTTATCTTCACTTGCCTATAGAGGAAACAAGGTCACATAAAACCTCTGAAGATTCGGAGTAATAGCTCAAGAAATCATTAAATATTATGGTTTTTGTTGAGTCAAAGAGCAATACACTGCAACGCCAATGTTTTAAGTTATGGAATAAAGTTGGAATTGTTAAGTTAAGGCTGAGTGCCTAGACTTTGCTAGTTGTTCTGGGAAGGTAAGTAGAAAAATGATTATTAATTGATATTCTCAAGCAGATGCAATAGCTAACTAAGGGTAGCTCATAGAATGAAGACCATATAGTAAAATGTCACTAGCTGTTTGATTCAAAATATCCCATGAGAAAAGATCCTCTAAAATAATGCCTGCCATTCTTTTTGTGACCTCAAGGTAATAAAACCAGATAATTAAAAATAACGTATGCTTTAAAGTAATAGTTCTAATACCCCCATTAACTATGTGGGATTACATTTTTTAAGAGAAATAGAGGTTCTGGCATTTCTAATTAATAAGACCTGGTTTTCTCATGGCTATTTTGGCAAAATAAGGTTGGCAATAAAGCTACAAGCAGGGACATTCTAGAGAGTTGATTTTTAAAAAAAAGATTTTATTATTTTTTTAAAGTACTCTCTGCACCCAACATGGAGCACCCAACATGGCTGCTCACAACCCTGAGATCAACAGTTACACGCTCCACTGACTGAGCCAGGCAGGTGCACCTGGAGTTGATTTTTGATGGGAACATCACAGGTCAGGTAATTAGAGAATCAAAACTAAAAACAAGCATTTCTGGAAACGGGTAGTGAGTAAAAATAATGGCATAATTTGAATGAAATAAATTACATGTCAAATACAGTGTTTTTCATATTCTTATAGAATATAAGAAAGTTCTGTTTTTCTTTAGAAATTATCAATCTCCTTCTATAGGCACAACCATGTGGCAACCCAAATTATCATAATAAAGTTCTTTGGTGGGCAGAGTATCAAATAAATTGAATGAGGTTATTTAACGTGTAATTACAGAAGGAAGACATCAGGGACCATCCTTCTTGGGCAGAATTAATTTTATCAGTAGAACCAGAATACCTGGAGTCCCTTGATTGTTGTTCCCTCTGCACTGGAAAAAAGCTCGGAAGAGCTGCGTTTGGCTGTTTGATCATTCATTCTAGCCACCCTTCCCACCAATGCAAATGTTCATTGTTTAGACAAGTTGCATCATTTAATTGCTGTGTAGTATGGCCATTCTGGTTCCTTCAGTTCACTTTACATGTTTATACTTTGGTCCAGTTCATGCTTATTTTATAGTTCCTCTAATACTTTAACTATGTCTTACAGTATCACCAGAGGACCTTTAAATGCATATTTCTGGATCCCCAGTCCAGGGCTGGGGCCCAGGACAAGTGACTGTTGCAGAAGACATAGAATAGCACTTCAAAAAACATTGCTAGAGAGTATTTTCTTATTTGATTTTCGAATACATAATAAATTTATATTGTTCAAAAATAATGATTCCAGCTCCACATCTGCCTCATTTTATACCCCTCAAAAGGTAACTTTAGTCCACTGAGAAGCAGACATCAAAATAGGATGAGATGCACAGGTCTGTTATTTGGAAGGAGAGAGAAGGAAAGAGAATTGGGTAGGAGGAATTTCAAACTACAGCACAGTTCCGTGAAAGACAAGCAAGGCCAATGGGAAGTTTCTTGTAAAAGGAGCCCCCTGGCTTGCTGGAATGGGCTTGCCTTAGTACCCCAATCTTGCTTGGCCATTGTTTGGGAAGTTGGCTTTGGCACATAGTGGTAGAGCAAGAGGGACCACAGCTAGGGCCATGTGTGAATAATGCTCCCTGCAGCAACAGGTCTGAGTGACAAAGTCAATGGCTGCTACACATTGGCTATTAGTTTCTTGTGAATGCTTTCAAAGTATTTTTTTTCACATATAATATAAGGAAAGTTCTATTTTTCCATCTTTTTACTCAGAAGTTAGGATTTTAAGCTTTTATATTCATTTGTTTCACTTGCTTTTTTTTCATTTAAATCTTGGAGATCTTTTATAACAGTATATTCAGAGTATCCTAATTCTTCTTTTACAGTAGCCAAGTGTTCTGCTGTATGGCTGTACCATGGGTTTTAAGTTTTTTTTAACCAGTCATCACTGACGGACATTTAAGTTGTTTCTGTTCTAAATAATGTTGCGATTAAACTTGTACAGACATCATTTTGCACATATGCAAATGTGCAAAATGCAAAAATGCAAATTTACCTGTAGGATCAATTCCAGAAAGAAACTGCTGGGTCAAAGAATATATATATAAGTAATTGTGACAGGTGTTGTCAAATTGTTCTCCATAGAGCATAAAGCCCATAAATAGGGTTATACCTATTTACATTCCTGATGTATAGCATGCCTGTTTCTCCACAGCATTGCCAATTGAATGTGTTATCAAATGTCTGCATTTTTGCTGATATGATAAATGAAAATGGTATCACAGTGTAGTTTTATTTTGCCTTTATCATTTTATAAAGAATAGGTTTGAAGGGGTGCCTGGGTGGCTCAGTCCAGTTGAACGTCCAACTGGGGATTTCAGCTCAGGTCATGATCCAGCCCAGAGTTGGCCTCTGCGCTCAGTGGGAAGTCTGCTTGAGATTCTGCGTCACCCTCTCCCTCTGCCCCTCCCCTGTGTGCAGGCTCACATTCTCTCTCTCTCTCTCTCTCTCTCTCTCTCTCTCGAATAAACAAATCTTAAAAAAAAAGAATAGATTTGAAGATAGGTATTTTAAGAGTCATTTGCATTTCCTTTTCTGTGAGCTGGTTGTTCTTATACTTTGACTGTTTTTCTATTGAATTGTTTGTCTTTTTCTTATTTTCTTTCTTATTTTTCTTATTCTTTTTCTTTATGTGACTTAAAAAATATATACGATTAGCCCATTATCTATGATATAAGATGTGAAAACTTTTCCAAGTTTCTTGGTTGTAGTTCTACTTTGTGTATATAGTGTTTTACATGTGGGAGGAAAATACATATACACATAGTATACACATATTTGAAGAACTTTAAGTTTAGCATTTATTTGGTGGAGGGGCTTCTGGATTTTTTAGTCATAATTAGAAAGATCTTCCTTACTTCAAGGATGTAAAGGAATTATCCCAAAGTTTTATCTAGTACATATATGATTTCATTTTTTATTTTTAATATTTTTAAAAGATGTTATTTATTTACTTGACAGAGAGAGAGAGAGTGCACAAGCAGGGGGAGTGACAGGCAGAGGAAGAGGGAGAGGGAAAAGCAGGGTCCCCACTGAGCAGAGAGCATGATGTAGGGTTAAATCCCGGGACCCTGGAATCATGACCTGAGTCAAAGGCAAATGCTTAACTGTTTAAGCCACCCAGGTGACCGGTGATTTAATTTTTTACAGTGAAATCTTGAAGTCATTTGGTTTAAAGTGTGAGATATGAATACAGCATAATACTCCCCCCAGATTTATCCCAACTCATTTAATGAGCTTTTACCCACAGATTTAAGGTGTCACTCTTGCTATATTTCAAATTATGCTAAATTCCTTTATGTACCTGGGTCTATTTCTGTTAGTCACATTGTTATATCTATTTATTCATGCTCTGGTATTATCTTTTAAATTATTGACACTTTATAATATATTTTAATATTTGATAAGACTAATCCATATAGCACTTAGCTTTTATTGGTTTCCCAACTATTCTTATTTACTTTTTCCAAATGAACTTAGAATTATTTCAGAAATCAAACAACAAATAAAAAGAAGAAAACACCTGATGGTTCTTTTTAGGAGTTTGAAAAATTTATAAATTAACTTATGAAGAAGAATACGTTACAAAGAATGGCAACTTTAACACATTGAATCATTGTGTTAATGAACATGATGTAGTTTTCTTTTACGTTCTAGCTGATAATCTTATTTCTCTCTTTTCTGAGCTCTTGAGACATTTCATTGTACTTCCCAAATACTAAAAAATGATAATTGATCATTGACATGTTAAAATATAATTTTCAAAAAGGCTAAATCATGACTCTCAAGGATATGTAGGATGAAAACATGTTAAAGATTTTATGCATCTTGGGGTGACTAGCTGGTTCAGTTGGTAGAGCATTTGACTTTTGATCTTGGGGTGGTATGTTTGAGTCCCACGTTGGGTGCAGGGATTACTTTAAAAAACTTAAAAAAAAAGATGTTATTCATCTCATAAGCTAATAAAGGAACCAGTAAGATGTTACATGAGTCCAAAGGGCTTTGAGAAGCTAGGTACCTATAAGAAATTTAGTTGATTGCCAGGTTAGATACAAAATCAGTTAGTGTCCAGTAGGATCACAAACCTTTGTGTGTTTTTTTTTTTTTTTAAGATTTTATTTATTCATTTGACAGAGATAGAGACAGCCAGCGAGATATGGAACACAAGTAGGGGGAGTGGGAGAGGAAGAAGCAGGCTTCCAGCGGAGGAGCCTGATGTGGGGCTCGATCCCAGAATGCCGGGATCACACCCTGAGCTGAAGGCAGCCGCTTAACGACTGAGCCACCCAGGCGCCCCGGATCACAAACCTTTGTGGTCATCTGTTTCACTGGACAAATTTATTTGCATATTTACTGAACAAAACACCTACACATTAATCTCTGCCCCTACAGAGGTAGAAAATGACCCAGGCAGTAGAGAAGTTAAGAAAAAGTTGGATTCTGGATATTTTTTGAAGAAATTACCAATATGGTTTTCTGGCAGATTGAATGTGTTGGGTGAAAAAAAGGAGTAAAGTATGATTGGTTTGGGCCACTGGAAGGATGGAGTTGTCATCAAGTGGGATGGGGAAGGCTGTGGATAGAACAGGTTTGGTGGAAAAAATCAGGAATTCAGTTCTGGGAGTTGTTGTCTTTGAGATGGCTATGAGACTTCTAAGTAGAGTTCTTAAGTAGGCATTTGGATCTATGAGTCCTAAGTTTGGGAATGAGGGCTGTGTTGAAGGTATAAATTTGAGAGTCATTGGACTACAGATGGGATTTAAAGCCAAGAGACTGGATGAAAAATTATAGGTAGAGAACTAAGGATTGAGCCCTGGGGTCCTCCAACATTAAGGAGGTCATTTCCTGAAATGACCAAGCAGCTTGTGTTTGGTAGTATCAACCGAGGTTTGATCTCAGTATCAATAGCAAAAACATAGGTGAAATTTTAAAACCACCTATTATTGACTAAAAGTTAAACTAAGCATATGTTGAATCAAATCCTTCTGTAATCTCAATGAGTAAAACTGTAAACAAGCAATTAGTATAAGATTCTTTCAAAATAAACACTATTTTGGCAATTGGTAATGGCTAAAGAAGTTAATATCTCTTACAGAGAAACATATATTCTATTCTTAGTTTCATTTTACATCATATTAAACTTCTGAGGCTCATCAGAGAAATATATTGATGCCTTAACCCCCAAAAGACTGTATTTGAAGATAGGGCCTAGATGGAGGTAAATAAAGGTTAAATGAGGTCACAGCAGTGGGGCCCTCATACTATAGGACTGGTGCCCTTATAAGAAGAGGAAAACTCACCAGAGCTCTTTCTTTCCACATTTGCAGAGAAGAGGCCATGGGAGGACAGAGAGAAGGTGGCCATTTACAGGGCAGGAAGAGGAGCCTCACTAGACACCAACCCTGACAGCACCTTGATCTTGGACTTCTAGTCTCCAGAACTGCAAGAATATAGGTTTGTGTTGTTTAAGCCACCTAGTTTGTGGTTCTTATGGCAGCCTGAGTAGACTAATACATTCTGCTTCATTTTTCCTTGCAACACTTATTACCATATGATTTGTGAATGATTATATATATATGTTAGAATGTAAGCTAGGACTTTTTGATTTGTTACTGTGCCATTGCCCGGCATGTAGTAGGCATGCAATAAATATTTGTTGGATGAATGTATTAAATGTCTAGTGACAGAAGATCACATACAAAAGAAACAAAACATCGCATTTCTTAGCGTATGGTATCTGACCATCATAATTATGTTTACCATACAATCGATCTATCGTCTCTCCCCTCCCTTCCCCTTTTCTTCCCTCCTTTCCTCTCCTCTTTTTTCCTGCTCCTCTCCTGTTCTCTTCTAATCTTATTTCTCCCATGGTATCATGTACCCTTTGAAGGCAGCTACCTTGTCTTCATTTGGATCCCCATGAGTAGATCCTGAGACAAGGAGTCCAGATGCAGAAAATACACTTGTAGAGAAATGGGGAAGTGATTCAAGGAAGCAAAGGCAGCTAATAAAGGATATGGTATTAAGCCAGCTACCACTGTGGGCAACTGGAGCTTAATCCTGTGGTGAAACTCTGGAAAAGGGTAGAAAACACATGTTGCAAATGATCCCATCTGCGGGGTAAGAGAGCTGGGGTCATTATTCATCAACTCCTGAGAGGCACTGGCCTACCACCATAGGCAGCATGGCTGCCTACAGTTTCAGGAAAAAGTCTCAGGTACAGAGGTGCTGATGCTGGCAGCTAGAAGTCTGCCAATGAATTGGGAGGATCCTAGGAATATAGATGGGACACTAACGGTGTCTGCTACAATCCTCATTCATCTGTCTGCATACCAACTGCTTAGCAGCACCCAAAAGTATATTGACACAATATGAAACATTGTGTCTTTCTTGCCTTTCAAACTATTAGGGGGAATACAGTTCTATTATTCATCTCTGGTTGCAGAAAAATAGAACTTTGTCATGAAAGGGTAATGAAAATAGACCTAAAACACTCCTATCCCCAATTCATTCAAAATCACTTTATTTTATATTTTCATCCACACAGGCGAAATGTATCTCAATTATCTACAAATACTTGTGGAATAGATGGGGTGTGCTGATCCCCAAATTAATGGTGATGGGATCAAACTTTTGGGTTGCGTGGCCCTGGTTTGACCTTCCATTTAGGCATTGATGTTTTCTCTTAAGCTCAGTACTGGCATTGTTCCAACCCTAGGTGTTATTCAATATAAGGTTTTACAAAAAACTCCGCCTCCTTTTATTTATTTTTTCTTGGATAAAGCTTTTAAAAAATGTTAATCTATAGATCCTCCGCCTCCATAATTACACTTGCCAGAGGAGTAGGAGCCAAACAATTAAATTCCCAATAGGTGTTGGGTATAATAATTCCTCATGAATCAGAAGATTAAGCATGGAAACAACAAATGGAACAAGATGGTCTAAGCTCTGTTTTTCCTGCAGAACAGCAAATAGTTGCAAATCAAAAAGCAGTTCTCCTTAATTACCACTGTATGAGGCAGTGGGCTAAAAGCAGGCTCATTTGGTAATGTTTTCTGTGTGGCTACAGTATGTACACACAGTGTAGGCCTTTATGCACTGTCTAATATACAATATTATATATTAGGGTATTGCTGACATTCATTTTATGTGGAGATACTACTGGTATGCCCAGGACACTGGCCTCCAAGCTGTGTGTGCACTGAACTAAAGGAACAGTTTTATTTGCTCAAGCCAGACAAGACTATTTATACTTAAACGCTTTCTTCACCACTTACAACATGCCCTACTAGGTGAAGAAGGTCGGTGAGCAGGACAGGCTGCAGTCATAGGCTGTGATCTCAGGGAGGCCTGCAAGCTGTAGCTTGTAGCAAGCTTCACCAAGTTGACACATTTTCCTCCGTCTTTACCCTTGAATCAATTACCCTGTGGGTCTGGAGGCCCTTGGGTCAGGAACTCTTACTGCATGAATTAAAGAACTGATGTAGCAGAGCTGTAGCATTTATCCCCTCTTTTTGCTCCCCAAATTAGACCTGCTTGTTTGCTGAAATTGGTCAAACAGTTTAATTAGCATTCCATGTTTGTTATTTCTTTAATCAAGGTTTCAAACAGAACAAGGCAACAAGCCAGGCCAGTAATGAGTCTCCTCCACCTACTCTTAAGTTAAATACTTGCTGAGATTCCCATTCATTTCCCAGGGAAGTCTCATCGCTGATGTACTTTCACTTATCATCAGGGTTATTGGGCACTGCTTGTAAGTGCATACTAATTGGCAGTAGGCGATGTATATATTTATGTTAATTTATAGTTATATATAGGTATCCATAAAACATGCTTTTTTTTTTTTTTTTTTTTAAGTGAGAAGAGTTGAATGTTTTTCTGGTGGAATTTGTGAGATCGCGAGGGCCATCAATGAGGAGAAATGATTCACAGTATCTACTGACTCATGTTTGAAAGCCCATAAATTAACCTTCCAACTTTTATAAAGTTCACTTAAGACATAATAAGCAAGGATATAAAAAATAATTCTCTGAAAAAGTGCTCAAGTATCTAATTACTTGAGTTCCCATAACAAGTTGAGATGCTTAAAGGAAATACCGAAGGTCAGGTCAGCTTGGCAAATGGATTTCATTTTATTTCATCCAAAATACTGCCCTACTTTTAGCTGTGAATGCGGATAACTTAGGCAGTGTTAAAGAAATTATGCAAATCCTAATTGCAAACAGTTTTCCTTTTATTTTTTTTTTTACATTTAGACTAACCATAGTAATTATTTGAAAACCTTTTTGAATCCCACACTTAATAAAAGGAAATTTTATGCAAACAATGAAAGAGGATTTCAAAGTGGTAAGTGAGGGTGATGCTGGTTTGCCTTCAGGGACTAGTTAACTGGAGAAGAGTTTATTTCTGATCTTCCAACTTACATATCACCACCTATTAAGGTCTTGGCAGCTCTACAAAGAACAGCAAAGGGAGCAAAGATTAGTTCCTGCTGAGGTACTTGAGAGAAAGGCTGTGGAGCAGGAAGGGTCAGGGCCCAGTGAGTGGCTTATGCAGCCATTTTGGCTTTGGAGGTATCCTAGGCAAAATAGAATAGAGGATTATAGAACCTGGAATTGGACATCTTGCAACCATACCCCACGTCTGCATCTTGTTTGGCTATGTGACCTCGCTTCTCTGAACCTCACTGTCCTCAACTCTATGAGGACAATACTAGAACCTGTGTCATGTGATTGTTTGGAGGATTCACTGTGTTAATGCATACAAAGCAAAGCCCTTGTAATGGTGCCTGGCGCAAACCAAGGGCTAAGTGCCCATTACAATTACATGGGCTGTGACTTTTAAAATGTGAACTAATGAAAGTACCTAAACATGACCCTAGTTGGGGCTACCTTCTGGGAGTGAGTGGCGTCTATGGCTAGCGAAATGATCTGTTTAGTAAGGGAAGGCTTGGTGGGGCTTGGGAGGGGCAGTAGATCTGGCTTGAAGATGGGCTCTGCTATTCATGGGCTATGTGACATTGGGACAAGTTACTTAAACTCTGTAAGCCTCTTTTGTTTTCAGGTGTAAAATGAAGACTATGATAAGGTCCACTTCAGAGATTCTTGTGAAGGTTAAATAAAATTAGGCATAAAAAAGCATTTAGCATTAGCACCTGGCACAGTCTAAGTGCCAGATAATGGAGAACATTGTTTTTCAAACTCAGTACTATTGCCGTTTTGGGTCAGAAAATTCTTTGTTGTGGGGCCTATGGAATATTTAGTGATATCCCTAGCCTCTATCCACTAGATGCTGGTAGCCTGCTCTGCTAATTGTCATAAATCAAAATACCTCCAGACATTGCTAAATGCCTCCGGGAGGGCAGGGGAGAATTTGCCTGTAGTTGAAGGAGAGGAAGTGTATTAAGAAACAGGAATATCCACATATGATTTTCCTCTTTGACAAAGCCAGCCTGCTGTCAGTAAGATAGGAAAGGGGAGGGGTGAAGTCAAGGAAGCAGTTATTGTATCCAGTTTGTCCTAAGTTTCTGGGGGCTCTCTAGAGTTCTGTAGGTAGGGATGTTTTATAGCTCAGATCCTCCCACTGACTTTCCTACCAATGGATGGGGGCCTCCTGAGTCCCTGAGTCCTAGAGAACATCCCCCACTAGGGGAAGGCCTGCTGAATAAACCTGTGTTTTTCATCTCAACTAACAAAGCAAATTGCAGGAGTGAAGTCATGAGCTTCAGTGTTAAATCCTTCCGGGAAGCAGGTAAGGAAATCGAGGCCATATCTTATATTTTCAGCCTAATTTTATCTGGATTTGTTTGCTCTCATTAATGCTGCTTTAGTCCAGGTACTAATTTATAGCCTGATAGGCTCTGCTGGTTTTTCTAATTTAAACAAAGATGTAAAGATTTAAGGATTAAAATGGCAGAAAATAGAGTTAAATGGCTTTAATCAAATATTCAACAAATATTCATCAAGAGTTTACCATGGGCCAGGCACCAGGGATCAGTTTTGGGATACACCAGGGATCAAAACAGGCAAAACTCCCCTCCCTTCTGGAAATTAGTTAATCAACCTTTTAGGGCAGTAACAGCCCCAATGAACAAGGAAGTGTCTACAGGTTAAAATATCTCAAACCCAATTGATTCTCTTTCCTTCTTCCACTTCCATTTTGCACTCAATTTTCTTTCTCCTCCAGGCTTCCTGCCCTTAATTTTCCATACCATGGAACAGAAATGCAATAGGTGAATTGAATATGACTTTTTGTATGTAACTCCCAATCTTCCTTCTATCAGTTGTAGGCTCTCAAGATGAAAAAGAGTCATCCTTTCTTGATCGAAAGAGATGTTTGTTCCTGGGTTAAGAGCCTGGTCATTATGCTATAGGCTCCAGGGTGCTTGACTCTCTGTGATTCTGCGTTACAATTTCAAGGATTATAAATACTGGTGAACCCTCCCCCCTTCCCACCTATGTTACATAGCCTGTAAAGGTGAGCCAGCCCTTGGGCTGTTTCCCACCCAAACTCCTTCTGCTCTAGCTACTTTATGGCTACATAAAAAAATTTTGACAGAGCTAAACATGATCTCAGTAAACAGGCCAAACTCTGGGGATAAGATTCTGGACATCTTGTCACATTAGTCTCTTAGATAGAAGAATATTCTTGTGGAGAATGGTCCATTTTCTTGGATCAAAACTTGTCTGTACGCTGGGTGTTAAATGTAATAAGAACTGGATTAACAAAGAAAAAGATAATTATGAAACGGGCCTTAGACTAGACTTTCTGTTTGTGAGAACAAGGCCTATGAATTCATCACTGATATGTCAAGCAATAATGTGCAACATTTCAAAAGAAACTTAACCGGAGGGGAAGTATTTGAACCCTCTATTTAAGTGTGGGAAGAAATGAGAGATGAAATAGGTGTTTGATTTTATGTTAAGTCTCAGTT
Source organism: Ursus arctos (assembly GCF_023065955.2). Lineage (NCBI taxonomy): Eukaryota > Metazoa > Chordata > Mammalia > Carnivora > Ursidae > Ursus > Ursus arctos. The sequence continues at coordinate 11,889,623 of NW_026623053.1, read as the reverse complement.
TCTGGGCTTTTTACTTTGGCAGCTATTTTTATGATAATATTTACCTAGCACAGTCTGTAATGTACTAGGAGTAGAAATTGTCCCTTTAAAACTTGTCTAGAACACTGAATTAAAAGGTATTAATGAAGTTTTTCACTCCACATTGCCCCTGATATACTAAGCAAAATTCCCCCATCAAAAGGGCTATTAGCTGACCTGGAAAGATTTGTGAATAATACTGAGTACAGGGATTTCTCAGAATCATGTCCTCTGGGACATCTTCATCTTTTTCATAGTTCTCTAAGTCAGTTTAAAAGCATTATTTGGTCTTTTAGTCAGCCTCTAGTAATTAGCCACATGTGGCTATTCAAACAGCCATTGAACTTGGTCCATGATTGTGCCAAACTTGGGATTATTTCCTTCACACTTTAATTAAGGGAAAACAAGTTTAGACAGTCGTGTATAGGGGGGAAGTGTGTATCTTTAATTTTTTTAGCTTTTTTCTTTCTGTGACTCATCTCCTCTTCCTTCTCTTAATCCTTAAAAAGTCAGGCTTTACTTAGCTCTTTGCAGCAAAGTGAAGGTGTCTAGGCAGGGTTTATACAAGATGATAGGCCCTTGTGAGCAGAGAGAGGGTATAAAGGCTTGTGCCCCCTATGGGGAAGGGGCAAGTCAGATTTTCAAGTTAAACAGAAATTTGCTGCAGTAATTACCCTTTATCATTAATGACAGGCAATTGCCATAGCAACTGGCTGCCACCTGTCTCTCACACACCAGCTCTGTATGCTCTGATACAAAATAGGACTATGCTGCAAAGTCAGTTGTGGAGCCACTAGTCTGAAGAAGGAATGAAACTCTATGTTGATATTCAGAATTTGGCTAGTGGCATACAGGGTTCATTGTATTCATGAAAGCATTAGATAACAATAATACTTAAAAGAATTTGATTTTTTAAAAAAATGAATGAACAGTGCTGGCCTAGGACAGCATAATGGTTAAGGAGTTGAAGAGGGGTTTGAATCTGAACTTCTCCATTTACTGGCTGAGTGAACTTGGGCAAATGGCTTAACCTCCCTAAGCACCATGGGGTTAAACTCATAGGTTGTTGAAAGGATTAAACTGGATATGCTTGTAAAGCACTTAGCCCAAGGTGAGCACTCCATCAGTGGTAGCTGAAAAAGTCTACTGCCTGGCAGCAGGTGACTCGAGCACATAATTTCATGCCAGTGGCTCCTGTTTACTTAATAAATTCAATTGCTAGTGGACCACTGCTCAGGGAATCTGGGTCTTCACGTTTTATGCTCTACAAGCTCTCCCTTCACTTTGTATGTATGGAGGCATATGCACAGAAGCACGGAGGAACAGCCTTTGAATAATATAATTTTGATCTTCTCTACATTTTAGAAATGTCTTCTCTATACCAAAGAGTTCAGCAGGTCATTTACTCTTTCTAATGACGCTGCATGTAGACAAATCTCTGTGACAGCTGAAATCGGTTTTTCTTTTGAATCTCCTTGATTATGTCTCTAAACCTCTTTAGTACTCCTCCCACCCTGAGTCTTGGCTCTGTGCTGAGGCCAATTAGAGACATTAACCACTCCTCACCCACAGTGGAGGTATTTATTTGTTATTTATTATTTATTTATTTATTTATTTAATCATTGGGGTGGTGAGAACATGCCAAATTTTCTTTTTCTTTGAACTCTATGTCAAAAAAACCTATTCAAAACCTGGACCAGCCTGATAAGCTGTGCATACATACCTCTTTCCCTGCTATCTATCGTATGATCATAAGATAAATTAGGATTTGTCCAATCTTACACTATGTTGCAGTGTGCAATCTAAAAATCATACACATTTCCTCTGTAACTTGTAATTGTCTGAAAGCTCTTCTAGATATTAGTCACCTAAAGCAGGACTCAGGGTCATTCTTAGCACCTATGTGCCCATCACCCAACATATCTAAATTCCACGATTTGTCCCCTCTTAAAGAGCCTTACACTCTCTGCTTTCTATCTAAAGTCCCAGTTTTTTCTCCGTGCAGGCCTCACCATCTCCCTTCTGAATTGCTGCAGCAGTCTACTGGCTGGTCCCCTCCTCTCCTATTCATCTTCCACACTGCAGTCAGCGTGATTTTATAAAATGCTAATGTAATCATGTTGCTGTCCCTAAAAAAGAATTTTTAGTGGGTTTCCATAACCTCCATGATAAAGGTCCTTAGCCATCTGCCATCACCTCTCTAGTCACATCTTCCATTGTTGCGACTTTCCTCCAGGGATGCCAACCTACACCAAGCCATTCCATGCCTCTTGCCTTTGCTAACACCCTTTATCCTTCTTCATTCTTCAAAGTCCTGCACAGCTGTCATCTCTTCTTGGAGGATTTCTCCATTTCCTTTCCCCTAAAGATCAAAACTTCCTTCTTTGTTATAGTTTTATATCTTGGTTACAGTACTATTATTTAAAACTTGCTTAATTCTTCCTTATTAGACTACTTGTGTTTCACAGGTACAGTATGGATTTTATTCATTTTCAATATCCCTAGGGTCTGGTAATGTCCTTAATAAAGTTTTGTTGATGTAAAACACACATTTAACATTTCTACAGATTGCATGCTTTTTTATTTATTTTTAAAAAATCATTCTTTTTTTTTACGATTTTATTTATTTATTTATTTATTTGAGAGAGACAGAGTGAGAGCATGAACGGGGGTGGGGTGGGAGGAGGGACAGAGGGAGAGGGAGAAGCAGACGCCCCCCTGGGCAGGGGGCTGGATGCGGGGCTCAATCCCAGGACCCTCGGATCATGACCTGAGCCAAAATCAAGAGTCCCTTGCCCAACTGACTGAGCGACCCGGGCACCCTGGATAGCATGGTCTTTTAAAAAACAGTGCTAATCAGGGGCACTTGGGTGGCTCAGTCAGTTGGGGGAGGGACTCTTGATTTTGGCTCAGGTCATGATCTCCGGGTCCTGGGATTAAGCCCTGAGTTGGGCTCCCCACTCAGCAGGAAGTCTGCTTGTCTCCCCCTCCCTCTGCCCCTTCCCCTGATCATGTACGCTCTCTCTCTCAAATGAAAGAACTTTATTGGAATCATGGTTTTACATCATTCCTGGATCCTCATATAGAATTCACAAAATTATAGGCTTGTAATATCCAACTCTGAAAATAAGTAATATTAATGTTCTTTGCTTCTCATAATTAAAATTATTTTTATATCTGATAGCATGCAAAAAATGCTCACAGAATATTAAAAAATTAGGTTATAAATTGTATATTCAGAATATCCAAATTTAGTAAAAAAAAAAATCAACAAAAATATATAAGCCTGGAAAAAAAGCCACACAATTTCAATGAGTGTTTATGGGGGAAAGAGTGGAAGGATTACAGATAATTTTTGTTCTCCTGTATGTTTATTTTGGTTTTTTAAAATATTTAATTAATTAATTAATTTATTTGACAGAAAGAGAGAGTATAAGCAGGGGGAGTAGCAGGCAGAGAGAGAATCAGGCTCCCCGCTGAGCAAGGAGCCCCATGTGGGACTCAATCCCAGGATTCTGGGATCATGACCTGAGCCAAAGGCAGACACTTAACCAACTGAGCCTCCCAGATGTCTCTTCTTGTATGTTTATATTCCAAATTTTTTACCAAGGCCATGTATTTTCTGATCAGAACATTTTTTTAATGTAATTGGCACAGATGTCAAGTTACTTTTCCTCAGAAGGATTACCTAAATGTGTTCGCTCTTGTTACATAGGACAAAAGGCAGGAAAATGTCTTTGTGTATCCATGTCCTTGGTCCCAAACAACTCCCTTTTGCTATGGGATTTGAACTTTACTGTAGGCTACAAATCACTGTTTCCACTAGATGTCACCAAACTACTAACAAAAGTAGCTCATAGGCTCTGCATATTCAAACAGCTTTTAAAAACATTGAAAATCCCATTATTCAGTATTCCTTGGTATCACACAAAGCATTCAAAATTTGAAGAATTGGTAAGAAAATGCATATTACATAAGGTTCTGGCCCTTTACATAACAAGTGAGGGCTTAAATGGATCCTTTGGCTTTATTTAATCTATATGTTATTAGCTTCTTAATATAAATGTGAAGAGAAAATTGATATCAGGGGCCCTGCTTAAATTTTTTTTTTATTATTTTCAGATGATTTCAAGCTCCCTTTTTATATAATACATGGAGCAAAAGAAGGTCAGAATCCTGAAACTCCTTTCTGAACAATGTTTTTTAACCTAATGCAGCTTTTATCATTCAGAATGACTAGCTCCCTGGTTAATGAATAGAAATATCTCTCAGTATTGGGATTCTTTTCAGAACATTTTAATTTATTGTAAAGCTGTTTACAGCTCACTCTATGTTTCAGAAAGCAAAACAAATAACTTTTCCTTGAGGAATGAAATAAAGCATATCTTCTCTAATCTAACAAAGGGCAGTTACAGAGCCATGTTTCTTTAAATGTATGAACCTATTTACTCTGTAGGTTCAAAACTGGTCTTTTTTATGATTGGCTCAGTTAACAACTAAAGTGGGGGTTTGGAGGAAGCTTGTTTCCAATCATTTCTGCTCAGGAATGAAAATGATTGGCCAATCAAAAGACATTTAAATTAGGCAGTGAGCTCTTGGAAAGAAATCCATGTACTGTCTCCTACCTTATTGCTATCTTTTAAAGATGTGATACATTATTTTTCTTATGCTTCACCATGGAATGACAAGGAATAACACAACAGTTTGTAAACAAAAAAGTCTGACTAAATTTCTCAGGTTCTTTCTTTCCCTAAAATATTTTTTTCAATTGTTACTCTTTTAAAATATCACATGCTAATGTTTTAGTCTTAAGGATTTTTAACTACTGTCCCTTTTAATGGCTATTGTACCATATTCTCAGTGTTAATTAAAAAATAACAAAGAGAGCATTACTGATGATAGTCATGGGTTTATCTATAGGATAAACTCTTAATTAGTCACTCTTAATTTCAAAAGGATAGAAACCAAACCAAACCAAATCATCACCCACATATCTCAGATCATTTTGGAAACATTTTTAAAGAAAAAAAGATAAATGACATCGATTGTCATATTTTAAATGTTATTAATCCAAAGTAAATAAATGTGCACTTCCTGATCAGGGATCTTGACTTTCACTAACTGAGGAATATTAGAATTAGCACAACAAATTATTATCTTATTTTGTTTTGTGCAAAAATTATGATTTAGAAACACCGTGAATAAATAACCTCAGTATTACAGGATTCTAGTTTCTGCAAGAATTCATCAGTTACAACCTGAAACTGGTATGGTTTGTACCCTGAACACTGTTTCACTGATGACACATGTACAGACTCATCATAGAATAATAAAGTCAGATCTGTTAGATCCTCTTGCAGTACTGTAGTATGTACTCCCAATTTAGTTCTGCTGTCCTAGGCATCTCCTTCAAATTTTTCTACTTGAACCTTTCACATGAAATATTCATCTCAGTCCCTCTGATATGGTGACAAGCCTCAACTGTAAAGTGGAGAAGCTTTTTTGAATGTCCTTCTCCAGATATCTGGATTTGCTTTTCTATAGTACTTGAAAAATGAATAGCTTCCATCAGCTGTATATAAGACCTGAGAAGCTTATGCCCTTGACATGTTTAAAAATGTTATTATTCCTTTCCTGTGGCCACCAAAACCTCTCTATTTTAGCTCCAAGGAATACTGCATTTATTCTAATTACATTATTTTCATATTCACTGCCTCCTTGCTACAATTGATTACTGAAATGTAGGTAGAGACAGGATTTTATTGGTGGGCCCTCATCCATGAAATTACTCTGATTCCTCAGAGTCTAAGACTGCAACTCCACATCGTTGGAAATAAAAGTTCATTTAGGGTGGGTTAATTTCTTTAAAAGTATTTGTGGTAATTTGCTGCAGTTCTTTAACTTCCTGTATTTTAATGAATGTTCTGCGGCAGACTTGCTGTGAGGGAGTCCGTTTTTAAAAATGAAAGGTATTGGTATCCACACAATTTGATGAAAAAGAAGTCCGGCACTAAATTTTATATCATTGTTTGCTTTGGGAGTCAGCCATAAAAATTTGCTCAGCTCATTGCTAAAGGATATTGAAACACATTTCTTGCCGACATGGCGTCATCTGTGGTGTGGATAGAAACTTCATGCTGACAAATACTGCATAAATGGCTGTTAGAGCCAGTAGGCACTCCTGATGATTAACTATAAAAATGTTTTTGACTCTGGTTGCTGACAAGAATGACAATGCTTTGGCCAGACTGGCCTCCTTCTGGACACCAAAGGATGTTCCAGTCTTGGTTTTACCATCTGGTTTCAATACAAGCCAGGAATGATGGAGAGAAGAGAGTCTTTTAAAGAGGCAGCAATAGACCAATTCTTCTGGCTGTATAATCTTTCTTTGGTAAACGCAAAAATTCACTAGGCTTGGAGAAAAAAAGCAACAACCTCTGAAATTTTATTTTCTAGGATAGATAGAGGTGTTTTGAACATCCTCATAAGGCAAAGGAATCAGACTGTGTGAGTCACAAATAAGCTTTATGTGGAAAAGACAATTAAATGCTTATGCTATAGAGCTGAAGTGTAGTATGCCTGAAGGGAGACCCAGAATATATTTATAGGAATCATTTCCTTCTAAGCAAATTTAAATTTATTCATCTGATGTAACAATACTTAGTTCTGCAAATGGTAATAAAAGTAGCAACAACAATATTTCTATAATGCTTTTGAATTTCCAAAAGACCTTCAACTAGATTATTTCCTTTAATCCTCACAAAAATTCTCTACTACAGGTATTATTTTTATACCTTCAATTTACACACAAGGAAACAAACTCAGACTAAATTATTTATCCATGGTCACATAGTAAGTGAGCAAATGGGTGGGGAGAATGGGAGAATTCTAATTCTGGTGACTTGTCACAAAGCCAATATATTTTCCACTACTTCACACTGCATCATTTCTTCCTGGCAACATTCCCATGGTTCAAGGAAAGTCAGGTTAATTCCAAGACTATCACTTGAAGAATAAAATATTCTTATTTCTCATGTAACTTGCCATAATTTTGCATAAAATGCTTTTCAGACTTGAGACTCTAATGCCATGGGCTATTTTATCAATAAATGATGAGAGCTTGAATTGTGTAGGAAGTATGGTTTAGACTATAATTGACTTGGGTGGGAAAGTATAGATAAAGCCTAGTATGTTGGGGTTCGGAAGAGCTTATTTGTAGAGTGGTATTGCTTGAATAATGCATGAAACAAATCCCTACATTTCTCTGTCTCAGAGTTGCTTCTTTCCCATTCTTGTCTTGGATACCTTACATCTGTAATGTCCTTGCCTCTATGCAAACTGAATGGTACTTTCATAAAGAGGAAGAGAGTAATGATAAAGATAAAAGATAAACCTATCTCTGTTTAGTGTAATAACTGACACAGAGTAAATAACATGTAAATGTTTTTTATTTCAGAGCCAAGATTAAACTCTGACTATTCCTTGAAGCTTTTTCTGGAAATTCAGACCCATAGATTTCTCCTTTCTTTGAATTGCTAGTGTACTTATGTATGACCCAGCAGATAACTTTTAATAAATTAAATTTTAATAAATTAAATAATAAATTGAATTATTTGATAAATAAAATTTAATAAATTTTTCTTTGTTCCCCAGTTGTTACATGCATGTTAGTTTTCTCTTTCCTATCAGATTATACATTTGTTGAGATTATAAATCATAATTTATATTTTTATTATAAACTCCATAATAAATATGTTGGTATGTAATGATGTTTTGACTTCTTGGTTATTTAAAAAGTAAGACATAGAAGCATGTGTGCTAGCAGTCCTATTCAGACACAGAAATATAGAAATTGGGAGTAAGGATGGGTGAGGGTAGAGAGGAAAAGAGAAAGAAAATGACTGACCACCTGCATTATGTAACAGGCATTCTGCTAAGTCATCAAATGTAATCCTCCTAACAACCCTATCCTTATTTTATATAAGAAGAGAAAAGTGATGTATGATAGCATTTGTTTTCTCATCCGAGGCTCGGGGTAGCCGGGTAATTGGGAACCATTCTGAGAAGAGCTGGATATAGATGTACCAAGAACTACACAAGCCAAAACTACATGAAATCAAGCTTAAGAGTGGCTCTTTACTAGTATCATTTGTCTTTTCACTTTGAATGCTCCTTTCCCAGGAGCATTGGCTTCTAGGTCTCAGTTGTTAAATTTGCCAGTGACCCTTGACATTTCCCTGCTGATCTTGAAGAACTTTCTGAGGGCCACCTTCTTCAAACCTCCACCTGGGTCTGTTGGTTTTGGGCTGCCCACTAAGGACAGCAAGAGACAGGCAGTCTGTTTAGCTCTGCCTTCATGGGCTCTGCCATTGTCACCCTTTTTGGAGGCCACTCCCAGTCTGCCTGTGGGCAGTCAGATCAAAGAGAATGAGATGGAGTGATAACATAATGTTTACTTTTGGTCAAAATCAAGCAGACCAACTCAGTTCCTACCATGCTGGTGATAGGTACTAGAATGGAATTTGGCGTGGATGGGTAGGTACCAGGATAAATTTTTCATTCTTGTTTCACCTGTTCTTCCCCCAAATCAGCAGAAAGCCTGGCTAGTCTAGCAACAATGCATCTCCTACTTATTAGCAAATATTATGGATAAATTATAGGGCTCTGAGTTTGTTTTGATTGGTTACATCTTTTAAAAATACATTATTGAGTCACAGGACTGGAAAGAACCCAAAGAGTTCTGGTATTAATGAAGCAAAGACTCCAGAGACCATTCTGGCTATCAGAATGGCACACACACACTACCTGTGTCAGGAATGGTGCTGGTTGGAAGGTGGTAAAAAAAAATTAGATTCCTGGGCCCTGATTGGAACTTCCTGAATCAGAATCTCTGCAAGTGGAACACAGAAATCTGCATTTTAAAATAAGCTCCCCAGGTGAGAACCACTGCCATTGACTGTGAAGCCCACTTGATTCTATCTGCTTGCAGTGGTGACCTCCAGAATTGATGAGAAGCAGGGCTGTAGCTGAAACTCTGAAAAGGTGGTGGTGTTTTAAAAAAAAATAGATGTGCTTATGTCAGAAGGAAAGACATAGCTATTCACTAAACAAACATTGATTGAGCATGTGTTGTGTATCTGTCCCTGTGGTAGTCATCCAGAAAACAAAGAAGAAATGAGACCTTGAACTCCTCTTGAACACTTCACAGGTTAATTCTAGATACAAACCAATGCATACCTTATTACAGTATAATGTAATATTGCTATTGCGAATTGTATACTTTGAAGGCAATTAGACAACATATATCAAGAACCTTAAAAATATACATGAGGTACACCTCGGTGGCTCAGACGGTTAAGCATCCAACTCTCGATTTTGGCTCAGGTCGTGATCTCAGTGTTGTGAGATCGAGCCCCATATCGGGCTCCACACTCAGCATGGAGTCTGCTTGAGATTCTCTCTCTCCCTCTGCCCCCCCATAAACAAATAAAATCTTTTTAAAAAGTACGTGAATGAAATAATTCCATGTCTATAAATTCATCTTAAGGAAATAAGTATAACTAGCACATTAAGAGCAAACTAATATTTATTTACTGTGAATTTACATGTACTTCCTCATTGGATCCTCTTAAAAGCCCTAGGAATTAGGTGAAATTATTTTCCTTTTATAGATGAAAGAGCTAAAGCTTTGAGATTTTAAGAGATTTATCCAAGATTACACCATTAGAAAATGACAGGACACAAACCTCAGTCTGCTGGGCACCAAAGATTGTACTCTTAACCACTGAGCTTTATCCTTTCAAGAGTACAGCCGCATGGATAGTCATGGCAGAGCTACTTATTAATGTCAAAATGGAAATATTCTAATGCCCAGCACTGGGGGATTGGTTAAATAAATTATGCTATGGCAATATAATGGGATAATATATTCAGATATTAAAAATTTCCCTAGAGATGGTGTGTCTTAGACTGAATTTAAGCCAAAACATGAGATATTTTCAAACAGTCCATTACATTTTATGTCTGTTTCAATGCAGTAATAAGAAGACAGAATTACAAAATTGGAAAGCTGCTAATTTAGCCAGAATTAACCAAATCATCCTAGTCTCCCACAATGGAGAACCTCTTGATCACTTGAATTCCAACTGTCTTCATTGAGGGCCTAAATACCATGGTGATACAGAGAGGTAATCATAAATAAAGAATTGGGTTCTTATCAATCTAACCTAACTGGATTCCTAATATTCTCCAAGGGCCTCACCTAGTAGGATGACTCTGATTCTGAACCCTATTTGACTGAATAAAGGATGATGGAGGAGGGTATGCCCAAAGCCTAGAACATCATCAGTGGTCACTTTGACTACCAGAGTGCAAGCTGTTTCTGACTACGAGAGTCAAGAGCTGATTGCATGAGTTGTCAGGTCAGTATACACCTGGCCTGGGTGTCTTACTCTGTACATGATTTTGACATAAATGCTGGGGAATATGCTTTATTAAGTTCTCCACTAGACCAAGAAGACATTAACATTTAAAAACACAAAATACTGTACTTGTAAAACATAAAATTAGGGGCAAAGCTGGGATACTTATGGTATATTCTCAATTTGCTAGAGTTTAACTACTTAGAATTCTCTATGGTGTGTGTGTGTGTGTGTGTGTGTGTGTGTGTGTCCCCACAGGCATCTCACCAATATTATGAGAAAGAAGTGATTGATGATAAGTAAACTTGTGTCAGGACTATAATTTTTTTTTTTTTTTTAGAGAGAAAGAGAGGGAGAGCATGAGTGAGGTGAGGGGCAGAGGGAGAAGCAAACTCCCCACTGAGCAAGGAGCCTGATGTGGGGCTTGATCCAGAGACTCTGGGATCATGACCCTAGCCAAAGGCAGATGCTTAACTGACTGAGCCACCCAGGCACCCCAGGACAATAATTTTTTTTAATATCAAGGCAAAGATATATTCCACGTTCAGGTTCATCTTTACCAGGGATGGAAATTGTTCTATAAATTTAACTGAATTATTCATATTTTTAATTTCATGGGTTAAGAGAGAAAATATGTTCTGGTTAATGCTGAATTAATCAGACTATTAAATTAACCAGGACATTACAATTCATCATCATTCTAGATAATGGAAGTTTTTTTAACAACTAAAAATATACTTTATTGCAGAAAAATGCTACTCATCATATGAGCTTTTATTTCTTATTTATTTATATATATATATTTATTTATTTAGTTTCAAGTTTTTATTTAAATTCTAGTTAGTGAACATATAGTGTAATATTGGTTTCAGGAGTAGAATTTAGTGATTCATCACTTAAGTATAACACCCAGTGTTCAAAACTGGACAGCAACATGCAGAAGAATGAAACTGGGCCACTTTCTTACACCATACCAAAAAAATAAATTCAAAATGGATGGAAGTTCTATTATCCAAGCCAAATTCATTGTTTCTCACCCACATCTGTTTTTAAGAAATAAAGGGGCATATGAGGGATTTATGTCTCAGGTATTATCAACAGACACTAATTCTACCAAATAATGCCTCAGCATTTTATTTTCTTCTGTCTGTGAAGACTATTATGTATGTGTATACATAAATACATGCATCTCCTTGTTTTCAAGAGATAAACATATTTAAATAAGGACACATAAAGTTTTCCCTGTAATTGTAAACTGCAACAGCACTGAACTTTCTGTGACTTAAGATGAAGCACTTCATTATCCAAGTCACATTATCATCTGGAAAGAGTTGACTGTGTTTAAACTGTGCTTAACTGTATTTAAAATGAAATACAACATATTTACATGTTCTCCCCTAGTTTATTATAAAGTTTACACTTTAAAATTTTTAAATAGAGAATGTTTCCCAGAGCTAAGATTTGTATGTGTTCCTTTGACTTAGCTACAAGAATCAATCAGATCATGTTAAGGTGCACAATAAGGCTCTTTTTGAAGCCTGTTATTAAATATACATAAGAATAGACACTTTTTTTGTGTTCAGAAATAAAGAGAAAGAAAGTGCTCTATGTTTTTGAAGATTGAAATCCTTCAAAGCTCTTTCGTTTGCAAGAAAACAAAAGGCTATTGTAAACTGAAGCTCTGAAACAGCGACAGCAGCTAAGTAATTAATTGCTCATTCATGAAAGAAAAAGTATAAGTGAGAGGCAAAAGTTAACCCCTCGAAATGAAGTGTGCGGCTAACAAAACAGCTATCAACTTCTCTGTTTTTAAACATGATGGTCCTCTTTGTGCTGCTGGTTGCTCTGTTTTGAGGACTAGTGGCAATGGTTGATGTCACCACACCTATCTTAGAAAAAAAGACACAAACATGAATCTAAAGATTTAATGTTTTTCTCAGACGGAGAACTTGCTGCTCATGGTATCATATTGTGAAATCCAAGCTAAGGAATATTCTATAACTAGTGTCTAACACTTTTAATACAGTATATTGATGATCATCTCCACGATCAGATTATCTAATTAAAATATGCATGAACATATATACACACATGTATGGTAGAAATGATTATTAAGCTTCCAGGAAGCTATGAACAAATGCTAGACGTTGAAGACTATGTAGGATTTTTTCCAAAACAGTCAAATTAAGTGATCAATCCTATTTAGAAAGGTTTTTCAATATATTTCATGCCCCAGGGAATCTTGCTCCAACCAAGAGCTGTGGCTGGTAGCTACTCTGTCTACATTTACAACAGCTTGAGCTATGCCATATCACAGGGTTTAGGGAAATTGCTGCCAGCATAAAGCAAATAATTCCCTCCTTTCGGTCCTCAAGAATGGCAGGAAACTATAATTTCTCATTATCAAACCTTCTGCTCTGTACCATCCTGCTGTACCTTCGAACTGTGAGCCTTATTCACAATCACCTTTTTGTCTTAAGCACAGGTGTATATGTATTTTGATGTGACAAAATCACACCTAGCTGTCAGCAGTATAACATCTTCCTAAGGTGATAGAGAGAAATCTAAAGCAGATTGAAGGGCAGCTAAAAAGTTCTCATCATTTTAATATTAAAACCTTGAATGATTTCACTTACAAAGGTTCACACATTTAAGTTAGTTGGAAAATCAAGTATCTATTTGGGTGTCACCCAAAATATTTGTTCACTTTATCCAAAAGAGCCTAAGGCACAGTTTCCTGAATTTCATCTCTAAAAGTTAATTTAACTGGAGAGATCTTTCTCAGATCGCATTGATTTAGTCTCTTGAGCTGATAGCAAGAAAACAAAGACTAGAGTTTAGGATTTATAATAATAATAAAAATAAAAATAACATCATCTATTCAAGGGTAAATGAAGTTCCCAAAGATGAATATCTTGTTCTACATTTAATTTTATTGTAAATTCATGTTTAAAACTCTGAAGCCAATTCTCCATGAAAACATTGTAATAAATGGTTATTGAGTTTCTTGGTTGACACGTGAAATATATTTGAAATGTAATTATTATTTTAAATAATATTTCTATGGGAGAATGTATTCAGAGTGTCCTAGAATGTGAGGGCAGGTCATTCTCCCCATCCCAGGTAGGAGCAGGAACACTCTGTCCCCAATCCTGTGACCACAAGACTTGGCGTGTTTGTGGATTCAAGGAACCAGTGGTGGCTTCTACGGCCAGAGAAGAATTTTTAGCAGGACGGAAGGTTGAATGATCATGACTGAGGGACTGGAATGGGAGGCAAGGAACTGAGATGACCAGGGTGAGAGGGATGAAAGGAGAAGGCTGGGGGAAAATGATAATCCCCAAGGGCCTTAAGTTTTGACCTCATCTTGACCAATTCCCTGACCATGGCAGGAAGAGAGGGTGAAGTAGCAGTGATTTTCTCCCTCTGGAGGAATAAGAACTTTGTGGAGGCAGGAACAGCAGAGGGAGGGGGGATTCCTATTTTAGTCTAGATGGGGTCCTATTTGCATGTGTGGGATATAAGTAAGTCTGTGATAGGTATTTTTTTTTCTTTTAATCATCTGAATTCCGGCTGCAAGTTATCAGTGATACTTAAGAGAAGTTCATGTAAAAAAAAAATCATGCGAACATCTGTTCATTGAACCAATAGTTATTAAAGGCTTACTTTGTATAAAGCACCAGCTATCTTAAATTCCTTTAGGAACTACTACAAAGCAATGCAGTCAAAATGTTAAATTGCAAAGTATATCTAGTAGTTATGCTTCTTAACTTCAGGAGCTTCCTGTAGTGGGAAAGTTAATATTCTCTACCTTATCTTATGGGGATTCTTGTAACTGTGAGGATGTAGATGGAACATGGCAAGCCTTTAGAGGATGGAGAGATCGCTTCCAGGTAGAGGTGTTAGAGAAGGCACTATGGAGATAGTGGTGTTTGAACCAGCTATTGAAGGATGGATATGACACATGGATATAGGGTAGGATATTCCAGTCAAGGTGTAGTGAATACTTGGATTAGGTTGTTTTTAACAGGAATGAAGAATAGGCATAGAAGTGAGAGATATGACTGTAGAATCAACAGGTCTTAGCAACTGGTTGGATAAAAAGAGTGAGGAAATGTTATTACAATTTTTGAGCTGGAGTAATTGTGAAGATATTAAGATCATTACAGACAGAAAAAAATAGGAGAAAGTTTGTATGTTTAGTTTGGGTCATATTGAGACTGAGCAAACTTTTCAGTCTATTTAGGTGGATAGGTGCAGCCAGCAGTAAAAAATGAGGGACCAGAGCTGTGGGGAGATGTTGGGGCAGAGTTTCAAGTCCTACAGAAATCATGGGTTTGATAAGATCACCAAGGGCTCCAGAAGATAAAACGGTCAAAAATACATCTTTGAGGGGGATATCTTGCACTTAGGGAGCAGGAGGAGGGAAAAAAAGTGTTCAGAGAGGTGAGAAGCAGGGAATTACAAGAAAGGGTGGCTATTGTTATCACAAAATAAAAAGATTTATTTTCTTGAGCACAAATAAGCACCTACCTACTAGATTAGTAGCAAGGAACTTTTTGGTAACTTTAAGAAAGGAATTTTAATAATGTGATGGAACTGGGTACAGATGGCAAGGATCAGGGAGCAAGACTGGGTCAGGACGTGGAGGCTGCAAAGAAAAGGAAAGAAAGAAAGTTTTACTGTGAGAAATGCTATTGCAGGTCAAGTGACAGGGTAAGGTAGAGAGATAGATCAAAATGCAAAGGTGACACATTACTCTTCCGTGCGAAAATATTCTGTAGCTGCTTAAGGTTTAAAAGATACGATCACTTATTTTTTCTTATTCTAGATTTTCTTTCTTACCGAGATATAATTCATGTACCATAAAAGTCTCCTTTTTTATTTTATTTTTTATTTTTTAAAGATTTTATTTATTTATTTAACAGAGAGAGAGAGACAGCCAGCGAGAGAGGGAACACAGGCAGGGGGAGTGGGAGAGGAAAAAGCAGGCTCCCAGCGGAGGAGCCAGATGCGGGGCTCGATCCCAGGACTCTGGGATCATGCCCTGAGCCAAAGGCAGATGCTTAACGACTGAGCCACCCAGGGGCCCCTAAAAGTCTCCATTTTAAAATGTTCATTTCCGTAGCTTTTACTATATTCTCAGAGTTGTGCAACCATTGCCACTAACTGATTTCAGAATATTTTTGTCACCTTCCCTCAAAACCCTCTTCCCAGCCCCTAGCAACCACTAATCTACCTTCTGTCTCTATGAATTTGCCTATCCTGAACATTTCGTATGTAAATGGAATATTATAATGTATGCCTTTTGTAAAGCACACTTCTTTCACTTAGCATAATATTTACATGTTGTAGCATTTATCAATACTTCATTCCTTTTTATGGATAAATAATATTCCACTATATGAATGTACCACATTTTATGTATTCTTTCTTTACTTGGTGGGTATTTAAGTTGTTCCTACCTTTTGGCAATTATAAATAATGCTGTTATGAACTTTTGTGTACAAGCTTTTGTGTGAACATATTTTTATTTCTCTTGGGTGTATACTAAGGTGTGGTACTGCTGGGTCATATGGCACCATAAACATATGTTTAAGTTTTAGAGGAGCTATCAAACTGTTTTCCACAGTGGGTGCTCCATTTTACATTTCCACCGGTAGCGTATTATGGTTCTGATTTCTTCACATCCTTGCTAACACTTGTGATTATTTATCTTTTTGGTTCTAGCCATCCTAGTCGGTGTGGAGTAGAATTTCATTGTGGTTTTGATTTGCATTTCTCTAATGATTAATGATACTGAGCATCTTTTCATGTGCTTATTGGCCACTTTTATATCTTACCTGGAGAAATGTCTATTCCAATACTTTCCCCATTTTTTTTAAACTGGACTATTTGTCTTTTTATTGTTGAGTTGTAAGAGTTCTTTATATATTCTTGATTTTAGACACTTAACAGATGAATGATTTACAAATATTCTTTCCCATTATGTGGGTTATCTTTTCATTTTCTGGATAGTGTCCTTTGAAGTTCCTATTGTTGGGCCATCTAAAGACCTCCAGATCTGTTCCCAATCTATTTTCCAGTCTTACCTTTCTTGAATTCTCATTCTACCCATTCTAATGAGATACCTTCACTTTCTACTTTTTAAAAACAACTAAGTATGCTCACCATGCTAATGCTACTCCCTCTACTCCCATTTCCTCTACAACTATCTCAATTCTTCCTATCCTACAGAGTCCACCTCAAATTCTGCCTTCTTTTTGGAACCTTCATTGACAGTCTTAGCTTGGAGTGCTCCCTTCTTCCTTTAAATTCCTGCAGTCAATACTTTCTGTTGTTGCTGCCAAACATTTAGCACTTAGGATGGGGTATGCTTTGTTTTATTCTTAACAATTTTTTCAGGATACATTTTCACCCAGATGAAAGTGGATCTTTTGCTTTGCATATTTATGTTTAAGTGTTTGTCTAAGAGAGACAGAAAGAGGTAGGTTTTAATTTAAATTTGTTTTGGGAAAAGCTCTCTAATTTACCTTTAAAACAATGACACATGATTGGCACTAAATCAATTCTCTCTCTCACAAATTCATATTTATTCCTGATATTAAATATATTTAACAAACGGCCTTTCCTCAATAAAAATAAACATTTGCAGTTTAAGTTCTGAATGTGATTCTCAAAGAAGAATATTGGTAGGAAAACCAATTCCACTAATTGTAATACTCAAAATGGATGTACTACAATTTATTATTATTATTCTTTTAATTGTGTTTATTATTGCATGAAAGACAATTAGAGAAACATCTGAAAACACAGTTATTTCCAGTATTATGGTAAGGCTGTCTTTGTAAAAGGAATATTATAGAAATCAACCATTAATGTGGATATTGGAAAAACTATCTGAATATGTGATGGCTTCTACCAGGAATACTGAGAAAGGGGTGAAGATTAAAACAAGGCCATAGTTCTGGAGGAGCAGATTACAGAGGGTTACAGCCTTGCCTGACATTGTCTAAAATGGAGGGAGATGTCACTAATAAATGATACTTAATTCATGGACAAATATTGAGAAAGGAATAGAGAATAAAACCTGAAGTGATCAAGAATTATGCCATCTCCTTAGGCAGACTTCCATGGCAGAGGAACTGAGCCCTCTGACATACGTGGCAATCTGAGCAATGAAGATGCATGTCTTATCTTCTGGGAGTTGTCTCAGAAAATGACAAGACCTAGAGTTCCTTATACCCCTGACACGATATAGCAGCAACAGAGTGCCTATGATGACAGGAGTATGTCTGGCCTGAAAAGAGTGTGAGATAATCCACCAAAATTTGCACTTCCCAGATGAAGAGTAACATGCTGAAATTGCCACGTTTTCCTGTTCCCTGGGAGAGGTGTGCAGAAGTTAGTCAAGGGAGGGTAGATGAACTTAAAGGGACATCACAATAGTGACAAAGGGATGCTATAGTGGAAGGCAGATTGGACCACACAGTTCAGGAGTGGTGGTATATTATGGTGGTTGTCACCATGGAAGGAAATGTTAACTGAGGACTAGGCGGTATTGTATGAACATCTCAGAGGATGCCACGGTGGGCAGATGCTAGTTGATGATTAGAGCTCTTCTCCAGATGCATGGATGATACAGAAGGACCTTAGATTGTAAACATTCCTCTAGGGAAAAGTGGCAGAAGGGAAGTTTATCCATAATTGCCTAAGATTATATTTCTGTCATAGGGTAAGGCACTAGTATGCTGGTAAATGTTTAACAGCTGATTCTCCTGCAACAAAATGAAACAAAACCAAACCCAAATTTGTAATATTTGATGATTTCCATGGTGTAAATACTCCTACCAGAGCCAATTTTAAACTATCAACCTGATGTCACTTAGTACAAACCTGGGAAGAGATAAAAATAATCCAGCTTTTGAGCTGGTACAGGCCCATTCTATCATACCACTGGAGGAGTGAATCTGAACATAAAGTGAGGTATTGTGGAAAAAATTAATAAAGTTATAATTTTTACACAACCAAATACAGGGCTTAAAAATTTGTATCTGTTTTAAGTGACTGGATTTAACTCAATTTTGATCATTGCTTTCTTGGTCATTAGTTTTACATGGTGCTTTTATTTTTTTTTATTTTTTTTATTTTTTTAAAGATTTTATTTATTTATTCGACAGAGATAGAGACAGCCAGCGAGAGAGGGAACACAAGCAGGGGAGTGGGAGAGGAAGAAGCAGGCTCATAGCGGAGGAGCCTGATGTGGGGCTCAATCCCATAACGCCGGGATCACGCCCTGAGCCGAAGGCAGACGCTCAAGGACTGTACCACCCAGGCGCCCCTACATGGTGCTTTTAAGATTCACTAGCATTTGGGTTAATGTTTCCAGATTATTTGTAAACGGAGAGCAAGGGGAGGTCTTCATCCTTGCTTGTTTTCCCTTCCTAATGCTTGATTGTACAATGTGATTATTGCCTCTTTAACCATTCTTACCATCTTCAAAGGAAACTAGGGTTTCTAAGTATTTCTGAGGCTAAGAATGGATAAAAGCAGATCTTGGTGCAAAGGGGTAGAGAGGAGATAAGATAGGAGTATTCAACTAGAAAAAGACAGAACAACATTAGTTTTTGAGGGACTGTGGGGCTGCCATGTGTTGCCAGTTCAGGATATTCTAGCCTCTCAGTTCCTTAGGAAAGAGACACCACCAATGTCCCAGGAGTTCCTTTTTGTTGAATAGCCATATGATTCCTCATACATTTAACTGTATGTTTCAAAAGTTTTTAAGAGCTAAAATGGATTGCAATAACCCTTCAGCTCTTTATGATACCCAAGGTATTTAGCTAATGGTAGGGTTCCTTAAAGAACGAGTCTTCTATTTCATGGTGATGTTTTTCCACTGACATGTTGGAAATGGGAAAGCTAGGAAAAGAAGAAGATAAGTTAAATAATGAAAGTGGGTAGTAAATTTTATACTCACACTCTAAGAAAGTAGCATTATTTCCCTATCATATTTCACAGCATTAACAGGAATAAAAGCCTAATGTGTGATAATAAAAGGGTAATAAAAGACAACTGCATATTTATCAGGAAATTAGTTGTGATGATTCATCTATCTTCTCAGTTATAATATTAAAAATACACCCAGGATTCCTTATAAGATTACTATAAAAGCTGAATGAGTTAAATTTCTCCAGGCAATTTTCAACACTAGGAAAAGAGATGCCTTTTCAAACTAATGACTATTTCATAGATGCAGTAGAGAGATATTCAGCATCTGTAATTCTCTTTGGCCTAAGAGTGAAGAGATAAGTAGTAATCATGCCTTCAAGGTAGAATTCATAATCAAATCCTTAATTAAACTCAATATGGAAAGTCCTTAATAAATATCAAAATCTGACTATCAGATTTTCTGGCAAATATTTTATGCTATGTTCAGTATCTGCTAAATGAACATCACTGTGGAAAGAATTAAGCCTCTCTTTTTATTTACTGGGCACTCAGGACTAACAATGTCATATTTAAATGGAGAAGCATTCTATATTTTAATAACACACCTTCATATTATCCTATTTTTTGCTTTACACATACTTAACACTTTCCAGAGGAATTTCAATTATTTTCAGTATTTTAAAATTTATATTCATTATTTATTAAGTGAATATATGTGGCTGATTCTTTCTTCAAGGAGTTTTTAATCAACTCTCTTCTATTTGTTTAGACCAAAACATCTCATTGTCTTTCTTGGCTTCTTTCTTACATACCTCACACCTGTCAGTAAATTCTATCAGCTCTACTTCCAAAATATATCCAGAATTCTATCAATTCTTTTATCTCCTATTGTTACCTTGGCACCAAGCCAACCACATCTATCACATAAATTTGTGTGATAATCTCCTATATGACCTCTTCACTTCTACCCCTGCCCCACTGCAGTCTATTCTCAGTATGCAGCCAGAGGATCCTGTTCAAACACAAGTCAGATCTTGTTACTCCTCTGCTCAAAACCCTCCAATTGCTTCCCAGTTCATTCAGATGAAAGCCAGATTCTTTATAATGGCCTGTAAGGTTCTTTATGATCTCAATACTTACATTTCCCCACTCCCAACATGTTCTACCTATATGACCTTATCTTCTGTTTCTGTCCCACCCCACCCTCCACTCCCATCACCTCCTCATAATCTCTCTTCCAGCCACACTGACTTCCTGGTGTTTCTGGAACATGCCAGGCATACTGCCAACTTAGACTCCCCCCTGCCTCCTCTCCTATTTATCTTCATGTCTAGATTCCTCACTCATCCGGGTCTTTATGTTAAAGTTATGTTCTTCATGATGCTTTCGCTGGACACCAGCATCTAAATTTCAAACCAGTCCCTGATATTGCATATATTCCTTCTTTGCTTTATATTCTCATAAGCACTTGCCATCATTTTATGTATCATATAATTTATATATTTATCTTGCTTACCATGTCTCCCCTAAAAGGATGTAAGTTCCATGAAGGTGGAGATTTTTGTCTAAGTCACTCTTGTATCATCAGTGCCTATAACAGTTGAGTAAATATTTGTTAAATAAATGAATGAAATATTTCATTCATGTGTATTAACCTTTATAAAACAAGAAAAAATGTTTAAACGGTGCAAGATTACCTGCTGTTCTTATATTGTTCTGAGAACAATGAGAACAAGCAAAGGACAAGTGCTTTTTTTATACTAGGAAGGCAGTTGTTTGAATTTCTTAATTAGAACAAAATGTCATCTTCCTGATACCAAGTACATGTTTCTAGAAAAAAAGTAGGGTTTCAGATCCTGCTTGAAACATGGAAGGAATCTATTATAACCATCTTTTTTGAGTTTGAGAACGCTTGAAATTTGGTGAAGTGTTGTGGAAATTAGAGTAGACTGACTAGACAGGCAGTATGCCATAGTGGTTAAGGCTCCAAAGTGAGAAAACCTGAATACATATTGGGGTTTGGAGAGCAATGTCTATGAGAATTTTCGCCAATTTTTAAATTTACTTGTCTCAGTCTCCTCATTTTCAAAATGAGATTAATTATAGCACCTGTTTCAATAGGGTTGTTGTGAATATTAAATGAATTAACTCATATAAACCACTTAAAGCAATGCTTGAACATAGTAGGTGCTCATTAAATTGGAATTTGTATTTTCATCATTATTATTTTCACTCTAAGCTCTGTGAAGTCCAGGGTCAGTATGCAAATCAAGGGACCAGGTGCCTTGGAAACAGGTCAGAGAAAGATACTGAATTGGAAATGGATCATTGCATCTAAGATAGAAACATGATAGGGGGTTGGGGTGGCAGGGGATAGTTTGAGGAATATTTCACAGTGAGAGTCCTGAGGGCAGATTCATTGGATTTTCTTTCTTTCTTTTTTTTAAAGATTTTATTTATTTATTTGACAGAGAGAGAGACAGTCAGCGAGAGAGGGAACATAAGCAGGGGGAGTGGGAGAGGAAGAAGCAGGCTCCCAGCGAAGCATGGAGCCTGATGCGGGGCTCGATACCAGGACTCTGAGATCATGCCCTGGGCCGAAGGCAGACGCTTAACGACTGAGCCACCCAGGTGCTCCTCTTTCTTTTCTTTTTTTTTTTTAATTAATTTATTTATTTGGGGGAGAAGGGGCAGAGGGAGAGAATCTTCAAGCAGATTCTCTGCTGAGCACAGAGCCCAACGTGGGTCTTGATTCCACAACCCACGAGATCATGACCTGAACCAAAACCAAGAGTCTGAAGCTTAACTGACTGATCCACCTAGGTGCCCCTCATTGAGTTTTCTGATAGTCATCACAGGCTGTAAAGGAGAGGATGGAGGGGGAGGTGTATTCCAAGAGCCCCTAACATGATTTTTCCTGAATTTCTGATATTACACTAAAATGGTGAAGTGAAGGAGGAGAGGTCAGAGTAGAGGGTCAGCTTACAGGGAAGGAGAAACAGTGTTTTATCTGTGACTGGATAATGTTGTTTGGTAGGAGGAGTGCATAAAATATTCCCATTAAAAAGTAGAGAAACTGAGAAACTATGAAGTAATGTGAAATAAAGTAGAAAATACAGTCAAATATCCAGACGACATGCCAAAATTCTATCAGCCATTTGATGCTTCTGAATATCTTGGTGTCTAGCAATTGTGTAGGTGAAATATCCAGCTGCTTGTCTAAATTTCTCATTTTTCATCCAGATGTTTCCATTTCTTATTGTACGTGGATATATTTAATAATATTTATAGTTTAATTAGGCACTTATGAAAGCAATTATGAAGTTTGATTGGATATTCATAGTTTTGAAACTATAAAGAATGGCATAAAATGTTTGTACTGCTATAATAAAATTCTATTTTTATTTTGCAAAGATGTACTTGATTTTTCAATAGAAGAAAGAACTTAAAAAATTCAGTGTAATAACAAATTTGACACATCTGTTCTTCCTGTACAGAATCCTAGAACTGTGGGGCTGGAATGCGCTTTAGGTCACAGACTGGCTATGACCAAGGACCACCTCCATGAAACGAGAGTTTGGTAAGGGGAAATCTAAGATTCCTATGGAGCTGACAGCTAGCTTCCTGAAGTTTTTGTCAATTAATTTTCTTTCAGGTTTCTGTAGTTGCTGCTCAGAATCCATCTTCATCCCTTTCTCTCAGGCCAATCCTATAATATTAAAGTCAACTCTCCTGTCTCTCCTACCTTCTCCTTTCCTCAATGCATCTTTTTTTCCTCCCATCGTTCTTTATGTGATCTGGTGTTGAAACACTGTTCTACTCTACTCACAATCTTCTGTATATACATTTCTATATTTCAACTTCTTCTAGAAACTATAACACTGGTGATAAATACAATACTCTCCTTGGGATCTGACCAAAACAGAGTAAGGGGACTATTACTTTTCTTATTTTGAACGCTTTGGATATACATGTGGCCCACGTATTCACCAATGTTTCTGCAGTTATATTTCAATATTGATTTCCATTATTTGATGTTAATCAAAACAGCTAGATTCTTTTCATGTGAGTGGGTCTTAGTTTCTATCCCCCATCCTGTTAGGTGGCTTTGGTTATACACCACCATTGAGAACATAGTATGACTTTTCTCCCTACTAAGTTTTATCTTGTAAGCTTCTGTGTATCATTCATCCTGTTCAGAAATTTGAGTGTATTTTTAGTAAGTTACCATAGCTGGGTCAGCTGAAATTTCATAAAGTATGGTTTCTATGTCTTTTTTTAAGGATTTCATTAAAATTTGAATAAAGCAAGCTAGACTTGTAGTAAATCCTTGGAGATGTCTCTCCTAGCTGGTATCAGTAAGGAGGGGTCTTGGAACCAGTCTTTGGATGTAATCTCTGGAGGAGATTGTATTTATTCAGAGTCTGAGGAAAACTTTGGGAATAAACAGGTTTTGTTTTGGAGTTTACAATTTAAGCACCTTAAGCGTTTCATTTATTGCTAAGAATTAACATCTAATTAGTTTGTTAATGTTTCAACAACAGCAAACAAAGTAGGTAAAGAAAAAAAACAACAACAAAAAAAAAAGAAAAAAGAAAGATTGGTTTGTTGCCATGTGCAAGAAGTGAAGTTGAATTTTGCCCTGATTAATTGATTAAGGATGGTTCCTGTGGTGAATAATTATGTTCAATAACTGTCAATATAATTTGCAATCAATTATCACTTATAATTCCAGCCTATAGCAAACTCAGTTTTACATGCATCCTAATGCAACTGCCGTATTAGGAAGCATTACTTTCCACTTCTTTCATAATGTCCTTTATTCAACGAATCATATTTGAAATCTCTCACTTTATATCCCACAAGGTACCTTTCTTCCACTTTCAGAAATTGCCTTAAGGTTTGTTTTTTCTTTTTTCTAGAAAGCCGATTGTGATTAGTGGCTGTGGTCAGAGGTCATCCAGCCTTTGGTAGATTGAATTTCTCACAGTTCTTCACTTTCCTGTAGAGGTATTTGCCATAACCTCATG
This sequence comes from Ursus arctos, assembly GCF_023065955.2. Classification (NCBI taxonomy): domain Eukaryota; kingdom Metazoa; phylum Chordata; class Mammalia; order Carnivora; family Ursidae; genus Ursus; species Ursus arctos. Next base: position 11,865,205 of record NW_026623053.1, on the reverse strand, counting down.
GTAGGTGAGGAATATTTTCTTGCCCTTTGATGCTGGGACTTTGCCAAGTGACTTGTTTTGACCAATGGGGTGTTAGCAGACATGCTGTAAGCAAAGGCTTGAAATGTGCTTATGTAGATGGGCTTGCCCTCTTGTGTATCACCACAAGAGCTTGCCCAAGTAGCTGCTGCCATTTCAGCCTGGGTCCTAGAATAAATGCAGTGGAACAGAACTGAGCCCAACCTGCGTCAAGGACTCATCCTAGTCAGACCCACAACTGGAATCAAAGTCACCTACTGGGCCAGCTTAGATGACCTAAATCCTAGGTGACCTGGCAACTCATGAGCATTAGAATAAATGTTTATTGTTGCAAGCATAAGTTTTGGGTCTGATTTTTTTAAAAAAATGTAGCAACAGAAAACAACACAGCTTTTCCTATCAAGTACTATTTCTTTGTTTGAACATTTTATTTATTTTAGATAGTAAGAGAGAGAGAGTGAGAAGTTGGGGAGGAGCAGAGGGGGAAGAAGAGGGAGAGCCAGAAAGAATCTGAAGTAGGGTCCACACTGAGCGCAGAGCCCAATTCAGGGCTAGATCTCACTACACTGAGATCATGAACTGAGTGGAAATCAAGAGTTGGAGGCTTAACTGACTGAGCCACCCAGGTGCCCCTGAAGTACTATTTCTTAATCAAAGTGGAATATTCATTGTCTACCCTATCATTTAAGTTTTGTAACAGTTCATCTAGTCAGAATTTAGCTGCCAGAACTCTCACTTCTCTGTAACGTAGCCAAGAGCCAGAAGAGAGAAAAAGAATCTCTGAGTGGCCAAAGTAGATATAGTGTCCACACACTAACATTCATACATTTATTTAGAGAATTCTTCAGACACTCACTCAGGTATATTTATCCTAATTTTTACAGTCAATATAAAATCTTTGCTAACATGGTGTCCTAATCATGACAGTGTGTAAGAAGCAATGTAAAAGTGAGACAAAGGCTGTTACATTAGGCACACAAAAGGAAATACAGAGACAGCTTATGGCTTGATAGCCATAACATGACAAGTATAGTAGTCTGGGATTTTCAGTGAGGGGCCAGAAACCCCACCTACTTCTACAGGCCCTGAGAGTACCACTGCTTTCCAGGCTGGCTCCCAAACTGAGGATCATAAAAGAATACTTTTGGGGGATAAAGTAGCATGCTAGCGGGCAGAGGAAACATGGGACTCATGTGCAACATCTTTCTGGAACTTTTTTTTTTTTTTAAGATTTATTTATTTATTTTAGAGAGAGAGACAGAGTGCAGCAGGGAAGGGCAGAGGGAGAGGGAGAGAGAAACTCCAAGTAGATTCCATGTTGAGTGTGGAGCCCAACATGGGGCTCAAGCTCAAGACTCTGAGATCATGACCTGAGCTGAAACCAAGAGTCGGCTACCCAACTGACTGCGCTACCCAAATGCCCCTGAAACATTTGTTTTAAACTTTATGGTAAATTAAAATAGTAGGTCCAGACTGTTGAATTTTATGAAGTAGTAAAATAAAATAAAAGGGGAGGGGCTCAAGGGTTTTTTTTGTTTGTTTGTTTTTGTTGTTTGGTTTTTGTCTGTTAAGGCTATTTAGCAACATCACTTCATACAGGAAGGGTATTAACATTAACCAAATAGGAGGGACACAAACCTTCCAAACAGAGGTCATTAACAAAACGAACACTTTGTCAAATCTATGAACCAGTGTTAGGAACCACTAATTTAAATAATTAACTTCATTCCTAAGCAAAGATATATTACGAAATGCAAAATTTAGATCATAACAAGATAAAAATGGGACATTACATGCCTATTCTCTTGGTGACAGATGTTTATTCTCTTCTACTGGTAGAAGTTTTATAGAAAAATTTGAGAGCTGCTGCTCTGTTAGTGCTAAATCAAGTCTATGTTAGCCTTTTTAAGAAAACAGAGACAACATTTTAGGATGTAGCACAAATTTCCATAAATGGTTAAAATGTAAAAGATGTGATGCTTTAAAGTTAGGAGTAAAGTTTTGCTTACCTGGAAATGAAACTATGGAGTCTCATTTGTTACTCATGTATTCTAGATAGCTGAGTCATTATTGTATATCAGTCAAGCAAATCTCACCTCTTCCAGGAAACTTCCAGTGAGATGTTGCATTGAGTTAATCATGATTCACAATGTCATAGCAATGTCAGTTTGTGTCCAGGGCTGACCTCTCTTTGGAAAGAAGAGGATACAGCCTGCATGGAGGTTGCTGAGGGCCAAGTTATCCTTCTCTTAAGCATTCCCTACTGGCCTGAAATTTCCTCCATTACGTAGTTATGATGATTTTTACCATAAAGTACTGAGGCACAACAAGTCACACAGGCTGCCAACATTTCCTACCACATGTTAGGTAGGTAAAAGACACAGACATGTTTTACTCTTATCTCAGAGTTTATAGTGAAGCTAGAGAGATAAGGCAGAAATGAGACAGTAAGACAAAACAATAAAGACAAGGCAGTGGTTAATTAAGAACTAAACTATGTGTTGTTTCCAGGAGCTGTAGAAAGTTTGAAGAGGAAAGGTCTAGCAGGACTAGAGTAGCAGGAAGGTTTCAGGGTCTGAGGAGTAAGCCTTGAGAGAGGTTATATGATTTTAGGAAGTGGACAGAAGCAGACAGGTCATATTGGGGGGTGGTGACCTGACTGGCAGGAACCCACCAAGAACAGTGGAAAATACTTTTGGATAGTTGGGAGTAATGCCAGGAGATCAAGGGCATTAGAATTAGAATTAAAGTTAGAGGAAATTAAAGGTTTTGAGGAGGTTAGTGATGTGATGATGAGAAAGGTTGATCTGAAGATGAAAATAGCAAGAGGACAACAGTTAAATGTGAAGTGAACCACTTTTTAAAAATAGATGGATTCTGTATTAATTTAGGCAACATAAGGGTACTCTGAAGAGATGAGATAAAGGATAGGTAAGCTCCCCTGAGTTTATATGTGTGGGAGAAGAAGGGGGAGATTTGAAAGTGGACAACTGTCCTAATGATGATGGGATATTTGGGTGACTAACGTCAATTCATAATTTGATTTCTGGAATCTTGGGAGGTACATTTGGTTCACAGGGTTAGGAGTCCTAAAGTAGCCTTGGGTTCTCAGGAAAGAAATCCTCCCCAGGAAATAAGAAGAGGGATAATTCTAGGCCTATTGTCTCTTAAAAGATATAGAATCGGTCTGTGGTAGTAAAAACAATGGTTGTCTTGCATCTTTTATACCTGCTGAAAAATTCTCCAACTCTATGATCACTGCGGACAGCAGAAATGCACTTCTATTTACTTTCTATGTGATTTAATTCAATCAAATGCAAATATGAACCCTATAACATGGATATTGTTAGTTTCATTAACATAAGAAGAGGTGGTCAGTAATGGTCACATGGTGATATAGGTGAAGCCATGCTAGTCTTCTGGCCATATATATTTTTGTTCTGCTATTCTTTTTCTCTCATGACCTGGCAAGGGGAATGAACATCCCAGAAGATCCAGACTGCTGGAGAGAGTGAAACTATTCATAAAGAAAAACAGCATTTTGTTTAAGAACTCAAATAATGGAAAATACAAGCAGCACATACTTGTATACTATATGTCTACTATGTACTTATGCGTTTTTCTTGATCTCTATATGAGAAGTGTTTTGAAATGGAAGTTCTTGGTACTTAAATATACAGAACTCCAAAAAAGACATTTCAATTCTCCATTAAGAACTTACAGACATAATGATGTATTATATGTTGGCTAATTGAATTTAAATTAAGAAAAAAAAAAAAGAACTTACAGACAGTGTTTTTCCATAACGTGTTCAGGGAAGGTCCAGGAGCAGAAGAACGGATAAGGTGGGACCACAAGATATTTAGAACCTCTTCACTCCTATCCCATCCCAGATATGCTGTGCTCTTGCTTCTTTCCTTTTTCTCCCAATGCTATCAGCTGAGCGACTTAATTTGATTTACTCTGAAATCAAACCTGGTTTTAAGTTTAGAGCTACAAATGATACAAAGTGAAATACATTATTCTAAAAGTGAAAGAAAAAATATGATCAAGATATTCAAATAATGACTAAACATCCTCACATAACGATTCAAGTGAGAGAAAAACTGACTCCTGAGGAGAAGCCACAATACCAGCATAAATAACAAGCCTTGCTTCAAGATCGTTTGGGTAAATGGAGGATGAACTTACTCTTTGGAAAGCGAATAGCACAAAGAAGCCTAAGTGTTACACACAGCAAAGACTCAGAAATCAGCTGGAAACATCATCATTCAGATCTTTCGGGGGCAGTTTTAGGGGCAAAATAGAAAGAGCCTGAAGATTTAAAAAGTTCTTGATATATATTCTTGAATTGGCTCTCCAGACTAGTTTTATTACTTTATACTACCCAAACTCATCAAAATATTATGGGAATGCTAGTTTCCTCAAAACTTCACTAACTGGGTATTGTCAGTTCAAAGATTTTTGCCAGCTTTAGGCCGTTAAGCAAAAACTCAGTTGAAGGAGGTACAGCCTTCCTCATCAACCAATGCCCTGAGTTGCTGCCCACCACCATGCGAGCATGGGGTTGTATAGAGCATGACCTAGAGAAATTGTCCTAATTTGTGCCATCTTGGGGAAGTCTACAACCAATCCACTGGAACAAGAGTTTTCCATAGAGGGTATGTTCACTTGAATGAACATTATAGTTAGTGATGTATGGTGGTGGAATAATCTGACATAATTTGAACTTTTGAATAACCAACCACAGTACAATGTTTGAAAAGCTGTAAAAAAGATTTCCTCACAATTCACAATTGAAGATGGAGATTTTATTATAATTCTGCCCCAAAGTGTTCCATTTTAAACATCTTATAGGTAAATAGAAGTAAATGGCATGTATTTAAATTGGATTTGTTCTCAAACCTGTTTCAACTTGAGCAATTGCTGCAGTAAAATTTCCTTTAATATCTTTGTTTAACTGCCATTGGTAAAAAACCCTACATCTGAAGCTATTTCTAAAATTGAAGATTGAACATAATTGATATTAAGTACCATTAAGCTCATTATTGGTCTTGTAAAGATATTTCTATATTCTCTGGAATGGATATCATCTCAGGGAATAGAAAGTTCATCTCTTATGCGTTTCCTCTATTCAGTTCTATTCATCAGGCTATGCCATGTGATATGCTAGCCTCTGAGTACTGGAAAAATGATGAACAAATCCAGTGCCTGTCCAGAGGTGAGTGGCATATGTACACATACACAAATAATAATGTATTGTGTACGGGAATGGAATAAGAAAGGCTAGGGAAACTAATAAGAGATGGCATTTCAGCTGGGACTTATTGATGAATAGGAGTTTGTCACATAGATAAGGAGGCTAAGAGGTTCCAGATAATGGGAGGAGTCTGTCCAAAGGGATGGAAGTCAGAAAATTCAGGCAACAATGGGAAATTTAGTGTGCTTAGAGATACAATGACATGAATGCGGAGAGACTGGACAAGAGTCTGGAAATCCCAAGGCTGTGCGCAGGCTGTGAACTGCATGTTTATTTGTCCACTGAATATTGAGTAGAATGTATTCTTATTCAAAATCCTAGAGTTGTAGGATAAGCTCTCACCTCATTGCCTCTGTAAAGGATTGCATTTCCTTTCTTCTAAGATGTATACAAAAAAAAAGAAAAACATTTTGAAAGTGAATTTTAATACATTTCTTTCCACCAATATTTATTTGTATCTGACTCCTAAAAGAAACATTCGGTGTATGGATCTATAGAAATGTGTGTGATTTTATTAAAATATATATTTCTACAGAACCATAATCATTTCTATCAGATCTTTCCTATTTTACAATAAAAAATCCTTAAAATGAATGACAAGCCAATGCTGTAGTATTATCTCTACTAGGGATTCTTAGATATTGTTTGTCAGTGTTTGAATAGTGCATTTTTGCATGGGAACAAGCAAATTGTGGGCTCTTAACAAAGAGCATCTCGCAGAATTCTTTTGATGATGATGAATTTTTTCTTTGCATATGAGGTTATGCTGCGTGATTTCTAATGCATTTTTCTCTCTCTCTGACTCTTTTTTGTCTGCCCCCCCAACTCTCTCTACTTCTCCATTTGTCTACAGGGTGGCCATAAGGTCTGAGAACATAGTAACATTATTTTATTATATATCATAATATCAATAAGACCTTTTATTAACCCGTGTCTCCAGACTTGATGCTAGTGTGTAGTTCCAAATTGGCTAATGTTGAGATTAGTAAAACATATTTTAATATTAAATAAAATGAGAAAAATAATTGATTCTATTTAAGTAGGGTTTACTTTGGTAGAGTTTCTTATCACTCTGGGGAGATATTTTAGATATAAGCTGATATTTTTATATCTCTGTCTGAAAGCAGCTGTATATGATGCTCTATGTATATTTAATTAGTAAATTGAGTTAAAATGATAATTCATGGTAGAGCTGGCTGAAAATGGATATAGAATGGGTGGATAGAAGCTAGGGTGGAGGCCATGAAAGACTGACATCTAAGCATGGAGAGTCCGTCAGAGCTTGACTTTGCCCTGGCCACATTATCTCTGTACAGAATATTTCAGCTATATGTCTAAGGGTATGTGCTATATGTTTCTATTGGATGCTTTATGTTCTTCCAGCAGTGAACTAGAATACTTTGTGTTTTTTAAAAAAAGATTTATTTATACTCATTTGAGAGAGAGAGAGAGAGTGCATGAGCAAAGGGAAGAGGCAGAGGGAGAAGGAGAAGCAGGCTCCCCACTGAGCAGGGAGCCTGATGCGGGGCCAATCCCAGGATCCCAGCATCATGACCTGAGCCGAAGGTAGATGCTTAACTGACTGAGCCACCCAGGCACTCTATGAACTAGAACACTTTGGATAGTGTACGTGTAACTTCTTTCAGTGACCTAGATATAACTCTGACCCAGTAAGGAGCTGCCAAGGGTGCACCCCCCTCCTTCTGAATACCCTCCAGGTGAGGCTACCACTAGTTCATATGGCACCTTTGTAATATTTGAAAAAAATACCCCTTCCTCTAGATGACCACAGTTTGGGGGGCATGGATTGGGGATGGAATACAAGATGGATTTGGGGTCCCTTGTGCTGAAAACTAACAACATAATTAAATATGATGACCCTGCCTCCATTATCTAGTGACAGGTATCTCCAGGACACTAATACTTAGGAAAGATTTCCATTGCCCACTTTTGGCTGAATACCTATTACTTACAGGAGTATATAAGTAATTAGCACACTTAATAATATGTATACTTTAATATACATATATGTATGTACTAATAATTAATATGGAGGTAGAATTTCAATTTGTTAGATTTTTCTTACTTTGCTAAAGTTATAACAAAACTTTGAAAAATTTCACCCCATCTGTTTCTAATATTGATTATTCTAAACCAGAAAAGAGTGTGAATTCATGAAATATCTTGGTCAGTAAAGCAGATGGTCATAAGAATCTATAGAAATTCAGTTAGCATCCAAAAGTCCAGAGGATGAAGACTTAATTTTTAAAAATTTTTTAAAAAATTTATTTATTTGAGAGGGAGGGAGAGAGCACAAGCAGGCGGAGGGTCAGAGGGAGAGGGGGAAGCAGACTCCCTGCTGAGCAGGGAGCCCAATGTGGGGCTCGATCCCAGGATCCTGGGATTATGACCTGGGCCAAAGGCAGATGCTTAACTGACTGAGCCACCCAGGTGTTCCATGAGGATGAAGACTTATTATGCTGCTTGGCTAAGATGAGAGGGAGAAAATGTGCTCAAAAGTCATATAAAAATACCAATTTCAGGTTTACGTATGTTACACATTTTTTTTTTACTCTTTGTAATAGGCAGAATGATGGGACCCTAAAGATCTCTAATCTTTGGAACCTGTGAATGTGTTAACTTTCACGGCAAAAGGAATTTTGCAGGTGTGATTGGGGTTAAGGATCTTAATTTGGGAGACATTATCCTGGATTATCTGAGTGGGACCAACCTAATTAGATGAATCCTTAGAAGAACCCTTCCTGACTGAAATGAGAGTCAGAGGGAGACATGGCTATGAAAGAATGGTCAGAGGGCAATACAATGTTGCTAGCTTTGAAAATAGAAGAACGGAAAATGAGCCAGGGAATGTGGCTGGACTCTAGAAGCTAGAAAAAGCAAGGAAACATATTCTCCTCTATACCCTTCAGAAGGGATGCAGCCTGTTGACATCTTGATTTTAGCTTTGTAAGATCCATTTCAGAACTCTGATCTATAGAACTATAAGATACTAAAGTTATATTGTTTTAAGACACTAAGTTTATGGGAATTTGTTATAGCAGCAATAGAAAACTAAAACACATTTTATGTGCATAGTACTAAATTACATAATGCAGATTTATGTTTATTTTGAGACACCTTTTTCAAAGATTTTATGGTGCTAAAAATCAAGATTCTTTGAATTTCAGTACATCAAAGGACACTATCAACAGAGTGAAAGGCAACCCACAGAATGGGACAAAATATTTGTAAATCATGTATATGTAAGGGATTAATATCCAGAATATATAAAGAATTCCTACAATTCAAAAAAACAACAAAACCAAAAAAGCCCCTTGAAAAATAGGAAAGGGACTTGAACAGACATTTCTCCAAAGAAGATATACACATGACCAGTGAGCACAGAGAAAGATGCCTAACATCATTTATCACTAAGGAAATGCAAGACAAAAATCACAATGAGATACCATCAGGATGTCTTATCAAAAAAACCCAGAAAGCAGCAAGTATTGGTAAGGAATGGATGTGGAGTAATTGGAACCATCGTATATTGCTGGTGGACATGTAAAATGGAGCAGCTGCTGTGGAAAACAGTATGATGCTTCAAAAAATTAAATGCAGAGTTACCATATGATCCAGAAACTCCATTTCTGAGTATATACCCCAAATAAATCAAAGCAATAACTTGAATAGACATTTGTACACCCATATTCATAGCAGCATTATTCACAATAGCCAGAAGGTAGAAACAACCCAAATGTCCATTGATGGAGTAATGAGTAAACAACATGTGGTATATACATACAGTAGAATATTATTCAGCCTCAAAAATAAAGGACATTCTGACACATGCTCAGGTTGAACCTGAGGACATTATGCTAAGTGAAATAAGCCAGACATAAAAAGACAAAGATTCTATGATTCTACTTCTATGAGGTAGAGTTGTCAAATTCAGAGTCAGAAAGTTGAATGGTTGTTGTGAGGGGTTGGGAGAGTAGAGAATGGGGAGTTACTGTTTAATGACTATAGAGTTTTAGTTTGGGAAGATGAAAAAAGTTATGGAGATGGCTGATGGTGATGGTTTCACAGCAATGTGAATATACTTAATGCCACTGAACTGTACACTTAAAATGGTAAGTTTAACATATATCTTACCATAATAAAAAATTAATGTACTTTAAGTAAAAGAAACAAAGTGAGATTAGTCCAGGCATGGTTGAGAAATGGTAAGGAAAGCATAGCAAGAGAAGGGGTCTTTGCAGAGCAGTGATTTTCAACTAGCAGAGATTTTTATCCCCATGGACATTTGGCAATATCTGGAGACATTTCTGGTTGTCAGAAGGGAAATGTTGATACTAGCATCTAGTAGGTAGAGAACAGGGAGGGATGGCGCTAAACATGTTGCCATGCACAGCACAGACTCCCACAATAAAGAATTATTCAGCTCAAAATGTCTGTAGTGCCAAGGGGAAGAAACCCTGTTCTAAAGATATTGGGTAATGTGGTTGGATAGAGTTGGAGGGAACTGATGAGAAGTGTCTTAAATGCTAAGCCAAGAAGCTTAGAGTTCATGCAACAGGCAATATACTCTTTAAGGTGGGAGAAAGGGGACTTAATGGTGATTGAGAAAGATTAATCATGGGAGGATGAGTTCGATGAAAGAAAGGATTAAAGGCGGGAGACTAGGCAGTTGTTGTGGTAATCTAGTATGGTGTGGCAAAATCTATAATACTCCATGTAGTTGCATGTGCCAGACACTCTTCTTAAGGGTTTTACATGTAGTAACTCATGGAACCCTCATAACATCTATGTGTTGTAATCATTATTCTCATTTCACAGAAGAGGAAATGGAGAACAGAGTAAGTATACAAGGCCAGTAAGGAATGGAGCTGGGCTTTGAACCTGGGGAGTCTGTGTTACCTTCTTTTATATGTTGCACTTTTTAAAAAAATGCCTAGATACATCTCTTTTTCTGTCAACTTGGTTGCAAAATTGGGTTTTCAGTTAAGTAGGGTAAGGGGATTATCCAGACTTCACTACTTCCTTGAGCTTGACGAAGACTGAGGAAGCTGCCAAGACAGCAATTGGCTTCTAGAGTTTTAGAAAATTGCTTGGAGGGAAGATCAGAATTAAGAGTGGGTGAATTAAAAATATAGGTTGGAGGAGGTGAATAATCAGTAAGAGATTGCAATTTCTCACCCACTAGCTCTCAAATTTTGACTCTCCAAAACTTCAGCAGGCTGTAGATGCCATTCCACTGTCATGCATCAAACTTGAAAAACAGAATCTAGGCCAGGATTGTCACTCCACCTCCCACTCCCCAGTAACACTCACTCATCCCGAACACTTCCCACTCAATAATCTTTACCCATGAAAAGGAAAAAAAGATGGCCATGCCCTGCTGTGATGGCCTTGTGTGAGCTTGTTTAGGGAATGGAGGGATCTGTGCTACTGAGGAAGGAGACAGGAGAGAGAAGGGGCTCTTTGTTTCATTGAGAGCATGTCACATTCACGGTTTGCCTGCTCTTTGTAATCAGTATTGCAGTTTGCCATAACTCTGAAGATCTGGAAAAGACTGAAAAGCTGCTGGCCCAATTAGTGTTTATCCCTGAAGAGGTTTAAGACCAGGAACCCAGCTGTTAGAGTCTTGATTCTATCACTAATAAGTTCTGTGATCTTGGACAACATTACCATATTCATCATTATTTTACTGGCTGTTTTTCCATGCAACATCTTCCTTCTTTTGATATTCATAATAGGCTGCTGGAGTAGACAAAGCAGATATTATTACAACTTTTTTTTTTATTTCTGATAGGAAAAACTGAAATTCCAAAAGGTTAAGTCATCTACTTAGGGTCATCTAGCTAGCAGGTGACAAAACTGGGACATGAGTGTGGTTTGGTTCCATTCACTCCAATCCATTTTTTCTGATGTTATTACTTCTCCAACTCTAGGGTGCATAAGTATCACCTGGAGGCTACTAGAACACAGATTCCTACACAGTAATGTGTATTACTGTAGGATAATACTAATGGTATCTATTACTATAATATCTCTATTATTTAGATAGTATCTCTATTCTAATTTAGTAGGCCTGGGGTGAGATCTGAGAATCTGCATTTCCACCAACCACCCAGGTGATATTAGTGGAGCTGGTTTATGGGCTTTTTTAAAGGTAGCACTGCTTTATACTATACCAATGCACCTCTTTGTACCTGTTTCCTGATCTCCAAAAGAGAGATGACAATAACTGGCTTTCTTTATCTCTCAGAATTACTACTAGGGTTGTGGTGATTTAAAAAAAGCTACAAACACTTTGCAGGTCCTCCCATAAAGAGAAACAGTCTATTTCCTTGTCTCTTGGATCTGGGCTGGCTTGATGACTTGCTCAGACAAATAAGATATGGTAAAAAGTGACATGTGACTTTCAAGCAAGACGACCATAGTGACCTTAGTTTCTACTCTTGCCTTAATGGAATCCTGAAGCCACCATGTGAAGAAGCCCAGTCTAAAACTGGTGGTGACAGGGACCCTGCTGATAATCCAGACCTCAGCGAGGCTATCCAGGATCAGCCTGTCAGCTAAATGAAGCCACATAAGTGAGCCCATGAGAGATCAGCAGAAGAACTGCCCCATCCACCTACAGGATTATAAGAAATTATAAATTGTTGTGTTTGAGGTGCTTTGTTATGCAGCAATAGAGAACTCAAATGGGGATAAAATAGATAATGATTATGAAAATATTTTGAAATTACAGTAATGCCTCTGCAAATTCTCTAAGAATAAAGCTTTTCCATAATAAATAATAAAATGAGCTGTACTAAAAATTAACAAAGCAGATAAAAGATTTAAAATCAAGCAATGAGAATAAACATTGAATAAAAATGAAGACATACTAATAAAAATAGATAAATGAGCAAATGAATAGGAGAGGAGAGGATTTTTTTCTGCCCACCAATAAATGTAGAGGGAGTAGTGTAGTTGGAAAAAAAAATCAGCACATTGCAACTGTATGGTGAAGATTGATTAGAGCAAGAGTCATCAGTGGATGCTAATCTGGGGGGGAAAGTTTGATGAAGATGATGCTTGGTCTCAATAAGTCTTCACAGACTGTTATTCATTGCAAAAGGAAAATCCTTAATCACCCAGTAGGAAAATCATACAATACCATGACTGGGTAATAAAAAAATTAATATTAAAATTGCCAAAGAAAGTTGAGATACTGTGTATTTCTAGATGTGATACCATGAGAAGGACACATCCCTACTCATGAGGAAACATTAGAGAAACTTCAAATTGAGGGATAGCTTATAAAATAACAAGCTTATGTTTTTTAAAAATTAAAATGTCATGAAAGATATAGAAAGATTGAGAAATTGCTCCAGATTAAAGGAGACTACAGATACATGACAGCTAAATACAATACATGATTCTTGGCTGGATTCTGTGCTTAAGGGGGAAGATGCTATAAGAGACATTATTGGGACAATTAAAAAGATTGGAAATATATACTGCAGATTAGATAAAAGTCTTGTGTTGATATTAAATTCCCTGAACTCCATTATTGTACTGTGGCTGTAGGAATATTCCTGGCTATAGGAACTGAACATTGAAATATTAAAGAGTTAATGGTCATGATGTACACATTCTACTTTCAAACAGTTTAGAAAAAATAAATTACACACATGCACATATATAAGACAGACAATGAGCAAGTGAGTGAGCATGCAAGAGAGAGATGATAAAGCAAAAAAGCAAATGTGGCAAAATGTTAAAAATGTGTGAATCTTGATAAAGTGTATATGAGAGTTCTTTAAGCTCTTCTTGCAACTTTTCTGTGCATTTGAAATTATTTCAAAATAAAAAGTTATAAAAAAGTATATAAGTGAAAATACATAGATATATTTTAGGTGAACATATTTTTCATTTCCAAGTGAAGATGAACTTCGTGAGCCTTATAAAAGGCAGAAATCATAAAGTAAATTATTGATAGATTTACCACATTAAAAAAAAGCTGTAAAATCAGCAAAATTAAATGACAAAATACAGGTTAGGGAAATATTTGTAAGAGAAATGACATAAAAATAATTTCCTCTCTCTCTATTTTTATTTTGGTGGGGAGAGAGAGGGGAGAGAGACAGAGACAGAGTGGTGGGAAGGAGAGGGACAGAGGGCGAGGGAGAGAGTATCTTGAGCAGGCTCCATGCCCAGCAAGAGGGTCAGAAATCACCAGCAAGAGGGTCAGAAATAATCAGCAAGAGGGTCAGAATTCAAGGTCACAGTCTGGGGGAAGAAGGTGGAGCCACTCTAGTGTCTACTCTGGGCATCCAGTACAGCATGGCCAGTGCAGTCAGGTGAGGCAGTGGGTTGGGAGGCTTTTGTTGGACTTATTTCCACTCCTTTTTCAGAACATGAAAGAGAATGTCTTGCAGCAGCTGCTACTATTTGTGGAATGCTTCCGATGTGCTAGATTCTGTGCCATTCACTTCACCTGGGCTACCTTATCTTCTTGAGCCCTTTCTATCATCCTTTGAGGTGTGATTGCTGAAGATCACACAAGTTATAACAGAAGTAAGGATGAGAAACTGGTACCTGAGCCAGAACTCGAGGGCATTCTTGCCTGTTTCTAGTTGGATCTGCCCAGAATCCTGGCTCTTCCAGGTCATTGGATCTGAGGCCTTCATTAATTATCCTTAGGACAAGCTGTAGGTAAAGCTGGCAAATAAAGCTGGAGGGTTCTGTTTCTCCTGGTGTCACTTTTCTCCCCTCTGAGGAAGGAAGAATCCGAGCAAAAAATAATTAGTATCAGAAAGGTCTCCATTTAGGGGCACCTGGGTGGCTCAGTCGTTAAGCGTCTGCCTTTGGGCGTGATCCCGGCATTCTGGGATTAAGGCCCACGTCAGGCTCCTCCGCTGGGAGCCTGCTTCTTCCTTTCCCACTCCCCCTGCTTGTGTTCCCTCTCTCGCTGGCTGTCTCTCTCTCTGTTGAATGAATAAATAAAATCTTTAAAAAAAAAAAAAAAAAAAAAAAAGAAAGGTCTCCATTTAGCCTGGCCCTTGCCTGGAAACTAAGGGCCTGGTGCTTTCACTCCTAGGAAACTGGCCTTCCTCTCCTCTCCTGGGTACTGGGAAAAAGCCTTTCAACAAGTTTTCTCTTTCCTCTTGGGTCATGCCACCTCTACTGCCTAGCATTTTCCACAGTCAATTGGAAAGATGTCAGTCCCCACCTGGAGGGCAAGGCAAGGCAAGGCCAGGAAGCCACTGGGATGGCTTTTATCCCTTTGACCTGCCTCTCCCCTCCTTCCTTTATCATCAGCACCATAAAGGGTAGTGCAGGGGGTGGCTAGAGGGGTATGGAGTAGCCACAGGGTCTCAATTTCTGCTCAAATTTTTTCATTCTCAGATGAAAAGAGGAGGACGAAGACTAAAATAGGAGAGTGGCCATTCTTGGGGATGAGTGGCTTTGCCTGTTTTTAAAGCCGTTGCGTTTCTTTATGGAAGAAGAGAAGCCAGCTATTGCTTTAAAACTGGTTCTCGTTAGCAGGAAACTTTGGCCTCATCTCTGAGCCTAGGTTTAGCTCCTGAATGGGTAGTAGGTAACCCTGAATGAGTCTGTAAATGAACATCTTGTTGGGCATGAGGAGCTATGGGAGGATTAAGTGGGAGCAGTACGTAAAGCAGCCAGTCTAGTAGAGAGTGAGCAGCACTGGGGCCTGAGTGTCAGAAATGGGGCAACACTGGCTTTTTACAGAATCCTGTTTTGTGCTCTTTATCTTTTTGCTTAATAATTTTTCCAAAGGCAGTATAAGTGTTGATGATTGTTAGTGCTAGATAATGTTCATTAGAACATCTTCTCTGTTTTTTAAAAAAATACATTTAAATTTTTCCAGAATAAAGCATTTTTTAAGCAATTTAAAAATAGAAATACAAACAAGACTACTCAAAAAAATAAAGGAAAATACTAAACAGTATTAAAAATTTACCCTTATAAGTAATATAAAAATGCAAATGGGAAAAAAGAGCAAATGGGAAAAAAGATGCCTTTTCACTTATGAAATCAGTAAAGATATAAAATGATAATATTCAATGCTGTCAGGGATGTAGCATTTGAGTGCTATGCTGATAACTGACAATTTGTACAATGTGGAAAGCACATATCAAAAATTTTAAATACGTTCTTATTCTTGATTCAGTAATTAAATCCTATGAATTCATCCCATGGAAAGAATCAAAGCAATTATTTATATCCAAAGATGTTCTTTGTAGCATTGTTTATGTTATTGAAAATCTGGATAGTCCAACAAAAAGTTAAGTAAATTAGGTTGCACATGATGTTTGTAAAAGTTTTCAATAATATGGGGAAATTCTTATAATACATAAAGCAAAATGAACGCATACACCTAAAAGACTAAATGGCAATAAAATAAAATACTAACAGTGATACACTAGTCAGGGTCCTAGTAGGACACAGATGACACACTCAATAGAGTTTAGCTGAACAAAGTCTAAAGAGGGATGATTTATAGAAGTGTGGGCAGGATTAAGGAGCCATCCAGGGACTTAGCAACAGAGGGTAGTGTGGCCAGCCTTAGTCCCCAGGTGGGCAAAAGCAGGGAACAGTAACCAGAGCTGAAGGTGGGAAAGATACTAAACTAGCTCTATTCCTATCCTGTGATCTCCTATCCCTGATAATGTTGTCCTCAGTGATCAGCCTTCTGGCACATGGAGCAGGGCAGAAAACTATGGAGAGTGGATCTAGAGGTGCAAACAAATTAACCAGCACAATATTGTCTCTGGTTGGAGGACTATGGCTGTTTATTATTTTCTTTTTATCTGCTAGCTTATAAAACTCCTCACCTGGGTGTGATCATCCCCTGCCCACAGAAGAAGTTTGGAAACAAAAGGCATACAGTTTACATATTATGTTTTTTTACTCAAGCTATCATAGTTAAAACAATTTAAAATTTGTATTAAGAAGCATTGCTTATATTTTTCCAAATTATTTGTTATAATGTTCTTCAGCAATTAATCTCTCCCTCACCATGACTCCTCTTTTCTGATTTTCTGTATTGTTCTGCTTTTTCCTACATTATTTGTGTATTTATTAAGTACACTTACAACAAAAAAACCTCACAGGACTGTTTATGAATAGCTGTGACTGCATAAGAGCAGCAGCAAAACTAACAGCTTTGATTTGGTCAAGGACAATCAAGAGAAAGGCAGGTCACTTCCTGTTACCACCACACCTGGGGAAATACAGTTCTCGGAATGTCTATGGCTGTTGTAGAAGTAGAGAAAGATTCAACGTTGGTGGGAATACTGCTTTCCTACTTTTAGAACCACTATGACTATAATGCTTGTTTTGTCTAGAACCGCCATTCAAACTGGCCAAATGTTCATGCACCTATAATTTGGGAGTGCAACTATAAGATAAAACATCTAAATTCATTCTGTTGAGTTTAAGAACATAATACTTGAATACTTTTATTTGAAATATGTTGATTTTATAGAAAGTAACTGGTGTGAAGCACTGACTATATTTTAAAATATGTCTTTTATTGAAAAAAATTTCTTCACAAGCCCTGGTATTAATTTAATCAGGTAAATCTGATTTTTATTGTAGACATTTTGTGTTTGAAAAGCAGTCATATTTGAGGTGTATAACGATATATCATTTTGGCCTTGACAAGCTAATATGAAAAAAAAAAGATTTTAAAAGAAAAAAGGTATTTTACTCAGAATTTTGAATAACTTTTTAAAGTATAATTTGAAATGATTAAAACAACTCATTACCTGCTAAAAGGCTTGGGTCATGTGTATTTTGACTTAAATTATTTTGCACATTGACGTTGATTTTGATCATTTGCTCACTATCAAGGCTTCTCTGTGGATATTAGCAGCAAAGCCATTAACAACCCAGATTTCAATTCAGAATGTTAAAATTCATTGAAACATTGTATGTGCATTTGGTGCATTGAGAAGTTCAGTCACGATCAACCTGTCATGGCTTATCTCTGGAGAAGCACTAATCTTCTCAAATGCTTTGGCCCGTTTGAGCGTTAGGAACCTGGATTCCAAACTCCCTTTGAACTCATCTTTCTAGGTTTTAGTTCTATGTAATCGGGTATGGTTTTGAAAATATCGTCTTGGAGTAAATTAGCTAAAAGAGATGCTGATTTCTTCCCTTTTCATATTTTCATGCATCACATGTATTAATTATGACTTTTTCATTCAACTAACTCTAATCAATAACTTCAGTAAGTGTGCTGGCATAGTGTGCTTATCGATCAACTCAATTAATTGACAAAATACTTTTTTTAGACCAAACATGTAATTAATAGCCATAACTTATGTGTTAGCTGATAAACATGCAAACTAAATCAGAATAAATCAAATGACTCATCTGACTTCCACAAAAAAAAAAGTGAAATTGCTCCATTATCAACATATTTAAAAGGTAAAAATTTAGCATTGCATTTTTATAAATAAGTAATAGAAACCTATAATAAGAATGAAGCTGCTGATTTAGGACAATGGCTTGAGTTAAGGATAAACCAGATGAAGAATGAGCCCAGTTTTTTATATATATATAATATTATATGATATGATATAAATTACTGCCTTTTTCCCTTTACTAAATATTAAGAACACCAGACTTTGACATTTGCAAAAGAGACCAAAGCTGGAGCCTGTACCTGAGAATGCCCATATATCACAAACATGTACAAAATGCATTTATTAAGGAACATATCATGGGAATCTCTGCCACCAGGGTCCAGTGCTTAACAATAGCATAGCAAATTCCATTAGGTTTCAAGGCTGAAAATAATCATCTGTGGCTTGATGCTCCACCTCTGGGCTTAAGGATGCCCTCTGAATCCATGGCTTTACCCTTCATTTCCTTCTAGCTATGTCTGTTTAATCCAGGTTGGCAGTGTTTCTGCTGGTATAACATTTTCAAAAACCTTGTTGGTCTTTTGTTCACTTCATGGAGAACCAATATATCACACAAGAGGGTCTTCCAGAGATCTTTCCTGGATAACCCATCTTCATTCTGGACTTCTTCTGAGATGGTTGCTTGAATCCATGAGTTGTATGTCTAATATCTTTAGCAAAAGTTTGTCTAGGTACACCATTGGTGTTCTCTCCAGGGGACCCTTTCTCATCTTTTGCTCTGCGGATAGGTTGAGAATTTTCTAAATCATCAAGTGTTGGTACCTTTTGTTTAACAGTTCCTTCTTCAATATATCTTTTTCCTCTTGCATTTTACAATAAGCAGTAAGGAGAAACCAGGCTGCAATTTTCACGCTTTGCTTGGAAATCTCCTTAGCTAAATATCCAAGTTCATTGCTTACAAGTACTACTTTCCATTAACACTAGAACAAAAATCAGCTAAGTTTTCTGCCACTTTATGTTAATAAAGATCATCTGCCGCTATGTGTTATATGTATCATCTTTCCTCCAGTGTCCAACAACATGTCTTCATTTCCTTCAATGACTTTATCAAATCACCTTGAATGTCCATCTTTCTACTAACCATCTCTTCAGGCAATCTAAGCTTTTTCTATTATGCATTTCAAAAGTCTTCTAGTCTCTATCCATGACCCAATTCCAAAGCCACTTCCACATTTTTAGGTTTCTGTTATAGCAGTACCCACTTCTCAGTACCAGATATGTATTAGCTTTCTAGGGCTCTGTAACAAAGTACTATAAACTCGGTAGCTTCAAACAACAGAAATTTATTCTCTCACAGTAGTGGAGGCTAGAAGTACAAATCAAGGTGTCAGCAGGGCTGCACTCCCTCTGAAGGGAGCCCCTTCCTTGCCTTTTCCCTAGCTTTTGGTGTTTGCCAGCAACCTCTGGCATTTCTTACTTATGGCAGCACTCAATGTCTGCTTTTGGCATCATATGGCTTTCTTTCTTATGTCTCTTCACATGGCCTTCTTATAAGGACACCAGTCACTGGATTTAGGACCCACCCTAATCCAGCATGATTATTTTAACTAATTATATCTGTAAAGACTATCTCCAAATAAGATCATGTTCTGAGATTCTGGGTGGATATGAATTTTGATGGGGTGCTCTTCAACCCAGAGGACCTCAAACATGTTAAACCGCCTAACAATGCACAAAATCAAAACTGTTCATTGTAGTCCAATTAGCAGTAAAGTAAATTAATAGTCATTGAGTGTCATAGATACTTATGAGGGAAATTAATTCAATGTTCCTAAGGAAAAGTAAATTTCACATGTGTTGTTCAGTTTACTTCACCTTTAGGATTATATTTTTAACCTCCTAGGTGGGCCATTTTCTTAATCTACTGTAGAAAGACTCAATCTGGGAAAAAAAAAAAAGAAGGCAAAGTTATTTTTTAATTTTTGGTTTTGTTTTATTTTGATTTATTTCTTTCACTCTCCTCTGTTTCCTGACCATCTCTCCTCTCTTTCAGTGGTTGTCATATTTATGATTCTCCAACCCCTTTTTAAGTAGTTTTTTCATATTTGGGAAAATTCTTAACCTGTTGCCTACCTAAATTAGAATTCCTAGATCCCTTGCCAATTCTCCAACAGTGAACCAGATATCCCAGCCAGGCAAGGAAAAAGTAGGTATGTAAGCTGGAAAGGGAAAAGTAAAGTTGTCTATTCACAGATGACATGATCGTCTATATTGAAAACTATGGAATTGACTAAAAAGCTACTAGAACTAATAAGGAAATTTAGAAACACTGGAGAATTCAAGGTCAATATACAAAAACCAATTGTATTTCTATATACTAGCAGTAAACAATCAGAAATAGAAATAAAAATAAAAATAAATATCAACACCAAAATAAAAAATGAAATAAAAACAATACCAACACCAAAGATATGGAATGCTTAGGGATAAATTTGCCAAAATTTGTACAAGACACGTACACTGAAAACTACAAAACATTGTTGAGAGAAATTAAAGAAAGCCTAAATCAATAGAGAGGTGTACTGTATTCATGACATCTTGAGATGTCATTTCACATTTGACCCAAGTTGATCCATATATTCAGGAATCAGAATTAAAATCCCAGCACACTTTCATACAAATTGACAAGCTGATTCTGAAATTTTATGGACATGCAAAGGACCTAGAATAGCTATACAAACATACACACATGCATACATACCATGAAAAAGAAGAAAGTTGGAGTGTAATACCATCTGATTTCAGGAGTTATTATTATAAAGCTACAATAATCAAGACAGTGTGGTACTGGTATGAAGACAGACATATAATTCAATGGAACAGAGTAGAGATTCTACAGATAGACCTAAATAGGTTTGGTCAAATAATTTTTGACAAATATGCTAAGAAACTTCAATGGGGAAAGGATTATTTTCTCAACAAACGGTGCTAGAATAATTGGATAGTTTATGCAAAAGAATGAACCTCTACCCTGATCTCACACCATAAACAAAAATTAATTCAAAACGGATCATAAATCTAAATATAAGAGGTAAAAACTATAAAACTCCTAGATGAAAACAATGGAAAATATGTTAGTTTGGCAAAGATTTCATAAATACTATACAAAAAACACAAACTACAAATGAAAAACAATTAAGAACTTTTACTCTTTGAAAGACAATGCTAGGAAAATGAAGACCGAAGCCATAGGAGAAAATATTTGCAAAACATTTATCTGACAAAGGACTTGTATTAAGAACATATAAAGAAAAGTTACAACTTAATTATATTAAGACCAACAGCTCAATTAAAAATGGCAAAGGATTTGAACAGATACTTCATCAAAGAATATATAGGAATGGAAATTAAGCACACAAAAATATGCTCAACATTACTAATCAATTTGGAAATGCAAATTAAAACTATAATAAGCACCCAGTAAAATGGTTAAAATTAATAAGACTGACCATGGCAGCAGTTGACGAGAAGCTGGAGTTACTAGAACTCTCATAGTATGCTTGTGCTCATGTAAAATGATAGAGCAATTATGGAAAACAAATTTGGCAACTTATTAAAAAGTAGAATATACAACTACTATTTACCCAGCCATTCCACTTCTATGTATTTACCCATGAGAAAAGACAGCATATAACTGTATAATGACTTGCACATGAATATCCATAGGGTCTTTATTTGTAATAGTCCCAAACTGGAAACAAACCCAAATATCCAGCAACAATAAATGGATAAATGTAATATGCTATATCAATTCAATGGAATACTACTATTGAGAAATAAAAAGGAATGAACTATTGATATCAAAATCACATGGATTAATCTCAAAATTATTATGCTGAGGGAAAGAATCCAGACAAAATGAATACATATGATTCCATTTATATAAAATTCTGGAAAATGAAAACTAAAGCAAGAGAAAATCGTTCCATAATTGCCTGGGACAGGGAAATATGAGGGAGGTGGAATGGCTTACACATGGTATGTAGAAACTTTTAGAGGCTAGGGATGGATTCATGTTTTTATGGTAATGATTTCATAGGTATATAAATATGTCAAAACATATCAAATTATACACCTCAACTATGTGCAGTTTACTGCATTATCAATTATGACTTACTAAAGCTGAAAAAAATTACAAAACCAAAGGAAAAAATTAAAAAAAGAAAGTTTAAAAGGGACAAGAAGAGTATTTCAACTTTTTGTTAAAGATGAGAGCTGAGATAATGTTTGCATTCATGATTTCATACTTGTAAAGCAAAAATTAGTTATCTCTTTAGAAAAATTGGAATTTGCTTTTTTCTCTTTTGTTTTGGAGAGAGAGGAATTCTTAACCTATTTAGCTAAACATTTAATCAACAGGCTAAAAGACATTTATGTAGTCTGTACCTCCCTTCATTTAAAATTTTTTTTCATTGCTTTATGTGGCAATCTTTATTTGGATTAAAATAGAGTCATGGGGGTGGGGTATTCACTACTTACAGTAGAAAGGGAGAAGACAGAAAGTAAGAAAGCCAAGACATTGCTATTTCTTGATATGAGGTCCTACTCAGTGCTCAACCTCTGTCCTAATCTCAGGGCGGAAGAGGAACAAAAGAAATTCCAGTTGCATGTCTCCTGAGAGAAGATAGAACTGAGAGAAGGTCAGGTCAGCTTGTATCTGGATCAGGAGGGTGCAGCCATTTGAATGTACATTAAATGAAGACCAGGCAGGAATGAGGAGTCTTGGGGAGGCAGCCTGGCCAACTTGGGCCCAGACATATCTCATGCCCCACCTCCAACAGCATCGGTACTTCATAACCTGCCTAGAATCTACACACAGTCCTCTGTGGAGTGGGGGAATGGGTAAAAAACCTGACTGATTAAATTTAGTTTCTGATAAAATGAGAGCTAAAAATAGAAATTTTAGAAAAATAATAGTGTTCAGATCTGAGATTATGTTTTGACATATATAATCACTACTACTTAATTAATTAATTGCTGGTAATAATTATATAATATCAGTTTCCACATTCAAGAAGCTCTAATAAAGAAGATAAGCAAACAAATAGTTAACTATAATATGTGAAGTGTTTTATAGGTAAATATTCAAGATGATATAATAACACAGAGTGGGAGTGGGGAGCACAACTTGAGCTCTGTTTTGAAGGACAAAAACCAGTTAACCACAGATGGTATGGGGAAATGGTGAGTTCTCTTTTGGCCTTGTTGCATCTGAGGAATGATTTTTGTTTGTTTAAGATCAAGGAAACTTTGGGGCACCTGGGTGGCTCAGTCATTAAGTGTCTGCCTTCGGCTCAGGTCATGATCCCAGCGTTCTGGGATCGAGCCCCGCATCGGGCCCCCTGCTCAGCAGGAAGCCTGCTTCTCTCTCTCCCACTCCCCCTGCTTGTGTTCCCTCTCTCGCTGGCTGTCTCTCTCTCTGTCAAACAAATAAATAAAATCTAAAAAAAAAAAAAAAAAGAAAGATCAAGGAAACTTGGACAGGTCTGTAGGTTAAGAGGAATGAGGTGGCAGAGAAGTAGAGGATGAGGAGAATGGCTACAAATGATGGTCTGGGAGCCCTGAGGAAGCAGAGAGCAAAGGGACACAGATCAAGGGCCCAGAACTTTGCCTTGGCCAGAAATAAGGAAGGTGAGAAGGAGACAAAGATAGTAATAGTGAAAATACATATGCATATGAGAAGAATTGAGTAAAGTTAAGAGCACTAATGCTTGATGCCTTCTATTTTATGTGAGAAATAAAAGTTAAAGGTCATTTTTTGAGGGGAAGAGAGACAGACCAAGATTTTAAGGAGGGGAGTTAACTGGCCAGATTTGTATTTTAAAACACTCTCTCTGGTAGAAATTCAAGGAGTGAATTAAAGAGAGATAGAAAAGACTGAAGCTGAGAGACCCATTAAGGATAATTGGAGTCATTCAGGGGAAAAAAATCATGAAGACCTGAATTAAGACAGTGACAGAAGGGAATAAAAGGAATGGGTTTCCACAGGTATTTATAACTAAATTATTCTAAGAAGTGACTGTTTATACACCAGTAGTGAAGGAAAGAGAAGAAAGGAGGATACCGAGGTCTGAAAATTTGGCTTATCTGAAACTTCAGCAAGAAGAAGGAGAGGTTTATGGGAGATGATAATGAGCTTAACCTTGAATATACTGAAATATAAAGACATTGATAAGGTTGTGGATTTGGACAGAAATTGATGTAGATCTAGAAGGCAGTTGGATCCGTGGATCTAGAGTTTAAAAGAGGTGGTCTGACCTAGACAGAGAAAGTAAGGAGAAATGTGTTCCAGGAGAGTGGTGGTTGAAACAGTGGGTATAAATGAGATCAACTTATATATATGAGTATGTGAAAAAGAGATTTCATGGCTTTGTTTTTAATCTATTCCTGTAATTCACCAATTTGATAACCCCACACTGTCTTCAGTGATTCCTAAATATGTATCCTACATTCACACTTTGAGTCAACACTATTTTATCTCATTTAATGTTCATAGAAGTCAGGGAAGTCCCTGAAAAGCCCACACAGGCCATGGAACTAAGATCCACTGTAAACATGGCATGTTCTGTTATTGTGAATTCATTAGTGATAGTTGTACAGTGAAGGCTTTAAGACTACCAAATGAATATCTCTTTAGTAGCAGAAAGCCTACTAAGTTAAGAGCGAGCATCACCCTTTGTCAGTTCTGATACTAGTTACAGCATAGTGGACAAATTTACACAATTTCTTGTTACCAATTTTAATACTCTCATTATGAATATGGTACAACGTCTCAGTTTGCACTTTAAAACCATCTTACATACGGAGATACATATACATGTGAAATTACCAAAAATGCCTTTAGCCCATTTTAATGCATCTATTACAATGCACAAAATGAATATATTTCCATTTCTCCCTACAGAAAGGCGAACAGTCTTTTTCTTGTAGTATCTCATAAATGACCTTAGTACTGACCCAAATATAACCTACTAATTACCCTCTGTGTACCTTCCAAGCCCTGATTAGTTGTATTTAGCATTTGTGTGAGACTGATTCTACTCTGGAAATCTTCCGTATAGCTTGTAATTCCCGGTGGAAAAAAAAATTGCTGTGACCTATACAGTTGGAGAAAAGAAAACACAGCTACACTCTTCCAAAAGCAGAACAAAGCAATGAAATAACATACCTTTCACAAGGGACTTGGTGTTATCTGAAACCCTATAATCCACATCCCATTCTGCTTCTTCAATAGGTTGGATGATTTCAGTGGGCGGGTTGGAGAACTAATCAATTTTGAAACAGCATCTGCAAAAATAGATAATGTTCATCTAAAGGGCAACCTAGTCATAAAGCCCCACAGAGATGAGTAAATAAACACACATCTTTGTATAAAGGGGATCCCCTAGATGGAATTGCAATGCAGTATTGGCAACATGGTATTCCATCAATACCATCAAAGTAATTTATCAAGCACCAACATTAGGAGGATGAACTATGTGATTAAACTGACATGGTTTCTGAACTCCTAGAATTTATAATGTATTCTAACTCCTGCACCCATAATGGAACACGTAAAAACCTAAGGCTCATTTGGTCCTAATCTTTTCTCCCAAATTTCTTTTTCTCTTGTGCTTCCCATGCTAGTGAAGGAATTCAAAGCATCCAAAATTCCTGTCACTCCCTGTAGCCAATCCATTTTTAAGGCTTATTGGTTCAACCTCCCAGTTATGCCTTGAACCATCCATTACCCTTTCCTTTATCTATAGCCATGAGCCTTTTTGCTCAAAATATTGCAATATTAGTTGCCTTCTCCTGCCTATCCCCCACACTGCCACTGGAGTGATCTAACTTTCAAATCTTGGTATATCACTTGTCTGCTCAAAATCCACAAATGCCTCCAATCATCTATCATCTATTTCTATTGATACTCTAACTCTTCTTTTAAACCTCAAGTACAATCTTACTGTAACATATTCTTAGACTTAGTCAACTACTCATTTACTATATATTTATTTTTAAGATTTATTTATTTATTTATTTTGAGGGGGACAGAGGGAGAGAATCTCAAGCAGACTTTGTGTTGAGAACTGAGCCTGACGTGGGACTTTATCACATGACCCTGAGATCATGACCTGAGCTGAAATCAAGAGTCAGATGCTTAACTGACTGAGCCACCCAGGAGCACCACTCAATTAATATTTATTAAGCACAAACTTCATATCATGTGTGGGGATAGCACTGGAAATAGAGCAGTGATATAATCCTAGCCTTGTAAATTTACAGTGAGTGGTAGGAAAGACAATGAAATAACAATGAAGTATGATAAATATGGTGAAGAACTAATTTGCATACACATAATAAGAAGAGAGAGCTCCAGGGATCCCCAATATTTTATGGTGTGGGTAGAGGAAGAAAGGTCTTCAAAGAACTGGCCAATAAAGTGGGAAAGAATGTGTCATCTTGGAAAGCCAAAGGAAGAGAGTGTTTTGAAAAGAAAGAAAAATTAAAGGTATCAGATCTTGCCAGAGGTCAAGCATATAAGGACTGAAGATTACCTTGGAATTTAGCAGAGAAACTTGAGAGCAACTTTGGTGGAGTGGTGGCTGCATAAAGTTACCAAAGAGTGAGTTGAGGAGAAAGAGGTAAAGAAATGGAAACAGCAAATGTCAAAATTTGACTGGATGGAGAGAGGGGATTTGGTTAATTGGGAGGGAATTGAGGGCTGAAGGAGACTCCCCCAAAAAGTTCCATACAATTTCTCCATGAGTATCTCCATAATAAAAGCAATTATCATCATATATAATATTGTTTGGTTTTCTATCCCAGCACTAAAAGGCAAGACACACATTCTTCCATCTTTATATCTCCAGCTCCTGATGCAGGTTTAGGTACAAATAAGCACTCTAAATATTGGTTTAATGGCTGAATGACTAATTGAGTGCTCTGCTCTAATCCAAATATGAGATTCATTCTTCAATTCTCATCTTCTTTGAATTGTCTCCACATTTCTGTCAATTTCCCTTCCTGACATAATTATAGCCACAAGAATCCTGCAAGCTTCAGGTCATTTGACCCTTGCTCTGTCCTGTGTATGCTCCTTCTCTAAGAGCTCAACTCACACAGTTTGAGCAGCTGAATCCCAAATCTACCCCTCAACCCTGTAATTTTACCTTTCTAGATGACTTCAGGGTCTTTGATGCTTGACTGCTTCCCCAACACCTGGAACTTAACACATGTGCAATTGCGCTCATTACTATTCTCCCCTTTAAGTTAGCCAATATATTTTTCCAACTTTGCTAAGACTTTTTACCTATAGAAATAGTTCGGTTGTTCTGAATGTTGTGCTCCAATCGTTGCTTGCTCGGATGGGTTATACATGGCTAGATCCAAGCACAGACATTCCATCCTCAAACAGGGCAGCCTTCTACTATACGAAAATAATAGGCTAATACTTTATTTTATGTTCCATCAACACTGTATACTACATGTTTGCTTGACAAATC
This sequence comes from Ursus arctos, assembly GCF_023065955.2. Classification (NCBI taxonomy): domain Eukaryota; kingdom Metazoa; phylum Chordata; class Mammalia; order Carnivora; family Ursidae; genus Ursus; species Ursus arctos. The sequence continues at coordinate 11,837,987 of NW_026623053.1, read as the reverse complement.
ACAATTCTGGATTCCTAGCCTAGTGTTTCACCTATGGAGCAGAAAAGCTGTTGACATGGTTATCTATCATAAAATAACACACCAAGAGCAACATTAGATTATTTGTGGTTTTTGTTTGTTTTCGATTTTTTACTTTTCCTAGTCTTCAAACTGGACTGGTTAAGGTCTTAGAGTCATGGGCTAAAACTAAACAGTCTTAACATATAGACACCCTGAATCATAATATTTTTGTAAAAATTTAGATAGTGGAAATTTTCTCTGGAGAAAGCAGTTAAAAATATTCAGCAGGAATATTAGTTTCTTATTCATGTGACACTACTTCTTAATGAGCAAGGCATAGTCCCTCTATATTAGATAACATAAAGGTAGGCAATGTTTCACACACAGATAATATGATTTTTATCAGGATAATCTAACGTAATCTAGAATCCATCATTTTATTTTATTTTAGCTAAATGTTAACTGAAAGAAGAATTTTAACTATAATTATATAATTATCCTAAAACTTAAGATATTCTTTTAAAGGTTTCCTCATTTAGTTACTGTGGTATATGTATATTTTGCAGATAATTCATATTTAGAATAATCATTGCTCAATGGGGTCCTTGTTGATACTTAGTTTAAGTTTACATGTATTTACATTTTTCAGCCTACTCTGACCAACTCCATTTAGAAAAAATTCTTCTTGGGGCACCTGTGTGGCTTAGTTGGTTAAGTGTCTGCCTTCACCTCAAGTCATGATCACAGGGTCCTGGGATTGATATCTGCATCGGGCCCCCTGCTCAGTAGGGAGTCTGCTTCTCTCTTTCCCGCTGCCCCTCCCCCTGCTTGTGTTCTCCCTCTCTCAAATAAATAAGTAAAAATCTTAAAAAAAAAAAGAAGAAGAAGAAAAAAAACTCTTCTGTGCTGGTTATCTTCTGGGACCAAGATAGAGTTTGAAATACAAAAGATACACCTGTGAAAGATAAAAGGGACCTGGGTATAGGCCAAGTTTGAGTGTACTATATAAAAGAAAGAGGACATGGCAGTTTCCAGATCAAAGAATTTGGGGAGAAGGAGCAGTAAAGATTATGCAGGGGCCAAAGTTACCCCTTGGCAGCCTTTGACTTAGGCACAGAGTGGTTGTTCAGTTAATACTAGTTCATTTGAAACTTAGTTGACCAACAGCAGAGTTAAACATATGCAAGGTTATATGCAGTCTCTGCTGTATCATAAAGCGCTTTTGAACACTCTCAACTTAAAGAAGGCAATCTGAGGCACAGTTCTTGGATAGAGCCAGGAACAGAGCCCGGAGCTCTCGCCCTCCAGTTGGTGATCCTAACCCAGTGCATTCATTCTCCTCCTCTTCTCCCTGCTCCAAGCTTGATATGTGTTGAATACACTCAGTAGTTCTCAACATGTTTTTTCCTTACAGTTCTTTATTAGCAACATTCATTTAGGTTTTGGACTCCTGTCAAATGTAATGTGAATGGAGTCCAGATGCCTTTTCTGAACTCAACAGAACAAGAGGAGAGTCACAGAGCCCATCTTGCCACAATCAAAACTAGTGCTTACAACAACACCCACTGTTGGTGACAGGCTGTGTGGAGCAGGGCCAGTGCTGATCTAGCAGTATATGCCAGCTCAATGAGTCAGAAAAATGTTTCAGATGTGCCAGGTTGTTCAGAAATTCCCATCAGTTCCTGGGCAGAATAATTGCTGTGTTCCCCAAGAGCAAGGAATCAAGATGAGAAGAAGCAACATCCCTAGGATGGCGTAGGTCATTTACATCCCTTGCTGGCAGCAGAGGACCACTGCTTTTAAAATGGTACCACAGACTTGCATGAAGGGCTGCAAAGACTGGGGTTGCTAGCAGCAATTCAAAAACGCAAGGATAGAGGAAGAAGCAATTGTGGGAAAGATTTCAACATGGACAAAAGGATTAACAGCAAAAAGATGCAGGGTGTAGGGGGACGGATGATTATCGTTTGCTGTGGGTTTAGCAACACTGACATGTTTTTATGAATATTTACAGGAACATTTGGAAGCTGTGTCTTTTGCCCACACAGCCTCCACCCCCAGCCCTCTTGGTAGGAACTGCACCGTATTTAATGAGGCCGGGGGTGGTAGGAGAACCAGGTCCTCTTTGCCTTCAGGTTGCCAAGACTCCCGGGAGCAAATATAAGTGAAGGAAAGTTAAAACAGAGGAAGCCAGGCCTGGGTTTCTCTGCGTGTAATATGAAACCTGGTGACTAAAGGGAATGAGAAGTCAAAGAAATGGTAGTAAAAAGACATGAAAGGGATGAAGGGAGAATCTCAGAAGAAAGATCCATTTTGATGCCAATGTTCTTGCCCACTACAGTAAAGGAGCTTATCAGCATATCTCCATAAGTTAAACGAATCACTGTAAAATCACATCAGTTCTCAATTCTTATGAGTCCTCAATTCTGACACATTTGCTTCCTCTCCCTCCTGATTTTCCTGCTGTCTGGCATTAGTACACTTCATTCTACCACAACCTCCACCAAAGGAGACTTCTTTCCTCCTTGATTTCCCAAATTTCTATCCCCTTCAGCATTTCTCTAAGTACGTATTAAGGCAGTAGAGATCAGTAGTCAAGAGCACAGGCTCTAAAACTACACTGCCTGCATTCTAATCTGAGACCTAGCACTCTGGGAAAGTTGCCTGGACCCTTTAAAGCTCAATTTCTTCATCTGTAAAATGGAGCTGATGATAGATAAGGTTCATCTTTGGGGATAAATCAAGGAAAGCACTTGGAATGCAGTTGGAATTCAGTAACTGTTAGTGTTATTATTACAAACCATCCTCAACTTCCATACAATAATCATCTCGCATATGACCCATGCTTTCACACATCATACACTGATACTCCCAAAATGCTGAATTTCAAACGTCAGCTGACTCACAATGTTGTCCAGTTAATCAGGACACTTGACTACCAGCTAGTAAGAGACAACAGGAGGTTGCATGTGTGGGGACCTGTGGCAGTATTAACCCTTGAGCTGATGCAAAGCGAACTTTCTGGCAGATCTGTGTTGTCGCTTCCAGTCAGATGCCATAATTACTCACGTAGAAAATCATGATTACAGTTCTTTTTTTTTTTTTTTAAAGATTTTATTTATTTATTTGAGAGAGAGAGTGCGAGCGAGCACGAACAGGGGTTTGGGGCAAAGGGAGAGGGAACAGCAGACTCCCTGCTGGGCAGGGAGCCTAACACAGGGCTCGATCCCGGGACTCTTTTTTTTTTTTTTTTTAAGATTTTATTTATTTGACAGAGATAGAGACAGCCAGCGAGAGAGGGAACACAAGCAGGGGGAGTGGAAGAGGAAGAAGCAGGCTCATAGCGGAAGAGCCTGATGTGGGGCTCGATCCCAGATCGCCGGGATCACGCCCTGAGCCGAAGGCAGACGCTTAACCGCTGTGCCACCCAGGCGCCCCACGATCCCAGGACTCTTGATCCCAGGACCCTGAGATTATAACCTGAGCTGAAGGCAGACGCTTAACCAACTGAGCCACCTAGGTGCCCCTACATTTCTTTTCTAATATAGTTTGTTGTTGTTTATCACAGTGTTAATATTCGCATTATTCTGAAATTTCAGGATGATGTGCTTTCATGTGAGTCTTTTTGTTGTTATTCATTTTGCTGGACACTCAGAGGCAATTTCCATCTTTAGACTTAGTTCAGTTTGGGAAAAGCTTTGTTTTTTTGCAATTTCTACCCCACCATTTTCTCTGTTTCTTTTCGAATTTAGATGCAGACCTCTTCGATCGAGCCTTTAATTTTCTTTCATTTATTTCCTACTATACATTTCTTTGTCATTTTATCCTGGGAGATTTATTTTCTGGGGTGTTTTATTATTTTTGGTGCAATTGTAAATGGGATTGTTTTCTTTGTTTCTCTTTCTGCTGCTTCATTATTAATACATAGAAATTCAATGGATTTCTGTACATTGATTTTGTATCCTGTGACTTTACTGAATTCATTGATCAGTTCTAGTAGTTTTTTGGTGGAGTCTTTGGGTTTTCTACATAGAGTATCATGGCCATCTGCAAATAGTGAAGGTTTTACTTCTTCCTTACCAATACAGATGCCTTTTAATTCTTTTTGTTGTCTGATTATTGTAGCTAGGACTTCTAGTACTTTGTTGAATGAAAGTGGTGAGAGTATTCCTGACCTTCGGGGAAAATCTCTCAGTTTTTCCCCATTGAGTATGATGTTAGCTGTGGCTTTATCATATAAGGCTTTATTATGTTGAGGTATATTCCTTCTAAACCTACTTTGTTAAGGGTTTTTTTTTTTTTTATCATGAATAGATGTTGGGCTTTGACAAATGCTTTTTCTGTGTCATTGAAATGATCATATGGTTTTTATCCTTTCTCTTACGATGTGATGTATCATGTTGATTGATTTGCAAATACAGAATCACCCTTGCAACCCAGGAATAAATTCAACCTGATAGTAGTGAATGATTTTTTTTAAAAGATTTTATTTATTTATTTGAGAGAGAGAGAGAGCACAAGCAGGGGGAGCAGGAAAGGGAGAAGCAGGCTTCCTGCTGAGCAGGGGGCCAGACTCAGGGCTCTATCCCAGGACCCTGGGATCATGACCTGAGCTGAAGGCAGATGCTTAACCAACTGAGCCACTCAGGCAACCCCAGTAGTGAATGATTTTTTAAATGCATTGTTGGATTTGGTTTGCCAATATTCTGCTGAGGATTTTGCACCTATGTTCACCAGATATTGACCTGTAGTTCTTTTTTTGTGGGGTCTTCAACTGGTTTTGGTATCAGGGTAATGCTGGCTTCATAGAATGAATTTGGGAGCTTTCCTTTATCTTCTATTTTTTGGAAAAGTTTGAGAAGAATAGGTATTGACTCTTCCTTACATGTTTGGTAGAATTCCCCTGTGAAGCTGTCTGGTCTGGACCTTTTACTTATTGGGAGTTTTTTGATTACCGATTCGAATTTCATTGCTGATAATTGGTCTGTTCAAATTTTCTATTCCTTCTTGCTTCAGTGTTGGTAGGTTATATGCTTCTAGGAATTTATCCATTTCTTCTAGGTTGTCTAATCTGTTGGCATATAATTTTTCATAATATTCTCTTATAATCATTGTATTTCTGTGATGTCATTTGTTATTTCTCCTCTTTATGATTTTGAGTCCTCTCTCTCTATTTTGGATGAGTGTGGGTAAGGTTCTCAATTTTGTTGATCTTTTCAAAGAAGCAGCTCCTGGTTTCATTGATCTGTTCTATTGTTTTTTTAGTTTCTATATTAATTATTACCGCTCTAATATATATTATTATTTCCTTCCTTCTGCTGATTTTGGGTTTTGTTCATTCTTCTTTTTCTAGCCTTTTTTAGGTGTAAGATTAGGTTTTTTATTTGAGATTTTTCTTGCTTCTTGAGGTAGGCCTGTATTGCTATAAACTTTCCTCTTAGAACTGCTTTTGCTGTATCCTAAAGATTTTGGACCATTATGTTTTTCTTTGTTTCCATGTAATTTTTAATTTCTTCTTTCATTTCTTGTTGACCCATTCATTCTTTAGTAGCATATTATTTAACCTCAATGTATTTGTGCTTTTTCTAGGTTTTTTCCTTGTCGTTGATTTCTAGGTTCATAGCATTGTTGTCAGAAAAGATGCATGGTATAATTTTGATCTTTTTGCATTTGTTGAGCCTTCTTTTGTGGCCTAATACACGACCTATTCTGGAGAATGTTCCATGTGTATTTGAAGAAAATATGTATTCTACTGTTTTAGGATGGAATGTTCTGAATATATCTGCTAAATCCGTCTGGTCCAGTATGTCGTTCAAAGCCACTATATTCTTATTGATTTTCTGTTTGGATGATCTGTTCATTGATATAAGTGGGGTGTAAAGTCCCCTACTATTATTATGTTACTACCAATTGGTTTCTTTATGTTTGTTATTAACTGTTTTATGTATTTGGGTGCTCCACGTTGGGTGCATAAATATTTACAATTGTTATATCTTCTAGTTGAATTGTCCCCTTTATTATTATATAGTGTCCTTCTTTGTTTCTTGTTACGGTTTTGTTTTAAAGTCTATTTTGTCCAGTATAGGTATTGCTACCCAGCTTTCTTTTGATATCCATTTGCATGATAAATGTTTCCCCATCCCCTTACTTTCAATCTATATGTGTCTCTAGGTCTCTTGTAGGCAGTATATATATGGGTCTTGTTTTTAATCCATTCTGTCACCCTATGTCTTTTGACTGGAGTGTTTAATCCATTTAAATTCAAAGTAATTATTGACAGATATGTACTTATTGATATTTTGATGCTTGTTTTGTGGTTGTTTTTGTGGTTCTTCTCTGATCCTTTATTCTTTTATGCTCTTTCATGGTTTGCTGATTTTCTTTAGTGATGTATTTTGATTCATTTTTTGCACACCTATAATTGGTTTTTGATTTGTGGTTACCGTTAGGTTTGTATATAATATCTTCTGCATATAGCAGTCTACATTAAGTTGATTGTCACTTGTTTGAACCTATTCTTTACTCCTTTCCCCCACCCCACATTTTAGATATATGGTGTCATATTTTACATTCTTTTTGTGAATCCCTTGACTGATTTTTATAGATATGCTTATTTTTACTGCTTTTGTGTTTCCTACTTTTCTTACTCTTACTATGGTCTCTCCTTCCACTGAAAGAGTCCCCTTTAACATTTCTTGTAGGGCTGGCTTAGTGGTCATGAATTCCTTTAGGCTTTTACTTGTCTGAGAAAATCTTTATGTCTCCTTCTATTCTGAATTATAGCCTTGCTGGATAGAGTATTTTTGGCTGCAGACTTTTTCCTTTCAGCACTTTGAATATATCACTCCAGTCCCTCTGGCCTGTAAAATTTCTGCTGAAAAATCCATGGATAGATTTATGGGGTTTCCCTTGTATGTAACTGTCTTCTTTTCTAATGCTGCTTTTAAAAGTTCTTTCTTTACCACTACTTTTTGCCATTTTAATTACTATATGTATTGGTGTGGATATCACTGGGTTGATTTTGTTGGAGGATCTCTGTGCCTCCTGGATCTGGATATCTGTTTCCTTTCCCAGTTTAGGGAAGTTTTCAGCTATTGTTTCTTCATAAAATTCCTACCCCCTTTTCTCCCTCTTCTTCTTCTGGGATCCCTATGAAGCAAATAGTATGCTTGATGGAGTCACTGAGTTCCCTAAGTCTATTTTCATTTTGCTTTATTTATTTATTTATTTATTTATTTATTTATTTATTTGACAGAGAGAGAGAGAGAGGCAGTGAGAGAGGGAACACAAGCTGGGGGAGTGGGAGAGGAAGAAGCAGACTTCCCGCTGAGCGGGAAGCCCGATGTGGGGCTCAATCCCAGAACACTGGGATCATGACCTGAGCCGAAGGCAGATGCTTAATGACTGAGCCACCCAGGCGCCCCATGCATAATTTTTTTTTTTCCTCACCAGCTCAGTTTGATTACTTTCCATTACCCTTTCAGGTCACTCATTTGCTCCTCTGCTTCCTCTAGCCTGCTATTTATTCCATGTAGTGTATTTTTTTTTTCAAGATTTTATTTATTTATTTGACAGAGATAGAGACAGCCAGCGAGAGAGGGAACACAAACAGGGGGAGTGGGAGAGGAAGAAACAGGCTCATAGCGGAGGAGCCTGATGTGGGGCTTGATCCCATAATGCCGGGATCACGCCCTGAGCCGAAGGCAGACGCTTAACCACTGTGCCACCCAGGCGCCCCCATCTAGTGTATTTTTAATTTCATTTATTGTGTTCTTCATCTCTGATTGGTTCTTTTTTATCTCTCTGTTAAGGGTCTCACTGATGTCCTCCACTCTTTCCTCCAGTCCAGTGGGTATCTTTATGATCATTACTTTAAATTCTCTATCAGGCATATTACTTATACTCTTTTTGCTTAGGTCTCTTGCTATGGTTTTGTGCTGTTCTTTCATTTGGGACATATTCCTGTATCTCTTAATTTTGTCTAACTCTCTGTGTCTGGTGCTATGTGTTAAAAAAGTTAGGCATGTCTCCTGCTCTTGAAAGTAATGGTCTTATGAAGATGAGATCCTGTAGTGCCCTGTAGTATGGTGTACCCTGTTCACCAGAACCTGGCATTCAGGGGGTGTCTCCTGTGTGAGTTGTGTGCACCCTGCTGTTGTGACCAGGGTACACAGTGGTTCCTTCAGTCCAGTTGTTTTCAGAGGTTCTCTTTGCCTCTTGTGGGCAGTGTTTGGTCCCTGGATGGGATGGGGCATGCAATTTTAACAAGGTGTGCCTCGGCTTCTAGAGGGCCAGCTGCCCCCACAACCACTGGGACCGAGGCTTCGCAAAGCATGCAGATCAGGGAGTAAGGTGTTGGCAAGGTTTGTACAAGTCTTCTGGGGGAGGGGACCCACAGCACTGGGACTGAGGTAAAAGTGACCAGGAAGGGTGGATCTGCCAAAGTGTGAGGGGGCAGGGCCTGGTGTAAGACAGTTAGCGAATGACAGTTCAGTGCTGGTTCCTGTAGGTGACCACGTGTTTATCCTGGGGGTAGAGAAGGGAGATTGTGCCTGCCAGGTCCTTTGTTCCTGGAGAAGCCCCTTAGCAATCCCTACCCCTCCATGATGTGCTTGGAAATGAGTAAACTACTCTCCTTCCTATATGTAACAGGTGTTTTTCAAACTGCCGCTTCTAGGCTGTATCTCCTTGGACTGTTCGTTGTGTTATCTAAGAGTGGGGACTTGGCTTCCTATCACTCTCTGGGCTCTTCCAGATCTGAGCCGCTGATTTTTAAAGTTCCAGGCTTTAAGTCCTGCTGGTTGTAAGAACTCACAAAATTCTTCCCTCTCACTTTCAAAGCCAAATGTTATGGGGACTCACCTTCCCCATGTGGACCCCTTGTTGTGATAATCTGTTTCTCTCCCCTCTCCATGCACCTTGCTCCCCACCACACCTCACATCTCTGCCCTTCCTACCTTCTTCAATGTGACCTCTTCTCTATCTTTAATTGTGGAGTTCGCGCTGCATCTTCAGGTCATTTTCTGAGTTATTTACACTGATGTGTTATCTAGTTGTATCCACGGGACAAGGTGATCTTAGGGTCTGTTTACGCTGCCATCGTCCCAGCCTGATCCTCAGTCCCTTATTATACTTTTGGAATAAGAAAATAAGATATTGGAAGATCAAGCCATTTATGGTGTGGAATGTAAAATGTTTCTAACTCTAGCAAACAGGGAAATTAAATGATCAGGGCAACTTCAATATAATAAATGACATTAACATAAACAACATTTCTATATTTGTCCTAAATTTGGAAGTTACATATGAAGGACATTATTTAGTTGGCTTAAATGAAAGATCTCTACAAAAAACACATATTAATCAAATGCTATATATGCTGTGTATATGTTGGTAATACATAATAGTCAACGAAATCACTGAAGAAAAATAAAAACAAGGGCCAGAACTTGTCCAATATATAACCCCAAAGTTTAATGCATTAGAAACTCATGCTTCCATGTGAAGGTTCAAATGTCATGCTTTAAGCAAGATGATAACACATTTGTTTTCTGGTGAAACTTTTTTCTGCACCTTCATCAGCTTACTTTGCTTATGAAAATCTTGTCCCCCCTTTTGCTTACTTACAAAGCATTTTATTTCCATTTTTTTTTAATCTCTTAGACTCATCTTTATCTCTCTGATGATAAAGCTATAGGTTGCCAGGCCAGGTCCTATAGCAGCCAAGAATCAAAGCATCTGGTCTCTTCATAATCACACTGATTCCCTAGATAGCTATATATTTTACTCCAGAAGGAGGAGATTGTTTATATCTGGCTCTCATCCTTCCTTAGTTTGCATTATAACCAGAGAATTATGTATTCTTGAGTTGAACCAGCTCACAAAATAACAAATGAGTAATGATACTTGGCTCTTGTTTTCCTTTTTTTAATTTTAAAGGACATAATGTGTGTTATCTCAGAGAATGTCAGTTTGCTGATTCAAATTTGGCCATGTGGTTGAATCCAGCTGCCCTTTATAACTCTACTTTTTATATATTTCAAATTTCTTTCACATTCCAAATAGCATAAGTGAATGCATTTTCAAGACCAAAATTGGCATTCTTGCTCCGATTTTTGTTGAGAACTATTCCACTCTCAGAATGAGCTTCTTTAGGCCATAACCTTTTTCTTCCCATACTCCAGAACCTTAAAATCTGGGGAATATGGGATCGCTACACATTACCTGCCAAAGAGATTGTCTAGCTAAAAATTAATTCAAATGCATGTATTTTTATGAAGTTTCAAAAATGAGCTTTCATTTATTAGATTTCTATAGCACCTTTTCTCCAAAGATTCAATGTATCTTAAACACGTTACAATATACTTTAAATAGGTGTTTCCAAATTTGGCATTGTATGTGAGAAATACTGCTAAAATTATGAATTCCAACTGCAAATTGTTGAAAGAATGAAAGGAAATTTCCACAGCATTTAAAAATTTTACATACATATATATATATATATATGTATATATATATATATATACACATATATTTAAACAGGCTTGTTAGCTCTCTCAGAACCTCTTTGCACAAGAATTGCTGGGTTAGGTTTGAAACAGTGAATGTTACCTATAAATACAGGCATTTAACTGTTAGGCAGTTTTGTTTGTGAAGGATCTGATGTTTCCCTTGATTTCTAGAAATAAAACAACAGCTATTTTTTGTCTAAATATCAAGTGATAAGCCCAACAGGCCTTGGATGTTTATAAGGTTGGATTTATAGGGGTTCCCAACTCTTTTGCAGTTAATATACTATTTCTTTTCTTTCTGCTGTCAGTATTGAAGCAAGATTGAGCACAAGGGAGTTGTCATCAATGAACTCTTACTACCTTGATAGCAAAAGGAAGAGAGTGTGAGGGTGATGGAGGCAATTACTATCCCTCTCTTCTTGGAAGAGGAAAATAAACACATTATAATCTCTAAGTTAGAGGTAATTCAAAAAGTCAGTCAGGCAATGCCTTCTAATTTAGAGACACTTTCTCTTTCTTTGCCACTCCTTCAAACTACAACAATAATAAAAGAAACCCCATAATCAAAGAACCAACTCCGACCTCCCTATCCTAGAAATCCCAAATTGTGGGCTTTGGTTGCATTCTGCCCTGTTCTTTTCTTTCCTGTCTTTTTTACTCAGGTGGATTGCTTTCAGTTGGGGCAGTCTTCATTCCACATGAGCTTTGAAATCATATCCCTGGATCTGTATAGAACGGCAGTAGTTCAAAGTATTAGTAGCAGACTTCCATAGTAATGCTGCCATTAGATCATTATGACTATTCTAAGGTTCTGCCTGTGAGCATGGCATGAATTTTATATTTGGAAATAAAATCCTCCCGGGATACCACAAAGCTGCACGCCAGCCTTGCCCCTTCTTGAAGGCCGTTAGGATTGGCTGCCCTGCCTCGGTCTTGTGTTACGCAGGAATAAGTCCTGCCGTGTTTGTTTCACATAAGAACCCCTTCAATTTGTTTATAATGATCTGAATGATGTTATTAGGTGAACAAAGCCACTCAATGGTGACATTTATTAACCAGTCATATCATCTGTGTTTAAATCTCGTATTACATTTCAGGGAAATAGTGTGAACCTAACTCCAGCATAACTTTTCTTTGGGGACCATTGCTTTGTATTGAGTTTGAAATAAAACAGAAGAACATAGAGAGCTCCAGGTTTTAGTTCCAGGACAGCATTTCACTTAAGAGGTTTACACTGAGCCAGATTATGTATAGAGGCTCACAGAAATGTAGATGTTGGAACTTTTCAACCTAGCACTGGCTATAGGTCTGCATGAATTAGGAAGTATGGCTCATTTCTAAAGAGGGATGTGGGAATTGGAATAAATAGTGCCATTAAAGTAGAATAGAGGTGTAAGGAAATGAATAGAAGAAAACCATGTCTATAAAAATGAAGTCTTCTTCTGCTTGACTTATTTCACTTAGCATAATCCCTTCCAGTTAGGAATAGCCTGGAAGACCATAGGGGAAGGGAAGGAAAACCCAATGGGAAGAAATCAGAGAGGGAGACAAACCATGAGACTCTGGACTCTGGGAAACAAACTGAGAGTTACAGAAGGGAGGGTGGGTGGGGGAACGGGTAACCAGGTGATTGGTATTAAGGAGGGCACGTGTTGTGATGAGCACTGGGTATTATACACTAATGAATCATTGAACACTACATTAAAAACTAATGATATATTATATGTTGGCTAGCTGAACATAATAATAATAATAATAATAATAATAATAAATGAAGTCTTTGTGTGTAAACTGGGAGAATGATGGATTTCCTATAACCCCTCCACGGGGATGAATGTGCATGTGTGGGATAATGCCCACTGTCTGGGAAGAAGGCATGCAGGTACCAGCAACTGTGAATTACAATGCAGAGAAATTAAAACATGAATAAAGGATGACAGCCTATTTATGTGAAAGCAAGAAAGGCTGGCATGTGCATATGATTTTCAACAATAATGGAATGATATACTTAAAAATTTTTTTAGTTTGGAAAATCTTAAATATTACACAAGAGTAGAAGGAATAGCATAATGAACCCTCATATACCTATTACTCAACTTCAATAATGAACTCATGGTCGATCTTATTTCACCTTTATTTACCCTGTCCCCCATTAATGTTGTATTAAAGACACCATGTCTTTGCATCCATAACTCCTCCTGAATGAATCTATAAAAGACAAGAAATTTAAAAAAATCACAATGGTAATGTTATCAGACCTATAAAAATAATAATTCCCTTTATTGTCAAATATTCAGTTAGCATCCCAATTTCTCTGATTGTCTCACATTTTTCATAGTCGGTTTGTTTATACCAGAACGTCAATGACGTGTGCACATTACCAAACGATTGTTGTCTCTTAAGAATCTTTTAATCTATAAGTTATACCTCTATTTTCCCTTGCAATTTATTTACAACAATTGGGTCATTTTCTCTGTAGAGCTTCCCACATTTTGGATTTTGTTGATTGCATCTCTTTTTTATTTCCTATGGAATAGTAGTTAGACTAAAAGGCTTGATCTGATTCAGGTTTGATTATCTGACAAGAATACTTCATAGGTGGTATGGTGCACTTCCATCAAGAAGCACATAATGTGTGGTTTTTATTTTTGGGGATGTAAGCAGCCACTGATGTTTATTGCCCAGATCTATTATTGCATTAAGGGTTTGCAACAAGGAGTTTTCTTCATTTCTTTGCTAGAAAATGTCTATCGTGAGAAACTTTTCCTTAAACTATTAACAACTTAACAACTCCCTGAAGCAGAGTTCATACAAGAAGGGCAAATTAAATGTTTGTTTCTCTCTATTTAGGTGGTCTCCGAATACTCTCTACGATCAATGAAGTTTATTTCCTCTAGTACCACTATGAATGCACTGATTTTAACATATTTGATCCATTTCAATCCATAGCAATTATTATTATTATCATTATTATTATTATTTGATGCTCAAGCTGTCCCACTTTTAGCTGGTGGGAGCCTTTTCAAATTGGTTTAGTTCTTTAGCATAGTTGCTTCTGAGAACTTTCTTGCCTTTTGATATAACTAGATGTCCCTGTCTCAACTTGTACATTTCTTACACAAGACCTGGAATCAACCATTTCTTCAGGAAGCCTTGGTTCCTTTTAGTGGGAAATGGAAATTAGGAGTGTTCATCACTTTTGGTTTGTAGTTTGTTTGTGGAATGGTTTGCAATAGGGCTTGCCAATATTTCTGAAGTACATCGTGCTTGTTCAGCTCACATCTGTTCAATGGCATTATTTACAATTGAATCAGGATGCTTTGTGTTGTAAGAAACAGAAAATCTGACCCAAGCTAACATGAAAAATAAAGGAATTTTATTTTCTTTTTCTTTGTTTCTTTTTTTGCAGCTGAAAAGTCCAGAGATAAGATTAGGTTCAAATGAGGCTTCCAGTTTCTTTCTGCCTCTGCATATACCTTTCTTACTGTTGGTTCTATTCTAAGACTTGCTCTCCTCATGGTCCTGAGATGGCTGCCATCCACTCCAGGACTGCCTGCTTCCACATTTACACCCAGCAAAAGGCATCTTTGTTTCTTCCTTCCCAGATATAATTCTGAGATTCACTCTGAATGAAAATTTTTAGTTAGGTCATGTGCTCAAGGCAGAGCCAAAAACTTGTTAGATAGATGGAATGTGCTAATTGGTTTAACCTAGATTACATATTCCACTCCTGGAGCTGGAGATAATAAGAGCTTCTTTGAAACCACTTGAATCTTCAAACAGAAATTGGGACTGTTGGAAAGGAAGGGAGGGAGTAGATACTGGAGAGGGTCCAACATATATCCATTATTGCAATATAGTATTTTTTTTCTTTTTTCTATCCATCTATCACGCCAACTATTCATGCTACCCTAGGTACTATTTTAAGCATTTGGGAGACAAAGAGGAATAAATTATAATCTCCGGTCTTAAGGAATTTCTAGATCAATATAAGTAGGCATCTTATCATAACTATGAGAGAAAGCTATATAGGGTACATTTGGGTACAAGGAATGAAGTAATCATTCCCACTTAGGTAGAGGTCTTTCCAATGCAAAGATTTCAAGATTCTGTGGTTATTTTATGATAGATTTGTTATTGTCCATGGAGCCTACATTGGAAGACTCAAACACTGAAACATCATAAAAACACTATTTCTTCTCAATGGTGGATTCATCTCTAGCACAAAGATATCAGCTGTATAAGAACTAATCTCTGGAATTCTTTTCTCATACTGCCAGAAGGGATAGAATATTAATGCTCTTTTAGGGATCAAAGAAATTTGTGTTGTTAGTGAAAAGTTGTTTGATCTTTCTGAGCTGGTTCAGATATCATCAGAACATTATATATTTGTAATTTAAAAGAAAACAAGATGCCAAATCCAGATTGTTACTTTGGACTGACCATGTATTCAGGTGTAGTCTTTGGATTATGATATAAAACTTCTCTACCACATGAATTATAACAGAGCAGAATTTGGTAAGTCAATACCTCTTAACTCCCTTCTAGGCAAGTCTCATCTTAAAGAGCAAACGGTGTACCTTGTAGAGAAGTCCCACAGCAAAATATCTGGGTATGAAGGTCACAGTCACAGTGATAAGATCATCAATTGAAAAATAAATTAAAAATAGCCTGATCCGACTTAGTATAGATGGTACAGCAAAGAAACAATTGGTTAATTTAAAGCCAAACATACCTCTAATTTCTTTAATATGAAATCTTTAATATGAAAGGCTATAATGATGGTTACCTTTTCTATTCTGTCAGCTGGTGTGAGGGTCCAGTAACAAATTATAACAACTTACTCTATAAAAAACCAACTTAAACTTTTAAGCCCAGGAAGTGTCACCTAATTATTTTTTTAATGATTAAAGTGACCCATGCATTCCTTTCTCAACCTACTTTTCATCATTAAAATGGTTGGCACCTGTTAATTGGCCATACCCTGCCTTAGTCTCCCATTCCCACTCACTTTCATGCACAATATCTTGAAGACCTATCACATTGTATTGCAGAAAACTTACTGTGGTCAAGTTTGCCCTTGGAAAAGTGTTGGGGTAAAAAAACAAATAAACAAAGTCAACAATCTCCAACCCAAATCCAACCATCTGTGCTGTTTTATGAGGTGTTCTTGATGCGAGCATCAGTCCTGGCTGAGAGTTACCACAGAGTACAATTGTTTATGCTGTGCCACAGTGTAGAGCAGACAATACCACACAATCAAAGCCTTCACACTCAAACAGACATCACACTCTGTAATTATATTTGTCTGACAGATTATTATAATTGTACATGGCAGGTAGTGTAAAGCAGCTCCTTTTTACAGCTTAAATAATGTGGCATATTCTGCATACTCTAAATCAACCTTGCAGAAGGTAAATTATGAAAGCTAAATGCATGTTGAATGTTTTTATTTACTCTTTTAGTTAGCATCTTGTGTGGTGCTAGACAGTAAAAGAGTATTGCCTTATTTTGTCTGGTAGTATTTCATTTAACACTTTATTGTGCAAAGTTCTTTTCTGGATGGCAACTTCTTTTATTTTGGCATACTCAGGGCAACTCCAGCAATGATTAATTATAATGTTTTTCCCCACACCCAAACTGACTAAATATTATGCCAAGTCACCATGAAGATAAAATGCATTTCTTAAAAAAAAAAAAACAAAAAAAGTTATTACAAACTCAATTATATGGTTCCTTTCTGAAAGCGTTCTGAGCTAAGGACATGTCTTTTGGTAGGGTCTTCTAGTGTTCACCATATCTGGTTTTCCTTTCCTTCCAAGCATATGAGAGGATTACATTTCTCTACCACTGTGCAATTTGATGGGGCCATGTTGCCTAGCTTTTGCAACTGGTTGTGGGTGGAAGTGATACATGTTATTTCTAATATTGATATGTGCTTAGCAATGTGAGACCCTCCAGTGCCCTCGTACCCTGCTAGTGACTGAAGAGCCTGCATGTTCCAGAAGAAGTAGCTGTTAGAAGGTAGTGTCTTTGTCAGTCCTAGTCCCTGAGTAACTAAAGCTGAGCCCCTGCTAAATTAATTTGTTGATTTGGCTTACCCTGACTGATACATGATTCTTCAATATTTGATTTTTCTATGTTGGTCACATCTTACATTAGATATATCAATCTGTTTTAGTTTTTACACTATGATTCTACTGTTCCAAAAATATATATGATAAAGTAATAAAAGTTACCTTACCCTGAGGACTTGAGAAGTGCTGGCATGGCATGTTCTTTACATACTCTATGTAATCCTCATAAAAATTTACAAATCCTCATAAAAATTTACAAAATGAGATCACTCAGGTTAAAGCAGATAATTGATTTCCCAGGTCCTCACAGAAGCACTGTTCAAAAATCAGTCCTATCTAGCTCCAAAATCTATAGCTATTCAATTTCACTATATGGGCTCATGTTATTTTTTCCCTGAAGTGGAAAAATGATTAAAAAATAAATATGAAAAATAAAGATATTTGTATTTCCCAATATTTTACAGTGTTCTATTTATTTATTGCCTGGATTCATATATGGGGTTAGATGCTGCATAAGGCAAATCTTAAATAGCAAAGCACTGTCTTCAAAAACTATTATTCTAAAAGGACATGAAACAGATCTAAATACATTCAAATAAAATGCCTGATGTTTGGGCACTTGGGTGGCTCAGTTGGTTAAGCATCAGACTCTTGATTTCAGCTCAGG
Source organism: Ursus arctos (assembly GCF_023065955.2). Classification (NCBI taxonomy): domain Eukaryota; kingdom Metazoa; phylum Chordata; class Mammalia; order Carnivora; family Ursidae; genus Ursus; species Ursus arctos. The sequence continues at coordinate 11,820,732 of NW_026623053.1, read as the reverse complement.
TCATGATGTCAGGGTCCTGGGATCAAGCCCTGTATCAGGCTCTGTGCTCAGCGTGGAGTCTGCTTGACCTCCCTCTGCTCTTCCCCCTGCTCTGTCTCTGTCTCTCTCTAAAATAAATACATAAATTCTTAAAAATAAGTAAGTAAATAAATAAATAAAGTGGTTGATTATTTTAAATGCTCAATCCAACTTTGAAATTTTGTCAGGTGTGTCCATGAACTTTCTGGATGTACTCTTAGGACTGAAGTCAGTTTCATGTGTTCATACCTAGGTATTAGAGTATATAGCATGTCACATGTTCTAACCCATTCATGACAGTTGTTGCTACTGAAGTCCTCTTCAACATTTTCCTGAAGACAACATTTTTCTGATTTTTCTAAGTTTTCCCATTGTTCTAGTTTTTTAGAGGATAAGACTCACTGAGGAGTTTTTAAAAACCAATTTGTTTCTAATTAATTCACATAGACTTCCTATTCTGTGTCTGAAATACACATCAAAGTATATAAAAAAAACCTCCTTGCTCTGCTTATTTATTTCACTGATAATTTATTTCACTGCTTATTTATTTCCAATCTGTACCATTTTATATGAAGCTTCCCTAAACTGCCAAGATCTCTTCTATGGGTCTCTGCCCCTGGCCTTATCAGATGAGATTACCAGCAGATCTTTAATTTAAGGGGAGTTAGTCCATAGGCAGCTAGTCATAGGTGATTTTGCCTGCCTAGAAAGATGATCTGGGCCAATGAGATTCATTTCTAGGACTTGAAGATTAGGAAATTAAAAAACGAACCTAGTATCAATGGTAACTAAAGTGGCAGTATTTATCTGACTCCCTGATTTTTGTTGAGAAGCAAGTATTATAAACTTTATCATCTGGAAACTTCCTGCAATGTGAGAATTACCAAGGTAACATAAAATCAGGGAAGGGATGTTCTTATTAAGAGAAGAAAGCTTTAAGGCACAGCAAAAATATTCCACGGAAGATACAACAACAACTTAATATTCTGTGATGTATTATTAGATCCCATTATGAAGATAATCTCTAGTGTTCTGAATCATGGAATCCATGAAAATATTACTAGAACCAGAGAAATTACCTAGAAAGTGGGCCAGGAAAGGATCTGAGTAAATACTTGGATCTAGAACTTTTGGTAGAAAATGAGCAGTCTGGTAGCATGTATACTTAAAGTTCATAATTTTTTTTTAATAGTTTGGAAATTTGACCTTGACCCAACTATGAGATCAAATAATTTGGAGAAAAAATGTCTATTAATGTTAGAAATTATAGACAGCTACCTTTTACATGTGCTTGATTCAAGTATCTTTATTACCTGCTTTTAAAAAAATTGTTCAGTTAGAGAAAAGTCAACAATTGCTTACATTTCATTTGATAAACCATCAAAGAAACTTTGATATTCAGTGGAATTGTACTAGATTGAGAGCTAGACAATCAGGATTTGAAGCTCAGCTCTGCCTAGAACTTTCAGTGTGGCCTTAATAGTTGTTCGTTCCTTATTTCATGTATTCATTCAATTATCTATCTCCAACCAGGATGTTTAGATTTGAATACCTTCCTGTCACTTACTAACTGTGAGACCTTAGGCATATTATTACTTAATCTCCATTTCCTTATTTGTAACTGAGATAATACTACATATCTCATAGGATTGTTGTATTAACTATGTAAATATACTTAGAGCAGTACCTGGCATACAATAAAGTTTAGCTAGGGCTTGAGGCTAGGGTGAGGCAAGAGAGGCACCTAGAGGGCAGAATTTAAGGAAGTGATTGCACAACCCTGAAAAAGCAAGCCTCCTTAAATTTTGCCCTGCACCCCCCATCTTATTCTAGTCCTGATCCTAGGTTAAGCTATTATTATTCATTCATTTATGTATACTTTATTGTGAAAAGGGAAAAGGAGGGTTTTGGTAGGCACACAAAAATGGGGATATTTAGAATTCTTACTCTATCAATTTTTGTGAGGACTACATGAGATAATTCGCATAAAGAGCTTACAGTATCTGACATGTAATAAATACTAAATAAATGTGAGCTTTAAAAGAAAAACGTGATGGACTCAGTAACCTCTAACATTGCTTCTTACCTCTAAAAATCTGTATTCTAAGACCTAGCTAGTTAAAATGTTGTAATTATTGATAGCTGCTTTGAAGAAAGGTGGCACCAACATTTAGCAGTGTAACTCTGTGGGGGTGGGATCATTACAGAATAAAGAGAAAACATGTTCTTAGTCTTCAGGGGCTCACAGTCAGGCTGAAAAAAGGCAGGTGAATAAGTAAAACATATTCTCATACATATGTAACAACACTATCTATATCCAAATACACATTCCATGGGGAATGGCATGCTGTTGAGATGGAACTCTTTGGAAAGCTGCTTTATCTTCCAATCAGTCAGGAAAGATTTTGAGAAAGAGGCCAGCTTTGAGTGTTCTTTGACGTATTCACTAGAAGAGGGCCATTGTTCAGTCTGACGGAAGTTTGGGAGGGTGTTTGAAAGATGGCAGATAGAATGGGTGAAGTTTTAGGTTTAGAGCTAAATCACTGAAGAAATGAGAAGGTAAAGGTAGACATATTAAAAAGTGAAATGATGGAATAAAGGAACATAGTTTAGCCAGAGGACATGCAAGAGAGATATTAGATGATCTTGATGGGCAGGTCCTAAAACAATGTGGAGGTGATGGGACCCCTTAAGTTTGTTAATATAATTGCTCATTTGCCCATCTCACCTATCAAGATGAGCCTCTTACATAACTGATACCTATTGGCTGCAATCTAAGGCCCACAGAAAGTACATAACTGCTGAAAATTCTGTTGATTTGGCTCAAATTGGTATAGATTATATTTCTGTCAAGAGAGATTTGTTACAGGACGCCTGGGTGGCTCCCTCGGTTAAGCATCTGCCTTCAGCTCAGGTCATGATCCCTGGGTCCTGGGATTGAGTCCCACATTGGGCTCCCTGATCAGCGGGAAGCTTGCTTCTCCCTCTGCCTGTCACTCCCCCTGCTTGTGCTCTCTCTCTCTCTGACAAATAGATAAAATCTTAAAAAAAAAAAAAAAAAAAGAGAGATTTATTAGACTTTCTTGTTATTAATTAAATGGTCAACAAATGAAAAAGGTCCAACTGCCACTCAAAAGTAGAATGACATCTTTATATAACATAAATTATTGCTTCTGGTATTTGAGCAAAATATAGGAAAAACATAAACATTTCCTAGTGGCTTTGACTTTGAAGTAAAGACATACCCAATGTAGATGTTTAAATATTTCTTCAACGGCACGTGGCATAGTACATGTTATACAGTAGGTGCTTAATAAGTACTTGTTGAATGAATCAGTAAATAAATGAGAATCGTCTTTGGATTAGGTGGAAGTAATTGTGCAGTGCTTCTTAAGTGTGCATATTATTTCATATATTTATTCTAAGGATGATGTTGCAGAAACAAATATATATGAAGTACACATTACAGAGTTGTAGAAGTAAAATGTTAATTGATGCAGACGCAATTATTTTGACAAGTGTTCAGACAAAAGGGGTGTTTTTGTGTAATATCTCCTTAAAATTAAACGGAAGTCAATAGAAAAGTCTAAGTCAGTAAATTCACAAGAGTTAAAGGCTTTATGAGCTGTAAAATGTCTTAAGAGGAGTGCAGATGGAGGCTTTGGTATTCAAAAAGAACTTGCTATAAGTTCATTACCATCTTAATTGGGTTGTGGAGGCAACCTAAATATCCAACCATAGGCAACATAGTGTTCCTTAATGGAATACTACACAGCTATTAATGTGTTGCTGTAGTGGGAGAGTATTTAATCACATGGAAAGATATTAACAAAACAGTAAGTGGAAAGAAAAACACCAACTTAAAAATCAGTTTGTGCCAGATTAACCCATTCAAACACGTGTAGAAGAAGCCTGGAATAATAAGATCTAAAATCAACAACAAGGATCATTCTGAGAGACAGAATCATTGATTTCTTTCCTCCATGCTTGTGTGTTTTTTGAATTTAAAAAAAAAAAAAGGACGTGTATTTTTAGAAAATGTTATTAAGCTATTTCTTCAAATAAAGAAGAGACCAAAAGGACCTGCTAAAATTGGGCATACTACCCTCTCTTTGTTTCGATATTGAAGTCAATGTCAACATCTAGCTGCCTCTGACCTTGGATTTACTTATGTCAATGATTCTCCCTTTTGCTTGTTGCATGGATTTAATGTTTATTTTAATACAGCCACATTGCACCAAGTACCAAATTTTACTTCATAAACTAGATGTATGACTAGATGACACACTTACTTTTTGGTACCTGAGCTTACTTTTGGTTACCATGAATATTCAGGAGTATAGTGCATAGTGGCCCCACTCTGCCCCATACACTTCAATAGAGTAAAGGCAGTTTCTGGAGTCGTAAGTCATATGGTCTGTGAAGACGGTATGTTTGCTGATGGATGGGATAAACGACAGAAAGGTCAAAGAGAAAACTATTATCTGGGATGATTTCTGAACTGACCTGGGCCTTTAGAAAGGTCAAATTAGGCTGCTTAGCATTTCAAAGAAAATGATTTGATTTGTTTGCTTAATACAGTGTAAGTACCACTGTCAACACATATAGTGTTTTAACATTATGAGCTTATTAAAATAGTAAATCTGTGGAGAACATTCAAATCTTCACACAATTATGCTTGAACCTAATGTACAAGTGAAAATAGGCAATGATAATAACATCATACAACACTGGAGACAATTTCTCAGCCTGCAGGTACAAAAAATGTTACTGATTGCCTGAGCTTTGTGCCAGCTCCTTTTTATCTGTCTGCTTGCTGTTTTTCATTCAAATTATAACACCTTTTCCTGCAAGATAAATTAACAGGTTTTTTTCCCCCTAGTTTTAAGTTTAGATCCTTCGAAAAGCTTAACATAAAGTAGAGTCATTAGGCTTTGGTAAGAGGCCAAATTTAGGCGAAGCAGATACAAAAATACTTCATGTAAAATAAAAATTCAAATATGGGATGCATGCATGGAGCTGCCTGATTGCTGTATTTATGAGGGCCTGCAGGTTTGTTTTAATTTCTTCCTGCATTCATGAATCCCTGTTTTTATTTTTTTGCTGTCCTTTCTCTTACTGTAGGGGGTTTGTATTTGGCTTTCATTTCCCCTTCCTGGTCCTTTTTTAATGAGGAAATTAATTTTTTTTCTTGTCATTCATTAGAAGATTTGTTTTGAAAGGTAAAAAGTGTCCTCTATTCTTGAGTAATCATTAATTTATTAAGGCAGAGTTCCACCTTGACTGTAAAGAGGTATAAGTGAGCATCTTGGTTTGGAGGTACAGAATGGAAAGTGCAAGAGAAGAAAGATGATAGATAATGACAATCTGGAGCCCAAAGCTCCTCATTTCAGAGACAGCCACGACTTTTAAACAGGCGTTGTCTTTAAAATGTATCCAGGTTGGGGAAGCAGTTGGGAGGTAAATGGTATCCCAGGTGGAGGACATTATAGTACGTTTCTCCGACATCTTAGTTGAATGTTTTATTTCTGTAAGGTTCTGAGACATACATCTGTGAATCAACACCCACTATTAAATATCCACTAAGTGCAATCACTTAGTTTGTATATATAAAAGCAAGGTGTAGGGTCCGGGTTTCAAGGTGTTTCTAATCCAGACATGTTAATACCATCCCATTTTGTAAGACTTTACAGACTTAATCATTTAATGCTTACATTAATCCTAAAATGTAGGTAAAGCAGATAAAATGATTTTCAACTTATACATGATAAGAGTGGGTCTCAAAGAGAGTAAGGATCACACAACTAGTAAGCGGGAGAGCTGGGACCTGATGTCAAATCACCTGATTTTCAATCCAGCTAGCTTACTGGCTCTCATCTGGGATGGGGTGGGAATTCGAAACACTAAGGGAGTATTTAAAAATGCTATTGCTGGTGCCTACACATGTTCTGGCATATACTCTTAGGGTTTAGATAACTACCCTCTCCTCTAGATGGTCTTAGACTACTGAGGAAGGCAAAGTGAGGTGGGTGGAAGGACAGCCTCAAAAATATAAATATTTAAATATATATATGCACTTCATCTCAGATGTTTTTGATATTCCTGCTCTACACAACTACCCAACCAATTAAGAAGCACTGAGGTCAATAACTGCATGAGAAAAAATACCAAAAGAAGCCAGGGTACAGTAAACGCCACTTGGGTAACGACAATAAGACTGCTATGAATTCAGGGACCAGAAATATCATTTATAACTCAGGTGGTCAGGAGGGTCTTTTAGAACAAATTGGGCCTTAATGGTGAATAAGAGGAAGGCGCGACTCAGGAAGTTCCTGAGACTAAATACTGAGAAGCTCAACCATATTTTTCTTCTGAGTGCCACCACTTCCAAGCTATTTAACTTAGGCATGTTTGACAACCTGAGGTTCATTTTTCTCATCTATAAAATGGGGATAGTAACCACCTCATTGGGATGTTGTGGGGAGTAAATGAGAAAATAGATGTAGATGCCTGGTATAGTGCCTGCTCAACATTCTGCTCAACAAAGTGGCATTCCCTCCCCTTCTCAAAGTTCTAAACAAACTTTCTCTAATTTTTGGAAAACTTTATACTTTTCCCCATCTTAGTAGGGATATCCCTGTCTCCTCATCTATGGTGTCTGTTTGTCCTTAAAAGCCTCTTTTAGAAGTTACATCCTCTAAGAAGTCTCAGGGTTTCTCTCCCTGGGATGTGATTTTGTCCTTTCTGAATTCTCTTAGGACTCCTCACTTCTCCTGCTCTTCCCCTCATTCTACGTTGTCTAGCCTTGCCTTATGTCTCATCTGCCTCCTTTTTGAAAACTTGTCTTTATATTGCTGCAATACCTAGCACAGGACCTTATTTTATTAGCTTCTGAACAAATTTCGGGCAAACTGGATGCAAGAGTCTTCATGTTCCCTTTGATTCTGGTGTGATCAGGCCTGGACCTTAAATTAGTTCTCTTGAGCTAGGGACCTGCTCTAATCACTTGGGATTTTTCTCTAATCTGTAACAGTTACACTAATCGGATTTAAAACTGACTGAACACTTCTATTATAGCCTGCCAGAGGTATGCATTAAAATTTAACACTGTTTCCTCTTTGAACAGAAAGAAAGTACTTATGGTGTGATTATATAGGATTAGAATTTTTCATTAAAAAGGGTTTTAAACACTTCGGCAAGTAAAAGGCAGAATCCTATTTAATGAGTTTTTAAAGGTAGTGAAAGTAAGCAAAGTTTAACAGAACTGCTTTTCCTCCCTTCACATAAAGCTTCCCTTTCACCTCAATGTACCAGGCCATGCACAAATCGTGGCCTGGTGACTTGTAAAGTACAGAGCAACAGAAGACAAAGCCTGTTATAAAACGAAGGAGAGATTATAAAGAAATCTAAGAGCAGATCAAAATGCTTCACAGCCTCAAGTTTGGAGAATTATCTGAATTATAACTAAAGTGATATTATAGACTCCACACTGAACTGAGGAGGTACTTTATGGTCTGTGATATCCTAAGAAGCTTACAGCCTGGATTCCTGGAGAAAGCCAAAGGTCTGAGAGTTTGAAGGTGGTAATTGAGATTTGGTGTCGTCTTGTCTGTGTGGCTCACAGTGGCGATGGGTGCCTGGGGCTTTCCCTGTGGGGCATGGTACTTATGGAGGTTGGCAGATATGGTGCCATTTAATACTGCCCCCATCACCACATGCAAATGCAGAAGCCACAGAATACAAACCCCAGGCCTCAGGAAACAGGAAATCTAGCCAAAATATTTAACCAAGTAATTTTATCACTGCCTTTGAAATGGCTATGGTATGCATTTTAGTTGGGTTCAGGAGGACACATATCTCAAATAAAGGACTTGGGTTGAAATAAATCTACCTCAGATCTGTTTACCCAGCAAGATCTAAAGATTCAATTTTCTAAGCATTTCTGAAATAAGAGCTGTTGGAATTGGAGCAAGGCAGCTCAGTGGCAACAGTTTAAGTTTTCTCTGATGTGAACTTTGATAGGAACAGAGTAGCTATTGGAAATGTTGTGTGTACATTCTCATTTATGGCTAATTAGAAGTATTTTTGTGACTGAATAAGGGGAAATGTGTCATGGGTGTCAGCACATTGTGCTGCACAGTTAATAAGAATTGGCACTAAAGCCACATGTATCATACTTGGAAGCAAACTTTGATGAAGACACAGTTTTAGAATTATTGTGTATACATTCTCATTTATAACTGATTAAAAGTATTTTTTAATCTGATATCTAGGAATGTGACATAAATGTCAGCAAAACATATAATACTAACAGTGCATTTCAATTAGGAAAAAAATAGACGACCAACATGAACTTGCACACTCTTGAAGAACTGGGATTACCAGGAAACTGGAAAGAGAATCCTTCAGGTCAGGCCAGACACCTGGGAGGAGGGGGAAGTTTGCCCTGCCCCATCAGCATCCAAGTGGAAACTTTCGGGCTGTTTCTTTCCTTTTCTTTCTTTTCTCTTTTCTTTTCTTTTCTTTTCTTTCTTTATCCTTGTCATCCTCCTCCTTTTTCCCTTCTCCTTCTTTTTGTTCCTCCCTTTCTCTCTCTACCTCCTTTCTTTCTTCCTCTCTTCTTTTTTTTCTTTCTTCCTGGAAGCAGAAGCTACTTATCTACAGGAGCAGAGTAGCTTTGTGTGAATGGTTACCCAGGCCAGAATGACAGTGAGGCATATCTTTTCTCCCTGACTAACTAATGGTGTAGGTAAGCCCTCCAGCTATTTTACTTTTCAGTTAATTATAAAGAAATAATAATAGCTAACCTTTATGGATCATTTACTATGTTACAGGCACCATTCTAAAAGCTTTACCTATGTTTCCTATTTAATTTCTTAACAGCCCAATGAAGTAGGTAATATATTATCTCCATTTTACAGAGGGGAAAACTGAAGCCCAAAGAAATGAAATAACCTGCCCAAGGTCACACAACCATAAGTGACAGAGCCAAGATCTGAATATAGTTGTTAGTCCCCGGAGTTTGTACTCTTTACCACTATGCCAAACTGCCTCTCCACATCTTTTAAATCTACAATTATTGAAAAACTTAAAACAAGAAAAGTGTGAGGTAGAAAGTAAAAGCCTACCTGAAATCCCACATTCCAGAAATGATCATCATTAGCATATTGGGGACTACCCCTCTTTTATCTGTCATAAGCACGTACTCATATTTGTATTTTACCTGAATGGAATAATATGTCACAAATGTGGTTTTTAAATAAAGACCTCTTTTTCTTTGTTTTACTAATCTCTTCTCTTCTACTCTCATATCCCCAAACACATTTAACAAACTAGCATGTATCCTTTTTAAAGTTTATATACATATATAATTTTAAAATAAATGCTTATATATACATTTGCAAATAAGTATATTGATGTACAGATATTGAGCTTTCTGAGAGGCTATTTTTTTTTGTTTTACAAAATGACATCTTATTGTATACAGTACTCTGCATCTTCCTTTTCTTACTCAACAGTATGTCTTAGAATTTTCTGATGAAGGGGTGCTGGGGTGGCTCAGTTGGTTAAGTCCACTATTGATTTTGGCTCAGGGCACGATCTCAGGGTCCTGAGACTGAGCCATGTGGAGTCAGCTTGAGATTCTCTGTCCCTCTGCCTCTGCCCTTCCACTCGCTCTAACAAAAAAAAAAAAAAAAAAAAAAAAAGAAGAAGAAAAAAAAGGGAGTTTCTGATGTCAACTGGATTAGTTTACCTTGCTTTGGGGTAGGGAGAGAGGGAGAAGAAGAGAGAGACTCTTAAGCAGGCTCCAAACCCAGGGTGGATCCCAACCTAAGGATCGATCTCCCGACCCTGAGATCATGACCTGGGCCTAAATCAAGAGTGGGAGGTCTTCAGAGGGGAGGGGGTGGGGGAACGGGATAGACCGGTGACAGGTAGTAAGGAGGGCACGTATTGCATGGTGCACTGGGTGTTATGCGCAACTAAGGAATCATCGAACTTTACATCGGAAACCAGGGATGTACTGTATGGTGACTAACATAATATAATAAAAAAAAACATTAAAAAAAAAAAAAGAGTGGGAGGCTTAACGGACTAAGCCACCCAGGTGCCCCAAACCTCACTCTTTTTAATGGCTGCATATTATTTCATTGTATGGTCATTTTTATATCTTCCTCCAACAACAAAATTCTGCTAATATTTTCCTTCTATAGACAGTATTTTGGCCTGGTTTTCTCTCTAACGCAAAGCCTGAGACAAGGGCGGGCATACCTGTTCTTCATCAGGGAAGTGATCCAGGCAGGGGTCAGGAGTGCGACTGTGGACGGTGAAACAGAGAGTAGGCAGGAAAGTCCACGCAAAGGTAACTCGTTTGGTTTGTGCCCACTGTGGGCCAGTGGGTTTTCTCTTGCCGACAGAGCCTCAGAACGCTGCTGTTTATGCTTCAGTCCACATTCCCCTCAGCCAGGAAACGCTCCTCAGGGTTAACAGACGGGCATTTGCAGGTTGCGCCTGCGCGCTGTGGAGCCCCAGGGGCAGACGGGAAACGGGTGTGGGCCGCATGCGTGGTCCTGCTCCTCCCGCACTGGCTGGTTGCCGCTTCGGTGGCTGGAGTGAAAGGTCGGGCCGGAGAGGAGTTGAGGCTTCCGGGGTGGAAAGCCATCCCTGCTTTCCTCTGTTTTTTACCTATTCTGGAGATCGGTGGTTTTTATGCAGGGGACGAACTCTTACCCTTTGCCCTGGCAATTACAGTGATAGTAATATAGCTTGTCTTCCACAACAACTTTGTATCGAGTGCCCTACTCACTACAGCCGCATCTTTACAACACAGTCGTATCAGGTAGGTGTTTTATGCAGGGGAGAACCAGAGAGAGTATGAGGGAGAAGCATTTGTACCCTGTTGTCTTTACATTCTCGATAGTTAGCACAATGCCTGCTGCTTAAAGAATATGCGGTCTGTACTTTTAAGGGAACGCTGCTGACGTAACTTTGGTGCTCAAACACCCACTATGTAGCAGATCTGGCCTTCAAACCCAGGACTTTTTGCCTCCAAAACCTGTATGTCTTTTATTAAACCACTGAAGCCTAAAGAATTTTGTAAAACTTCTTGAACATTTTAAAGCAGAATATGTAAAATTGTTCATCCTAAATTTTTTGAAAGCTTTTTTTTAAATAGGAAAATACTAACCATTTTATAAAATGAAATAAGATGAAGAGAGGCTATATTTAATACATTTAAGCTATGTATGTGCTATGATATGATAAAATGAGTTTTAACTACTCATTGAATAGCATTTACAGACTATGAAAAAATTACATGAAGTTTTTATTTTTAGATTTTATCCAATATATCTTGAAAATCTTGAAAACTTTACAGTTGTATTTAAAGGAATTAGCATCACTATCTGAACTACTCCGGTTGTTTTGAATCCAGAATATTACAACAATGGCCAAGCTTCTTCCATACAGAGATTTGTTTAAAATGGGAAAAACTGGGAAGCCTTATGAGTATAAGGTACAGCAATTAATCATTAAAGGGGGAATCCTAGAAACCAATATTTTCAGTCATTCTTTGGTTTGGCTCTTGGTAGGTTTCCCCTCCACTTAGCAACGCACCATAAAAAGGTTTAGGATGGATGAAGGGTACTTGTCTTTTGAGAAGTCATTGTCTGAGATTTCTGGGCCTCTTTAAAACCTCTTGACCAAACTTCCTTGAAATATTTTCTTTTCCTGACTTTCTAGTTTGTTTTTTATTTTTTAAATATGTAACACATGTTAATGACAAAAATTAAGCCATACAAAGATACAAAGAATACAAAAAGCACCCCAAATCCCACCAGCCAGATAAAACATTGTTATCCTTTGACCTAACTCAAATGTGACATTGCCTTTTGGTGATTCTTCTCCTGCCTTCCTTGTGTGTTGGCTAACTCCTCTTCTTCCTTCCAAAATATAATTTAATTCCTAAAATAAAACCTATGGGTTGGATATTATCAATCTCGTTTTACAGATGCAGAAACTTATCTCTCCATGCCAGTGAAGATCTCTGAGTTCTGTGATCTGTGATTGTCAGGGTAAGTCTGAAATAAAAGGTTCATAAATGTCTCTTCTTCAAACTTCTAGAGATGATAACCTGCATGTGGGAGGTCAAGGGTTAACACATCCATCTGTAGAATTCTAGGATGGGATTCTCTTGATGGAAGTTTTCTCTTCCTCTTTTGTGTTTCTGTCTATTGGACAATAAACCAAACAAACCAACAACAAAAACTTTAGTATAGAAAATAAGCATATCTATAGTAAATTGTTTCACTTCAAAAAAGACTTTGGTCCATTGTAGTTTGAGGATAAAACCAAGCTACTTGTCAAGTCTCTTTTACTTCTCTCACTTGGGCTGTTTCTTATTTATTTCATCCCTATGAAAGTGTATTACGGTCTGACAAATAAACTGTGGATACTCAAAAAAGTGCATTATGTTTCCAGAATATACTGTCTTCTCACAGTCATTTAGAGTATGCATTGAAATACATATAATTAAACAGAAGAATGAAATTATATTTGGAAGCCATTAACTAAAAGTGCCTACCTTTATGTCTTTCACCATAATTCTTAGGCCTTACAACAAAGAATAGGTTTCTTTATCTACCTGGGAGCGGGGCTTTCTATGTGCTTCTTCTAAGTGAAAAGATTTACCTTCTGGCTGTTGAAAATAATGTACTAACTGAGGAAATTAAAAGGAAAAACAGAGCATAGGCTCAGTGTGATTAGCTTATGCCTGGATTCCAAGTGGCCCATGAATTATGAGATGTAAATATACTAAAAGATTAATACTTTATTAATGTTGTGTAATCAGTTGAGAAGACTTGCTCCATAGGACAGCACACCAGTGTTTGTCTTCCAGAAACAGCAACAAGTCACAAATTAAGAGTTACCTGAAGAAAGCAGTGTGTTCTTCCCTATGCTTGAAGGCATTGAGTTGGGCTAGATAGAGCAGCCTTCCATCTGTGAGTGCGTGCTGAAAGTCCAGGAGCCTTAAAAGTTGAAGTGATCCATGTCAGGCACCTATGTACCTTTATACCTGTTCTCTTTTGCTATGCTGCAAAACAGCTACCATTTTATTATACCTCACAATATTGTGGGTCAGGAATTCAGGCACTTCTATTGCATGTACTTTGATTGGCATCACTTGGTGACGTTCAGCAGTCTCTTAAGGAGTGGGCTCAGAAATGGGCTCGGTGTTATTTCCACTGTATTCTATTGGTCAGGGTGGTCACAGAGCCCACCCAGAATCAAAGGGATGGGATAGAGACCTCCCCTCTTGATGGAAGGCAGTCAAAGAATTTGGCACTATCTTTAATTTGCCTTAATTTATCTTTTCCCCCATTGTCAAGATCTAGGAAGAGGGAAGAAGGAAAGTATCAGGAAAAGCAGTTCCAGATAGATTCCTCACCTGGTCTGTTTCAGCCTGGAGTGAGGAAAGAAGGACTTCAGCACCCAGGTAAGTTCAAGATGTATATTTAACTCGGGAGATAAAGTGCCCAAGTGTCCTCTGTCAGCCTCCTGAATTAGCCTCAGCAATGTTAAAATACAGTAAGTTGAGATTCCCCAAGGTAGGAAGGCTGTGATCCATTTCCTTAACTTGGAAGGCCATGTGGCCCTTTTGTAGCACCTGGCGAGTAGGAACACGGACATATGGCTTCAGGAAGAACTTCCCACCACAAAGCAATGAGCATCCTGAGGTTCATCCTCCAAAGAGGACTTGTTCCAAGGTGTGAGGGAGAGAGGATCAATGGAGCAGGGTAAACACACCAGTTGCCTTCTTCTTAAGAAAGAAAATGGAATTTGGTGATGAATTCTATTATTTTGCTTCAAGATCAGTTTGTATCAAAATAAAAGAACAGAAAATGTTAAGTCAAAGGTGTTAGCATGATTGGTACAAAAATGTCACTTCCCTGTTTCCTGGTGAAGCACATCTTATAGTGTTGGGGATGAGAATGTGGGTTCTTGGGGGGTGGTGGTCAGACTATCTGGGGTTGAATTCCAGCCTCAAGAGTTGTAGCAGTGTGTGATCCTGGGTGTTCCTTGATTCTTTTATCCATAAAATGGGAGAAATAATAGTATTAAATAATAATAATGGTAATAATAAATACTTCATAGGACTGATATAAGGATTAAATGAGATGATGCACGGAAAACCCTTAGTACAGTGCCTGATGCTTATTAAGTGATTACCACATAAAAAGTGTTCAATAAATGTCAGCTTTTATTACTGTTATTATAGCAATAGCTCCCACCCTGGTGGTGGAACGTGAGGGCACTGTGGGACTGAAGAAAGGGAGGGATGGAAACCCAAGTAAGACTTCTCATTCCTCTCTCTCTAGTTATAGCCGCTGGGGTATAATGTGATATATAAACGCTTCTGTCTGTTGACATGCCAGCAAATGATATGTCTCCCTGATCTACTTAGATTTTCAAGCTTAATGAAAGGGCCCAGGTGCTGGAGGCTCAGAGCAGAGAGGGAGCTGGGGGCTGAGGGCTGTCCTGGCCTTTACAGACCATTGCCACTCTAATAAATAAAGCATTCAGTCCGAGAGTCTGAAAGCTGGGGAGCCACATTGCGTGCAAATCCAGATCAGTGACTGAGCTTTTTCCGGGTTGAAGCTAATCATAACTGACATGTTAGAGTAAAACTACTTTATCAAATCAATATTAAATTTACAACCTTTGACATCCTGGGACATCAAAGATAAGGGGGAAATAAGCCATAGAGTAAACAGTCCTCCAGCTATGCCATCTGCTCAAGGAGATGGGGAGATGTGGGAAACCAGGAGCCCGAATCATACACTGTTAGTCTTGTTTTTGTACCAACGTCTTGACATCAATAAAAACACTAAAAAAAAAAAAAATCACACAGACGTTTACACACAGAGAAGAAAGGGAAACAACAAAGAGAGCTCCACCAATCTAACAGAGTCCCAGAATCATTCCAGAGTGAAGTGATTGGATTCCTTCTCTGACAGTGAGGCTTGATTTTCCTGGACAGTGGGATGCTGCAATTACGGGGCAAACATCACTTTGTGAGGCTGGCAAATCCCCTGCTGAAAACGCTAACCTGTCTAACCAGGGACCATGCTCTAATAAAAGTCTGCACCTCTCTAGTAGGTCTTCCTGTATTCACTGGGATTCAAATATAGCAGAAAGGGATACTTGGAAGCAGAGTAAAGCTATAAAGGTCATCACAAAGTGAGAATGTGTTTCTCTGAGTGCTCTTCAGGGGGTACCAGCTCCCAGCTGTTCGTGTGTGGGGTGGAATTTGTACCTCTGGAAAGGGAATTTTAATTTGGACTTCTAGAAGCAGAATTGCTTTAGTCTTACCAGGAGGAGTCAGTCTGGGACAGAAGACCCTACAGCATCCAGCATGGGTAAGACAATGAACGACTTCCTGCTCCCTTGCGTTCGAAAGCATTTTGTCCCAGGAACTGGTCAGAGAATTTTGTCACCTCTACTGCGGATCTGGGTACCTTGAATTTATTATATAAATTAGGAAGTAGGCTAGGAAAGGTGGAGTGTGGAAGGCAAGCCCAGGCAGCTCTGCTGGTCTAAACAGACTCTTCCGTGGTGACTCCCCTTTTGGAAGCATGGTTTAAAGTTATGCCCTGGCTCACCTGTATTCAATATTGTGAGTCTTAATTCACCAAAATAGGTGTTTAATTCAGTATTTCCATCTATGAAACCTTTAAGGGGCATAGCAGCAATGCCATTCTTTCCTCCCTCCTCTCTCTATCTCCCATCATTGGAACCTCTAAGGAGATTCATTTGAGCCTCTCTGCTTTGTGGTCATTGTGAGATCATAGTGGCATTTTTGGCTGGGCCTTTGAATTTTGTATTATTGTATGATCAGAGTCAGGTACACTAAGACCAAACCTATTGGTGTCAGTTTTCATCTGCTTCCTTAGTGCAAAACAAAACATAAGCAATATTCTTCATTGAGAATTCTACAGAAACAAACTCACCCTATGCAAGCAGGTTAAAGACTGGGAGATGTACAGTTGTGGGCGGGTCTTACTGAAGTATATGAGCCTGTGGCACAATAGTTGAGAAAAATAAATGCCTACTTGAGGCTGGTGTGTGTAGTAAGTGAAAAATAACCCCATCATATAAAACAATTTTGCTCTTTTGATTAGGGTGTAAATTCCATGAGTTTCTGGAATGGTGTCTGGCACATAGAATGTGGTCGCGTGTGTGTGTCTGTGTGTGTGAATAAAATAATTAGAATTTCTTTGATAAATTGTAGGAGGAAACTAATACTTGGTTAGGGCTTACTCTCTGCCATGCAGTATGGTGAACTCTCTGCTTATGCTTTCCTACGACACTTCTGTATTGGTTTTTTATTGTCCCTGAAACAAATTACCACCAACTTAGTAGCTTAAAACAATACATGTTTTTAAAAAAGATTTTTATTTATTTATTGGAGAGAGAGAGAGTGAGTGAGAGAGAGCATGAGCAAGATGCCTGAAGGGGGCTTGATCCCAGGACCCCAAGATCATGACCTGAGCAGAAGGCAGACGCTTAACTGACTGAGCTACCCAGGTGCTGCAACAATACACATTTTTAATTTTATAGTTTTAAAGGTCAGAATTCTGACAGAGTTCTCATGGGGCTAAAATCAATATGTCAGCAGGGCTGTGTTCCTCTCTGGGAGTCTCTTTTGCCTAAAAGGTAACAGTCACAGATTCTGGGATTTAGCATGTGGACATTTTTGGGTGTCCTTCTGTCTACCACAACCTCTATACAGTAGGTATTATTAACCCCATTACAGAGATGAGGAAACTGAGTCTCAGAGAAGTGAAGTAATTTGCTCCAGATCATACAGTATGTGACAGAGTTTAGACTCCAACCCAGGTCTATCTGTTTCCAAAGCCCAGGCATTTCCTACTGTGCTGTGCTGTCTCAAGCCATAAAATAACATATTATCTGGATGGGATTGGGCTTAGGATCTGGTGGGGTGGGAGCTGGAACAGAAAGTTGAAGGAGAATTCTCATAAGAGGCAGGACAGAAATGGAATTGAATTCCATTGGAAATGCTCCCTTAGAGGAAGAAACAGATTTGCGTTTGAAAAAATAAATAAATTCTCCTCTCTGAAAGAAAAGTTAGTTTAGGGGCAGGAAATCGAGTCTATGCCTAAGATAAAGCACTATCTTCTTTCCTAGGAGCCCAGGTGCACTAGAAATCCCATACCCTATGTTGTGCTGTACCCACTTGTAAAGGGATTTACTAAACTTCCAAGTTGTAGGGACTCAATGTGCTATCTCTCCCAAGAATTTTACATGTAAAAGGAGGATGGTATTTAACCAAGGCATTCATAGAACCTCTGAATTTCTTAGTTGTTTTAAATTGAAATGTAGGTGATCAGGGCAATATAGGTTGGCATTTGTTATCATGAGCTAAATTAGTTTGTTTTGGGAATAGACTTTCTATCACTATGGCACCTGACTCAGAGATATTCAGGACAAGAGAATCTTCCAGGTACCAATTAGTTATCACCTATGAGAATGCTTGAAGAGAATAATATGTGAGTAATAGAAAAAAGAAAAAAAGATTGATATGAAATTAAAAAAAAATTGTATTGGATATTTGCTCATAACATAAAACCATTAGGGAACATACCTGATTGAGTGAAGAAAGGTGGTTTGGGGAATTGGGTTTGATGTGGGCCTTTGTCAGAGATTAGGCAGGAGGCTACTCTGATAGCTGATGTTCAACCCCTTTTTCATTTTTATAAGGAAAAAAAATGATAAAACCAACCTTCCTGAGTTTCATTCTCTGGTGCTAATAGGACAGAACAGCAGTGACATATACCACAAAAAATAAGGGTAGGATTTACAAGTGAACCAGATGGTTCTCATCTCATCTCATTGAATTGTTATCCTTTGAAGAGTTTCTTTTTGTGGATTACAAAGAGAATGTAATCACTTTAGGAATCCCCAGAGAGTTTCATAATGAACCCTACTTACATTGTGTTGACACTAATAGTAACTATAACCATGATCTTCAAATCCCTATGTGTGAGGCAGGGTTCTTGAAATTATAGCACAGGCCAGTAATTCATTTAAAAACATACTTTTAAAAGTGAGGTTTATGCTGACCAAAAGCCCCCTTATACCAGTTTCACTTACAAATATGAGATATTATATTAATGATGAAATCAATATAGTTTAACACATGAAAAATAACATTTTACTAGCAAGTTTTGCTCAGTTTAGTCTCATATCAAATTAAGAAACTAAGTAAACCAAACATTTATATGACTGACTCATACTGTGAAAAAAATGTGATCACAGCTTCATATCACAAAACTATTAAGTTCTGTTCAAGTAATTTCCTCTCAGCATTTCCTTTCCTCACTTAAGGTTTCCTTCTTAACCAAAAAGCATCAAATTAGGAAGCTTAAATGACTGAAGTATTAACACTCTCAGGACAAAAATGATTGCCTTTCAGAATGGGGAAAAAACCCCTCACTAACCTACCTTCCTAAGATAAACATTTATAAAGTCACAGGAACAGAGGGGTGGTTGTTGTTATGTTCTTTTCTGATAGTTTGATTTTCTGTTTGAAATTTCTTTAAAATTAATTCTTTAAAATCATTTCCAGCAGTGAGCAATTCAGCAAGTTGAGAGAACAAAATGGCCAGACCTTTGTATCCCTGAAAATTGGATTTAGAGTAGAGGGATTGTATTGAAGTAACTTCTGCTATTTTGAGTCTAATAAATTTTAACTCATATATGGTACAATTAGCGTTCCTGTAAATAAATCTAACATTTCCCTCTATGTAATGTATGCCTAGTTCATTTTCACTATACTTCTATTTGAATACAAATGACATTATTAAATTTTACCTATCTTTTCAAATTTTGTATTTATTCATACAGACACATCCTCCCCCCACCTCCACATACACAGCAATTTGTTAAGTAAGTGTATATTAAGGTGGCAAATGTGTAATGCTCCCATTCTAGATATAAAATAATCCTTTTCTTTTTCTTTTTTAAATTTAAATTCAATTTACTTAATACATATGGTCTTACTAGTTTCAGGGGTAGAATTTAGTGATTCATCAGTTGCATATAACACGCAGTAAAACAATCTTTTTC
Organism: Ursus arctos; assembly: GCF_023065955.2. Lineage (NCBI taxonomy): Eukaryota > Metazoa > Chordata > Mammalia > Carnivora > Ursidae > Ursus > Ursus arctos. The sequence continues at coordinate 11,801,565 of NW_026623053.1, read as the reverse complement.
ATGGAGTTTGGGCCTCAGTCTCAAAATTCTTCTAAATACATTGCCCTAGGCAGCCATTGCCAATTAATTGAAATAGGCATTTAAGTCAAAACCTTTATCATCAGTGTTTAGTTCATAAAACATAACCTGCTTTAGGTATTTTTGGTATAAAGGAATATAATATAGGGAATTAGGTGCTTACATAAATTGCTGGAAAACTGGAGGAGCAGGTGCAAGGCCTGACCTCCAGCAATGACTCCTAGAACGCTACAGAACTGAGCCTCCAGTTAATGTGCCTGCAACTGGGAATGGAAGGAATCAGGAAGCTGCAAATAAAACCCTGTAGTTCCAGTATACACTGCTATGGCTGTAACCCAGGGAAAAGAGAGCTGGGAACTGGAAGCCACTACCACCACCCCTGTCTCTCAACACCCTGGAAGCTGCTTATTGGATAGGAACACAGAATATGACTGTTCCTACCACTGATGCAGCTGCCTCTTAATATCCAGGAAGCTGGGAACTGGTACTGGACATGAAGCAGAAAAACCCCGTGCTTGCCACCTTTCAGCTGTCTTCTGAGTGATTTAATTGGAGAGAATTTGTATCCAGAATCCTGGCTTCGAGGAAACCTGAGAGATGTAGTTTTCAGTTCAGGAAGACGTACAAAGTCAGAACTTAAACCGAAGGTATATCCCTGGCAAAACCTTCTTGCTTTTCCTGTCCTAATTGGAGCCTTGCTGAAGGGAGATGTAAGACTTGTATACAGAATAACAAGATTTAAGGAAGTGGTTTTCCTTAGAAGATATGCCCAGACTATGGGATTTGATTTCTAACTTCTATGTAGAGGACATAGGTAATGATAATTCTAGCTTCTCATAGTTAACTTTTTCTTTCTCCTTAGTAATTCATTTTGCCCAGGAACTTAATTCTAGTTCTTGAGCAACTTGTTGCCACTGAGTTACTATCTTTGCATCTGCTGATCCTGCCTTTTCCTCTTAAGAGAAAAGAGAGTACTTCCTCTCTTTATTTCTTACCTGAATTAATAGGGACTAGCTCTGTGTATTTCATGTGGTTTACTATGCTAATAGTCAATTAATTGTCGCTTCAGTTAGGGCAAAAATAAAATGTGTGTGAATATGTTATCCAGATATTATATATCTAAGTATGAAATGTGCTCTTGAGGAAAAAAAAATGATTCAGTGGAAAACCAGAGTACAAGCACAGCACTGAAAGTATTTTGACTCTGTAATCCATCCATTATGGCCATGTGGGTAAGTTACCTAACTTAAGTACCCAAAGCTTTATGTACAAATATGTTTCATTTGTATAGTATCCCACAGAGTACAAGTAAAAGGCATCTTTACAAGTACATATGGCATGATCAACGTGGTTAAACAACATGTTTCAATCATGGAGTAGAGTGGAACTCAAACCCAGGCCTTTGAACTCTGAATAAATTTGTTTTATACTACACTAAGAAAGATTAATAAGATTAGTAAGAATACTAATGTTGGGAATGTTAGTACTAATAATTTGTACCCCAGTCTTTAATGTATCTAATGAATTTGAAATGCCTGAAAATAAATACCCATAGAATACAATTAGATAAGCTAAAGAATTTAGTTTCACCTTTGCAATTTTTATATAACTGGCAGAGGAATAGTGGTATGACTTTAGCAACTTTCATCTGTGGGTTTTTTAAGATGTGATGGCTGTTGAGATGTTTCTGTTTACCAGCCACTTTAGATCAACTACTCATTCCTATGGAAATATATTTTTTCTAGGAAAAATTTATGGGTAGAAAGAGCATGGTCATGAAATTACTATTTTCTATCATAGCTTTCACTGTAGTAAATTCACCGCCATGTTTTTGTCCATACGCAACCATTCCTTTCAAGGCTGTGCCAAGTGACCTTCTCCAATCCTGCCTTCTGTCTTTGTTGTCACCATGAGGAGCTTCCTCTGTGGTTTCTTTTCACCTGCCACATCTTGCAAAACAGAGCTGCATTTGAGTAGGTTCTACCACCTAGTCTCACTTATCACATACTTTGCCTATGGAGTAAGCACAATATGTTGCATATCATCCCTATATCCTTTCAAAGTGACTTCCTTTTGGGAACAAGTAAGGGTGAAGGGAGGCTACCCAGTCTTTCTGACCCTAAACTAATTAATATGAGAATGAAATACCGCCTTGTTTAGGCTATCAGGCCCATGTGAAAAAAGATACAAGTTTTAAGCCTAGGGAAGCTAGAAAGCATAATGGAGGCAATCTGAAAATTCTTCACAAGGCAGGGCTAGGCCTGAATATAAAAGGTAAATCATAGAACTGAAAAAAAAATCTTTCAGGAGTATTTATATATTAAAAATGTGCTTGTTATTTGTTTAAGTTCTTAAACTAGTATGTCTTCTCTGTCACTACCTCTTTCTTTGTGGGGAAATTCTACAAAGAAAATCACTCAGGTAAGTTACTTAGAAAAATTCCTTTGCTTTTTTTTTTTTTTTTTTTTTTTTTTTTTTTTCCCGTTATGTAGAAGCTAGCTTGTTCAGAAGTGCTTTCTAAAAAAACACATGGTGCATCTAAAGAAATAAGCAAATGGCTAAGCTTTAGGTCAGAAGTCATTTGCATCCAAGAACCCTGTAAGTGCCTGACTCATTTCGTTGACAGAAGTGAGATTCTGGGAGATAGAACGAATGGATCAAGGAGTGCTGTCAGGTGACAGTTTCTGATGGGTTATAAGATCACATCATGTCCTAGTTTTGGTCTCTGTTAATAATCTGTTGTGATGTACAGCAGGTTCTGGTATGCAGAGTAATTCAAGTGCTCTTCTGTTGGGCATATGGTGCTTTTAAGAACACCCCAAGGGTTGATTTGACTGCTCTGGTTGATAAAGGATGGCACAGTGGGAAGGAAGAGAACTAGCTATGGATGGTGCGTGGGATTCAGGAGAGGAAGGGATTCATCTGAGAGCAGAGCTGCTGAGAAAAACAACATGCAGTGACTTAATTAGAAAACTAATTTTGCCGTCATTTAAGTTGAATTCCTGCAAGTGTCATTGCTTCTTATGGTAAAATTTAATGATATATAAATATGTATATATGTGGGTATGTAAAATATGTATATTATGTGCATGTATGTTGTATGTATGTATGTTTGCATATATATATCTGTATTAAACAGTAAAGTCCTATGAAGCAGCAAAAGGACAAAATTTAACCTCAGCTGCTGAGCGAGGGGCGAGGGAAATACTTGATAAGAGCAAAAAGGAAATAACTCTAGAGGAAACTTTTTTGAGTTACAGAGGAGACTCTTCAGGAAACAGCTTGGTACTCATTCTTTCCCCATTTAAAGACAGCAAAAATAATATATTTTTTTCTCATGGTATTATTTACAGATTTCATTCATTAGCAAAAGGAGTGATTTTGTATATAAAATGAAATGGGGGAAAGTTTGCACTTGAAGAGTGTTATGCTACCAGAATTTCTTGTTACAGGAATTTGTGTAAGAGTAAATAGGATCAGAAGTTGTCAGAACAATAGCAATATGGCTGACCACGTCTGTGTAGTTGTAGAAAGCCCTAATGCCAAATTTGAGTAATTACAGGCAGAGAGCCTGAGAACTCTGTAATCAGGAAGTCAGTTCTGATATAGGAACTGACCAAACATCAACCAGTAGGAAACAGAGATGGTCTCAGGACCTGACAGAACTAAGAGGTCAAGGAAGAATATGCTTAAAGCAGGGCCATGATAGATATTAACTAGCCATGTTCAGCAAAGATTTTTTAAAAACCATAGCTGTGCAATATATGGCCTGTGAATCAAATTAATCGTATATGAAACTGGGTTGTAGTTCACCTGAGATTTTGAAGAAAAAAATTATTTCCCCTAATTACCTGATTTCTCCATCCTAACCAACTGACACACTTAGCTGAGAGCTGACTGCTGCTGTGTTTTACATAGAAGGCTTAGATCAATAATTGTAATTGAAGCCAAAGTCATCATTTATATACTTGTGGGTTGTTCAGGTTTAAATCCATACTGTCCTATCTTAGAAGTTGGGTATCATAAATGATTGTGGGATGAAGCAAAGTTAGCACACATAGGTCTTTGACAGAGACCACTCATGCTTGAGTTGAATTCAGTATTCACTGGACTTACTAGCTAATAGGTAAGTAGGTAAGTAAATGCCCCCTACTGCTGAAGACATGAGTGTGCTCCTAGCCCAATAGCACAAGAGAGGAGGAAAGGAGAATGCTGGGAATAGCTCTAAGGATTTTTCACTCATCTCTTCTTGTAATACCCCTCAAACAGCTACAACAAACAGATTCCCACCTTACAGATGAGAAATATGAGGCATAGAGAGCTTACTTAACCACAGTTTTACAGTTTGCCAAAGAGTATAGCCAGCTCTTTGAACCCATGATTCTAAAGTCCATATTCTTAATTATGCCTGTATATTTTTTATGTTTAGTTGCATATGTATTTGTTGCATATGTGTGTATTTATGAACACATTAATTGTTTCCTAAACCTTGCATGGTTAATTTATACTGTGAATTCAGGTCTTTTCAACTATAATTGCAGCATAACATAAAAATATGTTAATAACATTATCAGTTAAAATATGTTATTGCAAATAATAACAGCAATACTGGAAAAATAATATTTTGTTAACCTAGAAAAATATAAGTTGAAATAACTCAATGAAATTACTAAGAATGATTGTTTTAGAGATAGGATAATGGGTGACTTTGTTTATCCTTTGTACTTTTTTGTATTTCCTGTTTTCCACAAGTGATTTTTCAGATCACTTTTTTTCTAAAATAAGCCAGTATTATTTAAAAAATAAAACCATGAGGGTATCATAATAGAAATCTACCCAAAATAGGCAGATCCAAATATAATTTGTAATGCCTTTCTTGGACATCATTAGTAAACCAAGAATGCACACCTTGCTTGAACAATGTTCCTTTCTCATTTCTTTTTGAGTATGCTACCTCTTAAATTTACTTGGTCAACTTTCTCATTTCTAAATTTATTTCAAGGACTTTTGTAATCAATTTAATTTAAGATACTTATTTGGAATGACCTATGCAGGAAGCTCTAAATGGTAGGTGTATATTTGGGCCCAATTGTGAATCTAAAGCTGAATGTTAAAGAAATAATAATTAGGCCTGTTAAAGATTTTTGGAAGTTATACATATGTGGTATTCCAAAGAGAGGCTGTATAGTGTGGTCATTAATGCAAGGGCTCTAGGGCCAGATGGTTTAGGTTGAATCCTAGTTGCAGCATTGCTAGGTGTATAATCTATGGTAAATTTTCAAATCTTTCTATGGCTTAGCTTACTTAGCCTTCTATAAGATGGGAATAATAATAGTACTGATACCTCGTAAGTTTGTTGGGAGAATTAAGTGAGTTGTTATATACAAAACACTTAAAATAGTGCCAGATACTTCATAAGCATTCAATAAATGTTAACTGTCATTTAGCTCAGATGGACATATATCACACTACGGAAAGAATTAGTTCTCAGGTTTCTACAAAGACTTGTGTTGCATGTAAAAACTAACTAAATGAAAAGTAGATTTTCTCACAGAATACAAACCAATGCCCTTGGAATGAAATGACTTGAAAGCACATTATATACCATGTTTGAACTCACCTGATTATCTATATCTTACCTCCGGGAGGAGCGTCTTTGTAAGAAGTCTGTTCTGAGCCCCAAGAGGTTGTCTTAATATTGCATTTTGCTGTCCCCTCTTCTGTCAGATAAGCTGCATTGGTTATCATGAAGTTGGTTTTACATCCTCCCTTCCTTTATTTTATCAGTAGCGGAATGTTGAAAGTGTGTGGGAAGAGTGTAGGCAGCCCGAGGTTTGGCCTTTAAATGCCTAATAATAATAGCTACCAATAATTGAGTACTTTAATAAGCCAATGCAGATTAAAGCACTCTCCAAGAATTAATTAGTTTAATATTCTCAATAAACCTTATTATGTGTGTATATGATAATGACATATATTATTGTCTCTATTTTACAGATAAAGAAACTGATCTCCAGAAATTAGTCATACAACTAATTAAGAGATGGAGCTGGGATTAAAATCCAGGCTGTCAAAGGTAAGTCTGGCTTTCCTATCAGATCCATCTGGTTGAATAATGAACACGAGTAATAGAAAAAGTAAACATAGATATTGACTTTAGGCACAGAGGGATGATACTCAAAATATCACCAGCTGGCTAGCTCAGACACTAATTCTGACTAATTAGAATGGATGCCAGTGGTGAACAACTGGTAAGGCTCTACTCCTGACTTTTTTTGGGGAAAAATGATTAATTGGCAAAATATATTTATTACTCAACATCTTCAAAAGAAAATCGATAATTAAGTACAAAGGATCAGTAAAGACTATACCAAGTTTAATACATAAGGTGGGTGAGTTCATGTTCCTGACACATACTTTACTCAACTTTCAGATACTCATCAATTAAATGGCATATTTTAAAGAAGGTAGAACTGTTTACCTGTGTTATTCCCCCAAACAATGCTCTTTTCTTTTCTGGTACCATAAGCCAGTGGTAGCCAGGCTCAGGATGGAATGAGTGGCCTTGAAGTTGTCCTGCCTTTCTCTAAATCCATCTTACTACCTGTCCAGAAAGGATTAAAACGGGTTTTTAAAAATTCATTGATTTGGCATCTGTTTGGTATTATGTAGGAAATAAGATAATGAATTTAAAGTTACAAAACTGAGTGGCTAAAAATACTGTCCACCTAGAATCTAAGGATAAATAAGTTAGTGGATTCCTGTTGATGTACTTTGACAAATATGCCCACATTTAGTGCTCCCACTTTTATTGTCCTGCAACAGTACATGCAAATGTTCTTACTAAGGTTTTCTCCTGCTTCTCCTACAATTGGGAAGCCAATTGCTTCTGGCACTTATAGCCTGAAGTATAATATTAAGTCAAAGAGAAAAAATATCTGGGTCCTGGTCTTGGGCTTGCTTCTGACAGGCTTTGAGCAGGATGGCTACTATGTCAAACAGTCTCTACCCTGGAATGCTGTGGGAGGATTTACCGACATCAAGCACATAAAGCCACACTTCTTTTTGGAATAACAAGAACAAAATATTAAAATATTTGGAATTCCTATATTTTGACCCTAGAAAGTTTTTGAAAGTGCCATAGTCCTTAAGATTACCTACACTTATTTGAGAAAAAAGTTTTAGTTATTGTTACTTCCTTGGGGGGGGGAAGAGTCACTGTGCTGAACATGTCATGAACATGACTGCTAAGTTGTTGAGATAGCCATCATGATTTGGTTTGCTGCTGTGTGTCTCCTATTTTATCTGCTCAGATGTGCGTGTGAGGCCCAGTTTGGTATGCCTCCCAAACCCTAATCCTGTCATCGTAAGGAAATTATATTGAGCGCCTGAGAAACTTGTTCTAGGTTTATAGCCAGTGAGGTACATTTCTTTGTTTCATTAAAGATTTTCTCATTCAGATTTTTGGTTCCTGTATAGTTTTTGGTAAAATGATAGACCCCTGCTTTTACACTTTTTTATTCTTCTGGCTAGTTTTCTCCCAACTTGTCATTTTATTTTATTTTATTTTAGAATTTATTTAAATTCAAGTTAGTTAACATATGATGTATTATTAGTCTGAGGGGTAGAATTTCGTGATCCATTAGTTGCGTATAACACCCAGTGCTTTTTACATGAAGTGCTCTCCTTAATGCCCATCACCCAATTACCCCATCCCTCCACCCACCTCCCCTCCAGCAATCCTCAGTTTGTTCCCTGTAGTTAAGAGCCTCTTATGGTTTGCCTCTCTCTCTTTATCTTATTTTATTTTTCCTTCCCTTCCCCATATTCTTCTGTTTTGTTTCTTAAATTTGACATATGAGTGAAATCATATGGTATTTGTCTTTCTCTGACTGACTAATGTTACTTAGCATAATACAATCTAGTTCCATTCATGTCACTGCAAACAGTAAGATTTCATTCTTTTTGATGACTGAGTAACATTCCACAATATAGATAGATCGATAGATCAACAGATAGATAGATATTCTCTATCCATTCATCAGTTGATGGACATCTGGGCTCTTTCCATTATTTTGGCTATTGTGAACACTGCTGCTATAAACATTAGGGTGCATGTGCCCCTTTGAATCACTATGTTTGTATCCTTTGGATAAATATCTAGTAGTGCAATTGTTTGGTTGTAGAGTAGTTCTATTTTTAACTATTTGAGGAACCTCCATACTGTTTTTCAGAGTGGCTGCCCAGTTTGCATTCCCACCAGTAGTGTAAGAGGGTTCCCCTTTCTCTGCATCCTCGCCAACATCTGTTGTTTCCTGAGTTGTTAATTTTAGCCATTCTGACTGATGTGAGGTGGTATCTCATTGTGGTTTTCACTTGTATTTCCCTGATGATGAGTGATGGTGAGCATTTCTTCATATGTCTGTTGGCCATTTGTATGTCTTCTTTGGAAAAGTGTCTATTCATGTCTTTTGCCCATTTCTTGACTGGATTATTTGTTTTTTGGATGTTGAGTTTGATAAGTTCTTTATAGGTTTTGGATACTAGCTCTTTATCTGATATGTCATTTGCAAATATCTTCTCCCATTCCATAGGTTGTCTTTTAGGTTTATTGATTGTTTCCTTTGCTATTCAGAAGCTTTTTATCTTGATGAAGTCAAATAGTTCATTTTTGCTTTTATTTCCCTTGCCTCCAGAGACATGTCTAGTAAGAAGTTGCTGCAGCTGAGGTTACAGAGGTTGCTGCCTATGTTCTCCTCTACGATTTTGATGGATTCCTGCCTCACATTTAGGTCTTTCATCCATTTTGAATTTATTGTTGTGTATGGTGTAAGAAAGTGATCCAGTTTCATTTTTTTGCGTGTTGCTGTCCAGTTTTCCCAGCACCATTTATTGAAGTAACTGTCTTTTTTTCACTGGATATTCTTTTCTGTTTTGTTGAAGATTAGTTGACCATATAGTTGAGGGTCCATTTCTGGGTTCTCTACTATGTTTCATTGATCTCTGTGTCTATTTTTGTGTCAGTACCATACTGTCTTGATGATTACAGCTTTGTAATACAGCTTGAAGTCCAGAATTGTGATGCTCCAGCTTCAGCTTTCTTTTTCAGCGTTACTTTGGCTATTGAGGGTCTTTTATAGTTTCATTCAAATTTTAGAATTGCTTGTTCCAGCTCTGTGAAAAATGCTGATTTATTTTGATAGTGATTGCACTGAATATGTAGATTGCTTTGGGTAATGCAGACATTTTAACAATATTTGTTCTTCCACTCCATGAGCATGGAATTTTTTTTCCATTTCTTTGTGTCTTCCTCATTTTCTTTTGTAAATATTCTATAGTTTTCAGAGTACAGATTGTTTACCTCTTTGGTTAGGTTTATTCCTAGGTACCTTAAGGTTTTTGGTATAATTGTAAATGGATGGGATCTATTCCTTGAGTCGTTTTTCTGCTGCTTCATTATTGGTGTATAGAAATGCAATAGACTTCTGTGTGTTGATTTTATATCCTGTGACTTTGCTGAATTCCTGTATCAGTTCTAGCAATTTTTTGGTGGAGCCTTTCAGGTTTTCTACATAAAGTATCATGTCATCTGTGGAGAGTGAAATTCTGACTTCTTCCTTGCTGATCTGGATGCCTTTTATTTTGTTTTGTTGTCTGATTTCTGAGATTAGGACTTTCAGTATTATGTTGAACAATAGGGGTGAGAGTGGGACATCCCTGTCATGTTCCTGACCTTAAGGGAAAAGCTCTCAGTTTTTCCCCATTGAGGATGATATTAACTGTGGGTTTTTTGTATACGGCCTTTATAATGTTGAGATATGTTCCTTCTATCCCTACTTTATTGAGGGTTTATTTTTTAAGATTTATTTATTTATTAGAAAGAGAGGGAGCGAGGGAGAGAGAGCACACAGAGGGAAAGGGGGGAGAAGCAGACTCCCTGATGAGCAGAGAGCCCAATGTGGGGCTTGATCCCAGTACCCTGAGATCATGACCTGAGCCAAAGGCAGGCACTTAACCAATTGAGCCACCCAGGTGCCCCCCTTGAGGGTTTTTATCAAGAAAAGGATGATGTGTTTGTCAAATGCTTTTTCTGCATTTATTGAGAAAGAGGATCATATGGCTCTTATCCGTTGTTTTATTAATGTGATGTATCATGATGATTGATTTGCAGATGTTGAACCATGATTATAGCCCAGGAATAAATCCCACTTGGTCAATGTGAGTAATCCTTTTAATGTACTGTTGGATCTGATTAGCTAGTATCTTGTTGAGAATTTTTATGTCCATGTTCAACAGAGATAGTGGTCTGTAATTCTCCTTTTTAGTAGGGTCTTTGTCTGGTTTTGGGATCAAGGTAATGCTGGCCTTATAGAATGAGTTTGGAAGTTTTCTTTCCATTTCTTTTTTCTGGAACAGCTTCAGAAGAATAAGTATTCATTCTTCTTTCAGTGTTTGGTAGAATTCCCCTGGGAAATCATCCAGCCCTGGACTCTTCTTTGTTGGGTGATTTTTGATTTCAATTTCTTTGGTTCTCAGTCTGTTAAGGTTTTCTATTTCTTCCTGTTTCAGTTTTGGTAGTTTATATGTTTCTAGGAATTTATCCATTTCTTCCAGATTGCCTAATTTGTTGACAATCATATTCTCTTATAATTGTTTGTATTTCTGCAGTGTTGGTTGTGATCTCTCCTCTTTCATTCATCCTTTTATTTATTTCTGTCCTTTCTCTTTTCTTTTTGATAAGTCTGGCTAGGGGTTTATAAATTTTTTAAATTCTTTCAAAGAACCAGCTCCTAGTTTCATTGATCTGTTCTACTGTTTTTTTTTATTTATTTCTATATCATTGATTTCTTCTCTAATCTTTATTATTTCCCTTCTGCTGGATTTAGGCTTTATTTGCTGTTCTTTTTCTAGCTCCTTTATGTATAAGGTTACATTGTGTATATGAGACTTTTCTTTCTTCTTGAGGAAGGCCTGTATTGCTATATACATCCCTCTTAGGACCACCTTTGCTGCATCCCAAAGGTTTTGGACTGTTATGTTTTCATTTTCATTTGCTTCCATGTATTTTTTTAATTCCTCTTTAATTTCCTGGTTGACCCATTCATTCTTTAGTAGGATGTTCTTTAACTTCCATGTATTTGTGGTCCTTCCAAATTCCTTCTTGTGGTTGACATCAAGTTTCACAGCATTGTGGTTTGAAAATATACATGGTATGATCTCAATATTTTTGTATTGGTTGAGGCCTGATTTGTGCTGCTTTAGGATGAAATGCTCTGAATATATTGGTGAAGTCCATCTGGTCTAATGAGTCATTTAAAGCCCTTGTTTCCATGTTGATTTTCTGTTTAGATGATCTGTCCATTGCTGTGAGTGGGGTCTTAAAGTCCCCTACTATTATTGTATTATTATTAATGAGTTTCTTTAAGTTTGTTATTAATCTATTTATATATTTGGCTGCTCCCAAGTTAGGGGCATAAATATTTACAATTGTTAGATCTTCTTGTTGGATAGACACCTTTATTATGGTATGGTGCCCTTCTTCATCTCTTATTACAGTCTTTGGTTTAAAATCTAGTTTGTCTGCTGTAAGTATGGCTACTCTAGTTTTCTTTTGATTTCCAGTAACATGATAAATCGTTCTCCACTCTGTCACTTTCAGTTGGAGGTGTCTTTGGGTCTAGAATGAGTCTCTTGTGAGCAGCATATATATATTTTAAAGATTTTATCTATTTTATTTGACAGAGAGAGAGAGAGCACTAGCAGGCAGAGTGGCAGGCAGAGGGAAAGGGAGAAACAGGCTCCCCATTGAGCAGGGAGTCCATATGGGGCTTGATTCCAGGACCCCAGGATCATGACTTGAGCCAAAGGCAGACACTTAACCAGCTGAGCCACCCAGGTACCCCTTGTAAGCAGGATATTGATGGAACTTATGTTTTCATCTATTCTGATACCCTATGTCTTTTGATTGGAGCATTTAATTCATTTACATTCAGAGTAGTTATTGGTAGATATGAATTTAGTGCTATTGTATTACCTATAAGGTTGCTGTTCCTGTAGATTGTCCCTGTTCCTTTCTAGTCTTTGTTACTTTTGGTCACTCTTTCCTGCTCAAAGGGTCCCCTTTAATATTTCTTGCAAAGCTGGTTTAGTTTTCACAAACTCATTTAGTTTTTGTTTGTCTTGGAAACTCTTTATCACTCCTATTTTTTTTTTACGATTTTATTTATTTATTTGACAGAGAGAGAGAGACAGCCAGTGAGAGAGGGAACACAAGCAGGGGGAGTGGGAGAGGAAGAAGCAGGCTCTCAGTGGAGCAGGGAGCCTGATGTGGGGCTCCATCCCAGGACACTGGGATCACTCCCTGAGCCGAAGGCAGATGCTTAATGACTGAGCCATCCAGGTGCCCCTTTATCTCTCCTTCTATTCTGAATGACAACCTTTCTGGATAAAGTATTCTTGGCTGTGTATTTTTCCCATGCAGCACATTGAACATATCATGCCACTCCTTTCTGGCCTGCCATCTTTCTGTGGACAGGGCTGCCGCTAACTTTATGGGTCTACCCTTGTAGATTAAGGACCTTTTTTCCCCTAGCTGCTTTCAGATTTCTCTCTTTATCTTTGTATTTTGCAAGTTTCACTATGATATGTCGTGTTGTTGACCTGTTTTTGTTGATTTTGAGGATAGTTCTCTGTGCCTCTTGGACTTGAATGCCTGTTTCCTTCCCCAGATTAGGGAAGTTTTTCTCAGTCATAATTTGTTCAAGTAAATCTTCTGCCTCTCTCTCCTGCTCTTCCTCACTGAGACTCCTATGATACAGGTATTATTTTACCTTATGGAATTGCTGAGTTCCCTAAATCTACCTTTGTGTTCTAATAGTTTTCTTTCCCTCTTCTTTTGAGCTTTATTATTTTCCATAATTTTATCTTCTCTATCACTTATTTTCTCCTCTGCTTCTTTAATCCTCATTGTGATCATATCCAGTCTGTTTTGCATCTCAGTTATAGCATTTTTTTAAAATTTCAGCCTGACTAGTTTTTAGGTCTTTTATCTCTGTAGCAAGGGTTTCTCTGGTGTCTTCTATGCTTTATGAAGTCCAGCTAGTAGTCTTTTGACTGTTGATCTAAATTCTTGTTCAGATATATTGCTTAAATCTGTTTTCAGCAAGTACCTGGCCATGATATCTTTCTGACCTTTATTTGGGGAGAATTCTTCCATCTTGTCATTTTGGCTAAGTTTCTGTCTTTTGCATGTTATTAAAGCTTGTTATGTTTCCTGCCTTAGAGTAATGTTATATTAAAAAGAGGCCATAGACTGTCCAGGGCCTGACACTTCAGGAAGTATTTCTGGTGTATGCTGTGTGCACTCTGATGTTAGTTTTGGCTGCTCTTTCCCACTGGCCAGTCCTCTGCAGAGCTCCTCCTTTCTTGCAGTGGGGAGTGCTTGGACATTTATCTAGGTGTGCTTTGATTTGTTTGTTGGTAAAAGCCTGGAAAAAAAGAAAAGAAACAAAAAGAAAAAAAAAGAGAGAGAGAACCTGCTCCAAAAAAAGAGAGAGGGAAAAGGAATGAAAAAAACCAGACAGACAATTAAAAAAAAAAAACCCAAACCCCCAAACCTCCCCCCCAAAACACCAACTGTAAGCTGATTCCAAAGAAAAAGAGAGGAAAGAAAAATAAAGAAAAAGGAAAGAAAAAAAGAAGCCTGATCCAAAAAAAAAAAAAAAAAAAAAAAAGAGAGAGAAAAGGAAATGAAAAAACAAACTAACAAACAAAGAAAAAACTATAAGTCTGATTCCCAAGGGAAAAAAGAAAGAATAAGGAAAAGAAAACACAGCCTGGTCCTAGTTCCACCAGAAGTGAAGGGGACGATTTGAAGCACTGTATGATCTGTAGACTTGGTGTTTGTGGTGTGTTGCCTATGTTGTTCTTCTGGTGGCAGAGGCTGGCTGAGTCAATCCTCAATCCTGCGCCTTTAAAAAAAAGCACTTGCCAAACACAGGTAGGTGGGGTTTGATGTAAGCGGCTCCCACCTCCACTGGGGGCCTGCTGTGTTGCTCACTGAAGTCCGACTGTTCCGTCCTAATGAAGGTAAAATGGCGCCACCCCACTCTCTTCTCCTGGAGAGGGGATCTCAATCCCCACACCCTCCTGTTCAGGAAGCCCTCACAGAAAAGCAAAGCCATTGGTGTGTCTGGTGCCCAGCTCTCCTGTGTTTTATCCTTGTCACATGGCTGGGATTCAAAACTGTAAATCTTAAAGGAGCCAGCACTCACATCCTCTCCCTCCTCTTTATTAGAGCCTCACTGCACTCTCACTAGTGCCTTTTGTCCCAGAAAAACAGTCTCCGCTCCTGCATGGTGCTCAGAATCTATCGTGTGTCACCTTGAAAAGCAGGGACTTGGTTATCTACCTCTTGGCCCACCTTTGTCCCCTGATGCTAAAAGGCCATTTGCTGGTGCCTGCAGGGTCCTTTGTCCTTGGAGAAGCAATATACCCTCTTGCAAATGTACTCTAGGAAGGGGAATGACCTCTCCCAGTGTGACCCAGGAGATCCCTACATCACTTTGTGCACGCTCCTGGGCCTCCTGGGCCAGAACCCTCCTTCCGTCCAGGAGCCCACGCTACAGATCTGCTCTAGTGAAAGTAGTGTACTTCCAAAATCAGAGCTTGAGTTCCACTCACTGTTTGCAAAAGACCTATGCCACTCAGTTCCCCCAACTCCCCAGTCTGTGGTCCATGAGGTTTTCTTCTTGAGCAACCTGAGGCCATACTCTCTCAACTCTTCTCTCCCTGCCTCCTTTTTCTCTCCTTGCTGAAAGGGTTCCCTCCCCCAGTTCACATCCACACACCTGCCACGCTGTCTCCCTCCAACTGTGGAGGTGCTTCTTCCAGTCATCACATTGATTTCTTGGGTATTCCAATTGATCTGACCTCAGTACAGAAGTGTTTGAGGGATGAAGAAAGCCCAGGGTCCTCCTACTTCTCTGCCATCTTAACTTCTCCCCCTCCCAACTTTCATTTTAAATGGACACTTGTAGATACTTTGATTTCTGACATTTTCACCTTCCAAGTCACAAAGCATCAACAACCATAATAATCTACTTCACCTGGATTCCAGCAACAGAATAAATGATACTCCTTTTGGTGTTACTCTCTATGCATTTTAAAGTTTTGATTTTCACATTTTTGAATGTTCTTTTTTATTAATTAAAATTGCTCTGGGCTTATGTGGATGATGATCTGGACTTATCTAAGGTATAACATGCAATGAAAGCAACCAATAACAGGGGAGCCCTGAGGGACTGAACGTAGACCAGAACAGCTCATGGAAGGTAAAACACAGGAAACAAAGTGCACTTAGAAGCACAGTTTAATTTTGTCAAGTTCTTGGTACCTGGTTTTTCAATTAATGCTGTTTCTTGAATTTTGAAAGAAATCACACACATTTTTGCTCTAGGAGCACTTAGAGCAAGAACAGCATCAACCCATTTCTAAAAATATTTCCCAGTGGATAAACTGTTAAGAAAACATGTTTGTATTCACACTTAGAGTAGAAATATTTACTATTCAGACTCTGTACTTGAATGTTTTTTTTTTTAATCGAGTAACAAAATGGCTTTTTGTGAAAGGATGACCAAAATTAGGGTGCTGGGTCACCACCTTTATAGCCAAAGCAAATGACCAGAGCCTTGAAAAAGTCTCTACTGAGCAATTCACACTGTACTGAGTTTTGTTTGTTTTAATTGAAAAGCACAATATTTCAGTAGAAGAACATGTCAGAAATTAATTCCTAAAAATCTGAAGGACAATGAATATTTGATGATATATTGAAGCTTTAATGAAAGACTCTTGCATTCATTAAAAAATGAGCTCAGACAATTCTAGTTTTGTGGATGAATATCTGAGCTGATTGGCTTAATGTGTCACTATTGTTTTCCCCTACTCAAACTTACATTCTGTGTATATTTTATGTAATTCTTGTTCTGAGAAAAATTTTTTTGAGTGTAGGCCGTATATTTAGGTATCTTTGAAATAAGATAATTTAATGGCTCAGCTCAGCAAGTCTCTACCAGCTTTCAATCAACCCCTTGTTTCATGTTCTACTCTCAATCCTGCCTTGAAACTTTTGACTTCTTTAATAAATGACTCGACTTTAAAATAGGACATTCTGGACAGTGTTAAGAATAAAGGAAAACATTGCAAATAGTTTTGTTTATTCTTTTCTTACAACTTTAGAGTAGGGTTATTTAGAGTATGGTCATTTGTTTATTTTTTTGAGATGTTTTATTTATTTAACAGAGAGAAAGAGAGAGAGAGCATGTGCGAGCATAAGCAGGGGGAGCAGGACAGGGGGAAGCAGGTTCCTCACTGACCAGGGAGCCTGATGTGGGGCTTGATCCCAGGACCCTGGGATCATGACCTGAACCGAAGGCAGAGCTTAACCAACTGAGCCACCCAGGCATCCCTAGAGTAGGATCATTTACAAACACATTTTTTTTGCAGTGATTTTTGTTCTTACTGTACATATCATCACTGATTTTTGCTATTTGACTGTTTAGTGTTTAGCTCATTCAGTGCTGCCTGATGATAAACCTTTATTTCATTTCTCTTCACTTAGCTGTCATGAGATTATTTCCAAGGATGATAAAACCAAGGGAGTGTGAGAGGCAAATACAGGTTCATAAGCTAACCTGCTTTATAACACTCAAGACCTTGACATGGTTCCTAGGTAACAAGGTGCTTGCAGAGAGTCATTCTTGATTCCAGCACTTGTGGTTGGGGTGGAGCAGGGTGCTAACACAGTACACGCTGGTCAAAAAATTGGAGCAAATCACTGTAGCTAGTTATCATTTACTTTTTTTGTTGTTTTGGGGGAAGAATTTTGTTTCAGTTTCATAGAGCTTTCGAAAAAGGATGATATATTTCTGCATTACTTAGCATAGAGAACCCCTTGTTGACATAGTTTATATTATTGCAGCTTCATATTACATTTGAAACTTTATATGCTTCCTTATATTACTTTTCCCCCAAGATTAGATTGCACCAGGATTCGTGCTAAATTCTGGGAAAGAGGTGGAATGTTCCTTTACTGGTTTACATATCATTTGAAAATAGATTTCTGAAGGAGTGAATAATAGACATTGTAAACAGAACCTTTTATGATGTTTTTAAATGGCAAAGGGGTATTTAATAGGTTTTCTCCCATTCCTTCCCCCATTCTAATCTCTTCTTCCCCCTCTTTTTTTTTTTTTTTCTTTCCTTAAGTAGGCACCACACCCAGCATGGAGCCCCCATGTGGGGCTTAAACTCATGACCCTGAGATCAAGACCTGAGCTGAGGTCAAGAGTTGGATACTTAACTGACTGAACCACCCAGGTGCCTTTTTTTCCTCCTTTTTTGAGGCCAAAGTGAGGCAGTGGAATAAGGAGAATAAGAGAAGGATTGTGACTAGGTGGTTGGCAACACTTCTTCAGCACTTCAGCATTCTGTGTAAATACAATAATAGACAAGCAAAGAGCCAGAGGCCCAATGGCTACTTACCAGGAACTCAGCCATTCTTTTAAAAAAAGATTTATTTATTTATTTGAGACACACACACAGAGGGTGAGAGAGAGAGAACATGGGGGAAGAGGCAGGAGAGAGACTCTTCAAGCAGACTCCCTGCTGAATGCAGGGTTCCATATAGGGCTCAGGGTCACAACCCATGAGATGATAATCTGAGCCAAAACCAAGTGTCAGACACTCAACCAACTGAGCCAGTCAGGCACCTCAGGACCTCAGCCATTCTTATCAAGCAATGCCAGAAAATCCAGAAACACAAAGTCAGTATTCTTAACTAGTCATCAAAGCCACCAGAAACAAGCTTTCGGAACTTTTCTTCTATTTCTGCTTTTTTTCCTTTTTCTCCCCATTCCTCATTTTTTAGGCAGGTGCTCTTTATTTTCTGTTCTGGCTAATCTGTAAGTTGCTTGAGTTGGAAAGGGTTAAAAAAGCTTACCGTGAATTTTGGAGAGAAAGGAATGGCTAGAGATTAGGAAAGAGGTTACTGGGAGAAACACAATTCATGAGACCCTCTTAGACTTGGGAGAGTCCTCATTAGGGAGGAAATAGTGGCTTCATTATGTGGAACAATTTTAACTAGGATTGTGGGGGGAGCAATAATTGTAATGTTTGGAAATGACTGGAAATATTTTTCATAAAAATTAAAATATAGTTTCATATATTAATATGACAAATATAATAAAAACAACTATTATATATAGGGGTAAATGGCGTGAATTCTATCATAACATAAGCACCAGAGAATTACTGAGTAATCAGAACAGAAAAATTAAAGGGCCTTAATATGACAATGTAAGCCTCACAAAAAAGAAGTAGCTTAGTAGGATCAATAATCCAAGCTATATTTCTTATACTGTCAGTTCAAATTAAGAAGAAAAATTAAATGAAGCATTTCTGCTAAAATATATCATCACAAAGGGAAAATGAATTTGCCTCCTAATTCCTGGCCTTCCAGCAACATGGATGGTATTAGCTTAGAACTTTGCTTCTTCCCTTTCTCCCATCTCTTGGAGATGATATCTGAAACTCAATAGGATCTTATAATTAAAGAATAATTTTCTGATGGTGAAACACTTTTCATTTCACTAAATAGATTTGAAAATAGAAATTCAGTAGAACTGATAATTTCAGGGATCCTGATGCCAGGAATGTGTGACATCAGCCAGGTTTTTGTGTGAATATCTTCAATGACTGTTCAAGCTTTTGGGGTTTAGCCAAAACCAAAACATGTTCTCCATGCTGTTGCATTTTATATTCTGGGTTCTTCGGTTAGTATGACTACATGCTCTATAAAAGAGGTAGAGAAGGCAAGGGAAAATCCAACAAGGGAAAATAAAGTATTTGACCGCTGTTCTCTGTGTGGTAACAATCTTCAGGATGTCCAGAAATCATAGAAACGTAGGGTGAGGAAACCTAGGCAACGTTGGGTCTCCTGTTCATTATGGGTCGTTTATGTCAGTCGATAATCTGTTGAATGAAAAAATGAATGGCCAAGCCAGGACACGAGCTTGTCTAACTCACTAAAGCAGCTGTTTGTTGAACCAAATGTCCAGAACCATAGGGAAGTGAAAGAAATAAATGTAAGGCATGGCACCTTCCCTTAAGATATTATCTACATCTGAGAATTTTACCTTCTTTTTGGGGTTTTCTGTCTTAGCTTGATTTGATTTTCTCCCCACTTTGCACAATCCAAAAGTACTTGATTTATGCTAGTAGTAGCAATGCTAGTGCTAAAGGAGCATTTCTCTAAATGTAATTTATTAAGATAAAATAATTATTTATAAATACAAAATGTATTTATTAAGATATTAATGAAGGTTTCATAGCACATCACAGCTTTGCAATACCCTGAATATTTACATTATCTGAGCATGAAACTGAACTCTCAGTTTTAGGTTTGGAAGGGGATTTGAAGAAACAGGGGATGTACTTTTTCCCAAGCACGGAAGCATTGTAATTTCATCTGCTCTTGCCATGCATTATTTTCCGAATTTAAAAGGGCAGCCTTCCTTTGCTTCTGTGTATTTTGTTTCATAGGATGGCAAAGTAGAGAATCAAAGGGAATGTTCCTTGGCAAGGAGAGAGTTTGTACCCTTAAATCGCTTATCATTAGTGACTTTAGGATCTTTGAAAGTGTAATACATGTTTTAAAATAGATGCCCTGCCCAGATAACTGCTTCTTCCTCTCAGTTCTTTTAACTGCTGCTAGAATCTCAAAGAACCATGAAATCTGTCACTATTTATGTGATCTCAAACTGTAAGTTGTGTGATTACAAGAGATACTACTTAGCTTAGAGCTCTGACATAGCATTTTGGAATTTATCGGGAAGGACTCAAAAGGGGGTTATGTTAGATATGGCTACTGTGAAAAATTCTGCACAGTCAGAATGACAAGGCTGTAATACAGGCTGTGAATCTGAATTAAGAGTTCACATTTATAGAGAGTCAAAGACATACCAAGAGACGCCCCTGGTTCTCTGTGGTTAAAGGCATCCTGTTAGAAAGTTTTATGTATAAGGCAAACCATGCCTTGGATTTGAATAACCAAATATCTGAGACTTTTATTCCCTTACTTGGGCAGCGACTTCTCAGATTGAAACATTTAACAGTGTAAACCTTTTCATTTGTCAGGCTATCACTGAAACTTTATTCTTTTCTTTAGGATGTGTAGTGTCTATAGAAGAAGGTAAATAATGCACTCTGTATGAATTATAAACCAGTTCAAAGCCATGTGAATTTCAAGTCAAATCCAGTTACTATTCTAAACAGATAAAGTGATAGGACAGGTAGAGGGTAGGTCTAAAGACTACAAAACCTTTAATACAAGGAGCCCAGAGGGCTTATAAATAAAAAAGAAAGTAAACATTTTATTTGTAAAGCAGAAAAAAAAGAGGAATAAACAGAGCAGAATACAAAATGGCTCATCCATATAACTTTGGCTGCAATATTGTGTACACTGGTTGCTATTTAAGTTTTGATCACAAGCTGCCGGGGGTACATATGAGCTTCTTTGACCTGCGCAGGAATTTTGATGAATTACCTTCCAAGCACCTGATAAGAAAACTTTGTTATTGTAGCCTTAGAGGTAAAAGCCAGACCGGGGACTAAAAAGACCAGAAAAGAGCCTTGAGTGAATGGGGGTCGGGTCCAGTTGTGGATGCAGAATGAGGTTAATAGCAGAATGCCCTGAAGATCTGTACCAGAAAAGATTTTGGTTGTTGAATATATTTATTAACCATTTATAAGATGAGGTGAATAAAGGAGTGATATTATTCAATGACCCTAAATTTTCAGTCCAGTAAGGACCACAAGGGACTCCAGCAAGACTTAACAAAACTAGGTAATTGGACAATATGATGAAGATGAAATTTGAAACAGGCAAGTGTGAGGTGATGCACATCTGAAAGAACAATTTAAGCTAATCATACACAGTGATGGATATTGAATTAGCCATAACCCTCCAAGAAAAAGATCATGAGCTTTGCTCAATGTGCAACAGTGCTAAAAATAAGTCACTGGAAGAGGAGTGAGAATAATGTGGAAAATATTAAGGTGCCATTATATAAATTGACAGCATATCCTTGTCTAGAATATTATGTTGAGTTTTCGTCACCTCATCATAAAAATGAAATGGAAGAAATAGAGAAATGTGCTGAAGACCAGCTAAACTGATTAGAAATATAGGATAAGCTTCATTATGAAGGGTATATTTTTATGTTGCGTTTAAAGATCTCCTGTTGCAAAAATCCTATAGTGATATAAAAGACATTTCTGACTCTCAGCATCGGAGGTATGCCTATTAAAGAGAAAGTAAGCACTCAGATTTTGCACTGTAGTTTCTAGACTTGGGTAATCAAGACATTTTTATCCTTAAATAGTGTCTTATATCCGTGTAGGTAGTATAAGTTGGTGGCATTTTTTGAGGAAAAAAAGGAATATCTTCTTGGAAAATGACTCTTATCTGGGCCAGATCTGATGCTTGTCTGTGCTTCACTTTTTTAGTTGTAATTGGTATTCACAATGATAATTCCAAGTCACTGCATGATCTTAAAACACTTCCAAAATCAGAAAAAAACCTAAACAAACAAAAAACACAAAGAGGTTTTATTCAGGATAGCTGAATAAATAAAATTTGACCTATTTTCCTAAAACTTGGGCATTGATTTTTAGTCTACTAACGTAGTAACCATAATGTTTATTTACTCAGCATATTCTGTCCTTGGCCACCAAAGATAAGTTATTATCTGTTTAACTAGTCTCTGTTTAGCCTCCACGTCCCATCCAGTTTAACAAAGAATAAAAATGTGTTAAAGATAAAACAGCTAATGAGACAAAAAAAGGGAAAGGTCAGACATTGCTGCTCTTCTCTCTTGTTGCCTCGGGACTTGTGGGTGGGGAGTGGCGATGGGGGAGTGAGGGTTTCTATCTCCATTATTATTTTTGTATGTATACACATAGCCCTGACTATTAGAATTTACTTTGAAGGAGGACTGAGAAAAATGTGCAAGATGAGCTCAAAAGGAGCTGAATCTAGTATGTGGTAGCAAGAGTAATAATAAGGTTGGGCTGAGTATTGACTCAAGAAACATTAGCCACTGAGAAATCAGTTTCATAATGTCTACACTAGCTCTGTTCATACTTTCCTTTCCTAGGAAAACTATTTATATAACAAGTAGCATCTTGGGAATGGTTTCTTCTGGAATGACAAAGACCCTTTATTGCTTCAAAGGATAATCTCTACCAGGATACAAACCTCAACAGTCCTTTCCATAAACTAGATGAAATGTATTTCAACATTTATTTTTGTCTCTGAAACATTATCTGTGTTGCTCTTGTACAAATAATGAAGACCAACCTAATGAGAACTAGCAGAGTCCATTTATTCAGAGATTACTATAGCAAGGGGATCAGCCATTTATGTCATTTGTGTTTTAGTAGAGACTTAAAGGCAGGCAAGGGAATGGGAAAGCTTTATGGTAGAAAAAAGGGAAGGCTTCAGATGTGTTCTAACTGGAGGCTGTTAGCATGGAGAAGCTGTACGGAAGCTAACTGGAAGTGGGGCATCCTTTGTGAGTGGTTAGGGGCACATATTTGTCTTTTCTTGGTTGGTCCTAAGTTGGGAGCAGGCACAAAAATTAGAGAAGCTGTCAGTTAAGACCTGGATGTTTGGGGCTGACTGTTACAGGGCTCATCGTTTAGCTTCCTGGATTGTTATTAGAGATAACAGTCTGACTTCCTACAAGTCTTGACTTGTAGGAGTCTGACTATTGTAGATAATGAGTTAGTTTCCTTGGCAAGTTGCTTCAGGTTGTAGGTCAAAGTTCTGTTTTTATATATGGTCTGGCCACTGTCCATTTGTACATTCAGTCTCTCACTGCATGGAACAAAAAATGAAGTTTACATTTTCAGAGAACTGAGTCTTGAAAGCATCAGACTTTGATTTTTGAATAGATTTTTAGTTTTCTAATGTCTGAAATAAATCACCTACCAAGTAAGAAAACCTTTGGAAGTCTCAGATTATGACTTGCTTGTGCTTTGGGTAAGAAGTGACTGGAGTACACAATTTTCATTCAAATAAACTAACTCTAAAATTATAGAACATGTAGTTGAAAATATCACTATATTTGAATAAGAAAAAAGACTATCATATGTTTACAACTTCCTCTGTACTTTTATTAATTAAAGAGTATAACTTTTGAGTCAAGTCCCTTTGTACATAAGGCTGTCTTGAAAGTTGCCACCAAGGCACCATTTTGGAAACTGTTTTAGGGATCTTATTAATATTCTAACTGACTGAAGGAGCTTGCACAGCTTCTCAAGTGCCCTAGTTTCCTCTGAAGGACACAACGTGAACCAGAATGATCTGCTTTAGCAATAAAGTACCTTGATTGATGGATTAAATAATATTCAGTATCCTAGGTTGAATGGTATAAGGCAAGCAGAAAGAGCTAATTTTTTTCTAGGTGCTAGCACTGACATTTAGCCATGTATAATGCACTAAAACAATTAACTAAAATATACCGTTCCTGAAATGTGCTATAACCAAATGCACTATATTTTTCATATGATTTGCAATTTCCGTGGAGAGCTCATTTGGATTACGTTTATAATATTCATTTAGCAAACTCCATTAGCAATGTTTACAAGTGCTTATGGATCTGGTAAATGAGTTTGCGGATATGCTGTGAACGAAGATAAATGCATCCATTTGTGTATGGGATCTAATTCATAAACTCATTCCAATCAGGCAGAGTGTATAGCACATTAAACTCTAACCTGGGAGTGTGGATTCCTGTATGGTTTCTACAGTGTTTCCTAATATGACTTAATCAATTAACTTTTTGGCTTCTTCATTTGCCGTAAAGGAGAAAACTCATTGCAAAACTGGATTAATATGAGAAGTTGAGCATGAGAACCCTTACAGGCAAACAAACAAATCAATACACAGAATAGAGAGATATTTGATTCAATCTCTTCCAGGTTTTTCGCGGAAAACTGTTTCAGCAACACCGAGGTTCCTAGAATGCTAATCATGTTAAAGGGAATGTAACTTTTTGAATTATCGTGGTGACCTGAAAAGGATTCTTCATATCACAAAAGGGCCTAATCTAAAAAATGTAAGTGTTTTTATTTGGAGTGGCTAATTCTTTGATGGAAATGTCTAGAGTCCTGTTAGAAAGGAGAACAAGGGTCCTTTGTTAGATTATTGATGATCTGCATGAACTGTGGATCTGCCAGCTCAAGAGATCCAGATTTCTAGGTCATTGTTCATGTTGGGTCTAGATGGGGATGGGGATGTGGTACCTGGGGAGATGATATAGGTCAGTGATACCCAGACTTTTATAGATCTGCCAGGATTAGGAAGAAAGCCTGTAATAACAATAGCTAATATTTATTGATGTTTACCATAGGCTCCAACCATTTTACATGTAACTGTAATTCTTAGAACCATCTATGAAGAAAGGTACTATTATTTTTATCTTCATTTTACAAATGAAGAAACTAAGCCTAAGAGAAGTTAAGTAGTGTGTCCTAAGGTCGCACAGCTATAAAGTAGCAGTTTCAGAATTTGAACACAGGCTTTCTGACTCCTGCTCTTTACCGGTATATGGCAGATAACTGATATTTTCCTTAGAACTTACACTGAGGTACAAAACTGGCTGAAATAGAAGAATCAGCAATCTTTCCCAGGGTTATTTGGTTTTCTTTTGAAGTAGAAGTTCTGATTTTGGCTTGCTAAAGGCATAGGGTATAATTCCCCATCTTGAATCTAATTAATATCCAAGACCCAGAAATTCAAATCATCTTTGATATGATAAGAAACTTATCAAACAGTGCCATCCAACGAGAATATTTTCTCGTCTTCTTTCAAAATCAAGTTGGGAATTTCAGTTATTATTTAAAATTTTTTTTTCACAAATATAGTTTTTTTTTTCATAGAACACAGATGCTCTTAACTCCCTAGCAGTCACCATCTGTACCTCAATTTACATTTCCCAAAACACTGCTGACATCTGTTTAAATGCCAATCTCTCCCCAACTTAGTAGGATTTTAGCTCAAAAGTGATATCCTATGAGCGATTTAGAGTTTCAGAGTTATACTGATTTTAATCAAAATGCTCAATGGCTACAGATATATAACCTTTATTTGTCCTTTCAAGAAGATTTCTACCAAATGCAGGGTAATATTGAAAGTGATCTCTCATTTCCAGGAGAATGTGGGACTATTTTGCCAGGTTAGACTTTTCATCTCTAGGATGAGGAAGGGAAAGTTTCTGAGCTGTCATGGAGAAAATTCTGGGTGATTAGTAGTTCTCCCAAAGAATCACTGCCCCTGATTCCTTGCTGTTGGTTGGTACTCCTTCTATACAGAGTTGCCTGACTTTATTCAATGAATCTTTATGTGAGGGGAGACATAGGAAATATGCCTGGGGATAGACACCATATAGGAAAGGGGATGAAAACTGGCCGAACAATGGGACTGAGAAGGTAATCATGAGCTATGAGATACTGATTTTTTTTTTTAAGAACACATATAAATCATGTCCCTAAGTGAGTATTGCTCCTTCACAATATGCATCCAAGGAAACTATAAACTTATAAATCCAATAGTCCTGTAATTATTCAAAACATTCTTGGAGTTACTTTGGACTCAGGGGAATTTTTTTTTTTAATTTTCAGGGATGTCAAATGTTTGTTTAAGAGAAAAATGGACAAATCCAGTAGTCATCTGGAATGTAGTGTTGCTATGAAGTGGGTTTAAGGGGCCACTTTTCCCAACTGGTTCATAAACTGATTCTAAGAAGACATTTTATTTTTTATTTATTTGTATTTTTATTTTTTAGAAGCTTTTATTTATTTATTTGACAGAGAGAGAGTATAAACAGGGGGAGTGGCAGGCAGAGGGAGAGTGAGTAGACGCCCTGCTGAGCAGGGAGCCTGATGCTAGGCTTCATCCTAGGGCCCTGGGATCATGACCTGAGCTGAAGGGAGATGCTTAACTGACTGAGCCACCCAGGCACCCCTAAGAAGGCAATTTTAAAAGATGAGTTTTAGAAAAAGCATAAACAATGGAACCATCAGGGGACTAGGTATGTAATCCCTTAAGAAGTATTCTTCATTTAGAAGTATAAATTTGGGTGACGCCTGGATGGCTCAGTTGGCTGTGTCTGACTCTTGATTTCAGCTCAGGTCACGATCTCGG
This sequence comes from Ursus arctos, assembly GCF_023065955.2. Taxonomy (NCBI): domain Eukaryota; kingdom Metazoa; phylum Chordata; class Mammalia; order Carnivora; family Ursidae; genus Ursus; species Ursus arctos. Next base: position 11,775,281 of record NW_026623053.1, on the reverse strand, counting down.
GGTCCTGGGATCGAGCCCCATGTTGGGCTCCCCGCTCAACAAGGAGTCTGCTTCTCTCTCTCCCTCTCCCTCTGCCTCTCCCCTCCTCAAATAAATAAATCTTAAAAAAAATAACTATAAATTTGGTTTTGTTTGTGTTTTGGAACCAGGCAGATCTGGGCTTTAGATCTGACTTCATATGTTTCAAGACGTGTGACCTGGATTGCTTAACTACATTAAACCTCAGTTAATTTCTTCATCTGTAAAATGGAGAAAATTATAGTATCTACTATAGTACAGTAGGCATTGTGAGGATTAAAGAGGGTAGTATATGTAAAATACTTTGCCCCAGTACCTGGCAAAGCATTCAATAAAAGTGATGCCAACTCATATCCTCCTTCATACCCTCAAGGTGTGTGTGTGTGTGTGTGTGTGTGTGTGTGTGTGTGTATGATCTGTGATATATTAGAAGGACTTGGAGCTACCATTTATTTGGCTATAATGGTTCTGAGCAAATCATTTAACTTTTAGGGTCTTGCCTTCCTTTTTTGTAAAGTGGGTATAATAATATTTCTCTTGCCAGATTACCCTGAATATTAAAGATAATGTACATAAAGAATTAAGAGCAGTAATTATGATTATTGTGGAAAGGCTATTAAGATAATAGCTTTTTAATGGGGCCCAGATTGTTCTACAAAGATGATAATAAATTTAATATGGTACTAATACTTGCATTTTAAAACTGATCAAATTCGAAATTGCAACTTGAGAATTACCCAAGATGGCAAATATCTCTGGGCATGGCTCCATCACACCTGGATTTATTGATTTCTAGGTTGCAGACCTAGAATGTCATAGGGTAGTTTGTTCCACTTGTATCTCTGAATGGATTTCATAGGACTCCTAGTGTTACCAACATAGGGCCTTAGGTTAACTGCAGAGCCCAGTGGAACAGCACTTCCGTGCCTAGAAGTTTTTTCTCATTTTCAGACCAAGATGTTAGAGAATAGTTTCAGTTATGAAATATTTCAATGAATTTTTAAAAATGCAAATGAAAATTTTAATAGAGACAGGGCATTACTGTCTTCCCATTCCAGCATTAAACTTCCCCCAAGTCTTCAAGAAATTCTTATAACAAAAGAAAATCAGATCCTGTACCAACATTTCTCTTTCAAGAGGACAGAATATTCATATTTTCTTTCATTTTGTTTGGCAAAAATGTCTCAGTTAAAATGAGATGTCTGACTCATTTCTACAGCCAAATATTTCTGAAATAAAAGTTTGGAGTTACAAAAATAAAAAAAAAATCAAAATCCAATTCAATTCTAAAATAGGCTTAAAACTTGCTGATTTAAATCAAACCAAAATGTTTAGGAACAAAATTGTAGTTAAATAAGTAGTTTTCAAAAAAATTTTAAAAGAGTGGAATCTTTTCCTCACATTGAATCTTACAGAGTCTAAAATTAGAAATGGATACAAGCAAGACTACAATGATTGAAGAGGGAACAGAGACACCTACCCTTCACCTGGCTATCTTCTCCTTCTTTCCCTCCTCCATCTCCCATGATCATATGACATCTTCCCAGAAACCCTGAGGCTATCAGAAATATAATTTGGGATTTGTTACTCTAGATGTTCCTTTGGTTTCATCTATTGCCTTTGTTAAAAATAAATAAATAAATAAATAAAAGGCAGTCTTTTGTGCATAGAGCCCTAATCCTGTCAAATTGAGTGGGCAGGAGACAGGCATGTTTATACCCTGACAGCTCAGTTCTTTTTGCTCTGTCCAGTGTTTGGGAGCAGGGGTTCTGAATATAGATAAGTCTGTCTGCGGGTTTGATTTCTATTGGTGGTTTAAATTTCTCCTGGTTGATTTGTCAGATTTTCTCTAATGACTTTCAAATCAAGAGGACAGGTACCACAGTCTTAAAAAGTAGCTCTACTGATGTTTGATAACATTGGCCATATTAGTACTTTCTTTTGTAAAAGTACAATGTCAAAACAGGCATGGGGTGAGGATTTGAATGCTCTTATAAAGGGCACAGACTCTCTGTAGCATATCCCACCCAGTCAGGAAAGGTGGTTTTGCCCTTAATAAATTGCCCGCGGTGGGGTGGGGGATAGGGAAGTATGTTGATGTAGTTCATGCAGAGATTCCTTATGGTGTCCTTTAACTGACATCTGGGTTTTAGAATCCAGTTGCCAGAAATCATCCCACTCAAGGAGTAAAACTCAACAAGTAAAAATAGTGCAGCATAGCATCATGACCCCTGAACCCCAAGGTAAATGAAAATTGTGGGACTGACGTTCCAAACTGGCCTGACTGCATAGGGTCTGATGGACAGAGGGAGGGAACTGCGGAGGAGCTGCTAAATATAAATAAGCAGGGCTGCTGGTTTGTGACCTCCGGGCTGCGTGCTGGTCAAAGTAGTCAGTTAGAATCTAGAGATCTACCGTAGCCTCCTTACAAGGCATTTGAAGAGAGAAATACCCAGAAGAACTCTATAATTTGAGTCCCAAGGGTTTAAGAGGTAGGTGACTGTGGCTCCACTTCCCTTACGCTGTGTGTCTTTGTGCGAATTACTTAACCTTCCTATAAACAGTATTTCTCAAACTGTGCTGAAGAATCAGTTTTTTTTTTAAGTTACCAGTTTCATGTATAGACTATATATGTATTTATAGCATAACACAGTAAAAATGAATTCCTAGAAATACTTTAACTTTTTACTCTTAAATTCAACAGACATAAAATGATTCTGTCAAGTTGTTTTGAAAGTTTCTAAATATTTACTCTCAATTTCTGTAGTATTTTTTTTATACTGCAGACTGGTAACAGTTTGTGAACTGAGACCTGTATGTGGACCAGACTTTTTAGTATTATTGGTACAGACACTAATGGTACTCACTTTATATAGGGGTATTATGAGGCTAAGTGGAATAGTACGTATATTTGATAACCATTGTCATAATTTTTATATTTCACATAGGTTTAACCCTTGGACAGGCATTTTATCACCTGTACATCCCTACCTTTGTAAAACCATAACAACCCAGAGGTTTTCATAAAGAATACATAGGAAGGAGAGAGAAGGAATGGTTTAAATCAACCTGTCTTGAGAGACTGAGGAATGGCAGGTCTCAGGAACACCAGATGAAGGTTCAAGTTTTGGAGCCAATCTGTATGCCAAATACAAGTCCCGGGGTGCTACTTTAAAATGTGAACTGAAGACATTCAAACCGGGGCCCCCGTCTGGGGGAGAGAGTCATATCAGCTGCATAGTCAGTGTGATGCTCTGGTGATTAGGTCGGTCCTGGATTTCATTCCCCTTGTTAGAGCTGCTGGGTAGCTGACCAGCACAGTATTTAGCACTTGGTCTTAGAGGCACACAGACCTGAGTTTGAAGGTTTCTTCCTTATTGCTGGTGTGACCACAGTTGAGGTTATTTATGTTCTCCAAGCTCCTGTTCTCTCCTATGTAAAGTGGGGGCTGGTAATAGCTCCTGGCTTCTTAGTGCTGCTGAAAAAATTAAATGAAATAATTAAATGAAATAATTTTTTGAACAAATAATGGTAGTCATAAGGCCAGAGTGAGCAGCTCAGTTTTAGCTAAGTGAGGCTAGCACATGGCTGGATTTTGCTTGGCATGATAGACAGGAGGGGCCGGTGGCAGCAGCATAGCCCTCTTAAATACGGTAGAAGAAAAGAACCCTAAACCTTAGCACACCAGTTTTAAAAGGTTTCTGACCCTTAAATTATGACTTTCCCTGTAGCTATCTAACACTCTCTCTCCTTCCCTTCACCCCAGCTGTGAAAGAGATGGTTATAATACGGAAAAATGAATCAAAGTCTTGAATACATCCTTGGAGGTGAGGAAAACGGCAGGGGTTGAACAGGAGTCTGGGGAAGCAGGAGCCCCCTTTTCTTCCCTATCTATACAGCGTGCTGAGACTATTTGTGATTAAAATTCTTAACACGATTTCAAAGCATCACCTTCCTAGGTAGATGACACGCAAAGGCAGCACAGAGATTGAGGAATGATCTGACTCAAGTGGCTCATTTGTAAGAGCTTGAGTAACACTCCATAATGAATTTGCTATTTACTGATATAGCAGTGCATTCATTTGGCATTAATGGGCAGGGCCAATGTACAGTCATAGTTACTTTATTTAAATTCAGGATTTGGTACCAGGCAACTAAATTGCTGCAGAAGGAAAGTGATATGCCAATTTCAAAGGTACTTATTTGATAGCCATACTATCTCATAGCTGAAAAATAGAAGACATGGAAAATAGCATGAAACTGTAAATATTAACTAATTATAATAATGCTGCTGCTGCTAATATTATACTTTATTTGGAAGGTACATGTAGTGAAGGGAGATTTCCTGAAAAATTATTGGCCCACAAGGGGTGAACTTAAGGTGCAAGACTGGCCGGTGTGGCTCCCAAATACTTCTCCTAACTTATACCATTACGGGGAAAATTTCATGGAGTGTAATTTTTAATTAAGCTTTAGTAGGCTTTTAACTTCACCCTACTCTCATCCCTACACTCCTCTTTAGTTGTTTCTGGAGCCCTTAGGCCAGGTGATGTCTTGTATGTGCCCTAGAATGAACCACCTCAGATGTCTTAGTCTCCTCATCAAAGGACCTTGACATTACTTCCTTCCTGGTGGCCTCTATAAGAATGCCACCCTGCTGGTACAACTCCCCTTCCTTTGAGGGGCTGTCTAGACCAGGCAGGGTATGGTCTGTGGCAGAGCTGGCAAAGTAGTTCTCTCTCACAGTCTTCCATAAACATAGATCTCCCTGTTTCTTACATTAACCTCTTTCTTATAGGAAGTCAAATCAGGCCATCAGGCTAGGTGTTTTGTGTAGGTTGCAGGAAGACAGGTGAGGATAGAGACCATGCCATTCCCTGCGTTGACTGTCTGACTCCTCCCAGGGACCTGCTACAAAGCCCTTGTAAATATTATTTATGTAAATAAACATTGGCAAAATAGAAAGGATCATCCAGCTCCATTTACCAAGAGCATCTGGATCCTGGCTCCAGTCCAGAGATGAGTACCCCCAGGTTGAAAAACTGATTAAGTCATATCTACCATTTATACTTTCACATGAATGAGTTTTTAAGATATTTTTCTAGAAGCATGCTTGGCTAGGAGAGGAGCTGGAAAATATGGGACAGCTGAGATGGTAGATATGGGAGTGGCAGGGAAAAATGTTGAGGATACTAAAATCCGTTTTGACAACTTTGCAGTTGTACTCTAAGATGGCCCGGCTCAGTCTCACTGTTAGCAAAATTTAAGAAAAGCCAGGAGTGAGGTGGGTAACAGTAGCTAAGGTAGACCAGATAATGAAAGAAAAATGAAGTTCAAGTATTTTCACATGAATCTGCCACTGTGCATGTTCTGCTTCAGTATTTGGCATTTCTAATGTTGGGTCTGAATCAAGACCTTTGAAAAATTGAGGATGGCCATCCAGAGAGACTGATTACCACTCATTTGCTGATTATGAGCAGTAACCTCTCAAAAGTCATTCATTTCCACCTTTTGTGCACAGGTTTTGTCTGAAGGTATGTGTCAGTGGAGAGCTTCAAAGGATTCCTATAATTTTGACTCCTAAGGGAATACTGTATTCATTCTCTGAAATCTGTTTCTCTGATGTCCAGATTACCTCTGTTCTAGACTTGGTCTTTTTAGGGAATGGTGGGGAGAAGGCACATGGGAACCAGGAAGGACTTGTTTAAGCCTCGTGTGTGCCTCACTCAGAGTCATTCAGCCTAACTGGATCTTTTCCAATGAAGTCAATCCAGGGAGGTAGTGCAGACAGTTGGAGACATAAGTATAGTCAGGGCAATGGTTCCTCCCTTTGTCTTCATCAAGGTCTTTTTAAAGTATGGCTTTCTTCCCTCAGGGACCTCACACTTTAACAATTTTATTTACCAAACAGTATTTATCAAGTAATAATGGTTTTGTTTTCTTATTTATTAAGATAAGCTAGGGCTAAGTGCAAATCAGAGTTTTTGATTGACATATGATAACGAGATAACCAGTGTTATTAATGATATAATGATGTAAAAATTAAAATGAAAGAAAATCTGGTGTGTATATTTATGTTTATTTTAGTTATATGTATGTTTGCCATTAGGATTTCAAAATACGTAATACAGTTCACAATGCCTGTTTCTGCTTTTACTCAATCTTTGAGGAATGCCAAATTGAGGAATGCAGGATGGAAAAACTTTCTGGGGTCTACCAGGGTTGAGAATATATGGAGAGCCACATCATGCCTTTAGAGACTTTTCTAGAGGGGCTTTTGAACGTCAGCCAACATCTTGGGATGAATGATGGGGTATACCTATTCCTTGGGTAGTTCAAAACTCTGCCTAAAGATCCAAAGGCTATTTTCAAGCAACCAGCAAGACTGGTTGTTTAGCTGACTCTCTTTCTGACTATCCCATTTTATTTAAGTTTCCAGTCTCGACACCACAGAGAGAATATTGGATTAAAATGGTTTTACCCAACATTAGTGAGCTGGGTGGGCAAATTCAGCCTATGTGGCAATTTCCAAGCAAGCTTTATTCATCAGTCTTTTGAAATATGCCTTTTATTTACCTCGGGGGCCTGAGGAAATAGGTGTTGGGACTTGGGTGGCACTTGAGCCACTTCCCTAAGCACCTGTTGTAAGTCCTCATCTCCACTGGCCAGAGAGAAGAGTGAAAACAAAGTGAATGAGTTCAGCAGTTTGCCTCCATGAAGGAAATGTCTGTTAAGGTATTTGTACCTTATGAGTAGCTTTCAGAACATTCATCTACAAAATCTTGTGTCATCTTTAAAGGGATAATGGAAGCAGGGTGTGAATTGGGGAAGTAATTTAGGTTATAATATTTTTAAGAGGACTCACTAAATTATTGACCCTTCGTAGTTAGTTAAAGCAGGTAAGAGACCTCCCATATGAATGATTAATTTAAAATATACATAACAGGCAAATACACATAGAAGACTTTTCATAAGTGATTGTGGCTCAACTGCCTATTTAAACCAAACATACATTTGATTGTTTTTAAATATTGATGCCTTTGCTGTTATTACAAAACACTGAGTAGGAGTTCACACAATGAGGGTGACATGTGAATGTGTCAAGCTAATGTCAAAACAACAGCCTTGAGCAGCATCACAGTCTGACAGGTTTCAGAACGGAGTGACTGCTGACTGGACTACTCTGAGGCTGAATTAGGTCTCTCCTTGTAAGGACTTTGCTATTTTCTTGGGTGTGTGCAGCCTGGAGTTATGTCAGACTTCACTGATTATATCCCTGTGTAGAGAGGGAGGGCATGAACTTTGCCAACAGGAGGGATGAATATGTATGGTGTTTTTCTTTGGATCAGGCAGACTGCGACCTCTGCTGAGAGGGATTGTGTGACAGTATGCTTGACTTTCTTAGCATGAGGCCTGCCAAAAAAGCATCTAGGTCACACCTCTCATATAAGGGCAATCAACCAACCAATGCCGAACTTCTTAGAGCCTAGAAAGCACTTCTTTTACTGTAGGGCCACTGAAAATGTGATTTCCTTTGTGTGGAATAGTTCTGGTTCCCCTGAAACCAGTGTAAAACTGGTCCTGTCTGACATCTACCCCCAGTAGAAATCTTGGCCTAAATGCCATATCCCAAGGACACCTTCACTGACTTCCCAGACTAACTTAGGAGGATCCCCTGATATATTGTGTTAGTCAGGTCTCTCCAGGGAAACAGGACTAATAAGAGGGATACATGTGTGGTGGGGAGTATAAGGAAGTTGGCTCACAGGATTATGGAAGCTTGAGGAAGCCAAAATCTGATGAGGTGGACTGTTAGGCTGGAGACCCAGGGAAGAGCCACTGGTGCAGTTCAAGTCCAAATGCTGTCTGTTGGCAGAATTCCTTCTCGCTTGAGGGGGGTCAGTCTTTGCTCAACAGATTGGATGAGTCCCATCCAAGTTATAGAGGATAATCCACTTTGTTCAGAATCCACCAATTAAAATGTTAATCTTTTCCAAAACATACTGTCACAGGAGTGTCCTAAATAATGTTTGAACACATATCTGTGTATTATAGCACAGCTAAATTGATGCATAGAATTAACCATCACACCCAAGTAACATTATCTTATCTGTCACTAGTTATGCATGTGAATGTTAGCAGTCCTCACTAGGCATGAGGACATGGGCCATGTTTGTTTGTTATGTTTTTGATATGTACCCCAAACTCAGCACATGGCCAAATACCAAGTAGACACTCACAGAGTATTTAATAAAGTCACTATTTATTCAACAAATACTTATTAAGTACCTATCCTATGTTAGGTGAACAAGACATAAAATTTCTGTCTTCTTGGAGCTTCCGTTCAAGTGGGAAAATCTAAAAGTTGAGATGTTTTAATAGGGATGTGACCTGATCTGACTTTCGTTTGAAAAATACCACTTTGGCTGCTACATTAAGTGGACTGTTAGGGTGGGACAGGAGGGAAGGGTGGGAGCAGAGAGCAGTTAGGGAGCCATTGCATCAATTTGGATGAGATATGATGGTGACTTGGACTAGGCTGGTAGAAGAGGAAGCAGTGAGGAGTTTAAATTTGGGACATATACTGAAAGTGAAGAAAACTTCCTGAAGTGATGTGAATGTGGAGTATGTGTGATACAGAAATCAGCAACGGGGCCTAAATTTTGGGTCCAAGTAACTGTGAGGGTGGTGTTCCCATTTACTCAGTGCAAAGCTTGAGGAAGAAGCAGGTTTAGGTAGGTAATCAAAACTTGTTTTGGGTGGGTTGAGCTTGACATGTGTGATTGATATTTGAATGGAGAGGGTGAGAGGCAATTGGGTACAGAAGTCCAGATCTCATGGGAGAGGCCTGTCCTGGAGGTGTAGACTGCCTATGAAGCCATGGGATGGGAGGTGATAATATAGGAAGTATACAGGGATATGAAGAGGAGGGTGCTGAGGGAGAAGATGTGCCCTTGGGTTTGAGTAGAGGAGGAATATCTGAAAAAGAGACTGAAAAGGAGTGTTTGGAGGTAGGAGGAATAGCAGAAAAGTTTGGTGGCTAGGAGCCCAGGCAAGAAAACGTTCCAAGAAATGGGGAGAGATCATCTCTGTTTGCAGCTGAATGAACGAATTAGGCCCCAGAATCTATGAAGCACTCAAATAACCCAAGGAGTTATGAGATATGATATTATGTCCATGTGCCTATTTGGGGAGATGAGTCAATCGCATTTGACTGGAACATTCCTTGAGAGTTGTGGTGGAGAAATTGGGGAAAGAATAGAAGAACATTTTTTTTTCCTCTTCTGGAATTAGCCATTCTGTGCTCAAAGAGAAAGGGGGAGCAAATGTATTTGTTTGTTTTGGCATTTATGGAGAGCCTGTTATGTAACAGGCCCTGTTTAACCCTTAAAATTATAAATCTGTGAGTTTAGTCTGAAAATCAAGCTTTCAGGGTAGTTGCAGTTTTATGTTTTTCTCTCTCTGTCTCATATTCCATCATAAGAAGTCCTTGCAAATTAAGTACCTTGAATTGAAAAGAAAGAAAGAGAACGTCCTTCTAGAAATATATCACACAAAGGAAAGAAAGCTGAAGTTAAGAATTTTAAATTAAGATTAATAAAACATTAAGAACAGAGTCCTATCAAGTGGAATATGAGATGATAAAGGATAGAACATCATTAGGAGAGAAAATTTATGGAGCACTTATGGTGTGCCGGGCATTTTCTAAGTACTCAGCACATATTAATTTATTTAATATTTCCAATAACCTGATCTAGCACTATTACTCTCATCCCAATGAGGAAACTGTAGCATTGACAAATTAAGAAATTTGTCTCAAAACAAATAGCTTGTAAGTGATTGAGCCAGGATTTAGATTTAGCTGTCGGGGTCCAGAGTCTATATGCATAGCCATTATGTTTCATTGCTTCTGATAACCCTATGGGATAACTTCCAGAAGAAGAATGAAGTGGTATTTGGCTTGGGGGTCCAGTTGAAAGTCAGGAGAATGGTGGCACCTGAAATGGAGGTGGAAGCAAGATCTCTAAGATTTGGTGACAGAACACTGGAAAAATCTTTTCGATGAATAGAGATGTCTGAAGAGGTGAGTAGTGTGTGTGTGTGTGTGTGTGTGTGTGGTGGGAAAAGCAGTAAAGTCTATCCACACCTGTCAGAGTGTTTTAGCAATGCTACTAGCTTCTCTGCCTAATATGTGCTCCAATGCTTTGAAGAATAGGGTACAGGCTTCTCTAAGGAGCAGGGTGATGACAGCTGAATTTCCATGTTACACACGTAAGGGTTTCTTTGAGGCAGGGATAATATTGACAGCTTGGTCCATCTTGCTTGCTTCTGAAAATCTCTAAGCATGGTCCACAAAAACAAAGTCTGTGTGGTTAGATTTTGATATAGTTATCAAGCCAGCAGGTTGATAAGATTGATAGGAAAGAGAGTGGCAGGAATAACATGGAGTTCCCTGTAAAGAAGAAACAAGGGACACCCACTTATTCAGGGGTTGACATCACCCCTTCTGCAATTGCCCACCCCATTGTTCTCTCTCACTGTAACTGGGCAGGCTGGATGGAGTTCACCTACCCGAGCTTTCAGAAACAGGGCCTGCTTCCTTATGCCTGATGCCAAGAGGTCTACCTGCCTTCTGTTCTCCGCGCACTCAGTGGAGAGAGGAGATCAGGTCTCAAAAGACTTGTTGCAGCTAAACAAGTCTCTATTTTTGTATTAAAGAAGGTCAAAATCATGGCTGTGTCATTTCAATGTATTAAAAGAAAAAAAACCCCATTCAGCTATTTATTTTTTTTAAACAGGGAAAAGAGCTAGATTACTAACTAAATAAGTGTTACCAGAATTCAAATAGGTGATAATTGCAAAAGGAAGTCTAAATGGGCTTTTATTTTACATTGAAGAGTGAAAAAGTCACTGGTGTTTTCAGAATCATGGAGAGCCTAACCCTTTATTTTCCAGGGTTCAGAAGAATCTTTTGGAATTCTAAAAAAGCCTGACCTGAAATAACATTCACTGCTCACTGAGGGTTGAACTGGGCTAGCTGTCTAATTTTCCCCATGTTTGTTATGTTCATAGATGGTCTTCACTTGCACCTGTGGTACTAGTCATAACAGAAAGCAATAATTGCATTACTCAAAAGCATGTTCTTTGATATAGCGAGAAAGTGTTGGCTGGTGGATGCCTTTTTCTGCGGTGTCCCAACATCAAATGTTGCCTTAAATACCTTGTTAGACTAGTCATCTTTGATACAATTCAACTGGTCTTTATTAGACTCCAGCTAGATAGATGCACAGCACCATCCTAGTCCTTGAACTTGGTGGAGAGGAAGTCCGTTGTGCTTCTCTCTCTCTTATGCTTACTGTCTAGGGGAGGAGACAAGTGTTAAGTAATTTTAGTATAAGGCAGACTGCAAACTGTGATGTAGATGTATGTTGAGTGCAGTGGGAATTACGTATAATGATAACATAAGAGAATGTTAAGAACAATCATATATTTAATAAAATTGTGTGATGATGACCATGATAAGATGGGAGCAAAGATGAGGCTTGAGAGATATTTGGCCTATAATAACTAGCATTGGATCCATATCTTATCTGAAATCTGGACCACAATCATTTCTCCGAACTAATATTAGCTGGCACTTCTGAGTGCTTACTACGTGTCAGGTTTTGTCCTCAGTGGTTATAGAGTATTCATACTATAGAGATAGAAACTGTTATTAGCTCAATCTACAATGAAATAATGTGCTTCGAGAGAGTAGGCCACTTTTTCAATGCCATGCATTAGTAATGATGAAGCTGGAGTTAGAAACTGGGTCTGACTTACTCTAAAGGAATTCCATGTTACTACGTTCCATGTTTGTATGTTTGAAATGGATATACCAAGATACACTGACCCCTAGTGTAGAGCACATTCTGTGAGAAGGCTGGTGAGAGTTGTGACCCAAAACTATTTTTCCTCAGGTTTCCTCATGTCACGAAAGAAATAATGAAATTGTCTTGGGCCAAAATTTAAAAATTATTTGTAGTTATTGGTGCCAGAGGTGATTTCATGGTAAAAATGGCAGTGTCAGAAGCACGAGCTGGGTATGGGATACTGGTTTTGTCATTGCTTTTTTATAGCTCATCCTTGTAGAACATTGGAATTCTGGAAGGAGTAGGGCATATAGCAAACAATATGACGGCTAACTAGTAACTAAAGAAAAGTTGCATAACTTCAATTAATAAGATATGGATCTTCTAATACTTTTAAAACAAACAAACAATCATTTAATAATGTTATTCTGAACATGAAGGCATGGAAGGATGCCCACTGGAAAAATATTGCAGTATGAGGTTTGGCCTGACTAAACACTATTGTTTTTGAAACAGTGATTCAGTTGCATTCAATGCTGTGTGAGGTTGTGTGGTGAGAAGCTTCTCACTCGCTCAAGCTGAAATTACAAGGTGAGGTAATTGTTCAACCTATTCAACATAAATGTAGTCTCTAGTCTGCCTGAAAGACAGTAGACTGGGATTTGGGTTTTAACTTTGCCACTAAGTTATATTTGCCAGTTAGTCTCTGTTTCTTGCTCTGTCGAGTGGATATGAGGGCACTCTAACTGTCAAATTGGAAATCATGGTTTATTCAATTTATATGTTTCACTGCTTCATGTGTATCTGTCACTGAGAGGAAGAACATTCTGTGGCTGAAGCTCAGCTGTGAAGTGGGAGTAATAGTACCTATCTACCCACAGCGTTATTGGGAGTTATCAGTGAGATAGTGGATATGAAAGCTCTTTAGCTAGCTAAAAGGATACTTAGTGTGAGACTAGGCATATTGCCTATACTAATTTATATTTATATAGCATCTTCAATGATTTATATTATATACTTTTATTTCTCACAACATCCCCTGAAATAGAAAAATATTTTACAGGTGAGGAAACTGAATCACTGAGTGATTATGTGACTTACTGGCAATTAGAGAGTAAATTAGTAGAATAAGAACTGGACCACAGCTCTCCTAAACTGCTGCTGGGCACTGTCCCCTCCAAATGTGATATATTATTATTTTGCTTTGAATCACAGAATAATGGAGAACAAGGAAATTGAGAGTCTTTTAAAGTAGTTTTTCAAATGGCCTGAAAAACAAAAAATACATTTTTCCCCATTGAAAGCAGATTTTGGAGACTCATATTTATTGGGGAAACAGGGCCATTCAGGAGGTAATTCTCATGGTGTTTGATTTTACTTTTTGGTGGGCAGTTGCTTTTTTTTTTTTTTTCTCTGCAGTAGGAAAATATTACTATTGAAAGTGAGGGTTGAAATGTGAAAACAGGCTCTCAAATGAAAATTGTATGGGGCACTTAGCATTCTGAAAAATATTTGAGTCATTATGTTGCAGTTCTAAAATTGAATCAATGCTATATTTAATAAGGCACAACAGGCCATGAATTATTGCACATTAATTCATACCCAGTGTGTTGCTAGGCACATGGCTAAAAGCTGAGTACAGTCAATGCAACTAAACATGAATACACCATAATTCACACACCAGAGGGGCCCACTGTAATTATAAAATGCTATTATAAAGGGTTATTTAAAAATATTTAGATATGTTAAGTTTTATGCCTAGATTATTCATGATATGTGGTATTCTCATAAATTTAGCAGCTCACTCCCCTTTTCTCAATACCATAATTCTAAGATTTACATGTTAAATCCTAGATCTCCATTTCTCTCATCAGTAGTCTCCCTAAGGCTAGAAATATTGTTCTGTGATTTCCAGTTTTCATTTGGGAAGAAACAGAACTTTCTCTAAGCAAGAAGTGTCATACCAAGCTGTGTGGAGCTATGTTTTGAATAAGGTAGAATAGTGAAGGGCTAGAAATTCTACTGTAGTTTCAATGGACCCAAAATGATGGTTGGGCTGGAGAGTGTGGCTGGGCTCTACCAAGAGGATGCTATTGGGCCCTGAGGAATAGGAAAACAGAAGGAAGCCCTGACGTTGGTTTCCTATATAACAAGGAGGGTAGGTGAGAGTAGGTTAAAGGCGTGATTGCTCTGGTCTGCTTTTCTTTTTACCTTCACAAACTATGGTTTGCATTTAATATTGATAATTGTTGATGATGAATTTCAGGAAAATGTAACTCATTCTACAAATATTTATACAACGCTTCCTGAGGAACTATGTGGGCATTGTTTCCAATGATCCAGAAGTATAATGGAGACTGCTAGGATTCTAGAGCAGGGAGCTGTGGGTCCTTACCCTCACACCTAAACATGATGCAAAGTAAATGTTGCTGTAATATGTACAATGAAACTTAATTTTTTTTTAAAGATTTTATTTATTTATTCGACAGAGATAGAGACAGCCAGCGAGAGAGGGAACACAAGCAGGGGGAGTGGGAGAGGAAGAAGCAGGCTCCTAGCAGAGGAGCCTGATGTGGGGCTCGATCCCATAACGCCGGGATCGCACCCTGAGCTGAAGGCAGACGCTTAACCGCTGTGCCACCCAGGCGCCCCTGAAACTTAATTTTTATATAACATTTAAAATTATGTTATTCATGAAAGAAGGAGTGTTTGGTACTTAGTTTTTTACTCATTGATACTTGTGTAGCTGACTTCATTAAAATGATTAGGAGGAGGAAAATTGACCTTTTACCTCCAATCAGTCAAATAAGATTTTCTTTTCAATTATTATATTTTTTCCTGAAAATCTGTTTTATTCTTACCTTACCATATTAAATTGCAATTTTATTATCTATATTGAATTATATTGTAAAATTTACAAGGGAAGGTATTAACATAATAGCTAGACTTAAATTAAAAGCCAAACAAGGAAGAGTATTGCTAAAATTAATGAACCAAGTTCAATTTACATTTCTATTACCAAGACTAATTGTGAGATCTTCCACCTTGATTAGAGTTCTTAGTAAATAAAAATATGCTTAAATTTTTTGAGTGTTTGAATTGCTCAAGTATTACAGGAAATTAGATTTGACCAAGACATTCATCTATTCAGACTAAGGATGGAGAAATGAACTTCCTTAAACAGTGGGTCTGTGGATACAAACTAAAGATCTATGTAGTCTTGCTCATGCATTTATTAGTTGTGATTTTTAATTGCACATGTTGTATTGAAACTTCAGCCATATTAAAACATGTTAAAACTGGTTAGTTCCCCACAAAAATCTGCAAATAAAAGCACTGTGCTTAGGATGCTAGTTCTGTTCTCAGCCAAATTCAGTGGCTCTCAAACCCCAAGGAGCATCGGAATCACCTGGAGGGCTTATTAAAACACACATTGCTGGGCCCATTCTCAGAGTTTCTGATTCAGTAGTTCTGAATAGGGTTCAGTAATTTACTTGTCTAACAAGTTTCCAGGTGATGTGCTGTTGCAGTTCTGGGACCACATTTTGAGAACCACTGATGAATTTTTTTTGAATTACAGTTACTGTTTTAGTTGATGCTGTTAGCACACAAGTTGGTATTTGTGGAGCCTGGCAGAGATAAATTGAGTCTGTGATTTATTTACTTGATGACTAATAAGGCAAGTTAATAGGTCTAGATTGAAAGAAGAATGTTCAACATAGAATACTTTCCAAGTTTCTGCCCCTTATGAGTATTAATAGGTCGAAGGCTTTCAATCACAAATGCAGTTCCTGGTTTATGAATGGCTTGTTTTCCAAAGTTTGTTGTTTCTTTTTGAATGTTCCACAGATGGCAGAACTAACTAGCAAAAGAAAAAAAAAAAGCGTATTAAATCCATATGTGTCTGAACCACAGTACCAGTTGAACTCTTATTTTCCACTACTTCTAAGGAAATATGTGTTTCAAGTTAATAATAATTAAAATTTATAAAGCAAATTAGGATGTTCAAAGTGCTTTCATATGTATATCTCATTTAATCCCCACAAAAATCCTATGAGAAAGATCTTCATTATAATAACTTTAAAGGTATGTTCTGCATAATGTCATGTAGTCAGTATATGATAGAGTCTGGATTGGAATCCAGATTCTTTGTCTCTAGACCCCATGCCCTTTCCACTTGCATGATACTTCTAAGTGTCACCTAAGACCTTGAGACTCTGGGAATGTATGACTGTGCTGGAAGCCCCAGCCTCTGAACCTATCTGGTTTTTGACCCTTCCTACCTGAATTTCCTGGGTTAGTGCCTATTGATCTTAGACTAGAGCTCCTAGTTATTCCTTTATTCCTTATATCTAATCTTTGACACTTTTCTACTTAGCTGTCCTTATTGGATTTGATTTCTTTTTTTTTTTTTTTAAAGATTTTATTTATTTATTCGACAGAGATAGACACAGCCAGCGAGAGAGGGAACACAAACAGGGGGAATGGGAGAGGAAGAAGCAGGCTCATTGCAGAGGAGCCTGATGTGGGGCTCGATCCCATAACGCCGGGATCACGCCCTGAGCCGAAGGCAGACGCTTAACCGCTGTGCCACCCAGGCGCCCCCGGATTTGATTTCTAACTTACTGGGGTAACTTTCATTTGCCCTTTCTGTCTGGTAATTCAGGTCTTGTTGTAACCAAGAAGTGTTTAAGAGAAGACTCAGATTTCAGGCCATGAACTTCTTTGCTTTTTAATTTTGGAGTCACAAAGTCCCCTGAATAAGTCTACTTTTGAGGTTAAAACTCAACATAGAATAAAATGCCTGTTTTTGAAAAGCAAATATTCTCTTACTTAATATCAACAGAGACTTCTCCAGCTTTAATTCAGAAAGTTGACCATTATGGTGGTAGATGGGCTAGATTTCTAGTGTGACTGATGAATTTAGGGAAAAGGCAGATTATTACAATTATGGCAATATGTAAGGTCCCCACTCAATCCAGGGCACCAGTGCATCAGCAAATGATTTGCAGGTCCTTTGAGATATTAGTTATTGGTCAGTCAAAAATGTTACAATATCAGTTGCTGGTTGCCACTTGAGGATGCCAGTCTTACAAGGCACATTGCTGGTGTTAAGAAGACTCCAGGTAGTAGTCCTCAAGGCTACATTTTTTTTCATACCTTTTGGGTCATGTAAAGATGACTTAATCTTAGTTGTTCAAAGTGCCAATTTTACAAATACAATGGTAGAAGACAAGTCAGTCCTCCAGCAGCCTTAATTAGCACAAATACAAGTACATACCATTAAGATAAGGAAGAATATGTGGCATGTCTGTCTGATTAAAGAAACACCAGTGATGATGGCAGAGTGGTGCCACCAGAAACAAGGGGGCTGAGGTCGCCTTCAGGCCCATGGAGAGTTAATATTAGCCCTCTTCAGACATGAAAAATAATAATTAAACACTGCTTGTCAATTAATGCCAACTTAAAGAAAGGCCCTACACTTAGATTAAGTGAGGAGCACGGGTTGCTTGAGAACAGCAAGAAAGGAGGAGGGAAGAGGGTATAAAATAATAGAAGAGATAAGGTGAAAAAGGAGAATAATTAAACACACATGTACTTTCACAGAGTTGGGGCACTCATATTTCTAATTAGAATTTCAATGCAGGAGCCCAATTTAACCTTAGGGAGTCTTTATATTCATGTCACTGTTGTACACAGCAATCAATCCAACTCTGGCATCTTACTTGCAAGTTGAATTTTCATATTACATTAGTGGAGCCCCAGCCTCTTTGTATCTTTAATGGATATTTTCTTTTTTAGAGCTTTAGTGTGTGTTTTGTCTTCTAGAAAATTCTGTGCTGAGAGGAACAATAGCCATTTAGATCCTGGAATTCAAAAGAGTCAGTGGCTTCTTGACATTAACCCATTTCTTTCTTGACAAATGCAGTCATGGTACTTTTGGTATTATCTTCTATCATGTCTGCCTGAGTGAAGTTAGAGGACTAATCCATGTGTGTTCAAAAAAACAGCCTGGTGCATTAGGCAGTGAATGGTAAATAAAAGAATCCAGAATTCTGTCTCCTATGGCCATATAGTCAGCAATTAACAAGCTGCCTCATCGTTCAGTTCCTCCCAAATATCTGAAATGGAATTTTGACTACCTTTTGTCTTTCCCTTCTACTGTCCTTAGCAGATTCATGTTTAACCAACATTTTCTAATTCTGGAACATATTACACAACCACCGCCTATCACTCTTTATAGCTTAAAAGGTCAGTGGTTTTAGTCTTCCATCTTACAAATGGGAAAACTAGAACCATAGAAGCTAAATATTTTGCCTCAAATCAGATGGCTCAGAAGCAGGTGATTTTAACTCATACCACGTAATGTAATGTGGACCTCAGCTTATCATTAATTCCTCTCAAGCGGGAATTTATGACCTCTATGATATTACTTTTTAGACAGGCCTGAAAATAACAGTTCTATACTTGATCAGATCTAAGTATTATCCAGGCCTATAGTTAGTCTCCAACAATATTAGTAAGAGGAAATTTTTTCTTTACTCCTTCTTCAGAGTCCTGATTTTCCTCTGAGCTCTCAGAAACTACATGTTTGCCTATCCATCTCAGTATCTGCATAGTTTTGTCAGGCTCACAGTGTGAGGCCAGAATTAGGAACTAATACAGACCCTCAGTGAGTCTAGCAACTCAGAGCAATGACGATCTATAGAGAAGTACATCCTATGGATTTATCTAGAACAAAAGATTGTGAACCAGGGTAGTAGGAACTGATGGTGTTATTGGCATGGAACCCAAGACATCTTCGGTTTCCCAGTCTAAAGAGACTGAAGGAAACATTGGTCACTGCCTGAAAACATGGGCTGGGCAGCCAGGCTCAGTCAGGGCTAGTGTTGGACCATACTCTGTGGTGGTATTTGTGACGCTAAGACAAACAAATAATCCCCCAACTGTTAGCCAACCCTGAGATGTGAAATTTCCACTGCTAATAATCCTTCCTAAAGCTCTTTTTGTACAGTTTAACTGGCTTAAGGCATTGTGATATCTAATAAGAAAATTTGTTAGAGAGAATCTTATACATTATCTGGATTTAAATATTTCGCTCGCTGAAGTTAAGAGAATTGAAGTCTTCTAATCATCTTTGCATGTTGCCAAGTGGAGAGGTACAGGATCCCAAGGGACAGTCAGATAAATGTTTCAATGGGGTGGCAGGAAGAAAGGTTTGGGTGGTGTTCAGGTCTGTGAGTGCTGAATGGAGGTAGTTGAAGAAGTGTCTGAACCTTAAGGATACTAAGACAGTGTCTGAGGGTGATTCTGAAAGGGCAGTGGTGAGGGGAAAGTTGGCCAAAAATAAACTCTCCTTGTTCATAGGTTTTTTGGAGGGAAATGCAGGGGGATTGTTTGGAGCTGATAGAGCAGTTTAGTTCAGCAGTTTGCTCTTTGAAAAAGGCCTTTATCTAATCCTCAGCCCCATGTTCACCATATACCTATTGTCTGTCTCTACCCCCCACCATTTTCTAGGGAAGTTCCAAATAGAATTACCTACAATTAGGTGAGAACCAAAATAAGGGAGCTATGGGTATACCAACAAGATGCCTTAGATTATTTTTCTTCTTACTTGCTTCTTCCCAGCCCTCTCTTCCTAAAGTCTAATTATTTGTGTTGACTTGAAATGTGTTGCTTACCTGATTTGCAATTTCAGCATTGTCTTGAATGTTAATTTTCTTTGTGGATCTCCTTTCCTCTGCCTTGATGTGATCTCTGGACCTGGTATAACAACTGCTCTCCAAAGGCAAATTAGGTAACAAGGCAAAACAGTCAGGCAACACTTTCTGGAAGATTTCTCCATTTTTTAAAATTTATTTTTAAAAGATTTTATTTATTTATTTGAGAGAGTGGGGAATGTCAAGTAGACTTCGCCTGAGTGCAGAGCCTAAAGCGGGGCTCAATCTCATGACCCTGAGATCACAACCTGAGCTGAAATTAAGAGTCGGAGGCTTAACCAACTGAGCCAGCTACGTGCCCCAAGATTTCTCCATTTAGTTGGAGATATCTGTATATGATCTGATAGACAAACGCACATATACATACACTGATACATATCAGGTCATTTAATTGCAGTATAGAACTTGGCCTTTGAATCACTGAGGACAGGATCTGTGTTTATTTCATCTTTTATCTCAAACCCTAGCTCACTGTCTGGCATATTGGAGAAGCCAAATAAATGTTGATCTAAACATTCAATTGTATTCAATTCACTATTAAAGAGGTACCTGCCAAGTTCTAGGTAAGTTCTAGGAAGTAAAGGTAAGCCACGCACTGTGTCAAGAGTTTACAAGTTCAAGTGAGTGAAATGCAAATTATAATAAAGGTTTGAAGAAAATGCTGCAGGAAGTGAAAGTGGTGGTTATTAAATAAGATAAAGGACAGGGAAAGGCTTCATGGACGGTACACCTGAGCTGAGCCTTGGAGGATAAATTGAAATTGGAGTGGAGATGGAGTGGGAAAGAGAAGAAAGGAACAAGATAAACCTATCCAGGATTTAGGAGAGTGCTAGACCATAATTTAAAAAGTGTCTTGGGGGGTTTCTGGGTGGCCCAGTCAGTTGAGTGTCGGATTCTTGATTTCAGCTCAGGTCATGATCTCGAGGTTGTGGGATTGAGCCCCTCGTCAGGCTCTGTGCTCAGCGCGGAGTCTGCTTCAGATTCTCTCTCCCTCTCCCTCCCACTCACTTTCTTTCTCTCTCTCTCTCGCAAATTAATAATTAATAAATAAAATCTTTTAAAAAAAGTGTCTTAGGAGGAGGAAAAGCTGTGTGTGTGTGTGTGTGCGTGTATGTGCACATGTGTGATAAATTCAAGAAGATGTATGGTAGAAAACTTTGGATGATTTGGTTTCAGTAGATAATGGGAATGACTCAGTCATAATTGTGCTTTAGTATAGTACCTGCCAATAGTATATAGAATAAATTAGAGTGAGATAAATCAGTTATGAAGTTAATGCAGAAATTTAGGCTGGGGACAATAAAGGCTTGAAAAATGATATGGCAGCTGCAAGTGTAAAGGGGGAAATGGATTCAAGAGATGATATGGGGATACAATTAAAAAAAATACTTGCAAGCCAATTGAAAGAGGATGATAAGTAAGAGCAGCTATCAAAAATGACTCATGTTTTATATCAGCATGATAGGAGATCCTGTTGACAGTAACTGAAATAAGAAAGAGAGAAAAGAAACATTTTAAGAGTTGAAAAATTGAGCATCTAGCCAGTTCTGGAAATATGTAGCTGGAATGAATAGGTACTAGCCTCCTTGTCCAACTCCATTCTCAGTCTAGTCACCTCTGCCACATTGAGGAGTTGCTTTGCTGCATGCAGGATGTGGAAGGTGTGAGCAAGGCCTCCTCTAGGGTTAGATGGGGGGGGGGAGTACAAAACCTTTTGCTCTCTCAGTCTGAGGAGAGCCTGCGAATTATAGCAGAACACTCAGGAATGAGGACCAGAATGCATTGCATCCTGAAGAAGGTTCATCTTGTGGACATCCTTAGGTCACCCTCACCTGCCTTCTAAGGAAGAACAACCTCTTGTCCCCCAGGAAGTGACTATACTAGCTCCCAGGAGCTGAGGGGGAGCTGAGGAGGTAGGGTCCCTACTCTGGAGGCTATAGAAACCCTAACTTTGACTGCCAGGGAGAGAGGGGAAATGAGGATCTTCTTCCAGTGCTCGGGTTGCAAACTGGCAAATTGACTTTTGGGGGTGACCTGTGGAAGCAGAATGCTTCTGTTTTGGCACCCAAACTCTGGATGTGAGATCTGAGAGTGAGTCAGAAGCTGGCAAAGAAAACTAGGGGATCTAGTAACGATAGAGGAAGAGTAGGACACATAATATGTAGTTCCTAAAAAAAAATTAATTAAAAAAAATATATGTAAGTGTGCTGGTGTGACTGAGAAAAACTTGAACAAAAATTGCTAAGAGAACTTGAGGTTCAAATACAGTTTAAAATCTCTCAAATTCTGGTAATTAAAAACTCATAATTTTTGAATTAATAAAATCAATACATAAATTGAAAGAGAAGATAGTCACCCCTGAATTCTGAATCAGGGGCTTGGAAAGTTAAGTGGAAAAAAAAAACCCACCCGAGAATAAAAATAGAGAAAATAGGAGGGAAAAGATGAATGATTTTTGAGGACAGACAAGGTGCACTCAAAATAGAAGTTCCGTAAGGAGAAATAGGAATCAGTGGAGAAGAGGCAATAACTAGACACATAATAGAAGACCATTTCCCTGTGTTGAAGGAAGATTTGAGCTAGAGATTCAAAGGACTCACTGAATTCCAGGCGTGATTGTCAAGAAAAAACAACCTAGGCGTAGTCTGATAATTTCTCTGAGCTCAAAGGATAAAAGGAAGATCGTATAGACTTCCAGAGAGAAAGAACAAACTTTTCGAAAAGAATCAAACTGGCAATCAGACCTCTCATACGCAACACTGGAAAATAGGAGACAATAGAGTGATATCTAAAGATTACCAAGAGAAAAGTAGATGATCCAAGAATCCTAAATCTAGCCAAGATACTCCTCACTTGTTTGGGCAAAAGAAAAGTATTTGGGGATGCATAAGAATTCAGAGAATGTATTATCTACACATTGTATCTAGGGAGAATATTCAAGAAAACCTCTGACGGGTAATAATTGAATGAAAAAAGATGATGAATATATATGTGTAAGTGTGCATGTATCTGTGTATGAATGGATAGTGTTAGAATGATGGGGACATGTAATATAAGTACTATGTA
This sequence comes from Ursus arctos, assembly GCF_023065955.2. Lineage (NCBI taxonomy): Eukaryota > Metazoa > Chordata > Mammalia > Carnivora > Ursidae > Ursus > Ursus arctos. The sequence goes on along the minus strand of NW_026623053.1, from coordinate 11,752,624 downwards.
GGATTTTTGAAATGTAAATAATATGACTTAATGATGCCAACTTTAGGATTTTGGTGTGACAGAGTGAGATAGTGAAAGAGGGAAGTAAAAGCGTTCTAATGTATAGTGACTTGATCTAATCAATATGGATACTGTTTTGTTTATAATTTGGACTTTGATTTTTTAGCATTTAATTTTGATTTAAAGAAATATTGCATTAAAAAATCATTTATTTTTATTACTAAGTTTTTTGATGGTCCCTTAAATTTTGTGCCCAGGGCAAATGCCTCATTTACCTTACCCTAGTCCTGGTCAAGTAAGAAGAAAGTTTTAAGAAGGGCATCAACAGAAGAAGCATAGAATAAGCTCTGAGTAGAGGTCATTGGGTCTGGTGCTAGGCAAGCTATGGTAACAGCAGTAATCTAGTAGAGGTAAAGTCTGACTGGGAGGTTAGAAAGTGGAGGCCACAGATGTAGACAATGATTAAGTAAGGTATTGCTTTTGTAAATGAGAAAGCCAGTTATTAACAATTTTAATAAGCTTTTGTCCTTGAGGATGACATCATGAAAATTTCCTATGAAATCACTTGGAGTTAGAGTATCACCAAAAGCAATAACTCCCACTCATCTTTGACTACTGAGGCGGCTGTGAGATGAAGATGGTCTTTAAAGGAACTTTCTAGGAAGTCCATGTCTCCTTAGATGTCTCCTAACCAGGAAAACAACACAGGCTTTCAAAAATCATTGTTACCTCACTCTCACAAAGGTAGCCACGACTGTGGAAAATGATGTGTTCTCTATTCTTGTACATCCTTCCTTACACACATGCACTTCTGAAGGAATAAAAATAGGGAACTTCAACTCTTTTTTTTTTTTTTTTTTTAAGGCCCTCTTCAGACCAGACTCCATTTAGGACCTGCTCTTCCTGTAAATACTCTGAGAAGGGTTGCCAAGGAAACCTGAAACAAAGGCGACTTCATGCACTCAAAGCAGGAAAATACATCAGCACCTGAAATCTTTATACATTACTGTAGATTGACAGTCTCCTTCCTTTCTCTAACTGGAGTTTTCAAGAACAGCCTTAAAACAGTTGACATTTTTTTTTTTTTTTAATCTAGGATACAGTAGATAGGGAGTTTTTCCTCTTATCTCCTGGCTACCTTTCAAGTGTTTTTGCCATTATTTCACAGTTTATGTATTCAAAAGTAAACATTACAATAATAGCAACTTTTCATTTGGAAAAAATGAAAAGCTTAAATAAAGAAAATGTAGTTTTCATTTCATATTGACTTCTGTTGCACCACCTTAAGAAATATTGCTGTGTCTTATATGTTGATTTTAGAACTCCTAAGGCTAGTGTTTATATCAGTAGAACAGATCTTCTGTTGCTACTCATCAGAGTATATAACCCAGTAACCTGCTAACACCTCCAAATCTTTTCTATACAAATTGACTGGATGTAGGAGTTAACTGTCATAACTGAATAAGGGTCATTTTCAACATTGCAAGTTGATTCATTTGATTTAATCCATTAAGTTGTCTTTTGCATCAGAGTTTTAGAACAGGAAAAATGCACTATATTAAGCAAGAATCTTTGGGGGGAAAATAAAATCCTGATACTTGACTAGTTGCATGGGAAACATATGGCTAGTTAAAAACAAACAGGTTTTTCATTTAAGGAAGTGATAGGTTTTATAAACAGAGGGTGATTGGGTAGCAAGGACCTGGTGAAAGTTAAGGAGGAATGAAGGCATGTAAAGCAAGAGTGACCATTTGGGGTTTGGTAAAGGTGGTCACTGACATGGCATCAGAATCTGTGTGTGTGTGTGTGTGTGTGTGTGTGTGTGTGTATTTTCCAAAAAACCAAGTTTAATTTTTCCTGTGATCATCTTGTTCTGAAGGGTACCATTTTTTTCCCCACTGTACCTTGCCCTAAGGTATTATTTTTGAGAAACTACACAACCTCCTGGGAAGAGATGAATGTGATGTTGTGAGAAGCGAAGGGACTGGATACCAGCCACCTGAGTCAGATGGAGGCAGCTCAGAGAGGTAGCGCTTCAGGAGCTGTGGCAGCTATCATGTGATAATCATATCCTTGGAGAATCACAGATTCAGAGCAGTACCTCTTGCCTTACAATGCCCTAGGGTGTGATTATCTTATGATAACCATCTTAAAGATGTCTTTTTTGCTCAATTAACACATACTTCCATGAAAATTAGCTATCAAGATGAGTTACAAAATATAGATATTTAACATGACATGTTAAAATAGTGCAGATGTCTTCATCCAATTATTACAATTTGCACTCTGGACAAGGAAAACTACTTGGATGAGTGATTCAACTTGCTAACATTTACAGGTTTTGTAATTGTATATGATTACCAGATTTCTTCGTATTGGGCAAACTCTGTATTTTCACTGACAGAGCTGTGTTTTTGAAAGGCAGACCTAGGAAGGTTTACATAAGTGTCTTCGGCTCTCCTCGATTTGTTCTGTTTGGACCTGCCCTTTTACAAAACTTCCCTAGGGATTCCAATACGTTTTCTCATCCATTCTGTGGCATGCATTGAGAAGGAGCCAGGCCATTTGCTTTTTGAGTGTTTGCTGGCAGAGAGTAAAACACACTTGTCATGAGTGCACATGGGCTGGGAAGATTTCTTGAGAATAAATGGAGCAGCAATATGAGGAAAAGTTTGTGCATTGTTGAACAAGTCAGTATTGATCTGAATTCCTCCTTGCTCCTGGCAGAGCGCTGAAATACCTCTGAGGTCTTTCGGTTCCCTATCCGAAAGTGAGTGAATTTGTTCAGATAATTTCTAACTTTCTTTCCAGTTTAGCAGTTTGTGCTTCTGAAGTAAAAATACATGCAACTCCTGGTAGGTGAAAATACGAAATGGTTAGATGTTTCCTAAACTGTGTTATCTAGGGTAGTAGTTTTTATCCAGAGGCTGTATAGTTGACAGTGTCTGGGGACATTTTTGGTTGTTATACTGAGGGGGAGTGCTCCTGGCATCTAATGGTTAGATGATTTGATTTTAGAACTCCTATTCTGCTGAATAGCCTACCGTGCACAGGACAGTCCCCCACCCCCACCCCTCCAACCCCAGTGAAGAATCATCCAGGCCCAAGTATCCAGGGTTTAGATAGAGGAATAGTGGTCTAGGGCAAGTTCCTTCATATCTCTGTCCTTAGTTTCCTCATCTGTAAAATGGAGCTGTTTTATCAGCCTTAGTGAGTTTCTGTGAAGATCTGTGATGCAGTGCATGTAAAGCAATTAGCACCGCTTGGCACATGTAATACAGACTCACTAAGTGTCAGCAGTAATCATTATTGTTACAATTAATAGTGCCAGTATTTAAAAAACATATTGGGTATACACATAGAAGAAAAATTCTTTCAATTCAGTTCTTCAGTGACTATTTAATCAAGTATGCCAACAATTTGAGAGACTTCTTGGACCTCTGAAACAATCTAGCAGAATGGTTCTCATGATATAGTCCCTGAACCTGCAGCATCAGCATCACTTGGGAACATGTGAGAAATGCAAATTCTTGAGCCCCGTTTTAGACCTATTGAATCAGAGACTCTGAAGGTGGGGTCCAGGTGCTTTAACAAACACTCTAGGTGATTCTGATACAAGCTAGAGTTTGAGAACCACTGCTCTAACATATACCTCAGGAATACTTCTTCAAAGTGGAAACTGGGTCTCATCCTTTTAATTACTCCAAACACCTGGTTGAGTGCCTTGTATGTGGTATGTACTCGGTAACATGATTGAATGATGAAAAGCTAATTCATGAGCAGGACCTGATCCTACATTTTCGACAATTGTCCCCACAGCTTGTCATTGACTGATGTTGACAGACACAATTGAGTTACACCCACAAGCCCTAATCTCTCTCTGTCTGTACCAGGTGTAAGGCAGCACGCCTGTGGGCTAAAGAGGCCACTTGTGCTTACAAGTTGAGACCTGCCGGCACAGCTCAAGTGATCCTACACCTTGGTTAGGGCCAAACAAAGGGAGAGGTTTCATTAGAAATAATTAAACTCAAATGAAACAAACCCAGGAGTTCAACATAGCTGCAGCTGTGGCTGTCGTCAAATCATTCCTCTATTGTCTTTATTCAAGGGATTCTGGAACTCATGGACAAGTACTTTGAGGATGTTTGTATGTTTATTTGAATTAATGATGTAAACGTCATTTTCTGAGTCTCCTTTTCAGTATTCAAAATTGAATCCCCCTGGAAATAGAAATCATATTGTAGAAATATAGAACTAAGAAGAAAACATGTTAATTTGGATTTAAAGTCATCCTCTACTATAGTTCCGTAAATTTAGAAGAGGGATTCAAATCATTAATCATAGTAAGACTTATTAAAACTTTAGCATATATGGGTCAGCATGTCTAGTACTAGTTTTTAAATTATAAATGTGGGAAGTAATAGGAAGGAGTCAACATATTTGGGAGATAGTTTTAAGAGCATATTTTTTAAAAAGTATTTGCTACATAAAAATATATATTATGTGTAAGTTACAAAGCATAAGTATAAACTGGATGCCCAGGAGGCGACCATTACACTTAAGCAGTGGAATATTGTCAATGTTATTGAGGTTCCATCTAGGTTACTTTTTTTTGTTGTTGTTGTTGTTTGTTAGTATGTTACTTGCTCATTGCAAACCTCTCACTGCTGTCCACCCTTCACCCAGGTAACCACTATCTTGAATTGTGCTTGAAAAAATAATTTTACTACATGTACATTTATCTATAACTTACTTATTTTTAGAGTTTGTTTTTGAACTTTGTTATAAATGGTATCATACCGTCTGTATTCTGTGATCTACTTTTTTCATTCAGTGTTATTCACATAGTTGTGAATTCTTTAATTCTTTACCAAATTAGAGTCCAATTTATGACTACATTACATTTTATGCATTCTCCTGTCCAGTTTGGAGTTTATTTTTTTAGTTTTACATTTTTGATGGAATGATACCAATTGGAAAAGCTCCCTTGCATGTGAATATAACCCAACATCTTCACCTGGAAAACAAAGTAGTTCAAACAACCTTAAGCCTTGGAGTCCAAGGCTTAGTCTCTTCTAGCCCTTGCTTTTTGGTGATTTATGATCTTTACATTTGTCTGTTTTATCTACTACACTGTGAGTTCTTTGTGGGCAGAAATACATGTATTTCATTTCTGTTTCTCTAATATCTAAGGTGGTGCTTGACCCATAGTAGATACATTAGTAGGACTAGGGGTAAGTGACAGAAAATCAATTCAAACCAGATTCTTTTTTTCTTTTTTTTTTTAATGGAATATATTGATTGATTTACCTGAAAATCTCAGGATTAACTCTAAGAAAGTTCAGACTCCTATCATCACAGCATTCAGCCCCTAGGAACAAAGACTGACTTTATAACTCCCACAGAAGTTCTTGGATATGCTCTTACTGGCCTGAATTGGTTCATTAAGCTCATCCCTGTACCAGTGATTGCGATTCCAGGTTATGACATGCTATGAATGCCATATGCCCAGGTCACATATTCTATCCCTGGGACCCTATCCAAACTGCTTCTATTAAGAGTAGGAATTAAATTGTTCTCTCAAAGTGAAATTAGGGGGCCCCAAAGAGAAGGAATAGATGTAAAAGCAATAAATGTCTATTACAAGAATGTTATATAAATTCCAGTTGAATAAAAATGAGAGTAAGCATAGAAAAGTAAATTTTAAAAAATCACACAAATACGAACTGATCGAGGGTAATAGGGCACGAGCAAGGATTTAGTTTATAAAATGATCCAGTGGACGTGTTAAAATGAAAAGTCGTTTTCTGATGGTAAAAAGGGGAAAAGGGAAGGGAAAAAGACAAGAGTTATGGTTATTTCAGCATAAATTCTGTGGGCTCAGTACTTCAAAGATGCTAGAAGTAATGAGTTAATGAAAAAAGTGGTCTGGGATGACAGGTAGACATTGGTGGGATTCGGAGAGAGGTTAATAGGAAGCCTATGTAATAGGATCAATTTTAATGTCAGAAAAAAAGGTTGAATATGTGGAGGGAGGAAGTTGGAGAGAAGGCAGGGTCTACCAAAGCCAATGTAGAGTTGGCACATCCAATTTACTTTCCTTGAAGAAAAGGATTTTTCTCAACTTTAGTTCCTTTAATTCTACAGACTCTGCTTTGGGAACATTCCTCATATCAAAAAGGCAGAAGGTTAAAGTATAGGAAATAATTTCTTCTTGAAAGCTTATATGTAATGACCTTAAAAACAGATGCATGTAAGACATAGATAGTCAACCTCTCTAGATACTGTTCGTCATCATCATCATCACCATCCCCATCATCATCATTTGGTAATAAACTTAATGCAGAGCAGAGTGAGTGATGTCTGTGTTCTTAAGCATAAGTGTAAGAGATGCTTCTATAATTTAGTTTTCACAGGTTCAGAGTTTGAATCTGAGACCAACCTAAGTTTTACATTCAGGGAAGATATTTATGACTTCTACTCAGTGGAAAAAAAAAAAAAAAGCCATGAAAAGTGTATCAACTTAGGGAAGAATATTTCTCTTTTTCTCAAAGCTATGAAATTTCAGTTAGGTGAGTTTATTTCCACAGGAAATAAGACGGTGATAAAGGACCGATACCTGTCGTGTCCTCTTATGCCCTTGGTGCCTGCCTACTTTTGAGTTGTTAGTGCTCCTTACATAATGGGATTTCCCAAGGTTTCATTTTTGGGGTCATTTCTCTTTTTCTCTTACTCTTTCCCAGAGGTCTTTGTTTCTTGTTTCTTCAACTGTTATCTCTATGCTGATAATTTTGGATCATTATCTCCAGATACATTGTTTTATGTGCCAATGGGATTGTCCTCTGGGCACCTTAAACTCCGTATATCCAAAAAGGCAAGCTGCTCATTGTCACTGTACTAGAGTTTCTTATCCTGCCTTTCCTATCTTATATAATGACCTCGAAGTCTCCTAGATTTAAAACAGAGTCATTGGGCACCTGCGTGTCTCAGTTGAGTGTCTGACTCTTGGTTTCAGCTCAGGTCATGATCTCAGGGTGGTGATATTGAGCTCTGCATTGGGCTCTGTGCTCTCACTCTGCACTCAGCATGGAGTCTGCTTGATATTCTCTCCCTTTTTCCCTCCTGCTCTCTCTTTCTCTCTCTCTCAAATAAATAAATCTTAAAAAGAAAAATAAAAGAGTCACAAGTAACCTTTAAAAAATTCTCCCTTTTTAAAAACTTTTATCATGAACAGATGAGAAAATCTGTTTTCTCTTTTCTATCCCTACTGCCATTCCTCTCGCTAAGTCTCTCATTACTTCTGGTCACCTTTCTACAATAGCTTTTCCTCACATCTTGTCTGCCCCACCACTAATCCATCTTTTGCACTAAGGTCAGATTAATCCTCCTAAAGTGCAACTCTAATTTAACCTGGCCCCCAGGTTAAAAGCAAAAACAAAAGCAAAATTTCATTGGCTTCCTACTTCCTACATAATTTAGAATAAACTCTTCCCTGGCAATTGATGGACTGTCAGTTTATTTTCTAGTTTTTCTTTTACTACTCTCCTATTTATGCCATCCCTCTTAGCCAATTATTCATCATTCTATACACATTTTCTTTTAACTATGCCTTTGCTTTTGCACAGAATGATAATGACTAACTCTTTTACAGGACTTAATATGTTGCAGGCAATAATCTAAGCATTTTGTTTAGAATAACTTATGACAATTATCCTAGGAGGTATGTATTATTACTAGCTCCATTTTAAAATAAGGAAATTAAAGGGAAAGAGTTTTTTAAATGACTTGCCCTAAATCACATAGCTGATTGATAGTCGAACCTGAATTGGAATCCAGGCAGAGCCCGTGCTCTTTGTCGCTGTGGTCTTTTGCTTTCTCTTTTTGTCAAATTCCTAACCATGCCTCGGTGCCCATCAAAATCCTCACTATCCATCAGGGCCCATATAAGTGCTGCCTTCAATGATGCCTATTTTGGTCTTCACAAATAGTGGTGATTTTCCCCTGCTTTGAACAGCATAGTAATTTGTTTTCTACATTTCTCCCACTATATATACCATGCATGGTAATTTAGTTTCTCTACTATTTTTATTCCTCAACTAAATAAATAAGGCTCTATTCTTGCTCTCAAGGAGGTCATAGTCCTATGTCTTGAAGCATCTAGCAGAGATGTCCCATATTTAATTAATGTTTATTGGAATTAACTGTTGTTATTGAAAACAATAAAAGTTCATTTCCAAACCCAGAAATCAACTCAGATAAACTAAAATATTTAATACACTTCAAAAAAAATTCTAAATGATTTGTGGTAGACTATAGTTGCATCTTTTTTTTTTTTTTTAAAGATGTTTATTTTTATTTGAGAGAGAGAGACAGCATGAGTGGGGGAAGAAGCAGAGGGAGAGGGAGAAGCAGACTTTCCACTGAGCAGGGAGCCAGGCCAGGGGCTCAATCCCAGGATCCTGGGATCATGACCTTAGCCAAAGGCAGATGTTTAACCAACTGAGCCACCCAGGCACCCCTCATTGCCATCTTTTAAGAAAATCCTTTAGCATTACTTTACATTGGACTTCAGTGCATGTTTTGAGTTTTAATTCCATACCAGAGTTATTTAGCAATTTAAAATTATGAGTAAAATAACAAGGGGGATTTGCTAAACCTTTTGAAACTTTTCCCCTTCACTTGTGCTTCAAATAAAGCATCCTGGAAACACTTCCAGGAAAAGTTCTAAGATAGATTAAACGTTTCACTTGTTCTTTGCTTCAAGGTATTACATTTCTTTGTTTCATAATGCTTACCTACACTCTTGTTCATATCTTCTAGTCCCTTGAAATGGACATTTAAAAAAAGAAGGATCCAGTGCAACAAGTGTGTGCACTTGTTTTAAATTCATTTTTCTACTTCAGGTGTCTCCATTCATGTAAGGAATGCCTAGAAACCCATAACCAGTGTGGGTTTCATGTCTTTAGGTTCAGTTTAAGCCCTCAGTCTGGGACCCAAAGAAAATGGCAGAGAAACAGGAATGCGTTCTTCAGAAGAGAACTCCTAATCTCCCAAAGGGTAAGCCTTCATTTTGTGGGATTTGCCCCAATCAGATTTTCATCCTGTCTCCCTATGTCTTCCTTGCATTTCTCTTATTATGAAAATTAGTTTTCTTCCTGTAACTGTTTTCCTATGTAACCAGAATATATATATTTATGTATATTTGTTACACCATCTATAGTGAAAGTGGCAAAATTTGGGATGTTGGCAGAATCAGTGAGACCATTTCTTCAGTCCCATGTTCCACTTTGTGGATCATGAAGTTAGTTTTAGAGGCACAGTGAGCCAAGAAGAAAGTCACTAATGTAGGATGCGCAGTCATGCAAATAAGATTGCCGTTAACATGAGTTGAAGTTGAGATTTCAGCATATAAATAAAGTGAGAAGCAATCAGTCAGCATCTACTTGAAATCAAGTGCTAGAGACTTTGGGTACCCAGTAGAATTATATTCTTTTTTCAGTGGATTTTTATTTCTAATTTTTAAAAATTCCTTTGCATGGTAGAGTGTGTATGTGTACTGTGGCTATAGTGAACCAGGCCACATTCATTATAGAGTGTGAGTCCCCTTCCTAGAAGTTGTGTTACTAACACACAGCTTTAAAATAGGATGTTACCTTATAGTCTCTTAGCCATAGAAATTTTTGTCTGAAATTGTACTAATTTCTGTATTGGCAGGAGGGGGGGAGAGACCTTTAAAGATTAAGACCTGTAAGAAATAGAATCAAGGGATAAATTTATGGCCAGGAATAGTTCTTTGTTGAATAATCCACCTGACTGGGACAGTCATCCTTCACAGTGGAGGTCATTGATTGCAGTGTGATATCCATGTAATTCTGGGTAAAGGACTCCTCTTGGCCACCTAGGTCAGTAGAATCAAATTAGATTATCAGTAGGTGACAAATGTGATACCTGGTTCAGAATGCCATTTGGTTGATGATCAGTATACTATTAAATTTGAATACTCAAATATCCTACAGTGGAGTTTCATGTTATTCTACATTATCAAATTAAACGTGTCAGTTTCTTCACCAATTTAACTTTATTAGTGAATTTTATATGTAAATATATAAATTATATATAATAATAATGTCAACTCCTATCTTTCCTAAAGAGGTATTTGTTTGAAATGAAATCACATAAGAAGAAGAGAGTGACTTAAAAAGAAGTTATATGGACCCAAAATATTACCTAAATATTTTAATCATAAATACTAATGCTTCCTAGGAACAATGATTCCATTTCATTTAAGTCAATTTAGCAATATTTACTGAGTTCCAACTAAGTGTAAGAGAGCATATTAATTAGGTACTGTGATGCTGAGCAAATAAGATGGAGTCTGCTGTCAGCAACTTTGCGGTAGTGGGGGAGACAAATGTTTATAAAGCATGGAAGTGATGCACAAGGGATTTGCCTTCAATGTATAAAATTGAATTGAATATCCATTAGTCTCTGAACCCCTTGATAATGGAGAGGGTGTTAGTCATCATTGCAGCCAACATAAAGCTTAAGAGATGGCTGTTCTTGGTGTTTGTTAGATGAAAGAATGAATAAATGTCAGTTAACTACCCAGTGGACATATTTAGCTTCAGTCATTTGTAAAACCAAAAATCATCATATCTTTGTGAACCCTGACACTTTATAGAAAAATAAACACAATAGTTATTATTTACTTGGTGTCCATCCAATGCCAGACACTATGCTAATAGCTTTACATATATCGTCTTCTTTAAAAAGTCTTCACAATAGCCCTGAAAGGCAGATATTATTTTCCAGGTGATGAGATTTAGGAAAGTCCAGTAACTTGTCTAAGATCCCATAGGAGATGAATGGAAGATTTAGGATATAATCCAGAATTGTTAAACTCCAAAGCCCATTCTCTTGACTATACACAGAATAGTGAATAAGACTCTTTTAAAAAGGCCAATAATTTTAAATAAACAGTTTATTAAGTTTTCAGAGTTTTACTTGTGTAATAAAAAAATTACTAAGAATAATGTTGAAAGTATTTTAGTTCGTGGTACAAAATATTATTGGTGTTGACAGAGACTCTCAACCCATCTGGTCAGACAGGACAGGCTGTGGTCTCATTCCCACAGTGCTGGACAGGAGTGTAATTTTAACTGGGGAGCAGAGGAGTTGTGGTGGGGGTGGTGAGCTCAGGAACACTGCTGAAAAGCAGGGCTCATTGTAGGCAGTCAGGTCTGTGTGGAGACATGGGATCTCTGTAAGCACAACAAAGACAATTGCCTTTCTTTCTTTCTTTCTTTCTTTCTTTCTTTCTTTCTTTCTTTCTTTCTTTCTTTCTTTCTCTCTCTCTCTCTCTCTTTCTTTCTTTCTTTTTCTTTCTTTCTTTCAACTTTCTCCCAGCCTTGTCATATCTTTTCTTCTTGCCACACCTCTCCAAGTGAGCTCCCTCTGAATCTGGAGATGCTGGTAGGGCCTAGAATTTCATGGAGGAGGTGATAATAGGGGGTGGGGGGTGGACGGGGGTTACAGTTTATTTCTTTCCTAATACACTTGCATCTTTAGCATTATTAGGAGAAGCCCAACAAGACATTGTAGGACTGTTGTAAAATGTGGTCACACCCAAAGACTTGTGCCTGGCGTGGAACTCTAAGGCAATGGATAACCAAATCAGTAACATTCTCTACTTTCTGTCATAATGGGATGCCCTCAGGTTGAATTAATATGGTTCAGTAAAAATGCTCCAAAGACCAGGGAGCTTTGTTTTCTAGGACTTTACCACTGACTGGTCAATAACCTTGGATTAGTCACTTCTCTGAGGCTCAGTTTCTTCATATCTGACATGCGGGAATTGGTTTAAATGATTTCTAAAATCCCTCATGGCCATTAGAAAGATAAATAGCATGTGGAAACAAACCTGACTTAAAGTAATTTTCAGTGGCTTTGCCACTTCATTAGTTGTGTAAATCAGGACAATCATTATACATACACACACATGTAATATTAGAATATGAATCCTGCTTTCTCTGCCTTATAGGGTTATTGTGGTAATCAAATTGAAACAATATTTATGAAAGTATTTTATAAACTGTGAAGTGCTATGAAAATTAAGATGCTATTTAAGTTTTACATTTATTCTAACCACATATTCATATTTTTTAGATTATTTATTTATTTAGAGAGAGTGAGTGTACAAGTGGGGGGAGGGGCAGAGGAAGAGGGAGAGAATCTCCAAGCACACTCCACACTGAACGTGGGGCCTGATGTGGGGCTCAAGCTCATGACCCTGAGATCATGACCTGAGTTGAAATCAAGAGTCAGACACTTAACTGACTGAGCCACCTAGGCATGCCATATTCATATTATTGTGTAACCTGAATGTGGTGTTAGATAGTATTTGAGAAGCTAAGATTTAACCATTCTCACTTTATCATATGTTCATTTTAAAACAAGTTTATGGACATACTAGGGTGTCAAGCAACCCTCCTTCCAATAGCAAAATACCACTCCATAAGGTGCAGTAAATCCACTTAAAGGCTGATGAAAGAGATTTAAAGAATTTCTGAGGGTTTAACAGTGGTATTTTATTTAGCTTTGGAAATCATAAAAGAATTTACATTTTAAAAATAAGGCATTATGTTAGAGGAAGGAGAAGTAAAAAATTAAAATCATCTGTGCAGGTTGACAGAATGAGTAAGATTTGCAACTCAACTCACTTGAAACGGAGGCATATGCAGATGATCTTTTCGTATTTTTTTCATTGTGTTGCACATATTCTTTTTTTTTTTTTTAAGATTTTATTTATTTATTTGACAGAGATAGAGACAGCCAGCGAGAGAGGGAACACAAGCAGGGGGAATGGGAGAGGAAGAATCAGGCTCATAGCGGAGGAGCCTGATGTGGGGCTCGATCCCATAATGCTGGGATCACGCCCTGAGCCGAAGGCAGACGCTTAACCGCTGTGCCACCCAGGCGCCCCTTGTGCCACCCAGGCACCCCGCACATATTCTTGATTTTATATTGGCTCAACAATATGATTATTTACTCACCTTTATCATAAATCTGTATGTTATTTTATTCATGCGTTAAAATTAATTATCCTGATAGCCCACAGATTATTTTGGCACATGTATGTGAGCATGTTTAAATAGCAGGTCTCAGATTCTTGGCCATCTGCCGTAGAATCTGCTATCTTCTTTTCTAGGAGGCTCTACCTTGCCCTGAGGAATAGTCAGAGTGCAGTCACCCATAATGTGGAAGTAATAATGGAAGTCAGCACTTAGAATGACTGATAATCAGCTCCCTTCTAGGTTTTGATGGAGACAAGGCATTATGATGGTGAGAAACATGGCCTGGGAATAAAACCTGAGCAAGACTCTGGGCCTCAGTTTTCACATCTATATAGTGAGGGAGTCATTGGTCCAAGAAGTCTTTGAACTTGATTAAGAAGTGGAGTAAAAAGAGGGAAAGTCATGTCAGTGGCAGGAATGAGGTGGATGGTGGGGTTGAGGTTGTGAAGCCGACTCTACCCACTTACAGCAGTGGAAGCTTATTAACTTCACTTTAAAAAGGGATCAAACAATAATTCCTTCAAAAAGTTGTTGTGATTAGTAAAGCAAATAAGTCAACTGTGTAAACCAGTTAGTTCTCAACGAATGGAAGTCATTATTGTTCTATGACCTTGAACAGGTTGTTTAACCTTGCTATGTGTCACTTACTTACGCTGTGAAATGGGAGCAATCTGGGTATTTAGCTAAAATGGTTATTTTAGATACTTGTAAAGGATTTAGAACAATGATTGGCACTTAGTAAATACAGTAAGTGTTAGAAGAAGGGAGAAACTTTAGTTGGCAGCATCGGGTAGGGTGGCAAGGACATGAAGTTAAAGAATAATAAGGAATTCTGACAGAAAAAAAAAAAAAGGACATTCAACACACCAGGAACAAGTACTAGCAAAAGAATTCCATGAAAATGCATGGCGTGTTTGACGACCCTTATATTTTCATGTGGTGGGAACGTAGTATTTATGAGCACATGTAGTAGGAGATGAGGTTGGAAACAGAGCTTGAGGGTAGTGGGGGAAGATTTTGAGTGTCTGCTCTTATGTTAGCACATTTTGAACTGTTTCCAGTTTAACTAGTTTGATTTCCAGCCTCATCATAAGATGTTGGGCAGCATCTTTCAATGTACTGTCTTCTGTCCTCTCCCCTGAAGATGGCTCTTCTGTGCACTCTTTTTGTACACCCATATTATACATAGAATATTTTAATTATATAGAATTATCTGGGATTGTAATAGAGTATTTTAGGTATTTGTTTTACTGCATTTTTCTCCTCCACTAAACTGTAGGTGACTTAGGTACAGGAACTACCACTGTCATACTTGTATAGATAGCACGAAACCAGCACCTGGCCTAATACTTACTGTTGTGTAAACAGCTGCTTTCTTGAAGCAGTTGGGATCCTTATTATTCTTTAACTTCATCTAAATGCCACCCTAGCTCTCAGCAAGACCTCTGATGACTGAGGCCTCATACTGCTTTGCAAGATTTCAATGGGAGACTATGTGACCTAGGTCTTCGATGTTTGATCACTAGGTAGTGAATAAACACATTTTAAATTGGTCAGGACATGCCTGATCTATACCTACATAGTTTTATTGCTTCATATTCCTTTAAATATTTCCTTAATTTAAAAAAATCTGCAGGGCGCCTGGGTGGCTCAGTCATTAAGTCATTGAGCCTTTGGCTCAGGGAGTGATCCTAGGGTCCTGGGATCGAGCCCTGCATTGGACTCCCTGCTCTGCTGGGAGCCTGCTTCTTCCTCTCCCACTCTCCCTGTTTGTGTTCCCTCTCTCGCAGGCTGTCTCTCTCTCTCTCTGTCAAATAAATAAAATCTTAAAAAAAAGATCTATGCCTTATTTATTTATTAAGTGGAGTATTAGTTTCTTAAATGCAAAAATACAAAAAGGTATTGAAAATATGCTCTCCAATCTAGCCCATGCTGATATTTAAGAATAATAAAAGTTGTAGATGTACATGTTTAGAAATTTCCAAGTGATCAGAAAGGTAAAGAATAAAAAGTGATAGCCTTCTCCTGAATCATTTCTTCCCAAGTTAACTATTGATTTTGTGGTGGTTCCTTGATTTACTTTAAACCATAATGTAAAAGATGTATAATTTGTGTTTCAATAGTATGGATTCTGTTATTTTAACAAAGAACTTTTTTTTCTAGATAAATAAGATGTGCTCAAAATCAAAGTGTGCATGACTCTAGTTAGGGTGACAAGCAAATCCATCAATGTACATAAATTGTCTTAACTGACAAGCACCTGCATGCCATTACTTGGATTGGAAGAACAGTCTCAGTTGGAAACAAGTATCTTCAGTGCTTTCCTTGTAAATCTAGACTATTCAGTGGCTTCAGTGGACCTCTTTCTAAGAACCCTTCTTACGCTGCTTAAACTGGCTTTAAAAATAATATGTGAGATTTGAGTTAAATATGATTTTTATACATGCAAACAAGTTGGAAATATTGAGGACTCTATCTTGAGCCAAATCAGAATGGCCAAGTTTGAGCAGGTGGATTTCTCTGGAGGTGACCACAGGTGATTGCTGCTGGTAGGGGCAGCAGAGAGTTAGAGCTCAGGAGGCTTGGGAAAACCTTCTTCACATGAAAAGGTGCCTAGTGAGTAATCTAGGGGAGCCAAAAGTAGAGAGATGAGAGGAGCCAGGGTCCAGAGAAAGAAGTCACCATAAAATTCCCAAAACAAGTGGGCTGCATCCTAGAAATCAAGACAGAAGCAAGGAAGTAGGAAAGAAGTAGAAGCACTATTGCTGAAACTGGAGGCCAGGTGAACCCTTCATGACAGTGGCTCAGGACTCCCTTGATGACCCTATCTAATCATAATTAGCCTTGTTCCTGTGGATCTAGGCTCTGACTCAGAATTTTCAGCTAAATCCCTGTCCTTTCATCCCTTCTTTTCATTCTCTTCACTTAATCCTTAAGTGCCAGGTCCTGTTATGGGCCCAAAGAGAAATATCTTAGTTCTATCATTAAGGAACTTAAGGTTTTTTATTATTGATGGCAAAAAGAGTAGCAAAAAAGGAGTAAGTGGAATGTAGTAGAGATATACTCTGGTAATGATGTATTACTTCATTGATTCATTCATACCAAGCATGGGGAAATAATGGGTCTCTAGTGGGTAGATAGATATTAATTATTAACCAAAGAAATATGATATTAGATACTTAATATTATGAAGAAAAAGTATGTAACTATAAACATATATTAGATTGGATCTAGGCTGATGAATCAGGGAAGGCTTCTCAGAGAAAGTTGACGTTGACATTTCTTATTTTATTCAAATGTTCAACGTAAACCTATGTTTCATAATTGCTTTGTAAATCATAGTACTATAAGACAGTAGTGTGCATTATGATAAATGCAACTAAGTACACATCAAAGTAATCTAGGAATTAATCCTGAGAAGAATGTTTTCCATTAATATAACATTGTTTATTTTTTTAAGTTTTTTTAAAGTTCCAGTTACCATGAATTTATTTAAATTCTATGTTAGTTAACATACAGTGTGATATTAGTTTCAGTTGTACAATTTAGTGATTCAGTACTTACATACAACACCCAGTGCTCACCACAAGAAGTGTACTCCTCAATCCCCATCACCTGTCCAACCCATTCCCTCCACCTACCTTCTCTCTGGCAACCATCAGTTTGTTCTTTATAGTTGAGTCTGTTTCTTGGTTTGCCTCTCTCGTTTTTTCCCCCTATGATCATTTGTTTTGTTTCTTAAATTCTACATATGAGTGAAATCGTATGGTATTTGTCTTTCTCTGACTTAACTTTGCTTAACATAATACTCTCTAGCTCCATCTATGTCATTGCGAATGGCAATATTTTATTCTTTTTTATGGCTGAGTAATATTCCACATATTTATGAGATACATAAATATGTATAAGATACATATATCCATTATCCATATATATCCATATCCATACATATATCTAATATATATTCCATTATATATAAGATATGATATATATATATATCTCATGATTTATGTATATATCACCTTGTCTTTATCCATTCATCAATTGGTGGACATTTGGGCTATTTCCATAATTTGGTTATTGTAGATAATACTGTTATGAACATTGGGGTCCATGTATCCCTTCAAATTAGTATTTTTGTATTCTTTGGGTAAATATCTAGTAGTGCAGTTGCTTGGTCATAGGGTATTTCTATTTTTAACTTTTTGAGGCGCCTCCAAACTGTTATCCAGAGTGGCTGCCCCAGTTTGCATTTCCACCAACAGTGTAAGAAACAGTTTTTCTTACTTCACATCCTTCCCAACACCTGTTGTTTCTTGTGTTATTGATTTTAGCCATCATGACAAGTGTGAGGTGATATCTCATTGTAGTTTTGATTTGTATTTCCCTGATGATCAGTGATGTTGAGCATCTTTTCATGTGTCCATTGGCCATCTATATGTCTTCTTTGGAAAAATATCTATTCATGTCTTCTGCCCATTTTTAATTGAATTATTTGTTTTTTGGGAGTTGAATTTTAAAAGTTCTTTATATGTTTTGGATACTAACCCCTTATCAGATATGCCATTTGCAAATGTCTTCTCCCATACAGGAGGTTGTCTTTTACTTTTGTTGATTGTTTCCTTCGCTGTGCAGAAGCTTTTTATTTTGATGTAGTCCAGTAGTTTATTTTAGCCTTTTCCCCTTGCCTCAGGAGATATATCTAGCAGGAATTTGCTAGGGCCAATGTCAAAGAGGTTACTGCCTGTGGTCTCCTTTAGGATTTTAATGGTTTCATCTTCACATTTAGGTCTTTAATCCATTTTGAATTTATTTTTGTGTACAGTGTAAGAAAGTGGTCCAGTTTCATTC
This sequence comes from Ursus arctos, assembly GCF_023065955.2. Lineage (NCBI taxonomy): Eukaryota > Metazoa > Chordata > Mammalia > Carnivora > Ursidae > Ursus > Ursus arctos. The sequence goes on along the minus strand of NW_026623053.1, from coordinate 11,734,700 downwards.
TTTTCCCTTTTGCTGTCCAGTTTTCCCAACACCATTTGTTGAAGAGACTGTCTTTTTTCCATTGGATATTCTTTCCTGGCTTTGTTGAAGATTAATTGACCATATAGGTGTGGGTTCATTTCTGGGTTTTCTATTCTGTTCTGTTTCTATGTGTCTATTTTTGTGCCAGTACTGTACTGTTTTGATCACTCTAGCTTTGGAATATAACTTGAAGTCTGGAATTGTGATGCTTCCAGCTTTGCTTTGCTTTCCTTTTCAAGGCTGTTTTGGCTATTCAGGGTCTTTTCTGGTTCTATACAAATTTTAGGATTGTTTGTTCTAGCTCTGTGAAAAATGCTGTTGGTATTTTGATAGGGATGGCATTAAATATGCAAATTGCTTTGGGTAATGTAGATATTGTCACAATATTTGTTCTTCTAAGCATGAGCATGGAATGTTTTTGCATTTCTTTTTTTCATCTTCAATTTCTTTCAGTAGGTGTTTCATAGTTTTCAGAGTATAGATCTTTTACCTCTTTGGTTAGGCTTATTCCTGGGTATCTTTTGGTTTTTGGCGCAATGGTAAGTGGGATTGATTCCTTGATTTCTCTTTCTGCTGCTTCCCTATTGGGTAGAGAAATGCAGCAGATTTCTATACACTGAATTTGTATCCTGTGACTTTACTGAATTTGTTTATCAGTTCCAGCAAGGTTTTGGTGGAGTCTTTGGATTTTCTATATAGAGTATCGTATCATCTGCAAATACTTCTTCCTTGCTAGTTTGGATTTTATTCTTTTTCGTTGTCTGATTGCTATGGCTAGGACTTCCATTCCTATTTCAAATAATGTGATGAGAGTAGACGTCCCAGTCTTGTTGACTGTAGAGGAAAAGCTCTCATTTTTTTTTTTTTCCCATTGAAGATGATATGCTGTGTGTTTTTCATATATGGCCTTTATTATGTTGGGGTATGTTCCCTCTAACCCTACTTTGTTGAGGGTTTTTACCATGAATGGATGTTGTACTTTGTCCAGTGCTTTTTCTGCGTCTATTGAAAGGATCATATGACTCTTATCCTTTCTTTTATTAATGTGGTGTATCACGTTGATTGATTTGCGACTATTGAGCCACCCTTGCAGCCCAGGAATAAATCCCACTTGATTGTGGTGAATGATTCTTTTAATGTACTATTGGATTCAGCTTGCTAGTATTTTACTGAGGATTTTTGCATCCATGTTCATCAGGAATATCGGCCTATAGTTTTATTTTTTAGTGGAGTCTTTATCTGGTTTTGGTATCAGGGTGATGCTGGCCTCATAGAATGAATTTGGAGGTTTCCATTCCTTTTCTATTTTTTGGAATACTTTGAGAAGAATAGGTATTAACTCTTCTTTAAATGTTTGGTAGAATTCCCCTGTGAAGCCATCTGGCCCTGGACTTTTGTTTGTTGGGAGATTTTTGACTACTGATTGAATTTCTTTGCTGGTCAAGTTTCCTATTTCTTCCTATTTCAGTTTTAGTAGTTTATATCTTTCTAGAAATTTATTCATTTCTTCCAGCTTGTCCAATTATTTGGCATATAGTTTTCCACAATATTCACTTAAAATTGTTTGTATTTTGGTGGTGTTGGTTGTTATTTATCCTCTCTCATTTATGATTTTATTTATTTGGGCCCTCTCCCTTTTCTTTTTGACAGATCTGGCTAGGGTTTTATTAATTTTATTAATTTTTTTCAAAGAAGCAACTCCTGATTTCATCAATTTGTTCTTTTGCTTTTTTAGTTTCTGTGTCATTTGTTTCTGCTCTAATCATTATTATTTCCCTCCTTCTGCTGGCTTTAGAATTTGTTGTTCTTTTTCTTCCTCCTTTAGGTGTAAGGTTAAGTTGTTTATTTGAGATTTTTCTTGCTTATTGAGGTAGGCCTGTATTGCTATGTACTTCCCTCTTAGGGCCATTTTTGCTGCATCTCAAAAGTTTTGGCCTGCCGTGTTTTCATTTTCATTTGTTTCCGTACATTCTTATTTCTTCTTTGATTTCCTTGTTGACCCATTCATTGTTTAGTAGCCTGTTGTTTAACCTTCTTGTATTTGTGGTCCTTCCAAATTTTTTCTTGTGGTTGATTTCAAGTTTCATAGTGTTGTGGTCAGAAAATATGCATGATATGATCTCGGTCTTTTTGTACTTGGTGAGGCCTGATTAGTGACCTAGTACGTGATCTATTCTGGAGAATGTTCCATGTGCAGGTGAAAAGAATGTATATTCTGTTGTTTTAGGTTGAATTGTTCTGACTATATCTGTTAAGTCCGTCTAGTCCAGTGTGTCATTAAAAGCCATTGCTGGGGCTCCTGGGTGGCTCAGTTGTTAAGCAGCTGCCTTTGGTTCAGGTCATGATCCCAAGGTCTTGGGATCGAGCCCTGCATCGGAGTCCCTGCTCCTGGGAGCCTGCTTCTTCCTCTCCCACTTCCCCTGCTTGTGTTCCTTCTCTTGCAGGCTGTTTCTCTCTCTGTCAAATAAATAAATAAAATCTTTAAAAAAATAAATAAAAGCCATTGTTTCCTTGTTAATTTTCTATTTAGATGATCTGTCCATTGTTGTAAGTGGGGTGTTGAAGTTTCTTACTATTTTCGTATTAGTATCAATAAGTTGCTTTATGTTTGTTACTAATTGTTTTATATATTTCAGTGTACGCATTTGGGTGCATAAATATTTATAATTATTAGGTATCCTTGTTGGATTGTCCCCTTTATTATGATATAGTGCTCTTCTTCATCTCTTGTTAGACACTTTGGTTCAAAGTCTAGTTTGTCCGATATAAATACTGCTCCTCCAGCTTCCTTTTGACATCCATTTGCATGATAAATATTTCTCTGTTCCCTCACTTTAAATCCACAGGTGTCTTTAGGTCAAAAGTGAGTCTCTTGCAGGCAATATGTAGATGGATCTTGCTTTTTAAATCCATTCTGACACCCTCTGTTTTTTTATTGGTGTGTTTAGTCCATTTACATTCAGAGTAATTACTGATATGTTTTCAGTGACATTTTATTACACATTTTGTCATTTTTTCCTGGAGATTTTCTCTGTTCCTTTCTTGTCTTTTTCACTTTTTGTCTTTCCTTTCCACTCAAAGAGTCACCTTTAATATTTCTTACAGGGCTTATTTAGTGGTCATGAACTCCTTTAGTTTTTGTTTGTCTGAAAAACTCTTCATCACTCCTTCTCTTCTGAATGATAACCTTTGTGGATAGAGTATTCTTGGCTTCGGGGTTTTCCCATTCAGCACTTTGAATATACCTGCCACTCTCTTCTGGTGTGTCAAGTTTCTGTTGAGAAATCTGCAGCTAACGTCATGCGGCCTCCCTTATAAGTTAAGGACTTCTTTTGTCTTGCTGCTTTTAAGAATTTTTCTTTATCTATATTTTACAAATTTAATGCCAATATGCCTTGGTGTTGGCTTGCTTTTTTTGATTTTGATGGGAGTTTTCTGTCCCTTCTGGATCTGGATGTCTGTTTCTTTCCCCAGATTAGAAAGTTTTCAACTATTAGTTCCTCAAATAAATTTTCGCCCCCTCTTTCTCTCTCTCCTTCTTCTGGGACTCCTATAATACAAATGTTATTATGTTTGATGCAGTCACTGAGTTCCCTAAGTGTATTCTCGTTATGCATAGTTCTTTCTCTCTTTTGTTCAGCCTCATTATTTTCCATTGTGTTGTGTTCTATATCACTTATTTGTTCCTCTGCTTCTTCCAGCCTTGTGTTCATTGCATCAAACTTGTTTCCAGTCTCAGTTATTGCATTTTTCATTTCTGATTCTTTTAAAATTTTATCTCTGTGGTAAGGGTCTCCCTGAAGTTTTCCATTCTTTCCTCAAGCCCAGTGAATATCCTTATGATTGTTGCTTTCAATTGTCCATCAGGCATGTTACTAATGTCTGTTTTGCTTAGATCTCTGCCCATGACCTTATCTTGTTCTTTCATTTGGGATGAATTCCTCTATCATGGCATTTTGTCTAAGTCTCTGCCTTCTTCTGTATGTTAGAAAAGCCTCTTATATTTTCTGCTCCTGAGAGTAAAGGTTTTATGAAGAAGAGATCATATAGTGTCCAGGGCATGGTGCTTCAGGGAATGTCTCTGGTGTGTGCTGTCTGCACTCTGCTGTTGTGTTTTGGCTGCTCTGTCCTTCAAGCCAGTCATCTGTAGAGGCTCTCCTTGCCTACAATGGGGAGTGTTTGGTCCTTGGACAGAATGTGGTGAGTTTTAACGAGGTATGCTCTGGTCTGCTTGTTAAAAGAGACCTGTTACTACCTCCACTAAAACTGAAGCCCTGCAGAACTTTATGGTCAGGAGATGTGGTGTGGGCAGGGATTTGTGTTGGTCTTCTGGGGAAGGAGCCCACCACACTAGGACTGTGGCAAGCTTGATTGAGAGGAGCAGTCCTGCCAGAGTACAGGGGTGTGGGACTTCATGTAAGCAGGTTAGGCAGCCAGTGTTGGTGCTGCACTGCTTACTGCAGGTGGCTCTGTGTTTGTGCTGAGGGACAGGGGAAAGAAATGATGGGAGCCAGCTCCTTTGTTTCCTAGAAAGGCATCTTCTAGAACATTGCCTCTCAGGGAAGCACTCTGAGAAGAGTAAATAATTTCCTCCCTGTGTGCCCCAGGCATTCTTCATATCAGTGTTTCTGTACCATCTGCCTCCTGGGTTGCTTGCCTGCCTTCTCTCCAGGAGCAGGGCAATGCCCTCTGAGTGCTTTCTCAGCCAAGCCTGCTGACCTTTAAAATTCTAGTCTTTAAGCCCCTCCGGTTGCAAGAACTCATGAAAATCAGCCCCTCTCATTTTCCCAGTCAATGGAAATGTTCTCCTTGTTCATTCCCCTGTGTACTCCTCTCTCCCTCTCTCCTTTCTCCACAGCCATGGCTCCTTCTCCTTCACAGCACCCACAATCTGTTCTTCCCCCAAACCACATTTCTGCACTTCCTACTTTCCTTGATGTGCCTTCTTCTCTTCCTTTACTTGTGGAATTTGTTTTGTCAATGTTCAGGTTGATTTCTGGGGTATTTAAAATGATTTGATAGTTATCTACTTGTGTTTGAGGAACAAGACAAACCTAGGATCCTCCTCCTACCGTGCTGCCATCTTCGCTCCCCCCAGTATCACATGTTTAAATAATTTAAGTGAAAAGATTTGAGTATTTTTTATGATAGAAATAGTTAAATGTTGGAAAGCAAGTGATTTGTTTAACATTAAAGGAAGAATTATGCTGATTTCTGAAAAAATTAACACCATTTCATGGGGAATTCAAAAAATATTTGAAATAGAAAGGCAATATAATAAAGCAGACAGTTACTTGAATTAATCCTTAGAAAATTTTCATATCAGCTTAAAAACCTTATGTAGTCTTGTTCATAAGATCTTGTTTCATAACCTGAAAGTTGTTAATTTTATCATTGGAAGAGATTTTAAAGTTGTGTTCTTTAATTCCCTCAATTTACAAATAATGAAACTGAGGGGTAAAGATTTTAACAGACATATTTCTATCAATAAAACAAGTCTAAAAATATTTCAGAAAAATATTGATGAGTCTTTCAAAAACTTATTTTCTGCACAGCAAAGGAATTCATCAACAAAATGAAAAGGCAGCCTATTGAATGGGAGAAAACATTTGCAAATCACATATTCAATTAGGGGTTAATATCCAAAATATATAAAGAACTCAGACAGCTCAATATCAAAAAATCATGGGCAGAAGATCTGAATAGACATTGTCCCAAAGATCACATACAGATGACCAACAGGTACACGAAAAGATGTTTAACATCACTAATCATCAGGAAAATGTAAAATCAGATCACAATGAGACATCACCTCACCCTATTATAATAGCTAGTACCAAAAAGACAAGAAATAACAAATGTTGGTGAGGAAGTAGAACAAAGGGAACCTTCATGCACTGCTGGTAGGAATGTAAATTGGTGCAGCCTCTGGAAAATGGCATGGAAGTTTCTCAAAAAATTAAAAATAGAACTACCATCTGATCTACAAATCCAGAACTACCATTCTGATCTACAAATCTACCACTTTTGGATATTTGAAGAAAATGAAAACATTAATTTGAAAAGATATATGTGCCCCCTTGTTTATTATAGCATTATTTATAATAGTAAAGACATAGAAACAACTTAATTGTCCACTGATGGATTAATGGATAAAGAAAATGTACAGTATATATATACAATGAGATAGTACTCAGCCATTAAAAAGGATGAAATCTTGCCATTTGTGACAACATGGATGGACCTTGAGGGAATTATGCTAAGTGAAACAAGTCAGAGAAAGACAAATACCATATGATCTCACTTATATATAAAACCTAAAAAAAAAAGTTCAAGCTCATAGATACAGAGAACAGATTTGTGGTTGCCAAAGGTGGAGGAAAGGGGAGTGGACAATATGGGTGAAAGGGGTCAAAAGGGATAAACTTCCAGTTATAAAATAATTCGGACATGGGGGTGTAATGTACAGCATGGTGACTATAGTTAATAATATGTTATTGCATATTTTAATGCTCCTGAGAGTAGATCTTCAAAGTCCACATCACAAGAAAAAGTATTTTTGTAACTATGAATGATGACTGATGATAATTATACTGATTATCATGATCATTTTGCAGTATATACAAATATCGGATCATTATGTCATTCACCTAAAAATAATATAATGTTATATGTCATTTGTACCTAATTAAAAAAAAATTTAATTTAGGTAAAAAAATCTTCAGCATTTAAAGATGTGTAGAGGTTGAGTTCTAGTTTTTCATTAAAAATAAGGGGACTTAGTTTTGAAGAAAGTTTTAATTTATCTCGCTTGGAAATAAAAAAAAACCCTTTTCTATATTAATCATGACAATCACTGATTATACATACAAGAGAGGAAAGGAGTTGATTTCTTCAACAGTATTTGGTAGATACATATGAAAAAACTTGATATATTTCAGGAGAAATAAACAATAATGTCTTTGCCTAAAGCATTGCATTTTCTAAAGCACTTCTCATATTTACTCACATGGTTCTCACAGAGAGGTAGAAGAAACCAGACTGGTATCTTCAGTTTGCAGAAGAGTGAGGTTCAGAGTAGACCCAAGAATGAAAGGGATAGCCAAGACTGTGTTATAAGACTCACTCCAGTATACTTTTCCTCATAACACAATAAACTGTTGCTGTTATATATCTGTATGAGTATTGTGGAATTTGAAGAGTATTGAAGAATTTTAAGACTCTATTTAAAAAATGAACAATATTTAGTTATATTTGTAAACATGAAGATTTGATATCAAGTTCTCAAAAATATGTGCTGTGACTAGAATATTTGGCTAGACATTGGAAAGCAACAACTAACATACTTAATTGTGAAAGCCTGAATTCTTCTCCCCAAGGTTAGGAAAAAATTAAATAGATATCTGCTCTTGTTATTCTCTTCAACATTGTGCTGGAACTTCTAGCCAGAGAAATTAGGCAAGAAAATGAAATAAAAGACATCCAAATTGGAAAGAAAAAAGTAAAACTATCTCTATTTGCAGATGATATGATCTTTTTTTTTTTTTTTTACATATGGAAAATCCTAAGGAATTTACAGAAAATTATTAGAATTAATAAACAATCTCAGTAAGGTTATAGGATACAAGATCCATATACAAAAATCAATTGTACTTCTATACCCTTGCAATAAATAATCTGAAAATAAAATTGAGAAAGCAATTCCATTTACAATGGCATGAAAAAATAAATAATTAGGAATAAATTTAACAAATAAATGTGAAACTAAATTCTGAAAACCACAAATCATTGTTGAAAGAAATTAAGGAAGACTTAAATATATGGAAAGATATCCCATGTTCATAGATTAGAAGATTTAATATTGTTGAGATGGCAATATTCTCTAAGTTGATTTACAGCTTCAACACAATTATTATCAAAATCCCAGTTCATTTCTTAACAGAAATTGAGAAAGTAATCCTAAAATTCCTTTTGGAAATTCAAGGAACCTAGAATAACCAAACACTATTGAAAATGAATATCGAAGTTGTAGGATTCATACTTCTTAATTTCAAAACTTACTGCAAAATTACAATAATCAAGATTGTGTGATACTGGCATAAAAATAGACCTGTAAATCAGTGGAATAGAATAAGAAATCCAGAAACAAACACATATTTATGGTCAATTGATTTTTGACAAGGATACCAAAACAGTCCAACATGGTAAAGAATAGTCTTCTTAACAAGTACTGTTGGGAAAACTGAATATCTACGTGCAAAAGAATGAAGTTGGATCCCTACCTCCATATAAAAAAATTAACTCAAAATGGATAAAAGACCTCAGTACGAGAGCTAAAGCTATAAAACGTTTAGAAGAAAATAGAGGGAAAACTTTTTGATCTTAGTTTTGGCAAAGTTTTCTTAAATAAGACTCCAAAAGCACAAGCAACCAAAAAGAAATAGATAAATTGGACTTCATCAAAATTAAAACCTTTTTGTCTTCAGAGGGCACCATCAAGAAAGTGAAAAGAACTCAGTGATTGGGAGAAAATATTTACAAATCATTTATTGGATAAGGAATTTGTAACTAGATTATGTAGGGAATTCTTATAACTCGACAACAAAAAGGCAGACAACTCAATTAAAATATAGGCAAAGTATCTGAATAAACATTTCTTTAAAAAAGATAAACAAATGGCCAATAAACACTTGAGAATATTCTCAACATCATTAGTCATCACAGAATGCAAATAAAACCCAGCAGATACCACTTCACACACACTAGGAAGGTTATAGTTAAAAAAACAAACAAGATAACAAATGTTGTGGAGAAATGTGAACTTTCTACATTTTTGGAGAGAATACAATATGGTGCCTCCACTTTGGAAAATAGTCTGGCTGTTTAAACATAGAGTTACCATATGACCCAGCAAATCTATTCCTAGATGTATACTGAAGAGAAATGAAACCATATATCACCACAAAAACTAGTACATGAATGTTCATAGCATCATTATTCATAGTAGCCAAAAGTGGAAACAATCTAAATGTCCATCAGCTCATGAATGGATAAATAAAATGTGGCATATCCATACCTTGGAAGATTATTGCTCAATGAAAAGGAGTGAAGTACTGATACATGTTACAATATGGATGAGCTGTGAAACATTATGCTAAGAGAAAGAAACAAGTTACTAAAGTCCAGTACTGTATAATTCCATTTATATGAAATGTCCAGAATGATCACATCTATAGAAAGTTAGATTAGTGGTTACCCTAGACTGAGTGGCATTAGTGGTGGGAGGAAAAATGGAAAGTGACTGCTAATGGGTATGGCATTTGTTTTAGGGGTGATGAAAATGTTCTAAAATTAATTGTGGTGATGGCTTCACAACTCTGTGAATGTACTAAAAACCATTCAATTGTATGCTTTTACTGGATGAATTGTATGTTGTACAAACTATATCTCAATAAAGCTGTTAAAAAAAAAAGAAGAAGAAGAAGAAGACAACATTGGACCATTCTACCAATGATAAGCAGAGCCTTTGTCATGGAAAGGAGACGTGTAAAGCTTAAGCGGTATTTCAGTGGATCCAGTTTAGATCCTGATTGCTTTCTGCCATTGGGAGGCCACTGACAGTGTCTTTAATTTAAAGTTTCCTCCTTTATTCCCTCTTCTTTTGCTTGGATTCTTTGGATGCATGACAGTAACCCAACTTAAGTTGGCTCAAAACAAAAGTTGGAACATCATAAGGATATAGATGCATCCTGCAATACCCCAAAGAAGGATTGCAGTTGGGTCTCAGAAAGAGCCATGAAACACAACTTGGAAAACAATTAGGGTTTTAGGAAATTTGTATTTATATTTATATTCTGTCTCTCTCTGGTGTGATTCTCTGTTTTCAGTCCACAGAGTGAAATTTGGACATCTTTTAGCTCTTTTCTTAAGCCACTGTCATTATAGTTACACACAGAAATAAATTGGTTTCTCTTGTCTCCTCTAGTCCAATTAATTATGGTCTAGGAGTGGGATCATGTCTTCTGGATGTCCACTTTAATGAGTCTGAAGGCATTTTGGGGGAAGGGTAATGACTTGTGGCTTGAGCAGATATTCAGAAAAGAGTCTAGCATGCTTAGGCAATGCTAATAAGGATAACAATGATAATAGTTCAAGTTATGGAGGATCTGCCTGTCTTAGCACTGTGTTAGGTGCTTAACATCCTATGGTTTATTAAATCTTCACTGTCCTTTGATGTCATATTATTAGTCCCATTTTATAGATGAGGAAATTGGTACTTGGGGAGGTTAAATAACTTGCTCAAGATTTCTCAAGACTGATTCTAGTCCTCTATACTATGCTGCCAATTCTTAATAGCCCTGTTCTTCTAGCTTAGCCTAGTTCAGTCCAGCTCCTATTTTTCTGTCATACCTTTGTGAAGCCACAGGGAAATGGAGAAGACAGCATTGATATTGGTTTTTCTGGTTATCTAAATCCAACCGCTCAAAAACATTGGCTTATAATAATAATTTATTATGATCTCATAGTTCTGGGAATTGATTAGGCTCAGCTCGGGTCTAACTTGGGGATCTCTTGGGTGATTGTCATCAAATGGTGGCTGGGGATAGAGTCATCTGAAGGCTTGATAGAGTTAATGTCCAAAATGTTTTTTGTTTTTACTCACTTGTCTAGTGCCTCCATGCTTTCCAAGTGGTCTCTTTCTCTCTTGCAGAGGAGGCTGAGTGCTCCATGAGGGAGTGCCCCAAGAGTGAACGTTCTAAGAGAGAGAAGGAGGAAGTTGCTAGTCCTTCTAAAGGCTAGGTCTGAAGCTGGCACAGCATCACTTATTCTATATCTAGTGGTCAGAGCAGTTGCAGGCAACCCAGATGCTAGAGATCACATCAACATAGGAGGAAGAATGGAATTGTGGAAGCCATCTTTGGACTCAAGCTATGATACTGTTAAGTGAGAGAGTAGATGTAGAATCAGCATATTAGTAGGAAACTAATGGGTGTGACAGAGTAGGATCTTTCAAGATAAACGTAGTCTAATGCAAGGGGTCTGCTGTCTACCTTTATCTTGGCATAACCAGGGAAGTACATTTCCAAGAAAACCTTAAAAATTTTACTTATTTATTTGGGAAGGGGGGGAGCATGCATGCAGGGAGGGGCAGTGAGAGAGGGAGACAGAGTCTTATGCAGACTCTACACTGAGTGTGGAGCCCCACGTGGGGCTTGATCTCACAACCCTGAGATGATCACAACCTGAGATGAAACCAAGAGTCAGATGTTTAACTGACTGTGCCACCTAGGCACCTCCCTTCAAGAAAACCTTTTTAAAGACACAGTTCCCCCATCTATCCTTTTATAATATCTCATGTTAATACATGATTCCTTAGGTGCAGATATTAGTTTTATCCTCTGATTTGTAGCCTGCTGCTAAACTGTCCTGTGGGCATAAATGTCCCAAGAGTATATAAAGCTAGGACTGTAAGAGCTGGAATCATTTACTCAGTTCCTCTGCCTGCAGGTAAACCACAATGAAGTCATAACTAAAGCATTTCAGTAGGGGTCCAACCTAGTTTTAAAGAGTTGAAGTTTCCACAAAGCCCTTAGGAAACCCATTGTGAGATATAGTCATTCTTTATGTATGGCCTAAGTCCTCCATGCCATGTGTCAGTCACCTCCTGGAACCCAACTCTCTCTGCCTGGGAAACAAAGCATTCACATACTTCAGAAGGAAGTTATTTGGATGAACTAATGAATGCTTACAAAGGGCTTTGAAAATATAAACTGTGGCAAAAATACTTAATGTCTATATAAGTACCTTTGCTTCAGCCTGAGGAGGGCTCAGGCTTTTTGAAAGGTTTCAACCTTATGGAGTACCTGAATAGTGAAGACAAAGCTCCTACTAAATGAGGATAAAATGATTTGTGCCTCTGTTATGTGCATTATTTATTGCAAAGGCTTTTCTAAAACAGAAACATGGCAAATTTTAGAGAGAAAAAAAAATATTTCATGGTTGCCTTAGGTTCCCTAAGCTCTTCCAACTAGGTCTGTGTTCAGTACACACTTTAAAAATATATATATAATTCATAGGTATTATTGGTGTTGAGAAATAATGTGCAAGTGCTTTCTTGCGTATGATTTTTTTGGGGGAGAGTGGACACATGGAAAGAAAATCAGCACTGTATTTTCATATGATTTTTTTCCCCTCCTGTTCCATTTTTAAGGCATTATTTTCAAATGAGGGAAATGATTTGGAGGATGCCTTATTAAAAATTAATTTTTAATACTTCGAAATTGGAAAAAATGTTTAGTGATTACATTAGATAAGATCTGCTTCTTTAAACAAATTATTTTTACCCATACCTTTCTGCTGATGAGGGTAAAAAGAAGAAAAGGATCTATCACACATACATCTGGGGCTTATAGCTGTCCTACATCTCTGCTTCATGGTCTCCTTTCCCTGGAATTATTAGTAGGTCAATAAAGATAAAGAATTATTTAGGATCTCAAATTCAGAAGAATTAAGAAGTAAATAGAGGAGGCCAAGGATCCATTTAGGGAATTGTGTGGGAAAAGACAAAAGAAGCTTCCTTATAGGGGCACCATGCTGCTCCCTTGGTGCCTTTACCAGTTGGTAGAGGATACTTTGAGCTTCATGAGAGAGTAAAAGCAGTGAAGATGGAGGGATGGATTCTCCGTGAGGCTGAAACTGAACCCAAGAGATCTTCACATCCTTTGAGATTCTGTCTGAGGAAAGAGAGTCTGGTAAATCTTTGTTTATTCTTTCTGTCCTTTTATACGTTCCATAGTTGAGCCTTGAGTTGCTACAATCCAAAATGGTGGCCAGAATAAATTAAATGAATTGATGCAGCCTGCAATCAGATGAACAGTGTACTGTCTGTAGGAACTATTTTGGAGAGCTGCTTTGTAATTAACCTGCAAATGACATATTCAGATTTGATTAATCTCATGTGGTCAGTAGATAAACTTGAGTTGAATGTTACTGTTTTTTATAATCAACAATAGGCCCTTCTTTATGATATGTTTGTAGGAGAATGTTTAAATAGAAGTGGCAAAATGTTGATGAATGCTGAGGTCAGAGATTTTGCTTAGTTTCGTTAATAAAATCTGTAAAATCTTTCACTATATTTAATAGACAGAAATTGATTTAGGCTCATGTTTATGCATTTTGAAATCATATCTGTCTATATAAATGTGTATTGTATGAAGATTTTATAGATCTGTGTTGTGTATATATATATACATTTATGATAGAAAGTCATATAGTTATTTAACCAGAAGGATCTGATGTTCATTTGGTCTCTGATTTGTTTTTTAAATAGATATCTATATGTGTATACATACTTATATTACATACATATGTTACATATATGTATATATACACACACACACAAGACTGGTATACATTTTTTGTATATACATAGTTATAGATTATATTCTGGTGCATTGGTAGATCACAACTCAAACCTAAAGATTAAAAATTTAATTTTCTCTTATTCTTAATGAAATAACCAAATAGTAGCTCCCTGTGGTGGGATATGAAAAGTAGTGTATAGATACCTACTAAAACATTTGCAGACCTCCTCAGTTTTCTGTTTTTAATGTGATGAAAATTTGTACAAATAACAAAGAGAGAATGTCATGGTAATGAAAACATTTCCTATACATGTATTTTAGAGGGAAGCTAAATCAAAGGTCTTCAAAGAATTACTAGGGTTCTTTCTAGGAGGTTATTGACAAATATGTAGTTTGTCTCTGGAGTTTGTGCCTCTTTCACAGATTGGTGTATTTGTGATCCCACCGGCAGAATAAGTGTCTGTAATTCATTTCTCCTTGTTAACTAGTGTGCCTTTGTGTGTAGGATGATTGGCAGCAAACTCGGCTGAGTCCCAACGGATGAGCTTGTTAGCAAAACCCTAGCATCCTATCTCTAATAAAGCATATCAGCAGTACATTTTGTCCTATCTATTAGCCTCTCTGTTTCTTTTTTTGTGAAAAGCTGAGTGTCCCTTTGAAGCAATGACAAATAAACCCCTGAACTGAAGTGCTAGGCTGCCTTACGGACAGCTGGATAGTAAATGTCACACCGTGTAGAGAATGCCTATTATCAGAGTGAGCCATTTGTTCCCGGCCTTTCAGTATCTTAATGTAATACAAAATTGCTAAATCAAGCCCCATGTCTGTGACAGAACATAATTAATGAGAAAGCAGGAGCCAATTCAACACTCTTTATTGGGACCTAATTGGCTCAGGCAACAGAGTTGTCACTCAACAAGAGACTTCCTTTAAAGCAATTTTGTTCTTGGTTGTATTACAGAGCCTATTAAATTGTCCCCTCCTTGATCACACAAAGAAGTATCTGCATGCAATAATTAGCTTTTCCAGGGGGAATTTTTTTTAACTCATGCAATACTGGATCATTTTAAAACTGTCTGAGAAAACACCCAAGCCGTGGGGATGTGCTGCCATACTGAGCAGCACTGTATGTAGGCTGTTTTCCAGTCTGCGGAGGCACCAGGAAGCTGTGCTGCAGAGAGAAGAAAAAGAGCCCCAAGGAAAAGAGAAACATGTTCAAATGTGGAGAGTGGGAGGATGATAGAGGGAGTGGGTCGAGGAAATTACTTTGATGGGTAATCATAGCTCACTTCATAATCTGCAGTTTAAAGGAACAAAAAATGAGTACCTATATATACATATTTAAATGTATAGTTTTTTGTTTTTTTGTTTTATAGGCATACCCAACTCACTTAGTCATGTAAATTATTACAAAGCTACGGCAGGGGGTAGAGGTTAAACATAGTAGGATTGTCTGGAGCAACATTAGTTTCATTTGGCCATATCTCAGAGTTTTATGGGTTGCACTATTTCAAAACCAGTACAAATATTTAATTGTGTGTGATTATTTATTACAATCTAAAATTTCACTTTTGGGGATTATGTCCCATTCCTCCGCCCTGTTTAACAAACCTCCAGATAAATTTGTTGCTGGTATTTATATTATTGTTTCAAAACTGTTTTTTTTTTTCCTGTCACAATATCATAGACTTCAAATAAATTTGCACTGTCTCCTGATAAGTTTTAAGACAATGTGACACGCGATGACTAGACCGCAAAGAACGGAGCTTACAGTTTACAGTGGCATTTGCCTGGCTTTAGGCAAAAGGGACACAGCTGGCTAAACTTGAAGTAAAGCAAATGGGAAAGTTGTAGGAAATATACTTTAAAACATTCAGAATTAGGCAATAAAGAGTATAAGTTTGAAAAATGCAACAGTTGATTTTAGAAAAAAATCATTAAAGGTTGATTTAAGTGACAACACTTTGAGCAGTCTAAATGAAGGCAAGTATGTGGTCCCTTTCTTGAAATAGCTGTCAATATCTCCCTTCTGTGCCTTCAGAAACAACGCAGACTGTCTAGTTTGCATGGCAGCAGCATTTGGTTGGATTTAGAGAGAGCTGTTTTCCTCGGCATTGTTACTTTCCTCAATGTGAAGTGCCAGAGACAAGGAAAGGAAAGAAGGCAAACCTCTGAAATAGAGGCGAGCTGTGCTGTTCTCGCTGTGCTGTGTGGTTTAGAGAATGTTTGCAGCTGCTGAAATCCCGGGACCGTGCCACAGCAAGGACGGTATTATGCGGCAGGCACTCAGGGTCGCATATTTTAGATTTTCTAGCATTTGCCGACATATTAGCTGTATTGGTTAATTGTAATTTACTCGAGTAGATAGAGAAATTGCTGGGTTTCTCCCCCCCCCCCCCGCACCCCGCTCTCAAACCTCCCTCTAAATAGTGAGCAAAGTCAGACTCCTGAACGTACTCTAAATGTTTGAAAAATATTAGTTGTTATTCCATAGGGTAATAGAATATAAAACTAACAGCAATACAAAATATTAGTCAATAATGTCCTTTCCCAGGTGACTTTTGAACCTTGTGAAAGCACACATTCTCAACAAAGATTTATTAGTCGAGTTGGGGAACACATGATAATGATAGCAAGAGCTGCCAGAATCTAATTTGCTTTAATTAATCATTTGCTTCATAACACGGCAATTCGTCCCCCTCCCCCCGCTTTTTTTAAAACTGTCTAGATTATTTTAAAACATTAGATATTACACTGTGGATGGCTGATGAAACTGAAATTGAATGCTATAAAAGTTAGATTAAAAATTCATTTAACAGGATAAACATTTTAGAGTGCAGAATAGTGCCGATTAGGTCAAGTGAGTAAGGAGTGATGAAACAGTCATGGAGTTGAGAGAAAAAATATTGTCAGAGGGCACTCAAACAGCTGAATTTAGTCTAATTTAAATGTTATAGCAGACCAAGAAAAATCATTGACTAGAAATCCTATTATAATTATTCTGTGGTATTTTAGCAACACAGACTGGTAAAAAGTCAAGAGTCTAGGTTTAAAAACATTTATTCATTTAACTGTACAAACAAGCTTTGGTTCTGAGTGGAATTAGTTCCCATGGTTAGGGCCAAGAGCCTTCAGTGGAGTGCTGAGGCTGAGTCAAAGGCCATATTGCCTGGCTCTCTTGGGAGAATTAAATGGACTATCTTAGGTTCCCAGAAGAGCCAAGGCTTCAGATATTCATTGTGTTCTTCTAGGCAAACACTTGTGTTCCGAGGTCTTTCAGGCTTACTCCGTTTTGTGATGCCTCGATGGACTATTTCAGCACTTAATTCTTACCTTTGTCTTTGTAAGTCTCCCCCATTAATTGGTTGGCTATTGAGGTGGGATTTGACTCAAAAAATGCTCAGAATTCTCAGAGTTCCCATTACTACATCATAATCCTAATTTCTTTTGGGTGTCACTCAAGACCCTCGATGACCTGGCCCTTTTAATGTATATACCACATTATAGATAGATAGATAGGTAAAATATATACCCAGCCTCTTTCTGGCTCCTTTTTTTTTTTAATGTATATACCACATTATAGATGATAGATAGATAGATAGATAAAATATATACCCAGCCTCTTTCTGGTTCCCATCCCATTTGCTTACAGCACTTTACTCATCATTTATGATATATTACTTGTACTTCTCAATTATGTCCCACCAGCTCAACTCACCATGCCTCAGCTTGAATGTTACTCCTCAGAAAACTCATCTTGCCACTTTCATATGCATAATGCTGATTTTATGTGGTGCTATGAGTATTAAATGAGTTAATTTATTTAGTACGAGCCTGACACATAGAAAGCACTATGTAAATATTAGCAGTTATTATTCAGTACTCTCTACACTTTGTACAACTCCCCCAAATCAACCACATTATGATATTGTTTGTTTCCATGGCTTTCTTCTCTATATAGTAATATCCCTTTGATATATATTGATCATGTTTGGATTCCCAGTGTAACACAACGTCTAGCTGCCATGTCGTAGGTGCACAATCAATATCTCTTGCATGTTGTAAACTATTCTACAATCTGGGGACTGGCCAATTTTTAATAAGTATATAAGACCTTAAATGAGTGTGTTTCAAAGAAGCAGACAATTTGTGTGGGTGCATAACATTTTTTCTCAAGCAAGTTTTCATACTGCTTTCAGAATCATTTCTAAAACTGCATAAGAAAATTAGCACTAGAATATTATAGTCCCATCTCTCTTTTTTTTCCAAATAAAAATAATATTCTCAAGGACAATTGATTCATTACCTAATTCATTAAAAATGATAATCAATGAATTAAAATTGTTTTAGAAAATCCATCCTCTACTTATGAAAACTTGGCTCTAATGAAAATATTCAAAGACCTTTCCCAAAATGAATTGAATAGTGACATCAGGCATGGAACGAGTTTGTGTTCTCTCACTGTGGTCCTTTGATGGAGACTGGATTCCAATACTCCATTAAACTTCTAAGTTCTAGAATGTCCTTAAAATGAACAGACTATTTATTTCCTTGCCTACTCCATAGACTTCCCAGAAATACAATTACAATTGTAATTGTAGACTGATACATCATAGCCCATTAAGATGAGAAAATGAGAGGAGTAAGAGCCTTATTTTGATTCTCAGGGATATTTCAGACTAGGAGAATCACCTCATTTGGAATTTTGTAAGGAAAGGAATATGGACATCTCCTGCTTCATCAATAGTGGAAAGCCTTATAGACTCTTAGGGAGTCTTCAAAAAATCCATGAAGTCTTCAAAAAATCCATGAAGTCATATAATTCTTTTTTCAAGCCCAACCCTGAGAAGTTGGAATGTCGACTGGAGATCAAGGCACTTCTTCATAATAGAGTCTAGCAAGTTTTGTGCCAAGAATCAAGGCAGAATCAGAATTATGGGTCTCCTTGCAGGTTTCTCCCCTAAAA
The DNA here is from genome assembly GCF_023065955.2 of Ursus arctos. Classification (NCBI taxonomy): domain Eukaryota; kingdom Metazoa; phylum Chordata; class Mammalia; order Carnivora; family Ursidae; genus Ursus; species Ursus arctos. The sequence continues at coordinate 11,716,349 of NW_026623053.1, read as the reverse complement.
TACAAGGGGGAAATTACAAACTGATACTGATTTGACTAACTTTGAATCTCACTGAAGTGATCCAAGCAGAAAAGAGCAGTGTCACTTGCTTGTTTCAGAATTTCTTAACATGAAAAATTGGGGCTGGAGAGTGGTGAGTAACTCTTGTGGTCCCACAGGGAGCATTGTAATCAAGGAGAACTCTGTACAGTGTTAGAAGGGTCTTTACATCCCCTCTAGCTCCCTGCAATATGCGCTCACAGAATTGGTTAAATGAGCCACCATATTCTGGTCAATATGAATAGACTTGTAAGATGCTCAGTTTGATTTAATGGCCACCCATGGATACTTCCATACGCAGAAGTTCAGTCTGAATAAAGCTCTAAAAAATCAACTATTCCATTTGGCATTGTAGCTGTATTTTAATGTCCTCTTCAGAATTCTCCGTTATAGTAACATCTCTGCAATCAGTCTCGCATAAAAAGACCTGTTTATAATAAATTGGTCAGCCTCTTATGTGCCTATCTTTCCTGATGGGATCGAAAACTGTAAGATTGTTCCTTGTAGAGTAGGCTGTAAGATTTTCAATATTACTAGTTGTATCTCTCCATTTGCCCAAGTGATTTATTTCAGGCTTTATTTCTGTTTCAAGTCTTTGTTTTCATTTTATCTCATAATTGTCCTGAGGGAGGAGGAGGCAAATGGATTCTGCTTGTGAAATATAGGTCTCTGAGAGCCATTTAAGTGAGATGTAGTTTATGAAGAAGCCAGTAAGTGAAAAATAAAATTGTTCAGTCTTTTGTCATTCTTTCAATTAGGAGACCTATGTGACAGTTGTGAACTATAGTGCCCTGGACAGGAAATGTTGGCAGAGGTAGAAGTGTGCCATTGATTTATGTGAATATTCCGAGGTGGAATAATCACATTGCGTTGTTAGTACATAATAATCACCCAGTGCACAAGACCCTAGACCTCTGGAATCACTCAAAGTTTTCATTAGAGAATCAGCAGTCTTTTAGACTCACTATGGTGTACCTCAATGTTGAAATTGCATATTACGGGTTATGCTCCTGTAAATAAAGGACATTTTGTTATGCCCACACTCAGCTGCATTTCCTGCTGTGATTTCTTTACCAGACCCTGCTGTGACCTATTGCCAAATACAATGCAATATTGGTGAGCCTTTTTTTGTCTGAACTTGATGTCTGTCCAGAAGACAAAAACACTGATTAGGTAGAAGGAGGATGAAAGTCCTTCAGACTCAGAGTGACTCTTATTAATAAATGCCAAGAGTCAAAAGGTGAGGACTAGTACATCCTCTCTTGAGGGATGCCTTCCCATCCATCTCTGGGAAGCATGACTTCCTTATGGATTGAAGTTTAATGGGAAATGACCAAACATGATTGCTGGGCTAAATTTGTAGAGACCACTCTGATTTAGTTTTATTTTATTTTATTTTATTTTATTTTTTTCCCATTCAGTTTTTTTTTAATTTTCTTTTTTTTTTTCTGATTCAGTTTTAAAAGAATCAATTCTAAGGCTATCTTTTGCCTTTATTTCCCTTGGAGGGTTTTATGAGGGACTCAAGCAAGAATGGCTCACTTTCAGAAATACTGGTGGGGTTATTAAAGAGTAAACTGTTTCCCTAGAACTTGTTCCTATTTCTCAATTGCTTCTCCTCTCTTCTCAGAGTGCTCAGAATAACAATCTCTTCAGTACATTCAAGATGTACTGATACTCTAAGTTGTCATGTAGATAAGGAAACTTGTTGTCCTCCAGGAAATTTCATTTTGTTGGCCTGTCGGTGTAGAACTCGACTAGTAAAAGGTGACTGTTGGGAGACTTCCATTATGAACTTTTTTGGTGAGGCCAATCAACAAATATTCATAATGATATCAACGGTTTACAGTTTCATTTATTGTAGGTCCCCTTTATAAACATTCTCATGTTATCTATACTTGGCAGATAAGGAAATGCAAGTTCAGTAACTTGGCGAAAGCCTCTTTGTTGGCAGTAATTGAGTTTAAGCTTTTGAGTTAGTCCTGGTTCTGCCACTTATTACCTTCATGAGCTAGTTGCGATTCTTCTTCATCTGGATTCAAGTTCAGTGTCTCTTCCATTTTACTGTGCTACCAACCTCAAATCACAACCTTACAAATTAACTAAATAGAAGGGTAATGTATTTTCCTAAATGCTTAGCACAGGCAGTGAATTTTAGACCCTGTTTTGCAAAGAATGGTAGAAATTATAACCAGTTTTTTTCAAAGTTAGAAAAGTTGCTTGAAAGACAAGCAGTTATTCTTCTGGTGCTCTCTGTTGGCTGAGGGTGCAAATCTTATCCTTTTACTCTATCAAAAGAGAAAGGCACTGTTATATACCTACTATATATGAGTCTTCAGGGGGTAGTGATGTTTCTATTAAAGAGTCAACACTGGGGCGCCTGGGTGACTCAGTTGATTAAGCATCTGACTCTTGATTTTGGCTCAGGTCATGTTCCCAGGGTCGTGGAATCGAGTCCCCCATTGGACTCCATGCTGAGCATGGAGCCTGCTTAAGATTCTCTCCGTCCCTCCCCTCACGCTTTCTAAAAAATCAAAGAGTTAACACTGTCTAGAAGAAGAGTCTGAAGATGACCAGTTTTAGACAATCATGCTTAACACAGAGCATGGACTTTGGAACAATCAGTATTTTCCCTTTTTGTTTTATGGTAATTCTCTGACTAAAGGCCAGGAAAACTCTGTTGAACTGTGAAGTAAGCAAGGACTAAGAATTAAGAAATTGAATATGACCAACGTATCCAGCCATACCTTATAGGACATATACACACTCAACACACACATGCACATACATACGCAAAACAAAGCAAAACAAAGAGCAGTTGACTTTCAGTTCTATTCATTAAAAAGATCCATTTATAATTGTACATGTGCAGAAGGGCTGCGAGACTGAAGTGATACCTGAGAGAGGCCTGGGAATATGTTTGCACCACATTACTTGGACTGCATGATAATTGAGAGCCATTGTGGCTGAACACTTTATGAGTTTGTTTAATTTGTCACAGTAAATAAAGCTTTTTTGATGCAAGTTAATTAGCTCGCTTGTGTTACTGCACATCAAATGTAATTAACAACCAACTGCCAGTGTGGGGTTGCCCTTGTGTAACATGGTAATGGGGGAAAAAACTTAAGTGGGGCTGGAGTAAGTAAAAGATATACTGTTGAATCAATCACCCTTCTGCCTGCTTAAATTCGGATGGACTAAAAATCTAAGGGAAAATACCAGGTCTCATAAAATATCAGCTCTTTAATAGAATTTCCTAAAAATCTCATGTATTATTCCAGGCTCACATTTGCTGCCACATTAAGTAAATTCAGCTAAGTAAAATTCCTTCTACTGGTCAGAGTCCACTTTTTCCTTGGTTGGCATTGACTGTGTATCCCCTCTGCTTGGATCTTTCATTTCCAGCCATTTACCTTTCTTTAGCTTTGACATTTTATCTCCCCTGTGGTAAGTGCTGCCATAGCGAATGCAGGAGGGCTATTAAATAATAACTGAGAAGGAATTTGTTTGAATGGACAGAAGATAGTTGAAGAATCCATTCACAGAAGGGGTTGTTACTTCCAAATTCATATGGTATTCTCATTCAGTTTATATTTTGAGAAAGTATCCTGCCTTTTCATTTTTTTCCTAGGCAAAGTTAACACAAAGATATCAAACAGCCTTGGTTTAACCCAAGTTTTGATCATGTATCAAAAGAAAGGTGGAAAGGCAGAAACATCTTTAAAAGGACACAGTAATAGTAGAGTTGAGATGCTCCAATTGTCTACTATTTGCATTGTAAATATTCACTTGGAAAAAACAACAATTTAGGTTAAGATGAAATAAACTTATAAAAGTATATAGTTTTCTGGAATAAACTTTTCCCCCATTGTCACCTCCTTCATAAGGAACGAAGAATATATGCCAATTTCTTTAAAAACTGTCTTTTTGGGAGTAACAACCTGGGTAGGGAGGGAAATTGAATTGAAGTGGAAGATCTGAGTTAAGTCCTGACTGCCACTAACCAGTGATCAGACCACCTGGGATGACTCCCCTTCTCTGGGACTCAGTTTCCTCATAGAAGTAGGAGTTAGATTGGATAGTTTCATCTTTGTTTTCTAGCTCTAAAGTTCTCTGACTGTATGTTCTCTCTTGGAATCTTCCAGGAGATCCTCTGGATTCATTTCTTTTTACCCTATCCACCACATATCTTTGCTGTCTAATTTTGGCAACAGAGGACATGTAAGTCCAGCTACTCGGAGGTTAAAAGTGTTTTTGAGAGCCAGGACTCTGCCCTCAGTCATTCATTCAACAAATATTTATCGAATACTTCCTATAAACTAGGTTCTGGGAATCTGAGGATGGAAATGATTTGGATAATCCTTCATATATATAATTGAAAAGTAGAAAACAGGTAGCTAGCTTAAAAAATTAGATCTCTCTACTCATGTTGAATTATTTAAAAATATTCCTATGTATTTTATATAGATCTGTCTTCCCTGGTTTTTTATTTCCATGCTGTACATACTCAATACACTGAAACAAGCTAGTAGGCCTAAGCTAAGGCAGAGGGAAGAAAATAAAGCTCCTTTTATACCTGAGCATTTTATCTTGAGACAGCTCTCTTTACTAAGAGTTGGCAAGAATATACAACTTATTTTCTTTTATTTAATTTGAGATTCAGTACAAAGAATTATATTACATTTGAATTCATTTCTACTTTCAAAAATAATTTTTATTAATTACGAAAGTAACACATGCTCACTGTAAAAACAAAATATTTCAAAAATTTATGATAGAGAAAAAAATTAGTACCCCATTTGTCCACTTCCCAAGGATAATCACTGTTAATATATTGGTTCATATTATCTCTCTCCCTCTCTGTCTCTCTCAACACATAGTAGTAAAAATATATTATTGTGTCTTTTCACACAGGTGGAATAATTCTATGAATACCAAAACTTGATTTTTTTCTGAGTGTATCTTGGCTCTACTTCCATATAGTTTGATCTTTTTTTTTTTAATGACTATGTTGCATTCCATTGAATGAACCTAATCTTACTTAACTAATACCCCAGTTGATAGATGGGTTGTTTTCAGATCTTTGCTATTATAAATGATATTGGTGCATAATATTTATAATAATATCATCACTATAAAGAGTAATAAATGCCTCGTAAGTACTTATGAGGTGCCAGGCATTTTGTAACACACTTTGTAGACATCATTTCATTTAATTCTCAAGATAATCCTATAGATGAAGGCAGTGAAATCTAGACATGCTATGTAACTTGCCCAAGCTCACATAGCTAGAAAGTAATGGAGCTATGATTTCTACCCAAGTCTGTCTGATTCCAGAGTTAAGCTCAACACTCACTTAGCAAATATTTTGGTATATGTGTCTTAGTGTACATGCATGGTACATTTATAAAGATTAAATTGCCGAGTTGTAGGATATGCAGTATTTGAACTTAAACACGTATTTTCAAATTGACCTCTAAAAAGTTAGCCAATAAGCACTTCCAGTTGTAGCAAATAAGAACAATAGTTTCTCCAAACTCTTGCCAGTGTTTGTAGTACTTTTCCCCCAGTATGATAGACAAAATAATTATATCTTAGTGTTCCTTCAATTTGCATTTCTTTATTAATTTCACCCTTTTAGTTATAAAATGTATATATTTAAATGCCATTTTTGTCATTACCTGTTGAATTATGACTCCTATGCCGAAAAATCTGTTTTAGAGAAAGTGCATAAAATTCTCAGATAAGTTTTATTTTTCATAGTAATGCATTCCTCATTTTCTCTATCACCATATATATCCAGATTCCTTCTTTGTTTCTATCCCTGATGCCTTTGGAATTCCTTTCTGGGCTGCATATAACCAGGTACCATGGAATCAGCAAACTTTAATTATTCAATTCAATAATCAATCAGGGTGGCGGGACTTGGGCAAGTTAACTGACAAGAGAAGGATGGGAATATACCATTTAAAGGTGGCTTTTTCTCATAAAAATGATGGTAGTTTTGGGAAGAGAGAATAATGACTTTTTAAAAAATAACATGATTTTTTAAAAAGATTTTTAATTTATTTTTCAGAGAGAGAGAAAGCAAGAGAGAGCAAGCATAAGCAGGGGGAATGACAGGCAGAGGGAGAAGCAGGCTCTCCGCTGAGCAAGGAGCCTGACGAGGAACTCGATCCCAGGACCCTGGGATCATGACCTGAGCTGAAGGCAGACGCTTAACCAACTCAGCCTCCCAGTGTCCCATAACATGATATTTTAAAAAGACAGCAGAGGGCCTAAGGGGGAAACTAAGAAAAATAACATTAAGAGAATAGATGTTCAAATAATTTTGTTAAATAAAAATTTTAAGAATTCTTCAGAAAATATAAACTTGTACTTAGAACTTCTTTGAAACCTCAGGATTAGTAGAATATAGATATTTGAAATGATGAATTTGGGCTGCGGGATTAGATCAAGATGCATATAGTTACACTTTAATTTTTACAAATGAACACATATTGCTTAAGTTTTTTCTAATTGAGACATATTTTGGAGGGATGACAAAGGGAACATTTATTTGACTTCATTAAGAAAAATCAGTTTATATTTCATATTTTTTTGTCTTTGAAAGCCACCTCTGTCAGACATGTCCTTGTGGAGGCAAGAGTTTATTTTCTGTAAAATTCTAGCTTCTCATGAGTTGAACCAAAAAACAATAAAACAATTACTCTATCATGCTATTGGGACCTTAAAAATGCAGACAGACAGAATGATGGCTAGTCCGACAATCAGATTATACTGGATGAATCCTTATGGAATCTGAGACTAAAAGCAAGACAGGAAGGAATAAGGAGGTGTGCAACTGAGAGCATGAGACTGTGAAAGATAAGTGGCATGTGCTGTGTTGTTGGGCTCAGAATGGAAAGGGATGACTTTTTACAGGTTATCCCTTTGTCAGAAAGCTCTTGCAGGAAAGCAAGCTTAAAAATATATTATCCTCTAAAACTCACATCTTGAAGAAAGTGATTAATGCAATTTGGCCAGTCTATAACAGAGCCATAATATATTGTTGAAAGGGACCTGCTGAGGCAAAATGTAGTGTTGAAAATGTGCTGTTTCTTAGTAATAATAGAGGCTACCAAAGTAAGCCTTAAAAAAGAGTAGGCCTGACCAATGATTAAGCTAACATTAACACCTTCTCCTACTTGCAAAGACTCCAACTTTCTCCAAGAGCCATTAAACTTTTTCTTCATGTTGTTTTGCCTGGCTTGGATATTTCATTTTCTAGGAGGTATTTTGGAAACAAATAAGGAGTGAAGAGAGGGAAGAAAATCTTGGAGAAACAGAAGCAGAAGTTGGATTTTGTTTTGCTTTCAGTAATCCTGCCTTCTTTTTTTAAGTAGAAATATCCTGTATATCAAATCCTGTCATGTATTATGTTTTGGGATATGGCACAGTTAACGTCTACAGAATGGGGTCGACTATGAGGAATAGAACTTTGGAAATAGACTGCCCTTTGGGTATGTGCAGTTCTGGAAGGGAATCCTGCTGCATGTGTAGGTAATGATTAGCCTGGCCAGCAGAACAGGTTTCTGAAAGTTTTAACAAACAGGTGGTAATTCAAGTAAGAAGTATGTGTTGGAGACGGCATTTGTTATGAAACCTGGTGAAATCCTGGCAAAATGAGACAATGGGAAATTCTGAATGCCGGTTTGGAAGCCCATGTGGTAGGTGGTATAAAGGTCGGGAGTGGGAGTGCTCCAGTCACTGAACTGAGGATAAAGCACAGGACTGAAGCCCTCAGTAGAGAAACTTGCATGAAATGACCCTTGCCCCATGGGATGTTATTTTCCTGGCACTGGTAAGATTCCTATTTGGATGGTGGCTAAGTTGTTACCAAAGAAGGGAAATAAGGAAATGAGCATGAATTGTTGATTCTTCTGAAGTGGGTAGCAAAACAGCAATAGCAGGTTGATGTTGCAAACTCTCATCTCTAGTGTAACAGTGCACAATTCCCTTGACAAGAGACAAAGCAACTGCTAGGTTTAATATGTCTTTATATGAGCAAATGATCTCGCATAGTAATACTGCACCGTGCTGACAATCCTTTATGAATGCAGCAGTGTAACACCGACAGTTAGCTAACAACAGAGCTGCCTGCCCAGATAGAAGGTTTGGAACTACACGGGAGGGACATATTTGACTCAAGGTACTTCTGGGGAAATGTGGAAAGGCTGACATCTGGACTGTCATGCAAAGCAGACACATTCTCAAACACAAGAGAAATGCCGCCTGAGAGGTCTTAGTGAGGCTTCCAAATTGTCATCAAGAGGCTGTTAAATTTTCATAATTTTAATATAGAAACAGAAAAGATCGCTTTAGAGAAGTAGTGGGAGGGACCAGTGCTTGGGATGGATGCATTTATTCATTTACTAAATATTTGTCGACTACTTTCTATAGTCCAGGTACCATTCTAGGTGACAGAGATATGGACATTAATAAGATTAGCCATGCCCTCAAGAGCATTATTATCTACACTTGGAGGGTGAAATAAGCCAACAATTACAATGTGCTGTGGTAATAAGTAGGAATTAAGCCAAGGTTGTAATGGGAGCTGAGATAAAGAGTGTGTGTGTGTGTGTGTGTGTGTGTGTGTGAGAAGGGTGATATTGGTCAAAGAAAGCTTCCAGGAGAAGGGGATGTTTGGATAGATGTTGTAGGATGAGTAAGGATGCATCAGAGGAATAGGTGAGTGGATGCATGGGTGAGCATTCTAGCTGGAGAGAATATGTGCAAAAGCTTAGATTCATGAAAGGGACACTCATGGAGTACATGGTGTAAATGGTGCTGGGAGAGAAAGACCTGGCAACCAAGAACCACAAGATCCCTTATTCAGTAGTTTCTTTGGATCTGTATTGATAATAGAATATTGAGAACTGGGAGGTAAAGTTCTTTCATGGCAAGAGAGAATCAGAGTACATATAAAGCATTTCCTAGTACAAAACTGGTTAGAGCTTAGAGGAAGTCATGGGGGAAGATTAAGAGATTTCCTTCTCTTAAAGGTGTGGTGTAAAAAGTAAGGAAACAAATCAAGAGTTCTTTCAACTTTGGAATGTTTCTGTATTTCCAAAATTGCCTAAAAGGAATAGGAAAGATTAATGAAGGGGAAGGCTGCAGCATAGAATGCAATTGCAAAGTGCTACAAAATATTAGTGGCAGGCATACATTATGGGATCTTATAAAGGGTTATTTCAGTGTTAAGGTAGTGATTGTGGCATAATGAACTAAAATTATTTAATAACCCCAAAGCAGTTGAATTATCTATAGTAAATTCTAACATGCTATCCTTGCAACCTTTAGAAGCAAGAATTCACTCAGTTCAGGAAACTGTGCATTAAGAAAGCCTAGATTTTTATGGACATTTGGTTTGTCTTCAGTGATAGGTGCTGACTTCCAATACTATCCCTGTCTTATAGATTGTCTTCAACCATTTGTGAGCTGGAGAGCTCAGATCCAACCTGTGTGTGGTAGCCCATTCACTAGTGTGATGGCCAAGTTCATGTCTAGTTCTCAGTTTAACCCAACTACTTGTGTGTTAACTTTATCAAGCTCTTGCTTTGACATTTACATCTTGCAAATTGCATGCAAAGTGTAAACAGAAATTTGCCTGTTTGAAATAGAAATGTTTTCAAAGCACATTTCTCTATTTCTTCTTTGTGTGTCACAGCCCATCGATATTAGGAGAACCAAAGCTAGCAGAGTCAACAGCAGAGCTGGCTGAAAAGAGAGCGCCATTCAGTGTCACTTCATCTGATAACCTGGGGAAAGTATAGGTTATTTCATAGAAATTATCAAATGTTAGAGCTGGGAAGGAGACCGGACATCATCTTGTTCTACATCCTCAATTGACACATAGGGAAACTGTGGTCCTTGCTCAGAGCCCCATGCTGACAATAGACTAGAATTTAGATTTTTCTAAGTGCTGGTCAGCACTTCCTTCTAACCTATAGTATTTCCCCTTTCATCCTAAAGTATATAGCAGAATACCTCTTTTCTATTATGGGTCAACTATTTTAGAAAACACTTTGAAAATACAAATGCCATAAAAATGTGTTATTTAAAAATTTTGTATAAGAAGATTTCACAGGTCTTAGCAATATTTTTTTTTTTTGTATCTATCTACTCAGGCAAGGGAAATAAAAGCAAAAATAAGCAATTGGGATTACATCAAACTAAAAAAATTTTGCACAACAAAGGAAACTATCAATAAACCAAAAAAGCAACCTACTGAATGGGATAAGATGTTTGCAAATGATATATCTGTAAAGATTAATATCTAAAATATATAAAGAACTCATATAACTCAATAGCAAAAAAGTAAACAATTCAATTAAGAAGTGGACAGGGGACCTAACTAGACATTTTCCAAAAGACATACATAGAGATGACCAACAGACATATGAAAAAATGCTCAACATCACTCATCAGGGAAATGCAAATAAAAACCACAATGAGATATCACCTCACACCTGTCAAAATGGCTAAAATTAGAAACACAAGAAACAACAAGTGTTGGTGAGGATGTGGAGAGAAAGGAGCCCTCATGCAGTGTTCGTGGGAAAGCAAAGTGATGCAGCTACCTTGGAAGACCTATGGAGGTGCTTCAAAAAGCTAAAAATAGAACTGCCCTATGATCCAGTAATCACACTACTGAGTATTACCCAAAGAATATGAAAACACTAATTTGAAAAGATATATGCACCCCTATGTTTATTGCAGCATTATTTACAATAACCAAATTATGGAAGCAGCCCAAGTGTCCATCAATAGATGAATGGATAAGGAAGATGTGGTGAATGTATACAATGGACTACTGCTCAGCCATAAAAAAAGAATGAAATCTTGCTACTTGTGACAACATGGATGGACCTAGAGGGTATTATGCTAAGTGAAATAAGTCAGAGAAAGACAGATACCATATGATTTTACTTATATGTGGAACCTAAACAACAAATGAACAAACAGAACAAAATAGAAACAGACTCCTTACAGAGAACAAACTTGGTGTTTGCCAGGGGAAGAGGGGTGAAGGGGTGGGTGAAATAGGTAGAGGGGATTAAGAGGTACAGAATTCCAGTTATAAAATAAAAAAGTCATGGCGATGTAAAGCACAGCACATGGAATATAGTCAATAATATTGTAGTAATTTGTATGATAACTTAGTAACTAATTGTGGTGATTATTTTCTAATGTATATAAAAGTTGAATCACTATGTTATACACCTGGAACTAATATAATATTGTACATCAACTATACTTCATTTTTTAAAAAGGGTTAATTTAATTAGGACAGCGAACCTTGGACTTATTAAAACTTCACATATTTTGTTGCATTTTTTCATGCAAAGCTCCCAGAGTTTAACAGACTCTGCATGTGGGTTTTTTTTTTTTTTTTTTTTTTTTTTTTTTTTTTTTTTGCCTCACATGATCCCATCTGAAAGCTAGCAACCTGGTTAGCAGTTCCCCAGGATAACTTGGTTGGCAAAGGCAATCGAGCAAATCTGCACATTAATTATTTAAACGCATTGCCGATTACAGAGTGATTCCATCTATTTCTTGCTTTGCCCATGTAATAACCTTAAGAGACACAATGGGAAGTATTAATTTTCCCATCATAGAGATGAGAAAGCAATGTCTTAGGGTAATTAAGTGATTTGTTCAAAGCCATGGAGCAGGTACATAGCAGATCTGAGCTAGTACCTAGGCATTCTTACTTTTGGTTATGTGCTCCTTTCACCCTACCAAATCATCATCACATTATTATGATCACCACCACCACCATCATTATCATCATTATCATCAGTTTTCTTTTTCTGACTATTGTAGCTTTTCTTTTTTTTTCTTTTTTCTTTTTTTTAAAGATTTTATTTGTTTATTTAACAGAGATAGAGACAGCCAGCGAGAGAGGGAACACAGCAGGGGGAGTGGGAGAGGAAGACGCAGGCTCATAGTGGAGGAGCCTGATGTGGGGCTCGATCCCGTAACGCCGAGATCACGCCCTGAGCCGAAGGCAGACGCTTAACCGCTGTGCCACCCAGGCGCCCCTATTGTAGCTTTTCTAAGACCGGCAGATCTCAATGTATAACCACGTCTTTCTTACTGTACCATTCCCCAATGTATTGCTTTTATATTCCCCAAACTTGCCTCTTGGTTGCCTAGCTAATTTAGTTATGAGGCGTCAGGGAAGACAGCTACACCTAACTTTATTTTAGGGACCCTATCCTACCATTAACTGTTCAATAGCAGTAAGTAGTAGGATGGACATTTCAGTGTGTCCCCAAATCATACTTTCTAGAACATTTGAAGAAATTGCCGACATTCTTTGTTCCAAACACAACAATGAAAATTTTGAAAATTTTGGTGGCAGAATTAACAACTTAAAATAACTGGTCTTAAGCAACTACCTCTGATAGTTTTTCAAGTTTTACTCACTCCTTAATACTATATCTCATAGTGCCTGCTACACTTCTGAACAGCTTCCCAACCACTGGGCTTACCCATTTTCTATGGCATACCTTTAGGCTCTCTCCTTATCATTTTACAACTAACTGGTATTCATGGAAAAGCACTAGAGGAAAAGGCTTTCCTGCCCAAATCAGGGCCTTTAATAGTCCTATTCAAATCAGGGTCACTAAGGACCATACTCTTACACTTTTATTACTTACTGCATTAGTGACTCCAGTGACAAGAGAAATATATGGGGAATTTAGAAACTTTTATAACCTTCCTATCACCAGTATCCACAAATCTGCAATAGTCAGACTGACTTCAGACAACATTTTAAGCAGGAACACACGGGAAGCAATCATTGACTTAAGCAAATAAATTCTTCCTTCCCTTCCCTTCCCTTCCCTTCCCTTCCCTTCCCTTCCCTTCCCTTCCCTTCCCTTCCCTTCCCTTCCCCTCCCCTCAATACATATTTACTGAGAATCTGTTCTGAAGATAGCATATATAAAGATGATAGGGAGCTAACAACTTAGTTTGAAGTCGTACACACTGGGATAGGATGTGGGAGAGGAGGATTTTGTTATTAAATAAATTAGAGCGTATTAAGTTAGCAGGGATTCTAAATTCAGATGCCTTCAGAGGCCAGGGTGGTCCTATGAATATATTGTAGTGTGAAGACAATAGGGAGACAGATCTGCATCTACAGGCTGCAAATTTGCCCTTCTAAGTGAAAAAACGAACAAACAAAAAGATACTAGGAGCATTAATATTCTGAGACTAAGAATTTTAGAAACATTGTTCTAGAAAGTGGAGAGTCATTGAAGAATTTTGAGATGGATATAACATCATTAAAGCCATGTTTTGGGGGAGGTTGAGAAAAAGGCAGAGATATCAGTGTGAATTAAATATAGGGAGATAGTGTACCCCAGATAGCATAGGATGGTCCTGGTTTAGGCCTGTAGTCCAGTATAACTATTGATAGTGTGCCCTTTCCTTCTCATGGGTGTCGTGATTTGGAGAGTAAGTAACACCTAATCAGTGGGCTACATTGGCCATCTCTTTGGTGAACAGAACCCCAGTCACAGGATTCCAACTTGTTCCTGTCAACATTTAAGATCTTTTTTTTTAGTGGGAGGCCCTTTATCCAGTCGTGGCATATCATAGTTGAGGTGTGGGTAGAGAGAGTGCTCACAAGAGAACAGTAGAAGTTGACATTTCCAAGGTACTTTGTTGCTACAGTGATGGTAGTATGGTTGACAAGTTTAGATATTTCTATAATCATAGGAAAATATGGGGAAAGACAAATATCAAACAGGGAGTACTGATTTTTTCAGGTGAAGTGAACTGAATGGGAGGAAAGGGAAGATTATGTGTTTTTATTTATATATTTCTATGTTGGTTGAATTGGTAAAATTCAATTATATTTTAAATTTAAAAAACAAATAATAAAAAATTAAAAATTTAAAATAAAATTGTATTTGTAAAATTGGTTAAAAAAAAAGACCCAATAAAATTATTTTGTAAGTATTAGGGAGAATGTTAAATTGGTTTTAGATCTGGTGATATCCTGACATATTTACACATTTACACACATTTATCTTCTTGTGATCTTGGCTGCTTTATGAAGCGCTCGTGTTTTTCATACCTGGTAAGTAAGTGATACACCTTTCTGTTGCAGTGTACTTAATTTTTAGTTCTTAAAGAGTAAAGAAATGGATTTCTACGTCAAAGATTACTGAGCAATAAGTGGACTTTAATCATCTAGATAACAAAAATAATAATAGTTACCAATACTGTCTGCGAGATACCATATCAAGATGACATCTCCATGCCCTAGCATAGTTCTGCAAGGTGGATATTATAATTATCATTTTACAGATGAAGAAATGGCCTCAGAAACGCTCAGTAACACATCTAAGACCACACAGTTAGTGTCAGCCTGGGATTTCCACTCATGTTTGTTTGTTTCAAAACCTGTGCAGTTGTAAGTAAACAAGGAAGGCATGTGTAGCAATATTAGATTTTAGAACTCTCAAACTTTGGATCTAAGTATAGCTATTAGTCATTCCAGCAGGTTGCATGGGGGAATATTAAAGATAGTTTCAAAACTTCTCTTTTGAGGATGTTCTCTAAGAAGACCTATATATATATATATATATATATATATATATTTTTTTTTTTTTTTTTTTTACTTTTATTTGCATTTGTTTTATGCAGAATTTACTCCCGGGCCAGAAGTTTTTGTTTCTTCAGTTTTTTTCCGGAATATCTGTATCTTCCATGCAACCTCTTCTGGCTTAGGGACAATCTGCTCTTTTTCAGTAAGGATCATCTCGATGTGGCAGGGAGAGCTCATGTATGGGTTAATCCTACCATGAGCCCTGTAAGTTCAATGCCACATCTTGGGGGCTTTGTTCACCTGGATGTGCTCAATGACCAGAGAATCTACATCTAAACCCTTAAGTTCAGCATTACTCTCTGTATTTTTAAGCATGTGCAGTAAAAATTCAGCACTCTTTTTGGGCCATCATCCCTGCATCCAGCCCCACTGTTGGCCTAGGCACACCTACCAACCCCACCACTGTAGCGATGGAATGGCGCACATTGCTTCTGCAAAGCGACATCCTTCAGATACTTGGTGGCTTTTCGGATATGCTTACCCTTGATGGCCTGGGCAGTTTCACATGTGTTCTTAAAGTGAACACAAAGATTTGAACCTCTTGATTTGCATGGTTTTGTAGGGCTTTCTGGGTCAAGTGAGTAGCCAGCCATTTTCAGAGATTACCTCAGGCTGCTTATGGGAAGAGCAAGACCTACAATCTTGGTGTAAGGTAGATAGTTGGTGGACTATATATGATGGTATTTAGTCATTGTCATAATAAAAGGACCTTTTAGTGAAATAGTTGTATTGTGACAGGATGAACATTTGTATTTTTTTCTTGTTATTAATATCTCAAAGCTTGTGGCTATTAAGTAATTCTCATACCAGTGTTATAAAGATAGTTTTAAGATAATGTTTAACAAGGGCACCTGGGTGTCTCAGTCAGGTAAGTGTCTGGCTTTTGATTTCGGCTCAGTTCATGATCTCATTGTCCTGGGATCAAGCCCTGCATGGGGCACCAGGCTCAGCAGGAAGTCTGTTTGAGATTCTCTCTCTCCTCTCCCTCTCCCCCTCCCTCCACTCATGCACATTCATTCTCTGTCTATGGAATAAATAAATGAATCTTTTTTTAAAAAAGATAATGTTTGATAACATTATGGCACACTCTCAGAGGTGGCCCTCTTTTCCACTACTCTATTGAATGCAAAGCATGTCATTCACAGAGTCAAGGTTCTTGGACTCTTCCTGGTCGCACGTGTCTATGAAACTCCTAGTGACTAGTATTCTTTGGTTTGTCTACCTGGGTAACTGTAGGGAAGTCGCTTATATTTTTGAGGAACTTACATTTGAGTAACTATAGCCCTTCAAAAACTTCCTCTCTTCCAACCATTTCTGGGAAGCCCCCAGGGGAAGTCTCATTTGCTTGTGAATCAGCCTGGACCACAGTTTGCTTTTTATACTCTTTTTATGTATATTAATAGCTGGAACTCTGATGCTATTGTTACCCTTCCTCAAGCCTCTGCCCTGTTGCTGATGTTTCTCCCTATCCAGAACCTATTTTTCACCCTATGCCAAGGCTCCCTGGTTGTCATAATGAAATAGTCTGTGTGAATAGCTCCCCTAGAGCTGTGAAGCGCATAACCTGTGCAATGTATGACTAAAGCCCTGGTTAAGCCAGACCCACTAGTTTACTAAACTAGACATATCTGAATCTCCTACTAAGAGAACAGAAGTGATGAATATTTCCTACATATAGAAATATAAGTTGTGGGGCGCCTGGGTGGCTCAGTTGCTAAGTGTCTGCCTTCAGCTCAGGGCGTGATCCCAGTGTTCTGGGATCGAACCCCACATCAGGCTCCTCCACTGGAAGCCTGCTTCTTCCTCTCCCACTCCCCCTGCTTGTGTTCCCTCTCTCGCTGGCTGTCTCTATGTCTGTCAAATAAATAAAATCTTAAAAAAAAAAGAAATATAAGTTGTTACTATTATAAATATTAATTTGTGACAATTCAGAAAGAGACATTGAGTCTTATGCCCTGATTGAGGAGAAAGTCTTGGTCATACGTGATATAAGTGATAGAAGGCAGGTAAAAAACCTTTCAG
This sequence comes from Ursus arctos, assembly GCF_023065955.2. NCBI lineage: Eukaryota > Metazoa > Chordata > Mammalia > Carnivora > Ursidae > Ursus > Ursus arctos. Next base: position 11,699,620 of record NW_026623053.1, on the reverse strand, counting down.
TGACCTTTAACAATCTTGTACTCTGTGATTATAACATTACACATGCATCCACATAGATAACCAAAGAAGGCTATGGACCTAAAAGGTTGTCTCTACAGAAATAGCATTGCAGTTCCATTTTCAGTATTCTGAGACTGAGAAAGTTTAAGTTCAATGACAAAAATTAGAAGAGAGCAAAAGAATAGAAAAGCTGGTAAATTTTTTTTTCATATTTTACATATGTATATATAAATGTATACACACATATAAAGATTAACTCTAGAGTCTGCTCGAAAGAACTAAAGAGTTATTTCTGCTTTTAAAAATAAGAACAAAAAGCAAATGTGAAAACTTTTAAATTAAATTCTAACATTTTCAAACAAGTGCTGCCTGGGAGATCACGCAAAGCATCCAAAGCCTAAATTGAATGTATGTTGGCAAGAGCATCTTCACATCTCTCTAAATAACTAGCTAATACAGTCAGTATTTTGCACCTCATCGAGGCCTGGCACTTATTTGCAAAATGTTCCAGTCAATTGTCAACTAAAAAGAATGTAGAATTTCAATCCTTTTTGGGGTGGGGGTTGGGGGGACCGGCAAAAGTTTTCTATTCTCCCAAAGAATGTTGTACTGCAAAGACCGAAATTCTCTAGGGGCTGCCAAGACTGCTGTCAGGTGTAATCTACCCCGTCAACATTTTTAGGAGAAAGACAGAATCAACACAAAAACAAAAGATGAAGCCATTAAAAAAGGAGATATAGAAGCACCCATTTTTAAGCTGCTATAATTAAGCATTTTATCTAATTAGTAGAGAACAAAAAATATATTCTAAATTGTTTCTCTTTTCCTTATTCTTTTGCCAGGCCTCTATCTCACCACAACAAAGGTTCATCAATAATTTGACCTTTTATTTAATCGTTTATTTATTTAAAAGCAAGGCAAGTGATAGCAAACAAGTATCGGCTGCACAGCTTAACAGTCAAGGAATGTATATCTAATGGGGGAAGAGACATGAACTGAAACTGTTATAATACAGAACAGAAAACAAGAGGCATCATGAAAGAAGACAAAGGGGCTATTAGCATCCAAAAAAAAAAAAAAAGATGCATTGGGTGGAGATTGGTGTCTCTTATTTTTTGAACCCACCTACATTATAGGCATTATGCTTAGTGTTCTATGCATTAAATCCTCTTAACAACCTTATGTGGTTGATATTATCCCCATTTTACAGATGAGGAAATTGAGATGTAGAGGTTAATATATTTGATTCAATTTCCACAACAGATGGTAGGGCTGATATTAGACCTAATATCTCTAACTCCAATTTCTGGCAGGAAGGCTTTAGGAAATACTTCACAGAGAAGGGGCATTCACACAGATTCTTGAGAATTAGGAGGATTTGAACAGTGTGTGATACAGGAAAAGCTCATTTCATGATGAAGAAATAGTGTGGGTGTGGGGGTTAAAGTTTGGTTGGAGCCCAGGGTAGGAGCAAAGTTTCTCTACTGAGCTGGGGCTTATAGCTAGTTTATAAATTGAAAACTTGATAAAAGTGGAGGTCCCTTAAAAAGTTAAAAATTGAGCTACCCTGTGATCCAGCAATTGCACTACTGGGTATTTAACCCAAAGATACAGACGTAGTGAAGAGAAGGGCCATATGCACCCCAATGTTCATAGCATCATTGTCCACAATAGCTAAATTGTGGAAGGAGCCGAGATGCCCTTCAACAGATGACTGGATTAAGAACATGTGGTCCATATATACAATGGAATATTACTCAGCCATCAGAAAGAACGATTACCCAACATTTGCAGCAACATGGACGGGACTGGAGGAGATAATGCTAAGTGAAATAAGTCAAGCAGAGAAAGACAATTATCATATGGTTTCACTCATTTATGGAACATATGAAATAGGAAGATTGGTAGAAGAAGGAAGGGAAGAATGAAGGGGGGGTAAAAAGAAGGGGAAATGAACCATGAGAAACTGTGGACTCTGAGAAACAAACCAAGGGCTTCAGAGCGGAGGGGGATGGGGGATTGGGATAGGCCGGTGATGGGTATTAAGGAGGGCACATATTGCATGGTGCACTGGGTGTTATACGCAAATAATGAATCATGGAACATTACCTCAAAAACTAAGGATATACTGTATGGTGACTAACATAACATAATAAAAAATTATTATAAAAATGGGGAAATAGTTAAAAAAGCAACATATGTAAGCCTTTATTTTAATATAAAATGTACAAGTGGGTATTTATTTGTCAGTCATCTCTTGAGGAACCAAATCATTTTCTTGGAGTATGAATCTGCTGATTGTAGTCCTTATCCATAATACACTATTTTATGCCTGATTTGATATAAACCAGTTTGGTTTATTTAAAATAGAGCAAAACTGGGAGACACAATCTGGTGTGGTATACTGGATTTTTATTACTTTTTTTCTCAATTTGTTATTGCTGTCTTGTCCATTCCTGGTTTGACATCATTTTTTTATTGGCTTGTTGGTGTTTTCTTTTTTTTTTAAATCAAGCATATAACTTAGTGTTCATAGAAACAGTTTTCTTTCTGTACTCATATTTTATCAGTTTTCATATTTAATTAAATCATATAATTGCAAGAACAAGTAAGACTGGCATAAATAGGTTTGGACAAGCATACAGCTAATTGGTGGGAGAAGGGCACAGATGTACTGTATAGCTTTCTAGCCTGGAGTGTTTAATCATCCATGTTTTACAGAGGAATGGAGAGCATTGATCTGATGAGTCAATTAAACAGAAATGTGTTAAAAGAACTGCTGTTGCAGTGGAAAAATAGGAGATAATATATATTAGGGTCAGGTCTTTCAGGGCCTTGAATGCCAAGCTAAGTAGTTTAGTCATCATTGATTAGCCATTGTTGCCATACCCACAGTTGTGGAATCATTGTGCTCAGAGCTGTGGATAGCCACGATTAATTTAAATACTGCCTAGAGAGACTGGGCAAAGAAAATAGTCAGTGTGAAAGGAGAAGAGGGGATGGATGTGAAAGTATTTTGGGTGTAGGGTAATTAGGACATGACAGTGGACCAGATATGAATGTGGTATTCAAGATACCTTTCTTATAAAAGTGAGTAAGTAGGCATTTGCTGCCTTGACATTATATGAAATTCCAGGGACTTTACTAGTGCTTTGGACTTCTTGTTTCCACTTAGCTTTAATCATTCTGCATACCTCCCAGTGGTTGCACTGATATCTGCTACATTAACCCTTGTCCATCACTGTGTGTACAGCCTCCCCTGTATTTCGCACTGTTGTGTATTATTTTCTAGTTGTTATAGTATATACCCTATTGCGCTGATACTAAGATGCATTTCTATTTTTTTTTTTTCATTTTAGCATCTCTAAAATCAGAATGCATCTTAAAATGTCAGGGCATCTTGACAGATGATGATGTGTCAAAACTTAATTGGCTACATGTTTTTCCTTTCTTAGGGTTCAAAAAATAGCTGTGTTTTGTAACATATAGTATCTTCCCTCCTCAACCAGTTTATAAATTCTAGGGGCAATTCTCAGATCCCTTTTCTTCTGCATCCTTTAATGCCTCATATAGTGCCAGGCACATAGTATACTCTTAGTGAATATTTGTTGACTTATTGTTAACTTGAGTTAGAGTCATGATAGGTCAGTTCATGAATATGGCATTGTATAAGTATTTGGAAAGTACAGTATTCTGAGCTTCAAGGAAACTTCCACAATCTCTTAAGGAGACTCTAAGAAATGAAGAAATGTAGAAATGTAGATTTCCACTCAGAAATCACAACGTGAGCAAGAATTAACTTGGTTGGCTTGATATTTAAAAAAAATTAAGATCTGTTATTGATTAACTCTCATGACACCAAAGGAATTTTTGAAGAGGGCTATTTGATTTTTCTTCTGTTTGTATTCTTCCTTGTGAATGTATCAATTATTGGATGGGGAAAAAGTGAGGAGAGAAGAAGGAAAGATTCAGGTAATAAAGCTGTTTAGACTCTATAAGACAAAAATATTTTTGATAAAGTTGACTGTTCCAAGATTTGTCTTAGCTCAAAAAGCCTGAAAGAAGATGTCTGAGTATACATATGTTTGAAGGCACAGTGGCATTTAGGCAAAGGAAACAGGCTAGTTTAGCAGTATCCTAAGGAAAATGGTCAAAAATAAGTGTGCATTATCTGGCAATTTATTCAATTTTCTATGCGAATGTAGAAATTGCTTTTCTTAGAAAAATTAATGAGTGATGGAAATATATTTTCAAATGCTCTGCTGATACAAATCATTAATGAAATTATAGATAATGAGAGTTTTGAATGAAAAGATGTTTGCATTATCTACAAATAGAAGGTGAAAAATGAGGGTTTAGCACAACATTTCCAGGTGGGAGTGAGTTTTTTGGAATCTGAAGACAAAAGTAAGAGATTACAATGAGTATTATTTAAGTCTTCCTTTCTTACATCACAGAACCTAAGCCACATTGGAAAACCAAACCACATTTACAAAGTGCACCCTTCCTGGAAAAATCCATTCCTTGTAGGGAATGAATATGCCTTTCCCCATTAGTAGAGTCTATGCCAGCCCTGTTAGGAAAATGGTAGTAGAAACAGAACTATAAAAATAAAATGTTTAATGAGAAAATATTTAGTGAGGCCATAATATGGTATTGATTTATAATCATGATAAAAAAAGCAGAGATGATTTGTACTATTTATCCTGACAGCTTCCTTTTGAGTTGACTTTCCTAGGGTTATTAAAGATTAAATAATGCCAAGAAATTAAGACATTGCCAACTTTTGGTTATTGGTGTGAAGAGGTAGTTTATTGGCATATAATTAATAACAAATATTGACTTCCAATATATACTATAATGTTTCCCAAACTTTGCTGCACATTGGAATTACTTGGGAATCTTTAAAAAATATTTTTTTGGGTCCCATCCCCAGACATTCTAATTTCTTTGGTGTGGAGTATGACCTGAGCATCAGATTTTTAAAAAGCTTTCTGGGTCACTCGAATGTGCAGCAAAGTTTAAGAATCACTGTATTGCCAGTGAAAACAAGCATTGCCTATTTTTTGTTTTACTGACATAGAACTCCCACTATTCACTGCTCAGGCAGAGAAATCATTTGTTATCAAAGCACCCGTTGCAGAAAGGGTACTTTGTATAGAGCGGCACTTTTGCCTGAGAGGGTAATAAGGCATGGAGTAAAAGGAAAATATTCCGAGCATAGACGATTATGGGAAAGAGTTAAAGAGTTCTGGTACATGATAAAGAAAAGGGATATTTCTCCATTTCACCTGAGTTTGGACTTAATGAAGCCTCATTAATTTGCTTATATTAATTTTCTATAAAATATATATTCATATTCAAATGTCAGTTCAAAATATATTAAAAAGATAAATTTTGATGATTTACTATTCTGAATTATTTAAGCCTTGGGGAATAATCAGAGGTCTATTTTCTGAAAGGGAAAAACACTTCAGATTGTTGATCATTGCAATCACGACTCTAGGTAGATACATATTATATCTTTGTTGTCTTTAATTTCGATGATTCCCTGAACTAAAACTTGTTGTAATACTACCCTTCATAATGGCCCTAACTATTCTTTGGCTAGTTCTGTGATAAAAAGAGCAAGATAGTAATTTCAAGATGTATTTCCTATATGACTCTGCTTTTGTGACTCTATCGATCTCAACATTATCTGAACTCTTTCCCTCCTAGTTTTGGGATATCAGATGAGAAGGGGTTATTTTAACTATCTCTTGGAAAATAACATCGATGAACTATTTTCGTCCAGTGCAGCATAAATTGTTTTTGTCCACAGTGGATTCCACCCAAAGAAGGCAGACTCTGATTACTGGTTATTAAGCTTTTTTCCCCCGGCCATATGCCTGAATGGAAACGTGGCAGATTTTCCTTTGGGTTTCAACAAAGTGTTTTCTCAAACCGCAATGAAATGAGTTGATTGAAATGCCATAATAACAGTGGTGGTAGTAGATTGTTGCTACTTCCTGATAAAACAGAGAAATGGGGCTATTTGAAATCAGGGTAACTTTTGAGTGAAAGGATAAGGCTTGGAAACCAAAGATCAAATATGCTAGCTAATAATGAAGAACATTTGCTTGTTTGGAATCTCTGCACACAGGTATTAGTTCCTCATCTCCTGAGACACATAAAAAATACCTCAGAATGGAGAAGAAAATGCCAGAGCAGCACTCATGTTGGGTAATGTTTGTGTTGGCTGTACTGATGCAGGAGGAAAATGTCTTTTTTTTTTTTTTTTCTTGTTCAGTACCATTCCCAACCCATTTGGGCTGATATTTAATGGGACTGGTCATCAGCCCAGAAATGCATAAGGGAGAATGCATTAGCCACAATTTGTCTTTTTGTTGCTTTCTTCACTGGTGCAAGATACAGATATATTCTAAAGACGATCGCCTTGCTAGAAGTACTGATCACAATGCTCTCATTAGACTTCATGAGTCACTGAAGTGGACACTTTTGTTAGTGATATGATGTAATTGTTTTATTCTCAAGTCTGAAGCAAAAGAGTTTGCCTAAGATTAATGAGGGACTTTTTGATAAAATAATATTTAAAATCAAAGTCTTAGAGTCTCGGACCTCATGCAAACTGAAAGTAAAATCAAAATATAGTATTTGACTAAGTGCCACAGATTACAGACAAGGGTCATTTTTTTTTTTTTTTACCTCAATATATTGGATTGATTCTGCATTTCCTTTTTTCATTTTCCCCTCCCCCAATGTTTATTGGCCATTTATAGTTGTCTTTTTAAATTGTGATAAAATTTACATCACATAAAAATTACCATTTTAACCATTTTTAAGTGTACAGTTCTGTGTCATTAAGTGCATTAACATTGTTATGCAACCATCACCACCTTCCATCTCCAGAAAAATCGTGTCATCCCAAATTGACACTCTATATCTATTAAAAAGTAACTTCCCATTCTCCTTTCCCCTCTCCCCCTGGTAACCAGGATTTTGCTTTCTGTCTCTATGAATTTGACTAGTCTTGGTACCTCATATAAGCAGAATCACATAATGTTTGTCCTTTTATGTTATAAATTCTTTTTTAAGCATCTGGTGTCATAAAGTCATATAGTCATCACAATTCAAATGAAGAAGAGATCAATAATGCCAACCTACTTTCATGGGTAAGAGAGGTCATAAGTAAAAGTTAGTTAATTTGCTCTGTTGACTTCTAGCCCAAAAAACATTATGTCCAGTTTAAAATTCTTCATTAAACACTATTTGTGGCTTTATTCACTTTCATGATATTTGTGCTAAGAAAGTCTTTAACATCTCTCTCCCATCATCTCTCTACTGGCTGTATATTTAGCTTTCACTAAATGAATTGATATTAATTGTAATGATGATGAAAATAGCTAATATTTATTGTGTGCTTACTATTTGACAAACAATACAAAATGTTATATGTGTATCAATCTCACTTAGTCTACACAACATTTTAGATACTCCATTTATCCCCATTTATAGGTGAAGAAACTGAGGCATGAAAGATGATGTTGCCCCTACCAGGTTGTACAGCTAGTAAGTGGTAGAGCCAGGACCCTGAATACCACTACCTGGTTGATATTTAATAAGTAAAAATCAGTATGTTAAAATGAACTGGGTTTGGACAGTCAATTAAAATTAAGGAAAACTATGAAATTTCTGTTTTTTTCTTTTGTCAATCATTCTATTTTCATTGGCATTTCAATTCCTTTATACATGAAATGAACACCCATTTAGCAGAATCAGGGATAATGCTAGGTTGGTTAAATAATAAGCATTGCAATAACATTCTCACGTATAAAATACTTTTAAAAAGAATTGTCTGTGATTCCCATCTGTGTATATCTGTAAATATTATTACACGTATATGTTAGGCATTAAAGAACTTAGTGACAATAAGACCTATGAGAGAGGGGTAATACCAAGTTAGCCACCAATATGGGTAGACCAATAGTCTGATGATGCTTTTAATCTGCAGGAATTTAAAATTCTGTATCTCAAGTCCATATTCTCCAATAGCTCAGCAGCACCTACCAGGCTAGGATTTTCTGTTTACTTTATACTGGTCCTAGTCTTGATTTGCTCTTCAATAGAAACCAAGTCTGTCTTCTGTGTATCTCTTATGGTTCTCTCAATCCCGTCTAACAGTTCTAATACGATGGGTCAGTGGAATACCTGGCCAGTCAGGAGAGCAGAGCTGAATAATTCCCAGCCAGAAGGTTGTAGGTTATTCAGTGATTGACTATATTTTTTTGATAGAGAGTCAAGTACTGGCTTTTTTCTGTCTTCCACATCACAGCAATCAGTAATTAGAATTCCATGAGTCACTTCCTCTCTGGTAGCTCAACTGCATACACAGCAGCCCCAAATACTTACCATAGATGCATCCTATATAACAGGTAGTTGGAGTGGCTGCTGCTGCATGACTACAAATGACCTTTGAATTTGGAGAAAAAGTCTTTTAACTTCTAATATTGAGGTAAAGTTTTTTGTTTTTTGTGTTTTTTTTTTTCCCCTTACTCTACACATTTGCTTTAAGGCTGGATCATTCCAGGTCTAGAGGGAAGACATGATGTTTACTCCTAGGTTCTCCAGAAATTAGCCTAATGCCTAAAACAGATCATCATTGGATAGAACTTTTAGATTCTCAGTTTCTACTGCCTACTTTCATTCTGTTACTCATGGTTATGTCACCTGTCTCTACCCCCATGCATGCCTCCATCTCCTACTTCGTAATTACTTTATTCAAAATATTCTTGCCTGATGATTACATCCCCCACTTAGTCATCATAAGTTTTATATAATGTATATATTGTTTGTAATGTGTCATTTTCCTTTATATTGTTACATTGTAAACATGCTGTGTTAAAATATGCTAAATTGGTTTAAACAAGTTTCCTTTTTAGATGCCTTTAATTTAGCTCAGATTGGTCTAAATCCATGAAGAACCATATATTAAACACTCTTGAATAGCTTCTATGAAAAGAAACTTAATTTATGATGTTTAGTATTATACATTATACAGTTTCTTTATTTTTCACTCAGTTCATCATGCTGTGAAAATTCATGAATATTTAACTATTAAATGAAATGCAAAATTTTCATTATCATTTTATTGAAAACTTGACATCTTAAAATACCATACATACCATTAGTATTCTAATGCATTGTCACCTTATTGAAAAATGCTGCTAAAAAACAATACAGCCATTCAGAAAAAAAAATTTTGTCCGCCCAAGGCTATTAACTATAGTTCTACACATACATTAGTGACAAATAAGTGAAGCAGCCAATGCTCACAAAAGATGTCACTAAAATGCTAGGAAACAACTGTAACCATAGAAACCATCTCACACTGCAATCTGAACATCTTTTGTCAGTGTGTGACTAGAAATGAGATGCTTAAAATCATTAGACTATCAAAAAATCTGAACATCTCTCCATTGAAATTTACATATTTAAATATTTTGAAACCTGCAAAAACTTCAACATGATACTTCTATAAAATATTGTTTCAGCTCCTAGCCCTCAACTATCAGTTTAGATATAACAACAAAAATTATACATGAAGACTTACAATTTTTCCCCCTCTATCTTTAGGCTATATGCATTGTCTAAGGAGCCTAAACAAACACCCCAGAGAACAGAGGTTAGCTCCGAGGGCTGTCTACCTTCCTGCTCTAAATCTTCACAATGGTGCCATTCTTCACCTTTCCTTTCTCTTTTGAACAATCACTGGCTTAAATTGTACCTGCTCCAGCAAGACAGGTTTGCAGGTTTCATAAGCCTTCATGACAGTAAGTACAAAATTGTCTTAGATAATGAGATATTTAAATAAAGGATTTGACAAACCAGTGTAGGAGAGCGTGAGTTTGGATGAATGTGGAACAGCCTTTGCAACCTTGGATATGGAACTGACTTTTTCCCCTTGCCTTCATCTTCTCAGAAACTCCTGAAAGGTCTGGTTATTTAGCTGAATGCTCTGCATTTAAGGGGCAGTGGAAGCCATTTTCCTTGAAACCTCCAATTGAAACTAAAGGTTAAGAAGCTCCTCTAGCAGCCTGAATTATTGAGACTTTACTGCTTCTAAATCACTCTCCCTACTGCTTCAGTCATCATTCTAAAAGCATTTATGTAGCAACCATAATGTGCAGGCACCATTCTAGGCACATGGGACACATCAGTGAACAAAGCAATGTTGACTGCTCTGTGGAGCTTGCATATTAGCAAGAGGAGATAGAATAATCAACAGAACAAATACTAAATCTATTGTATGGTCTATAGACTTGGAATTTTTTGAGCACCTACCTCATGCCAGGCACAATTGTAGGCTTTTAGGATCCAGCACAGGACAAGATAGGCACGGCTCCTGCTCTCCTGGAGCTTTCATTCTGAAAGAGTCTTAAGGAAGGATTTATAAATACATGAATACATAGATAGGGTACTTAATCTTTGAGGCTTTATCCTTGGGATCATCCAGGGGCAGCTCCAGCCATCTATCTATAATATAGGCAATCAACATGACATAAATAAATTCTATGGAACAACTCTTAGTGGTTGACCATATCTAAAATATAGGGTGCTCAGTTCTCTATTCATTTCTTCTGATTATACTTCTTTTTTCTGATTTCCAAATCTTTTCCACGGAAAGGGAAAACCCTATCCTTCATGAATGGTTTCTATTTTCCTACTGCCAAATAGCAATGGTCTTTCTTCCATAAATCTCTATAAATCAAGTGTACCAAAGATTTAAATAAATATGTAATATGTGAAATATATATTGATATGCATATAAGACAGTCCCTGGCTTACGATGATTTAACTTAATGATTTTTTGACTTAATGATGAGGTGAAAGTGATATAATTCAGTAGAAAATGTAGTTTGAATTTTGATTTTTTCCTGGGCTAGTGAGATGTGGTGTGATGTTCTCTCATGATGCTGGACAGCGGCAGGTACTGTAGCTCCCAGTCAGCCTCATGATCATGAGCATGAGCAACTGATACACTTACAACCATTCTGTACCTGTAAAACCATTCTCTTTTTCACTTTCAGTACAGTATTTGACAAATCACATGAGATATGCAACACTTTATTATAAAATAGGCTTTGCGTTAGATGATTTTGCTCAATTGTAGACCAATGGAAGTGTTCTGAGCATGTTTAAGGTAGGCCAGGCTAAGCTATGATGTTCAGTGGGTTAGGTGTATTAAGTGTGTTTTTGACTTAGTATTTTCAACTTACAATGGGTTTACCAAGATGTAACTCCATTGTAAGCTATGTCTATGTGAAATACACATACACAGTATTTTTGAATACTATGAGCTGGAACCATATTAAAAACATCACCCCCAATCTCATTTAAACATTAAAGGAGCTTGTCAAGGTGGACATTATGGTCTTCATTTTCTGTGGAAGGAAAACTGAGGACTAGAACAGAATAGTAACTGGACAAAGGATACATAGCTAGTGACTGGTATTGCTAAGACTTGAACATGAACCCATCACACTTTGATCTATGCTTTCAACCACCATCATTGAGTCAGGGAGGAAGACAGACCCTGCTTCTCCACCCACCATGTGCCCCAAAGGGGCTCTCCTGAGGGACATGGCCTGTACTTTATCATGGTGTTCCTGGAGCTACTTCAACTCTCCTGGGGGTGGCTCCTGTCTACTCACGGCATTTCATCATCTCTACACAGCTGCATGGTCCCCACTAACCACAGTGTCCAGGATGTTCCTTCACAGCTGCGTATACAAGGGTAGTATCAGGGATCAGATCAAAGGAGAAGGGTTTCTTGTGATTGTTTAATAATGACCTTCTGTACACAAATGTTTAGAAATCTTAAAACTGTAAAGGACCATGAGGATATCTAACTCCCTCATTTTATTGATGACTAAATGGAGATTTAGAGTTGACATGAATTGCCTAATTACTTCACTAGCCAGTTAGCAGTGGAACCAGGTCTAAATCCAGGAATTCTGTCTCTTTTAATAATAAACTGGCTCCTACACATATCTGTTGTTTGTGTGCACACAAATATGCAGATAACCAGCACAAATACTCACACATATATGTGCACTCCATATATTGAGAATTTTCTGTATGCTTAAATTTGATTTCCAGTTTAAATTTTAGTCTGGAATATCAACTTTGTTTCTCATCTAATTTTTTCATGATTAGTTAAACTGCCAACTGTAATGTCACAAGCAACCTTGATTCAGAGGGCACTGGAGGAGGAACTAGAGAAATGATATGAGTCTCACTCATCAAGCCTCCATCTCTCCCCACCTCCTCAGTACCTCCCACAGAGCCCACAGTGTAGTTACACTTTGCACCACTCCAAACCCCTATGTCAAGTGTGAATTTATTAGTGTTTTACAAACTATATATTATATATATGCATACATGTGTATGTATATAGAGAATATATACATCCAGTAAGAAGGCCCACACATGAAATTTTCTTTTTCTTTAAAAGTATAAATGTGTTAACAAATAGTTTAACTATACCTTTTCAGATAATAGAGAAGGCAATCCTTCTGAGTTTTAAAAAGGTCATTAATGATAAATGAACAAATTAATAAAAATTTAATAAAAATGGCACAGCAGCTTAATCTTTGCCATGCTAAGTTAAGCGTGAGCTTTGATTCCATTCCTCAATCACCAGAATGATATCGAGTCTAAAATGTAAGTGATTTCTGTCCACACTGCAATGTAATATCCAGCTGTTTGCTTTTCTTCCGGCACCCTGCTGCCCACCCCATCTCTAACTGAGGGCAGGAAGCACTATTAATCATTCTTTTGCTCATTATTGAACTGGATTCTTCTCAGAGTCACTGACCCCCCAGGGCATGGGGAAACCTGTTTAGGCAGACCACCCAGGATTCCATAGAAAAGTGGTCATTCTGAATGCAGGTGGTTGGTCTCCTGCTCAGGTTTCTGTTAAGACCCATTAACTCTGCCTTGATGGGCACTTAAGAGCATTAACTCCTTCATTCCCAAGGCTTCTAGGCACTAAAGTTTTTGAATGTTCCAGGAGAATTATTGCCACTCATATTCCTGGGTACCAGCCGCTCCAGTTCTGATGAGGGAATACAGCCCCAGGAAAATTACAGAGTAGGATACAAATCAGAGCCAAGAAATTCCAGCAGGTACCTCTTAGAAAACTGAGAAGTGTTCTGTGTTATGGAATTGAATATACAGTTGTTTTTCAGGGAGTTTGGGAAGACTCTTTTGATATCTCAATGGCTTCCTCCATTAGATTTCCAGTGATTGAAAATTTACCATTACAGCTTTAGTCCTTTTTACTTAAGATTTCGCCACCTGTAAAAATGCAAATACCCTTGGGAGAGTCTTCATATTAAGCTTTATGAATGAAATGAACCTTTTAATGAGAGAACTGACCGGATTTATCCTAAGTACAGGCTTTCAGAGAAGCCAGTGACAATACAAAGAGGAAGGGGGTGGGAGTAAAGGGAGGTGGAGAGGCCAACAAGAGGAGGAAAGGAAGAAGGAACAGAGACTAAATTTGCTGGAAATATTTCTTATTGTTAGTAAAGGCTATCAGAATTCATGGATTGTAGAAGAAAAAGAGAAAGGCAGAGGGGTGAAGGAGAGGAGATGGGGGTGTGGGAGAGGAGTGAGTGTGTCTAGGAGTCAGAAACATGACAAACAGGTAAAACAAAGGATTAATTTACTTTAAATGCAAACATTGGGCAGAAAAGAGGTGATTTTTGTAGAGCAGATGCCACGAGAGCAAAGAAGCTGATTTCATCATAGTAAACTGGTTAGTAGTACAGGTAGAAATCAATACTTGTATTTTAAAATCATCCAATTTCTTTGTTGTATCTTTTATTCTTTTTCCACTGAAGCCTTCAAAGATGTCCAAGAAGCATGGAGACTTAGTAAATATTTGTTGAATTGAATTGAAACTGAAATGCTGCTTAACAATTTTTCTTAAGTCTACTCAGATAATATCACTACCCTGGCAAATAGGCCTGGGGAACTCTGAATCCAGAATTGAATGAAAATGAAACTCTTTGCACTGGGTTTAACCATCTGTCAGATGTCAGTGCTTTCTCCCCTACACAGAGCATGATTGCCATTGCAGGGGGGGGAAATACCTCTACCTTTCTAAGTTCTTGGCTGGGACACTGTTAACAAAAGACAGATTATCAAAGGAAAAGCATACAAATTTAATGTAACTTTTATGTGCCATGTGAGTCTCTGTAAAGAAATGATAACCCAAAGAAGCAGTTAAACCTGAGTGTTTTTTTGCTGGGCTTCATGAAGCTTGGAGAGTCGTGGAAAAATGTGATAGGACAAAAAAGGCTATGAGCTAAGAATAGTAAACTGGAGGAAACTTTCAAGACCCATTCATTCAGATTCCTTTTGTAGTCCCTCTGTCCAAGGAGATAACACTGCTCCTTTCCTCTGAGTATAGGAAGGGCACATCTCACATGAGGGTCTTATAACCAGCTTCATAGGAAGGTTAGAAAATCTTCCAGGTACTTGCTGTTTCTCAGATTCCTTCAGCTCCAAATATTCATTGTGCCAAGGTGCTATATTTGGGGGTGGCCTGTACTGAACCCCATCACCATCTTCTGTACAGTTTTTCCACTTCTCACTTATGAACATCTACATATCTGCTGCGTCACATGAAGCCCTTTCTCTTCTGGCCTTCATGTTTGCTTTTCAGTTTTAATGTTCTCTATTAGGCTTTTCTCAACTGACAAAAACTAATTTGTGATCACTGAGCTCTACACCTTCCTTTGAATTTCCATGTAACAGTCTTGAACACAGAACCTTAACATATGCTGAATAGGACTTCGACTGATAAAGAAAGATCTAACATAATGTGTGGATGGTAAGGAGAAGATGTGGATACTAATTCCACAGTAACTATTTCAACAGTTAAATATGTTTAAAAAAATGTATAAAAATAAAATATGCCAGGAGTTACCTCTAAATAATGATTCTAAGCTCTAAATTATGGTTCTAGTGTAACCCACAGGAATGATTCCAAAAACTCTAGGGACAAATGGTCAAATTTCTTTCTTTCTGTCTCTCTATTTTTCTTCCTTCCTTCCTTCCTTCCTTCCTTCCTTCCTTCCTTCCTTCCTTCCTTTTCTTTCTTTCTTTCTTTCTTTCTTTCTTTCTTTCTTTCTTTCTTTCTTTCTTTCTTTCTTTTTCTTTCTTTCTTTCTCTTTCTTTCTTTCCTTCTTTCTTTCTTTCTTCCTTCCTTCCTTCCTTCCTTCCTTCCTTCCTTCCTTTCTTTCTTTCTTTCTTTCTTTCTTTCTTTCTTTCTTTCTTTCTTCTTTCCAGTAAGCCCTATATTTCTCTTTTGTGTCCACTCTTTGGAAGTTTACACAGCCCCCTTGAGGTGTAGGTTTGAATTCTATATCCAGTTAGGATAAATCTGAGGTTTGGTTCCTGTGATGCTATACAGTGTGGTTATTAATGAGCCCTACAGAGACCACAGTACTGCTGATCTCTACCAGCCAAGTCCTATCACCAGGTCTCATGGTCCCTGGAGAGAAGATGGTCATCCTGGAGAGAGGCTGGATCAAAGATGGAGGGAGGGTGGCTAAACTTAGCTAAGAATGCCCAGGATCAAATTGGATCATCCTTGCTTTTAGAGGTTAAGCTCTTTCAGTCCCATACAGATGTCCCTCCAAGGCACTCACAACTCCAGGCACACTACATCACAGATGATCTAATTAGCTACTCTTGCTTAGGTCTTGAAATACCTGTTATGTGGATCTGTCCTTTAGTTGTTGGATAATTTTTCCTTCTCAACCCTTGAAACACTGAAAATCTCCTTACATCCCTTTCCTTGACAATAAAACCATCCATCCAGTTTCCAAGAGAGGTTCCAGTTTTACCCATCTTTGCCATTTCTGAAGTTGGGAGGGTGGAGATAAATTTTGTGGCTCAGAGGTGAATTTTCCTCATAAGGATCTTTAAGGAGACTTTTCAGCATCTCTTCTCACTATAGCTTAGGAAAAAAGTCCAATTTTCAGTAGGCTATCCATCTACTTTGGGTATCTCCAGGAGTAATTTTGTTAGTACTACCATTTCCTTCTGGTGGCACTTGAGTATACATCATTTTGTTGTTGTTGTTGTTGTTAAAGATTTTATTTATTTATTTGATAGAGAGAGAGAGACAGCCAGGGAGAGAGGGAGCACAAGCAGGGGGAGTGGGAGAGGAAGAAGCAGGCTTCCAGCAGAGGAGCCTGATGTGGGGCTCGATCCCAGAACGCCGGGATCACGCCCTGAGCCGAAGGCAGACGCTTAACAACTGTGCCACCCAGGCGCCCCGAGTATACATCATTTTTAAAGTGCTCCTGGAGGCATGGTGTGAGGAAAGGTTTCTCAATTTTAGTGGCTCTTAAAAGAATGGTTGATAGGGTTTTTTTAGTTGGAAAACACTTACAGGTTATCCAATTCAGGGCAGCAATTAGGCTTCAGAGTGACCCCTGTTTCCTCTCTTGTGTCATATGTCACTGATCAATCATAGAACTCTTTCTTGATGAACCTTTATTCAACACCACAATCCTTCCCAATTTAACACTCCGGGAAGATGCTCCCAATTGATCAGAATTGATAAGTAACATGAAGCCTATTTGCTATCCAGATCTAGCCTGATCTTCTTTGTGTATGATAGAGAGGGAGGGAGAATAACTGTCTTGCTGAAGTCATATAAGTTTTTTTTGGTATCATTGAGAGTACAGTTTGTGTTATGCCATCCTTTAACATTTTCATTTATTAATGTTAATGGTTTTTGCTTCACAGAGCTCATATTATAGAATTAATTCTCCTTAGAAAGCAACTCCATGAGATAAATTATAGCATTGCACAATGTAGAGGCTCTGAACATCATTAGAATAAGGTACTTTGTAGCCTTTTAATTTCCAAGCAACTTCTGTATCACTGAGAGCAGAGCTCATAATCCCACAGACTCACTTACAAGCTGAGAAGTGATGGTGTGATTGGGTTGCAGTTTTTTAATATTTATGAGTGCCTAACTACCAAATGGACTCAAATCTAAACTTTCTGCTGTCACTCTCAACAGGGAGGCTGAAAAAGCAGGTCAAGTGTGTGGGCTCATCCTTCAGTTATTTTGGAATTAATGGTCCACTTAGGTTGGATCTACATAATGCCACATCAGTTCATTGAAAATGAAAAATTAGGTCAATCACCTACCTATTTTGATATCCAGTGAAAAGTCATTGATGTGTCCATTCTGAGTTTTAGGCATAAATCATTGAAATCCATTATTTGTAGTATGGATAGACAGCAAATACTATTAAGTTCTGTGACCCAATAAAAATAGATGATATTTAATGAGTATGTTTTATATGCTGGGCCCAATGCTATGCACTAGTAGTTTAAATATATTACTTTATTTAACCTTCACAACAGCCCTCTGAGGCAAATACTATTTTCCCCATTTCAGAAATGAGTAATCAGAATCATATTTATCTTTCTTTTTTACTAAAATATGGATTATATATTTAATAAAAACAAATACTCCTTTATTCTGTGGTTAATTGTAAGCCTACGGAGTTTCTATGAAAAATGGATCAAATAATAAGGTCTTAGTATAAAATGCCATTGTTTTGGTTTCTAAAATTCTTCACAGTAAAAAGTGAATTTAGAAAAATGGCTTGGATCAAAAAGAATGATTTCACAACATTTGCAGCAACGTGGACGGGACTGGAGGAGATTATGCTAAGTGAAATAAGTCAAGCAAAGAAAGACAATTATCATATGGTTTCACTCATTTATGGAACATAAGAAATAGGAAGATCGGTAGAAGAAAGGGAAGAATGAAGGGGGGGTAAACAGAAGGGGGAATGAACCATGAGAGACTATGGACTCTAGGAAACAAACTGAGGGCTTCAGAGGGGAGAGGGGTGGGGGATTGGGATAGGCCGGTGATAGGTCTTAAGGAGGGCACGTATTGCATGGTGCACTGGGGTTATACGCAAATAATGAATCGTGGAACATTACATCAAAAACTAGGGATGTACTGTATGGTGACTAATATAACATAATAAAAAACTATTATTAAAAAAAAAAGGCTTGGATATCTGGAATGTTGAGACCTTTCAGGAGAATTGAGACCTTGGTGGGGGTAGGAGTTTTTACCTTCAGTCTTCTCTTTCCTGACACCTCATAATGGGTTGAGGTCACAGTGACAGACTTCAAATCCCGTTTGCATTCACCCGGCTCCAGCCTAGAGGAACTGTACCATATTGGTACCAAGGAAAGATACTGAGAGAAGCAATTTAGATACTCCATTTGCCAGGATCATCCATAAAGACGTACATGATCCAGGAAAATTATGCTACTAATTGCCAACCCTTCAACATTTTTTTATACACATGAAATGACTGAAGAGGAGAAAAGCTTTGAAGGGAAAAAGAAGTCAAAAGAAGTCAATCAGTAAATAATGTAAAAGGAGGGACATGGAAGGGAGATATGAAAGTACTATCATTTTGCCTTGGTGATGACAGAGGATCTGTAGGTCAGGTGTGGGTAAGCATATGAGTCTCACATCATTTTAATACCTGCAGATAAACTCTTTTACCTCTATCAGTTGCTTCCTTGAGTTAGTAATAAGTTCTCATAGGTGAGGCTTCCTCCAAAGTTTGGAGCTCAGATAATAGCTGAGTACACTTCTCCCCTTTACACTTCTCCCCTTTCCTAGTTGTACACTTTCGACATAGATAGATCTACATGCCAAGTTTCTTCCTTGGTCAGGACATGGAACAGTGCTCTGAGTAGAGACTTGTGTTAGCATACAAAGCTTATACGAGATGGCATATAAAGCCATCTCCACGCCTGTGCCGTGTGCAGTGGGGTGAGGATGGTGGTAAGCATGTGTACATGTGTGGAAAAATTCTCAAGGGCAGAGAAGATGCAATTGAAAGTGAAGAAAGAACAGGTATGCAGCATAAGAAAGGGAAATATCACAGGAAGCAGAAACTAGAAAAGACCCTTTGACATTGAAGTTGATACCTAAGAAATATTTGGTTGGCAGAATTGTTTGGTCAGGGGAAATGATATTTGACCAGGGTTGACAGTGTTTGGCCAGGCGAAATAAGCAAAAAGCCTTCTTTTCCTTTTGATCAAACCCACCGCCCTAGCAGTCTGAGAGATGCAGAAGGTACTGCCTACAGTGTGGGCTTGTTGAGAGTTTTGGGAAATCTTATCTTCCAGTTGTGTAGCATGGAAGAGTCAGGGGTCAAAATGTATTAGCATAATAAAAATGATGAATGCAAATGCAGATGTTTAAAGTCAGGTGCAGATTATTATACTGATGCCCATTAATCCTGCATGTTAGAGAGGGCTGCTGACTCTAGCCAGTTCAAAGAATTGTACCTCAACAGCCAGTTTACCTGAGATTTAGCCTGGCTAATGGAAAGGAACAGACAGGAAGTACAAGTAAGTTATCAAATAAAAATGTTTCAAGTGCTTTTTCACTTAAAAAGTAGCTCAGTGATCTATAAATTGACTGAACTTGGCTTGGTTTAACTTTGCCAAATATTGTCATCATCTTTGACTCACTGATGCTATACGAAGCTGCAGTTTCTCCGTCATGGGTACATGTTCTTTTGGTAGAGATAGATGTTCTTTTTTGATACTCTTCATCAGCTCCCTTTTTTCTAGCCTTTCTTTCTGCCTATTTTTCTAGGCATTAAGTTCAACCACTGGAGATTTCACTGACATCTAACTGCAATCATAGTCTTTGGAGGCTGGAAATAATTAAACTAGATTATATTCACATTTCATATCTTTTTATAACTTCATATACTTTAATACACCCACAGCGACAGGTAAAAGTGAGTCAAGATTTCCATAAAGAGACATTTCACCTTGTGTCTAATTGAAAATGCAAAATAAGAAGTGAGTTTTAGAGATGAAACCACATTGGAACAGAGGCTTTAGCATATGAATGAGTTAGTGCCTCAGAAAATGCATAAACAAATCTCTTGTTTAATATAAGAATCTTTCTACTTTTACTTTTGTTGGGAGAAAGAAAGGGAATGGGTATTTACTAGTCACGTGAGCTTGGACAAATCTCTGAATATTCTGGGCTTGAGTTTTCTCATCTGTGAAATGAGGAGATTGAATTAGATTATTTTAATATTTCCTCTAGTTTTCAGTTTCTTGATTCAGACCTGAAAATCATAAAAACATTCCACATAAGAGGTGAGTGCTCTGGGAGAAAGCAGAGTTTTCAGAAAATGCCCCAACTTAATTTACGATTTTTAAATTTCCCTTGTTCTGCTACGGTGACTAGAATATCCATGTCTAAAAGGAACAGAGTCATTCTCCGCTGGACAGAGCTTGATAAAGTTCTTATCCTTTATATTAGTTCTCTAAGCAGCATTGTACATGACATGTGAGAAAATTTTAGCTTTCTTTTTTTTCCCTAAGGGTCCCTTTGGTCCCCTTAGTGTGTGTTCTTGTGCAAACGGAGTGAGCAGAAGTGAGTTTAGAGAGCTCAGCAAAAAGGAAGGCCAGCTCACAAAGAGTCTTACATGCTATAAGAAAGCCTTTGCCCTCTCAGTACCTTATTAGGAAAGGTGATAAAAAGCTATCAATAGCTTTTAAGTTTTTAGTTGTTTTGTACATGTGGAAGATCAGGAAAAGAGGGAAGTTGATGATGACCCTTAGGTTTCTGTCTTGGAAAACTGGGGAGATGGTGGATGCTTGGGTAGGGAAAATGATGGTCTCAATTTTATGCATGGTGGATGAAAGTATAGCAGAATGGTTGCAAGACAGTAGTAGAGGCAGGAGGGGAAATGTTGACTTTGGAGCAGAGGGAGAAAGTGGAACCCAACAAGAGAAAATGGAGGCCTTATTGTCACAGCTGGGGGCTTCACAATACTGGGCCTCTTGTCACCTGTTGCGCTTGGCTTGCTCAACTCATTAAACAAACACTTCATACCTCAGGGGACCTATAGGATGGGAGAGAGAGAGAAACAATTACACCACCATTGAATGAGCTAGCGTCATGCTTCTTTCTGTATTCCTGATGCTAGGCATGATGCCTGATGAATAGTGAGCCCCTTTGTGCTCGTTGAATAAATGGATAAATTAATTAATGAAGTCCTTTAATAAAAGTATATAAAATATGATATGGGATCATCAAAGAAATGCTGAGTTATTTTTGAGTGGAGAGTAAAAGTCAAATCATATTTAACAGAGAAGGTGTCATTTAATCTGAGACTTGAAGGCAGTGAATGGCTGAGAAACAGTTGAGGTAAAAGAATGACATTTGTAAAGTCATGTTAGTATTAGTGTGAATCTATTCTTTATTTTGAGCTCTTTCCTTATAAGACAGTGGCATTGAGCTCTACTTTTTGGATTATCACAGGGGGATTTTTTTTAATTCTTAGAAAAATACATTCACTCTTGAAAATATGCTTCTATTTCATGGTTTTTAAGATTGCTAAACTATTATGCTTTGTGCATAAGATATACAGAAATGCTGTGCACATTTTGCCCTGCTTAAATGAAACCAGGAAAATAATTTAAGCTATTCCCTCAATCAGTGAGTGAATGATATAATAATGCTTTTATGTGAACAATAGCATCAATATTGATCAGTAAACTCTGATAATATTTCCAAGACCTTAGTTTTGGAATGAGTAAGTATGGACTGAATTAGGTTTAAAAACTACTGTTAATTTTTTCAATAAACTGTAGAGCTGAAGACTCATAAATATGCATGTTTCCAGTCTTCCTCCTCACAATCTTCACTATAGTCTAGAACCATGTCCTAATATATCAACATTCTGATATATTGTTGTAATTTATTTATGCAAAATAAGAGAAGCAAGATTTCCTAGACTTTGTCACATATATCTCCTTCCTTAATCAAATACCACTTAATATGTTCTACGTGTTAAGTATAATATATGTATCATGAGAAATATTCTGGCTCCTAAAGATATGGCAGATCAGGAAGAGAGACAAAATTTACATAAATGAAAAGTAAAACACAATCAATAATCAAAATTTGTGATTCTGATTATTAAAGTTCAGTAGAATTCCCAAAGAAACAATTCTCTTTTTAGCTACCTGCCTTGTTGCATGTTGGTAACAAATACCTCAATATACACAACAGCCTACTATGTACATCTGAGAAATTTATATTTTATTCACCTTCTGCTCCTAGATCTCTACTTATATTCTGGTGTTTTTTTTACAAAAGAATTACTTTTATGAACACTTTCAGTAGGCAAAAAAAAAAACCCAAAAAACCACTCAGCAAACATTTACTAAATGCTTCCTCTGTATCTGTTACCTTGCCAGTTATGGTGGAGGATTCTGGAATGAAAAAGACATAACCCCTGCCCTCCACATGCTTTATTTGCTAATGGGAAGAGTGGGAGTTAGACAAGTACTCAAATGACTCTGCTCCAGTTAAGGATTATGGAGAAAGAACTCAAAATGCTATGGGTGAAAGTAACTGTTTCTCAAAGCGTCAGAAAAAAATAGTAGTGGGAACCTTCTATATACCAAATGCTGTGGGAAATAAAAGGCAGAGGACATGGGTCTCAAAGTCTTCATAGAAATAAAACAGCAAAAATGAGATTCATTAAATATTTTTTTACCTTAATGGATCATGTAAACCCACAAGATAATTCATTTCCACACATGTGGAAAGTTGCAGAGGGAAGATTTGTCCTATAATGTGGTAGATCATTATGATGGCCCCCAGTGAATCCCTGTGTCCATGTACCTTTGCAAATGAAGTTGTTGCTACTCCCAAGAGAGAGTCTTTCTTTGTCTCCTTGGATCTGTACTGGCCATATGGTAGATGTGACATTGTGTGAGTTCTGGAGCCTAGGCCTTAATAGACTATGCAGCTTCTATCCTTGTGTTCTTGGAACCTTGAGACTACCATGCTGTGAAGAAATCCAGTCTAGCTCACTGGAGAATGAGGGGCCATGTAGAGGGAAACTGAGCTTCCTCAACTGACAACCAACCAGTTTCACTACTTGTAAATGAGACTGTTTTGGACCTGCCAGCCCCAATTAAGCTGTCAGATGAGCGTAGCCACCTGAGTGATCCCCTCCAAGACCAGCAGAAGAATTGCCCAACCGACCCTCAGAACTGTGAGAAATAACAAGTGACTTAGTTTTGGGGTGGTTTGTTATGCATCAATACATAACTGAAACAGTCTTGCTTTTAGCCACTATCTTAGAGAATAAAATATATAGTATATTGTTTGGCACATGGTATGTATTCATTAAATGGTCAGTATTATAATTATTCTTATTAGATTAGGAAGCAAAGCATGCACGTTCAAACATCTCACTAATAGCAATGGTGATAGATAACAGTGTATTAAACAAACAGATACTGTGGGAATTTAGGTGGCATTCACTCTGAAATGGAAGGGTAGGATAGCGTTGGCACTAGCCCTTGAAACTTGTAGACAGACACTTGAAAAACCTGTAGAAATCCCATTGTCCTCCAAAACTTTGCCCGGATCAGCTTATGGTCACTAAACTTATAACCACTGCCCATTTCTTTTTACTGCTTCTTATGTTATTAATGTGAAAGAATATGAGCCCCTGCTAGCACTTCCCAAAGTCACAGAATTCTATTAAAAAACAAGAGAATTCTATTAAAAACAACTGCCATAGAAAAAGATAGTTTAAATAGGCAATAGGCAATTACCTGAAGGCCTGTTCCCGGATTTCCCTTGGGCAGTTTTCTGGAAGGTGCTGGCATATGAGTCAGTGCACAATTTCATGACTGGGAGGGAGGTTATCAGAAGCAAGATATTCCTTTTCTTTAGGGAAAAAATAAGGCATATCAACATAAAAGTCTTTTAAAACTCTCTTGATAACCAGAATGATCTTTAATTTTTAAGACATCTTGAAATACTTTAGAAAGCATTTCAAGTCATCTCTGTTTTGATAATGCCAAGAGGTTAGTCTAAGTGTCATTGCCTTTGAAAGCGATTTTTTTTTAACCAAAAGATAATTTAATCATTAAATGGCAATTTGGTCCAATAAGCAGGAGTAAGGCAGTATCAGCATGAATTTCAAAAACCTGCTAAGAGCTATAAATATAGCCTGCAATATTTTGCAATATCTAAAGTGTTTGGCCTAATGTTGAACATGCTCCATTGTTCAAACCAGCTGTGTTCTTTCACTCTTTCATTTCTATAAAACTAGGATAAAGGCTGTCAAAGCAAATGCGGCAGCAGCAGCAGCAGACTTTCTTGCTGAAAAGTTCTGTGTACATAGTACATAGCAATCTCAAGATGGAACTTTGAATGTTTCAAACCAGAACAAAATCTTCATCTAATTATAAGTGAACTATATTAAGCACAAAAGGCAATTTCAAATTATACTGAACAAAGTTACATTTTACTCTTTGCTTTCAAAATGCATTTATCGCAATTTCACAAACTAATTGCAAATTCATTTTGCTTAATTTTCTTAGGTTATTTCTTTTATTGCTTTCAAGTGCTCTGCATATTTCTGAACCATCGAAATCCATAAGGAAGATTTAGAGGAGCCTTTTTTGTTGTTGTTAATTTGTATTTAAAATTGTAGAATGGGAAATGAATCATTCTTTTCGTTTCTAATTCTTGGATTAATGCGGTGACCACTAAACCAGTTCCAGTTATTATAGACCCATTCAAAATAGAGGGAGAAAATGTTACCAGTGATGAACACATTTGAAAAACTAGATTTGGAGAAAGACATTACATTTTTAGAGACAAATTCAAATGGAGCTCTATGTAACTGACTTCCATTTATACCTATATGATTGCAGGTCTTTGTATAACTGCATGGTTTCTTAAACAGAGGCGGCTCTCCATTTTCTACCAAGGTTCATTATCTGCTGTGTAGATTAACTGTGGCAAATGGTTCATTTAAGGCTGGTTAATTCCAGTTTGTCTTCCCCAATTACATGCTGTGTCTAGGATAAAACAGTTCTAACTCTAAAACTCCTGCATTCCAAAGTCGAACACAAGTTGAAATTTGTTTCGTTCTTATATTTGTGGTCTGCCCTCCTTTTGCACCATTAGGAGGGATGGTGGTTCGTAGCCAGTGTGCTGCATGTACTATTTTGTTTCAGTTGTTTCACAGACAAAGCTCGTTTTTATAAGGATTGAATTCATGTTTTTACATGGACTTTATTCATAGCTGACCTAGAGGAAAGTATCAGTTCCTAAAGAGTCTGCATTGTATCCTTAGGGGTGTGATATGTGTATGTGTGTCTGTCTGTGGAGGATCCTTGGGTGGAGAAGGGGGTCTTCTGGATTTTCTCCCCTGCAATGGGATAGATAAGATAACTACTAGAATTGGATTTCTAGGCCCACATGTTTAATAGTATTACTCTATCTTCCTGTGACTGAGTAAATTGTTTATGTGCTTGTTAATTAATTGCCCCCAAATAATAAGAAGTGTGTGTGCTTCTTTCTGCATTTTGTAGATTTTAGCAGTTTTTGCTTGAGGGGAATGTCATTAAATTGTAATAATAACCTACATTTACATAGCACCTTCAATACTTTCATACCAAAGGAACCTAAAATACTTTGAAGTTTCCTTGAATAGTTGTAAGAGCTATAGATATCTTTCCTTAAATGTCCTGAAATATCATCTTGTCTATAATTAAAATACAGTCATTCTTAAAACATAGCCATAGAAAATGAGAAGTATTATCTTCTTGGTTGGAACTGGAATTAATCAAGGATTTTGGATCTAAGGAGCCCATTTAATTCCTGGTTATTTGGGTCTCAGCTCTGTTCTTACTTGGCTCACTTTCTTATGACCATCTAGTCTACCACATACCCTACACCCTAGGAAAGAGTCCTTTCCTCCTTTTCCTACTCCTCCCCCTCTTCTAACTGCTTCTCCTCCTTTGCCTTCCTTAATATGGTGACTCGATCCGTCCTCCTGCTTAGTTGATAGCCAAAATTTATGGCTCTATTCTTAATTAGAAACTATTGGCTTTTCAGATTCTTGCTGAAATCATAATCTCAAGTTTTCTATTGCCCAATTCTTACTAAACTCTCAGCTGAAAGAAATAGTTGTCTCATAGAATGGCCTGAAGGATTTCCAGATGGCTTTTTTCTCCAGATATTTAAATATTTACCCTTAAGATCATTTCAAACCACAAGAGATCTGGGTAGTTTAAGCATTTTATTTTACTTTCTCAGGAAATTACTTTTTCCTGAATTTTATTTAGTACTTTAATATTAAAGAATGATTTTGAACAGGGGCTTTTAAAAATATTTTATTTATTTATTTGAGAGAGAGAGAGCACAAGCAGGGGGAGGGGCAGAGGCAGAGAGAGAAGCAGGTTCCCCACTGAGCAGGGAGCCCAAGGCAGGCTCCATCCTAAGACCCTGGGATCATGACCTGAGCTGAAGGCAGATGGTTAGCCAGCTAAGCCACCCAGGCGCCCCTGGACAGGTACTTTAATTGAACTGTGCTTTACTGTTGTGTCATCCTCTAGATTAAGGGAAGTTGGAAGACAAGGTCACTTGAAAGTTGTTCTGTTTGTCACAGGAGTGTTACTACAAAGTCCATGGTATCACACAATGTTCTCTTTTTGTGGATCTGAGAGAAACGTTTCTCTCTGGTCTCAGTACTGGGAAAGGCTTGGCTTCTTTATAGCAACTGTGTTATTTTTATATCATAGACACTACCAATCATATCATATTTTTCTTTGGCTGCTCACAAGCTCACAGCCAAATTTGTAACCCACTTCTAGGAGCTGTGCAAACTTTATAGCCTACATTTCTCTGTGCTAATCTTTCTCCTGGCTTTATTTTTCTACTCTCTCTCTCTGTTTTTTTTTTTTTTCCCCACCTCTTATTATTTTACCATGATTTACTATATGTATTTTTGAGTCTATCTCATATCCTTTGCAAAATAGGGAGCAGTAGATACAAACAAGCAAATAAATAACAAGGAAAAGCATTCTACAAGACCCCAGGGGTGCCTGGATTATTTCACATACAGCCAAGGCAGAGCGCCCTCAGTCAGTGCTGCCAGGCAGTATGGCATTCCCAACCTGCATCTCTGGGGACCTGGGGCTTTAGACATTGTAGCAGGATATTCTACTCGGGTTTCTAAGAGGAAGAGGTGCTTTGAGCCCAACTGGAAATTCTAGTCTTCTCCCTTTTTCATGTTGGATACCAAAATTCTTAAGGAATGTAATAGGATATGTGAAGTGAATTCCAACTCCATAAATACCCCAATGAAGAGATCACAGGAAGCTCAGAACTGCCTGGTTTTTATGGCATATGGCTCAGGTGTCCATATGGAAGGGAATCCTCAGGCAGGAGGGAGGAGGCAGAGCCAGACACAAGATGCCCACATTAGGTTGGAACAGCCCCCAAATTGGAAGAGTGAGTGGTGGACTGGCTGATGGAAGAGAAAGCTGGATGGTCATGATACTGTCTCCAGGGACTCTTTTTCATAGTTTAGGCAAAACAGTTGCCACCAGGGTTCCCAGAAGTGTCAGAGGTGCAAGAAGTGATCCAGGGACCAGCAATGTAGGACAGGACATTTTAGAGGGCAGGGATCTCAGGTAGCTGGCAGGTCCCTCAGTTTTAGGACCACTGACCTTGGATTCAGTGAAATTATCCCATTTCCTCCTTTACATGCCTGGCAAACAGTTAAGCCCTTTCTACCACTGCAAGTTGATGTATGCAATTGTTGCCTTTTTGGGAAGGCAGGAATAATGATACCAAATGACAAATAGAGCCCAGAGTGTTGCTCTGGCACTGTTCATTTCCTAATTCCTGTCCTATACTAGGGCTCTGGCAGGAAGCTGATTAGGAATGATTTTTGGGGGGAGTATAGAAAATGGGAGGCAGTCCAGGTAAACAAAAAGGAGCCTAGATAAAAGTTTTATTTCTTTAAACTGACTCTCTTCCCAGGTGTGAAATTTTGTCCATCTTTGTGATTGAATTTTACTTAAAAAAATGTGGACAGAAAAGAGAACTGCATACCAGTGACTCTCTTACCAGCTTCTGCAGAGGTAAAAGATAGAGCATTTTATAGATATGAATGACTTGCTGGAGCTTCCCCAGGAAGTAGAGCAAGTGGGATGGGGACATACGAGAAACATTTTGAATTTTCTGAAAGAAGATGATAAGGTAATAAAAGCTGAGATCAATTTAGAAAGTCTGACTAGAATTGAGGATCTCACTGCCTAGCCTGAGAGGCCACACTTTTCACTCTTTGTGTGAATTCCAAGTGACAGCCGGGAGAGGAGTCATCTGCTCTCCAAACACCATGCAGTTGTGGTGGTTGTAAATGGCGGAGCCCACAGATAATGTCATGCCAACTAGAGGTCAGTGAGAGGTGAATACAGGTCTTCAGTCTGCACACCTGGGGCTGGCTTGAGGCCTTTGGCACTGTCCCCTGTTTACATGAGTCAGCCCTCAGAGATCCTGTGGCTTCCTGTCTAATTTTTAAGTCATAGCCAGATTGGAGAAGCCAACTAAACTGAGCTCTCTGGACTACACCAGACAAAGGAGACCTTTGGTTTTGACTGTGGTCCCAGATCTCCTTGGGCCCAGCCTTCTTCTAGCAGCATCATTCTACTTAACTGTTTATAACAAGATGTCACTTAAACCAGGTCCCCTAGTTACTTGAGATAAATAGCACAGAGGGAGAAAGAGAACTGGGGGAGAGTAATATAAAAATATGTGCTTTTAGCCAAGACTTCCAGCTACTCGTTTTGTTTTTCAAAATAGCCCCATTTCTGAATTCTGAATTTCTGGGAGAAAAATGTCAAATCTAATGATTGTCATTTAGGTTTCCCAGTGGTTCATTGGTAGTAGAAAGTAAGAATTGGAAGGGCAGACAGGATTGCAGCTGGATCAATTTTGGTATTTCTTCTCCCCATATCATCACCACAGTGGTGCTGTGCATCGTTTGTGGTGTTTTGTATAGGTGTGCATCTTCTGCATCCTCATGCCCTGCTTTAAACTCTGGCAAGGGATAGATGAAAAAATTTCTCCCTTTGCTTTGGTTAAAATTATTTCAATACAGAGTAACATAATCTCCCATTGTATTGTCTTCCATTCAACGGGTAATTGAGAACCCACTTTATGTAAAACACTGTCATATGAACTTTAGAAGGTGAGTGGAGTGGTCTTTGCCTTACAAGTGAACAGGGAAGCTGTGATATATATTCAGCTATCTATAATACTTGGCTTGCTGTAACACATGCATTGGAAAAGTTGGAAGGAAAGCTCTCTGGATGTGCAGAGAAGCTGGGGGAAATTTTCTTTTTTTAAAATTTTTATTTAAAAATTTTTTTTGGCTTTTAAATTTTTTATTTTAATTCCAGTTAGTTTAAATACAGTATTATATTAGTTTCTGGTGTACAGGGATTCAACAATTCCACATATTACCTGGTGCTTATCATGACCAGTGCACTCCTTACTCCCCATCACCTATGTAACCCATCCTCCCACCCCTCCCCTGTAGTAACCATCAGAGTTTGTTCTCTATAATGAAGAGTCTGTTTTTTGATTTGTCTCTCTTTTCCCCCCAGTTCTTCCTTTGTTTTGTTTCTTATATTCCACATTTGAGTGAAATCATATGTATTTGTCTTTCTCTGACTGACTAATTTCACTTAGCATAATACTCTTAGCTCCATCCATGTCATTGCAAATGGCAAGATTTCTTTCTTTTTTATGACTAATATTCCATCATACACACACACACACACACACACACACACACACATACACACACACACAACTTCTTCTTTATCCATTTATCAATTGATGAACACTGAGGCTACTTCCATGATTTGGCTATTGTAAATAATGCTGCAATAAACATAGGAGTGCGTGTATCCCTTCATATTAGTGTTTTTGTATTTTTTATAAATACCCAGTAGTGAGATCCCTGAATCATAGGGTAGTTCTATTTCTAATTTTTTTGAGGAACCTCCATACTGTTTTCCACAGTGACTGCACCAGTTTGCGTTCCCACCATCAGTGCACAAGTGTTCTTTTTTCTCCACATCCTCACCAATACCTGTTGTTTCTTGTGTTGTTAATTTTATATCCTGACAGGTGTGAGGTGATATCTCAGTGAATTTTGATTTGCATTTCCCTGATGGTAAGTGTAGATGAACATCTTTTCATGTGTCTGTTGGCCATCTGAATGTCTTCTTTGGAGAAATGTCTGTTCATGTCTTCTGCCCATTTTTTAATTGGATTATTTATTTTGGGGGGTGTTAAGTTTTATAAGTTTTTTATAGCTTGTGGATACTAACCCTTTATTAGATATATCATTTACAAATATCTTCTCCCATTCAGTAGGTTGCCTTTTAATTTTGTTGATTGTTTCTTTCGCTGTGCAGAAGCTTTTTATTCTGATGAAGTCCCAATAGTTTATTTTTGCTTTTGTTTCCCTTACCTTAGGAGACCTATCTAGAGAAAAGTTGTATAGCTGATGTCAAGGAAGTTACTATCTGTGTTCTCTTCTAGGATTTTTATGGTGTCATGTCTCACATTTAGGTCTTTCATCCATTTTGAATTTAATTTTGTGGATGGTATAAGAAAGTGGTCCAGTTTCATTCTTTTGCATGTTACTGTCCAGTTTTCCCAGGAGAAAGTTTCATTAAATGGTCAGAAAATGTTTTCATAAGACTGTAGCTTTGATGGCCAGGACTTGAGAGAGATATATTATAGAATTCTAGAGTTAGAAATGAGGAAAGGTATTATAGGAACATGGATGACATGGGCTATAAGGCTAAGGGTGGTTCAGGGAACAGACACTGGCCAAAGTGTAGGGTATATAATAATATACCTTAATAATAGCTCATCTTTAGATTATTCTATGGTTTCCACATCTCTCCCCCACATGTTATCACATTTGATTTTTATAACAACTCCACAGGGTGGGTTTTTGTTTGTTGAGGACCAAGTTAATGAATTTCTTCCTCCTCATTGGGCAATAGGGAGCCACAAAAGAATATTTCTGAGATGGGCTTAATGAAGGGCAGAACGTCTGGGAAGGTTTTTTTTCCCAGGCTGGATTGGAGTGGGAAAGTCTGGAGTTGATGAGACAAATGCTGACACTATGGTGGTTGTGTAGGTTGGGAATGACAGAACAGAAAGGGAGAAATGAGAAGACACATTCCCAAAGTAGAATTGCAGGTCAATTGGAAGTGGCTTGAATGCTTCAAGAGGGACTAAAAAAACAGTATTTTATGAAATTCTCTGCTGTGACCATTCCTCAGTTAGAGTTAATTGTTCTTTGTATTTTCAGAAGATTATGATAACTTTAGCATTTCTTTCTGCCTCATTTTATTGTTATTAGCATATTTCATACCCATTAGGTTGTTAAGCTTTTGGCAGATAAGAATAATGCTATTCACCTTTATCTTTCCTGGGAGGAAGCATACAGCTTGGTCACTTGCACATTAGTAGTATTTAATAAACACTGGCCATAATTAACTGGTTTGGCAGTGAAAGACAAAAGGAAAGCTTAAAACAGCAGGGTTGCAGGAAAGGGGTTATTTATTTATTTAAAGAAACAAGTGAAATATGGTGGAAAGGATATCCAAGGTGGAGTCAAACTTGGTGTAAATCCTGGCACTACCCATTTGTTTTCTAAATGACCTTGGCCAAGTCACTTAATGTTTTTAAGCATTATTTTCCATCATATAACATGCCAACAATAAAATCAGCCATTTGAAGTTGCTGTGAGGACTAAATGAAACATTATGTGTTTAACAGAGTGTCTGGCATGTTAGTTCATGTCCAGGCCTACTCCAGCCCCCTGACTCAAGTATATTCCTAGACATATGGGGAGAATATTAAGAGATGGAAAACATAAGAGAAAGGAGAAATTACAGATCAAGTTTCCATAAGATGGAGCAGGCAGAGGAAGTGTTTCTAAAAAGACAAAAGGGATACTACATCCCTTTAAATAGGCAGAAAGGGGAGAAAGAATAGTGAAAATTTAAAGAAATTCTGTCAGGTGAAGAATAGGGGTTCTGGGAACACCAATCTCAGAAAAGTTGGAAGTTTGTCTTCTAGAGGTGAGAGGTGTGGGGAAGGGGATTATAAATGGGGTTGGGTACTAGAGAGTAAATAATATCTGGAAGAGCTGCTATGGGTATTGGGGCAGGGAATCAACAAAACAAGAGAAGGATTGCTTGAAAGTAATGAAGATCAGTAAAGCCTGGATAGCATGAGTTTTCTGTTGACACAATCAGTAAAGCATTAAAAAGCAGAAATCCAAAGTGTTACTGGTCAATTCCATTTATGGAGCACTTAGTCCTGTGTAAACCACTGGGGTGGTGAAAATGGGCTCTCAACTGGAGAGGACACAGCTGGAAAGATGGAAGGGTGTGTGTGTATGTGTGTGCACATGTGCGTGTGCATGTGTATTCTGTGAAAGAAGGATATACTGATATATTCTGCCAAAGAAACAGAGTAGCTTGCCCAATTGACTGTTTTATCTGGAAAAGACTTTAGAGATTATGTAGTTCAACCTAAACTTAGGTATGGGCTGAGTGTGACTTGCCAGAAATCATTTTACTGGGAGGTAGTATGGTATAATGGTTAAGAGTATAGCACTAGAATTGACTTCTGCATTTGAATCCCAGCTCTGTGACCTTGGACAAGGTTCTTAGCTTTTATAAAACTTATCTAATGCCTGAGATATAACAGTCACTCCATGAAAGTTATCTAGATGCAGGGTTCCTGATATCTGTCCACTGTTCTGTCTGCCTCATGGGGCTGCCTTGTTGACTGACAGAACTCCCTGAGGATTGACCATGGGTAACTGACTGTAATCTCTTTTGGTACAACTCTTTTTTTTTTTTTGAAAAACCATAATAGATAAACTGGGCCCATGTTGCTTATGAATTTGTATCCTTAACTGTTGACACAATAAATTTTCTCCTTAATGTTTTTACTGAATTTATACAGTACCTTCACAATAAGGATGATCTTGCTTGAAATATTTGTAATGAATAATCTTTGTATATAATTTATGAAACTGTCTCATTTCTTTCCACCTATAGCTTTTACAGCCATTCATTTTTGAAGACTAGTCTCCATTTTCTTAATCAGAATCTTGTTAATAAGGGAACCTTATTGTACATATTTTTTGGACAAAGAAACCAAGGAACAGGAGAGTCAGTGAGTTTCCTGAGACCAAATAATGATAGAAATGTGGGGCATGAAGCATGAATTATACATAACGTGATACATGAGTGTGGCTTCTCTTCTAATTATAACCTCAAACCAACATGAACTGATCTAGAGGCCTGATGCATTACATAGATACTTAAGGTACACCATAAGGCACTAACCTCCCTTTTTAAGAACCCAGAAATAATGATTTCTTTCCCTTACTTCTCTGACTTCCATTTTTGTGGTAATGGAGAAAGAATTAAAAATCAAGCCTACTTAAGACCATTTGGGCCTCAGGAAACAAGGCAATTGTTTGTGTTTCCTTCACTCCAGAGATATTCTGAGGGTTGGTACACACCAGCCTGGAAGAGAGAAGGATCCATGGACCATCTCATTTCTGACTCAGTCAGCCAGCTGGGTGTTGAGACTATTTCCATGGCTTCCAATCCGTCAGTGCTTGAAAACATTTACTACAGAAAGGATCGCTGGCTGAGGGAAGACATTTGTCTAATTCGGCAACAGCACTTTACACTGCATTTCCAGATTATGCCTCTCCTTGAAAATGATCTATTACAGGAGCAGTTTATAAAATTAAACACTTGTCATTATGCAATGTAAAATTCATGAA
Source organism: Ursus arctos (assembly GCF_023065955.2). Classification (NCBI taxonomy): domain Eukaryota; kingdom Metazoa; phylum Chordata; class Mammalia; order Carnivora; family Ursidae; genus Ursus; species Ursus arctos. The sequence continues at coordinate 11,665,784 of NW_026623053.1, read as the reverse complement.
GCAACCAAATGTCAGGGATCTACATATTTAAAAGATGGGAGTTTTAGCATTTCTTCCCTGGCAGGGATTCTGAGCAGAAAAAGGCCCAGAGAAAAACATAGCTAATCACAAAGCTGTTTTGGAACAGACCAAACAACTCCTTTTTGAAACTGTTAATCCAAAGGGACCCTATTTTCCTAATGAAAAAAGTAATTATTTCTTTAATAAATATTTACTGAATATCTACTATGTGCCAATCACTATGCAAAGCATGGGGCAACATCAGTGCATATAAGCAATGTTCCGGCTCTCAGGGAGCATACATTCTAGTGTGGGGTGGGATGTAGGGAGGTAGACAATACACAAGTAAACAAATGAACAAGAAAGCGATACTTTTGCCACACACATTTCCCTCCTTACCCATATACATTAATTTTTCTGTCAGAGAGAAAGGAGATCTATCTCTTTAAACTACAGCAACTTTTTTTGAATTGCCAGGGCCAAGTCACTCATTTGAACGGTTAATGCTAAGCAATTATGGGGTGCAGAATCCCACACTAGATTCGGAAATGATGGAATACCGTAAGGTGAAACATAAACTAGCTGTCTGTAAGGAACCTTCCTTTGAAGAAATATAAGCCACACTCTTGATAAAACTGAAGATCATACTGTTAGGACCCTCTAAGCGACCCTCTCTCCCAGTACAACTTTGCTTCTAGCTCTGCAGGAAAGGAGTAATAAACATTAAACATAGACCCAGCTTTGGTCTATGATAGATACAGGAGCGTTAGCCAACTTAAACTCTTGTTTAGGGGCCCAGTTGCCCATCCATTTTATGCTCATGAAGAACACTCCTTGCCAGAGGGACCAGTAACTTACAAGTCTACCTCTCATGACTTCTTCATAGGGAACCACACCTACTGGCTATGGGTTCCTTAGGATGTTTGTTGTACCAGCTTGAGACCCATAAATATGCTAATGTCTTCCTCTTAGAGCTCTGTTGTCAGCTCTTCTACCACATCACCAGCTCAACTCCAAGGCCAGTTGCATCATGACCCTGGGACCCAGCTGCTTTGGTACATGCCAGGAATGTTCAACATGGAATCATGGCTTTAACATAATATTTTAACTTCTGGCTTTTAGTGTTTTAAAATATGCATCATGGTGAAAGATAAAGGTGTAGTAAGAGTCAGGGATGTTGGTTTCACATGTCAATTAGTAATGACACAACAAAGAAAACAGTGATTTTATACATTGAAAGTGCCATTTTTAATGTCAAAACAGCTACATCAAAATGATTATGTTAAAGTGGGTGCATCAAATCACAGTGTCAAAAGTTATTGGGTTGCCCTCTTACTTGATCTTCATTACTCATCTAGGGCATGATGTGGGCCTATTCCAAGAAACTCTTAATCTGAAAGCAATGTGAGTGTCCAGCATCAGTAACAGACCACACTAAGCAGACATCATGCAGCATTCCTGCTGAGGCCTAACATCATGCATCTATATCAGAAAGCAGGGACCAGCCACTGTGGTGATGAACCCATCAGGCCATAGCCTGTTGTCCAGCTTTCTTTGAGCATCTATATTTCCCTTAAAGTGAGACCACTTGAGGAAGGATCTCAGGATAGAGATTAGAGACAGTTGTGATCACCTTAGATTGCTATCAGGAGGCAAGTGTATTTTGAGAGGTTAATAACACCTAGTTTTTTGGAAGAAGTGAATGAGGCCTTCAGTGGGGGAAAGACTGCTGTGTGCAAGATATTCCTGGATAGGTGATGCCAAACAGATGAGTTTGGCTGGAACTGGGGACATGTGTTCAGGGAACGTGTTCAGAAAAAGTGGGATGTAATTGGCAAAGCGCCTTGAGTATCTGAAGCTACAGAAATTTGGTGTGGTATTGAGAGGCAATAAGAATCTATTATGGGTGTTTAACAGGTGTCTTCCATAATAGCAAAGTGATTGAAAGACTACCCAAGCTTTTTTGTGAAATAAACTGGTACGGGAGTGGAATTAGAAGCCAGAGGAGCTTCCCTGAAGTTACTCTACAACCCAGCTATAAGGTAATGAAGGTTTAAGTCCATTTGCAAAGGCAACAGAAATGAAAATGAAGATGCATATGTGAAATAAATCAAGAAGAAATTTTCAAGATTGGGAAGAGATTAAATATTGGGGATAAAAGAAGGATAAATCCAAAATAAATCCAAGGTACTAAGTTGAGTTGAAGATATAGCTATTGTTACCATTGATAGCAATGGACATACTTGGGAAGCCTGTCTCTTTGGGGGCAAGAGTCAGAGCCCAGAGTTCACTTATCACAGTGTTGATGGGACAACCAAGAACTATTCTGTTGCAAATGTAAGTGGTGATATTGATATTGAGAGAGGCTGAAAAATCATGGTGGAAATGGAGGATTTGGGAACTATCTTTGAAGAAGCAGGAGCCAATCTCCTGAGCAAATTGTCATCAGTTACTGTCATCATCACCATCAGGATCATGAAACATTGTGTAAGGATACAGTGGGAGTAGGTAAATACATTTGTAAAGTCACAAACATATATGTTTGATAAAGTCTCCATAAAGGAAAACAAGAAATCAGTGAAAAATTAAAAACAATTTAGTATTTGAAAAACAGAATGAGCAAAGTAGAGAGAAGAATGCTTCAAGGAAGGGGCACAGTCAGGGTGCCCTGATGAAGTAGTGAATTCACGAAGGGGGAACAGAATTTGACCCTTTGACCTTCTGGAGAGGCTAACTTCCTTTTTAGAAAGTAGTGAGTTTACAGATGGTGTCAAGTAAGGAGTAGCTGGCAGAAACGGGAAGATTATAGCAGAACTCAGTTTAAAAAGGACAGAATCAAAGTTGGAAGGAATATAGACATCATCTACTGTGACTTCCTCTTTATTTCAGGAATCACTTTCAGGATCTGTAGCCTTAACAGACATACACTCCACCTTTTTGGAAGGGTGCTCCCTAATTTGCCAGGCACTGGGCTCCATATTTGAACAATGGATTAGTGGGTCATCAAATTCTTCAGTTCACTGAGATTAAAAAAAAAAAAAAAAAAAAAAAAAGCTTGAAGAGATACAAGCACAGAAAGTAGGCATTTTCTGGTAGCCTGAAAGTACAGCAGAATCAAGTGAAGCCCCATATTTATTTTAACCAGAAGAGAGGCTTGTATACAAAGGACAAGAAAAAGAAAAAGTAGAGAAGAAAGGGTGAAAGAATCTAGAAAGAGAGGGAAGATAAAGTCTCTTAGAGGCCAGAGGGAGGAAGCGATCAGAGACACAGATGGAAAGGTTATTTTCTTTTTATTTATCCACCCATCAACCAGTGCCTGATACAGTGCTTTTAGCATAGCATGTGTGCAATAGAGAGACGTGCTGATTGATTGAGGAGAAGAAAGATATTTTTGAAATCCAGGAATAGATAAAGGGAGGGAGTCAAAAGCAGATCTAGGATCTAACTAATGATACAAATCATGTGAGCTGAGGAGCAAAAGAAAATTCAGAAGCATTACTTTTGGCCACTGAAAAGAAAATGGCTGCTGTTTTAGTCAATTTTAAAGATAATGATTAAAAAAAAAAAAAGCTGTCTGACTCCTTTGTACCTTCTCCCAAAACTGAAGTAATAGACAAGGCATTCAGATCAAATCATCCCTCCTGGAAGATGAGGCATGCCAACAGAACCTCAGCCAGATGGGAGCTGTAGAAAGAGGCTCAGAGGGACATTTTGTTGCCCAGTCAGTTTGGATTTAAACCAGGTGCCTCCAGGGTAGAAGGCCAGAGCTTTGCCAGGCAAGAGCAGGGATGTAAGCTGCCGTTGTGTGAAAACAAGTTAAGTTGCTTGGTTCCAGGGAATATGATCCAAGTGTCATAAATGCATCTGTTTAATAATGCATATCAGTAGCTGTTCCAGAATTTGGGCGCCTTGAGCTGCCTTTGTTTCTTCATTTCCAGAAACATGAACAAGCCCGTGTCTTAACAAAAGCACTAGATGGCAGCATAGGACATCTATTCAACTGTCTCTCTCCACAGGCTGCTGGAATTTTGACAGCTACAAAACGGTACCTGTGGTTTTGTGTATAAAACTGGTATAACTGTTTGTACATTTAAAAAATGTAACAATAAATTAAACATAAGGGAAATGGGTTGCTAATAAATACAGTGTTAGACTGCATTTTTGTATACCAGGTGACAAGCTCGGGCATTCAAACCTGATTTGTACAAGGGGATAGGCAGGATGGGAAGCAAGTTGAAGGAGCTGCAAAATGTACATGCTGGGTGGTTATAGCTTCCTTGAGGGTTGTTGTTGATTTACCCATATGTCTGTATGCATTACACAGAGGTGAAAATCTAGGAAAGTGAAGGGTACGATATGTCTGAAAGTCTGGTAACGAGGGATTCTAGAAAGAAGCACTGTTCTGTGATTCCCTAACTCACTGTTTGGATGAGTGGAAGCTGAAAGTGTGAGCTCATTATATCTGTTTTCCTTAAAAGGGACACAAATCATGCCTCTCCATTCTCTTAGATCCGTGTATCATTTAGAAAATGGGCCTCTTAAACCTGCACACATCTTAGCCTATAGGACTGGGCTCAGTACACACTCTCGTCTTTTTCTCTGTCATCTAGGCTGATTCAATTTTTTTTTTTTTTTTTTTTTTTGGTTAGAACAAACTGTACTCTGAAATGGGTGTGGGTTTGATTCCAGTAAGGGCCAGTTGGTTTGCTGCAGAGAGGTAGAAAACAAAAACTACTCTAAGGCTATATTGTGTAAACCTTGCTCAACCAACTGTAATATTCTTAAGCACTCCTAGAAAAAGAATTCAGAGCACAGCTTCTGTTAAGATGGTCAGAAGCATTATCTTTTTATTCTTTCTTTCAATGAACATTTATTATCTACCAAGTGCCAGTGGGCAATGAAAGAGATCTAAAGCAAAAACTAAAAAACCCCAAACCATGATCTAGCATAATATACATATTCTTTATTACACAGACAATAATTAGAGTTACTACTGGCATAATGGTTTATAGCTCATGACACATAGATCCACACTATCTTATTTGGGTCTCACAATAGCCCTGTTGTTTGGATCTTTTTACAGATGAGGAAGCTGAACTTCAGAAATAATTAGTAATTTGCCTAAGATCATAACTAATAAGTGGTAGGAATGGCATTTGAAGCTAGACTTTTGACTCCCATTCTTGAACTCTTTCCACTACACCATAAAACCATAAAAAAACCTTCATATTTTTTGCCATTTTGAACTCCTGAAAACATTTTTATCTCAGAAATGCATGAAATTTAGGTAAAAGATTTGAATTCAAGTGCTGCGTGATTATTTACTTAGTAAATAATGTTAGAAATAAAGAGTTTACTAAATGTGGAATAAAAAAAATGTAAGGCATGAAGGAGGAACGTTCCACCTTGGTTTGTTCTTGTGCTATTGCTTGTTTACAACTAGGACAAATGTTCTTTTCAATACCAATTTTTTTATAGAGTGGGCATACATATTTCTTCTGCTGAAGGAGTGTTTTCCGTATATCATTTCTTTACTTCGTATACCTTTTTCTTTCATTTCCTTCATTGTTTCTGCTAGGTTTCTATGTTATGCTCCTACAGTACACTCAGCACCTTGCAGACTGCCTGGCATGTAGTGGTTTCTCATTTATTTGTTGAATGAATGGAATGAATAAAAATAAAGTCTCTGGGGTGCCTGGGGGGCTCATTTGGTTAAGCATCCAACTCTTGATTTCTGCTCAGGTCATGATCTCCGGGTCCACTGATTGTGCAGCCTGCTTGAGATTCTCTGTCTCCCTTTCTGTCTGCCCCTCCCCCCCCTCTAAAAAATAAGTCTCCATTTATTGTCCTCACTTGGTGCAGCCCAAGCTAGTCTTTGGCCTCTTTCCTGAGGATCTCTCCATTTTAAAAGCAGAACTTACCTTGAGTCTTATCTACTAGTTATAGCTGTCCCTACATCTCTAACAGCATATAGTCTATTGCCACACAGTCCAGCACTTGTTTTTAGGTTTTCTTGCATTGTTCTATAGTTGTTTCATGTGAGAGGGTCATGTTTCCCCAACCAGAGTATAAGGCCTAGGAGGACAGTGCTTCTCATCACATAATATCAGTTTACTTGCTTCTCATAACATTTTGCCTATTTAAATCTGTAAATTCTTTGTGGTCATGCCTTTCTGTGGTGGCACATTCCAGTCCAATCCCATTTATAGGCACTTGAGCATGAGCAGGGAGGTGGAGATGATATCTTTTGGGGGTTGCTGCACCAGGTGAAATCATCCTGTTTCAATGTGGGCATTCAAACCAACAAAGAGGCCGTATTGCTTTATACCTGTAGCCTGCTGATTGCCCATTTTAGTGATCTCGGTCCATCATCTCTCTTGTAACTAGTCACAAAGGGCCAGTTGTAAACAACCACTGCCCAAATTGTATCACATTACCCATGAGATGAACAAATGCCAGGAATCACCTCAGTCAGAGTCTGGAGGGCTTGAAACCACAGCCTGTGATGTAAATCAGAAGCAAAGACCATAAGAAAGTGGGTTGATTTCCTCTTACTTAGCATTCAGTGGACTGAATCATTTAAATACTCAGTGATTTTTTTTTTTAAATAAGCTTTTGACATAGAGATTAATGATGTTTTCCCCCTCTTATGCTTTCTGTGTGCATAGGCTCACAGTTGGCTTATCCATAGGCAATAAGTTGCTATCTGTATGTTAGGACCTGAAGTACACATTACCAATTCCCCACGTCTTACCCTGCTGGCCTACTATGGTATAACATTTAACATCGTTTATGTTGGATACGGCATCCAAATTTCTATGGAAATTACCTGGCAGAGATGTTAGAAATTACTAACAAGGAGTAATTCATTAGGTCATTTAATTTTCACTCAGCATCAGCACCGCCCTTCCCTGCCACACTCAGTTCCATCTCCTACCACATAGAATAAGTAGGAGGGCAGAAAGGGAAACTTATCACTCAGGGGTATAAAATTCTAAAACAATCTTTATTCAGTTTATAGTTAAAGTTAGAGTCAAGACTGTGGAGCCAATTAAGTAGTGAATATTTAAGGCACCAGATCCCTCCGAGTGACTCTGGGTAAACTACCTCAGCTGCCAGATAATCAGCTTTTGCCTTTGATGATGTGCCGGGAGCTGAACTGCTCTAGAGAGAAGAGTGAGAATCCAAGGATAGTGTGTGTTTGTATGTGTACGGTGTGGTGCGGTGAAGGTGGCGGTGGTGGTGTGTGCACGGAGCGTGGAGAGTGCTGGTGCATGCATGTGTGTGCACTTCTGTGTGTGTCTGTGCACGTATGTGTGTGTGGATGGTGAATCTTACATTCCATTGCTTAGTGGAGTTAATGGGAATATTATTGTATGGTTTTAGGCAAATCGTTCACTTATGTTTTTGGCATTTGTAAGTATCTACAACTGGGCCAAATGAAAGCTGGGCTAGACTGTACCTTCAGTTAATTTACTCTGCTGTTTAGTTCTACTAAGCAGCTCAAATGTTGATAGACCAATATGTGGTCCAGATAAGACAGCATGGGGTTCTAGAAGAGGCTTAGGCTTTGGAGACTGGAATTCTGACCTAGATAAATCCTAGCCATATAACTACCTTGGATGGTTGTTATGAGGGGAAAAACTAGGCGTCTCAAGAAAAGCGCTCATCACGTGGCTTGTCATTTAGCAGGTGTCCAAAAAATGGACCTTCTCTTTCTTCCTGGCATATTGAGCGGAAATGATAACTTAGCCCTTCCCGTTTGTCCTTCTTACTTTAGAAGCTAATATAACCCCCCTTTTTTAAATAGTGAATTCACTATTCACTTTATTTTCCAAATAATGGTAGGACGTAGTAACAAAATGGCCCCAAATAGCACACATTTCTTTCTTTTTTTTTTTTTATTAATAATGATTTTTTATTATATTATGTTAGTCACCATACAGTACATCCCCGGTTTTCGATGTAAGGCTCGATGATTCATTAGTTGTGTATAACACCCAGTGCACCATGCAATATGCCAAATAGCACACATTTCTGATATGAGGAAATACTTCTTTATGTCCACTATGGGCTCTAGCCTTTTGGTGCCATTGAGTAATCAGGTGACTTGAGCCTGACTTGCAAGAACTTTAAGTCATTATTTTCTTCACACTAACATAAAATTTATCCTTCAAAAGCCTAATCAAATTTTCTGTGCTGGTCTACAACCATTTCTTACTTTTGTGAATTCTGACTGCCATTAGAGTTACATGTTCTGAAATAATTTCTTCCATATTAATAATATCTCTCCAATCAGATACTTAGCTCTAAGTGTGCAGGGTCTGTGCAATATATTTTCTGTAGTATATTCTACAATGAAAATGCTTATCGACTGGTGAATGACATTGGTGCCTTTATTTTCTAGGTAGTAGTTATCTAAAATGTAGATTACTGCATTTGGATCTCTGTTTCTTCTTCCTTCACTACTTCACCTATTTTACAGCTCTATGTCCCCCACCTTCCCCCCCCCCACCCCAACAATGGACAGGACAGAGAAAAGATAATCTGGTATCTTGGTTCACTCTTAGATGAATGGATTTGAGAAGCCATTGCCTAGAATGAGATTTTTTAGTTCTCTGTGGTTTTTAAATTATCCATGCATTCTTTTTAACTATTGGCAAGGGCTCCTAGAGAGAAGCTCATGAAAACTTTACACAAGAACCACTATTATTGCAGAGACGTAAGGGTTAAGTATAACATATGGAATTATATGTAAGTGCTGCAGCTGTTCAGCTGGGTATAATAATACACACCTGATACTACTTACATTCTGATGTCCTAGTAGCAGCTGCTAACAACTTTTAAATAAAGCAAGCACAGGATATTTGCATAACTAATTCCAAGTTTAGGAATTTGCTTGGTTATTGTTAATAATGAAAAGAAGGAAAAAAGTCAAAACTAAATAATTGGTGGGATCCATTAAATGCTCTTGATTTCATTCATTCATTCATTCATTCATTCATTCATTCATTCATTCATTTATCCATCCATTCATTTATTCATCTGTCTGTCCTACCTTCCTTCCTATGCTACTAAAGGTGTTAGTGGGGGGAGTGAAATAAGAGGAGGCATTAGGAGAGATGTTATGTCACAAGTGGGCCAGTTCTTTTCTGCTGGTGTTTGTCATGATGACAACTGAGAAAATATTTCTAACACCCCCCATGTCTCCATTTCAGCAGCTACCAACGTCACACTGTCCTAACACTGGAGTACCACAGGCCAATCCTCACACTATAGAAAGTGCTATAACATAGCTTCTATTTACTAACAGCAGACAGCCTGAGTACTGTGGGCACATTTTCCATATGGCATATATGTGGCATATATGTGGGTTTTGTCAAAACATTGGCGACCTTATATACATTCACAAAAGTCAAATAAAGTCAATTTCTGGGGGCCTGAAACAGTTTAACACCTATAACAGCTCTTTCTCTTCTAGTTTTTATAATCCTACTTCTGTCACTCTCTCAGAGTCCATTAAGATTGGGCTCTAGGGCTAAAATGCAGTTGCTATTTGGTGCATTCAAAGCAGGTCACATATCTGCCATGGGATGAATGGTAAAATGGCTTCGATTTCTCAGTGGTGGTAGTAATACTTCTAAGAAACATAACTTCATTTACTTTTAGTAGTGAAGCCAGTTGCTACATGTCTTTGCCAACTTCTGCCAGAATTCGGTGCAGGGCCTGGAGGGGTAGTGTGGGTTTAAAAGGATTCCTACTGGCTTTCTGCTTCTCTGATGATTTTCAAATGGCCAGTGTAGCCTCCCTATTATTATGAGATCTGAGGCAAGGAACTGAAGGGGCTGGCTTAAATTTCTGTGTCCCAGAGCCCCAGTTGCTTTTGAAGAAAGGAACAGAATTGAGGTGATTATCATCATGTACAATAGAAAAGTACGGAAATGGAAATGACTTGTCTAGGGCTTGGTTAAATTTACTTTTTTTGGAGATAAGATGGAAAAGATCGAGGTTTTAATGTCTGTCTCATCCTCATCTTTCCCATTCCTTACCCCCACCTCTATCTTTCCAGAATGCTGATGTTTCCAAGGTTTTTAATGTGTACAGAAGCAGCCAGATCTGTTTGAGAGCCTCAAAAGTATGATCTCAGAGAGTCATTTATCAGAACCACAGAGATCTCCAGTAAGGGGCAAACAATAGGCAAATTCCTAGGGTGCCTGGGTGGCTCAGCTGGTTAAGCAGCTGCCTTCAGCTCAGGGGTCCCAGGGTCCTGGGATCAAGCCTTGCATCGGGCACCCTGCTCAGTGGGGAATCTGCTTCTCCCTCTTGCTCTGACCCTCCCCCCCTGCTCTCACTTGCTATCCCTGTCTCTCTCAGTCTCTCTCAAATGAATTAAAAAAAAAAAAAAGGCAAATTCCTTTGCTTGTAGGCTATATTGAGCAAAATGTAGAAAGGATCCCTTCCCATTGCTTATCAAATGCTTTATGGATTATAGATACCTCATCCCACCAAATAAAGCAGGTAGAAGTCAATATGCATTTTATAATTTTTGCAGTTTATATACAATGTATAATGGGAGAATGATTGCCTACCATCTGTAGGCAATGTAGCCTGACAAACCCACAGTGACTGTCACTGGAGCCCTCCAAACAAGGGAGGACTTTATCTGGCTACTCCATAATCCTGGCTAGGGCAGCACATTATACTTGTAAATTTATTAAAGTCTACAGTGCTGAGTTAGGTATTTTTTTCTAGGATTTAGAAATAGACTACTTAATGACGAATCATGGTCACTTCTTGATTAGATTGTTCAAGTTGATTACCTTGGTCAAGGGAAACCTAAGGTTTTTAAGACCGTTGTAAATTAGTTTGCCATAGTGTAGAGAAAAATGCTATTCATACAAACTGTGCCACAAAAATCTCAACAGATCCTCCTATTTAGCCAAGTGTCTTGCAAATACATACACAGGAGGAACTAGGGGAATAATACAAATCCATGTAAAAATGCAGTACATGTATGAGCCGGCATAGGTGAAGCTAAACTTCCCCACTCTGTGACGTAGCACAATGAGGATGGACTTGCTCATGTCATAGTTTAATGCAAGTTGGTGGAGTGGGTGGGGGGTCTTCCACATCTTCTAGGGTGTGGAAGTACTTTATTGGATTAGCTGAAATAATCTAACAAAGAAGAAAAGATGGAGAAGGCACAGTCATTCTAAACTGCCTTGACATGGAGATGACACGTACGGCCGCTTCTCAGGTTTCATTGTGAGAACAAGTCACATGACCTAATCTAATTGCGGTAGGTCTGGGAAATGTGACTGACCATTCACCAAAGAAAAGAACACAGATAATGCTGAGCACTAGCTGTCTATCACAGTGCAACTCTCTGCTTTGGCAATAGCAGGATCTTTATAAACATCAGACAAGGCTTTTTTTTTTTTTTTTTAAATGGGACCTAGTTAGGGCACATTGCCAGTATTTCATGTAATAGTTTGTAAAAGAATTGCAGACACAATCGGGTGACTGTTAAATTTTCCTTTTGTATTACCTTCTCACAATACACATCCCACCACTGAATGTTGCAGCTGGGGATCAATATTTCAGGGTGACAGTAGTGGATTCACTACCAGTCAGATCTTGTCAAATGAGCACACACCCCAGGCCCTTGATCTGAGCCTGGGCAGCTGGTTAAGAGGGTTGTAAATCTCAAGACAGTGCCATTCCCCACTGCAGTGGTACCTCATGTTTCATTTCCAGCTCCTTGGTGAGAGTGTCTCCTCCCATTGGCATGACATTTAGACTGTTTTAGTGGCTCTTAAGATGGGTGTGAGGAGAACGGAAAAACTCCTTTGAATTGTAATCAGTCTGTCTCCAGACATAATGCTAGCAAAGATGCTTAAACAGCACTCTGTAAAGATGTTAAGAAAATATTTGTAGTGCTTCACACACACCTATAGACAAAAAACAGTTCTTGTTGCTGTAGAAGCAGCAACACTGTACAGCCTTAATTAAAGCATCATCTGACCTGTTTTTTTTGTTGTTGTTGTTTTGTTTTTTGGGTTTTTTTTTTTTTAATGCTACAGTTGCAGAATCCTGCGGAAGAAAAGGATTAATTACAGATGAGCTGTGTGTCATGATAATTAACTATTGCGGCTTCCCTTATTTGCCACATTCTGGTACTTTTTCCGCTTTAGTAGATTCAAGGAATGAGAATTTTTATCACATCCCCTGCCTGCAGTCCCTGATGGATTTGTCACACATAAATTTACACAGCATACACAAAATATTGAGCCATCAGCATTTTTTTTTTTTTATCCCTATGCACATTGGAACAGACAGCAAAGTCAAGCTTGTAGTAAGGCAAAACGGTCCAGGTATAGAGATATTAAAGGGATCATGAGATGTGGGAAAAACAGATTGAGAAGGGATCCTGTAGTGAAGTTGACATAAGCTGGATTTGGAAATACCGAGCACATGTTGAAGGGGGGTGTGTGTGAATAATCTAATCCAAAGAATCTGGAGGAGATGACAGGATTATCTGGCTCTGATAAGATTTAAGACTTGGGATTTTCCACTTAATACAATAAAAGCTCGTTTATTGCCAAGGTCACAACAGGTTGTAGTTTTCCACAAGATGTAGAACTCCTAAAAGCACCCATGGAAATGGGTGTCACATAATTTTCTCCACCTGAAAGGATTCTATTAGCATTACCATTTGATTTTCTAACCAAAGTGGCTAAAAGTGCACCCATCGCTGCTTTGCAGTCCCCCCCCTTTTTTTTAAAGATGGTATTTATTTATTTTAGAGAGAGAGAGCACGAACAGGGTGAGGGGCAGAGGGAGAAGCGGGCTCTTTGCTGAGCAGGGAGCCGGATGCGGGACTTGATCCCAGAACTCCAGGATCTTTTTTTTTTTTTTTTTTAAAGATTTTATTTATTTATTTGACAGAGATAGAGACAGCCAGCGGGAGAGGAAACACAAGCAGGGGGAGTGGGAGAGGAAGAAGCAGGCTCATAGCAGAGGAGCCTGATGTGGGGCTCGATCCCGGAACACCGGGATCACGCCCTGAGCCGAAGGCAGACGCTTAACCGCTGTGCCTCCCAGGTGCCCCAGAACTCCAGGATCTTGACCTGAGCTGAAGGCAGATGCTTAACCGACTGAGCCACCCAGGTGCCCCTGCAGTTCCTTTCTATATTGGTTTGTGCGCAGCTCAGTAGAGAATTTTGAGTAGTTAACTAAGATATTCAGCGATGGTTTTCTTTGATTTGGAGCTTCTAAGAATACTTAGTTTGGTGCAATAGCTCAATTTCCCTGTGATCACCCCACTTGTAGAATTTCTGAAACTAGCCTTCTTACCCTCATTCCTCCAGCCCTTTCAATAATTGTGTAAATCGTGTAATTTCTCTGTATTGATTTGTATCCCAATACCTAGGGTGGCTTCAGTTTTCCTAATTAAATCCTGATTAAAGGTATATTTTCCAAGATATATCTAGATATATAGATACATTTTATACCAGATATATTTTCAAATTCTGCACCTGATGAATTTTTGAAAAATTATGTATAACTGAAATTTTTAAAATTTAAATGTAGATAGTTAAAATTTCAATTTGTTTGAAGTGAATTATTTTGTAACATAAATTTTAAAACATAAATTATTTCACCTCTCCTCTCAAAATAACTTGCACATAGGCTGTAATATTATCCACTGTAAATGCCATCAATCTAAGTGTAGGAGGGAATCCTATCTCAGATTCATCACATATAACTTTTAGAAACAAAGGCAGTTGTAAATAAATAATGAATAAAGTACATTTTGATTTTCTAGAAAATATGCTTCCCATATTTTCTAATGGATGATTTAATTCTACCAAGTTATAAACCTAACTGAAAAGAGAGGTGGGAAATGTGGATTCTGTCAGTATCTAGTTATATCACCATCAGCTAGTCATCTAGAATTTTGTCTCCCATACATAAAATCCTGAAGGTCCATTCAGTGCCTTATCAAAGTTCAAAATGTTTCAATGTATTTGATTACATAAGTATATATTTTGAAATAAGACACCAGACACGAACAATTGTAATTTGTGTTAAAGAGTTAAAATCCATAGAAGATAAGGACTGTCTGGCTGATCTCAAAAGTCAGGATTCTGGCTGATTGTGTCTGATAAATAGCAGATGTTCTGCTCTGCTGGACAAACTGAAAGTCATACACACATGCATTCTTTTTTTTTTTTTTTTTTAAAGATTTTATTTATTTATTTGACAGAGATAGAGACAGCCAGCAAGAGAGGGAACACAAGCAGGGGGAGTGGGAGAGGAAGAAGCAGGCTCATAGCGGAGGAGCCTGATGTGGGGCTGGGTCCCATAACACCGGGATCACGCCCTGAGCTGAAGGCAGACGCTTAACCACTGTGCCACCCAGGTGCCCCCCCTTTTTTTTAAGAGAGAGAGAGAGCAGGAGGAGGAGCAGAGAGAGAGAATCTTAAGCAGATTCCACGCCCAGCCTGATTTGGGGCTTGATCCCGTGACCTTGAGATCATGACCTAGCAAAATCAAGAGTCGAACCCTTAGCTGACTGAGCCACCCAGGTGCCCCCACACACAGACATATTCTTGCATATATGCCTTCTATAGTTAAGAACAACTGATGGTGGTGATGATTTAGAAATAACAATAGTTAACATTTATTTATTCTTTGCAAAATTTAATTGTAGGCAGACTTCTTCAGTTAAATTTAGTTTAGTTAAACATATGGTACTTATACATATATTGATATAGACATAATGGAAGAGCATGGAATTCTTCTCCAAAGTGAAACAGGTAAACATGAGTACATGATGTTAACATTCCTTCTCAGATATGTTTAAATAAAAATACAAGCTACCTAAATAATTTTGGGAGAGAAATTAAGAATGAAGATGTGAACTCTAAAAACATTACTATGACCCTATTATCAGGGCAAAAGTTCTATTCATATAGCATTTTAATTTTTTTTTTAAAGATTTTATTTATTTATTTGACAGAGATAGAGACAGCCAGCAAGAGAGGGAACACAAGCAGGGGGAGCAGGAGAGGAAGAAGCAGGCTCATAGCAGAGGAGCCTGATGTGGGGCTCGATCCCATAATGCCGGGATCACGCACTGAGCCGAAGGCAGACGCTTAACCGCTGTGCCACCCGGGCGCCCCAGCATTTTAATTTTTTAATTTTAATTTTTTTATTTTTTAAAACATTTAAAATTTATTATCTAATCTCAAAATTCCCATTTTATAGATGAACAAACTGGACTGAGAGAGGTCAAATAAATAACTTACTTGCTCAAAGTCATACAGGTAGATTTAAACCCACATCTATATAACTCAAAACCTTTAGTAATCATCTCACTTCACCCTCTTTCTTGACCTTGAGAGCTGCAGCAGATCTCGCTCTCCTATAATCTACTATAACATCTACCTTTTTGTACTCATTTGGTACAATTATTAATTTGGTAAATTATTCTCTTGTGGTACCACTAACTCCTCTTTCATATGTAATCCTATTTTAACATGATACAGTTTGGTGTAGCTACAGGACTTGCCTGGACATCTGTCTTGCATTTCTTTCTTTTTTTTTTTTTAAACTGGGCTTTTCTTACATATGTGTAAGTTTTTCTTTAGTTTATTATAATAGTTATTTTAATCTTGATTGCAATTCATT
The DNA here is from genome assembly GCF_023065955.2 of Ursus arctos. Lineage (NCBI taxonomy): Eukaryota > Metazoa > Chordata > Mammalia > Carnivora > Ursidae > Ursus > Ursus arctos. Next base: position 11,650,088 of record NW_026623053.1, on the reverse strand, counting down.
TGTTTAGATAAATGTCATTTTATTATCCTTGTTTTAATAAGGATTTAATTTAAATTTAAATTTTAAATATAATTTAAATTTAAAAGAAATTATCCTCATTTTACAGTTGAGGAAACTGGGGCTTTTATAGGCTAAATTATTCATCTGGACTATCCCAGTTAGATAAAAGATAGGGCAGGTTTACTAACATCTCGTTCAGTGTTCTTCCCACCACACTGTGCCCCTATTTCCTCATATATGGAAGAGAATTAAGCTTTGTTGCTTCTAATTTTACCCTCTTGCTTCACTGGCCACAGAGTGAGGTTTGACCAGGCTGGGGAACTGGACAGGTCAATAGGCTAATGTATGATCAAATGGGGTAAGGAATATAGATGACAATAAATCTGTAAGCTAGGACAAATGAAGAGACAAAAAGAAAAAATGGTGTGAGGGCCACAAAAAAGGTACACTTCTCCAGTCACTGGCTTCAGAAAGCATAATTGGTACCTCAGCTGCTGCATTCTAAAATCCATCAGTACATTCACCCTGAGGGCACCTGTTGGGCAGGTTGCTTCCAGACAATAAAAAAGTACTTGCAGGATTACTAAGATAAGTCTGTTCCTGATAGGCCTATTTCTAGACCATGGGGGACTCCTTTGACTGACTGGCAGCTTTAGCTAGAAGGTTTCCCATTGGCTCATTTCAGGTGGTGGCCATGGAGGTGGAGAAAAGTAGCTGAATTTTGTATATATTTTGAAGGTAGGACCAATAGAATTCACTGACCTTTTGGATGTGAGATTATGAGAAAAACATGGCTGTCAGGGATGACTCCAAAGGTTTTGACCTGAGCAGCTTGAAAGTTGACCTCATCAACTAAGATGGGGAAGGCTTCAGAAGGAGCACATTTCAAGGGGTGGAGGAGAGAAGGAGATCAGATGCTCAGTAGTTTTGTAACACTGAGTTTGGGGATGATTATTAGATATCCAAGCATATATGTTAGGTAGACAATTTGATATATGAGTCCAAAGCTCAGGAAAGAAGTCTAGTCAATATGTTTGGAAATCATTAGCACATAAACAGGACTAAAAGAAATCATTGAGGAAGTGAGGAGAGGGGAGACAACTGGTCTAAGGACTGAACCGGCGAGAGTAAGGGGGTCAGAGAGAAGAGGAAGACCTGGCAAAGAAGCCTAAGAAGGAATAACCAGTAAGACAGGAGGAAAAGTGAGGGAGTACCCTAGCTGTCTCTGAGACATACACAAGGAATTGGGAAGATTAGAGTTGCAGGCCTGAGTATGAGTTTTAAGAATAGGATGGGCTAGTGTTCTTCTACACAAGGGCTTTTGGATTAACTGTGATGTTGAGAACAAGACCAACATGATGAGGCTTTGAACTATTAGTTATGGACTATGGATCAGTAGAGATACTTCAGTTTCAAAAACTAGAAAATGCAGCTCAAACCTGCTTCAACTACACAGGAAATGTTTTGGGTTACATATCAAAAATGTTCCATGGTAAGGTGAAGTTCAGGTGATGCTTCATCCAGTTGCTGAGTGGTGTTTCTTGGGACATGAGTTGTTTCTGTCTCTGCATTTAATTTTCCACAGTGCTGGCTTCATTCTAAAGCTGTCTTCTTTCATAGTTTCTAAGCCCCTGTCAACAGCATCCAGGTTAGTGTTTAATGCTGCATCATTTATTTTTGGTGGAACAGGGAGAATTCTTTTCTGTTAGTTCCTCCCAAGAGAGAGAGAAAGAGAGCGAAACAGAAGAAGCTCCTCTGAGAAGGCTCCAAAAATATCTCATCCCATTTGCTCAAATTAAGTTCATATTTATTCTTGTGGCCAAGAAGACAGGATGCACAGATTGCTTTGACTCATTCAGTACCTTCCCCACAACAACGCCAGAGCTGGAGATGGGTCACTTCTGCCAAAACCTGACTATGAAATTAGAGGGAAGGAGGGAATGGAAGCTGAGGAGATCTACTACAATCTGTAAGATGGCTAGAGTTTTTGCTGTTAAGTATACTAACGTGATTGAGGATGTAGAGTTTGGAGGAGTCTAATTGGATAAAGTAAATAAGTTAAATATTCCCCCCCAAAATAGCTGTTTCTTCTTCAGTGGAAAAAAAAATTATCCTGTTTGGCAGGGGTAGTTCTCAAACCTGGACTATGCCTCAGAATTACTAGTTTCCCAAGCCCTATCCCAAGACTTTCTGAATCAAAAGGTTCAGAAATGGGACTTAGGATCTATGTTTAGCATGTATTGCAGATGATTCTCACGTAGCCATATGGGAGACATTGGGAACCAATATCTAAGACTCAGGCAAAGCCTACCTTTAATAATAATCAGTTCAAAGCTCTGGATTGTGATATCAATACTAAGGGATAAGATGGCCTGTGGCTTGGAAGTTCAAGCTCCATCAATGTGAATGAAGAGGAGGAATATTAACGCTCCCTAGTGGCCTCTAACTTCCCTGGCAGATAATAAATACATACAGATTCTCTCAGGAACATATCCTCCCTGCCCTGTCACATTCTTTTCAGGCTTTGAATGACATGGTTTGATCCATGCACCTTTCTGAGTAAGCTGCACTTCAGAGCCAAACAATTCATTAAGCATGAATGGCAGTAGCCCTACTTCCAAACCTAGCTCTCCAATTAAATAAAACTCAAAATTCCTCACAGCTGTTGCCTCTAGAATTCTTACTATGTACCACATCCTGTTCTAAGGTTTTATATGTATTAACTCATTTAATCTTCAACACAACCCTCAGAGGTAGGTGCTTTTGTCTCTATTGTATAAATGAAGAAACTGAGGCATAAAGAGCCCAAGTAAATTTGCTACACTGACTCACCTAGTAAGTGGCAAAGTTAGTGGCAAAGTGGCTAGGACTGCCATTATGAATTAATGTTAGGGAGCAGGGAGTCTGAGTTCAGTAATGCCTTTAGTAATATCAAACATGGAGGCCACCTGCTCATGAAATAACACAGTGTCATGATTAATTCTGGACAACAGGGAGCTATTTTAAGATCATTTGAATCATTAGCACATTAGATAGTGGCCCAATTATAACACAGGTGGGAGGGCATAAGATGGCATACCTAGCAATGCTTTTCCTATCCTGACATTCTGTGAATTGAAATTTGACATTGTGAAGTGCCTTCTAATGATGTTTTACTGTCTTTCAGAGGAGTCGTTTTACATGTTTTGCAGGGAGGAAGTGGAGGAAATTTGAAAATTGGGATTTGATTCTTACCAAAAGAAATGGGGAAGTGGATTGCTAATCAGGGCAGTGTATTCCCGCCACAGTGTAGGGCGAGTTTGAGAAGTCAGCATGTAAGGCAAGCAAAGCTTTGCTAATGCAAATTGATTCCTGGAGGGCTTCCAGGTCACCAAAGGCTGGGTGATTATCTCTGCTGTTGGAATAGCTTTAGATAATGAGTGGTAACCGTGAGGCATAGAGTGAAAGTTACTTGCCTTTTGGACACTTCTGCAGCATGTGTTTATGGCATATTTAAATAATGGGCAAAAGTAAAATAGAACTCATTTAATTCAGAGTTGCTTGTTGAAAAATGCCATTCCTAATAGCTGCAACTTTCTTTTTCCGGTGATTTTACTGACTGAGTAACACTGTACTTTATTTCACGCATTAAGATGGGTGACACTTTGGGTTTCTAATCTAAGGATTGATTGATTGATTGATTGATCCATCCATTGATTGCTTGATTCATCTATTCATTCACCTAACACATTCACTGAGGAAGGGAAAAAAAGCACATGAGTGAAAAAAAAATGGTTTGGATAGTTTAACTTTTCCAGAAGTGTCTAGCAGGTCATGACTGAGAAACCATCTCTATCAACATGGTCCTAAACAACTGGGCAAAAAGCCTTTTTTATATAGCCTTAGAGGAATAACGATTGATCATTTATGCCCACAAAACAAGACTGACTTTGCTTTGACTGACCGGATGTCATACTTCCCTTCTATCTGAAGTATAACCTTTGTTTTCATGTTTTAATCCAATCATAAACATCTATGGCCTTTTCCATTTAGTTTTCTCAGTTTCCCTTGCCTGTCCTAGAACACCTTCTGCAGAGACATCTTGCTTATGTCTTATTGATTACACTGGGGCAACTAAGTCATCATCAGTGCCTATTACATACTAGTGGCAGACAAAATGCTCCCCAAACATTGTATAATCCAATTCTCACTATAGCCCTGAGTTAGGTATTCTTATTGGCATGTAAACCAAGAAGCACCCAGGGCTTGGAGGATTAAATGACTTGTTTAAAGTCACCTTGCTGCTAAGTGGAAAAATGGAAGTTTGAAATCTAGGCCTCTGTGGCCCCAAAGCCTTTGTCCTTCATGCTATGCTGGAGTTTTACCACATAGACTAGTAATTCATTTCACTTTGTCTTCTTTTAAGGTAATAGCCATTTTATTTCTTCTGGCCAACTTTATGCAAATATTTTTCAGGGTAGTAACTCACTGGTAAGTCTTTTGGAATTTTGTTTTTAAAGGTTTTATTTGTTCGAGAGAGAGAGAGAGAGAGCACGCATGGGGAGGGGTAGAGGGAGAGGGCGAGAAGCAGATTCCCCACTGAGCAGGGAGCCAGGCACAGCTAAATCCCAGGACCCTGAAATCATGACCTGAGCCTAAGACAGAGTCTTGACCAACTGAACCACCTGGGCGCACCTGGAATTTTTTCTTTATAGATGTAGAACTCATCCATGCACCCTTACTTGTATTCTAGGGGAGACACGTAGTCTTTTCTCTTTATTTCTTCATCTCCCTTGGCATTTTCACTGCTGATCTTTTCTGCCTAACTCTCATTCTCCTCACTTACTTATCATCTCTGCTCCTTCATTCTGTAGGATCACAAAGAAATGTGCTAAGAAAGAAAGAAGAAATGCATTTTAAAAAGTATTTTTGGATCAGAATAGGTAGAGAGTCAGTGGGAAAATATACCCATATTTATTATAAGTCAGACTACCTATAGGGAATGCAGCTATGTGTATTGTCTTTCTGTTAGAGTGCATGTTCCCTAAGCTCATGGACATATCATAGAATCAGACATGGTTTTGTTATATTATCTAGATTTAAATACTGCATGGAATTCAAGAGCCAGGTGGAGACTTAAATAAATCACCGAGTGTAAGAAATAGTTTCCATCCATCTGGTCTTTGCACTTGATGTTGAAGATATGCTCTTCAGAATATTGTATAACTCACAGGCCCAAATAATATTCTAAAAATAGGAAACTTGGTTGTACATACCATCTAAATGCACAGGCTAAAATGGATGTAAGTAAAACCACTCAACAGCTGGTACAAGTGTGCTGCTGTAAAAGAGGACTGTTAAAAGATGTCATTAGAATGCAGGGCTCGTCCCAACATACATCACCACATCTCTTGTCATCAGATTTCCTTCTCTTCTTTCCTCATGCTAGATGAGTGTAAATAATCCAATTCTTATTCTTTATATAAATAAACTCTAAAAGATAATTTGGTTCTGAGACCAGAGAAGAACCTGTTCAACTCTAATTCGCCTTTTTGTTGAGAAATAATGACATTTTTAAGGCCATGACATTTCAATAATGTCCTAAGAATCCTTATTGCTTAATTGGAACATACCAAATAGATGAGAAAGCTCTGGAAGACATGTTTTCAGTCTCCCTCTCTCTCTTTCTATTTTTTTAGCTGATACACAGTGAATTGGCACACTCCATCATCTAAGTTTAAAATCTGGACATTAGCTTTTCCCCCTTTTAAATGCCCCATTCAACCTTTCCTGTTTGGCCCACTCCTGTGGCCTTGTTCTCTCATTATCAAAGTTTCAGAGTAACGAACCATGCTTGTCTCTTGGTGTGCCCTGCCTCAACTCATCTTTCATAAGACTTCTTGGTGATCTCAATCATCAGCAAATATAATCTGTCACTCTTCTGCTTTAAAAAACACAGTAGCAACCCAACATCTGTCATATAAAATTTAAATCTTTAATATAACAAAGTACTTCATAATTTCTCCCTTTCCCCTACAAATTTAAGTCTTAGCTCCTGAAAACCCACCACCTTCTCATCACCTCATGCACCCTTTATTTTAGCTAAACCAGACCACTTGCTATTTCCTGAATATGGTGCATTTTCTCACTGCTCCTGTTTTTTTGGTGCTTGGTATTCCTTGTATAATGAATGGCAGTTTCTCCACTGTCAGATTAGCGAGATGCTCATCATTTATATGCAGTCTCTGGCATCCACTCTTCTCTGAAACCTGCTCTAGGGGAACAGGGGACAGCCTTCATAGCTTCCACTGTTGCATTTACCTCTTCTGATGTGATTGGAAGAGTGTTCATTCACGTGACTGTAAACTCTTTGAAGATGGGGTTTGGATCCTTTCACCTTTGAATCCACAAAACCTGGCACAGTGCCTATAACATAAAAGGTACTCAGTAAGTATTTTTTTGAATGAAAATGATAATTTTGAACTCCTCTAGAAATTAAACTAAACCTAAATCAGCATGTTTATGATTTTTGTGTTAATGAGTACGAAATTTGAAATAATTCATATGTCTCCAAACACAATTATGAAAATACTTGACATGTATATGCTGGCAGGTATATTTCAACTCAGAATGCATCTAATGGCTGTTTGACTCACTTTCTGTGATACTAAGATTGATCCAGAGGATTCAGATAGTGATAAACTGAACCTTCCATCTTAAGTTCCTATCTACTTTTTTTCCTAATGGTTTCATGTGTTGGTGATTATTGCCTGATTTAGTTATTTTGTTAGTAATTAAAGAATGGCGACTAAAATTTTTTTCATTCATTTCACATTTATTTGCTGGAATTCTGTTAAAAACAAACAAAAACCTTTTGTTCATCAAATATGGCTATTTGGTTATCCTAAAATACAGTTCATACCAGAAAAGTAAAATAATACGTACTTATTTATTGGCAAATTGTAAAGCAAAGTATAGGTGCCCTAGTTACTTTCAGTGTAATATTTGCTTTCCTGTTGTTTAGTATCACACAGTGTCATTACTGCATAAATTCTTGTGCCATCTTCTATTCTGGCCATAAAAATTCTCTGCCTTTGATTCATATTACTTTTTCAATATCAAGAAATTGTGTAATAATCTTCAACATAAGTCGTACTTAATTTCTTACTAACCAGCCAACCAAGTGTAGCAAAGTAAAAACTAATTATCTTAACAGGTGGCACTAAAATTTCTCTGAGGGAGGGATCAATCTTTGCTTAGGAAAATACCTTGATAAATTTCTGAGGATGGACAAGAGAGAGATGAAAGAGAGGAGAGAGAAAGAAGAAAAGCAATATGACAAGAACCTAAAACGCAAGAAGATAACATTTGCTGAGTGTCTTTGACAATGAATAGGGTTATCTAATGTTTAATGTTACATCATTTATAGTGTGAACTATTGCCACCTTTCCCAAAACTTTAGTAAAACCTACCAAATAACACTCAAAAGCCTCATATAAAGAAATAAAATGTTTAATGTATTTTTAAAGGGAGAGGAAACCAAAGAAAGGAACTAAGTTTCATGTTCATGTTAAAATGGTATAAACTTAGACCATACAAGTGGAAGAGTAAGATGATAAAGTGAATTAACCCAGCAGAGAAAGGAATTGACAGCTGTAGGTGGCTCTCAGAACTGAGGCCTTCTGAAAATTCACAAATTCTGGAGGAATATTTTGGAAATTTCTCAGGAAGTAAACAGGCAAGTAGAGGCAATTATATTCAGATCTCAAGCGATAAAGTAACATAATCAAAACAAGGAAATGGTATTAAATGTGTCTTAAAAACTTACAGTAAAATTTACTGATTGTCCTTTCTATGCTCTTCTACCACAGGTTAAGAATTTTCCTTTTTTTTCTACTGGTCTTGTCTAGTAATGGTATCCTTAGTTATCCCTTTGCTTCAGTAGTACTGTTTTAGCTTTGCAATCATCAGTCTATCCCCACTGAAACCTGAAGTTATCTTTCCTCCCAGGCATTTTGATCATGCCCGTTTCCATTTGGAAAAGTTCAGGATGGCTTCTATCTCACTGAGGGTGAAGTCTGAATTTTAATTTCAAGCTTTTATGCTCTTTGCAAGCATTACTCACCAGGCTGGCTGCTCTGACCATTCCAAGAACAGTGAGTTCAAAGCCCTGTTTTGGTGTTCATGTTATTCCCACTTTTAGATTTTTTAAAATCGAAATACTTTCTGTTTGAAATTTCCTTCTGTCTTCCCCAATTCCCAAGTAATCCATTGACGTCATTAAAATAATGAGTTAATATTTGCTTCAATAAGTTTGAAGGGGACATCTATGTAGAACATATCATTACTGTATTTGTTATCTATTGCTACGTAACAAATTCATGAAGAGAAATATGTTTGTTTTGAAAGATGGGAGACATAAACATATGTTTGTGGATGATGAAGGCACAGTAGAGAATAGGACTTTGATGATATAGAAGGGAGAAGGGAGAGTTCTGGAATTGTGTCCTTGAAAGATTGTATTTGGTACAAGAGGAGGCAAGGCTTTAAACAGGAGTGTAGGTAGTTTATTTATAGGAAAAGGTAGGAAAGCAACGTATATTTTGCAGGTATTGGTAATTGGGAAGGTCTCGTGGTGGAATTTAGCTAGTAGGTGGGAAGAGAATGTGTAAAGTTCTCTTATGGTTGCTTCAATTTTCTCAGTGAAATAAGAAACAGTGTCATCAGGTGAGAGTGAGGAGGTGAGTGGATATGTTGAAATATTTGAAAGGAATGAGATAGTTATCTGTGACTAGCAGAACAAATGAACTGGAGAACTGTTGTATGATTACTGGGCCCATCAAGGACCCATTTAAATTTGTAGTGACATCATGCAGCCATGTTCAGTTGACCAGGTGTAGGTTTGAAACAGGCAGAAATTTGGATTTATACAGGCTTGTGATTTAGTCAGATGACTATAATAAAGTGACAGTGAAACAAAGGAATTGAATGCATGTGTAAGGGAGTTAATATAATGATTGACCATGAAACTTAAGGTGATTTAGGAGGGAAGATAAGAGAAAATATGGTAGGATTAATGGCTTGGAGATCCAGGTTGGACGAATGTGTTGTTAGAGCTGGGGTATTAGAGCTCCCCAACATGATAGTTTGAGGATGAACTATGTGAAATTGAGATCATGGAGGGGTTGAAACTGTCAGCAAAGTCTAAGGTACAAATAACCATTAGTGTTAATGGCTAAGGTGGAGTGTAAGATTACTGGAGAGTAGAAGTTCATCCATGTAGAAATGGAAATTGGCTAGAGTTAAAGCAACAAGACTGTTGGATGGAGTGACAATGAACCAAAAATTAAAATCTTCAAGAAATGAAAGTCGGTGAACTGGAGGATAATAATTACAACAATAAAACAGAGTAGTGGGTAATAAAATTCAATGGCATGATATTTAAAAGACAAATAATTTGGAGAACATTAAAAAAGAATTTAAAAAAATATTCTTAGTATCCTTAGAGATATTCAAGAAGCCTTCACAGTTCAATAGGCTGCTATGAAAAGAGAACAATTGAACAATAAAAAACAATGTGTGGAAATTAAAAATATCCTTGCAAAATAAAATTTGGTAGATGGACTGAACCATAAAATGGGCATATACAAAGAACAAATTAGTGGTCTGGAAAATAAAGATGAAAACTCTGCCCATGATAGAGACCGAAATTATGAAGACATGGTATCTACAAGAGAAGAGTTGAGAGACATGAAGAAATAAATTGAGGCTTCAAGGAAGTTCCAGAAGGAGGGAATGGAATACTCAAATCAATAATAGAAGAGAATCTCCCAGAATTGAAGAAGGATCTTATTGCTCTTATTGAAAGAGCCAGTAAGTGCTGAACATAGTGAATGAAAAAAGACACCCAGTTAGACACGGTATGTTAAGATTAGAATACCAAAGATAAAGCAAAAATGCAAATAGCTTTTAGAAAGGAATAGACTGTTAATTACTAAAGAATGAGAAACAGATTAGCATTAGATTTTTTTTTAATCCATCGCCCTGAATGTAAGATGAAAATTGAGAAATATCTTTAAATAAGTGAGTGACAATAATTTTTGTTGTGGTGGTAAAAAACACACCACATTAAACTTACTATCTTAACAGTTTTTATGTGTACAGTTCAGTACTATTATGTATATTTACATTGCTATACAACAGATATCTAGAACTTTTTCATCTTGCAAACTTGAAACTCGGTACGCATTTAACACATATTCCTCCTCCCCTTTTCCTCCAGCCCTCAGCAACTAGCTTTTTACTTGATGTTTGTATGATTTTGTCTTCTATAAACACTTCATATGAGTGGAATCATACAATATTTGTCTTTTTGTGACATGCTTATTTCACTTAGCATGTTCTCAAGGTTCATGCATCTTGTAGCATACAACAGGATTTCCTTCTTTTTTAAGGCTGCATAATATTCCCTGAGTGAAAATAGTTTTTAATTTAGAAGTCTATGCACATCCTAACTATAATTGAAATATGAGGGCAAAGTTTAAACATTTTTAGGCAATAAGGCTTCAAGCAGTTCACAACCTCAAGCATATTTTGCAGGAAGAGCAAGCTATGGAATACAAGAAATTCTGGTGAGCAAAATCCAGTAAAGCTTTCAATTGTTAAATAATTGCCAATACACAATACAAATAAATTAATCTGCAACTAATTTATTAGGTAATTACATCATATGCTGGATCAAGGAAAGTTAGAGAATGCTAGGTTTTTCCTTTGTACAGCAAGAGAATGTAGATACTATTTACTATTTAATTATTATTTAGTTATTTTTTAAAGTTTTTATTTAAATTCTAGTTAGTGAATATAGTGTAATCTTAGTTTCAGGAGTAGACTTTAGTGATTCATCACTTACATATAGCACCCAGTGCTCAGCAAAAGTGCCCTCCTTAATACTCATCACCCATTTAGCCCATCCCCTGCCCGTCTCCCCTCCAGCAACCTGGTTTGTTCCCTATAGTTGAGTCTCTTATAATTTGCCTCCCTCTCTCTTCTTTCCCTTTCCCCCATGTCCATTTGTTTTTTTTCTTAAATTCCACATGAGTGGAATCACATGGTATTTGTCTTTCTCTGACTGACTTACTTTGCTTAGCATAATACACTGTAGCTCCATCTACATCACTGAAAATTGCAAGATTTCATTCCTTTTTGGTAGACGCTTGAGCTCTTTCCGTAATTTGGCTATTGTTGATAGTGCTGCTGTAAACATCAAGGTGCATGTGCCCCTTTGGATCCGTATTTTTACATCCTTTGGGTAAATACCTAGTAGTGCAGTTGCTGGGTGATAGGGTAGTTCTATTTTTAACTTTTTGATCTGTATGTCTTCTTTGGAAAAATGTCTATTCATGTCTTTACCCATTTCTTAACTGGATTATTTGTTTTTTGGTTATAGATACTATTTAATTGTAGATGTGTTTGAAAAATATAAATGTAAATATGTGTGATAAAAATGTAAAAGTAATCACTGAACAATATAAGTAGACTCTGTAACTTTCATTCTTTTTTTTTTTTTTTGAAGATTTTTTTAATTTATTTGAGAGAGAGAACGGGCAGTGGGGAGAGGCAGAGAGAGAGAGTGAGAGAGAGAAGCAGGCTCCCTACTGAGCAGGAAGCACGATGCGGGGCTCAGTCCCAGGAGCTGGAGATCATGACCTGAGCTGAAGGCAGATACTTAACTGACTGAGCCACCCAGGTGCCCACTCTGTAACTTTCAAATAGAAGAAAAGAAATAAAATAGAACATTAATAAGTCAAAAAGTCCAGTAGGACAAAGGAGGGCAAGAGAGGACATAAAAGCATAGTCAATAGAAGACAAACTAGGCAATAGAAATATTGAGAAATATGTCACTAATTGTGATATTTGTCATGATCTTTATGGTGAGTAGTAATTTTTAATTATATAATTATATTTATTAAGAATGTTTTTATTAATGGATATAATTTCTCTATTAAAAGATGGAGGTTTCAAATTGGATTAAAAACCCATATTTAGGTATGATTTAGAAATAACAGTAAAACAAAATAGTTACAGAAAGGTTGAAAATTAAAAAATATATATGTGAAACAATCTAACAAAACTAAAGCATGTATGGCAGTGGATCAAAAAGTAGATCTAAGGCCAAAAATATTTGTTAAGCAAAAAGGATATTTTATGTTAAAATATAAACAGCTCACTGAGAAGATGCAATAGCCATGAAGAAAAAATTGTTAAAAATACAAAGAAAGTAACTTATGTGAAAGGAGTTGGAAACTTAATATACTCTCAGAATTTGAAAGATCAGCTGGACAAAAAAAATTGGTAGAAATAAGTAAGATTTCAATAACAATCAGTGATATTGCTCTAACGTATCTCCATTTCTGCCTCTATCTTTGTAACCTATATATATAAAATACACATCCTTTTCAAACCTTCATGAAAGATATGCAAAAACCCCCCAACAATTAATAAAGCTCCACCCTCTTCCAATTTCAGTACATTCAGAAAAATGGAAAGTTCTGGCCCCATGCTCTGATAATAATGCGATAAAATTAGAAATTAACAACAAAAATAAAAAGAAAAAATCTCTAATAATTGAAAATAATTACTTTTGAAGAGGGAGCAGAATTTGGTAGGTAAGGGGGAGGTAAAATGAGGTTTTAATTTTTTGTAGAATTCTTACCTCTCTACTGAGACTTGTTAACATTGGTATAGGGAAACTGAAGGGACTCTGTGAAGGCCTGCCTTTTTTTGATCCTTTTCCTGCTTCAATTCTTGCTAGGACCTGCACCCTCACCCTACACACACATGCCTTATAATACAGATAATGTCTGTCCTCCTTGTAAACAAGGAGTTAATGATTTCTTTGGAGTCTTCCAGAACAATAGATAACATGTAAGGAGCGACTGGGCAAGGTCATGTATGTTTTCCAGAGCACTGATTCACCAAGACTCCAGGTTCCAGGGCATAAATGACTTATGGAGGACACCTAAATACTTGCCTTTATTTTACACCAGTTCCTGGATACCTGAGAGGACACATAAATAATCCTCAATAAAAACCCCAGGCCCCAAGCAAAGATGAGACACTCTTCTTTCCTGTCAGAGGGAGTATCCCAGACGGTCTGTATCTGCACTTCCTCTGTATATCTTTGCTCTCACTTTCCTCTAGGCTGGCATTAGATTCCTATCCTGCATGAAGCCAGGGACCCTTTTGGCTGGTCCTGAAGCACTGCCTCTGGGTCCTCAGACCCAGCCAGCTTGAATCAGTATCACTTCTGTAGTTAAAAAATAAAAATCTGTAAAAGAAAAAACAATTAGTAAGTTATTCCTTCAGTGAATGAATAGAACCTTAAATGTTTTCTTTTTCTTTTATCCTCATGATATCCCTGCGTATATCGTAGAAGTAAGCATTATTCCAATTTGATGAAGTGAGAAACTGGAGTACTAACGAAGCAGTTAAAAGACTACATGGCTAAATCATTTTCCTGTCTTGGAGGGCTTACAGAATGAGTCTGCCTTTCCTCTAGACACTTGTTTTATAGAAATACATAAATAAGAATATCACTTTGTTTACACAAACAAGTCAGAACTATGCTATAAATACAAAATAATATATCTGAAAGTTTTCTTACTTAAATTGTAATCTACTGTAATATTGTGAGCAGAAATAATTTTTTTCAGACTTTTTGTTTGGCAATGACAAATTCTAGCTGCTGATTGAAGTAGTGGAGTTCACTGTGTGCCTCATTCTCTGAGAAGTAAATACAAGAAAATGATGATTCTTAAGAGGTACAAGGCCTTTCATTCTTTAGAAGGAACAAGACATTTCTGTGTTTGGGAAAGTTTTTGATCCCTCATTTTGACATACACACAAAATCTTTAAAAAAAAAATATCTTAAGTATTAAAGAACATATATAATGTTTTTCTTTAAATAATAGAATGTACAAAATAATGAAAGCTATGTTTTCTTATTTAAAATGAAATCACATGACTTATTTGGAAAACCGAATTCAGAGTTCAAATTCCTCAATCCATTGCAAAAAACTAATAGTTATTTTTCAATATTTTTCTCTAGTGTCCTTCTTTAGTGGCATTGGGACTCCCTGCAGTATTCAGAATCCTGACTCCTTTCACCTTCCTTGATTTTCCACCAGGAATCTTAAATTCCTTTCCATTCTAGATATAGAGCAATTAATCTCTTGTCAATACATCACCCTCAGGTTTTCAAACCCACACCCAGTATTGGTTTAGTGAAACAATAGGCCCTGCTTCTAATGGGACCCACCCTCCTTGGAAGGAGTTGGGATTAAAAATAACTAGGTCTCAGTAGTTGACAGCTTGTTTTCCAAGGCCTGAAAAAAGCAGTACACTTTTCTCCAGGACAAGTTAGTATGAGGAAGATCCTATCCTGGGACCTCTTTGAGTAGCAATAAAATTCAAATACTATATTTTATATTTTCAGCTATCCCTGTGCTGTGTTATGGAAACATGATTTCTTTCCCCAGGGTGATCAAGAAACCCCAAAGAGAACAGCAACATCAATTCTAAAAGGAAGATACTTGCTTCATATGTGTGAGTTCAGCTATCAGAATTTCAAATTAAGCTAATTTAGTGAAAGTCATTTTTGTACAACCAAGTCATTTTTATGTTTGGCACAGTGTAAGATAAAGGGTAAATGTCTCACTGTATATGGTACTTAAAGCTGACTTAATTACATTTATTTCAGCACTTGGGCAGTATATAAATTAGTCATGTGAAACTATGACTCAGCCTATGCTAACAACTGCCTTAGACAATTTTGTCTTTTCAGTGGTAAATGGATTTTGGAAGTCTGGGATATTTCAAGTGCATTCTTGGACTTCTTTATTTATTACCTGGAAACTCCTTGCTGAGAATCAGGTCAGGACGTGGTAGGTTCTGCAGAAGTTCTGTTAGTACTGGTGAATTCCTTGGAAATTCAGAGTAGATTTCTCTGTTGAGGAACCGTTTTTGGGGGCAAAGAGGTGGTTTAGAGAATTAGGAGAAGGAAACCTATGTTGTGATTTATAATAAGAAAAACATATTTGGTCTTCAATCCTATTCCTGGCACAGAGCTCCTTGGAATTTCCTAAGTGATGAGGGTGATGAAGGTGTCTTTTGTATGTTAATGCAGCAACTTGTGGAATGCCCCTTGATCACCTAAGGATCTGGGCTGGTAGACTAGGGAACCAACCTTGGGAAGTTGGAACTTCTAGTCTTTTGCACCTCTCCTCCCCCCCAGCGCAGAGGGGCTACAGATTGAGTCTAATCACCAATGGCCAATAATTTAATCAACTATACCTATGTAATGAAGCCTCTATAAAAGCAAAAAGGACAGGGTTCTGAGAGCTTCCAGGTTGGTGAACACATGGGAGTGCAGGGAAAGTGATGCTCCTGGAGAGGGCGTGGAATCTCTCTCCCCTTTCCACATACTTCGCCCTATGCATCTCTTTCCCCTGGCTGTTTTTGAGTATATTCTTTTATGATAAACTAGTAATTAAGTAAATCTAGTGGGTAAAATATTTCTCCAAATTCTGTGAGCCACTCTAGCAACTTAATCAAACCCAATGAGGGAATCATTGGAAACCTGAGTTATGGCTGGTTGGTCAAAGCGCAGGTGATAATCTGGACTTGTGATTGGCATCTGAAGGGGCAGGAGCCGTTTTGTAGGGCTGAGCCCTTAGTCTGTGGGATCTGATGAAATCTGCAGGTGGATAGTGTCAGAATTAACTTGAATTGTAGGATACCCAGATAATGTGCAAGAATTGCTTAGTGGTGTGGGTAAAACTCTTCTACACATTGGAATTGTTGGAGCAGAGTCTTAAAACTAAATCTGCAAGAAAGAAGATTTGAAATCATCAAACTCATTGATAACCCAATGAGAGCTAACAGTAAACTCAAGGCAGAGATAAGGATGAGTACTGGAAGTGCTTTAAGATCCAAGCAAAAATCATTAACACTGAGCAGGATTTATTAAACACCCATTTGTGCATAATACCAGTCTAAATTTTGTACACTTACATTATTTTTGCACTCTTGAAAATTTCCCTTCAAAACTTGTTGATTTTTAATTCATTTCTTTGAATTGCATTCTTTATACCATTTGTTCTTGCTGCATAATTCAACCCATTGATCCAGTGTTAGGATCCCCTCCTTCCCTTCTCTTTACAATTACTCCATCTATATTTTTCCAACTGTCCATTCCACTCTTCTTCCCTTAGGTTCATCTTTGTCTTTTTGTGGTTTTGTTTGTTTGTTTTTTGTTTTTTAGAGATGGAGCATGAGTGCAGATGGGGGGAAGCAGAGGGAGAGAGAGAGAGAATCTTAAGCAGGCTCTGTGCTCAGCGTGGAGCCTGACTTGGGGCTTGATTTCACAACCCTGAGATCATGACCTGAGCCAGAATTAAGAATCCGCCACTTAACGGCCTGAGCCCCTTATCTTTGTGTCCCTTGTCTTTGTCTTTTTATTTGATTCAAAGGGTGAAGTTGTTGAAGTGTAGGGTGAAGGTTAATTGCATCTGACATCCCCTATCTGCCCTTTTGGCGTTTCAGAATCACCATCCCACACATTCTGTGCAACATGTGATTTCTTATTGTTGCTATTACACATCTAAAGCTCTGATGAAACCTGAAGAGTAATTTGAGGGACCAGCTAGTCCTATGTTCATGGATGACCAAACTAAACATAATGCTTGGAGTCAGAACCCAATAGGCCCAGAAGCTTGGGTTCCATTTAAAAGAGAACATCTTCATGTTTCCCAGCTGTCCCAGCTCTTGGCAACTCCAGACTCATGGTTTTTGCTTTTTTTTTTTTTTTTTTTTTTTTTTTTTTTTTGAAGTAGCACCTGTTTGCATTGTAGCCTGAATTTGTAGCAAATTATTTCTACACAGTTGGAAATAACATCAAATTGGCTTTTTTACCAGGCACGCTGGACGGGCACATTTGGGTTTCATAGATGTTTGTGTGTTCTTGTAGTGTGAAAATGCCTTTATTTAAAACAAATACATTTTCCAGCTCATTATCCCACAGTGTGAAGCCCAATTCTGTTAAAAATAATTACAATGGCTGAATTATTTTGCTGAGAAAAACAGGTATCCACATGCCACTCTGAATCCAAACTTTTGTTTCCAACAGGCTTTTGATGCATCATCATCCCGAGATACTGTGGCTTGAAAGTTTAAAGAATGTTCCCCTAAGATTATTGTCATAGATATTTTTACTGATTTAATGATGAAAAATCGTTATCAATACTCATAAGTATATTTCACATCCTTCTTAGATTACATCAAAACAAAGTTTCTTTTATTCTATTTTACTTTTTTTTTTTGTAATCCTTAGAAATATTGAAACTAGTTAGATACTGTTGGGGGGAAAATAAAAGGTTCATCTCATGACTTGCTAAGTATATATAAAGAAGTCTGATTTGCTTTGGGAAAATAAGGTAAAAGTCTGAAAAAGGTAGAACATTAATGATGCAAAAATTCCAGTTCTCACGTGAAGTCTGAGACCTTTGGGTCCATGAACCTCTGCCGTAAACATCAAATGGACCAACCTCTAGACTCTTTGCCCATATTTATTTTTGTCAGGACTACACAAAGACATTTGCCTGTCTTATTCTTTTCTCTATCTTTAATTTGAAAGGAATTAAAGAATAGGCAGATGAGGGAGATGGTGAGGAAAAGAGAATTGGATGCTTTTTTTACCAGAAATTTTTTTCAGTGTCTGAACCTTCATGTTATTCAAGTAATCCAAGTTGATCATTAATTCTCTATAAACTTTCTAAGGTTAAAGCAGTCATACTATCCAGGGGCACTGGAAAATTCCTCCAGGCGAATACAGGTTTGTAAACTATTTTGGTGTGCAAGAAAATTTAGACTACAACTGCACTGGTTTGTTTAAAAAGGACACTGGACAGAGAGACACTCTAGTCCTACAAGTACATTTTCCTGGCCCTCAAAGGTGTTGCTTGAATAGTGCTGTGAGATGTTGGGAAATGCTGTTTTATATCTTCCTTGGTGATTCATATTGCACTTTAACATACTGAAAGTTCTAAGAAGTTCTGCAGTAAAGTAACTTGTTTAACTTTATTTAACCCAAGTTTCCCAAACCTACGTGATCATGGTGCCCTTTTTATATGCAACATTTATTTACATTCTGGGATTCCACAGAAGGAATGCTATTTTTTGCTTAAAAAGCTTTGCAAGGAAGATTTCCAGAATTATCTCTGATGTACAGGTTATGGTTGGTAAGAAATATCGTATGCAGTGATATTGCCAAAAGTATTCTAAAATCATAGAAGATGTGTGAAGGCCCAAGATATAAGGATGTAGCAATGAATATAAGAAATACGCAATCCAGACTCAAATTTGGATTTTCTGGCAGAGTTGTCATTCTAAATTTTTTTTTTAAATTATCACAATTTGTTCTTGGGATAATGTTCACAGAAACTATTATATACATGTAACATTGCTGGAAAGTAAGAGAATGGTCAAATGTTGGTGAGAGTTCAATTTTAGGGGAAAATAGTCCAAAATTTCCATTTAAAAACTTTTTATTTAATATATATTCTTTTTTAAAGTCAGTAATAAAAATGTTTCAGTTTCTCCCTATTCCACTTCTCTTTGTATCCCCCTGCCCTCTTGTATATTTCAAAAACAATTCTAAATCACCTCATATGTACAGGGTAGTATGCTAGGTGCCATGAGGGAATAAGAAGAGATAGAAGGCATGATCCCTGCCCTTGAGTAGCTGATCAGAAAAAGACTTCCAGTTGGACTTTTACACCAAGTATGTGGATTGACTGTGTAGAACAATGAGGATGCATTCTGGGAGGGAGGTTGAGCTGAACAAACAGTAGCAGCAGAAGGAAACCTGGTCTCAACCGATAGTCAGCTAGCACCAGGAAGCAGGAATAACTCATGTTGCCTTGAGGGAAGTGGTTGCCAGCTCTCAGCTAGAGGGCTGCTCACTCAGGGGAATGGCCTCTCTCTGCAGCTGGAGTCCCTTTGTTGCTTTTTATATGGATATGTCTTCCTCCCAGTTTGGAAGAGTTTAAGTACAAGAGTTTTGTTGAGGTCTGTGAGGAAACAATTATGAACTGCATCGACATAGGGAAAAGTCTACAAGAAATCTGTCCCTCTGATGGATGTAACGACAACTTTATATGGGATGATTGAAAGGAGCATTTTTCACTGCAGTCATGGTTATATTAATGAAAAGCCTTTTCCAGTGATATTTGTGAAGTCTGAAAGGTGCTCATACTTCCATCTAGTGAAGGAAGGAGAATATTTTGGACCATGGCTAGAAATCCAGTTAGTTACCAGGTTTTTACTGGAAAATTAATGATGTTTTCCCAGTCCTGGAAAGGAAAGGAAGAAGAGGCATATCTTCCACTTTACTAAACAAGTAAAGTCTTTTTAATTCTTTTTGGTAAATTTAGCTGGTTTGGGAAAAGGTAGAAGGGGGGAGTAAAGAATTGGAGGAAAAGGTAAGGAAGGGTCAGACCAGTTCATGGCTGTTTCTTTGAGGCCAAGTTAAATAGATTGCCCTGATCACTTCTCACCTGCCTCTCCCCAAGTGCAAAATGGACACAATCAGCTATTTTATAGAGACCATTAGACTTGAAAGATCAGAAAAAGTACACATTAAGAAATATTATTTCTGATAAAAGATTAACAAAGCTCTACTCTTCTGACTCTCTGCTATGTACAACCTTTGTTTTTTTTTTAATGTGCTTGTTATGAGGGACTTTACCTGTGGGCTATAGTTAGTTAACCAATTAACTGGGAGTTACTCGTCAAGAATTAAGTAGGGCTTTGCAGTCCAAAGATAGAAAAATCCCAAGAAGAAGAAATGAATAATTTAATTTCTATTAAGTTAGAAGGGCTTTGGAAATTTTTCTGTTGTCTTCTGGGATTTTGGTAGGCCTTTCCAAGCACATTCAAATCCTGAATTTGAATTTCAGGCCATTCCTAAGTCAGTCTGATACAGCGATGTCAATGATCTTTAAATGAGACGAGAAAGATTTGTTTAATGTTAAAACCATCATATCTTTTCTTATATTGATAGAACCAGTACTTTAAAATATAGCCATTCCTAAGTCAGTCTTATATAGTAATGGAAATGATCTTTAAATGAGACGAGAAAGATTTGTTTAATGTTAAAACCATCATATCTTATATGTATAGAACCAGTACTTTAAAATATAGCCGATAGGGGATGTATGATGGTCTAGTTATTCTAAAGGAATTTTATTTTTATTTATTTTTCTAAAGGAATTTCAAATTGGCTCATAGGTACATTTGAAACACAAACCTGGTTACTACACCAAAATAAAAAGCTTTTGTACAATGATGGAAACCATCAACGAAATGAAAAAAAACAACCTTCTGAATGAAAGAAGATATTTGTAAATATATCTGATAAGAAGTCAATATCCAAAGTATATAAAGAACTTATACAACTCAAAAAACAAATTATTAGAATAAAAGTGATCAGAGGACCTCAGTGGACATTTTTCCAAAGAACACATGCAGATGGCCAGCAGACACATGAAAAGATGCTCAACATCACTCATCATCAGGGAAATGCAAATCAAAACAACAATGAGATATCACCTCACACCTGTCAGAATAGCTAGAATCAAAAAAGACAAGAAATAATAAGTGTTGGTGTAGATGTGGAGAAAAGGGAACACTTGTTCACTATTGGTGGGCATATAAATTGGTGGAGCCACTGGGGAAAATAGTATGGAGGTTCCTCAAAAAATAAAATATGGAAATACTATACAATCCAGTAATTCTGCTACTGGGTCTTACCCAAAGAAAATGAAAACACTAATTCAAAAAGATATTTGTACCCCTATGTTTATTGCAGCATTTTTTTTTTTTTTAGAGAGGGAGAGAGGAGGGGGGAGTGAGGAGGGGCTGGGGGAGAGAGAAAGAGAACGTTAAGCAGGCTCCACACCTAGTGCAGAGCCCAACACGGGGTTCGATCTCATAACCCTGAGATCATGGCCTGAGCCAAAATCAAGAGTCTGATGCTTGAGTGCCTAAGCCACCCAGGCGCCCCTATTGCAGCATTATTTACATAGCCAAGGTATGTAAGGAACCCAAGTGTCCATGGATAGACAAATGGATAAGGAAAATGTGGTATGTATACACAATAGAGTATTATTCAGGCATAAAAAAGAATGCTATCTTGCCATTTGCAACAACATGGATGGACCTAGAGGATATTATGCTAACTGAAATAAGTCAGACAGAGAAAGACAAATACCGTACAATTTCACTTAAATGTGGAATCTAAAAAACAAATAAACAAACAAACAAAAGGCAGAAACAGACCCATAAATAGAGAGAACTGTTAGTTGTCAGATGGGAAGAGAGAGGGGGAATGGGCAACATGGATGAAGGTGAATGGGAGATACAGGCTTCTAGTTATAGAATGAATAAGTTCGAGGATAAAAGGATTATAGTCATATTATAGAGAATATAGTCAATGCTATTGTAAGTGTTGTATGGTGACAGATGGTAGCATACTTATCAGGAGCACAGCATAATGTATAGACTTGCTGAATCACTATGTTGTATATCTGAAACTAATGTAACATTGTGTGTCAACTATACTTCAATAAGAAATAAAATAAAACACAAATCCAAAAAAATGCCCTTCAAAAATACATTGCCCACAAGCATTGAAATTCTATGTTGTTACTTTACTAAGATATCTACAACTCATGCAGCACAATGAGAGAACTAATAGAAGTATAAACAGTTTAGCTGTTTTAACTAGAATCACCTCACTGCTTTATTCTTTATATTATAGCAACTAAGACTCATATTAAGACCTAAAATGTGTAAGCAAGTCCAGCATCATGTATTTGTTGTCAGTCCCAGTGCTAGGGATAACTCAAAAATTTGCTGATCAAGAGTATTTTCAATCTTCAAGAGTAGAATGTGCAGTCCAAAGGCCACACAGGCTGAGATGTAGTTCTTGGGACCAGGAGACTACTGAACAGCTTCAAAGGTGTGTCTGACTGAGGGAACTCTGATAATTGACCAACAGTTGGCTACAGAAGCCTTTGATTCAGTCCTTGCCTGTGGGTGCCAATTACAAAGCAGTGTGTGCAGTGCTACATAGAAATAAATACAGGGCACTATAATAGTTCTGTGAGCA
The DNA here is from genome assembly GCF_023065955.2 of Ursus arctos. Taxonomy (NCBI): domain Eukaryota; kingdom Metazoa; phylum Chordata; class Mammalia; order Carnivora; family Ursidae; genus Ursus; species Ursus arctos. The sequence continues at coordinate 11,627,881 of NW_026623053.1, read as the reverse complement.
TCTAGGTTGGGGGAGGGTCAGCAAAGGCTACTTAGGGAGTGATTATCATTCCATGAAGTATAAATGTATAACAGGGAGGGTATTATATAAGTGCATAACTAAGTACCAGTTACTGCCAAGTGTTTGTAGATGATAAGATACTTTGTAATAAATGATATTAAACCTTTACATGTGTATAGAGCATCCAGTTTAATAATGTTTCTACAGCATTATCTCACACCACCTGAATGTACTTGAATATTTCCTGATCTTCTCTTCAGACACATGATAAGATTATATTTACTTAATCCTTTGAACTAAGTGTAGACATCAGACTTGCCTTGAGCACAGAAATGTGAATAAAAATGACATGTGTCAGTTCTGGATGAATGTTTTAAAAGTTTGTATACAATTCATCATCTCTTCTTCCCTGCTGTAATGATCCAGGAAGCTTGTGTTTAGATGAAATGCTCAATTGGATCTTGAGTCACTATGAGAAGCAGAGTCACCTGTCAACCCATAATGGATATGTAGTGTGAATGAGAAATACATTTTTGTTGTCTTAAGCCACTGAGGTGTTTTTTTTTTTTTTTTTTAATGGTGTAACCTTATCTTCCCTCATGGATATAAACATCTACCCATGATTGCTCCTGTGAACTCTTATGGTACCCGGTAAAGGAAATTAATGCTGAATAAAATACAGAAGCTGCTAGTCCTTTTTTGAAAAAATAGGCTTTATTTTTTAGGTTTTAGGGTCACAACAATATTAAGCTTAAAGTACAGAAATTTTCCATATATCTTCTGTGTCCACATATACATAACCTTTCCCATTATCAGCTTACCTCACTAGAGTGGTACATTTGTTATAACTGATGAACATATATTAATACATCATAATCACCCAAAGTCCACAGTGTACAGTAGTGTTCACTCTTGGTGTTATACATTCTGTGGGTTTCGACAAATGTATAATGGCGTGTATCCATAATTGTAGTATCAAATGGACTAGTATCGTCAGACTATTTTCAGTGCCCTAAAAATCCTGTGTGTTCTGCCTATTCATCCCTGTCTGCTCCCAACCCCTGACAATTACTGATTTTTTTTTTTTTTTACTGTCTCCGTAGTGTTGCTTTTTCCAGCATGTCATATAGTTGGAATCATACAATATGTAGCCTTTTTAGATTGACTTCTTTCACTTAGAAACATGCATTTAAGTTTCCTCCATGTCTTTTCATGACTTGATGGCTCATTTCTTTTTCGTGCAGAATAATATCCCTTTGCTGAATGTATCACCATTTATTTATCCGTTCACTTACTGAAGGACATCTTGGTTGCTTCCAAATTTCAGAAAAATAAATGAAGCCAGGTTTGTGTGTGGAAAAAATTAGTTTTTGTGTGTGTGTGTATGTGGAAATAAAGAAGTAAATACTAGGGAGCACAATTGCTGGATCATATGGTAAGAGCATGTTTAGTTTTGTAAGAAACCACAAAATTATCTTCCAAAGTGACTGTAGCATTTTGCATTCCCACCAGCAATGAATGAGAGTTCCTGTTCTATATCATTGCCACATTTGAAGTTGTCAGTATTCTGGATTTTGGCCTTTCTAATATGCTTTTTGTCATCTGTATATTTTCTTTGTTGAGGTGTTTATTAAGATCTTTGAATTGGGCTGTTTGTTTTTTAATTTTTGAGTTTTAAGAGTTCTTTGATACTTTGGGGGCGCCTGGGTGGCTCAGTTGGTTAAGTGTCTGCCTCCAGCTTAGGTCATGATCCTGGAGTCCCGGATTGAGCCCCACGTTGGGCTTCCTGCTCAGAGGGGAGTCTACTTCTCCCTCTTCTTCTACCCCTCCCCTCACTCCTCTCTCTCGCTCACTCTCTCTCTCTCAAATAAATAAATCCTAAAAAAAAAAAAAAAAGAGTTCTTTGGTATTTTGGATAACAAGCCTTTATAAAATGTGCCTTTTGTAAATATTTTCTCCCAGTTGGTGGCTTGTCTTTTTTTTTTTTTTTAAAGATTTTTTATTTATTTATTTGACAGAGACAGCCAGCGAGAGAGGGAACACAAGCAGGGGGAGTGAGAGAGGAAGAAGCAGGCTACCAGCAGAGGAGCCTGATGTGGGGCTCGATCCCAGAACGCTGGGATCACGCCCTGAGCCGAAGGCAGATGCTTAACGACTGCGCCACCCAGGCGCCCCTTGTCTTCATTTTTTTGACAGTGTCTTTCATAGAGCAGAAGCTTATAATATTAGTGAAGTCTAGTTTATTGATTCTTTCTTTAATGGATTATACCTTTGGCATTGTATCTAAAAAGTTATTGCCATACCCATGGTCATGTAAGTGTTCTTCCATGTTATCTTCAAGAAATTTTATAGTTTTGTGTTTTATGTTTAGGCCTATGATGATTTTGAATTATTTTTTGTGAAGGGTGTAAGATTTATGTCTAGATTCATTTTGTGTATGTAGATATCCAGTTGTTCCAACACCATTTGTTGCAAGGACTGTCTTTGCTCCACAGTATTGCTTTTGTTCCTTTGTTGAAGGTCAGTTGACTATATTGATGTGAGTCTCTATTTTGAGGCTTTCTGTTCTGTTCCATTGATTCATCTATTCTTTTGCCAATACACACTGTCTTGATTACTGCAGCTTTATAGTAAGTCTTGAAGTTGGGTAGTGTCAGTCCTCTGATTTTGTTCTTCTCCTTTAATATTGTGTTGGCTATTCTGGGCCTTTTGTGCTTCTAGTACTTTTTGTGCATGGCATCTATTAGAGTGGTCCAAAAGTCTTTTTCTGGGTTTCTTTCCTGATTATTGACTGCCAAAAAACAGAGTTCTGGCTTAGTGAGTTGTTCCTATAAAAGCCATTGCCTCCAGACATAATCCAAACGAGCCAGATTCACAAGAAGCATTTAAGTAACAATAATTCAAGTCCATATGTTATTAATCCTAGAATGAGATGATCATAATTCCAAACACATTTGACAGACCTGAGATCACCTTCTAAATTATAGTTTGAAGTAATCCAATAACTAATTTGTATCAGTGTATTTATTCTCTAGGCAGGTAAAGAACCACAATTTACTTTTCCTATTTTAGTTCACAGCAGCAGTGCCTTCCCAGTCACACATGCCCAACTCTCTGTCAATCCTCATAGCCTAAGCAACTGCAAGGCCTACTGTCTCCTGCTCCAAAGTTCCTCTCATATCCATCACCTACTTCCCACTGCTTTGCCAAGGCCTAGCTCATGCTCTATTCATAACTTTTTGCATTACTGTGTCTTTCTGATTCCAACTTGTAGGCTATAATCTGCCCTGTTTGTTGCTATTGTTTCTTTTCTATTTTTTTAAAAGATTATTTATTTATTTATTTGTCAGAGAGAAAGAGAGAAAGAGCGCGAGAGAGCACACAAGCAGGGGGAGAGGCAAGCAGAGGGAGAAGCAGGCTCCCTATGGAGCAAGGACCCTGATGTGGGACTTAATCCCAGGACCCTGGGATCATGACCTGAACCGAAGGCAGACACTTAACCACTGAGCCACCCAGGCATTCCTATTGTTTCTTTTTTAAATCGGATCTGTATTTTTAGTTAAAAATGGGAAAGAAGGATTCATATTTGATAACTTTTTAATGTTCTACTTTCTGGGCTCATTCTTCCGTGATCTACTGGAATTAGGATTTGAGCTTCTTGTTTCCATCACATAAATGAGCTCAATTAAAAAGTTTAATTTATGTGGGAGGACATTTGTGACATTGTACTATATGAGAGATATTCTTTCCCTCATAGTACTGGCAGCACAATAACAGTAAAACAAAAACTAGCCCCAAATGCAGGTCAGATTACATTTGTTCGTCTTTTTCTCAAAAAACTTATTAGACTCCTTGTTCCCATAGAATAATGGAATTCGAGGATAGCCAAGCTCACTTCTTACCTCACCTACTGGTTTGTCCTTTAAGGTAGAAATTCTTATTATTCCCTTATGCTTTTTATATGATATAATGTATAATCCAAAATAAATGTTTTAAAAATGATTTGGAGAATGAACTGTTTATCCTAATGACTAGTATGGGTATATGAGAGCCTGGAGTTGATAAATTTGATAAAATTTCAATGCACTTGTAATAAAATGCAATGAATATCTTCAGTTTGAAAAGAACAATGGCCTCAGTTAGACTAAGGTAGTCATTTCAGGACTGAATCTCATCTATAAATTTAATGGAGAGTTAGACCAAAGTTGTTATACAGCAACAACTTCTTTCAAGATAGTGAAGTCCAGTGTAAAAGGCATTTCACATAAAGATGGTGGAGCTACTAAATCAATTGGTAAGGGCAGACCATAAACCCAGTATTACAGAACAAATTTTAAGGGAGTCCTGTATCTGCCCATACTGGTGACAAACAAGGTTTATAAACAAGGACCACACAAAGAGAACACAGTTGTTTGGAAGAAGCTATAGAAAGTATCTTGGAAAAGGTGGGATTGAGACAGCACTTGAAAATTGGTAAAGGTTTGGAAAAGAAACAAACAGAAAAATACTAGGGGCAGGAATAAATAATCAAAAAGCCTATCTGATTGAAATTCATGTTAGAGGAGGGAATTGAGGGAGGATTAAGTAGATAGACTGAACTAGAATCCAAGGGCCTTGAATAGCAAACTGAAATTTGACCTCTATACTTAGTACCAGTGCTTTTTAACTGTGGCCAAACGTGGGAAAGGATAGCAAAACTTCCAGGAGAGCTTCTTAAAAACTTCACAGCCCTCTCAGTGCCTCATTTCTAGGGTGCATTGAGTGGTCCTGCTGTAGGGAACCACTGTTACTGATGGAGTGCTTAAATTGCTTTTGGCAAGAACAAATATTTTAAAAGTATTGATGTAGGCAATTTGGAGTCATAGGAAGTTCATGAGTAGAAGAGTTTATGCCAAATAGCTATATAATCAGACAATGAGCTTCACATAGTGTCTCAAATCCCTCTTGAGCCTCTCTTTGACACAACTTTAGAAAAAAATTGACAGATGGAGATATTAGAGCCCATGCTTGTCTTTTTTACTTACTATTTAAGACATATTATGGAGTTATAAGCAACAGAAATAATGTTTAAAATATTTTTTCATATTTCAGACAGGAAATATGGAATTGTAATATTCATGAACATTATAAATGCTGGGGTCATTTTTACCTCTTGGTACACAGGTGATGTTTTGTACACTTTAAAGAGAGATTGTTTTTGGTAAGTGTCATAAAATGAACTCTGTCTCGGGGCAAAGGTATGGCCAGTTTATAATTCTCTTTTAAAAATAAATGAAGAGGTGTCTCTTTCCATCTGGTCTAAGTTCTGCACCTGAAGTCCGTATCTGACTCCGAGGCCTGCCAACATTTACATGCTGATTAATCCTATAAAATTTGATAGAGTCATTCCACTACAACACCTGGAATAATTACATAGTTGCTGGCAAAAGAGAGCAGAAGGTACTGTTAAATCTGCCAATCATGGTGTAGTTAATAGTTCCCCAGAAATTGCACTAAATACTAGAGGCCTGACCTTTTTGTTTATTCACAACCCATTTTCTTTGTATTCTTCTTCCTTTGATTTGATTGTTTGTTGCTACATTTAACAACAACAAAAAGAAGAAGCAAGCCACCCACACCAAAATCCTCCCTTCATCCATTAAAATTAAGCATTAATAATAACAGAGGCTGAGAGAACAGTGAAGCTGCTGAATCCTAAGGCACATCAGTAAGATGAAGGATGGGGCTCTTTTACACAAGGTTTCCCTGTGTTGAACTGGGTCCAAGCCATGGTGCACCCTAGCCGGGGAACAATTCTTTATGGTAAATTATGTTCAATTATTATTCTAGAGCACCTTTTTAAAAAATGTTTTATTAATAGTGCCTCCATTCTCATCAATTCCAAGAGCCAAGAAAAAAAGAAAGGACACAGGTGTTTTACTTTCCCACGTTATTGATAGAAAACTAGGACATGAAATGGTTGCAACACTTTTCTGTAGTTAATTCTGGTTGACAAGCCAGATAACCACCTATGGAAAAAAAAGACAGTGGTCTACAGAAATAAGTGGCATAATGGAAAGTAAATGAATTTTAGAATAACAAACCTTGGGTAAGTTACCAAAGCTTGTTACCAATTTTCTCACCTATAAAGCACTATTAATGACTTATACTTAACATACACTAGTTTTTTCATGATATATTTGCTCAGTTGTTTCATTTTCTAAATTTGTAAAGTAGTTGTACAATACGTGTTATGTATGAAGTGCTAATTTATAAATACCTATGCAAACAGGATTTATCTTTTAATAAAATATAGTTTTTTTTAAGTTAGCAAATGGAGAAATTGGTCCATTTATACAGATGAGAGATGCATGAAACTATTTTTAGAAAAGGAAGATTGTAAATAAATAGTATAAATCACTTAGAATTAGGGGAGATAAAAACTTCACTAGACTACAATTTTCTGAGTCCTTTAAAAATAGCATCTATTGTGTTTTTTATGATTATAAAAGAATATATATTCATTGTATAATGTTTGGAAAATACAGGAGAACACAAAAAGAATATAGTTCTATATGATAGACTGAAGATGCGCTTTTTCTTGAAAATCAATTGCCCAACATGTCAGTAAACACATTTTAAAAAGCACAGAACCTCAAGGACACACCAAAGGGAAAGGATCTAACAACAGATAGAGATGTCAATAAAATTTTAGAAGATGGGATGCAGATAGATCGGTGCTAAGTAACTTAGAAGATTGAGAAAGTAGAAGTCTAGTTACCTACAACAGGGGATGGGAAAGGATTAAAAAAATATGTAATAGTTTTTTTTTTCCTAGTTTATTCCTGCTTTTTGGGTTACATGTGGAAGGACCACCCTAGAATAACATTCTTGGCATCTTGCCCTATTCATGGCTCATTTTTACTCATGGATAAGGAGAAAATTATCTGGTTGTTGTATTATAGCTATTGATCAGTGTTTCATGACTGGGAGGATCTAATTCATCAGGTTTTTTCTTCTCTTTCAATGTGAGGCAGTGATCATGGGTAAGTGAGTCTGCTCTGTAAGCCTGAAAGTTTCCGTAGGTATGCTGAGCAAGTGTAGACAAGGGCATGGAAGTTAAGCAGGCTCATTTGGTCCTCACATCTAAACCACATTCTTTTAACCACATGAGTGAGGAGAGTGATATTTGGACTTCCATCTCACAAAAGATTTAAAACTTGGGCAGAGTTTTAAGGCAACAGAGTTGTTATTGATTACCTAAATATCAAACATCTTGATATTTGAACAAAAAGATTCAAATCCCCTTTCTCCCTTTGACTGCCAGAATATCGGCCACTGGTGTTGATATATTTCAAACAGAAGATTAGCCAGATCTCTCTGGGGATCTGATCAAAGTTTAAAAAAACCCCACTACAGATACGTGCATTCATGATTTTTCCAGTGAAAAAGCCAGGTTCCTGGATGTTCACCTATGGTAATGCCTGCTGGTCAATAAGCCTGTCCAAGCAGAAAGAGTTTCCAGTCAGCATTTTAGTGCCTTATTCTTAAATATAAATGTACAGTCAAGGACTTTTGAGGGAAGGCTGTAATAGAAAAGACAATGACAAGAAGGAAAATAAAATGAAACAAAGGATTTCAGAGAAAACAGAAATAATACATGTACTAGAAGAAAACATCCCTCTTCATATTGAATATCCTCAGAGAGAAAATAAATTATTCCACGAAATAAGATTAGGATGCTATAAAAAGGTAATATTCAAGAATAAGGCAAATGTGTTAGAAATTGGAAATATGATAGTATATTGGTTTTTTATTGCTATTATAACAAATTGCAATAAATTTAGTGGATAAAACAGCACAAATTTATTGTCTTACAGTTCTGAAACTCTGAAGTCTAAAATGGGTCTTCCTGGGCTAACGTCAACATATCAGCAGGACAGAATTTCTTTCTGGAGGCTTTAGGGGAGACTGTTTTTTTTGACTTTTCCAGCTTCTGAATGCTGACGGCATTCCTTGGCTTGTGACTCCCTTCCATCTGCAAGTCCAGAAATGGCTGGTTGAGTCTTCATCACATTAAATCACTCTGACTCTAACTCCTTTGCCTCCCTCTGCTACATTTAAAGCCCCCATGTAATTACAATGGGCTCACCACATAATCCAGGATAATCTCCCTATCTTAAAGTCAGCTAATTAAAAACACTAATTCCATCCACAAATTTAATTCTTTACCACATGACATAACATATTCAGAGGTTAAAGGATTAGAATGTGGATATTTTTTTGGGTTGGGGCATTATTCTGCCTGCCACAGATAGCAAAAATTAAACAATCTAATTGAAGGACTGAAGATAAAATTGTAGAAGTAGCCCAGCTGGTAAAACACAAGACAAAGTGATAGGAAATAGAAGAGAAAAAAAGTCAAGACATTTGGGAACTAAGTCCAATTAATAGAAATTGCAGAAAGACAATATAGAAAAAAAGGATAGGGTGAAATTATTTAAAAACAAAAATAATATAAGGAAATTTCCCAGAACAAAAGACTTAAATTTCTGATTAACAGAAATTCCAGAAAGAGAGTGCAGAAAGAATTTATAGAAGAAATTTTCAGAGGAATAATATAAGAAAATTATCCAAAATTTCTCAAAGTGTTGTATTTCCAGATAGAATCTACCCGAAGTCCAGCAGAATGTTTACAAAAGGATCACATCGTAATATATCATACATGTGAAAATACTGGGGATAAAAAATATGTGAAAAGTTTCCAGAGAGAAAGAAAGAGTCATATACAAATTGGCCTTCTTGAACGACAATGACATTTTCTACAACAGTATTGAAACAATATTGAAAGTTCAAAGGAAAGTAACTAATACTTTCCAAATTCTGAGAGAAAATAAATCTATTTTTGAATTCTGATTCTGGATAAATTGTTAATTATGTGGAACAATTAAAGAAAATTACCTTCTATACATAATCTCTCAGAAAACATATTAGGAATATGAAAATACGGCGATGAAATAAGAAAGGAAAAAACAAAAAATTCAATAGGATAGTACGGTAAGAGAAGTTTTAAATAAATGCTGAAGGGAAGTTCCATGCTGACTTCTGTGAAGCATATCCAGGTCACAACCAGTCTGAATGGAGTGGAGGACACAGAGCTTCAGTAAGGACACCACCAAGAAAGTAAAATAAATAAACAAAAGGAAGAAAGATATATTACCTAATGCATCCTATTTTAATGAGAAAAATTTGGCCTAAAATTTGGACTAAATTAGAATCAGTACTTTGAGAAATAGGCAAATGAAACAGTAAGGCAATTTATAACTCAAGTAAAAACAAGAAGCTGTAAAGAAAGCAGACATAAAAATAGTATACCATGTAAGTCAGTTCTAAATAGTTTTTTATAATAGTGAAAACACTAAACACTGATTTAATTAAATCATGGTTATATAATTATTTAGGAAAGATGGAGGCTATAAGTAGATGTATGGTTTAAGACAATTAGGTCTTCATTTTCATAATAGATATTTCAAGAATTTTTAATATAAACATTATTTTGAAATGAAGATAAAGAAACAGTTAAAAGAGTTAAAGGAGTCAGGAGTTCAGAGTGTTGGGGCAAATTGTAATTTGGGTGCTTAAACTATGTACAAGTAATGCACTTAAAAAACAAAAATTAAATTAATTTTCCTATTTTATCTATTTTGTTTACTAACTCTCTCCCTCTCATTTCTATGTCCAACCATGCTGGACTTCTTCCCATTCCTTGGAAAAAAAAAAAAAAACACTCCAAAAGGTTTTACACATGCTATTCTATTTTTCAGGAACATATGCCTTCAAAAATTTTAAAGTCTCCCTTCTTAATATTCATCTCCCAGCTTACTTATCACCTCCTTAAGGAGGTGTAGTGGAGTAAAGGTGGCTGAAATTTTTGATACTCCTCTTACCAAGAGGTAGTATCTATTTTCCCTTCCCTTGAATTTGAGCTGGGCTGTGACTGCTTGATCAATAGACTATGTCAGTAGTGATGCTATGCTAGCTCCAGGCCTAGACCTTTAGAGGATTGGCACCTTCTACCTTGGTCTTTGGGAGCCCTAAACTGTCCTGTAAAAAGTCTGACATATTCTAATGCCCCTATGCTGTGAGAAGCCCATTAAATAGTGGTGTTGACCTGTTTGAACTCAGCAATCTTTGGGGGCAATGGAGAGCTCTCTTTAGTCAGAGGCTAGGAAGTCTCCTAGTACTGAATCTGCTCCTCTCTGCCTGGTACCTCTTGTGTGGACCTTCATCACAGCCCTGATCTCCTAAACCCTCTCACATCCTCCTAGATAACACTCACCCCATTTCTCTATTTCCTAACCAGCCTGTCTTCTCTAATTTTCTCTGTCTTATAGGAGAGTCTGGGGCTTTCCAAGTGTTGTTTCTGGAAAAATTTTTAAGTCTTTTTCCTTTAAGGGCTTAGAATTTGTTTCTCAAAAAACGAATTCTCAAAGTTCTTAAAAAATCCTGACCTTAGAAATATAAAGTATTGTCTCTGCTATGAATTTTATAAAAATTAGTAACTCAAAATCTGATCTTTTACTTTTTATTCCTACCATAGTGTACAATGAAAACCTCTGACTCTGAGGCTGAGGAGAAGCCTATGGGGTAATGTTACCTACAAAACACATTCCACCATACTATCATGCTGGAGAACTAGAATATGAGCACTGACAGGATGACTTCAAAAGTCCCATATAACCATTATGTTATATGTCTCTTAAGAATTTATCCTTTTTTAAACAAACCCACTTTTCTTCAATCAGGAAAAAGGAGGGGGAAAATCCTTGGTTATAGGCTCCCCCCAGTGTATGTATGTGTATGTGTGGGAGGGGCACATTAGGCCTAATTACATGGTGGTGGTGGTATCAGAAAAATGGGCTCTTGTGCAAAGCTCATGACTGCAGTACCTTGCTCTAAGACTGGACTTTGATCTCTGGGGGTGTGGATAAAAGGGTTTTTTAAAGTACAAATACAGTGAAATCAATGAGATTTAAAGTATTTAAATTCAAAAGGAAAGATAAGTTGATACAACATGCTAGGGTAGTATTTCAGTTCAGTTGTTAGAATTCTAAATGACTGTAAATTTGTTAGTTACTGTTGGAAGCTTCGTGATTCTTCCTACTTCCCAAGAGTATCATACTGTGTAGGGGCCATGTTGACTTGCAGACTCATACCCTAAAGGCCCAGAAGAGTTAGTTAACAGCTTTTGGAGGTGTGTGTCTTATTTATTAAATATTCTCTTATCGGAACATTCAATAAAGTGCTACGCAGAGAAACTAAGACCGACATTTCCCCAAACATTGAGATAGATAGCAGGGATTCATCATCCTTACTTCTTAGATGACTGATTATTTCTCTGAGTCTCAGCACTTGTTCTATAGACTTCATTCAAACTCTTTTGGGTGAGTTTTTGAAAGAAAAAATGAAATGAGCATAGCAATTTTATTAATAGATGTTAATCATAGGTATGAATGAGATGGAGAAAAAGGAAGGAATTGAAAGATTGGGTTTCCCACAAGGTCACCTTGACAGCATTCATGATATTGCAGGCCTTGGAAACTGAGATTAAGAAAGTAGCTGGAAGTTATAGAGGCATGTTATATGAAACTATAGATATTGAGTATTCTGTTATAAACAAGTAAGCTGAATTTCATTGCTCAGCTTTCTAAGCATTGATTCCTCAAGAATCTGATGCATCGTGTAAAGGTTCAAATCAGGGCTGTATGCATAAAATAAATTTATTTGGGGAAGTTAGGATTTCTTGCTGATTTCATTTACTCCTTGAGGCAAAAATGTGCACCAAAGACCCATTATCTAAAATCTATAAAAGTGAAAAACTTTTAACTGGGATCTTAAAAAAATAAAACAAGAGCCATTTCACTAAACTGTAAGACAACGGGTCCTTTAGAGAAGGAGATTGTTTAGCATTCTTTGCTTATGTTATAGCACCTAGCATGATGTCTTGCATGTAGCAAGCGATCAACGATGTCAATACAAGTTAGTTGGATTAATTAGTGAACCATCAGAGAAAGAAGAACTTGTATTCAATATAATTATAGAGTCAAGCATGAAAATTGTTTTAAGGTTGGTAAGTCTTGAGGGGCGCCTGGGTGGCTCAGTCGTTAAGCGTCTGCCTTCAGCTCAGGGCGTGATCCCGGCGTTCTGGGATCGAGCCCCACATCAGGCTTTTCTGCTATGAGCCTGCTTCTTCCTCTCCCACTCCCCCTGCTTGTGTTCCCTCTTTCACTGGCTGTCTCTATCTCTGTCAAATGAATAAATAAAATCTTTAAAAAAAAAAAAGGTTGGCAAGTCTTGAAACCATTAATAATAATTCATTTAATTTGGGTGATCAGTTTATCTGAGTGTTCTGATTTTCAATTGTTTAAATGGGGATTTGCTAGGAAAAAACTTTGTTTTCTGAGAACACTTTATGTAATAGCTGATTGTGGATTTGTGTGCTGTCCTTCAGATCTTCATTCATTCATTCAGTATATATTTAGAATGTACAATTCTGAGCATTGGGAAAGTGTATGTGGAAAAGAAACACTGCTGTTTCAGGAGCTTATGATCTAGCTGGGGGATGTGCACATAAGTAAGTTAGTAGATTTTTAACTTAATGTTTGGTACTTAATAACTTTATATGTATTTAAGAAAAAAGTATGTATATACGGGAGCCCCTAGAAAGGAACATCTAATGGTCCCAGAAGGCTTTGCAGAGGAGGAGGCATTTATGCTGTGATAAAATGAGGATGACAACTCTTTCCCTAGAAATGGGTGTATGGTTATATTATTATGTTACAGGAGTAGGGGGAGATTTTGTGAGAATAAGAAAATGTATTTTTCATTGATGTACCAGAAGGTCATTTAGAGGAAGATGCCCCTAAGCTAGTGTTTTCCAGACATTTTTGACAAGTTTCACAGCAGGAAAAACCATTTTGCATTGTACCACAGTGCATGCAGATACAAATATCAAACTGAAGCTGAAGTATAGTATAGCATAGTATGATATTTTCTATTCTTGTCTACTCTGATTTGTGCTGGTTTTGATCTACTAAATGGCTGAGAGGACCCAATCACTGTTGCAGACAGTTGTTTAGTGTAGTTCTGGAGTTCATGGTAGAGATAGAGTTTAACATAGAGACTCATGAGTGATCAGCTACGGGCGGAGGCAAAAGTCACAAAAGTGCCCAGTTTATAAGCACCCAGATTCTAGTAGTTGGTGATGACACATCTTTACCTTTCCTGTATGGTTCCAGGAAGGGTGTCCATAGATCCTTAAAGTTTCTTCTTATAGAAATGAGCTTTATAGAAGTTATAGAAATAAGCTTATAGAAATAAGATAAGGCTTGTAAAGATTCTCAATAATGGAGACATTATAGAATAAACACACCTTTTTCTCTTTTTTGTTACAACTTATGTTGTTACAACTTTGTTACAAGTTATGCCCCATAACTTTAATATGTTATTATGCTAATGCAGTCTTGACAACATTTTACTGTTCATGGGAAACCTTATCCGTAGTCATTTCTTCATGTGGAAAGGCTAGTGTAATAATACTAGCCTCTTTCTTTCCATTCACTGATATCTTACCAGTGAGAAAAGAATGAATTCTATTTGTTGTGTCTGGTAGCTGAACTGGGCATGTTAGCTCAGTCCCTTTCCCCTTCCCTTTTCTTAGGGCATCCACTCTTGTCTTACTCTTCGTGTTGTAAAGGAAAGCCTGTGAATCTGGGAGGTAACATCATTTCAGTGAAATACTAGGACTTGGTGCATTGGCTGAAAACATTAAGAGACTGACAAAGATTAGCATTTCAGGACAAAATAGTGCCTTGAGATTAAAATTTGTGACAGGACCTTGATTGGGAGGCTTTAAAAACATTTTTTTTTTTTTTTAAAAACAATGGGGTTTTTAATTTGGCTGATTGGCCATAGAAGTTGTGGTAAGCAAGTATAACTGAGGCAAATGTTATTATAGGAAGAAGAAAGTTTGTAAACATACCTTTTAGACATTTGGAGACATAGCAATCTTTAGGTGTTTTACTGTGTTTTTTTCTGCAAAATCTGGAGAGTAGAACTTTCAACTGCAACTAAGTTCCTTGTTCTAGAGTACACTAGTGTCTGGTCTTCTAGCCTTGATTTCTATGTGCCTGGCCTCATAGGCAGCGTAGAGAAGCTGTCCTGAATCCCATTGTTTTAAGTGATGCATTTGGAGCAAAGGGAGAAGACTGGAAGGGATAACTTTACATTTATGTGGCTTGTCTTGAGTTTTAGGACCTGCCTCTTACTACAAGGTCTCAGGTGGGTTTTGAATTGTTAAAGATATAAGCTCTGACCACGGTGTTAGAATTCAGAGACCAAAACTGGGAATTGGCCCATAAATGTATGGTAGAATTTAATAAAAAATAAACTGCAAGGAATATTGGAGTCTTAGAAACAGTAAAAAGCTGTCTTCTTGGGCGCATTGAAATTACTGTGAACCTGAAGTCAATGAAAAAAGCTTGGCACGGAACATGATCTCTAGGGATTATAAAGGAGAAACGACAGTGGTTTCCAATGTGTGCTTTAGTCTTACTAATGCAGCAGAAATAGTGGAAGTATAATAAGCTAGAAAGAGAGGCATTTGTGTAAGAAAAAGATTGAGATCTTCAGTTAGAGAAGAAGAAAACGAGATATTGAAGGCCAGTATTGAGTGTAGATAAGGTAAGTATGTCTAACTGCCTTTAAGGAGAGCATTATCTAAAAAGAATATATATTTTAGTAGTGACAAGTTGTTACTAAATTAGAAATGGTTAGTAACTGGCCAGATTTTAGAGAACAGATAGGAATAGACTCAACCGAAGGGAGCCAAACTCTAGGACACTATAAGAAATTCACTTGATATCACGGAGAGTCTGTAGTAAGAGAAACTGAGGTACTGCTACCCCTAAAAGAATCGGCCAGCTATACTAAATGTTGTAACATCTGGACAGAATTGAGAGGAGAAAGCCAGAAAAATGTGCACTGTTATTGGAGGTACAAAGTAAGGGTACATGGTATGGCCAGTGGATAATTTTGACAAACTTGGAACTTACCGATTTCGTTTTTCTCTTTAGGGAGGACCTTTCAATACAAAATTTTGAGTGACATGTTAAAATATAAAAATACATCTAGGTTACAAAGCAAAGAAAAAATAAAAGAAAAGAAATTTGGCTCTCAATTCCAGTTAACAATTCTAGTCTTCATGGATTTGAGATGAAAAGAATCAAAGTATTTTAAACTATTGGAAACTCAGCTGAGTGTCCTGAAGGGAATTTTAAGATGAGACCTAAGACGCATTTCCAACTACTGCAGATAAAGGAGGAAAAAAAAAAAAAACTGTTCAAAGCTGGGAATATTCAAAAGCCAAGGAAAGACAACATGAGGATCCTGTGACATGGGGACTGGTCTGCCCCAGAACATTAGGGGTCCAAGCTTTTTAAAACCTTAATGATACCAGCAGTTAATCTCCTGAGGTTGTTTCTCCAACTGAAGCTAGTGTGAGGATGAGGGGCAAAACTTCTCCTTGAAACAGATTTCATAATCTAATGTAAAGTTTCTCAGTCTTGTCACTATTGACATTTTGAGCTGAATAATTATTTGTTATAGGGGGCTGTCCTGTAATATTGTAGGTGGTATAGCAGTGTCTTTGGCCTCTATGCCCTGGAGGCCATTAGTGAACTCCTCCCTCTTCTCCACCAAGTTGTGAAAATAAAAAATGTCTCAGGACATTGTTAAATATCCCCAAGGCAAAATCGTTCCTGGTTAAGAGCTACTGACTTAAGCAATTTCATAAGAGGTAGTAGAAGAAGCCAGTGTGGCATGGCCTGGGAATGCTTATGCACAAGACATGGTTGATGTTGCAAGGTGGAGCTTGCCTTTAATTCATCACTGATACACTAGAAACAGAATCCAAATGAAAAAGGGCCTACAGAAACTGAATGTGCTGATTCAGAAAGAAAGGCATTTCAGATTAGACCTGAGGTTTAAGGCTACCATTATCCCAAATTCCTAAACTATACAAAAAGGTGGGATTATCTGATGGAACCTTCTAGGAGGGGTGAAAACATGCATAAGTGTCACCTTCAACCCCACCATGGTTATGATAAATATATAATGCCCAAAGTAACCTCTTTGTAGGAGAATTCTTCCATTATGATGAATTTTTAAAGTTGTGGGACAATGAAATAGGACAGACTGGCATCCTAGCTAAACGGAAACCAAGATTTTTAAAATCTAGCTGCCTTCCCTCAAGATACCACTGAGTCTCTGCCATGGCCTTTGGAAACACATCCTTAGTCTGTGAACATTATTTTGTTTGGAAGAACTGCTTTGGGGTTGGGGCTTATTTCCTATTCCCAATTTCATGTAAAATAGGGTTAGTGCTATTGTAGTCTCATATGTCTTAGGAACCCTTTGGAATCTTGAAAAATGAGGCTTATCAGAGATTTTGAAACTGATGGATTCAGATCCACGGGCTGTAAAGAAACTATACCTCATCTATCAGAGGATAGAAACTACATAGCTTGTTGAAAGAATCCCAACTCCACCAAGGCTTCTAATAGAGAGTCTCTCTAGCTGAAACTAAGCAGAATAAGAAGCCTGACCTTAATTTAACTTGAGATACTTGTAATTTAACTTTCAATGGCAAGATAATTTTTATTTATGCTTCAATTTTATTGGACTTAATTTGCGAATACTTTAAAAGTGGGGTACATAAGAGTGTTCAATTTCTTAATTTCCTGAGAAATTAATAATGGGAGAGAGTTTATATTCAAATTTGAGGACTCTTATTGCTGTCATTTTATTATTAGAGTATCTTTGATCTCATTGCAGAACCTTTGATAGCTATGTTAGTTAATGTGCCTGGAAAAAATCTGGAATTAGAAATGGAATAGTGAATGAAGGCTAAGCTATGGATAATGGAGTGGTCTTAGAAGTTTTAAATATTGCATGCTTTTGATCCATTTTAGAGCATTCTGGAGGCAAAACTATGCTGATCTAAAATCCCAAATGGAGCAATGGTTGCTGTTGGGGGGTCAGTCTCTTCAAAGTAAGGGTTGGTCTGATAGTGTGGGAATCTCATTCCCTGGAGGACAGTTTGGTTTCTCATTTATCCTTGGCTTAAAGTTACCCCAACAGGTTTAGAGAATGAAAAGCTGAGCAAAGTTGGGTGTGGGAACATTTGTTTGTCTTTCCTCACCTTTCCTTTAATATGGAGGGATGCCTATTAGTGCAACACTCTTGGCTTCTCCTGCTTCACTTCCTCCTGGTGCTGATGCACTGAGTTCAGCTTGGCGATTTGACTTTGGAATGTGCGGTTCCAGCCCAGCCCTTTCCTCCCACCTTTTCTATAGCAAGGTACAAGCGGGAAGTTTGCTTTGAGTTATGTTCCTCTGTGCTCTCAGTTTGATAGCAGTAGACTCCCATGTGGAAGGCTGATGATGTTTGGCACCAACTGTCTTATTCTGAGGTTTTAGTCATAATGCTGATGATTATTTCTGACCTATTCCTATATGTCTCTAAAGTGGTTTAAAATTCAGAACAGAAGAAAAAGATTCCAATTTATGAAGCTCTTCAAATTCCAAAAGGTCTTTTTTTCCTTTAGGGAAGGAATAAAGGAGGTAGGAATTGAAAACTCCACCCTACCACCCAAATTTAAGCTTTCCTTGAACCTTTTGCTCCTAGCTGCCTCCTCCACAGGCACTCTCCAGTTTCCTGAGGGCATGCTGGATGCTGTCCCACTATCATAGCTGGCCTCTGCATATGTTAACTTATTCTGGCCAGAGGTGAAAAATTAGCTAAGGAGAGGTTAGCCTTTTTTTTCCCAAAGCAGCTTTTACTTAGGGCCCTAAATCCAGGGGCAGGAGGCATCTTTAAAGACACAAATAGGTTAACATAGATTTCCGGTCCTAATAAAAAAGAAATTGATGTTTAGACAAAATTTACTTGGGCTGGCACAGGTCCCTTTTTCTCACTTCACTCCATTTTTTGTAAGGAAATGGATTCTATAGAAAATGATTCAAACCTCCACTCCTTTAGATTTGTATTAGTATTGTTTCTTAGTCTGGTATTTTAAATATTTTTAGAACTTGCTTCTCTGTCTTCTGTAAGTGAGGTACGTGCAGTTATGGAGACATGTACAGTGCTTTATTCAAGGGGAATGGTTTCTAGTTTCCTGTCAGTATAGGTAGGATTGTTACCAAATACAAAGATCCTTCCTTCATGCTGTGCTGTCTTCCCTCCATAAATTGGCTGTACATGTCGCCATCATGTCAGTCCTCTGAGCTGTACATCCTGCAATGACTGGCTACTTCAGTTTCCCTGTCTCTTCTTCCCCATTTAATCCAGAACAAGGCTAATCACAACCTTAGGATAATGAGCAAACACCCAATTATGTCCTCCATGCCAGGGATTCAGCTGTTGGGAAAATGGAGGAAGTGCTCTGGTTCTGCTCTGTTCCCTCAGGGAATTGTTCTTATATATTCCCACTACTGAGTGACATACACAGAGGTGTTCAATACAGTAGATCCCATTAATAAACTAGTGTCAGGATATAAGCCAACATGGCTTTTGAGATGCTCCCTAACAGGTGAGTGAGCAAACTAAACGAATATTCTAGGTATACAAGGCATAATTTCAGAAGGGGGCCTCACCTGTACCAACTTTGCTATTAGCCAACTGATGACTTAAGGTAGTCACTAAACGACTTTGAGTTTCAGTTTTCCAATATGTTTTTAAAAAATGATAATAACATCTACTTGAATATGTGATGTTAAGGTAATACCACAAATGTGAAAGTGATTGAAAAGTTGAAAGGATTTTAGGAATATTAGGCATCTGAACTGTAGTATTACATATGGTACTAATTATGGTAGTATTACCATAGCCATGGAAGACTGAGGCCTTTGGTGATGGGTGTTTGGTGAATGTGCTTTTTGTGAGTCCTCTGTTGTACTGAGTGTAGCACTGGACAAAAAACAGGCACTCTAAAATACCTCTTGGTATGATTATCACCTTAGAAACATCTTCAGGATCCAGCTTTTCACAAGATCCGGTATACCTTTCTAAACGTGAAGTTGTGGTCCTTGGATAAATCTTTTTTGTTAATGTTGATAGTGAGTAGGACAGTCAAAACCGTGTGTTTATTTTGCTCAGTCTGTGATTCTGCACAGCTGGGCACTGTTCTGACTCCCCTTTCTTACAGGGAAGAGTGGGCTCATAACAGGCCTTTCCCTCAATCAGTATTTCTCAAATTCATTAAAATTCTCATTCAGCAGGTTGAGTTGGGGACCCAAGATGCTGCATTTCTAACAAGCTCCCCGTTGATGCTGATACTGTTGTTCTGCAGATATCACTTTGTGTGGCAAGGCAAGACTATCAAAGGAGATAGGCAGGAATGTTATAGTTATCTACAAAACTTCATGAAAATAATGGAAAAAACAGATATTCGTTGTTCAGATTTGAAGAATTCTTAGTAAATCTTAGCAGCTGGAAAGAGATGAACAAATATTATACACATTTCCTTGCCCATTGAGATCACTTAGTTGGTAAGTAGGAAGAATTGCCTCTCAATATTGCTGTCATTGTTATAGTCACTGTCTGCATCATGAAACATCTCTTTGGAGCACATCATTAATGCTTGATTCTGCGATGCATCCTGTCCAAAGTCTACCATACAGTTTGTGTCAGATAAGCTGCATTATAATACCAACTTTGAGTAGAAAATGATATTCAGTCCACTGGTTTCTATCTTATATGCATGCAACTAGTACAGGAATCAAGAATCAAGTAAAGTATTTATCTCCTCTCTGGTGGTAGGTAGGAGAAAGCCAATAGAATCAGAACTCCCATTAAATTTTAGCATTTTCTTTATTTCTTCTCTATTTTCATGATCATAATCAGTGAATGTGGTGTAATGACCATCAAGAACAAGATAAAATAAAATATCCTCAGTAGTGAGGGCTCCCCTTTTTATAATGAAAATAATGACAGTAGGCTCTCATTTAAATTGGGTCAATTGAGATTGGGTGAATTTGAATAAATATAAAATATGAAGTATGACATGTTTTTAAAGTGTATTACTTTCAAATATCCACAATAGCGAGAATGAAGCTCAAGAACATTTTAATGAATAAAAAAGAATACAATTGATTAATCATTTGGCATTGTAAATAGGTTCTTCTAAAATGTTTGCGGGTGTCAGAAAATTGTTCATTAAAGTCACTGTTTTATTGCTTTTTTTCACCATTCCCACCTATGTAAACATTTTGTTTAAAAATAAATTGAGTCAAACTAAAAAAAAAAATCCTACTTCTTCTATATATGCCATATGATGGAGCTGAAAATAATGAAGTTTCACTGGCATTACAGTTTGCTTTTCTGTTTGGCTAAAGTTCTTTTGGCAGTAAGCTCATGAACATATGCTTTGGTTATATTTTGACCAAGTCAAGAGACCATTTTTAGGTGGCATAAGAATATGCATGGTTCACTTTACTTCCATTTAATGTAAGTACATTTCCATTGCTTTCCTAGTTTTCCAGTGTTGTTTAGAAGCAGGCGATGGTGTCCTCCCAGATGCTTGCATTCCGAGGCTCTTGTCTATAGGTGGAGCCGCCTATCTGGGGTTTGATGAAAACTCTTTCACTGATGATTCTATTTTCACATTTTTTTTTAATAATCTCCCAATTAACTGCTTCAATATGTTTATGAAATTTCTAACCTGATAATACCAACAGGCGTAACATTTGGTGGAGATATTTTGATGTGAGCGGAGCTGGTAGTGGTAATACAGCAATAATTGCCGGCTCATTTACGGACTATTTAGGTCGTGCAGTGAGCCAGATGAGAACAGCTAATGAGCACAGCTTCTTGCTGTAATTAGTCGAACAGTGGTGGCTCACAGATGATTTACAGTTTGCAAAAAAATCTGTGTATTTACTGAAGTGCTTATGTATTCTGTAAAGTTGTGACAAAGTAACAACTTGGGGATGTTGTGCTTTCTGCTCCCACATATTCTTCAGAGAGATTAAACAATAATGCTATCAGCACCCACAGCTTTGGCGGCGAGTGGCGCAAGTGATAGGCGGCTTCAGGTTTTCTCTTTGCCTGTTTCTCACCCAGTATTTCTTTCACATTCCCACAATTGCTTTCACATGCCTCTTTAACAATGTGGTAGGTACAACGAAGCATCTCCACAGCCTTTCTGTGAAGTCTGCCATGAAGTGAGATTGTTGGGAGTCTTCTTATGGCTTTCCTCTTGGTAGTCAGATTTTTAAAGTCCCCAGCAGCTGGAATAAATAGTCTCAAATTAGCTGTAGAATATAGTGGCCTGAAGTGGCCTGTCTTTCAAAGGTCGATTCTTCATTTTGGAGAGCTATAGCACTCAGAAAGCAAACACTATAGCAAGCAGAAAGTGAACCAATCATTACAGATTTTGGAGGCATCTCACTTTGGAAAATGTTCTGTAGGAAAAAAAAATTGGTCTGAAGCTGCCCTTGGTTTTGGAATTATGCCAGAGGCATGATTTTAAATCCCTGTGAATGATTAACTCTCAAGAAAAGACAATTCTGCTGCTTCTCCTGAAAAATTTTTTTTCTACAGGTAAAAAAAAAATATCTTTGTGGGGTTTTTTTTCTTTATACTTTTTCTTAATTTCTCTTCTTGCAATGAGGTTAATTTCTTTTCATTCTAATCTTTGTACAAATAAAGTTGCTAATGTATCAGGTCAAACTGAGATGTTGTCACACCATTTGCTAACCACACTCTTTGATCAGTGTGGCAGCCAGAACTGACGGTCTTGCAGAAAAATCCCTCTGAAGGCAAAAGGGTGTTTTCTTTTGGAATCAGTCTGATGGGCATTAAAAAAAAAGAAAGAAAGAAAGAAAAGAAAAGAAAAGAAAAGAAAAGAAAAGAAAGAAAAAAGAAAGGAAAGAAAGAAGGAAGAAAGAAAGGAACTTAGATCTTATTGAAGCATTTAGTAAATCAGAGAAAGCAATTAGAGGGGATGAAAATCACTTGGCTTTCTTTGAATTTGTTTTAAGATGGATTTTTTTCTGTTACTTGCAACAACAATCTTTTTTTTTTTTTTAAGATTTTATTTATGTATTTGACAGAGAGAGACAGCCAGTGAGAGAGGGAACACAAGCAGGGGGAGTGGGAGAGGAAGAAGCAGGCTCCTAGCAGAGGAGCCTGATGTGGGGCTCGATCCCATAACGCCGGGATCACGCCCTGAGCCGAAGGCAGACACTTAACGGCTCTACCACCCAGGCGCCCCTTGCAACAAGAATATTGCTAAAGGATACAGTTCCAAAAAGTTATTGTCATAATTCTGAAACAGCGGTATACAGATGATGGCCCATACCATCTCTGAATGATGAACAGTTGATATACGTTGCCCTGACGTGGATCTGTATTGGAGTCAGAAGTATATAGACAGAAGGGTTGTGAGCGTGTTTGAAATTGGTAAATACCATTTGAAAGAAACCACGTAACCAGAGAGTATCTCAGGGAGTAATAATAACTGTTTATTGTCAGGATTGGGCTAAGTTAGAAGTAAGGAACTTAAAATGATGACTGCTAGGCCTCTGCTTCTCCATTGTGAGTAAGAGGGACTTTCATACTAACACACAAACCAACTAAGTCAGTTTTACTCTTTGTCCTCTTCTATTCTCACATGGTTTTGTTGTCTTAATGTCCTTTCTACCTGGTTGCTTGCATTAATTTCTATCAGTGAATCAACAATGAAAATATCCATCCTCACATCATATTCTGCCAGAGAGCAGACTATGGTTCTTTTAATTAAGTATTAACTGATAACCCACTTAGGGCAAATTCATTCTGGAAACTTTACAAGACATACAGTGGTATAAGTATAGTTGAAAAGTCAAAAGGATATTAACATTTTCTGTTGGTAAGAGACTATCAAGTGCTCCTTTTAATGAAGTGTGCTTGTTTTGATGGCCTAATGGCACTTATTTTCTTATTTACAACGGCAACCTTCTGTCACCTCCCTCCCCCACATCAGGAAAAAGGAGGCAGTAATGCGTTGAGATTAAGAGACATCTGGACCAGCTTCTTAACAGAAATATGGCACTACAAGTGGCATTCTAAACCCTAAGGAATGGAAATGTTAGGTAGAAGCTAGGTGTGAGCCGTGGAAGGAACACCCGAGGCAGAGTCCCAAGTCCTTGAAGGGGAATGATAGAGACAGGAGCTGGAGGCAAGGACAGTGATAAATAAGCTACACTCTAAAACCCCAGGGGCAGTCATCCTGACCTTGTGGCTTCCAAGACCTTGGGGCTGACAGATCAAGAGCCACAGGTGCAGAGCAAGCCTCTCCTCTTCCACCTCTCACCCAGGGTAACCCTTAGCTTCATTATAATGCATTTGCCTTGTGGGTACAAGCTCTGTCCCCCCTCCACCCCCAGGCTGCCCTGATGGTTCTGGTCCAAGCCCTGTAGGGTCAAAAACTGCCCCTCCCAACCTGTGGAAGGAGTTTCCCAAATGATTGGAAGCAGCCTCCATTAGAGACCACCTCACTGTATGCCCCAGCTCCTCCCAGCCCAGAGAGACCCAATAATATCCAGTTTTAAAACAACCTAGGAGCTGGTTCCACCTTGCAGAACCTGCCCACTCTCCCACCTTGAGAGTGTACTTTTGTCTTAATAAACTGCTTGGTGCTTGCCACTTTCCTTTTGCTTGTCTTTATTTGAGCACTGGTCCCCCACATTCTTCTCCTGAGGAATCCAAGGACGGAGACCTCCATTCATAGAACACAGGCTTTCCCACCCGTAACAGAAATACTATTTTTGAAGCAGGGAAACCCTCACTTTTCCTCATTTGTAAAGTGTAGACAATACTAGCTACTGTGACAAATTAGGAAAAATGGGAGTACCTAGCATAATGCCTAGTATATAGTAATATTCAATAAAAGGTAGCCATTATTCTCATTAATAGTTAGTATAATTTATGTAACTTGCCAGAAAATCTAGTCACTCTCAAAAAGTTGCTGAAGTGTACTTTTATGACAATGATGTTCATTTGAGAGTCATTAAATATTCTTCTTTAAAATAGGTTCTTTAACAAAATGCATGTGGACAGAGGGTACGTCATTAGAAAGACATGTTAATTGGCCTCTATGTAAGGAGAAATATGATTCACACCTGAGAGACTATCTACAACTCATAACAGTAATGGTGAAAATATCTAAGCAAATTTTCTAATTTGCTAATTTCTCAATACTTTTTTTCCTTCACTTTTGTTACTCTTTTCTGATATTTTGCTTAGAAGGAGTATTAAACTTTACACTATAAAAGAAAAGTATGCAGTAGCTAACTTTCAACTGTTTATCATCTAAATGTTCTTATCCCTTAGGCTTCTTTTACATATTGCATATTTGTCTATTCATTTGCGTTGTTACCCGGAAAACATAATACTGTATTAAGATTCTATTGCCCCAATTAATAATTGTTGAAAAAAATAATATTGAATAGATCTGGCAAAAAATTTGACAGGGAGAGAATTCTTTCTTTAAAATCATGGTAATTATTAAACACAAACTTGGTTATAACACTTACAGGCAGTTACTTATTGAAATTAAACTTAATATGTGAACTTCTTGTACCAAATCCCCTTGGATATTCTTGATTGTTGTGTAAAACAAAATTATTTTTCTCTTCATGAGTCTTCTAAAAGTCTGAGAGTCCACTGTGTAATCATGTTAAATGTGGCCTCTTGAGGAAATACCGTGCGCACGCGCGCCCCCGCTATCATGGTAAACATGGTATGAAGTCTGAGAAAATTAAACTTGTAGAACATGAGACTGTAACAAGTTCGTTGAAAATGAAAAAAATTAATCTTCACATGCTAGGATTTCAAAATTATTTCAGAGATAATTTTTAAATACTTGTCAGTGACCATAGAATAGTTCATCTATGTGAGAAATGATAAGTTTTAAAAATGGTGGCAATAAATGTTTGAAAAATACATTAATGCAATTTTTTATCAAAGAAATTGTCATAACTGAGGTACCATTTTGTACCTCAGAGATTGGCAAAAACTATAGAAAATGAATGTGAATTTATGTGTGTAGAAATGAATACTTTTATACTTTTGCAGCTTCATTAAGACGTATTGATGTAAAATAAACTGTACATATTGAATTTTAACATCCCTGTCACACTTGTGAAGCCATTATCATATCAAAATAGTGAACATATCCATCATCCCCAAGAGTTTTCTTGTGCCCTTTTGTAATTGATCCATCTCTCCTCTCCCATCTTCCTAGGCAATTGGTGATTTGCTTTCTGTCATTGTAAATTAAGTAACATTTAGTGAAATTTTATTATAGTTATAGAGTATATACTCACTTATTGTCTTGGTTGTATCACTCAGTATAATTATTTTAACATTCACCCATGTTATGTGTATCAGCAGTTTATTCCTTTTTTATTGCTGAGTAGTATTCCATTGTATGTCTATTCCACAATTTGTTTTCATTTGATGGTGGACATTTGAGTGTTGTTTTCTTTTTTCTTTTTTTTTTTAACCTGAGTTACATAAAGCTATTCTGAATATTGGTGTACAAGTCTTTATACTGACATATGTTTTCATTTCTTGGATAAATACATCATAGTGAAACAGATAGGTCATAATGTAACATACTGTAACTTTCCCCCCAGTTTTATTAAGATATAATTGACAGGCATTGCTGTATAAGTTTAAGGCTTACAACACGATGGTTTGATATCCATCCATATGTTGTGAAATGATTATCACAATAGGTTCAGATAACATTCATCATCTCTTTACCATATAAAGAAAACAAAGAAAAAAGAAAAAAAATTCTGCTTGTGATGAAAAGTTTAGGATTTACACTTTTTTTTCAAGATTTTATTTATTTGAGAGAGAGAGAGAGAGAGAAAGTGAGCACAAGCAAGGGGGCAGGGGGAGGGGGAGAAGCAGGCTCCCCCCTGAACAAGGAACCCGATGCAGGGCTTGATCCCAGGACCCCGGGATCATGACCTGAGCTGAAGGCAGATGCTTAACCTACTGAGCCACCCAGGCACCCCAGGATTTACTCTTTTAACAACTTTCCTATATATCTAATAGCAGTGTTAGCTACAGTCATCACTTTGTACATTACATTCCTAGTACTTATTTATCTTATAACTGGAAATTTGTACCTTCGACCACCTTGCTCTAATTCCCCTTACCCCTGTCCTCAGCCTCTGGTAACCACGTGTTTGATCTCTTTTTCTATTAGTTTGATTTTTTAATTTATTCATTCATTTTTTTAGATTACACATGTAAGTAATATCATACAGTACTTGTCTTTCTCCATCTGATGTATTTCATTTAGCATAATACTTTCACAAATGTTCTCACAAATGATAGGACTTCCTCATTTTGTGTGGCTGAATAGTATTCCATTGTGTGTGTGTGTGTGTGTGTGTGTGTGTGTGTGTGTGTTTATACCACAACTTCTTTATCCATTCATCCATCAGTGGCACTTAGGTTTTTCCGAATCTAGGCTATTATAAATAATGCTGCTACGAACATGGAGGTGCAGATATCTTTTCAAGTTAGCGTTTTTGGTTTCTTTGGGTATATTTCCGTAAGTAGAATTGTTGGATCGTATTGTAGTTCTCCTTTTAATTTTTTGTGGATCCTTCATACTGTTTTCTGTAGTGGCTATACCAATTTACAGTCCTGCCAACAGTGCACAAAAGGACTCCCCTATACATGCTAACATTTGTTATCTCTCATCTCTTCAATGATGGCAATTCCAAGAGGTATGAGGTGATATCCTATTATGGTTTTAATCTGCATTTTTCTAATGACTAGTGATGTTGAGCATTTTTTTTTATGTACTTGTTGACTTTTTGTATATTTTTTTAGAAAAAGGTCAGTTCAGGTCTTTTGCCTCCTTTTTTATTGGGTTATTTGTGTGTTTTTTGCTATTGTATGAGTTCTTTATATATTTCACATATTAACCCCTTATCAGATATGTGGTTTGCAAATATTTTTTCATTCTGTAGGTTGTCTTTGCACTTTATTGATTGTTTCTATTTTGTACAAGAACTTTTGTACTTGATGTAGTCCCACTTGTTTATTTTTGATTTTGTTGCTTGTGCTTCAGATGTCATATTTAAAAAAATCATTTCCCAGACCCATGTCAAGGAACTTTATTCCTATGTTTTCTAGGAGTTTCATGGTTTCAGACTTACATTTAAGTCTTTAATCCATTTTAAGTTAATTTTTGTGGTATAAGATAGGGGTCCAATTTCATTCTTTTACAAGTGAATATCCAGTTGTCCCAGCACTGTTTATTGAAAAGACTATTTTTTCTCCATTGAGTATTCTTGGTTCCCTTGTCAAACATTAGTTGGACATATATGCTTGGGTTTATTTTGAGCTTCTCAATTCTGCTCCCTTGGTCTGTGTGTCTGTTTTTATTCCAATGCCATTTGTTTTGAGTATAGCTTTATAGTATAGCTTGCGATAAGGAAGTGTGACCTCTTCTGCTTTGTTCCTCCTAGAATTTCTTTGGCTATTCAGGGTCTTTCATGGTTCCATATAAAATTTAGGAGTGGTTCTTTCTACTTCTGTAAAAAATGCCTTTCAAATCTTGAAAGGGATTGCATTGAATCAGTAGGTAGCTTTTGGTAATATTGGCATTTTAACAATATTAATTCTTCTAATCCATGACCACAGGATATCTTTCCATTTATTTGTGTCTTCTTTAATTTCTTTTTATCAGTGTCTTACAGTTTTCAGACTAGAGATCTTTCACCTCCTCAGTTAAATTTATTCCTAAGTATTTTATTGTTTTTATGCTATTGTGAGTGAAGTTGATAATTTTTATTTATTTTTCAAAAATTCATTGTTAGTGTATAGGTATAACTGTTGATTTTTGTATGTTAATTTTGTATCCTGCAACTTTACTGAATTTATTGATTAGATCTAACAATTATTTGGTTCACTTTTTCGGATTTTCTATGGATAAAATCATGTCATCTGCAAATAGAGACAATTTTACTTCTTCCTTTTCAATTCTGATACTTTTTTTTTTCCTGATTGCTCTAGCTAGGATTTTCAGTACTATGTTGAATAAGGAGTGGTGAAAGTGGGCACATTTGTCTTGTTCCTGATCATAGAGGAAAAACTTTCAGTTCTTCACCATTAGTATAATATTAGCTATGGGCTTGTCATATCTGATCTTTATTATGTTGACAGATGTTTTTCCTATTCCTAATTTGTTAAGAGTTTTTATCATGAATGGATGTTGAATTTTGTCAGATAATCATATGATTATCTTTCATTCTATTAATGGGATGTATCACATTGATTGATCTGTGTATGTTGAGCCATTATTGCATCCCAGGAATAAATCCCACTTGGTCATGGTGAATGATTCTTTCAATGTGCTGTTGAATTTGATTTGCTAGTATTTTACTGAAAATTTTTAAGTCTATTTTTATCAGGAGTATTAGCCTGTAGTTTTCTTTTCTAGTAGTGTCCTTTTCTAGTTTTGGTACAAGGGTAATGCTGCCTCATAAAATGAATTTTGGAGTGTTTCTTTCTCTTTGATTTTTTGGGAGAGTGTCAGTGTTAATTCTTCTTTAAATGTTTGGTAAAATTTACCAGCGAAGACATCTAGTCCTGGGCTTTTCTTCATTGGGAGATTTTTTGGTTACTGATTTAAGCTTTTTTCTAGTAATTGATCTACTCATATATTCTATTTCTTCCTGATTCCATCTAGGTAAGTTGTATGTTTTAAATAATTTTTCTATTTCTTGTAGATTGCCCCGTATGTTGGCATATAGTTGTTCATAGATGTCTCTTATGATCCTTTGTTCTTCTGTGGTATCAGTTTTAATGTCTCCTTTTTCATTTATAATTTTGTTGACTTGGTCTCTCTTTTTACCTTGGTTAGTCTAGCTAAGGATTTGTCAATTTTATCTTTTCAAAGAACCAACTCTTAGTTTGGTTAATCTCTTCTATTGTTTTTCAGTTCTCTATTTCATTTATTTTTGCTCTAATCTGTATTATTCCTGTCTTTTGCCAACTTTGGGATTGGCTTGTTCTTGTTTTAGTTCCTTAACACATAGAGTCGGTTTGCTGTTTATTTGGAATCTTTCATGTTCCCTTTTTTGAAAAAAAAAAAAAAAAAAAGAAGTTCCGTGTGTGTATCTTTATAATTCAACATCTGTGTACACATGCTACAAAGTGATTACCACCACAAGTCTAGTTACTATCCATCACCATACAGTTGATCCCCTTCACCCATTTTTCCCACTCCCCAAACCCCTTCCTTTCTGGTAGCCACTAGTTTGTAACTATGAGTTTTTTAGTTTCCATTTTTGTTCATTTGTTTTGTTTTTTGAATACCACATATGAGTGAAATCGTATGGTATTTGTCTATCTCTCTGTCTGACATACTTGGCTTAGCATAACACCCTCAAGGCCCATCCATAATGTCGCAAATGAAAGATTTCCTATTTTTTATGGCTAATATTCCATTGTATAACTATACCACATTTTCTTTATCCATTCGTATCAGAGGACACTTAGGTTGTTTCCATTAGCTTGGTCATTGTAAATAATGCTGCAATGAATATGGGGGTGCATATATCTTTTCAAGTTAGTGTTTTCATATTCTTTGGATAAATACCCAGAAGTGGAATAGCTGGGTCATGTGGTAGTTCTATTCTTAATTTTTTTGAGGAACTGCTATACTGTTTTCTATAGTGGCTGTACCAGTGTACAATCCCACCAACAGTGTACAGGAGTTCCCTTTTCTCCACATCCTCTACAACAGTTATTATTTGTCTTTTTTATGATAGCCATTCTAACAAGTGTTAGGTGATATCTTGTGGTTTTGATTTGCATTTCTCTAATCATTAGTGATTTTGAGCATCTTTTCATGTGTCTGTTGGCCATATGTGTGTCTTCTTTGGAGAAATGTATATTTAGATCCTCTGTCCATTTTTTAATCATGTTGTTTGTTTTTTTGTTGTTGTTGAGTTATATGAGTTCTTTATATGTTTTGGATATAAATGGTTTGCAAATAACTTCTCCCATTCAATAGATTGCTTTTCATTTTGGTGGTGGTTTCCATTGCCTTCCAAGCTTTTTGGTTTAAAGTAGTCCCAATTATTCATTTTTGCTTTTGTTCCCTTGCCTTTTGAGTTAGATCCACAAAGACGTTGCTAAGACCAGTGTTGAAGAGCTGACTGCCTATGTTTTCTTTTTAGAATTTTATGGTTTCCTACATTCAAGTTGTTAATCTGTTTGAGTTAATTTTTGTGTATTATGTAAGATGGTAGTCTCGTTTCTTTCTTTTGCATGTAGCTGTCCAGTTTTCCCAACATCATTTATTGAAGAGACTGTCCTTTCTTCATTTTATATTCTTGGCTTCTGTGTTATAGATTAATCATCCAAATATGTGTGGGTTTATTTCTGGGCTACCACTTATTTTCCATTGATCTATGTGTTTAGTTTTATACCAATACTTTACTGTTTTGATTATTACAGCTGTGTAGTATAGTTTGAAATTGGAGCATGACACCTCCAGCTTTGTTCTTCATTCTTAAGATTGCTTTGGGTAGTCAGGATCTTTTGTGGCTCCGTACAAATCTTCAGATTATTTGTTCTTGTTCTAAAAGGTATGCCATTGGAATT
Source organism: Ursus arctos (assembly GCF_023065955.2). NCBI lineage: Eukaryota > Metazoa > Chordata > Mammalia > Carnivora > Ursidae > Ursus > Ursus arctos. Next base: position 11,597,158 of record NW_026623053.1, on the reverse strand, counting down.
TTGATAGGTGTTGCATTGAATCTGTTCATTGCTTAGGTAGTATGGACATTTTAACAATTTCGATTCTTCCAATTCATGAGCATGGAATATCTTTCCATTTGTTACGAAAGAAATGTTTTCTTTTATCAGTGTCTTATAATTTTCAGTGTGCAGGTCTTTCTACTTATTGGTTAAATTTATTCCTAGGTATTTTATTCTTTTGATGTAAATCTAAATGGCATTATTTTCTTAATTTCTCTTTCTGATGCTTCATTGTTAGTGTATAGAAATGTCACAGATTTCTGTGTATTGATTTTGTATCCTGAAGCTTACTAAATTAATTTATTAGTTCTAACAGTTTTTTGGTGGAGTCTTTAAGGTTTTCTGCATATAGTGTCATGTCTTCTATAAATAGTGATAGTTTTACTTCTTTCTTACCAATTTGGATGGCCTTTATTTCTTTTTCTTGCCTAATTACTGTGGCTACGACTTCCAATAATATGTTGAATAAAAGTGGTAAGAGTGGGTATTCTTGTCTTGTTCCTGATCTTAGATGAAAAGATTTCAACTTTTCACCATTGAGTATGATGTTAGCTGTTAGGTTGTCATATATGGTTGAGATATATTTCCTTAAACCCCCTTTGTTGAGAGTTTTCATTATAAATGGTTGAATTTTGCTAAATTCTTTTTTTCTGCATCTGTGGAGATGATCATATGATTTTTATCCTTCCTTTTATTAATGTGGTGTATTACATTGACTGATATGTGGATGTTGAATCATCCTTTTCTCCCTGGAATAAATCCCCCTTGATCATGGTATATGAGCCATTTAATATATCATTGTATTTGGTTTGCTAATATTTTGTTGAGAATTTTTGCATGTTCATTAGGGGTACTGGCCTGCAATTTTCTCTCTCTCTCTCTCTTTTTTTTTTTTTTTTTTTTTTTTTTTGGTGTCTTTGTCTGGTTTTATTATCAGGGTAATGCTGGCCCCATAAATATGAGTCTAGAAGCACTCTCTCTTCAATTTTTTGGAAGGGTTTGAGGATAAGTATTAAATCTTCGAATGTTTGGTAGAAATCACCCATATAGTCATCTGGTCTTGGACTATTGTTTGTTGGGAGATTTTTCATTACTGATTCAATCTCCTTACTAATAATCAGTCTGTTCAGATTTTTTATTTCATCATGATCCAGTCTTGGAAGTTTATATGTTTCTAGGAGCTTACTCATTTCTTCCAGGTTTTAAAACTTTTTGGTGTATAATTGTTCATAGTAGTGTCTTGTGATCCTTCATATTTATGTGGTATTATTGTAACTTCTTTCATTTCTGATTTTGTTTCTTTGAGTGCTCTTTTTTTTCTTGGTGAGTCTAGCTGAAGGTTTGTCAATTTTGTTAATTTTTTCAAAGAAACAGCTCTCAGTTTCATTGATCTTTTCTTATTGTCTTTTTAGTCTCTATTTTATTTATTTCTGCTCTGGTCTTTAATATTTCCTTCATTTTACTAACTACACTGTGTATGCGTTTTTTCTAGTTCTTTTATATGTAAAAGCTAAATTGCTTACTTGAAATTTTTCTTGTTTTTTTTTGAGATAGGCCTGTATCACTATGAACTTTTCTCTTATGGCTGCCTTTGCTCTATCTCATAGATTTCGGTATGTTGTATTTTCATTTTCATTTGTCTCAGGTATTTTTTTTTTTAAAGATTTTATTTATTTATTTGACAGAGAGACAGCCAGCGAGAGAGGGAACACAAGCAGGGGGAGTGGAAGAGGAAGAAGCAGGCTCCCAGTGGAGGAGCCTGATGTGGGGCTCGATCCCAGAACGCCGGGATCACGTCCTGAGCCAAAGGCAGATGCTTAACGAGTGCGGTACCCAGGCGCCCCTCAGGTATTTTTTAATTTATTCTTTGAGTTTTTTGTCTCAACCCATTAGTTGGTTAATCTCCACATATTTCTGATTCTTTCCAGTTTTCTTCTTATAATGGATTTTTAGTTTTATATCATTGTGGTCAGAAAAGATATTTGATCTGATTTCAGTCTTAGTCTCAATTTTTTGAGACTTGCTATATGGCCTAAAAGTGATCTATTCTGGATAATGATTCATGCATACTTGAGAAGAATGTGTTTTCTGCTGCTTTTGAGTGGAGCATTCTATATATGTCTATTAAGTCCATCTGGTCTAATGTGTCATGTTAGGCTGATGTTCCTTTATTGATTTTCTGTCTGGACCTATCCAATAATGTGAGTGGGGTGTTAAAGTCCCCTACTATTACTGTATTTCTGTCCATTTCTACCTTTAAGTCTATTAATAGCTGCTTCATATGTTTCGATGCTTCTGTACTGGATGCATAAATATTTACAAATGTATCCTCTTGTTGGATTGACCCCTTTATCATTATTTAATGCCTTTCTTTGTCTTTTTTTACAGTCTTTGTTTTAAAGTTTATGTTGTCTGATATGAGTGTAGCTCCCTAGGTTTCCTTTTGTTTCCATTTGCATGAAATATTTTTTTTCCGTCCCTTCACCCTCAGTCTGTATGTGTCCTTACATCTGAAGTGAGTCTTTTATAGGTGGCATATAGATGTGCCTGATTTTTCTTATCTTTTCAGCCACTAGATGACTTTTGATTAGAGAACTTAAGCTGTTTACATTTTAAAGTAGTTATTGATAGGTATGTACTTATTGCCGTTTTATTAATTGTCTCCTGGCTGTTTTTGTAGTTCCTTTGTTTTTCTCTTGTTCTGTTCCCTTGTAATTTGATGTTATGTGTGTGTGTGTATACATATCAAATGTTAAGTTGCTTATGTATTAATTAAGTTGCTTATATATTAATAAATAATAAATGAGTTAGGTTGTAACTTATTTATAATGTAATGTGTAATAATAAATTATGAATAAATGTAATGTAAATAATAAATAAGTTAAGTTGCTTATATATTAATCAAATGTTAAGTTGCAACTTATATATATAAGCAGCTTAACATTTGAACTCATTCTTAAAACTCTTCATTTTTTACTCCCCTCCATGTTTTATTTTGATATCACATTTTACATGATGTTTTATTTTGACGTCACGTTTTAAATCTTTTTATTTTCTTTATTCCTTAACTAATTATTGTATAATTTTATTACTTTTGTCTTTTAACCTTCATACTAGCTTTGTAAATGATTAATCTATTACCTCTACAGTATATTTACCTTTAGTAGTGAGATTTTTACTTTCATATGTTCTATTATTACTAATTATGCCTTTTCTTTTCAGCTTGACAAAGTCCCTTTATCATTTCTTATAAGGCTGCTTTAGTAGGGATGAACTTCTTTAGCTTTTGCTTGTCTGGAAAACTCTATCTCCCCTTCAATTCTGAATGATAACCTTGCTGGACAGACTATTCTTGGTTGGAAGTTTTTTCCTTTTAACACTTTGAATATGTCATGCCACTCCCTTCTGATCTGCAGGTTTTTGCTAAGAAAATCTGCTGATATTCTTATGGGGGTTTCCTTATACATTGCAAGTTGTTTTTCTCTTGCTGTTTTTGAGATTCTCTCTTTAACTTTTGGCATTTTAATTATAATATATCTTACCGTGGATTTCTTTTGTCTAAAATGTGGGGTCATTTTATTTGGAATTCTCTGGGCTAGTTGGGCTTGAATGTCTGTTTCCTTCCCCAGGTTATGGAAACTTTCAACCATTTTTTCTTTAAATGTGTTTTCTGCCCCTTTCTCTCTCTCCTCTCTTTCTGGGATCCCAGATTGCAAAAGTTATTCCTCTTGATGTCAAGAATCATCACTTTTTAAAATTCTTTTTTTGTTGTTGTTGCTACTCTGTTTGGGTGAGTTCTAGTGCCCTGTCTTCCAGGTCACTGATCCATTTTTCTGCTTCATCCAGTTTGCTGTTGAACCCCTCTAGTGTATTTTTCAATTCAGCTATTGTGTTCTTTTTAGCTTATTCTTTAAACTGGCCACTGTAGAACACCCAACAATATTTAATGTGCTTTTATAATTACTACTTTTGGAGTTTAGGAAAGGAGGATTCCAACTGCCTTATTCTCTGCCTAGTAAAATATCTGAATGAAGAGGACAGGGAGCTGGTATATTCTGTATTGACTTTTGTCCTCTTAATCAGTAAATATTTGAAAGGTAACATTTATTATGTGATTAGTATGTGCTAAGCATCATGGTTAAGTATTCTATGTAAATTACTTAAACTAAAATCTATAGGTATTCTATAAAGTATGTTGTATTTTATAGGGCTGCTGTATAAAATTACCACAGACTGGGTGGCTTAAAACAACAGAATTTTATTCTCATGGTTCAGGACAGAAGTACAAATCAAGATGTCAGCAGAGTTGGTTCCTTTTTGGGGACTCAGAGGAATGACCTCTATCATGCCTCTCTCTTAGCTTGTGATGGTTGCCAGAAGTTTTTGATGTTCTTTGGCTTGCAACTTCATAATTCCAATCTCTGCCTCTGTCATCACATGGCCATCTTCCCTCTCTGTCTGTGTCTTCACATGGTATTCTCCTCTTCTTATAAGGACACTACATCATTTTGGGTTAAGTGTCCACCCTACTTCATATGACCTCATCTGAATTAATATCTACAATAGCCCTATTTCCAAATAAGGTCACATTCTGAGATTTGGGGAAGGAAATGAATCTTTGGGGGATATTATTTAACCCAATGTATAAGTATTATTTTTCTCCTTTGAACAGATGAGGAAACAAAAGCAGTTAAATAATTTACCTCAGGTTACATGTGTTATGGGGAGTCAGGACTCAGACTCAGAACTGTTTGTTGACAAAGTTCACTCTCTTTAACACTGAGATGTATGAGAAACCTTTCCGTCTCTCAGTAAACTTACAGTCCAACCAGGGAGGTATGACATCAAAATTTAAATAATAGCAAAAAAGGGAAAACTTCAAAGAAATTATAGAAGTTAAGCTACCAATCATCCTACCAATTATCTTTCCAAACAAAATAGCACACATATAACATACTCTCATTTTTCCTTTCCTTTAAAGAAAATGATGCAGGGAGAAAAACAAACAATAAAAATACAAACATGATTATTTCACCTGTAGGTGTCATTAATACAAGTTAAAATCAAAGCCCTCTGCTAAATTTTCTGCCTCTTACAGTTTGTTGTATTCTCTCTTCACATATAATCTGCATCTTGAATTCTTCTGTGCCAAGGCCAAGACTTTGGCCCCCAAATCTTCCCTTTTCTTCAAATCAAATTAGGTAGTATTTATAAATAACTTTTCTCTGTCTCTATAAACTCATTGTGATATTTTGGGGCCCATGGGAGCAGTTGGGCATGGTAAAGGCATAAGAGTACTACTAGGAACCACATTTTGGGAGCTGAAGATGACAGGGGTAGACATTATTTATGCTTCTGGGTCTTAGGCTTAAAGAAGAACAAACAGTATGTGGGTCAAAGCTGGGGCTAAGTTGGACCAGACCAGTCTGGAGCTGGCAGGATTGGAGGAATCATGATAATTTATACTATTGGGATACTGAGATACAGTGGCTAGCTAAAAAGGACTTGCTGATGATTCTCTTGGTATCATTAAATGTTCTCAGCTATCTGATTTATATCAGTGACAAAACTTCGGACAGGAATAAGCTAAGTTGTTCCTGTTATGTAGTGTATGTGGAGGGGATGCACAGAAAGGCACAGGGATTAAATGGTTCAGCTAATGTTACATTGACACAGTTGGACTTCAAAGCCCATTCTTTTGATCACTGCCTTGCACGTTCTCCCAGGGGAAGTGGTATGAGCTGTAAATAATATTTATATAGTTCTTTGGGCAAGAGAAGTAACATTTATTTATCACCTAAAATGTGTGAGACGTCCTTTTATGTTTAACATATCTATCTCATTTAATTCTTACCACATTTTTCTTTGTTCCTCAAAATAATGCTATTAGGAGGTATTATTATTATCTTTGTACTACAGATAGGAAGAACGAGACTTCGAGAAGCTAAGGGTTTCTGTAAAGCACTAAGCTAAGAAGCTCCATGAGGAAAGGGACCATGTCTGGGGATTTTTGTTGATTGTTTGCTATTTGTCTTTGTTATTTATCATGGTAAACTCCAACTCAGCATGGTGCATTAGAAGGCATGTTGGCATCAGTGCCAGTATGTGTTCATATTAATTTTAGCTCACTTCTTTCTCTGTGTTATTTAGAAAATGTGATGGAGCTCATCAGTGGCCATCAAATAGCCATATGCTCTTTACATTTTCCGTTCTTCCTTCCTGTGAAATTGGCTTCATGTGACTAGTTGTAGCCAATGGCTACTGAGTGGAAGGTATACATATCACTGCTGGTCATTTATGACCTGCTGTGCCTCTCCACCTGTCTCTTTCCTTCCTGTGGTGACCTTGGAAGGCAAGAGTTTCAGATGGCATAGCTGTAAGATAGAGGTTGTTCACATCGCTGAGTGAACATTTAGAAAGCAGCTATACAGTAGAGCAATACAACCCACATATGAAGGGTAAATATAAGGTTTGACTGGATTGTCTCTCTGATATTTGGGGGTTATTGCTTACTGCAGCATAATCTGTGTTATTCTTACTATCACAGACAAATATCTTTTGTTGATTTTTTTTTGATTACCCTCTTCCTCCTAAGATACTTTCCTTTTCTTTTATATATTGTTTCCTAGAAAAATAATGGTATGCTTTTGGGAGGGCGACACTTTGTCCAAAAGTGTGATCAAGAACATCTTTCAGTTTAGTTATGTTCAATACACAGTGAGAATTTCATTAGTGTTAGGTTTAATGACTTTGTCAGAAACAAAGAATTCCACTATTGAATACATCTTACAAATTGCTGTAAGTACTGTGATATTTGGGTACATTTGATGAAATTTGATAAGAAACATAATATTTGGGATGAAAACCTTTTCTCTATTAATCATCGTAACTACTACTCAATTCAGGCTACAGCAGATAATTCTAATTATGAGCTCATAATCTTGGATTTTTAGCATTTAAAAAATGTTAACTTGAACCTAATTATTGAACAGACAACCTAAAATGTACCACTTTTGTTTTTATTGACTCAAAGTTTACAGAGAAAATTAAATAGCCAGTGCAAACCTATTAGGAAGATTATCTTTTACTTTTTGCTCAGAGAAGTAATAGATCCAGCAATTTTGAGGCAAAAGGTAAGATATTCATTGAAGCTGCCTCCAGTTGCTTGGACACACAGACCATCTGGCAATGATAGGACATGGGGGCTCAACATGCCCTTTGTTAATAAAGTGCTTGCCACTGGGAAGAATAATTCTTCCTTTAATTGTGTACCTATTTGAGAAGAGAGAGCAAATGAAGGGTCTGCCTTCTCAGATGAAAATGATGAATGACCTTGAAGACTCAGCACTAGTCATCCTTGGAAAGCTGGATTCTCATCAACTCTGCTCATTATGAGTCCAGTCTGAGTGTACACAAAGCACCTATTGACTTCAGTGGGAGTTCTAAGGCACAGTCAGTCCTGAGGGAGGTGATGTTTTTAAATCGTGCTTCTTATCTTCCTGAAAGGCTAGAAAATGAAGGCAGAAAACACAGACACCTCAATTATAAGCCTTAAAATAAGATTAAACACACAATGTGGATTTCACATCAATATCAACAATTAACTGCAACCTCTACTTGCAAATGGAAGCTTATGGTGTTTGGTGTCACTTAGTCACTGATACTGTGAAGGGGAGAGAGGAATGTAAAAGAATCTTCCCAGAAACAAATATTTAGTTTACAGTTTATCTGAGAGTAGTATAAGTGGAAGAGAAATGCTAGAAATAATGGAGCCTAGATTTTATCGATTAGTATTAATTTTTATGACTTCATGATTTTATTTTTTAAACCAATAAATACTGAACCAAACTTAATTGTATTCAGTTCTATATCTGCTACAGTAGTTACCTAGCAGTTGTTTGATAAATCCATTTTATTATTGTTGAGGACATTGATGGCGATGATTATGACGACATGAATGTAGGAGAGATAAGAGAAAGGAGCACTCTGGCATGGGCTCTCTTTTCACAGATTTCATGAAATATGGACTGATGAACTTCATCACATTTTACTAAAGTTATTAATCAGGATTTCAATACCATCTAATACTGTCAAGGAAGATTGCTATATTTATCAAAAGTCAGATGTTTCAAGATTGTGTTGATCCATCCCGCTGAGGAGGCAAGTGGGAGATAACCAGAGTGGAAAAGGGTATTCCTGCCTCACACATTATTATTCATCGTTGATCAAATAGTTTGAATTCTTAAGTGTCAGGAGTAAAGAGTGTTAGGAGTAAAAAGTCATGTTTAAAAATTACTAGGTTAATATTCCTACATATCTTGTGATCAGAACGTACTTTAAGTTCTTTACTTTGGTCTCATAAAAACAAATTTTAAAATCAGCCTGGGCAGAGTCCAAAAACCCAAACTTAAAGTGATGCATTGACAATTAGTAACAATATATCGCTACTTATCACAGTGCCTTAGTAATTTTTTAAAAGATTTTATGTGTTTATTTGAGAGAGAAGGAGAGTGCATGTGTGCAGGCAATGGGGGGAAGAGTGGGGAGGCAGAGGGGGAGGGAGAGAGAATCTCCAGCACGCTGGATTCTAGGCTGAGCACAGAGTTGATGCAGGGCTTAAACTGACAACCCTGAGATTGTGACCTGAGCCGAAAGGAAGAGTTGGATGCTTAACCAACTGAGCCACTCAGGTGCCCCAGAATTTTTAATAAGGAGATTTTAGTGACATACAAACCTCACTAATCTTATTACCATGATAAGTACATTGTAAGTGGTCAAATAATATGTTTGAATAGGCTCTCACTGTGTGCCAGTTAAGTACTGTACAAAGACCTGTTCTCCAGCAGGTTTCTGTTTTATTCTACTTTTTATCTCAAATCATCTTCCCTCACCTACCCGGAGTGACAGAATTTTTACATTAGTTGTGTGTACCTTCTAGCACACTGCAGGTTTTTCATAACAGTTAAACAACAACTCTAATTACTATGCATAATTGAAGAGTAATTTTCCACAGTACAGGTGCAGTTACCTGAAATCTATCTCCTACAAAGTACTTATCTCTTTTCCCCATGTTAGTTTTGCAAGGAAATGAAATATCTTTTAGTAATCTCTTTTATTTTTTTCTGTTTAGAAGGAGAATTGGGCTTTACTTTCTTCAGAACAGAAATATTCTCATATCAGTTTATTCCTATCAGCACAGTTTGCTCAGAGAAAGTTGATTCTATTAAGAAGGGTATGGGCTTTGTCCAGTTACTAGAATTGGCTAACAGTTAGTTCAACAGTAATTATTAACTTTTATTTCTCCTGGATAGAAACTATTAATGCTCTTTACTAAGGATTTAAGTGCTTCAATTTGATATATCATAAAGAAATTAGCTCTGTAAAAGCAAGACTCTATCTGTTTTGTACACTTTGTAGCACTAAGTCAAATGTGTGTGTGGTGATGGGGGCATGGGGCAAAACAGGAAATAGAAGGTCTCCTCCACAAAGACAGGTTTTCTTTTCTTGTCTTTTTGGAAGTCTGATGTAAACAAAATATATTTTCTTTGGCGTACTAATACATAGACTCTAACTTCATCAATTTCCTCAACCTTTAAAAAGTTTATGTGTGCAATTCTGTAGACACATTTAAAAAATATGCTTTATTAGAGAATTTGCTCTGTCTTCAGTTTAGTAATTAGTAATATAACCTTTAGTTTCAGGTAATATTTAATCTATTATGGGAACATTAATGAAGAGAAGGAAGAATAAAATAGGAGTGTTGCTTTATAGCTTTAAGATGGACAGAAATAGCTGCTTTGTGAACTGATGACCTCCCAAACTCTAAGCAAGTGATGGCTTCATCCTTAGTACCTCTTATCTTCATGGATGGGACTGAGAAAATTAAATTCTAGTCTGGAATTTCGTGACATTCCAGTTTTCTTGCCTCATGTTAGCTTTGACTTAATAGTTATCCCAAAGTTGTTGTTGTTTCTTAGGGAGGTTTAATACACTTTCTATGACAGTCTGAAAGTCTGTGTTTCTTGAAAACAAAATGGCCATGGCCAGATAATGTTTGGCATTTTATGCTGTAACATGATACATAGCACTTCCCCAACAGCACAAATTTAATGTGCCATAAGTGAGGGTTCTTGAATTCTCACACACACACACACACACACACACACACACACAGAGTTATTAGCAGTCTTGCAGGACTTTGCAGGGCATATTCCATGCCTGAGTTTGCTGATTAATTTGTGTAATTCTTTTGCAAGTGTTACACACTAGGCTTCTTGGGTATACATTAATACAGAAGACTTAAAGTCACATATGCACAACAAAACAAATCATAAATAATGAGATACTAAAAACCAACTGTCACTGAGGTAGCAATTATTGGTGTCTCTTTTTCACTTCAGTGACTTTTTCCTTTTACCCTGAGACATGCAAACAGAACAAACAATTAGCGAAATAATTGATGATCGGTACCTTCAAAGTTTGTGGTGACCTGGTTTATGCTTTATAAGCTTAATAATGAGAACACCTCCTATTACTGATTAGTGTTCTGCCTGGTGCTATCTGATGGTGCTCGGGAGGTACATCTGTATCAGACAAAAGGTTTTTATCTGCCCTTTACAGTTAGTTGGTCCCTAATGAACTGAGCTTTTGTCCCTTGCTGTTTTTAGATTCCAATTAAACTTGTTTATAGAATAGACAAATAATTAAAGATGTACTGTTTTCCACGACTTAATATTGTCTTCCAATAGGGTTGTGTTGAAGTTGGTGGCAATTAACATATATAGTAATGTTTTTAATCATTTACGTATTAAAACACATGCAAAATGTGCCCATGTTTTCTTAGGCTTCTTTGTGCTTGTCAACCCATTCTCTTAACTTGCTTTGGGTATGCTAATTACCCTCTGTCAAGCTGGGGTAATTCATCTTTTCCAAGAAAAAAATTCAGTTTTCATTTTTATGCTTGAGGAAGTCAAAGAATGGCAATTTATTCTGGAGCTTTCAGAACCAGAAAAGAATGCTTTAAGGTTATGACAAACTGATTTTATGTTGTGCACAGCAAGAAGTATTAAACGGATAAATAGCATGTCATGTTAGAAATTTTATGTTAAAGTAGAATTTCTTACCTCTTTGGTTGAAGTTTCTATCACCCTCCATTCTATGTTAGATCTTTATGCAAAATACCAGTATGAAGTATTTCTTGACCATAAAAACATGGAGAATGAAAGAGCAAACCTTTTGGTAGCCATGCCTTCCCCAGTAAATTAAAAATTCCCACAATCCCTAGAGACAGTGGAATTGTTAGTTCTTTTGTAATCTGTAGAGAAGTAGTCAAAATGATAATCTCAAGTCCCATTTTGACAGTTTTTAAACAAAGATTTTAAATATGGTCATGCCTTACTGGTGAGATGGGCAACTCTTTAAAGTGACTGCCTCTAGGATTTCCAGCCAATATGTGACATTAGTTAGCACTCTATATCCCAAACACCATTCTTTCCACATGGCAAGCCCTCAGTAAATGTCTGTTAAGGGGTTCATTTCTCCATCTCCATCCATTTGGTTTATCTCTTTTTGAGTGAAGTATTAGTGAAAAAGCTATGCCCTGGAATTCTAAGGGGCTTGTATGATCAGGGAGACTACTGGGAGGTATTATTTGTATAGGTGAACTTGTTATTTCCCTGAAACATCCAGAGCGTATCTTGCACATATATTGCAATGGAAAGGAAAATTTATACAATCTGACACCTTTTGAAAGTTATGCTGTATTTATGGTCTTTAACTTACTAGGACAAGTATAATTTTTTTAAAAATGGTCTTTATTCTCTAAGCCTGAGGGAAAGATGGAAACATAATTCTAGTTGTATTCTAATTTCTTTCCTTCTTTGTTCTGGAACATTATAATACTCTTGGACATTTTAAATGGCTGCATTTTAGATGGCTAGCAATTCTTCAGACACTAAAACCTACTACCCACATGTAATATATATAGCTTGGATGATACTTAAAAGTATATTTCCAACCATGTTTTGAATCTTTGAGGTTAGTGCTAAGTAGGCATTAATCAGCTCTTTCTGTTCCTTCAACAAAACATGCTGACAGATGACCATGGCACAGGGAGTGTGTGTAGGCTACTTGCTAAGGATCCCACACACTTTTGCTTCTACAAGATGATTTGCATGCTTACCAAGTTAGTTGTTTTTGTCTCCAAGCCCATGTATTTGTATTTGTTATATTAACCACATAAAATTAGTTATGATTTTAACAATGTTTTATATCCATGAAATACGAGTGCAAAAGAGAAAGTTACATTTCTGTGACAACTAAATTGAATGCTTTGGAAAAACATGTTAAAGCTAAGTTACTTAAAAAAAGTATTGTAGAATTAGATTTGGGTGAGACAAAGAAATACATAAAAATTGATATGGATACCATGCTCAGATTGTTGTATAAGTTCTATTAGTTGAAGAAGCCCCAACTAAAACTCCTAGAAAAATACATTATGGTGTGGTTTAAGCAAGAAAGATGAAAGGCAATGCCAATCAGCAGATAGACCCACACTCAATGAAAAGGTCCACACAGAAATGAAAGTCTCTTGGTTCCTCATAAAAATACTTGTGGAATAATATGCAGTCATATAGTTTAATTTAAAATGCTTAGGACATATATTCTTTTAACCATCTCCCACAGTAACTTCCTTTTTTGGTTAATTTGGCAACTATTATTTCCATTTGCTTTGATAAAAGAACATCTATTTCAGCAGATAGCTGGGATTTCCCTATAACCAAGAACTTTGGGTAATTCATTAACTAAACACCTTTGGTTGGGAGCCAAGATCCACACTCATTTTCTTGAATTTTGCTCTATGGTGATGTTAGAGTGAAATAACTTTAGAGTATGAAAAAATGTCATTGTCCCGATTTAAAGCATGATGGGGAACTAAATTATCGCTAAGCCAGATGACTCATCAGGATCAGATCCTTTATAAAGCGGAGTGTCTAGGTAATCTCCCACTAGTTTAGTCTTCAAAACATGAATCCTGTACATTTATTTCTGGAAATATAATTTCTTCCAACACTAGCTGTTCTCATTTGCTGAATAGTAGGCTATCTGGATTTTGGCAGCATGTTTCAGGATTTCTCCCATTTATATGCATATCTAGTGCAGAGTATGTAAGTGAGAACTAAGCCCTGGGTAACTGACACATTAGCATGTGTGAAAATAGCTCAATTAACACAGGTAGAATGTGAGAATGTCCATTAATTCCTCAGGAAACAATGGCTCATAGTGCTAGGACCAATGCAGGGTCTTGCAGATGGTTTCAAACCAACTGTGTTTGCAAAGACACAATGCAGCATCTGGAGGGCTGGCAAAATCCAACAACTTCAGAGACAGCAAGTCAAATTTGATCAGAGAGACCAACACTTGACCACATGAGTGTCTCAGCTTCCTGGGATGTGTTCCAAAATCCATCCATCTCATCCAGCGTGACAGTCGAAAAAGTCACACTTCACATCTCTGCATCAAGCCATGTCTCTGACTGTCACACAACTCGGCCTGCCTGACAGAATAAATTTATGGCATCTTCCAATGGCTTCCTCACCTTTTTTTAAATACATAACCTTTTCTTCCCCTTAAGTAAAATAATATGCATAATAGACACACTGAGCTATAAATGCAATTTTCTGTGGACAAAGAGATCAAGGATTTTAATAATTTATTGATTTTAGAAAATGCTTCTTCCCCCACCAATTGTCCCCTAGTGGAAATCGGGGCACCAGACAATATAACCACCTGAGCATGTGTGTAATATTTAAGAGAAGGGGCGCTTGAGTCTCACTTTCTGAGTTTGAATAGCATTGTCTATTAATAACTGTGTGCCCTTGGGCAAGACACTCAACATTCCTGGGCTTTATTTTATATATTTTTTAATTGGGAGGTGGTAATAAAAATATCTGTCTCTGGAGTGTCATGAGGCAGTGTCATGATTCATGCAGAGTATTTGGGATATTGTCTAGCATGTAATACAAGGCTAATATATGTTAAGCATATATTAGTTTTAAGCTTTAGCTATACGTTAAGGTCATGTCTGAGTCATGATAGAGAGAAGAGAGTGTGGGGCTTATGGGAAGGAAATGGGAGGTGGTTTTCCTACTCTGGTCTAGGCTTATGGGAGAGAATAAAAAAATGGAAACCCTCTGATGGGTACTGTAAAGTTTGCCAGGGTAGGAGACTACTATAAAGTGTTTGCCTGGAGTTCTCCCTGTGTGATGGGATTCTACTATCAGGAATTAGTGGCAGCAGGTGGCAGTTAGGTGAGGTTTTGGGGATTCAGGACTCTGGCCATGTTACCATCTGTTATGACTAAGTAATAATAATAATAAAAATGACAATACAGACATACCTAATCATGTTTATTTTGGTGCCAGACACTAAGCACTTTTCATAAATGGACTCATTTTTTCCTCTCAACTACCCTACAAGATCTTATTCCCATGTTACAGAGGAAGAAATGGAGGCACAGTTGTAGAGTAAGTGTAAAAGCCGGAATGTGAACTCAGGCAGTCTAGGTGTGGTGTCTGAGCCATAGACTATGAAATTAATAATAGATATGTGTTTTCATTATCATCTGAACCATTATATTGCACTATGCCTTTCAACTCTTTCATCACTTTTATTCCCTCCAAAAGTAAGAATTCCAGGGACTATTAGAAATTGTAAATAATAAATTCTTTAGGTGTAGTTATAGTAACATAATTCACTAATACTAGAAGGGCAGTTACAGCTATTATTATTGCAATGCTGTAAGTTTTCCTAGGGAAAACTAATTGAGAAGCATTTTCTACTGGGCAATGATTTTGTGTTTAACGAATGGCCCTATTATTACGATGAAATCAGAGCCTAGTCTACGAATCTGAGTTGGATCAGGAAAACGGAAGCTAGCAGGATATTTTGGGTAGAAATTAGAAATTCTTCTCTATGATATTAGAGGCTTATATGATTTTTGGAAATTCTGAGAAGATGAAGTTGAGAAATACTTTTTAGGGAATATTGACAGGGAAGCTTAAGCTAAAATTCTGCACTGCATGTATCACCATAGTGGCAGATTCTTAGTAGAAATCCTCAAGCAGTCAAAGGCAGGCCACATCTCACACAATCTAAACTTCCTGCCTGCACTTGTTGCTAAGGAATGAGCTTCAGTGGGAGTGCGGCTTATAGGCACCAAGGGCCATGAGGTCAAGGGCTTATGGGAAATGTAGTTCCCTCCTGTGATACAGAGATGATGCAGATGGGGGTGACATCAGTGCTGCACTCAATCCCAATGTGGACCCTGCAGCACACTGAGATACAGCTTCAAGAAGTCAGCTTGGCCATTCTACTTCTGGACACAATTTTGTCAACCGTACCGGAACAGTTATTTTCAAAACTCATAAGGGAGTTCATTTTTTTCCTGTGATAGCAAAATAGTATAATATAGTGTTCATTTATTAATTCAATAGATATTTACTGGCCACCTTCTTTATTCAGAACATTGTATTAGTGACTCCCTCGTTACAAAGGTTCAGGCCTCACATAGGGTGTTCAGTTAAGACTTTATGAATGAATAACTTAATTGTATTCATAAAGATATTAAGATATTTTATTGCCTTCTAGCAAATACTGTAATCATTATGTGTAATGAGTAGGACAAATAAATGCTAGAGGAATTTTGAAGAGGAATCAGCCATTTTTTACTTCCGTAGCCAAGGAAGATCTTATTAAACACATGGAGTTTGAGCAAGGCCTTAAAGAGAAAATGACCAGGCACTGCTCTAAGTGATTTAATTACATCAGAAACTAACCTAATTCTCTGAAAGGGCGCGTAATGTTCCTATTTCCATTGTATGTTGGTGGTAGGTGTGGCTCAGAGAGGTTGTGTCCCTAACTTCAGTTGCCTAATATCATAGTGGCAGAAATTGTCAGAGACGGCCCTCAAGTCCAAGTCAGTGAGATTTCAAAACCTTTTTCAACCTTACCACATTTAGTGCCAACTATGTTTTAAGTTCTAAATGCAAACTGAGATAAACAGAGCTCCTAATGAAAGTTTATGTACATATCAGTAAAACAATACAGGAGATCCAAGTTTCACATAGAAAGACATGAACACATATTGAAATAAACATATTTAATATAAGCCTGTTTGATATCATCAGAGATTCGTTGGTATAATTGTGAATTAGGATACTGTAAAATCTTTTGCAGTCAATTCTTAATTGTTTGTTTGAGTTAATCACTTTGCTGTGTTATAGTCAATAGTCCAGTTTAAGGAAAGAACTTTTATTCGTTCAATTATGAGGCAAGTTAACTTTGTGATTAAGAATGGGAACTCTGGAGCTATACTGCCTTTGTTTGAATCCTGTCCCAGTCACTTACTAAGTACATGTGCCTCAGCATTCTCATCTGAAAAGTAGGAATAATAACAATACTGTATTCATCAATCTTTGCTGTGTAACAAATTACCACAAAAGGGAGTCAGGAGTCCAGATATGGCTTAGCTGGGTACCTCTGATTCAAGGTTTCTCTTAAAGCTGTATTTAGAATGTCAGCAAGGGCTGTGTCTTACCTGAAGACTTGACTGGGTGATGATCTACTTCTTTTTTTTTTTTTTTTTAAGATTTTATTTATTTGACAGAGATAGAGACAGCCAGCGAGAGAGGGAACACAAGCAGGGGGAGTGGGAGAGGAAGAAGCAGGCTCATAGCGGAAGAGCCTGATGTGGGGCTCGATCCCATAACGCCAGGATCACGCCCTGAGCCGAAGGCAGGCGCTTAACCGCTGCGCCACCCAGGTGCCCCGTGATGATCTACTTCTAAGCTCACACTATTCTTAGCAGGATTCAGTCTTCATGGACTATCAGACTGAGGTCCTCAGGTTTACTCTGGCTGTTGGCCAACAACTTCTCGAATTTCCCTGCCATGTAAGCCTTTTTGTGACACAGCTCCTGGTATGGCAAAAAGGGAGCACAAGATGGAAACCAGAGTTTTTTTGTAACCTAACCTCAGAAGTGACATCCCATCACTTATGCCATATGTATTCATTAGAAATAAGTTGCCATGCCCAGCTCATATTCAAGAAGAGTTGATTACAGACAGGCATGAACAGTAGGAGTCTAGGATCATTGCAGGCCATCTTGAAGGCTACCTACCATGCCTACCTAACAGGTTCGTTGTATGGGTTGAGTTAATATATGTAGAAGATCTTAGAACAATGCCTGGAACAGAATGAAGTGATATATGTGTTGACTATGACTTTTACTACATTCAAATAACTGGGATGCTTAATAAATAAGACTCAGTTTCTACTTTCAAGAAAATGTTAACTTAAAATAGTAATGTGGCAGAAAAAGAAAAGTACCATAATGGAGGCAAAACTAAAGAGCTGTGTATATTGAGAGGAAGGATTGATCACAAAGAGAGGTGAAAGATCAGCAAAGTCTTGATTAATGAAGCAATATTTGTGCTGAACCCCAGAATATGAATAAGATTTTGATGGGGCTCAGGGGGAGGGGAGGTTTTAGGAGTTGGGGTGAACAGGGAGCTGTTAAAGACTGAGCAAAGCAAGGTAGTTAAGGTTGTACAGGGTAGCTGGGCATTATCCAGGAAACCATGGGTAATCCAGGTTAACTGGGGCATCCAAATGCAGCACCAAACTGAGAATTAGGGTGAAAAGAAGGATTTACAGTTGGTTATTGAGAGTATTGAAAGAAAGTCAGATGTATTTAGACTTAATTCAGTCAATAGTGGGAAGACGAGGAATGAATGAAGCTGAACTTCAGAAAGTTTTTTCAGGCAGTTGAAGATAAGAATGGATTAGGGCAAGAAAATCCTGGAGGAGAGCCCAGTTAGGTCATTATTATAACAGTTAAGGTGATTAGGGATGAAGAGCTATCCAACTAAAGCAGTGAGGAAGTGAATAAATATGAGAGAGGAACAGACTCAGTTAATGGTTTTGTTATCTCTAATTAAAGTATAGGATTTCAGTTGATTGAATTTGAGGACAGACCTAGGGACAAATCCTGGCTTTAACAACTGTTAGCTGTATCACCTCGGGCAAAGTGTTATAAACTCTTTGAACCATAGTTTCTTTGTGACAAGAGGATTAAATGAGCTAATGTGTATGAATATATATAAAGGACTCAATGGAGTGTCTAGCATGGTAAATGCTCAATAAATACTAGTTTTCTCACTCTAAAAAGATTATTATTTACAAATAGAACTGTAAATACAATTCTGTGTCATTTTATAATTAGTCCCACTTGAAAAGTCTAAGCTTTAACTGTTTCATATATACATATACAGATATATATGTAATATTATAATTATATATGTTATATATAATAGCAACAATAGCTAGCTTTTGTTAAATTATTTAATTTATGCCCAACATTGTGTGCTGAGCACTCTATATGCATGATCTCATTTAGTCCTGCCATCCGCCATATGAGATATGTGTTTTCATCACCTGCATTTTACAGTTGAGAAGACTGAGGCTTAGAGAAACTTCTTTTTTTTAGAGATTTATTTATTTATTTGAGAGAGAGTGCATGTGAGCGGGGGAAGGGGCAGAGGGAGAGAGAGAGAATCTCAAACAGATTCTCCGCTGAGTGCAGAGCCCATCTTGGGGCTAGACTTCATGACTCTGAGATCATGGCCTGAGCCAAAATCAAGAGTGGTCCCTCAACTGACTGAGCCACCCAGGCTCCCTGACCAAGTAACTTTCTTAAAGCCCAAAAGCTGATGAGTGACAGAGCCTGTGTTTGAACAGGTTTTTGCTGATTCCAAAGCCTTGCTCTTAGTTATTGAGCTGCCTTTCTAAAATATAAGTGAGTCTGCATAAATATTTCTCTTTCTGTGTATGTCTCACCTGGTATACCATTTGTATAGTGGGAGTGCTAAATCAATACATGGTTGTTGATAAAGACCCATCACTCATGTTCCAATTGAGATGATATGGCTGCCATTTTTCTGGCTTCAGACTCTCCTGGCACTTCACCTCCTGAGTGATGAATGTGGTTTTACTCCTTACTGTTTTGGCACTGCTCAAGTGCTTTAAAATGTTCCCTTCCTGACTTCGAGAGGTGATTTACCAAAATGTCAGTCAGAATTAATTTGAATGATATTCATTGCAGTTCCCCAAGGGCTGGAGTTACTGGCATGTTGTTTTTGGATGTCATATTTTGATGGGAGATAACATTTTAACTGGAGTGGGAAGGGCACAATTTTGGATGAGTCAAGCAGTAAGTCACTAGGGACTATATTCATAACTATATTACTGTTCTGCTTTACAGGAATGGTCTAATCACAGTGATTCCAAGCCGTTTAAAAGTCCCAGCACCCTATCTTCTATTTCATTTTGCAAAAATCCTTCTCAAATTATTCTATACCATGTTTTTCTTGAAGAGATTTCAAATTGAGTTTGCTTTGATGATTTTAATAAGCCCAAACCAGTAGGATAATTAGGGTCATTCCAGGAGACTGTAGGCTGTAATACTAGAATTTGGAATTGTTGATTCCGTAATTCCAGATCTCAGCTCTGCTTATTCAAATAAACTTGGAAAATCTGAAGTTCTTTCTTTTCCTCCTTCCCCCCTCCCTCCTCCTCCTTCTTCTTTTTTGGAATAGATTCTTTCTTTTTAAACTTTATTGAGGGGCACCTGCGTGGCTCAGTTGGTTAAGCGTCTGCCTCTTGATTTCGGCTCAGATCATGATCTCAGGGTTGTGAGGTAGAGCCCTGCATGGGGCTCTACACTGAGCTTGGAGCCTGCTTAAGATTCTCTCCCTACTCACCCCCCACCACCACCACTCGCACTCTCTCTCTAATCTCTCTCTTAAAAAATTAATAAAAAATTAAACTTTATTGAGATATTTTTGACATATAGAAATAATATATATTCAAGGTATACAACTTATTATAGGGAAATATATATATAATATTGAAAAGATCACCACAATCAAGCTAAATAACTTATCCATCACCTGTATATAGTTACTCTTATGTGTGTGTGTGTGTTGAGAAGAGCTGACTTCAGATCTATCTTCTTAGAAAAGTTCAAGTATATAATACAGTGTTGTTAATTATCACCACCATGCTGTACTTTAGACGTCCAGAACTTATTCATCCCACATAACTGAACCTTTGTACCCTTTGACCAACATCTTCCCATTTCCCTCACTGCCCCTAGCCTCTGGCAACTACCATTCTACTCTCTGATTTTATGAGCTTGACTTTTTAGATCCCACATATAAGTGAGATTATGCAATATTTTTCTTTCTGTGTCTGGCTTAATCACATAGCATAATGTACTCCAGGGTTATCCATGTTATTGCAAATGGTAGGATTTCCTTTGAAGAGATTATTTCTAGGTACAAACGCACAATAACACTGTTTGCTATCTTTTGGGATCAGTGAGAGCAGAATCTCAGACTCATATAATGCTGGAGTTGCAGAGATTTTAGAAATCATCTAATTCATGTCTTGTCTTTTAGGAACAAGAAAATTAAGATTCAGGGTAGTAAGCTAATTCATCCGAGGTCACACAATTGCTTAGTGATGGTACTAGAAATGAAATTTAGGACTCTTGGTACCTAATTGAAATTAAATTGACTTGGCAAGTACTTAGCTCTTCAGAGGAACCTTGTCTAGGTGTTCAATAAAAATGATGAAGTAGCTTAACCATAATCCTTGAGAATCCATTACTGTTTGTTACTGAAGATAACATCTGCCTCTCTACATCTCATCTTCTGAATTATTGCTAACTGGCTAGCAACTTCATTTTGGCTTTAGCACACAGTATTGCCCATATTTGTTTCCTTACCATGTTTTAGAAATACACCGGCTAGGGGCGCCTGGGTAGCGTAGTCGTTAAGTGTCTGCCTTCGGCTCAGGGCATGATCCCGGCGTTATGGGATCGAGCCCCACATCAGGCTCCTCCGCTGTGAGCCTGCTTCTTCCTCTCCCGCTCCCCCTGCTTGTGTTCCCTCTCTCGCTGGCTGTCTCTGTCAAATAAATAAATAAATAAAATCTTTAAAAAAAAAAAAAAAAGAAATACACTGGCTAAAAGAGATGATTCTGTCAAACCAAAGGATTTTCCTAAATTATATTTGAAACAAGATCTTCTAATACCAGCATTGGACAGTATTTATTAGGCACCTATCTATACCCTATACAGTTTAGGCATTGTATAGAGTAAGACAAACATATATTCTGATTTTTCTACCTCTGTGGTATGACTATTGCAGGGAACGGCTTTAATGGAATGGTATCCAGTAAATTTAATTAAATAAATAACATGTTAAGATACATGTATCAAAAGGGTTGCACTGCAAAGAGGTTAACAAAGATGGGTCAAGTCAATTGTTTAGATCCCTGGTTCCCAGATTTTTGAATTTCAAAGACTAGGGAAACTTCTCTCCAAAATTTTGAAAAACAAATATGATAAAGCCCTGCATAAAATTTCGATAGCCAAATTTTATTTTGACAGATGACAGATAATGTTTAAAGAAACTTTATCTACTATTGCTATTATTATATAAGAAACAGGATATTTTAATATTTAAGAAGTTTAAGAACATAATTTCAGAATAAAGGATAAGCCTTCCCAAGAAAAGCTAGTTTCATTTGACACCTTTCTACCAGTAGGACTGTATGGTATGTTTGTGTGTGCATGTGTGTGTATACCTTATGTTTCTCACTTTCTACAGATGGTACAAACTCTGTAACAGCAGTGGTCCAAGGACTAGTATTTAGGAACAATTAATTTTTTGTTATGTAGAACCAGTAGATAATTGTTTCCTGTCCTAAAGCTAGAAAGGATTATAGGAAAAGGAGAAATTGCAGGCGTATTTTATTTTATTTATTTATTTTTAAAGATTTTGTTTATTTATTTGACAGAGAGCATGAGAGACCTAAAGCAGGGGGAGCAGTAGAGGGAGAGGGAGAAGCAGGCTCCCCGCTGAGCAGGAGCCGGATGCGGATCATGACCTGAGCGGAAGGTAGATGCTTAACCGGCTGAGCCACCCAGGTCCCCCTCTGGTATCTTAGTTTTTAAAACACTCCTGCAGGGGCACCTGGGTGGCTCAATTGGTTAAGCATCTGCCTTCCGCTCAGGTCATGATCCCGGGATCCTGGGATCCAGCCCCACATCAGGCTCTGCTTGGCGGGGAGTCTGCTTCTCCCTCTCCCTCTGCCTGCCACTCTGCCTGCTTGTGCACTCTCTGTCTCTCTCTGTCAAATAAATAAATCAAATCTTAAACACACACACACACACACACACTCTCTCTCTCTCTCTAAGATACCAGAGGTGAGAGAGCCAGGTACATTTTCAGGTATAGGTATAGCCTGGAGGAAGTCTCAGCCATAGAAATGTAATTATTCAATGAAGAAAGCATTTGGTAAATATAGGAATAGAGGAAAAAATAGAACCTGCATAGGGAATGAGATGGAAAAGAAAAGGTTGAGGAGAACCTTTGAGCCATTTAATTAATTTAAATTTGTGGAACTTTATTACTTTTCCTCTACGTTTTTTTTTTTTTTAATCATGCTCAGATTAATAATGAAGAGCACTGATTGAAGAAGAGAAGGGAAAAGCAATGATAGAATGGCTGTTCTGAATAAGTAACTGGAAGTATTTCCCTTTGAAAATGCCTACCTGAAATGAGTATATACCTGTTGAACTTCCAGGTAAACCTACTCACCTGTGTTAACCTGTGATTGAATCCCAAAGTAGAATTTGGGAATCCACTTTCTTTCCAAAAACAATGTTTTTAATGATTCAATGAGTTACACAATGATAGGAGTTACATACTAGGATGGAATAGAAAAGATCATCTAACTCCTTGTGTAACCTCAGTGCCAAGTCTAATTATTTATTGAGCACCTACCAGGTGCCAGTTACAATACTGAATCAATAATGGCCTTCCCTAACTGTATTTTAACTCTGTGACTGTGACTTGGGATTATCTGTTCTAATGGGCTATGGCCTGTTTTATACATTCTCCATTAAGACTCTTCTAAGTAGCCCCATTTGTACTCTTACTATAAGTGACCAATGGTCATATTTCTCTGTTTATGAAATAATAATTACTAATAAAAACAAATATTCTATAGACCAGGTCAGATTGCATGAGATTCCATATTCAATAGAATTTCAATGTTCTTTTGAAAAATATTACCTCTTTTTCTATTTCAAATGCTGAAACTAGGGATTTATTTAATTATTATTAAATAATTATTAAACACATTTAATTATTAAATACACAATTACTTGTGTATTTAATTATTTTATTAAATTATTATTAAAACACATAATAATTATCAAAACACAATTCAAAGAAAATAATATAATGAGATGCCTTAATTAATGAATGAAAAGAAGAAAAAGTTGCCTGGGTCAAATATTTTTTTTTCATCAGGAGATCTTCTGTAGCCTGATTGATGCTTGATCTAAAGAGATCATTGGGTGGGACAGTTGGGGAGCATTTGAAGAAATACAAGGTAGACAAAAGGGTACACTCTTCTGTTAGAGAAAGCACCTTTACCTTCCTCTCTATTCATAACTGTTTTTGATTTTAAAGAGATACTTTCTTAGTCTTAAAAATGGTGTAATTTAGTATAAGGTAACAGGTAAGGGAAGCAGTGAGGTGAGATGGGACAAAGTGTTGAGAGGTTACATGTGAAGTATGGAGTGTGGCTTGTAAATTGCCTTTCTTTGTACATCATGGATGTTAAGTGTCCATATTCTGTACCATACTTTTTGGGTTTGAATCCCAGTTCTACTGCTTCCCAGGTGTGTGACCATAAGCAAATTACCAAACTCCTCCAAGCTTCAGATCCCTCATCTGCAAAATGGAGATAATAACAGCACCCCCTTGAGAAGGTTCTTAAGAGGATCAAGTGAGCTAATGTATCCCAAGCTCTTAGAATGAGACCGGGTACAGCAAGTGTTTATTATTATGGAGCAGAGTTCTCCAAAGTAGAGAGTGTACCCCTCAGAGGTCAACAATCTAAACACTCATTTATGCGTATTTTTATCTTAGCCTATTATGTTTCCTACTTTGTATATATTTTCTAGCATACATGTTTATGAATATATAGTAAATTTATGTATTTCATAGATATTACACATACCATGTGTTGGAGGTAAATAAATTTTTGTTAAAATCACAAAGATTTGGAGACCACTGATATGGTAGTCTCCTAATTTTGTTTTAAAATCTAATTTTAGGGGCATCTGGATGGCTGTCAGTTAAGCGCCTGATTCTTGATTTCAGCTCAGGTTGTGATCTCAGGGTCATGGGATTGAGCCCTGCACCAGGCTCCTTGCTCAGCATGGAGTCTGCTTGTCCCTCTCCTTCTGCTCCTCCCCGACTGTGCTCTCTCTCTCTCTCTCATAAATACATACATACATACATACATACATACATACATAAATAAATAAATAAATAAAATCTTTTTAAAAAATCTAATTTTAGGGGCGCCTGGGTGGCTCAGTTGTTAAGCGTCTGCCTTTGGCTCAGGGCGTGATCCCGGAGTCCTGGGATTGAGCCCCATGTAGGGCTCCTCCGCTGGGAGCCTGCTTCTCCCTCTCTCACTCCCCCTGCTTGTGTTCCCTCTCTCTCTGGCTGTCTCTCTCTCTGTCAAATAAATAAATAAAATCTTTAAAAAAAAATCTAATTTTAGTTCTCTTTAGGAAGAATCCTTATACATAGAAAGTTCTATTTTGTCTTGAGGTTATGGTCAAGCCTATTAGAATAGCAAGATACTGCTTTTAAGACTAAATAATACCACCAAATTTACTCAAAGTTTCCCTCTTCTTCTTTTAAGTCATTTCCTCTTAGAATGTCTTCTAATTCTTTAATTTTTATAATCATTCAAATAATTTATATTGGTACATTTCTCGAAGACAAGGAACCACTTTGGGTGTACAGATTTAGAAAGACCTCATTTGGGTGTTTGTAAACTACTCTTAACTCCTTTTTATCTCCCCGGTATTTGGGTTTTCTTTTGTGCATCAATATATTAATTCCCCAAATTATCTCCTGAAAATCTAAGGACAGGAGTATAAAAGAATCATTAACTAGGTGAACGTTTTCCTTTTAAAGTTGGGTATTTTAAAATCTTCAAAACGTATGTCCCTTTATGGCCCCAAACGTTTTGTTAAAACTGTAGAACAAACCTGTGGCATCAAATTTAGACTGAAAATTAGCAGGAAGCTTTTTGAAAACACCACTGCAGCCACAGAACAAATATACAAAATAATTATTACCATCAAAAAGTTTTAGAGAGGCTTGCTTCCACAAGATGTCATTATATAAATGATCTTTGGAGGGCCTCAGATTTCATGATAAAACTACCAAATTGCTTATTAGGAGGCAAACAACAGCTCTGCTGAGATAAGTGTAACAGGCTTAGAAAAGCACATCTATGGCACAGTCCGCCTACACAAATTCCGCTCCTACAGGAACACAGAAAACACTTTGGAATTCATTAGCATGCAGTATTTACTCAAAAGCTGCAAAAACATTGTGTTTGCATAATTTTATCAATTGTCAATAGCAGTGCTTGCCAACATTCATATCTTTATTGAGATGCAAAATTAAGAGCAGGAAGAAAGTTTGTATCAATATTAATACTGAACTCACTTGAAAAGATGACATTTATTAATAATGCATCTGGCTCAACATTCACAGTGGTATTTAAAGGCTAAACACAGTCCTGCTGCAGGAAACATTTTTTAGCAAATCTTGCTCATCAGCCACCTTATAGTTTTGAAATATATAAACCATTTTTTTCCATTCTACAAATGGAAAATTCTTCCCAAAATTTCTATTGAAATTTAGGATGGGCTGGCTGTAGTTAGAACAAGAGCAGTAATAAGACAAAGATTACAATGCATTAAACATTTTATGGAGAATTATGTTGGTGCAAAGCATATTAGTTTTTAAAACTCTATGTTTGGGGAACAGCTGGTGTGGGCTGAACATGGAAACAACTGTTGTAAAACAAATGTTAAGGAATTGCTATAAACAAGACTCCATTTATTTACAGTATGTTTCAATTCTTTCTTTCCTCTATCTCTCACTCCTCCATCAATATCCTTCCTGGCCAATAGAACCAGGGGGGTGAAAGATTCCAGTATGTAGGGGTGTGTGTGTGTGTGTGTGTGTGTGTGTGTGTGTGTGTGATAGGAATGTTATACAGACATATGCACACACACATATACACGCATGCATATATAATATAAAATATATCAATGTATTTGTGTATGTATATTCTGCTTTGTTGAGTTGATCTTTTGCATTCAGAAACTGTAAAGATGGAATAGTGATATTGTGGCCATGATGTAAGCTATAAAAAAAAACCACAAATGTCACTCACTACTTTACCCATATTCTTCATGACCAACCATCCCTTTGTTTTTTCCTGAACTTCAACTTCAATGCATTTTAGACACATAGCCACAAAGACCTTATATTGCTTGAAACTAACCACACTTCATATACGACAGCAGCAGTTTGGAACTTGACACTTTAGATAAAAATGAGGATGCTAAGAACATTTGAAGTGGGGCAGGCACCTTAGGCTCCACTTCTCCCTTTAGAGTTGATTCTCATGGATTGCTAGTAACATCAAGAACCTAACACCTTCTCCTATTTTCAGTTGCTTCCAACCCACTCCTGCTCAGCTACTGAGCACAAAAGAAACTCATGTTGTCAGTGTTTTTTTTTTTTTCATTTTTAGTGTTATTACCCTTGCATGCTAAATGATTATGATTATACAGTTTAATTAAAAGGGACTGAAAGGATTATTGATAAAGAAATCTAATGGAAAGCTCCTTATGCAGTTATTTTTTAGCCTATAAACTTTTGGAGGACAGAAGCACACCTGTATTTCATAGAAGACACTGATATCAAACCATGGCTTGATTTTATTACATTTTATGTCTCTCACAAGCATAAGGATCGGTGTGGCCCATAGTAGGGCAATGTCTGCCTGCCATAGAGCTCTTTTTTCTTTCTTTCTTTCTTTCTTTCTTTCTTTCTTTCTTTCTTTCTTTCTTTCTTTCTCTCTCTCTTTCTTTCCTTCTTTCTTTCTTTCTTTCTTTCTTTCTTTCTTTCTTTCTTTATTTATTTTTATTTATTTATTTGAGAGAGAGAGAGAGGGAGAGAATGAGCCTGGGGTGGGGGGAATGGTGGGAGGGAGAGGGAGAAACAGAATCCCTGCAGAGCAGGGAGCCCTAGACGGCTCAATCCCAGGACCCCAGGATCATGGCCTGAGCCAAAGGCAGAACTTAACCAGCTGAGCCACCCAGGCTCCCCCAGCATGGAGCCTTTTCAAATTCAACTTTGGTCAGTCAAGAAACTAGGTATTTTATGTGTATGATCTGGGTTTATGGCTAACTTGAGTTTGAAATAACCTGTGAGGCTTTAAAATAGTTTATTTCCCCCATCCTCCCTTTTAAAAAACAATTAAGTAGTATATGTATTTGAAGTATCCACAACTGTTACTTTTTGTTGTATTCTTTGACTAAACATTTTGAATTTGAAATATTGGGAAAAAATATTGCATTGCACAAAGAAATATTAGACACTAAGTGTACTTATCTTTTTTATTGACACATCAACTCCAATAAATCAGGAATCCTCACTAGATCATGCTATGCCCCTAGCCGAAATCTTCAATGGTTGTCTGGTTCTAGATGATAAGGAAGTACTGCTTTTGTTTTAATTTGTGACAATGTGCTGTTAAGGAAAGAATACTGTTTCTCAGACAAGTGTGGTTTTGTTCCAGTTTTCCTCTAATCCCTCATTGTTTTAGTGTATAATTTTAAGGAAAAATCTTGTATATTCTACTTCCTATGCAATGAGAATTACTGATATTTAGAAATTGAATGTTTTCCTCAAGAGTTATGGGCCATTATTATTTTATCAGCCTTACCCATATGTGTTATGAAGTTTGATAAGTCCTAATTGTTAATTTTCAGTTCTTAGGAAGAAAAGTACAATATGGAATATATTACTTTTATTATTGCAAGGAATCTATCAAATTATCACATTAACTTTGGTAAGAGTAATCCATTTATTGTCTCTTTTATTTCAACAAAAAACATCGCATGTCTACTATTTCAGAAGTGGTACACAGTTGAATAATCTTTGTCATCGGGTTTACGGTTTAACAGAGCAGGAGAAAAAGCACACGAAAAGTATTGAAAATAGCACGTATTTAACGAGGGAAAGAGGGAGCTGGCATTTATTGTGCAAGGCTACTTACATAACTTCATTTAATCCCCTCAACCACCTTGGTTTGCCAGTGAGCAGACTCAGGTTCTGAAAGGGATAAACAGCTGAGCGTGTCAAGGCCAAGTAGTTAGATTATGGAGAGTCGCGGTCATGTCAAAAGCCACATCCCTTTCATCATAGTGAAAGTGTACTCGGAATTCAAAAATAGGCATAGGGAAAGGTGTCAAAGGAGTTAAGAGGAGGAAAACAGATTAGGAAAGATGTTAGCAAGATTGAGCAGTATTGAGAAAGTTGCATTTCATCCAAATAAGTATCTGCAAATGGTAATATTTTTTAGCTGCTTGCCTTGTCTTCCCAGTTTGCTCTTCAATTAAACTAATCCAGAAACTTGAAACCAGCTTGGAATGAAACTTTTTTTTCAAATTTAAATTATTTTTTAAAAATTTTATTTATTTATTTGTCAGAGAGAGAGAGAGAGAGAGCGAGCACAAGCAGGGGGAGGGGCAGGCAGAGGGAGAAGAAGTCCCCCGGCCCCCTCCGCTGAGCAAGGAGCCCAATGTGGGACTCGATCCAGGACCCTGGGATCATGACCTGAGCTGAGGACAGATGCTTAACCAACTGAGCCACCCAGACATCCCCAAATTTAAATTATTAAAAAGAACTATTGACATTCCTTGTTCTAAATATACATCTATGACCGGAAACCCTCAGAATTCACAATTAACACCAGGCTACCTATATTACAATATAATATTTTATTAATTTGCTCATTATTGCTTAACTGATCGTTGATCTGTGACCAGAACATATGGTGAATTGGTGCACCTGCGCCTTTCAGAGCCCTGACCAAAGCATTTGTTTTTCAAGGGTGCTCTGAAAGGGTGGAGTGGCCCCAGAGATCTGGTGGAGACCTATAAAGAACTGAAGGCCTCAGCACAGTTCTCAGTTACTGCTTTAATGACTCACAAGAGTCAACAATGGAAAGTGATGCCCAAAAGAATGCAGGGGAAAACTTTTTTGTAATGGAAGAGATCATGCAGAAAACTAGCTGGCATGCATAATGTCTTTGTGACCAGTCTGTATTTACCTGCAAATTTTATAGGAGTCAATACATATCAATGTGAATTGAAAATAAAGAAAACAGTGCAGAATTACAATTTTTCCAAGTAACGACACATTTTCAATACTGAACTATATGCAAAGTTGGGGGGGGAAGCTTTATTTTAAAGTCAGCACAAAAATGAGGGAGGAGCCCAAGTCAATGGATTTGATAATCTACAGGATATCAGAATTTGATACAGAATTCATAAGTATATGCTTGTTTTTAATTATAAGTTTAAAAATAAAGGGGTGCATGGACGGCTCTGTTGGTTGGGCCTCCGACTCTTGGTTTGGGCTTAGGTCATGATCTCATGAGTGGGGAGATGGAGCCCCACATCGGGCTCCACACTCAGTGGGGGGGAGTCTGCTTGAAGAGTCTCTCCCTCTGCCTCCCCCCGCCATTCTCTCTCTCTCTCTCTCTCTCAAATAGACAATAAATCTGTAAAAAATAGTTACAAATATATTTTTTAGGAAACAAAGTTTTGAACAGTTCCTGATGCACTACCACAGAATTCTAGTGTTCTAAGGGACAGAATTTGAAGAGTACTGGTTTAAAGCATAATTTTCCTCCTGGAAATTTTCTAAAACGGTTGAAAATGGAGGTAAACACTTCATTTTACTCTAAGCAAACAGGGGTCATTCGTGCCTGTTCAACTGCTTTTTCCAAATCTTCAGAGGATCTCCTGCTGCTTTTGTTAACATTAGTAATGGCACACTGGGAAAGAAACTTTGTAGAGAGAAATGTCAAATATTTCCTTCTAAAACTGGAAGTGGGCAAACATACAAGAGAGGACCTTATATGAGTAAATAAAGTGCTCTTGGACGATTTCAATACAAAGTTGCATTATTTTTTTTCCATTTCTTAGCTCAACTTCTCCAAAACTGTTTTGCCTATAATAAAAAGGATTATAATAAATACATTATAATAAATCGTACTACATCCCAATTATATCAGTGCTAATCAGAATTATTGCATTCAATTAGGTGATAATTCAGTCACATACACTTGAAGTAAGACTTCAAGGTTTTACTGTATTATAAATAGAATAATCATTTTAATAGGACAACTTGAATAGAAAATTAACCAGAAAAATACGTCCACTTTCAGATTAGATATTCCATTGTATGTTCTTAATGTAACAATCCAAAAAGTTTTGGTTTTCTTCAATTTAACTTCTAAGAGAAAGAAGCAAACCACAATAAAACCTATTTATAGAGGAAATGCCATAGAATAGAATGTTGCTCACTTAAAAACTGAGTTTAGACTCATCTGTATCGTCTGTATCATTTATATCTCTGCACTTGAGTTCATCGTGGCACCTTTATGGTGATCTATATGTAGAAAATTTATGTTCAGATTAGTTATCCAATAGTATTTCAGTATACCGTTAAATGCATCACAAGACAGGTTCAAGAAGATTCTTGTTTGATGTTCTTATCAAAGAATTCTAGAACATGTATCTATTTCTATACCTCTTTATCCACATATATATTTGTATAGATAGCTTCCTTTCCTTTCTTTTCCGTGTTACTCTTTATCAGTGGAACAGGGATTGACAAACTTTCTGTAAATGGCAAGATAAATATATACTTAGGATTTGTGAACATACCATCTCTGTCACAGCTACTCAGTTCTGCATTTGAGCTCAAAAGCAGCCATAGCCAATGAGTAAATGAGTAAATGTGGCCGAGACCCATTAAACTTTATTTACAAAAATAATCAGTAGGCTGGAGTTGGTCCTTTATTCTTTTCTCTATATATAATTATATGTGTGTATATAACAAAATCCTGTGGAGAGATATTTATGTTGTTTCTAATTTTTATTCTTATAAACTGCTACAATATATATTACCATATAAAATACAATATATATATCCTTGGTTATGTATCTTTTAATTTGTTGATTATTTCTTTATAAAAAATTCTAGTAATTTGAATTATGTCAAAGACTGTGCATATTTAAATATTTGAATTGTTACAAAATTGCTCAAGGCCAGTTTACACTCATGTGTATTGGATATGAGTGCTTCTTTTCCCATATCCTCCCCAATTTGGGGTCTTATTTTTATTTTAATTCTTTCTCAACTTGTTTGGTAAAATATTGATTCCTCATAGTTCTGTTCCTTGATAATTACCAATCTGGAGCATCTTTCCAACTCCTTATTGGTCATCTATTTATTCTTCTGTGAGTTGTCTTTTTATGTAATTTGCCCGTTGTTATACTGAGTTGTCGTTTTTTTCTTATTGATTAATAAGAACTCTCTAAATGTTAAAGAGATTAACATTTTGATCCTTATGTGTATTACAAAAAGAATTCACCACTTCGTTGTTTGCTCTTGGCTTTTCCATGTTTTTCCATCTAGCAGCTTTTCTTTTTTAGAAGTATATTAATGTAGTTTTTTTCTTTTGTTGCTTCTGAATTTGGAGTTTTGTTCACAAAGACATTCACCAGCCCAAGATGTAAAAATATTCTCCCATATGTACTCGTGGTACTTATAGCATTTCTTTTTTGAATCTATAATATATTTTAAATAGTGTTTTTAGATTTTTAGATTTATTAGCATAGACTTCAGATTTATTAGCATGTCCAGTTTCTTATTATTTTAAATCTCTCTTCCATAAATGTGGTTATCTCCCCTTTCCTAAAGTAATATACTTGTTTTTTCTCTTTTTTCTTTTTCAGTTTCCTCAAAGTTTGCATATGTTATTTATTTGTTTAGTTAGTTAATTAGTTAGTTAGCTATTTTTTTTCATTTTTCAAAAAACCAACTCTTGACTTTTGGGGTTTATTCTTGGTACCTGCTTTCTAAGTTACTGCTTCTTGCTTTATGAATTTATCCCTCTAGTTTTGGTTTATTCTATTGTACTTTTTCTAGCTTGAATTGAGTGCTTTATTAAACTTTGTTCACTGATTCTTTCCTTATGATAAAGGAAATATTTAAGACTATAGGTGATATCTCATTGCTTTGCGTATGTAAAAATAGCATTAGATTTGATTTCCAAATAACCTGGAATGATTAAGCTCCCACATACCATAGTTTCACGGTTGATTTAGCTCAGGTCTTAACATTAAGAGGTCATGGATCTTTATCTTGATTAGGGTAATTTGGGTGACTTATATAGATGTATACATTTGTCAAAACTTATCTACTTATATTTTTGAGAGCTGTGTATTTTACCATCTATAAAATATACTTCAAAAAAATTACTACCATGAAACAAAATAAAATAAATGAGAGCATGGAGAGGGATATTCTTGGCACAGCTCTCTAGCTTTCCTGGTTCTGCAGAGACGCACTGGAAGAGCAGGGGCAGGCAACTTCAAGCTCAGCTAGCTTGAAAACCAACCACACTGCTCTCCTTAGCCACTATGGAAGCCCGTTCTTTGTATGCAAGGCACAGGCGCTATATGTCAACCCAACTAGCTACATATGAATATGTTGAAGAGATCCAGGATTTCAATTCTAATTTAACCAACTTAGTTATACTTTGGGAGCCTATTCCCGTGGGGCTCATATCTTTACTCCTTCCACATGAATTCCTACTAAGATCCTCCTGATCCATGGACTTTATTACTTTTATCCACAGATCACCTAAATTCTTCTGGCAGTTATCATGTATCTCAATTATTACAGTCAGGCCTGATTATCATTTGCTCCCACATAGGAATTTTGGCCTGACTATGTCTAGGAGATTAGAGTATGAGGTTTCAACACCTTATTCTGTATCTTAGAATCCTTACTAGTCTTGAATTCTGGAAAATTAATTTTAATTTTGATGTATTAACATTCTAATTATAATACAGGAACCTGATCTTTAATAATAACTTATAACATGAAGTTCTGTGACAAAGGAAACGCCCAATAGAATTTATGTGTAAACTCTCAAAACAGAAGACCACATGAAAAGGATGCTTCTGAAAAAACTCCTGGTCTGAGTTCCACAAAGACGTGGTGGCCGGCAGATGCACAGCTGAGAACCTCAGTCTCAGGTGTTGCTAATGTCCTTACCTTGTCTGATCATAGAGACACTTACCAACTCAACAGGATACCTCTTGATTTAGAGGTACAGCACGCTCTTATGGCTTGGGGTTGAATCCTGGCTCTGTTAGTTACTGTAGGTTCATAACCCTCTCAGGAACTCTCCAAATATAATGTTAAACTGGCCTCTGGACACAGAAGGTAGGGAGAAACTGAAGAAAAGAGGCAGGCCACTCCAGGTTGATAGGTGGCAGTTTTAATAAGAGCAAAGGGAATTTACATACAAGGCTTGTCTTTGGCAGCAGTAAGATGAATGGATGCCTGCATCCACCTACCAAATCTTGAAAATTTATGAAGAGGCCTTAACTGGGCCTAGTCATGTGTATGGTGCAGGTGTTTTCAACATCACATCACTGTCTCAAGGCTATGTCCTCGGAGTATCATCTGGGAGTGGGAAAGGGAAGCGAACCCATATTCCAAGGACAGGGCAGGGAGTAAGGCGTCTCTGAGGGCCCGGCTTCGGCTTACAGGTCCATCGGTGGTCATATCTTTTTTGATTATGTTCCTTAACAGTTATGTGATCTTGGGCAACTCATTTAGCCTCTCTATGCTTATCTGGAAAATGGGAGTAATACCACCGCTTAGCTAATATGGCTGCTGCGAAAATCAGATGAATTGATTCTTAGAATAGTGTGTAGTATATAGTTAGTGCTAAATGTGTGTTTTAAAATAAGTTCTATTTAACATTACCTTCAAGGCCTGTAATACTCTCAGCTGGGTTGTTGCCTTGGTTAGGTTCCTTGTCTCTGCCTTCACAACACACGATTATTATTAAAGTTCTCCTTTACTTTCATGACAAATTGCCCTTTTTAAGGATGCATTATACTCAATTCTTAACGGAAATGGGAATTACATTTTTAAGTTGTCTGTTATTGTATTCAGTAGTTCCATTTTAGTTTTTATTTGTTCTGACTGTTCTGTATGACCCTTACCTCTATGATCAATTGTTATTATCATCGTTCTTGTCATAGTCCCCTCCTCCATCTTCTGATTCCAGTGTTCTTCCTTCACTCTAAACATGCCTCACGGGTGGCAGCCCCCAATCAGAGTATGTGCCCTTACCACAGGCTAAGCTTACAATAGTACTTCATCATTCTGGCCACAATGACTGGTGTAGGCATAGAGTCCCAAGTTGGACCAACCTTAATTCTTCCTTGGGATTTTTACAAGCTAGCAGGAAGGCTTCTTGGCCTTTTGGATCGTAAAACTGAAGGTGTCTCAGTCCAGAGTAACCAGCAACTATGCTCCCTATCATGAGACCGAAACCCCCATGCAGCAGAAGAGAATGAGGCCAAGACATTCTTTTTTTTTTTTTTTTTTTTAAAGAGAGAAGGAGAAAGAGAGACAGAGAGAAACAGAGAGAGAGAGAGAATCTGAAGCAGGCTCCACGCCCAGCACCGAGCCTAACATGGGGCTCGATCTCACAACCCTGAGATCATGAGCTGAGCTGAAATCAAGAATTAGATGCTTAACCGACTGAGCCATGGGCAGGCATCTCAAGATACTTTTATAAGCAGAGAAAATCCATGGGGAGACTCTTGTTGCCATTTCAAATTTCTCATTCCAGTTGCCAAGACCAGCTATACCCTTGCATTTTCTGTTTATGTAAGCTTCCAAATTCCATACCCTTCTTTTTTTGGTCTGTGTTTTTGCTTAAGTTGATTCAAGTTGGACTTTTCTCACATTAGAGTATCCTAACTTACAGAATAACTCTGTTTCAAGCAGCCAATTTTCTTTATATGTTTGGGGATTCTAAAGTGTCCTCTCATCCTTACAAATGACTGGTTAGAATAACTTCTAACCTCAGTGGTTACATGAGGACAGGTACTGTGCCTGTCTTAATAATCACTACGTTTCCAGTGTTCAACAGAGTGTCTTATGCTTTAAGATAATGAAGTCATTTCTCCCAAGGAAAACAACCAAAATAAGACACTCTCCTTTCTATGATTTTGCAGAAGCTGAATTTGTTGCTAACTGCAGTCTCCAGGTACTCTGCCTCTAAGCCAAACGTGTGCATAGTCAGTTGCGTAGCTTGACACTAGTTAGACCTTCCTGAGAAGAGAATTCTTAAGGGGGGCAGCAGAGGCACAAAACCCTAGATAGACTTGACTGCACTTGCAGACAAATAAGAGTGAAATCTAAGGTTTTGTGTTGGGATGATAAATGGAATTCTTGGCATAAAATATGGTTGTACCAGTTACAGACCACCTGTACCACCTGTACCAGTTCTCATCCTGGATTGGTCTCTGCAAGTTATGGCTACTGGCATCTCTTCTCTAAATTCTTTCTTTTTCAGTCTCAAAATTCAATTTAAACACCATCATGCTTTCCTTCTATCCCCATATTTTCTGCTTTCATTCCTGCTGTTAACTGTGGCTTCTTGTGTATTAGTAGCTTGGGCAATGTATTAAAGCTATCTTCTGATTATACTTGAAGGAGAAGTCAAAATATACTAAATGATGAATTGAAAGTGTAAAAAGTTTATATAAGAATGAGCTCTTCCAAAGAGTTAAGCAGAGTCTTCTCAAATCAGTCTTGACAGACTTAAGAAGTTAAGATTTTCCAAAAAATTATAGGGGTCATTATCCCACTGTTTTGTGAAAGATAGACATGTACCGTGTCTGATTAAACACAAATTCTTGGGCTTTCAGCTGGGCCTGTAGCATGAAAGGGAGTTGAACAATAGCTTATGAATTCATTAAAAATGACAGCAATGTTTCTATCAAACATCTCATCTGTTGTATTGATGAGTCACATCAGTAGAATGAAAACTTTAACCACTTTGTGTACAATACTTAGTAAAGCAACATACAGCAGCAATTCATAACATGTACACACTCATCATCTGGTTTGTAAACCATTAGGTTTGGGCCTGAATACACTGTTTGACAGATGCTTCCAGCCTCTTAGGTTTTAAACAACCGTTTTCACTTGCCAAAATTCTCACTTCAATATTATGAACATAACATGAGGTGGTAGCAGCTGGTTCAGGTAAGCTAGCAATTCTCATCCACACATAACAGTGAATCTTAAATTACAAACCACCTTCTCAGAAAGTTAGAAAAACCTCAGACAAGTGCTTTGAAATCCTTTTGTGGTTTCAATTTCAAATATTTTTCAAACACCATTCTTAAATTTCCAAACAATCCAACCACAGAAATAGCCAAACTCAAACAACTTACAAATAATTTATTTTGCTGCCCTATTACACAAAATCCAAAATTTAGAATGTCCCAAAAAATCTATTTCCTTATGATGGTATGTCTAAGGGGAAGGGCAAAAACCAGGAAAATCAAGGGTCTGGAGACTGTGGAGAGGTGCACATGTTACCATGAATGGAATATACATCCACCTGAAATCTGCATACTGGGCAGCTTTGAGAAGACAAGACAAAGGGTGTATCCTCAAGTACTACCTTTCCCTGAGGCCAGGCTGCTGTAAAAAAAAAAATTTGGCTCAATGAAATAGGAGAAGCATGTACTTTAAAAAAAAAAAAAAAAAAAACCAAAATACCAGATTATTAGAACTGGTCTTGGAGAAAGATAGCTGATCTTGGTACAATCAAACCAAAATATAAGACAAAAATATCCAAAAGTATGCTAAAGAAGATAGATAGAAAAGAAGACATACAAATGGCAGACAGACACATGAAAAAATGCTTCACATCACTCAACATCAGGGAAATATAAATCAAAACCACAGTAAGATAACACCTCATACCAGTCAGAATGGCTAAAATTAACAAGTCAGAAAACAGCAGATGTTGGTGAGGATATGGAGAAAGGGGAACCCTCTTATAGTGTTGGTGGGAATGCAAGCTGGTACAACCACTCTAGAAAACAGTATGGAGGTTCCTTCAAAAGTTAAAAATAGAGCTACCCTATGACCCAGCAATTACACTAATAGGTATTTATCCAAAGGATGCAAACAGTGATTTGAAGAGGCACCTGCACCCCACTGTTCATAGCTGTCCACAATAGCCAAAATATGGGAAGAGCCCAGATTTCCATAAACAGATGAGTGGATAAAGAAGATGTGGAATACACACACACACACACACACACACACACACACACACACAGAATGGAATATTACTCAGCCATCAAAAAATGAAATCTTGCCACTTGCAATGACATGGATGGAACTGAAGGGTAGTATGCTGTGTGACATAAGTCAATCAGAGAAAGACAATTATTATACGATTTCACTCATATTTGGAATTTAAGAAGCAGAACAGATGAAAATAGGGGAAGGGAAGAAAAAATAAAGACAAATCAGATAGGGGGACAAACCATAAGAGACTCTTAACTATAGGAAACAAACAGGGTTGCTGGAGTGGGTGGGGGGATGGGGTGAGTGGGTGATGGGCATTAAGGAGGGCATGTGATGTAATGAACACTGAGTGTTATATCCAACTGATGAATCACTGTGCTGTACCTCTGAAACTAATAATACACTGTATGTTAATTGATTTTAAATAAAAAAAGGTAGATAATTAGAATAAATTAGATTAAAAAAAGTAGATAATTAGAATTGAAAGAATCTTAACTGATTCTAATTTAACTAATTAAAATATAGTAAATAGTAGGGCCTGACAGTGTTAAGTTTCCTTCACAGTTAGACAAGACTCATATGTTTTTTGATTTAGTTTCTTTCCTGACAAACTTTGTCTCTTTTCATGAAGCTGCTATATCTGCCAATCCTAGTTCAAGAACTCAACTTTTATACATTCTTTTTCTAATTTCTTATTGTTCTTTACCATTAATGTGTAATTTTTTTCAGGTCTGGTCATTTCTAGAGTACAGACAAAAAGCAGAATACAGTGCTGGATTATTTTTAAAACATAGGTAACCAGGTCCCAAGACATTTAAGGAATTAGAAAGAAAAACAAATGCTTTGCATGAACTATATTCAGATGCAAAATATTTATTGCAATAGTATGTTTTTATTCTCTCCATAGATTGTCTCCTTAGAGTCTTGAGTTAAGTTAATGAATGTATTTCCTATTTCATATTTCTACAATGACATATGATTAATGACATTTGTAATGTGCAGGTAATGAGTCTATAAATTCTGTCTCTTTGTGTTCAACTATATTTATCAATGCAAATGGTCACATAAGCAGCACCATAAGCAGGTAGTTACAATCTAATTGTTCATACTCGTTCTGCTCGCCCATGTCTTTCATTGTACAGACAGTTTATCATCTAAGTCAGATCATTCACATTTTTCAGTAATGGGCTGCTTAATCAAACAGTACATGTACTCGGATTGTTAAGATGTTTAAAATTTATAAAATTATAAATTACAGCCTATGATACATTAAAATATCTAGCTTAAAGTCATATAAAAGTAATTTTAATGAATTTATTTATATGAAAAGCTTAACATTAAAAGCATATTGCTAGTCATCGATCATTTTTTAGCAAATCAGTGAAAATACTGGTACTTAGTAGATTTTCATTTCAAAACCTGTGGGATATTTTTTAACCAAGACACATATCAGTTCTAATTTCAATCTGTATCACTAATGGTAGCCCTCACTTTTGGATTTATGGTTTCATGAATTAAAACATACTTTTACAGAGTCAAGTAAAATAAAATAAAAACCATATTTTTGCTACATAGCCACAAATTAAAGGACACTTCTCAGACTATTGGGTACATTTCCAAATTTCAGGGAAACTATATATTTTTTGTAATTCTCCCCCAGCTCAGTAAGTTCCCTATCAATGTTGGCACCTGGTTTATATTTCACACTCATTGGGAAGATTTTCTTCCATGCATCTTCACTGGAGAAGCCTAAATCATGATAAATATTTATCAATTTGTAAATCACTTTCAAAATTGTGATTTCCATTGACTTTGTGGAAGTTCAGTTACATGAATGATTTTTCCTCCCTGATGGCGAGAAGAGAATCCCTACAGAGTTTAGGGCAAGACTTAGGAGTCATAGGGTCTGTTATCTGCAGCAGAGATTCATAGGGACATGGGAAAATGGGAGGGCTATGACCTGGAATTGATGGCCAGGTCAAAGCCAAAAGACTTGTTCAAACAGGTTGTTAATACAGATGAATGAAAGAAGCCATTCAGGAGGGATGGGGATTCAGGAAGTGGAGGAAGAGTAAGAGTAGCCCACTTGTGGACAATATCATATGTTAATTTGAGAGACAAGGTGCCAAACTTGTGGGAGTATATTCCCACATATATTTGTATTTACTAGTCAAGATCAGTAAGAGGTCAAGATTCCATCTACCCTTTGCTCAGTTTGGGCAGTTTGAGTTTCTTCTAAATATCCCGTTAAATTGGCAGAGATTAATGGCATAAGCATGAAGAGAGAGACACTCATAATCCATTACCTAATAAGATACTGAAATTCACAGTATATGTTTCCTGTGGTACAATGGACACTAGGAACACCAATTTCCACTTAGAATTGAATAAATTGCCGAACATTTCCTTCCCTTTCATTATAGCTGCCTTATCTGAGATAACTGGACTCAGTGTTCTCAAACTTAGATTGAATTTCTCAATCTAAGCAGGAAGTTAGTTAGGATCTCTAGTTAATGCTGCTAATGTCTTGCCTTTGAAATTTAATAAATTACATGTTTTGAGGATTAATGTTTTACATGGATATAGGTACTGTTTAAGAATTTTTTTTTAATGTAAATTTATTCTTGAGTTGGCCATTTTCAGAAACTTTTCTGCTCTGTAGTTTCAGGCTTTATTAATTTTTAAAACCCATTTTGTTATTTGCTTCTACCCTATTTCTCTTTCTTCCTTATCTTGGTTTCTACCGTTCTGGTATCCATTATACATAGATTGGATGATTAAAATTTTTTCTCCATAAAGCTTATCTTTTCTAAAATTATTTTCATCCTTTTTGTCCTTAAAAACTTTTCTTCAGTTTCACTAAAGTGAATTTTCTGCAGTATCCAGTCTGCTGTTCATTGCCCTTTCTCAGGTTTATTTGAACAATTTTGTTTTTTACCTTTATGACATTTGACATTTCTTAACTTCTTCCTTTTGATATTTGACATACATTTTTGGGAACCTAAATTAGACATTTTATAAAATGAGCTTTTTGTCTTGTAGTAAATCTATTTTAGGAAAGGCATTTCCTCTGCTTCCTCCAGATGGTCTCCTTTTGACTTACTGTATCTTTTCCATATCTTTCAGAGGAAGCCCTACTCTGCCAACTCTTGGTTTGTGGGGGCCATCTGCTCTAGACGGAAGCTCATCCACACTTATTTTCTGTTTGCTGTGGCTGCCTGCCCCATATCTTGCCCTCATTCCTCTTAGCTGCAGTGTATTAGTGGTGTTCTCTCAGGGTCTCCTATACCTAGTTCCTAGGTAATTTTGGAGTATAGAAAGTCACAGATTGGCCTTCTATACCACCTTTGCTACAGTAGAAATTTTCAAGTGTTTGGCATGTGAGTGGCATTTTTTTCCTCATTTCCAGCACTGGTATTGGCATATGAGTTTTATACTCTGTAGTCATTTCCATGGCAATTAGGAATGAAGATGAGTTAAATGTCTACAATCATGGTTTTTTTTTTTCCTCTTAAAAACACTATTTTTAAGTTTCCATGAAATACTATCTCCAGTCATAGCACCATTGAGAACTCATTGAGAATCTGATCTCTCAAATCTTTTCCTTATTCTGCCCCTTTTCCCATCCCTCCTGGTTTGAACTATCAGTGAGAGTTTATAGCAGCCATGGCGTTCCCATGCTGAGCATTCCTCTTCCTTCAAGCACCTAAGTCCATTCCTAACGACAGTAGCACATTTCTTCTACCCTCAGGCTTCACTTCCCCTTACAGATGCTCAGGGTGGTATACTATTGTGGAGAGAATGTAGTCATCAGGGTATTGGACTGCATCAAACGTGAGTTTAGAAGGCAATTCCCTCATAGTAGGTGGGGGGGGGGGGGCTTCTCCCTCACTAAGAGAGCAGAGGAGATCCTGACGCTATAAAGAATACCTCTTCACATGGGTATAACCCGATTTTAATCTGTTCTGTGTGATTGAATAAACTGCTGTTAGGAAATTTATTCTACTTCTTTTTATAGCTCTCAAGTGACTAAAGGACTGAGAATCCAGGGACATAGAAATCTTTAGGGCCTGGAAAAGTAGTTGGAAGCATTTTGCTTAAAATCAATATTTTAGTCTCTTTTTCTTTTGATGATTTTAAAGATCACATATGTTTGATGCTTTGGGGGTTGCACGAAGCATTTTTTTTTAAAACCTGTTTCTACAAATAATAATACAAAGCAGTCACCCTTTAATTTATCCTATGATTACCCAATTGCTCTTCTTGTGCCTGCATCCTAGCTAGCTTCCTATGAACTTCCTCAGTCTCTTAGGTTAGTTAAAAATTTGTCACAAAAGCTGAGGAATCTGAATGTTTAAATATGCTTTGTCGTGGATGTATCTTTCTCTTAAAGCCATGACAAAGCTTAGCAAAACCTCTGCCAGTGGAAGTATGCTTGACAAAGAAAGGCAGATAGCCTAATGAAGACCAAGTGGCTGTGATTCTACATGCAGCATGTTTGGAGGAAGAACACCTGTGCTAGGTCATGGCCTAGCCTGGTGCCCTGATAAGAAGGGCTGACAATGTGGGAAGTAGGTAACTGGGCAAAGCAAGAATTTCCTCCTGTGCTAATAGAGTAGAGCCGATGTCTCTGCCATCCTCTAGCTTATAGTAGTAAGGGTAGAGAGCCTCAGATTCCAGCGTTTATGACTGGATCAATTCCTTGTGGAATGTCAGAGCAAGAGAGTCTGCAGCAGAATGAGTTGTGTTGTACTCCTGTCTCCTTTGTAGTCCACTCTCTTGTACCCCTATCTCCTTCATAGCTTTTGCCATGTTTATTTGCTGGTTTGATAAATAACCAAAGTAAAAAACAACCTTAACAGAACCTGAATCTATGTTCTGAAAAATCTTTGAGTTTGCATGAGCTTGTGTTGTCTGGTCTGGCTGAATGTCATACAGACAGATCAGTTTTTAATGAGAACATTTTATCCTGACTATTGCACCAGCGATTTCATTAAAAAGGTTTGAGGGCAAAATTAACCATTTTACCAGTGTACCAGATTTGTCTTTCAAATGTAAACACTATTCATGATCAGAGATTGACAAGCTTACATCTGCAAAGTGCTGAAGATTGTTATTTTGGGGTAGAAAATATCTCATTAATCAGAATGTTAAATAATCCACACAGTACTTATATAATGTGTTATTATTTATCAGTCTTGAGCAGCTCTATTTCCAAAGGGGAAAAACAAAATAATTTCAACCAAGTGAGCATAATATTAATGACAGCAGTATTATAAATAAATTTAAAATGATGCCAGAAAGCATGTGACAATAAGAAAAAAACAGTTCTTGTTGATTTTCCCCCCTAAATGTGCAAAACATGCTGCTATACTTTTATCCACAGACTCTGTTTGAAAATTTCTCAAGACACAAGCCAACCCCATGTCAACAAAGGATGGGTACTTGGTTTGGTGCAATTAAAAGATTTTTACAACTTCTACAATGGAAATCTGCAGGAAACCAAGAAAACTGGCAATTCATCAAACGATCTAATTGAAGGGAAGAAACAAACAGGGTGTAGATGAACCACTGAAAAGAGTACTATTCTTTTCTATGATATTAACATAGTGGTAATCTTCGGGCCCCATGAATATGAATATCAGGCTCCCTTTCATAAGCTCTCTTTGCACTAGGAATTATTCCAATATGATGTGAATACCCCTTGACATTTCTCCTTCTCAATTTAACTTGGAGCCTGTGCCTCTAAGCAGCTGTATTGTCATTCTTCAAATAGGACAAACAAACAGGGACACTGTCAGAAACAGAGGTTCTCTATGTGACACCACTCAATCTTCCTGGGCAGAGAGAATCACGTTTCCAGTTTGAAGTTCACTATTTTGACACACGTTAGTAGAGTATGCTATGAAGATGAGCTATCCCTTTATAAATAATTACATTGACTTCTAAGGCCTATTAGGCTGATTTGGACACCTGGAAACTAAGTTGTTATTTATGCTGAATCCTGCCACCAGAATATATTGGGCCAAGAAATAGATTTCATAATCTCAATATTTTTCTCCAGTGCTTTATCCAATGGGTACTATTCTAAAAGAGAGATGTTATGTGACTGTCAAATGCCAAATTCACAATCAGTCATGTTAGCATATGTTGATTGATTCTAGGATGCCTCTTAGGATTTTTAGTTGTGCTGTGCAGAAGTTTATGTCCTAAAAAATATATAGATTCAACACAATGCCAATCTACATCCTAGCAGTAATTTTTTTTCATAGAAATCATCTAGCTGATTCTAAATTTCATATGGAAATGCAAAGGAACTAGAATAGCCAAAACAATTGAAAAAATAAGTTGGAAGACTCACACGGTCTGATTTTAAGACTTACTATAAAATGATAGTAATTGAGAGGCATCTGGGTGGCTCAGTTGTTAAGCGTCTGCCTTCGGCTCAGGGCGTGATCCCGGAGTCCTGGGATTGAGTCCCACATCAGGCTCCTCCGCTGGGAAACTGCTTCTTCCTCTCCCAGTTCCCCTGCCTATGTTCCCTCTCTTGCTGGCTGTCTCTCTCTCTGTCAAATAAATAAATAAAATCTTTAAAAAAAATGATAGTAATCGAAGCAATGTGGCATTGGTGAAAAGATAGAGCAATAGAACAGAATTGAGAGTCAGAAGTAGACCCCACATATTTGATCAATTGATTTTTGGCAGAGCTGCAAAGGCAATTTAATGGATAAAGTATAGTATTTTCATCAAAAGATGTTAAAGCAATTGGACAAGGCAA
Source organism: Ursus arctos (assembly GCF_023065955.2). NCBI lineage: Eukaryota > Metazoa > Chordata > Mammalia > Carnivora > Ursidae > Ursus > Ursus arctos. The sequence continues at coordinate 11,552,893 of NW_026623053.1, read as the reverse complement.
AACAAAAAAAAACAAAAAACCTTGACCCATACCTCATACTTTATACAAAAATAAACTCAAAACAGATCATAGAATTCAATGTAAAATCTAGAATGATCAAATTTCTAGAAGAGAAAATAGAAAATTTTTGTGACTTGGGGCCAGGCAAAAAATTCTTAGGTAAGACACTAAAAGCACCAAAAGAAAAACTGATAAATTGGATTTCATCAGAATGAAAACCTGCTTTGCAGAAGATACTGTTACAAGAATTAAAAGATAGGCCATAGGCTTCATGAATGTAATTGCAAAACACCTACCTAATGAAAAATTTTTATCCAGAATATATAAATAATTCTCAGAATTCAGTAAGAAAACAAAGAATATAGATTTCAAAATGGGAAAAAGATACGTACAAATACATTACCAAAGAAGATACATGGATCACAAATAAGCATGTGAAATGATGGTCAACATCATTAATCATTAGGGAAATTAAAACCATAATGAATTATCACTAAAACTATTTGAGTGGATAAAATTTTTTAAAAAGAACTGACAATACCAAGTGTGAGCAAGCATTCTGAGCAAACGGAATTCTTGTACATTGCTGGTGGGGTTGTAAGATGATATGACCACTGGGGAAGACAGTTGGCCAACTTTTTTTAAAGTTAAACATACACTTAACCATATAACCTAACAGTCCTACTACCAGGTAGTTATCCCAAGAGAAATAAAATTTTATGTTTACAGGAAAACTGATATATAAATATTGATAGCAAGTTTCTCCATAGTCATGAAATACTGGAAACAATCCATATGTCCTTCAACTAGTGCATGGATAAACAAACTGGTACATTCATACAATGGAATTCTATTCAGCAGTGAAAAGGAATGCACCATATATTGAAGAATATGGATGAACCGTAAATGTGTTTTGCTAAGTGAAATAAATCAGGTGCAAAAGGCTGCATACTATATGATTTCATTTATAAGACATTACGGAAAAGGCAAAACTACGGAGATAGATAACAAGCGGTTGCCAGGGTTTGGGGGTGAGAGCAGGGTTTGACTACAAAGGGACTTGAGGGAACGTTTGGGGGTTAAGCAACTATTCGGTGTCTTTATGCAAATGCTATATGCATTTGTCAAAATTTACAGACCCATATACCAAAAAGTGAGTTTTGCTCTTATAAATTTTAATGTAAAAAAGAAAGAACCAATGCTTAGGGCTTAAAAAAAATCATATTTTAGCTTCTTAAGGGTAAGGACTCTGACTTCTTTTTCATCCTAATCCCACACAGTGAGTGTGTATATGATTAATGCTTATTTGAAGTAAATTTCCCTCTACATCTGGTCATAGTAAGATTTCTGTAGTCAGAACACTTCTGTGTTCTTGAGACCAACTAGATTTATTTTTTGCCAGATATTTTTTAATACACATAGGAAAAGAAATAAATAAAAGAGATCATTCATTAAAGCATCCCCAAGGCATTCCCCAGAATTGTTTTGTCTCATGTAACAAAGGAAGACTTTATTTTATAATGTGTCTGCATAAATAAGAGGTTTTCCTCCAAATGAACCAAAGATGTAGTTTTTTAAAGGAAGCAGAAATAACAGAAGAGAAATACATGTGACCCTTTAAAATGTTTTTCTTTCCCCCTACATTTGAAAATCTGACAGCCCCTCGCCTCCAGCACCTCAGCTGCACAATCAGGACGCAGAAGGATTATTAACGAGGGCGCTCCCATTCTGTTTTCAAACCCACATAATACCGGTTAAAAAAATAGCTTTGCTGAAAGAATATTATACATCTTTCTCACCATACTTGGAGATTTCTGACAGCCAGATCCAAAAAAGTACAACACTCTGTAGTCTATGTCAACCAGAACGACTTTTCTTTACATAGAATCAAGAAACTGCCCCGTTTCCCCCAGAGATTCTCCCAGCCTAATATTCCCTAAGTCAAATGTGTCGGGGGAAATTACATCTTGCTGTGGGATTCAGATGTAGTTCATATAAAGAAATGCTACTGTTGTTGCTGTACTTATGGTGGTGACAATCTAAAAAGTTCTCATGACAGCAGAAATGACACTTCTGACATGCTATATATAGAGACAGAAGTGTACAATTTAGAATCTGCAATGGATCGTGACTCAGTCTGCTTGTTCTCACACTTTGTATTGTTTCTTGGCACTACTGTGTGTCTTAAAGCACACACCAGTTCTGCCAGTAACAGACCTCCTTAGCTGATCCTCATTATCACCATGGCACAGAATCAAACCCCCATTCAGTTCTCTCTGCTTTTAAGCAAAGTATCTTTAAGCTTTACATCAATGTCATGTCAGAGATCTAGGGAGCTCCCTGCTCATGGATTTGCCCTCTTGAATGGAAAAGAAGAAAGGGATTAGTCAGTGCTGATGCAGCAACAAAGGAAAGCTCCTGGCCCTAACATTTACTCCACTGGAGTAACCAATATCAGGGAAAACAATCTTCTGCCTCTGGGGCAATACCCTGCTCTATATCTGGAACACTTATGTTTTCCATTCTTCTCTACAACCTTAACTCTTTAACATGAGGCAATGAGAAGAAACTTCCCACTTTCCTTTCATCTGAAAGGCCATGCATATTCTGTTTGACATCCTGACTGCTTTCATAGTAATGGAAAGATTTCTGAGTAATGCAAAAATGTCCTGAGGCCATGATGGTTCCTGAGAATTAAAAAAGAAGAAAATATGATGGAAGAGAGAAGGCAGTAGAGGCCCAGAGACAAGGTAGGAAAGAAAGAGAGGTTGAGGAGAGCCAGAGAAAAGGGGTCAGTGTCTGGGTAGACCAGTGTATGCTAACTTTTAGATGTTCATGGTGGCCACAAAACCCTTATATATATGTATTCTCTGCTCAGGCAGCTACCTCTGCTGCCTTCTGGGTAATTCAGGGTCTGCTCTTCTTCTCCAGCTTCATTACTTACCTCCAAGACATTTTCCATAGAGAGGACGTTTGTTCTTGATGTGACATCCCACGTTATATGGTACCACAACTTTCCTACTGCCACCAAGAATATTCTTTTGCTTGCCTCAGCATTGCAACATATAAGCCCCATTTACATACACATAAACATCCACATGCACACACACATGCAATGGACTGAGTGACCCTGTCTGTACATCTCTATATCCCATATTTCTAAAAACTATTAGCTTGAAAAAGAGCTGGTATAATTTGGATATGTTCTTGTGTTTTCTATGCATCCATTCTTGAAGCGCTTTTTAAATTTGAGCAATGTATGTAATTTGTTTTGTTCTAATATTTCTTACAAAGTGAAAAAAGCTAGTTTTGTTTATTGACAAACATGCTCATTTCTAAAAATCAAGATACAGCAAATTATAATAAAGAAAAATTTTAAGATATTGTCATTCTATATACAAAACAAACTATAGTATTGCCTTTTACCGTATTATATCCTTGGCACTTGTTTCATTTCATATGCTGTGAACCTTTTATTTTATTTTATTATTTTATTTTTAAAGATTTACTTATTTATTTTAGAGAGAAAGAGAGACCACACATGGGGTGGGGGGCAGAGGGAGAGGGAGAGAAAGAACCATAAGCAGACTCTCTGCTGAGCATAGAGCCCAGAGCCCAATGTGGGGCTCAATCCCATGACCCTGAGATCATGACCTGATCAGAAATCAAGAGTCAGATGCTCAACTGACTGGGCCACCCAGGCACCCCATATGCTGTGAACCTTGTAGAATATATATTAGTATTGGACAGTATATGCTGTAGTAACCAAAACCCAAAATTTTAGTGATTTAATAGTAAAAAATGCTAGTTTTTGCTCATGTTACATATCCCAAATCAGTCAATGGAGGGCTCTGGACCACACATTCATTTAGGGACCCAGCAGAGGAAGCTCCCTTATCTTGCAGCTGCAAAGTAGCGAATGCCCTGTCTCCTCAATTTTTGAACTAAGAGAAGCAGAAGATTGGAAAAATCTTATAAGGGCTTTAAATGGCCTCAGTTTGGGAGTGGCACACCAGACTTCCACATTTCAGTGGCCAGAATGAATAATGTCACTCTACCTCACTGCAAGGGCATGACAGGAGATAAAAGGAACAAGTAAAATGTTTAGTAGGCATTACTGTCTCTGCCATATCATTTAAATAAATATGGGTCTATTTCATGATCTTTGGTGGCTAAAGAATTTTTAAATAGTTGTATCATAATTTGTTTAATCAATCGTAGTTGAACATTTAGATTGCTTTGATTCTTCACAATTCTAAATGACTCTGTGACAAACATCCTTCTCTCTACACCTTTGGGTACTTTTCTATTTGTTTCCTTATGATAAATTTCTAATTTGAATTGCTAGGTCAAGACATTTACACAACCAAAGTTTCAAAGTACAGAATGCCAAAATACCCTTCCGAATGGATATTAAATTCATTGTCACAGCAGTAATGAATATATTCATTTCTTCATACCTTCATCAACAATATTATTTCTTTTGTACCCTTGTCAACAAATGGGGATGGGGGAAAAGAGGAACTTCATTGTTTTAATTTTTATTTATTTGAGTCTTTGACCTGTGCTTTAAAATTCTCCAGTGTTGGAGAAGGAGGGAAGATAGTGGCAGTGTAGGGGACCTGCATTTCATGTGGTCCCTTGAATTCAGCTAAATACCTATCAAATCATTCTGAACACCTGTGAATTTAATCTGAGATCTAAGAAAAGAATTGTTGCAATTCTACAAATAGAAAAGTGACCACTCTCTGCAAGGTTGGAGGTGTGGAGACATGAATCTGAGGGGATATAGCGGAAGGTAAACCTCAGGGGGAGGGAGCCTCCAATAAGCCAGCTACTGGAAAGAGATATAGCAGAAGAGCACAAAATCCGAACTTTTAGAACTTTGCTCTGGTGAGGGACGTCCCCGCCTGAAAGGTACTCAAGTGGTAAAGCAGGGCAGAATCCTAGGGGGGACAGCGTGGTCTCAGGATCCCCAGAGTCACAAAAAGAACAGGGATGCCTGAGTGCAGCAGAGTTCCCAAACATTGATGTGGGGAAACTGGCTACAATTAGTGAGCCCCAGAGTGGCCTCTCAGCTAGGTGTTGCCATAAACCATGAACCGCAGCACAACTGGGCAACCACTCTCCAAGCAGGGGCTCAGCAAGAACAACCACTGTGAGACCTGCCTCCTTCCCCTAGGAGGAGGGGGCGTGGTTGCATGCACTATCGGGGGGGGGGGGGGGGGGGGGGAAGCTCCCAGAGCAGGGGCCCAGTGAGCAGCAGGGGTGGTGAGACACCCCCCCCCCCCCCCGCCATCCTCTGGGAGGACTGGTGTGGGTGAGCACCGCAGGTGTCTGCAGAGTTTGGCACACATGAAAGGGATTGATTTTCTTTACCCGAGGATACACTGAAGAGTAGGGGCCGTGATCATTCAGCTCTGGGGCTGGAGATCAGGGCACTACCATTTTTTACTTTTTTCTCATTTTCTAAAGTAATGCAAAAAGCCTTCAGGAACAAAAACCAGTAGAGTAACCCGAAGCAGCTTACACTGAGTTCAGCCCCCTGGCAACTCTGCCCAGGAAAAGAAACCTGAGAATCAGTGCAACAGGCCCATCCCCCAGAGAACCAGCAGGATACTCAGGCGAACACCAAGTTTATAGATCACTCAGAACCGAATACACATGGAACATTCTCCAGAGTAGATCACATACTAGGTCATAAATCAGGTCTTAACTAATACCAAAAGATTGGGATTATTCCCTGCAAATTTTCAGACCACAATGCTTTGAAACTTGAACTCAATCGCAAGAGGAAATTTAGAAGGAACTCAAACACTTGGAGGTTAAAGAGCATCCTACTAAAGAATGAATGGGTCAACCAGGAAATTAAAGAAGAATTTAAAAAATTCATGGAAAGAATATCCAATGGAAAAAGGACAGTCTCTTCAATAAATTGTGTTGGGAAAATTGGACAGCCACATGTGGAAGAATGAAACTGGACCATTTTCTTACACCATACACAAAGATTAACTCAAAATGGATGAAAGACCTAAATGTGAGACAAGAATCTGTCAAAATTCCTAGAGGAGGCAAGGGAAACAAAAGGAAAAATGAACTATGGGGACTTCATCAAGATAAAAAGCTTCTGCACAGCAAAGGAAATAGACAACAAAACTAAAAGACAACCTACAGAATGGGAGAAGATATTTGCAAATGACATATCAGATAAAGGGCTAGTGTCCAAGATCTATATAGGACTTATCAGACTCAACACCCAAAAAACCCAGACAATCCAGTCAAGAAATGGGCAGAAGACAGGAAGAGACATTTCTCCAAAGAAGACATACAAATGGCCAATCGACACATGAAAAAATGCTCCACATCACTTAGCATCAGGGAAATACAAATCAAAACCATGATGAGATACCACCTCACACCAGTCAGAATGGCTAAATTTAACAAGACAGGAAACAACAAATGTTGGCGAGGATGCGGAGAAGGGGGAACCCTCTTACACTGTGGGTAAGAACGCAAGCTGGTACAGCCACTCTGGAAAACAGTATGGAGTTTCCTCAAGAAGTTAAAAATAGAGCTACCCTATGACCCAGCAATAGCACTACTAGGTTTTTACCCCAAAGATACAAATGTTTTGATCCGAAGGGGCACCTGCACCCCACTGTTTATAGCAGCAATGTCCGCAATAGCTAACCTGTGGAAAGAACCAAGATGTCCATCGACAGATGAATGGATAAAGAAGATGTGGTATATATAAGCAATGGAATATTACTCAGCCATCAGAAAGGATGAATACTTATCATTTATGTCAACATGGATGGAACTGGAGGGTAATATATTGAGCAAAGTAAGTCAACCAGAGAAAGACAATTATATGTTTTCACTCATATGTGGAATATAAGAAATAGCACAGGGGCGCCTGGGTGGCACAGTGGTTAAGTGTCTGCCTTCGGCTCAGGGCGTGATCCCGGCGTTGTGGGATCGAGCCCCACATCAGGCTCCTCCGCTATGAGCCTGCTTCTTCCTCTCCCACTCCCCCTGCTTGTGTTCCCTTTCTCGCTGGCTGTCTCTATCTCTGTCAAATAAATAAATAAAAATCTTAAAAAAAAAAAAAGAAATAGCACAGAGGATCATAGGGGAAGGGAGGGAAAACTGAATGGGAAGTCATCAGATAGGGAGAAAAACCATGAGAGACTCTTAACTATAGGAAACAAACTGAGGGTTGCTGGAGAGGAGGTAGGTTGGGAATGAGGTGATTGGATGATGGGCATTAAGGAGGGCATGTGATGTGATGAGCACTGGGTGTTACAAGCAACTGATGAATTAGTGAACACTACATCTGAAACTGACTATGTTGGTTAACTGAATTTAAATTTTAAAAAATGCTACATTGTTCTGGGATAAATAACTCAGACAATGCAGGAATTCAACAAAGAGGTCTACAATTTGTATGAAATGAGAAAAATTAAGTAATTTACATAAAAATTATTATGACAAAAATATCATTTTTTAAAATCGTGTATTAAATAATTCACCTACTTATAGCTGAAAGGCAGGTTAATCCAGTTTTGGGCAGTTATTTTTATAATCTCAGAAGTTTTGCCAGGATTTCTTTACCAATCCAAGTAAAATGTTGCCACTTTTGAAGAACAAATTTTGGAGATATTTGCTTCAATAATATATGGAAATCATTAATCACTTGTCCCCCAAACAATATTGTTAGAATTTTAAACAATGAGCTGGATAGATGGAATCAGCATTTTGGAGAGGTCTGTGAGTTAATTGTCTGAATTAAAGTATATTGGAATATTATAAAGTTTATTGCAACATATTATTATAAAGTATATTATAAATATAACCTTGATAAGACCATAAAAATCATTATTCTATGAAAGAAAAGCTTGCTGTAGTTAAATTTTCAAAAACCATATGATGTACAGAAAAATCATATTGAGCATAAAGATCAAAGTAAAAATATTGGATCAGAATCTTTGGCAAAGGAATATAAATAAATGTTACTAAATTAACAAGCACATTGTTGAGTTAAAGAGAGAGAAAGTTTTGGTCCCTTCTGCTTTTCTTCACTATTTTCCAACTCCGATGTTCTAATATCTCATTGACTTTATGAGGTGATTTCATCGTGTTTATAATCCAAAGAAAAGAATCTACTATTATTTCATTGTTTCTATGGCATACTTTTTCTTGGTTCATGTTTTCACATTTCTGAAATTGGGATGTATTTAATAGTTGCTGTTAGCTAGGCAGCAGTGAGGACTTTTAGTCATTGTCAGCACATGCATGTCAAAGCTTAGAGGATGGGTAAAGCACTTGGAAGAATGTCTTAGAGACAAGACATTTCCTAAGAGGGACACTTTTAGGAGATGGTGTATCATGCTTTTGGTAGCACACAGTATAATACTGAGTGGGAAAATGACATCAACAACTCTGAGTATGTGAAGAATTGGACTGTGAGTATGAAGTTTTAAGAATACCTTATTCAGTTTACTAGCTAATGTTTTCCTTTCCATGAAGGCTCAAGCTCAAGAATGATAATATGGTGAATATCTAATGTGTGATAAAGTGTTCTATCCTCATTTAATGGCAGCATTTTTTCTTCTTTACAAGTGATGATATCTTAGTGCCAATAAAATAGAGATATTTAAAAATAGATATTATGAAAGAGTCGATAATATAGAGAATAAAAGATGAAAGATTGAATGAAGACTTGAAAGAGGAGTTAAGATACTGGAAGAGGCAAAAGTGGATAAGATCATTGACATACGTAGAGGAGTTTACCTTGGGAAAGAAAGTGAAATTCTTTCTCTGTTGGAAGGAAAGGAGAAAATGCACTTTACTATCCTTTAGCATCCCATTGTTCCTTATACCTGCCTCCCACTCATGCTGCTGCAGAAATCCAACTCAGTTGATAAAGAGGAAGTGATATGCTGTAGCACCTTGACAATGAGAATAAAAACTGACATTTATTTAACACATGCTATTTTCCAGGCATTATACTAGGTACTTTATATGTAGGTCAGAAGAAAAAAATTGAAAGTGCATCTGTTTGAGGGTCCTAATTTTGAAAGTTTAAGTCAAGGCATGTGAGGTTTCTCAAAGGTATTTTGAAGGAGGAGGAGGAAGAGAAGAAGGACAAGGCAGAAGTGAAGGCAAAAGCATGCAGGTAGTAAGATTCTCTTTATATGATAATTCTAAGGGACAATCTATGGATTGTACAGCTCTAGTGTTCTACAGAAGATATCAGGGCATACTAATGTAAAGTTGTCTGTGGGAAAATATATTCAAATTTGGAGTAAAATAAAAAATTTAGCATAGCTTTCACGGGAAATAAAAATAACATTTGTAGAGCATGTTTATAGACCAAGCAGTGGACTAAGTGTTTTATGTTCATTCTTTCATTTATTTACAAGGAAGTAATTATTGGGGAGCAGTATAGTGAGGTGCTATACAGCATGGGTCTTGGAGATTTAAGTCTTGGCTCTGCTATGTGTTACATATGCGGCCTTGATCAAGTTATTTATCCTCTTGGTCTCTCAGTTTCTTCATGTGTAAAATGGAGATAATAATAGCGTCTCCTTCATTACATTGTTGTTGTAAGGATTAAAAACATTAATTATAAGGAGCTTAGAAGAGTGCCATTATTTTCACCTTTTTATACATTGGAAGATCAAAACAGAGGAATCTGTGTGATAGATACTGTGATGAAATCCATGTTTGAGGTTAGGAAACCAAGTCATATACTTTGTCAATGGCAGAGCTGTGACATGCTCTTATGTGTCCCTGATGCCAAATCTTATACTGCCTCCCTAATATGGTTGGCACTCAATTTGAAGTGAAAGCAATTGCTAAGCAACAGAGTAGACCAAGATGAATAACATAGATTTTTAGTGAAATCACTCAGTGGATTTGGTGACTTAAAGCTTCTGCAGACTGTTTAAGAAAGTGATGAAATTGCAGGTAATATTTGTGTGTGTGTGTAAATTTACATATTTTTCTTTTTATATTGTACATATGTATGTTAGTATTATAATTTCAGTATGCTATATTTGAGACAAAACACAAAAACCATAATTAATTAAGAAAAATGGATGTACCAGTATTAAAAATATCTGCCTGGTAAGTCACAACAAAGTTATAAGGCAGACACCATATAGAGAGAAGATATTTATAGACATGTGTGGATGTAATCACAGTATTCAGAATATATAAAGAACTCCTACAAATAAGTATGACAAAAAAATAAAATCTCGAAAGGAAGTTGGATAAAATATATGAAAAAACAATTCATAAAATAGGAAACCCAAATGGATAGTAATTATGAAAAGATCTTCCAGCCTGGTAATCATCCAGGAAATTTAAATTAAAGTAAGGAGATTTTATTTTCTACCATCAGATTGGCAAGCAATCTGACAATGTAAGTATGAAGTGCTGGTGAGCATGTAGAGAAAAAGGAACCACCAAACATTGCTGGTGGGAATGTGAATTCATATAATCCTTTTAGAGAACCAATTGGCACTATGTAGTAAGGATGAAAGTACTCATATCCTACAACCCTATAACTTCACTTGGAAGTATGGGCATCCATAGAGAGCTCTTGCACATGTGTGGAGGTATGTATAAGGTTATTCATCCCGTATTGTGCATAATAGTGAGAAATTGGAAATATCTAATGGAGGAATAGGGAAATAAATTATATTAAATATAAATTATGATATAGTCAGTTAAATAATGAAATGCTACAAACAGTTGAACAAACTAGTTATATATGTATTCATGGACAAGTAAAACACAATGTTGAGTGATTAAAAAGCAGGTTTAAGAATATGTACAGTATGAGTACATTTATGAATGGTTTAAAGACTATACAAAGCAATATCATGTACTATTTATACATAGATGTATATATAAAATGATCTAGAAACATAGTAAGACTAGAAGTACACAAATTAAATAATGATAGCCTCTGGAGGATGGAGGGAGAGTTAGGGATGACGTGGGGAAGTGTAACAAATACTGTTTCAAATTTATCTGAAATGCTCTATTTTTTAAAAATCTGAAGCAAAGTGACAAGCTATAAGCATTTGTTAGTTATGGAAAGTGAATACTACAGGGATGATTATGGTTTTGTGTGTGTGTGTGTTTGCATTTTTACTATATTTTTTAATGTTTCCTGCAAAATATTTAATGGGAAGCCAGAGTTTCTGGGAGGTCACTGCTGTGGGAGATGCTATTGTTGATTGAACAATATAGATTTCAGAAGAGTGATTGGCCTTAAAATGCTTCCCTCAACCTTGCTACTGTATCAGATTACTTTCTCTTCTCTCTAGATTCTTTTACAAACAAACTCTTGTGTTAATTTGGGAGGTTAACCCCTTGACCCCATGGCATAGTAATGTGGATTAATTTTCCAGATTAGCAGAAAACACTGCAAGCCTTCAAGGAAAGAGACAGGGCAAGATGAGTAACTTCAGTCAGTACTCAAATTGCGATAATTCTCATCAATTTCTATGTGGATGCCATTCAACACAGTTTGTAAATTGTAAGATTTAAAAGTAAAAGCCCAGAGTTTAAGTATGTTGGAGTTGAGCATTTGGCATGTCAAGGCATGGTGGTGTGTATGGACTGGCCCCAGGATAGGGAGGACCTTGTGTGGCTGGGACAGAGAACATTGCAACTTGAAGAACTGGTGATAGTCCTTGCATTTGAGCCAGAGCGAGTCCTGCTCCCCAGTATCTGACCTTCCCTTGGGGTCCTGGAACTGCTTGACTTTTCCTCTGTTTCAGTACTGGTATTGGGTTGTTGCTTTATCACTCAGCATTTATCAATTCTCCCTTACTATTCATGGAATACTGTTCCCAGTTGAGTGGACACAAAAGTAATAGAACTAGAAATCACTTAGAAGAGGAAGGGAATAACTGTATTAAAAGTCCCTTCCTTAACAGGATTAAGAAAAAAATTTTTGATTAGTTATTCATACTTCCCTACACCATGATGACTTGAAGATCAACACATAAAATTCCTTTGGCATAGGATTTCTCAGGTGAGCAAATTTTAGGCTTAGATTTCATGGGTAAAATTATTATTCTCTTTCTTTCAATTAACCTTTCTTAACAGAGATCTCTCACTTATGGTATGTACTGACTTCTGACCATATTTCCATCAATTTTATAAATTTTCCACAAAGGCCGACTATGGAATATTTCCAGTGTTTCGGTTTCCTTCTTTCAGACTTTGATTTTTTTTCCCCTTAGAGGAATACATTTCCACAGTGACGTGGAAATGCTACTTCAGCTCATGTGATGTATCACTCAGAAAACCTTTCTGAGCCTTAATAACGTTTTCACTTCTGTTTGCCACTGTGGGATATGGTGCCGACATGCTTAGAAAGTTTGTGGTCTTTCCCAGCACCTGCTTTTTTCAAATATGCAATTGAATTTTTCACAGTTGAACTCTAACATTTCTCTCCTAACTGAGCGAAGTTTCACAACACATTTGAAATATTTCTGAGGCTGGGCATATGTTCCTGTTTATCCAACACAAAGCTGAGGCCTCTTTGAACTTTCATCTCCTGATAATGTGCCTCATATTTTAACATCATAACACTCTAAGATTGGAACTGTTTGGAGGCTTTTGTGCTTTCCAAAGGATTTTCTCCTTTTTCTTTTGGCAATTTTTCTCCTTTCTCGTTTTAAACAGCTGCCTAAGGGCAGCAATAGAAGAGCACATTGGCGGTCAGTGCCAACAAACTTTTGATATGTGCCCTCTATTTTCTCAGTGGGGAATTCCCTAAGAATCTTTATCTTACACATATTTAAAATCCTGCAAGACCTTTTCATGAGTTCCAGTACACCATTGTGGGTGTCAGAAGCCCAGTCTATGCCAAATGGCTTTGTTTCCCCAAGCTGAACCCCTTTATTTCTTATCTCAGATGCATTTCCAGTCCCCCTCTCATTGTATTTCCGATGTGTTGCTTCCCACAGGTCATGAGAGGGAAGCATAACACAGCCTCATCTCCATAAGGAGATGTAATGATGTGAGTACAGGTTGGATATACGAAAATACTAAAACTCATCTTGAATTCTGTCAGGGTTGACTTTTTATCTTTTGTGGATTTTTTTTTTTTTTAATCTGGCTCAGAGAAACCTGAGAATGACTTTTCTTTGGCTCTTTAACACCTTCTTCACACACCACAAGAATATTATCCAGGATGCATTTGGCCTATCTGCCATGAAACCTTGGTGAAATATTTCTCTGGAGTTCCTCCAATGCTGGAGTAGGCCACATGGCTTCCTTTGACACCTCTAGAAAAGAAAGAAGGTATTCAAACTATATTTGTTGGCTATCCTTGGTTGGCTCCAAAATACTAGCTTTACTTCAGCATTGGCACCTTATGCTAAGAAAATATTACCTTCTCAGTCCCTCTTTTTAGACAGACTTTGACATATTTTCATCTCTTTTTGTCCTTTCCTTATGAAAGAGCATAGTAAGTCTTGCACGTGAGTTCTAAGGGAATGGATAAAATGATTAAGTGTTTAAGACATAGTAATTAATTGGGTTGGACAAAAGCAAAACTTAAGCATTGTTGTCCAAAAGATTAGAATGTCCCATTTTAACAAAATCTACAATTATAGCATCTCATGTGAGCTGATTTTATTTCAGTCTGATGTTATCTGCACTATTAATTATCTTTGAGTTCTTCATAAAAAGAACAAATTTATGAATCCAAGATGTCGTCATAGTTATGCTTATGTCTTCCTGGAAATTTACTAAAGTGATTGGGCGAAAATGAACTTTGCAGCAATTCTCTCTCTCCATCTATATTTGAAAGCTTCATTTTTCTATAGATTTTTATTTGTGAAGAGTAAAGTAGCAATTAATTAATTTTTTATAATATAGATATACTGAACAAATAATTGGATGATCTGGAATCTGCTCAAAGCCTAAAATACCTGACTGACCTGTCTATGCAGGCAACGTTACTTGGATTAGTAAATAAGTCTTCCTGAAAATGTTAATTAGAAAGATGACACAGTAAATATTTATTTCCCAGGAGATCTAGTGCAGCAGAAAAATCTAATCATAAGGAAGTTTGTCCTTAGTTTGGTTGTCTAAAATAAAATATTCCTAAGTAAGAGTCATATCAACACACATAACTTAGAAAGTCTTAGAATTTCTCTAGATGTGTGGTCAATGGTCATGTGAAGCAGGGAAATCTACTTAACTTTCTTCAGTTTTCAGTATATTCTGGATTTCTTATAAGTTGTTGATAGAATGAATTATGTTTTAAATCAAAGATTTTATGAAGACTTACTAGAAATGTGGATCAAGCTCTACATTTCCATTTTTACAGAATTATTTAGGGACTATGCCTAACTGATAATCTTTCTTCTAATCTTTCTCTTTTCTAATTCATTTGTCACACATTTGTTACGTACTTATTTGTTCACTCAGCTATTAAGTACCTCTCAAAAGCCTAGAAATTCCAACATTAAGTAGTCTTTTAAATATCTGTTTAGTAGGGGCGCCTGGGTGGTGCAGTCCTTAAGCGTCTGCCTTAGGCTCAGGGCGTGATCCCAGAAGGCTGGGATTGAGCCCCGTATCAGGATCCTCCACTGGGAGCCTGCTTCTTCCTCTCCCACTCCCCCTGCTTGTGATCCCTCTCTTGCTGGCTGTCTCTCTCTGTCAAATAAATAAATAAAATCTTTAAAAAAAAAAATCTGTCAAGTGAATTGAGTGTAAGATTATTTACCTTTACCTTTTCCTGTAATTCATATACCCTGTGTAGCACTGGCACCTTCCAAGGGCTTTTCATTTCAGTAGAATACTTTTGTGCTATAAAACCACTGGCTGTGTGTACATACTGCTGTGAACAAAATTAGGAAGTATACCGGAGATATATGAAAGTCTATTAATTCAAATAATCTTATGAAAAAGATACTTGAAAAGGAAATACATAGAAACTGAGTAAGGAATCAAAATTAAGAATTAAAGGATGAAGTAGTCAAGAGGTAATAGCACTAGTGATTAGCATTGTTTTCAGGTAAACATTTTATTTCAGTTTAACAGTGGTCAAAAAAAATTATTGTAGTTACAATGTGCAACACAAATGTCAAAATGATTTTTAAGAGAAAGCACTGCATATTCAAAATGATATTTTAGTATCAAATAGGTGAAACTAAACATCCAGATGATGTTAATAAAGATGACGAAGGAGAGTGGGGGGAGGGTAGAAAGAAGTAGAGTTTGCTAAATTCCTTATCTTAAATGAAGAAAGATTCAAAATATGAGTTTATTTTTCGTTTTCAGTTGTTATTTTTCAAGTTATGGGTGGTTATTATTGTTATAGATCACTTAAAATAGCTTTTACATACTGATTTAAATTTTTTTCTCTTTATATACTTTTAATTTTTTCATTATTTGTGAAATGAGCCAGTTTACATGCACTTATTTCAGATGCTGCTTGGATATGTTCTCCAAAATGAAATTCTAATAGTGCCTTCTCTAAGTACATGAAACTTTGGATTTTTATTCAAAGAGGTTCAGTGATGAAATCCAAAACCAAAATTTAACTTGTATTTCCTTCCACCCAACAGTCTAACATTAAAGCTGCTATTTACAGGTAAAGTGGTCAAACATATTAATAAATCAAGAAAGGCAGGGACTAATTCACTAATGCAAGGATGATCGTATATGTTGGTTTTGTCTATGATATTATTGAGACTTACTTTAAGAACATGGGGAAAAATGAATCTCACTGGGCTGCAGAGGAAGAAGGAGGGCTGACGAGTTCCTGCTGAAAGATTTGCTCAGGGTATGTGTGGGAGAACGGGGGAACAAGAAGCAAGAGCCAGTCACCAGCAAATTGATACTGTCATCTGAGGCCCGGCATGCCTTCTGGAGATTGTCCTAATTTCCTGTGTATTCAGTTTATGCATTTTAAAATTAGTCAGCTTTCTCTTATCCACATCACAGAAATCGTAAATGAGTGCTGAGCTAGAGGATAAACCACCTGAGCTGCTTTGAGTCATTCTCTTACTAATAACAGGAGGGAAATGAACACTACCTGGGAAAGTACCAAATGAGCATAATGGCAAGCATTGATCTGCCTTTGCTAAAGCAATAACTTTATTGGGATTTGAGAGAAGATGAAGAAATCCTTGGAGAAAAAAACAAAAACAAAACACAGTTTTCAAGGATCTTAAATAAGCTAGCAATTCCACACCCATATGGCCATTTTATTTTTAAAGAGGCAAAGGGGTGCCTGTTAGCCTTGGTCAGTTGAGCATCTAGCTTTTGATCTCAGCTCAGGTCTTGATCTCAGGGTCATGAATTCAGGCCCCACATTGGGCACCATACTGTGTGTGGAGCCTACTTAAAAAACAAAAAAATAAAAAATAAAAAAAAGACAAAAGGAAATGACTTTTTCAACTATATGAGGCAATTGGATTCTTAGTATATAATATCAGTTTGAAAAACTTACCTGTATTTACATGTATTAGGAACAATAATAAAATGCTTAAAGATAGAGTGCTTAAAAATGAGTTGAGGAATACTCTTAACGTATTTGAGTCTGCCTAATCATATTTTTGAAATATCTTGAAATAATATAGGCAACTTAAAAATGAAAATCTTCATTACTTGAAGAACTATATCAAAATGTTTTTATTTATTTATTTATTTATTTATTTATTTATTTATTTGCCGGAGAGACACAAGAGAAGAGAGAGAGCGCGAGCACAAACGGGGAGCAGCAGGCCAAGGGAGAAGCAGGCTCCCTGCTAAGCAAGGAGTCGGATGCCGGAAATTGATTCCAAGACCCTGGGATCATTACCTGAGCTGAAGCAGATGCTTAAGCGACTGAGCCACCCAGGCATCCCCAAAAATGTTTTTAAAAGAACATTCCTGCCTATTTGAGAGTGTCTTACGTGTTATTTCTAGACAAAAATATGGAAAAAACACATATTAATTCCAACTTATTGACTGAGTCATTAAATTCAGTAATTTTTTTTATCATTGTGTTAGATGCTAAGGTTCATACTATTTGCCCTCATGAAGCTGGCACAACAATTACAACAAAACAATCCCCAGAGTTAAAGATCTATTTCAAAAGGAAAGTATCCAAAATAGTGGCATTTGTGCTGCAGTGATCAGGTTATGGGTGATCTTTTCCTCTTTTCTCTATTTTTTCAGTTTCCTACATTGTGAATATTATCCATAAAGTACCACTGATTGAGATCACTGTGGTAAGTGCTTTATAAACATCGTTTCATTAATCTTAATGATTAGTAACAATCCTTATTTTATACTTGTGGAAACTGCAGTTTAAAAAATTAAAAACCATACCGCAGGGACTTATCGTAGAGTAATTTGGAACCTGGTTGGTTTTACTTTGAATGCTCCCAACCACTATGAAATATTAGCAAATCACAGAACTTTTAAAAATATATTCATCCCCATAAAATATAATATAAAATATAATATAACATAATATGTTAAAAGGTAAAGTAAAATAAAATTTGCCTGGAATTTATCTTTGTAAATTATATTTTGTGCAAGAAATATAGCAATTCCTCATTTTCTTTTAATCAATTCCGTTCCCAGCTATCTGTCCCCGCTTTGGGTTAGTGGCAACTCCTCTGTCATTCTTCAAGTTCTTTGTTCCCCAAGGTTGTACCAGGGATCCAGTATTATAAACAAGCTTCAAGGGATTCTGGAGATCCTGTGGTTATTGGTTATCTGTCTCCACTGGTTCGTACTGAAATGTCCGTTGTCCAAATCACACACTTCTTTCAGGTCAGGATAACTCTACAGCATTTTAAATCATATTTTGGGCATAGGGATCTTTGGAGCATTTGGAACCTTGTAGTCATTCCCCTTCGGGGTATTGCAATCTCTTTAGGGCGTTGTTGGAGAACAGGGAGTACGTTGCTCACCATCCAAACCAGCTGTAAAATGTAAAACCTCGGCTGGTGTTGTATGAGACTACCATTTCCCCATATCCTTGCTAATCCTTGTTAGAGGTGAGTTTAACTTGTTCAAGACGAACCTCCTGTTGGCTGGCTTCCCAAAGTGCTGGACTCCTTCAAAACTCCATGAAAAGTGGCTATGACCTATGGTTAAGGCCGCCACTATTTCTCAGTCTCAAGGCTTGGACCCTAGTTCCTCTCCTCTTCATGCAATGAAGGGGCCAGTGTTTCCTTAACTATGAAGGCGACAGGGTGAGTTCTTTGCTAGCTTACCACAACATGTAGTCTCAAGTGTAAGGCTTAGATCCCACCACCTGACTCCCAGGAAAGGGACTGGCATTCTTCCCAAGCATAACACCAAACCAGCCACTTAGAACTGTAGCAACTGTTTTGGATATCGTGTTGCTGTTGAATCTCCTCAGGGAACTGGTCGGTCTTTCCCTAATCCTGCAACTTAAAAGCATCATAGTGCAAGGATCTGAGTTGGGCTCTACTATATTGTGATGTGAGATGTCAGGCCACTTGAACTTGTTTATACAGTGCTTTGACAGAAAGTATTAAAATTAAAAATTTTAAAAAAATTTTGCTAGTTTCCTGAAGGGTATAAAATGATATAAATTATGCTTTTAAGATCTATTCCCTTGGCTATTACTGGATTGAGAGTCTTTCCTTATGTTATTCCTTATTGGTCATTTCTGTTTTTTCCCTGTGATGTCCTTGTTCACAGTCTTTGCCTTTTTCTTATTAATTGGTAGTTTACTGAAAACCAATCTTCTATCCCTTGTATGTGCTGCAAACCTTTTTTCCCATTGTTTCACTTCTGGTTTTATTTATGGTATCTGTGTTTGTAAAAAATATACATTTCTACCCCTGACTTTCATCCAAACTTCAATCCCATATTTTTTTCTTTAAAAAAAAATCTGATCTTATTTATTTGTTAGTCTTAGTATCTTATTTTTGCCTGGATTCAGACTAAGGATAGAAGCTCTTGGAGAGGACAGCCTATGTCTCTTGGATATGTTGCTGGCATTTTTCTTTGGCCTCCCATTCTCCTGGCCCAAAGTTTAGCATAAACCTGTAGCCTCTTCCTTATTTTTCTTAGTATGCTGTTTCTTCCGAACAATACGTCAATATTTTGTGTTCTAGAATACATGGGATAACAGGACACGTGGGTTCTGGGTTTCTTACCTTCTTTGTAGAGGGACTTTCTCGCAACGTATTGGTGGACATCATCTTTTTAGAGAGATTGAAAGAAAACTTTGCAGATTCTGCCAGCTCTTTTTTGGGTGCAGGCAACGAGGCACAGTCATTCCAAGAATATTTTTCTCTGCCTTTCTTACAATAACCAAGTCAAGAACACTCAAATTTACATCCACAATGCAGCCCTAAACGTATTTGCACCCTCCTTCTTCAGTTCTCCTTGGTCTATCACAGGAAAACCCTTTATTGAGTAGCAATGAACACGGGAAACCGTGTTTGTCATTCCCACCACTGATTCAGGCTGCACACCCTTCTACTCTTCACTCAGAACAGGAGCAACAACTTCTGTGGCCATACATTTCTCTCTGTGTGTGTGTGTGTGTGTGTGTGTGTGTGTGTGTGTTTTATTTATTTGAGAGAGGGAGAGAGAGGTAGAACGAGCATTGGGGAGGGTCAGAGGGAGAGGGAGAAGCAGGCTCCCCACTGAGCAGGGAGCCCGATGTGGGGCTTGATCCCAGGACTCCGGGATCATGACCTGAGCCAAAGGCAGACGCCTAACTGACTGAGCCACCCAGGTGCCCCCATACATTTCTTTTATATATAAAATATTCATCTTTTTAATATATATAAAAATATTCATCTTTGTCCTAAAGCAGCTGCTTTTGATGCCATGGGAAAGAGAAAGCCAATTTTATATTTCTAAGTGTGTGTTGGACATCTATTTGAATATACAAAATCAGCTCATCTTACTTTTCTCTTCTAAGCCCTCCTTCCCAACTTTCCTGTCTCACGTGGTCCCAGACTACTGGATCTATTGATGTGAAACACTTATGTCAATTTTGATTTTTGTTTCCTTCTTTCCTTCCTTCCTTCCTTCCTTCCTTCCTTCCTTCCTTCCTTCCTTCCTCCCTCCCTCCCTTCTATTTTTTAACCTTTGGGCCCTTTCTAAAGACAGTTAATCAAAACACTTTTGATGCCAAACAAACACACCATGGTATTATTCTTTTTGCTTTTTTCAAAGTTAATAGAGAAAATATTTTATTGATATTTTTCTTACAAAATATTTTCTGAGTTCTGAGTTCTGAATTGGAGGAAAAAATGTTTTTACAAATAAATTATCACATGCCAGTCTTTAGCCAATGAAAGCTATACTGTAAAATGTTTCTATAATTATTTAGTATGCAAATAAACTCCCATATTTACCAAAAAAAGGGTTCTTGGCAAACCTCTTTTCTTGAACTTTTAACAGAACAGCATTTTGTGAGTATGTGGGAGCTCTGGGGAGGGTTGGCACTTGCTGTAGCTGTTTCTCCCGGCTCCTAACCTCCGGTCCCATCAATGGGAATCTCTATGCAAGTTTACTATATATTGCCTTTTTACATGAGCCATACAACCATCAAAATTTTATTTCTCAGTAGCCAGCTAGGTAGAAAAATATTAGCTGTAATTTTAAAGAACCAGAATTTACATTGTTTTCAGACTGTCTGCCAATTTGCTGTTTAGTAAAGTTAACCCAAATACAGCTTCATCAGTTTGTCTTATCTTTTATTTTTTTTGAATCACCAAAAATTCTCTTGTCGAGATCAGATGAATGGTAATAATGTATCCTTAATGGTTTTGCACACTAGATGGGAGTGAGTCCCTAACTTCAGTAACTAGGAACCAGGTGGCATTTCCCAGAAGTCCTAGTGGTCTCTTCATCCTGCCCATGGTCTGCTGTCATCAAGCTCTTTTTCCCTGCCCAGCCTGTCTCTGTTGGCTTTAGCAAGTCCATCAGTAGCTGAGGTGTAGCCTTTGATCAAATAACTTTAGAAGCAAAATCTGACCTCATTGTAATAGGTCTTCCATTGAGTCGTAAAATTTTTCATTATATTAAAAGTGTCTTGATGAACAGATTTGAATTTTATACTCTCATAGAACATTGGGATTGCAATTTATGTTTCACAATTTACATAGTTGATTCTCCTCCCATAGCCATCACATTTTATGTTCTATAGTTTCTGCCAGTCAAAATGTGTGTGTGCGTGTGTGTGTGTGTGTGTGTGTGCGCGTGTGTGTGTATACAAACCACTAGAACATTGTGATATCATACTGGAATATAGAAGTTTGTAGTGAGAGACAGGGTAACACTATGGCCCCTCCCCCCAGGGGTCTACCTTAAAGCAAGATTATAATGGCATTGATAAGCTTAGTAATGTAATGCAAAATCAAGAGGCGGAATAGTTTATCTCAGTCCCAAACATGTTGATTATTTTCCTGTAAAAGAATAAGTAAAACTTAAGGGTCCAATTCATATCCTCTACTGTGTAAATGGCCAGACTCACTCCATGTTCTTTTCTTCACCACCAGCCTCTCCCCTGCTCCCTCCCACCATCCCCACCAATTACATGATGTGTGCAACTAGACAATTACATGATATGTACATCCTGGACCTGTTTGCCCTCACATCCCTTCCCTCCCCTTCCCCACTCTTCTCTGTATCAAGAGGCACTCATTTCCTCAGCTGTAGTTCCCATGCTTAGCTGACTTCAGATTGAATTGTGGAGGGGTGTGTGGGGAGGATTAAGCCAGGGTCTCTCTTCTTCTTCCTTCCCTGCCAGCAGCTTCATGAATCCAGCTCTTGGCAGGGAGGCCAGCTATGTCTCCAGCTTCCACTAGTGCTGGGAACACTGCCCTTGCCCTTTATACCTTCAGTGGTGGATGAGGCTGGCTTCCTCCTGTTGTTAATCTTTGGATTGCTCCCGTGTCCCCTATTTGGTGTCTCAGCTCTTTCATCACCCATGGAATCAATTTTCTGCATTAAAGTCTCTTTTACTACTCAAGTGGTTTCTATTTCCTGGCTAGACTCTGATGATACACATAATTTCCTCAGCACACATGAAATAACCTTTCAGAATTCCCCCCCCAAATCTCTGTAAAGACTAGAAATTATTCCATCACCCATGGAGGGCAAAGCCAAAAATATAACTGCCAAGGGGGAAACCCAAGAATGTGCAACTTTTTAATTCACTCTGATACATCTGTTGACTTACTCTATTTAGAATATAATATTTTTATTTAAAATAAGTACTTCCCCATAAGAAGTGGTTGTAGTAAAGGAATCTGTGCTTTAATGAAGCTTAAGAAGTTGAAATATTACTTTTTACCTAATCATACCATTTCTCTGGCTAAACCTTATTCTGGTTAGAATTTTAAAAAATAAACTTTTGCAAAAAGAATTGTTTTAGTAGTTTGTGGAGAAAGAAAAGTCAAGCAACATATAACACTTCCCATTATTTTTCTCTGGTTAACTGATACAAAATATGAAACTAGTAACAATAAAAGCAGCTTCCAAGGTTTCCCACTTAATTTCAAACTGAAGCAATGACTTAAAGAGTAGGGTCTTTTAACCTTTCGGTATTTGACATTAAATATTGACTTTCAATACACTGCATCTTGATGTTATTCATCTATCAGTTTTTCAGTGTAAGATGCCAGAAATTTTATAAAATAAGCGATAAGATTGGGAGGGTATTGTGACCTTTTCTGTTTGTTACTGTATATTCTCCCTGAAATAAATAGAGTTCCAAGGAGAATAATGCACTTATAGGAGCCTTAGATATGACATTGTAATAAAATAGAGTCTTAAGTGACTTTTGTAACTGTCCAAAGTTTCCATTCCCCTTTTTTGCTTTTTTTGAAACAAAAACGCTAACCTTAATTTTTCAATTTCCGCATTGCTTTTATCAATAATGAAAGTGCATGTCCCATACCAAATGCCTGCTATGGGCAATGTGTTTTACTTGGCCATTTCTAATATTTATCATGTTAGATATTTTTACTCCTGTTTCACAGATGAAAAAACTGAGACTCAGATGTAAGTTCATCACTTGACATGATGCAGAACTACTTCTCTGTGAAAGAAGAAAAGCAAATGGAAAACATTTCTTGAGCCATTTCTTTGTGCATAGAACCCTGTTAGGATTTTTTTTTTTTTTTTGAAGGCCTTAGCATTGAAAATATTGAACCTCCTCAATAGAGCTTACCATTTAATTTGAGAAGGAAAGTGTCCCAAATAATAAACAGTAACAAGATAAATATCAATCTAGACTATATCCAAAGATGTGTCAGAATGGTGTGGATTAATGAAATAATCTCTGAAGTAGTAGAGCAATGTTACTCGGGCGTGTTTTCTTTGAAGAATTAAATTATGAAAGATCCAAAAGGTAACGGAAGACACAAAGTACTGAAAGAGTGAGGCAACTGGTTTGACTGAACCAAGTTAATAAATAATGAGTAAAAGATAAACTGGATTTAAGATATATAAGTTTTGAAAACTAAGCAGACCTGGCTAGGGCAATTTGGTAAGAAAAGTCATAAAAGGCATTCAGATAGAAAAGAAATAAATACTTCGGAATGAATTTAACAAAAGAAGTACAAAAGTTACACTCTGAAAACTATAAAGCATTGTTGGAAGAAATTTAAGGAACCAAATGAATGGAAAGGCATTCCATGTATATGGGTCAGAAGGCAACATTGTTAAAAATGACAATACTCTGAAATTGATCTACAAACTCAGTGCAATCCTCATCAAAATCCAGCTGGTATCTTTGCAGAAACTGACAAGCTGATCCTAAAATTCATATGGAAATTCAAGGGATCTAGAAAAAACAAAATAATCTTGGTAAAGGAAAACAAAGTTGGAGGATTCACATTTACTGATTTCAAAATTTACCACCAACCTACAGTACTCAAGACTGTGTGGTACTGGCATAAGGATAGACATATAGATCAATGGAATAGAATTAGTCCAGAAATAAACCCTCACATTTACAGACACTTGATTTTTGACATGGTGCCAAGATGATTCAATGGGGAGTGGATATTCTTTCAACAAATAGTGCTGAGACAAATGACCACACAGACCACATGACTCTCTGTTGTCTTTCTCTTGGCCCAGTTTACACATTTCTCATACCTGCTTTGTGTCTGCAAGCATTTGATTTTTCAACCTTGATCTAGTTCAGCCATTCACCCAATGCTTGAATTCTGCTTATTTCCCTAAGAGGTTTTAGCATATTCTTGAATATGTGTTATGGCCAGGGATCTCCTTACCCTGGGCTCTGTTACTCTTTACAGGGAGAATTTTTAAATTCTGTGATTATTTTTATTTTTTTATAGCAATTGGAGGAAGATGCTGTATTTAGAAGGGATGGGTGCACAGAGAAGCTAGATGTCCCACTATGCATATGTCAGCTTCGCACAATAGAGAATTATGGTAAACGACTTTCAAATATCTCATCAATGTTTGTGCAAGGGAAAATTGGTTTACAATTATTTGAGAGTCTAGAAAAATAATTTTACATATCACGACAAAGTTTCCTTCTTCATAGTTTTAAACTAAAATTTCCAGGAATGCAATACTGTTTAAATCAAGGGAATATTGCACTATGTTTTCTGAGCATTCTTCATCATTTCAGAAAATCACATCAACAAAACAATGCCACTCATTACAACTGAGTGACCAACATGACATGCCAGTGTTATTTGGCATACAAAGCTGCCACATGCAAGTATATAGCAAAGAAAACCTGAGACTCTTTTTAACAGATTTAGACTTAAATATTATGAAATTAGCAAAGATACACATGATGCAGGGATCTCACTGAATTGTATTAATAAAGATTGCTTTTATGTTTCATATTTTACCATCACATGTTTTTAAAGTTTTGCGAATAACAATAATAAGAGATCTAGATTATAAAACTTGCATATTGAAAGTATTCATTTTGGGGGTTGCCTGTTTTTGCCAGTGTGCATAGATTCTATCTCTGTCATAGTTTTTCTGTGGTTTCTTTTATTACCACTTTTTTTTTTGCCATACACCTTCATCCCTCATAGTTTATCAGAGGATATGGTGTCCCGGGTCTTTCTAAATGCCAGAGACTGACTGTGAGCCTCAACATGTGGAGGAATTCAAGGCAGGAGATATGTTTTCAGAGATACTTTGTCACTATCCCGTCATAACATTGGGAATTATTTTGACATTGCACTTATAAATAAGGCCCAGCTCGTTTGTGCTAATATCATACTTCATCATTTTCTCTGTTTCCAAAGTCTGTAATTTGTCTTGGCATGTTATCCTTATTTCAATTAAGTTCATTTCCCTCTTTTTCTTATAGACAAATAAGTCTGGTCTGTTAGGACTTATTTTTATTTTAGTGACCGTTTAGATTTCCACTGTTTTATCTTCCTGAATTTCTTGTGTTGAAGGCTTTCTGACCTTAGCTCTCTTAAATCACAGTGTTTTCACTATCAGGAGGTGCAGGCATCAGTCTCTTCATCAAATCTCCTGGATTAGCCTTGTCTGAGCATTTACATATTGAAATACATTATTTTATTATAAATGACTCTCTTTTATTCCGCTGACAGTGCTGTTCTGAGTCGTAGTGGAACTGAGGCTCCTTTGTGCTTCTTATGATCATATTCTGAGCTGAACCAAAATACAGGCGTTGCTGAGCCCTTGTCCACATCTTCATTCTCTCACAGCTCGCAGCCCAGAGGAGCCTCTGAGGTCTGGCCAATGCAGCAACCGAGAGGATCTACCTCATGGGTTTTCTCTTCTTCATGGTAAAATTCCCAGTTGCTTTAGCCTCTCCTTATGTGATGGAGTTTCAAATGCGGAAATATTAGTAGCAGGTGCTTTCAACTCTATTTCTATACAACAACTTTGGGATCAATCCCCTAACTCTCTCTGATTTATTCTTAATTTTTACTTGTGTTCTTTCTATAATGTCCTAATTAATTCCCCCCCTTTCTTTCTCCTTCCAGTTCTAGTATCACAGAAGCCAGTTGACCTCTGAAGTGTAGGTGTGATTGTGGAACTCTTCTGCTTAAAGACTTTCAATTTATTTATTTCTCTCTTTGTGTATATATTTATTTCTCTCTCTGTATGTATACATATATGTATATGTATGTATTATATGTGTATACATGTTACATATATAAATATATATAACACCTCTTACTGTTTCTCATATTTTCCCAAATTAAGTCTAAATTGTTCATTATTTAATTCATGATTTTCTTAATGCTGATCTCAAATAACTTCCCCAGTATTCTTTCTTTTTATTTTTTTTAAGATTTATTTATTTGAGATAGAGAGAGAGAGAGCATGAGCAGTGGGAGGGACAGAGCGAGAGGAAGAGAGAGAATCTCAAGCAGACTCCTTGCTGAGAGCAGAGCCTGATGCAGGGCTTAGTCCCTCGACCCTGAGATCATGACCCCAGCCAGAATTGAGAGTTGGACACTCAAATGATGGAGCCACGCAGGAGCCCCCCAGTATTATTTCCTTCAATCCTCTATATACATGCTTTGCTTACACTTTTGCCACACTGGTAGTTTTCAACTCCCCAAACTTAATTGATTTCAGATCTTCACACTTTTTAAACAATTTCATTTGCCTGGAATGACCTCTTCATTTCTTTGGGCATCTTTGCTATCCTTCAAACATACATTCAAGTGTTGTTTCTTTCCTGAGCTTGTGCTTGTGCTCCAGTCTGATTGACATCTCCTTCCTCTGAATTCTGTAGCCCCGTTTTGGTTCTCTTACAACGTTAGATGACACCACCTATATGTTGCATACTTTTTATTTCCCCTACAAAAATTCAACTTCCTTGGTAAAATGTCAGGGCGTAGAATTAAGAATGTGAACTCTGGAGCCAAACCTACTGGGTCAGAATCTGGCTTCAACCACTTACTAGCTATTTGGCTGTCTTAGACACCCAGGCTCTAGAGTGTATTAAGCATGTCTTTTTAATTCTGATGCTTTGATATATGGGAAATTACTGATCCTGCAGGACTTACCTGACTCTCCTAGGGCTAGCCAGTTCTTAGAGATGGTTAATGACTAGCCTGTGAGCACATCTTTTTTTTTTTTTTTTTTTTTTTTTTAAGATTTTATTTGTTCATTTTGAGAGAGAGTGCAAGTGGGGAAGGGGCAGAGACAGAGGGAGGAGAAAATATCTTCAGGCAGACTGCTCCCCACTGAGCACAGAGCCAGATACAGGGCATGAACCCAGGACCCTGAGATCATGACCTGAGCCGAAATCAAGAGCTGGCCACTTAACCGACTGAGCCACACAGGCACCTCTCCCTTTGTCTCCTAATTGACTCTGGTGCTTCCTTTTGTGGCCCTGCATAGCATGCATGTCCCCTCTCCGCTTGGGAACTATGAATGACAAATTGTCTTTTCGGTGGAAGTCATCTCCTGATCTGTTAGCCTCACTGTACCTGAACAGTAATAAAACCTACATATTTAAACAGTGCATGTTGTGAAGGCCAAGTGAGGTAGTCTTTGTAAAGCACAGAGATCAGGGTCCAACACATAATTGGCACTGCTTGAGCATTCGCTGCTAGTGAGGGCAATGATGGTATATAAAACATCTTTGTGTTCTCCCGGAGGCTTTTTGCACATAGTAAGTTCTCAGTAAATATGACTAATGAAAGAATGCAGCTCTTTAAATGTCTGCTGTCCTAAAAAGTTTTCATTGACAAAGAGCAAGAACAAATTCATAAATGGATTAGGAAAAAAAAAAAAGAATAATCAAGAAGAAAACAAGACAATAACCAAAGGAAAATGTTAGCATTGATAATTTGAAGGGGCATTTGGGTGGGAGCCAGGGAGCTGAATAAAGCTGAAATCAGACTAGTAGATTGCTACGAAGAAGAAAAGACATAAGAGCTAACAGGAGATAAAAATCTAAAGGGATGTAGAACATTAGAGAAGGATCCAAAAGGAATAGGGAAATCAAATGTAAAGTTTTTAATATTAAAACCTAATTACACATTCCCTGCTCAGGGTGTTCAGGTGTGACCTACCCATCTGCAGACTGATACTGACAAAAAGGGGGGAATAAAGAGCTATTCGGTGCATGTGCTTAGGGCCAAAGTAAGAACTGCGTGAAATGATTCCATTTTCACTACATGAATTTTCACTTATGAAAAATTAGACTTTTGCAGAAACTATGAATTTATAAGGACTAAAATTGTGTCATTTCTACCACAGAACAGTAGGTTGTCATAGCACAGAAAATAAATACAAGTGGCAAAATTCCATGTCAGTAATATATCCACAACTCATTAATATTGCCCCTGGCAAAAAAATTTGCTGAGCTATATAATGTTAAAGGAAAAAGAGTTCTTTGGTAAAATGATGGGCTTTTACCTGTGAGAAGTCACCTGTCACGGAAGAGGGAAAGAACAACTTAGAAACTTACAGAAAAAAAATGCAAGTTGATTTCGTTAGGCATGTATCACATCTTTCTCACCAACAGTGAGATTTTTTTTTTCTCACTGTTCTAGAAGAGAAAGCAAAGCTGAACTCAGCCAAAGTGTCCTATATGAAAAAAAAAAAAAACAAAAAAAAACAACTGTGTCCATAATCTTAGAAAAGCACAATGTTTCATTTTAAATTTTTTTAGGAAATATGACAAATACAAAAACAGAACAGATGTTATGTCTCTAAGCAACATCATCTTTGACACATCTTGAAGCTTTGTGAAACCTGCTCTATTTTATTTCTAACTTTTTATATCTTAAAGGAAGGAAGACAGAAATGTTTGGTTTTTGTGTTTCCTTGGATCGTTAGTGAATTCTTTGCTCTTTTTCTACCGCACCACAAGCAAATACTTGCTCTTAGGCTTTCTCCACCTATAATCAAAGGGTCGTTTACATACAGTTACTCATTTTATTTAATTTAACTGTGCAGCATAATTATTATTTACAGATTGTGAAGAAATATCTAAAGAAAACTATGCTAGTACTAAACGTATTGCGATGTGGTATAAATGTATTATTGTGTCACCTCTGCAACCCCTTAGGCAAAATTACTATTTATTTTCAAAAATAAATTTATGAATCACAAAAAGAAAATATACACAGAAAATCTGAGTCCTTTACCTGGCACAACAAATCAGTGCCACAGTCAACAGCTTTGTCCTTTATTTATTAAGACCTAACATACAATGATGAAATTATTAGACAAAGTAATGAGTCTCTATCAATCTGTCTTTAGTTTTATAAAACCCAGCTTTACTCTGTCAGCCTTGTCAATGCTACTGAATATTAATGGGAATAAAGTTAATTGCTGGGTGGAAAAAGGTCTTACTCAAAGTGAAAAGGAAGCACCTTGTTGAAATCTGTCGTTTTTGACAAGCCATAATTTATTTCTGCTTAGTGATATGTACCGACAGGTTTCAAACCTCACTCTTATCTTTACCACAGATTCTAATTATTTTCATTTGGGACGTTGTTGGATCCCGAGCCTCTGACCACTTTCATCATTTAGACATAAATTGTTTCATGAAAGGTGCTTATACATTCTGAGTGATGGGAGTTTTGCCTAGAGTATAAGGAGGCGACTGCCTTCCACAACATTTAGAAGACATACAAATGCACTTACTGTATCTCGGTGACCAAGGAGGAAAGGAGAGCAATGACTTTCAGAGCAAGAAAGGGTTATACGTGAACCTAATAACTTTCTAGCACAGCTAGTTAAACCACTTCATTCAAAGAAATGAATAATGAATAATCACTTAAGGTTCACCCTGATTAGATTGTCACCTGATTGGAAACATAACATTCAGTTGTGTTACGAATCTTAAGAACTTTCCATTAAATTTTAAACAGTTGTAACATTAAAACAATACATATTTTATTTTAAATCAGTCATCTATCAAATGCAGTGCCATTCTTCACTGAGTAGAGTTTAGGAAATAACCTTGAAAATGAGCACTGGCCAGTTCATAAGGTTCTTATGAAAAAGGACCAAATTAAGATGAAGTGATAAAATGAAAATACATTTACTATTGTCTATTTGCTCTTCATATATCCTTGTAACTGCTTTTTTATAAGAATCTGCATTTATTGTTGGAAACTTTAACTGACCTACTCTTAGCTGAAGGCTTATTGTGGTCCTTACCCAAATAATAAAGAAAGCACTAGAAAGAAAAAAAAAAGTAGCTAAGAGGAAAAGGGGTTGTTTGATGGGATCAACACAGGGTTTTGTTTTTAGGAATTAGACTTTGTGGCCCAGTGATTTTGGTAATGATTTAATACATGAAATCCATCTGTCCCCGTGGCCTGGCCTCTTAGAGTTGGCTGTAGATACTTCACTATATTTGGCACCTACATCTAATAACATTTCGGGAACCTGCTCTTTTCCCCTTGGCTAAAACTAAGTGCCGCATGTGACTGGCCAGCAGATTGGGTGGCGTTTATGTTGTGGTTCTTAGTCATCCCAATTTTTCTCCACCACATCCCAGTCACAATGGGGAAAAATGAAAAGCAGCTGCTAACAGCCTCACAACAGTTCTGTAATTACTTTCCTGGGCTGGCATTATATGATTTGACAATGGCCTGGGGATGTAACAAATAAGAAAAACCTTGTCATTCAATTTAAAAGGCTTCCTACCAGGGCAACACACTCCCCACTTCATCAGAATGACAGTACTCAGCTCTGACACAGCCAGTGTGTTTAGTGCTGAGCGATGTAACTGCAGCCAGGTGGTGACAAGCACAAACAGCCAACTTGCTTTCCTATTGACACTGCCATTGAATCGAAAGAGGAATCCTAACATAGGCCAAAGATGCACATCTCCATTCCAAAAAGCACCAACCTATTTATTCCAAGAAGAAATGCTAATATATTATAGTAAAAGAGCAGTTTTTAGAGATGGCAGCCTTGCTTTGCCAAAGATTTCAAGTTTTCTCAATGATAACATATGCCATTTTCATAGTTTTGCATAATCACGTTTCATCTGACCTTTCTGAGACAATATTAGGAACTGGTTCTCTTGGTTGCTCATGGTAGACTAGCTATCACAAAAATCAATCCCAGTTATCACCGAGTTAGAACTATAAATGTTTTAGCCCTCATTCACGTCATTGTCCAATAAAGAGTTTGGTGAGTGGTCTTCTACCCTGTAATTCACAGACTTAGCCTCCTTCCATACAGTGATTCCATCATCTTCTCAGACCTCCGAATGCCCCCACTGTATCCTATCCCTCTGACCAGGGGACAAGGAAAGAGAACAGAACTACAAGGCAAATTTAAGAACTCAGTCTGGGAAGTGCGATCCTATTTTATTGAATTTCCACCGTATGCCATTACCCAGAACTACTCTCAGGATGAACAGAACTGAGAAACGGAGTTCAACAGTATACCAAGGAAGAGATAGGGTCAGTCCCTGACATGTTTAATTACACAGTAATGTGGAGGACCATTAATCATTGCAGCTTACATCACTTAGAGGTAACTTAGGCAAGACCATTAAATTATCATGTTCCCTAGCACACTGCACAGCTCTTCTCCACTAGTATCAGTGATGAAATATATATTTTGAAAGCAATTTTTAGTGTTATACTAGTCATAATTATACTTTAATGAGACGGTTCACTAGAGGGGAAAGAAAAAATTCTTTTTTTTCCTTCAGAAGATATTGATCTAGTCTTAAAACCTAAACAAAGTATTCATTCGCTCAACAAGTATTCGCTGAGTAACTACTATGTGTCAGGTGTTGTTCTTGGTACTTGAAATGTATCAGTGAACAAAAAGACAAAAATCCCTGTCCTCATGAACCCTGTGTTCTAGAGGAGGTAGAAGTAGCAATAACATAAGAAATTAGTACATCACGCGGTAGAAGTAAGATGGTAAATACAAAATAACGAATACTTAGAGTGGGTGTCGGTGTGGTTGGAATAAGCCTTGTTAAGAAGGTAATAATTACTCAGACTTGAAGGAATGAGGGATTATAAATGCAAGCATCTGGAGAAGAAGCATTTTAAGTAGAAGGAAAAGCAGTTGTAAGGGGCCTATAGCAAGGGCAAATCTTTCATGTTTGATGAATGTCAACAGACAGTATGGCTGGTGTGAAATGAGTGATAGAGAAAAATAGAAGGAGAGGAGATCCAAGATTTCAAGGGACCAGTTCATGCAAGGCTTTATGGGCAACTATAAAGACATTGGCTTTTACTTTGCATGAAGTAGGAAGGCACTGGGGGGTTTTGAATAGAAGAAAGATTTTATATGACCTAAGTTTTATCAAGTTTAGTCTTGCTGCTATGTTGTGATTAGCTGCAAGAGAAGTGAACCAGTTAAGACATTAAAGTAACAATTCAGGTGAGAAATGGTAGTGGATTTATGAGACTACATCAGTGGAGATGGAGAAAGTGTTTCGATTCCAATTATATTTTGAGTCTTCTTTATATTTTGAACAACAGACCCTCTTTGTGGATTGGATATGGGGTGAGAGAAGAAGGGAGAAGTCAGGAAGACTAAGATTTTTGGCACAAGTAACTAAAAGAATGGAGTTGCCATCATCAGAGATGGAGGTGGGTAAAAGCAGAGCACTTTTGGTCATAGGATGGCTTTGGTTTTGGACACAGAAGTTTGAAATGTCTACTATACACTCAAACATAATGAATGGTTGTTAGATATGGGAGTCTGAATTACAGGAGGGAACTCTAGACTGGTGTTATAAATTTAGGAGTCATTAGCATGGCATTTAAGGCCAAAAAAAACAGTAAATTGCCAAAGGAATGCATAAATATAAAAAGGAAAAGAGGTCCAAGCATACTCTGGGATGCTCAACTATTAAGAAGTTGGAGAAGAATCACCAGTAAAGACCAGAAGCAACAACCAGCTAAGTGAAAGGAAATTGAGAAGAGTGTCGTGTCCTTGAAGGCTAATGTATCAAAGAGACAAAAGTAGCCAATATGTCAAATGCTAGGTCAAGGAAGATGAGGACTGAGAATGAACTGTTGAATTTGTAATCTGGAGGTTATTGATAATCATGACAAGAACATTTTGAGTGGAGTGGTGGGGTCAAAGCCAGATTTGAGTGTGTAGGAGAGGACTTAGAGAAGTCCTTTATATAAAGCCTTTAAAGGAGTTTTGTTGGAAAAGGGAGTAAAACCATTTTTGCAGCATCTGGCAAGTACAGTGGACTTTTGAGTTCTTTTGAGATGTGCAAAGTAATAGTATCTTTATGTATGTTGATGGGAATGATCCAGTTGAGAGTGAAAATAGGAAAATGGAAAAAAAAAGAAAATAGGAAAATGGGGGAGGAGGATTTGTTGAAGTAATGCCTTGAATAGTCAAAAGAGGATAGGATCTAGGGTACAAAGTTACAGATAGGCTTTTTTTTTTTTAATTTAGATTCAATTAGCCAACATATAGTACATCGTTAGTTTTAGCTATAGAGTTCAGTAACAGGTAGGCTTTAGATAGAGCATGGGTAATATATCTATGTTAGCAGTCAGATACCAGAAATTGTGGGAGAAGATGTAGGAAAATTTGTGGAAATTTCCAGGAAAATATGAAGAAACAAAAGCTCCAAAGAATGAGCAAACAAAACTCAGCATTATTGAATTCTAGAGGAGATACTTCTAATACTTTGAATTTATGTAGGCTATTTTGGGAAAGACACCTTTAGAATTGATTAATATGGTGTTGCATCTGCACTATGAATATTTATGACCCAGGTCTCATGAATTCCATTTTCATGATTATCCTTACTTTTCCATATCACATGTCCTCCATTCCATTCAAGCTAGTTTGCCAACTAGACCAGTGTGGGTTGAATTGTGTCCCACAGGAGGATTTATTGAAGTCATAACCGTTGGTACCTGTTAATATGAACTTGCTTGGAAATAGGGCCTTTGTAGAAATGAGGTCATACTGGGTTAGGGCCTTAAATCCAATGACTGGTATTCTTACAAGGAGAAAGAGATTTAGACAGACACAGACACACAGAGGGAAGACAGCCATGTGAAGACAGGGGCAGAAGTTGAAGAGGGGTAGCTGTAAATCGAGGGACGCAAAGGATTGCCAACCAGCAGATGCTAGGAAGAAGCAAAGCATGATTATCGACATCTTGTTTTCAGACTCCTAGCCTCTGAACTATGGGAAAATAAATTTCTATTATTTTAAGCCACCGAGTTTGTGGTAATTTTTTACAGCAGCCATAGAAAGCTATGTCAACCATGATCATTTCAGCCTGCATAATTTTTCTGTGCTCTTTTCCTCCCATGAAATGCCTTCTCCTTTCCTCAGTTCAATTCTTTATATGTATTTACACACATCAATTAAAATTATATATTGTAAGCATTTATATTAAATGATCTATGACCAAAAATTGAAGTGGAGAAGGAAAAGCAAGCCATGGCAAGTTGAAAATAAGAGAATCTATAGTATTTGTTATCAAAATAATTTAAGGAGTTCACCCCAAGCAAATTGAGTGTATTGGCCTCAGAGAAAATCCAACAAAGTTTTTAACACTTGAGAAATAGAGAGATTCACGTAGGAATAAACCAATTATATTGTAGATGTCAGTCATTATCCTCATGTCAAGTCTGTCCTCCTTCCTAAGGCCATCTCCATTCATGGCCCCTGCATGGCCATAGAAAATCATAATTACTCCAATAAGCCTGATCCACTGGCCAGAGACGATTGAACCAAAATGGATGAATCAGAGTCTTTCATTTGAGAATTGTAAAACGAGCAGTAAGTGTCTAAGCCAGTTGTGGAAAAAGAGCTGCAGTGTCTATAAAGACGGATGAAAGTCAGTTGATGCCAAGCCAAAGCCATGTGTCATTTTGTGGGAGCAGAGAGACCATGGGCAAAGAAACAAAGCTGATTTATAGAAGAAAGTAGAGAACAAATAAGAGAAGCTGCAAGAGACAGAGACCCACTAGCATGAACACCCATTAAAGCCAGGGGGATAGCCTTGTCATGACCTTTCAGATCCCATTGTATTAATCCTGGTGTTATTGTTTCCTGTCTTGAGTTCATGTGAGATTATCCGTTAACCTTTAAACCAAACTTCTCTACTGGTCTCCCTTCAAATCAAACACCTGTACAGTCTTGCAGAGAATAGGCTGCCCCATGCTGTATGTATGAAGGAAGATGTTTCTGGAGGTACAAATGGAACTGAATTAGGACTACAGTGGGGTAAAGATGTGTTCCCAGCCTTGAATAACAGTGCTACCCCTTCCTTTCTCTTATAATTCTCAGAAATCATTATATTTTTATGTCCATTATTTCTTTTAGCCACCATGTCACACAATTGTTGGTCAGTGTGACTAGGTTGCTATGCTACTGGGTTGCCATGATATGGTGCCTTTCCTAATAACAAGGATATTGTGAATTCCAGTTAGTAATAGGCTGACTGGTTTCTAATCTATACCTTCCTTTATGGATCATGTCGTAGCTCTAGACCACTAGCAAAGTGCCTTAAACAACTGTAATATTTGCATTTTAAAATCCAGCATGATTCTTTTCCTTTGTTTATTT
Organism: Ursus arctos; assembly: GCF_023065955.2. Lineage (NCBI taxonomy): Eukaryota > Metazoa > Chordata > Mammalia > Carnivora > Ursidae > Ursus > Ursus arctos. Next base: position 11,517,379 of record NW_026623053.1, on the reverse strand, counting down.
GGGACAGATTCAACTCTATCTCTGCACCACTTTAGTTAGGCATTATATGGCAAAATTGTTCCCCAGAACAGAAAATTAAATGGTGGAAAAAGGAGCCACTGTGGGGTAAGAAATGCATAATTTGAAGGTAGGACCTTGGACCTTGGAGGAAGGAAGAGGTCAGCAAATCCTATTCTCAAAAGCTACCTATAAAACTGTACAGAATTGTCAAAGCAAACCTCCCAAGCATTTCAAGGCTCTAGAAACCAACCAAAGGCAAAACAACAAAGAGATAACCATTATTTTATGAAAAGCTACTAGAAGTTCTGCTAAAAGCAGTGGGAAGCAGTGGCCTTCTTGCCTGGGGCTACTTCCGTCTCTCCTCTATACAAGCTCAATTGGCACAGTTTTTAGACCAGAGTAGGGTTGTTTGTGAAAACCAGCAGCTTTGCTGCCAGAGGGAGAGGAATTGGTTTGGAGCTGAGAGCAAAAGCACATGCCTTGCAGGTGTTTTCAGTACATGCAGAAAGCTTAGTAAGAAATGAATGAGGCAAGCCTGCAGCTCTGCTAGCCTGAGGTTGCAGTCCTGGTTGTGATGAGTGGCAGGCCTACAGAGCAGCAGAAACTTAACCAGGACATCCTGGAAGTGAGAGAGCTGCAGTGGGGCTATATATGTTCTCCACACATCCCTGACTGCTGGGGATTTTACACACACACACACACACACACACACACACACACACACACAGACCCAAGACGGCTGAGAGGCTGGGACAGATGAAAATTGTCTGAACTGTGTATGTCCTCTTTAAATCACACACAGATCCATTGGCAAAATGTGAGTTTTACAGGTTTGATTTGTTTGAGCATAATCTCTGACCAGTTATTGTCTGGCCACTAAGCTATGCAAGCCTAAGAAGCCAGGCTAATGAAAATAAGAATTTTAAATTTCTTAGTAGAGCCACTAGTGGTAGCACATTGCAGAGGAGACAGCTTGTACAGAGTTAAGTCCAACCTAGTTGTAAAAAAAGAGAGAGAGAGGAAGAAAGGAAGAGAGAGAAGGAAGGAGGAGAGAGTGGAAATTTTAGAAATGAAAAGCAAAATAACCAAAATAAAAAATTCACTAAAGGAGTTCAATAACAGGTTTCAGATGACAAAAGAAAAAGTCAGAAAACATGAAGGCAGATCAATAGCGAAGTCAAACAAGGTTTCTGAAAGAAACAAGGGGAAAATGATTCATTATATATAGGGGAACAGTGTGGTTAATAACTGATTTCTCATCAAAAACAACAGAGGACAGAAAATAATGAAATGGCATAACCAATGTACCGAAAGAGATGGAAAACTATTTTCAACCAAGAATTCTATATCCAAAAATGTTGTAAAGTGATTGTGGCAATGGTTGCACAGCTCTCTGACTATACTAAAAGTCATTGAAATGTATCCTTCAAATGGATGATTGTATAGTATATAAACTATACCAATAAATCTGTTAAAAACAAACAAAAATCCTATATACAGCAAAATTATCCTTTGAAAATGAAGGCAAAATAAACATATTTCCCCATGAATGAAGCCTGGAAGAATTCATTGCTAGCGAATCTTCCTTACAAGAAATACTAACAGTAGTTCTTCGGGCTGAAAGGAAATGACACCAGATAGTAACAGGAATCCATAGGAAGAAATAAATAGCATCAGATAATGGTTGACATGTGGATAAATATAGAAGACCATGCAAATATTTTTTCTTTTTTCTTCAATTATTTTCTTGAAAAGACATAAGATTATATGTAAATGAGAGCAAATGATGCCAAATGTACTCAATTAAAAGAGTGCAGTAGAGCCCTCATTGACTGAAAACAATGGAAGCAATGTTGCCCATTGCTTGAAAGCTTACATTGCAGTTTCCCTTAAAAGTGCTCATTAACTGAGAGAAAACAACACTCAGAAAACAGGAAAACAGGGGTGCCTGGGTGGCTCAGTCGGTTGAGCATCTGACTCTTGATTTCAGCTCAGGTCATGATCTCATGGCTGGTGAGATGGAGTCCTGCATTGGGCTCTGCACTCAAGGGGGAGTCTGGTTGAGATTCTCTCCTTCTGCCCCTTCTCCTGCTTGGACACTTTCTCTCTTTCTCTTTCTCTACAAATAAATAAATAAATCTTTAAAAAAAGAAAAAAGAAGAAACAGGAACACATACTATTAATTGTATTCATATATGTATTTGATGTGTATATTATTGTTTTACATATGTTACACATATGATATTTTACACATACATGTTTTGGAAAATATTTCAGAGATAGATATCTTCAAAATAAATCAGCTTCCCTAGTTACTAACATGCATAGAGGCAGTCATAATTATAATTACATTCTTTTTCACCTAGGATTTGGTAGGGATAATGAAAAACTGCAAAGGTGGTTAACTTTCACCTCTAAGTTCTTGGCAGTGGTGTGAACATAAGTCCATTTTGCTACCCATGGCACTTCTCACACCTCTGGAATTTGAGACACTATCATGGGTGCATGGCAGATTGAGTTTGAGGTAGTTCCCTAGAAATCAAGGCAAAGGGGGCCTTTTGCTATACTCATCTATGTTAGTTTCCACTTAAAAACAGATGCCTGTGTCAACTTCTTCCAGCCCATTCTTACACCAGCATACAATAACATTTTTCATCGGTTCTTTCGTCGGTTCAAAAACCTTCATTGGTTCCTCCCTGAACTTTTTTAGTCCATCAGGCTCTCTGTGATCTGAATTTAACCGTATTTTTCATTCTTGTTTCCAAAATATTTACAAGCTAGTCTATTCACAGTGGAGCATTTGAACCAAGAAAATTATTGTCAAAGACGGGAAAAACTGACAAGACACAAAGACATAAAGATGGTTGAAATAGGAAAAAAAAAATCACCACCACCACAAAAATGAGGAAGACACAGAAAAGAATATGGAATTGATGAGAAGATGAAGTAACAAGGTGTCAATTGTCTTGTGTACTTTGTCTTTTGTAACCTTTTATTATGAGAGTAAGTCAAACACAGCAACCAGAAATAAACAGAACCTTAATGCTGTGAATTGGAGACCCCTACCAAAAATATCTCTGCTACTGCCCTAACTTGTATTTAAGAAAGGCATCTTAAACCAGTTAAAAGATTATATCACTTTAGAACATATCAGCCAAAGATTTGGTGTTTGAATATGTTTAGTTGGAGAAAATTAGATATATTTATTTAGACTCTCCTGAACTCTTAATCTACATTAGGATCTGAGGGACATGATTAGTCCTTTTCCTGATATTTAGGCAAAGTGGTCCCAGGAGAGTGTATTTGCCTCTCCATTGATTGTGATCCTTCCCACTGCTTTCTGTGCCATTATAAAGGATTCAGAAGGATAAAGGGTCTACTCCTTTTATTAGAACCTTCAAGAGGGAGCCTTCTTTCTAGAGTTTCCTTACCCCTTTGCTCTTGTGGCTGTAAGCACTTACTCACTGCTAAACCAGTAGCACAAATTTTGGATTGTGTGCTCACTTCATCACAAACTCATGCCTGGGCCTTGCTTTATTTTTACTGTGTAAAGCTGACAATTCATGCCCCCATGTTTTCTTTAACACCATCCCTAGTACACAACTGGAGAGCGGTGTTTGTTGTTTGTTGTCTTTTAATCCTGACCTTATTTTAGGGGTATCTATGTTAAAGATTCTTTGTCCAAATTCTTAGTTCTCAGCCTGAAAGCACAGGGGAAGCATCCATTTTATTCATATAAAAATAACCAGCCAACCCATCTTCAAGAATTAGCCTCTCTGATTGATTTATCAACCAGTCTTTTTCACATAGCAGGGTTCTGAGGGAATGGGACAGAGGAGGGGAAGATGTTGAAGGGAGAAAGTGGGTGGGGAAGACTGGAAACGTGAGTTCCCACAAAAGCCCCCAAAATCTTATGCCTGGTGATATCAGTATGGACAACGGTGGTGATGGTGGTGGTGGCTTAGGGTACCACGACAGGTAATAAGATGGGAGCCCTAAAAAGCTGAATGAGTCTTCCAAAAGGAGGATAGGCTGAAGGAAAACTGCTCCTATTTTATAGTGTTGCCGTGGGATGACCTTATCAATAAAGTTTGATGACAATAATGGTAGAAGGCAGGTGAGTAAACAGTATTTTTAAGCTCAGGTGGGGAGTTGCAACACCTCTTAACCCTCATGAAAGGCTTCTTGTGCTTTTTTCCCACTATGAAGTCAGTAAAATTGACCTATTCAGGGCTTTTCTAACTTTAACAAGTGTGATTTAGTCACACTGTTCTGAATTCTTATTCCTTTCCATACATCATCCTTCATCTTGGGGAGAAGAAAAGAATAGAACAGTTAAATAGGAAAGGGTTTATCCTTAACTACTTCTTCTATTCTCTTCTCATCATCAAAGAACTACACATCTCCCTGCCAAGCCCCAGGAACAAAATAAAGCAGATATGTGCCTCTGAGCCTTTCTGGATATTAAGGGATGGATTGAGCGAAGATGATTTTGTGGCAGTTATTTGCCTTTGTTTCTGAGTCTCTGTGTTTGTTTCCATAGAAGTTTTGTTTTTCTCTATGCTGTGGAAGTGTCCTAACAGTAGTCATTAAAAATATCAAAATGCTAAACAAATACCTAATAGATAGTTAATATGTATTGCAAATATATCCTTTCCTTCACATCACACTTCAGCTTCCTTCCCCAAGGTGGACATGCAGTGGCATATCAAAGTAGAGGGAGGTGGGGGAGGACCGGAGGCCCGCCCTGGTGAGGAGCAGTACCTTCTCACCAATGTGATTTATTTATTTATTTTTTTCTGGCTTATTCACTTCTCTTTTTTTTAATGTTTTTTTATTATATTATGTTAATCACCATACAGTACATCCCTGGTTTCTGATGTAAAGTTCGATGATTCATTAGTTGCGTATAACACCCAGTGCACCATGCAATACGTGCCCTCCTTACTACCCATCACCAGTCTATCCCATTCCCCCACCCCCCTCCCCTCTGAAGCCCTCAGTTTGTTTCTCGGAGTCACCAATGTGATTTAGAATTGCATGGGAGTCAGCAATTACCAGGTTTTCAGCTGGTTTTTCACCTCTCTATAGCCAGGGTGCCTCCTTCCCACCTACATCTGGGGCAGACAACACCCCACACCACCCTCACCTTGCTCTGCCGCTGGCATTTAGAACACACAAGACATGCATATTGAGCCCCAGGAGAATAGAGGCTTTGTCTGTACCTTTTTACAAGTGAACATATAGGCAAACATGAAAAGATAGTTATATTAATATAGGATCTAGAGCTGTGTGTCTAAAAATGAATTCTTTAGTTGAAACCTTCTGGTTCTGCTGCCGAGAAAATATGTATGGACAATATATATATCTTGTATTTGCAACCATGCACACGTTTGTGGCTTAGCGCGCAGTTAACAGTTCTTATTCCCATAGATACATGAGAGGGAGAAGGAGAGAGACAAGGAGAAAGCATTTGGGTAAACTACTCCCAGCTCCTCAGATAGAAGTTGTGTCCTTTTCGCCTCTCAGTGGTAAACTGAAGATAATGGTAGCGCCGACCTCGGGAGTTACTGCAGAATTCAGTGAAATGATGTGCACGTACTGCTCGTTTCAGCCCAAGTCCACGTCCAAGAGTCATTAGCTATTATTATTATTGTATGAAATATCCTTTTATTGCAGTGAATTGGTTATGTTTCTATATGCTCCATTTCCCTTTTGCCAATTTTCCCACACTTGCATATTCATCAGGCAGAGGAGGAAAAGGCATAGACGTTCTCTCGGTGCCATCAAACCGAAGCATCTATGTGCCTGCCGACTCCACGGGCCACTGCTGCGAATGCAAGACATTTTCTGGGGGCCATGCATTAGGTGAAGTGTTTTGCAAACATCAACTAATTCAGTCCCTCCAAAAACCTTATGAGGATGAGGAAGCCAGTGAGGATACTGAAACCGAGGCACAAGCATTTTGCTGGAAAGCACGTGAACGTGTGGCAGAGACAGGAAGTCAACACTGAGAGTTGGGCAAAGTGCTGGTGGTTTTGACCTGCGCTCTGCACTGCCTCCTACAGTCCCTCATGGATACACAACACGGGCTCCTGCGGCCCTGTGGTGTGGGTGCTTAGACTGCATGAAGATCCATTAACAAAGTCAAGTTAAATACTTTGGAAGACAGGTCAGTTTCATAAAGGGAACGTCTCTGTCTTTTTGCCACCTGTTACAGGCTGCTGCTTCTGGTTGTAGGGAGGACTACTGAATACTTCATAACCAGAGGGGGAAAGAAATCCCACCTCACACTTCATCATTCCCAGGTGTAAGAAGCACCATTATTGTATAGGAAACATGAGACATTATTTCATTGACTAGATTCTCTCCTCTTTGTCTTAAAACAGCTGTCATTTTTCTAGTCATCAGTGGGCCTTTTTCTGAGCCTTTCTTTGGTGAGAATTCCTCCAGATTAGATCCCCCCCCTTCACTCCCCTAGAGAGAAAAACAAAATAAGAGCAAAACCCTCTTTAGTATTATAAACTAAACTTCAAAAGGAAACCCATCTCCAGAGAGTACAGTAATACAGTAATATCTTACTTTGGGGATCTATTTGCCTTCCCGAGGCTACCGCTCTCCTAAAATTTCAGTTCAGAGCACATTGCCCCCTGTTATGTTACCACCTTCATGGCTGGCTCCATGCGTCTTTAGGGCCAAGAAGCACGAGAAGATTTTATAACAAAAGTAATTGTGATAGGATTTAATCATGTTGTTGGCAGCAAAGGGCCGGCAACCTTAATGATAATGTTACAATAGGGAGCCCTAGAAATGGTGTAAGTAGGTAAAATACTGTAAATTGAAGGTGTCTTATGCCTGTAATACACACTTTAACAGCCATTCAAAGCCAGGCACCATAAAAATATGTCCAGTGTCTATAAGGCACTAAACATGAAGCAAACCTCTGACAAAAGTCCAAAATCCCAAAGGGTGCCATGGTGTTAAAACCCCATCTGTTAGAAAACTGAATTGCAGTGCATGGAGAACACCTTGAGAAATCCACAATGAAACAAAGGGAAAAATTAGAATTTACAAATGACTAGATCTTTGAAAATTTTGAACAAATGAAACTTAATGACACATTATTTCACCTTTCTAGTTGGTATGGGTAGACTGGAACCCTGAATTTAGATGGCAAAATAGATGCACACGTATAATCCTTTGGCAGATGCTTTAAGTGACTGATAAGAGTATGGTATGAGCCTAATGTCAGGTTGATCAGGGAGCTCTCACCTTCAGGTTTTCTATGTGCTCTTTAAGAGTGAGTCTGTGCATTAGATGATACCGACACTTTATTCTAACCCTTTCTAAAGAGTATTGCAAATGTTAATTCATCGGTCTCAATAATACCCTTATAGAATAACATGAAAAATAATATTAATAACACTTTGGGCTTATATAATGCTTTTTATCTGAAAATCCCTGAAGGCATCATAAACATTAATAACATGAACAAAAGTCCTAATAATACTAGCTGGATCTCGAACAGAAAAGATTCCTAACCTCATTTTGCAGATGCTGAGATTTAGTCACAAATAGGCTAGGAAAATTGCCTCAGACTACAGAAGCAGTCACCAGCTGAGCCAGCAGTGGAAATCAATGCTTTTGATTTTTATGTCCCTGTTTCAGACACTGTACTTTTTCCTATAGAAACAAGAGGCATTCCATCTTTACTCTTGGATGTAACATTTTGCATTCACAAAACTATCTAAACCCATCTAGACTTCTCCTCCTTGCCTACATCAGGTATTCCCAGTATCAAGAACTGCCTGAAGTTTCACTTTAGATGTCTATTTTAGATATAGATACAAATATCGTAATGGCTGACTTTTCATGTTCCCAGTCATTCCTGCCTGTCCTAGATCTTGTTCGTGCTTTAACTTTAACAAGATCATGAATGGTTTGGTTTTCTTTTACCATAGCTAGACTTGGAGACTTTATTGAATTTGAAACTTGCCAAAGCAAGTGACAAAAAAAAAAAAAATCCAATTCATTAGATGATGTCACTAAGAATTTTTTTCCTACTAACTGTTGGTAAATATTTACCTAAGACTTAATTTGTGTTAAATCCAGCTTGTACTTTGAGTGTCTAATCTCTTTTAAAGCGGATAAAAATCTACTCAAAGCCAACTAACTAGTTTCTTCTCCGATTATAGATCTTAACAACTTTTAGTATTTCTCCCTTAGAGCTGCTTTCATGAAATGATGTGGAGCTTTTCAGCTTTACTTTTGAAGGAAGATGATGCTTTGCTTCCCTTTCATATTTGTCTGAAAGCACCTTTGCCAGCCAGCTAGCATCTGTGCTGCATGTGAACTTTTCTACAGAATCTCCCAAACAAGGTGAAAAAAAATCATTAGTAGTCCAGATTTCAATCTTCTGCACAGCTCAGGTAACAATAAATGAGTAATTTGCCGCCCTTCGCTTTGGCAAGCTGATGCCTAATGATTACCCAGGGACAGGATAATGGTACCATAGTGATTACACTGTTTTTCTAACCACTTTCAAGGCCTTTGCTTTCAGACCTGCCCTAATGAAAAGAAAGCTCTGAAATTGGGCCAGGTCTTTATTAAAAATGTTCTGACAGGCTCTGCTTAGGGAAAAATATATTCACTTCTCAGATTTGAACCTTCTTCTGAGGATTTGGAAGGCCTGGGCTCCAGAGTAGATATGATTGCCTGAACACTTTCATAATGAGGAAATGAGGTGTTGGTTAATTCCATAAGCCACTGGAAAGATTTATTTAAAGAAGATACGATGATAACCCATCTCTAAACAGGGAACTGGCTCAGGGAGAACTATACAAGACAAGGAGACAGAAAATCATAAAAATCTGATCTTTGCTTATGTTACTGAGTTACTGTGTGACTTTACAAAAGTTAGTATTTCTGAGTTTCTTGGTCACTGTAGGCAGCACAGCTGTCAATCATCTATTTGATAGCTAGAAGAGATTGATGGATGACAATGATAGATACACAAGAACATAGATAGACTTACTGTTGACAGGAACCACTATCTGTACAGGCAGTTGTGGCTATAACTACTGCCTTGTAAATTTTTATATGCAAGAAAACATATTGGCTGTGTTTACTCAGCCTCCGGTCCATCCTGTACTCTGCTGTCTGAGCTAGCTTTCTGAACCACCCCATTATACAATGTGACCATTGTAATACCTCACCTGTGCCCACTGTTTATCAGAGGATGGTTCTTTGCTAGTGAGTTGGAGAAAATTAAAATGCATGAGCTGTGTCATGAGTATCATATGAACTTTGGATGTCACACGTTTGGCCATTCTCCTAATTCTAGGGTGGGTACCCCCCTCTCCCTCACCAACAGGGTGAATAGAAGGTGATCAAAATGGTTGAGTGTGTAGTTCACCTGGACCTTGCTATTGGCCAGCATGATCTCAGGACGTGGGTAAGAGGGAAACCGAGTCAAGGGCCAAAGTTTTAATGAATGTTGAGAAGCAGTTTTGAGGCAGGTAGAGCCTTAAAGATAAGAGCAGACAAAGAGAGAATATCCAGATAACATGAGCCATGTGCCTGGGGTTTAAGATTGTCAGAAATTGGTGACCTTCCTAATCCTCGAGTGGAGATTTGGGAGAATTATAGGACGTAGGTAAAAAAAAGGAGCCATGTCTGGAGAGACAGATCTGTGCCAGATGCTGTACTAGACACTGGTCATGATACTTCATTTAATTCTTCTCCAAACGAAATACGATTAGGTATTATTATCTTCTTTCTCCAGAGGTGGGAGCCAAGGCCCATAGAGATAGGGAAATCTGGCCACATTCTCACAGACAGACAAAGGCTAGACTAGAACACTCATCTCCAAAGTCCCATGACTGTACCAGCATGACTCCTTTAATTCCTACCGTTGAACATTTTATGTTGAGATTCTCTTATGTTCAAAACTCTATTTTAGAGACTGAAGATACAGGACATCAGTGCATATACAAGAGTTCCTTGCTCTCAAAGAGCCTACAATATAATGGGAAATACCATCATAGCCATTCTTCTGGGAGAGGCAATGACTTATGCCAAAAAGAATTTTTAAAGATTGGTAATGTGAGGTCTGTCTTTACTGCATACTGGATTATAAGTTATTTTCAAACCTAGTGTATTCCTTTTGCCAAACATGAGAAGAGGAACCACTTTTACCAGTGAATATAGAAGCATCTATATTTAGTCACCCTTTTGTTTTTGGATCTTGCACCGGCCCATACAACTTAAAGCTGTTTCTGTTTCTCTTATAAGCAGCCTAGCTACAGGCATTGTATGTGGTTCTTTAAGAGCCTTATGATTTTTTATTACCCCTTTGTGACAGTTTTCTCAGAGTTATGCAAATGGTATGCCAAGTGTAGTAGACTGAAATTTCTTCCATTTTATCTCTGTCCAAATAGAAGTTGCCTCATCTGCATATAACAGTTCCCTTTGCAACTCAGTTGTAGTAGAAAATTGGAAGTCATTTGTATTTGCATTTCCTGGGGATACAGACAAGAGCAGATGCCAATAATGGATGTCATAATTTGCTGCCTTCTCTTTGCTGCCTATAAATCTTTGAATATTTTTCCTACAATAGCAAGTAAAGAGATTCAGCAAGCATAATGGGGAGAGAGGGGATGTAAATCTCAGCAGTGGTGGTGGATTCCAGCTATGAATATTTCAGAAACAAGACACTCTCTTTAAATGAAACACTAATGGTTTTTAAGATGCTGATAGGCCTGATGTGCTTTTGATTTCATTTAATAACCCCAAACCCCTGACTGCACAACACTAGATCCTGGTTGGTAGATTGTAAAGAAAGTCGTTTCTCCTCTTCTAATTTCAAATGCTGGCCTTATTGTGGTGTCAGTTCTTGATTACCTACACACTATACCAGACACACAGGTATGCACAATTCAAAATGTGAGTAATTTGGGGTGCCATCGTTAAGTGTCTGCCTTCGGCTCAGGTCGTGATCCCAGAGTCCTGGGATCGAGCCCCACATCAGGCTCCACGGCTGGAAGCCTGCTTCTTCCTCTCCCACTCCCCCTGCCTGTGTTCCCTCTCTCACTGGCTGTCTCTCTCTCTCTGTCAAATAAATAAATAAAATCTTTAAAAAAAAAAAAAGTAAGTAATTTATATTTGGTTCTGAAATGACACTCAGATGCAAAAAGTCTCTCTGTCTCATACACATACACACACAAATATACACACCCAAACTCACCCCCAAATACCTAGCCTTGAGTCTTTCATTCTCTGAACCCTCTTTCAGTAGGTTGTGACTCAACTAAGTGCTGGTGAGTATCTAAACATTGATATGGAAGACAGCATTTTTACTCAAATTGAGTCTCAACTATAGAGATTTCAAAACGTAACATTATTGATTGAATGTCCATTTTGTATTTTTTCTCACTTCTTATATACTGCCAGTAATAAATTAGGATAACTCCAGATTATCCAAACTCCTCTTTCCTAACTCACGTTGGCCATTTTTCTACCCATTTTGTTTAAACATAAACCTTTATATGCTACTTTGTTTCAGAAATTCTGGAGCCCGTAGCAAGACTACCTTATTCACACAGGTTTGTTGTTGTTGTTGTTGTTTTTAACATCTGCCGAAGTACACAGCCTTTCTATAAGGTGTCTATTACTACTCTAGTGAGATGTTTAAATACCTTAATTAGTGCAAGTGTTGTAAACTAACCCCAGTATACCTCATTAACTAGCTATATTCAGTATTACTAATGCCAGAAAGAATTGGCAAACTATTAGCTTATAGCAGATAATCCAAAAAGAAAAAAAAAAAAGGAAAGAAAGAAAGGAAAAAGAAAAGAAACTAAATAAAAATTAATACCTAGTAGATGAGCTTCCACTGAATTCAGAAGAATGGTGAAATACAGAGTAATATTTAATTCTGACCACAAATCTCCAAATTTGAACTCAGTGAACTTGCCTGAATCACTCTTCACTCCCTACCTTGGCTACCCCATTCTTAGCTTAGTTACCTCTATTCTCTTCCTTACAAGCCAAATGTCATCTTCATGATAAAATCTTTCCTAATTCCTCAGCAAAGAGTTCTCATTCCTGCTATCATAGAGCTGTTGGTGCCCAGCCCCGATCCCTTTAGCAGGCAGCATACCTAACCCTCAGCTGCTATGAGTGTTGGCCGCTAATAGCCCACATACGGTGCACTGTCTACCTGAGGATTGCCTCCCACCAACAGGAACCTCCTTACTCAGAAATGTCTGATGTGTTGTTCTCTGTCGTGGAACCTAGCTGATATGGGTATACAAAAGGCCTGTCTCTTGCTACAAGATGGGACAACTCAGTGTGCATTCATACTCTAGAGATTGCCACAGAATCACTGAGGCTAACCTGCTGTATCTCTGCCTACCTTTATCCCCTGCCCCATTCTGCCTTTTTCACTAACTTAAGGTTTCTCCTGAGAGAACTCCCTTATTAAATCATTTGCACGAGAAATCTCCGTCTCTGGTTCTGCTTTTAGAACCCCCAACCTTACCTAGTTGATGCCAGGAATGATCCTATAAAGTAGTCTCTAAGAATGGGAGACTGAAGTTAAATCATTCACCCGCCAGATGGCAACAAAGATGCCATTACTGTTGATTGGTACAGTGCTGACCATCCCTGACCTGCTGTAACAATAGGATGCTGAGACTTTCACTTCTGGTGATCTCAGATTACATAGTTTATGTCATGTTCTTGATGCTTAAGAATTTCAGGGTAAATAATAACTACAAGGATTGTGGTATTTGGTAGCTGTTGCTAAGTGCATTAATGCCTTAAAGAGAGAAATGACAGGCTCAGACTCAATCTCCAATTTAAAGCAAACCATGCTTTGTTGACTGCAATGAAAGAGATCCATATCTCTTGTTGCGAAAGTGTAGACAGAACCGACAACCAGGCACAGGACTTAACTGTAAGAGTGGCAGAAATTCAAAGAACCCTGAATTCACAACCTAGGCAAGTCTGGCTAACCAGTCAGAACCCTGATAGGGATGGGCCCAACAGAATGGGCTCCCTCTCGATAGGGTTCATTGGCCTACTTCCATGGCTGACTGACCTGTCAATCACAAAGACCAGCACTGAGCTCCCAGTACAGGACTATTCCCCAGACTAATCAATCTATTGGTAGCAAATTGATTCAATGGACCCCTTTCACCCTGGAAAGAGAAACCATTTAATCTGATCGTGATTAACTTGTATCCTGGATATGAGTTTGCATTTCCTGTTCATAGTGCCTCAGCCAGCACCACAGTTGAAGGGGCTGATCTATCAGCATGCAATCCATACTACAGTGCTGTGAACCAAGACCCACTTTATGGCAAATGAAGTGTATGGCTTCCATACCATTCAGAAGCTGCCGGCCTGACAGAATGTTGGAATGGCCTCTTGAAGGTACACCTGAGGCTTAATGATGACACCTGGTGAGGATATGGTGACTCCATGGTGCTGTGTCCCCAACAAGCAGAATATATGCATCTAGTAATCAAGGAGTAGAAGTGGGAGTCACCCCACTCTCATAACTGACCCAGTAACCCATTGGAGAATTTGTTATTCCCAACTCATGTATCTAGGTTTTGTGTGTTGGGGGATCCAATAAGGAGGAACACTCTTTAGGTTTACCACAGAAATTAACGATACAGCTGCCACTAGTCATTTTGGGCTCCACCAGGAAAAAAAAAAAAAGAAATTATCACAGGGCATGTAGGGGTAATTGAACTCTGATAACCAAGAGGAAGTTAAGACTTGTTTTATAATTGTTGCATAATAAGGTAGGAAGGAATGATTTTGGCACACAAGTGACCCCATGAGTCATCTCTTGGTATCCCCATGCTCCTTTTTAATAGTAAGTAAATAAAGGATAAATGGGTAAATATAGCAATCGTGACCTAGGACAGTCAAGATAACCAGGGATTTTAATCTGTCAGGGATCAAGGTCTGTCTTGGTCACCTTACCAGGCAAGCCACCTGGATCAACAAAATGCTAGCCAAGGCAGAGAGGAATCTAGAGTGGGTGGGTAGAAAGGAATATGATGCATATTAGTGCAACAGGAACTGTAGTTTGTCTCAGTAATGCTCCTCTTACAAGTTTATTCAGAAATTTTGACCAACCAGAATCTTGGAGAAGTTGTGTCATGATGATATGAACTTAACGTGAGAAGTAAGTGGGTCTGAGCAGTATATATGGTGGAATGTAGTGGACAGAGATCCTATTTACTGGGCTAGCACACCCATCCCTCAAGCAGCTCTGATGACTGTTTGCATCCTATAGCAATATTCCTGAGAATTGTCCCTGGCCAACAGAAGCCACCCCATTTGGAAATGCACAGGAGCTTATGCCCTCTCCTCAAAACCAGCCTGAAAATTGTGACTTACTGATATAAGGTCTGAACCTTTACCTCCAGGTGGCACAACTTTATGATGCCATTTATAACCCAGACTTTCTTGAAGAATCGGACTAAAGCCGAACTTCTCCTGAACTCTCATCTTTGCCTAGCTTCTTGCTTCCCTAATCATATTTTAGGTTTCACTTGAACACACTCCTTCAGTAGATAATTTGCACAAGAATCTTTATCTCTTAGGCTCTGTTTTTAAGAAACCCACCTTCAGAAATTCTCTTTGCATTCCCATAGCTCCTTCTTTCACTTTGTATCAAATAGCTCTTATCATGTCATTTAATACTTCGCATTTGTCTTCATTACTACCAATGAGCTCCAGGAAGACTTTGTCTGTGGGTCTCTGTTCTCTAAAACAATTCCTAACACAGACTACATAAAAGCATATTGAATGAACTGAACAAACAACTGAACAAATGAGTAAATAGTCATTATTGTTGTAGGGTTTGCCAAATCTGGGCTAGTCTATGCTTGGAGTCTTTTAATCTTAATTAGAAAAAAAAAAAAATCCAGATACTTACTATGACCGACCAATGGTTTCAATGCTTGTAATTCTCAATCAAATGTAATTTCCCAGTGATATTTAGTTAGGTATTTTTATTTCCGGCTCAATACCTGAAGGTGGTGAAATCCAATTGATTAGATTGTGCTGGTCTCAAGAGCTGCTATTGCTCACTCTGTGATGAGAGGAACATACCATATACTGCCCTAGCATAGAGGAACCCCTCAAGGGTAAATTGATTTTTACAATTTCTTCTGATGGTGAAATCCCACGAAGCTTTTCCCCATGGGGAAATCCTATTAGATTTTCTTTTGCTTTATTTGGGAAACAATGGTTCCTATGTATTCCAAAGTAGTTTAGACATTCATATCAAAATGAACAAACATTTCTAAACAAAGATGTGCAAATTTTCTTCATTTTTCCTCTATGCACATTTTTAGATGTTTCCTTGGAGAAATCTCAGAGATTTTGGTAAGCAAAGCTTGCAGTGTGGTATATTTCCCAGTTGTTCTTTCAGATTCATTCCTCATTTTCCAGCCTTCTCTTTGCCCAGGAGACTGACCTGTATGAGCAGCATCAATGGTAGAATTTTATCATTAGTGAGGCTAAATATTTTTTCACATGCTTATTGCATATTTGTATTTCTTGATAATCTGTTCATTATCTTCTTCCACAGGGATGTTTATCTTTTTCTTAAAGATTTGTAAGAGTTATTTTAAATAATTACATTTATTAATTATAAGTTATAATATATGTATGTTACATATAATATAGTATATATTATTTTTAATACTTACTTTTAATAGAGGATTTTAATTTAGTCCCTTGTTTTACATGTATGTTACAACGTTATTTCTAGCTTTCTGTTTATCTTTCACTCTTCAAACTGTGCATGAATCTTTATTTTTATATTATTTAATGGTTTTATATCTGACTTGGAAATGTCTTACTCATGGAAAATTCTGTTTAGGAGTCAAATAAATGGAGGATCCCAAATGATAGTTGGCTGCTATGAGTAATACCTGTTGTCTTTGGGGGTTACTGAAAACCGCCATTAACTTGGACACTAGAAGACTAAAGAACATCAGATTTCTTTGTCTATTGTAGTATAGATCATATTCATTGATTTTCTTTTGAAAATTCTTCCCTCTATTTTATTTGGAGTTATCTAGTTACAGAGCTTCCCAGTTATTTTGTAGAGGCTGGAGGCAAGTATACCTATGGAGTTACTCAAGCATTTCATCCCCTGATTTAAGGATTACTAGTAGCTTTTCAGGTCACTTGGTAAATGGTCCAGGGTAACACCCAAACATGAAATATGTTTCCTCCAAAATCCTAATAGCCCACTAGGTGTTATGCCTCTTTTTTGGTTGTGGGAGAGACCATATGCAACAACTTATCCTTCATCTTAGAAGGCATATCTTTTTGTTTAATTAACATATACTGTATTATTAGTTTCAGAGGTAGAACTTAGTGATTCATCAGTTTCAGACAACACCCAGGGCTCATCACTTCAAGTGCTCTTCTTAATGCCCATCACCCAGTTACCCCATTCCCCCACCCACCTCCCCTCCAGCAACTCTTAATTTGTTTCCTATAGTTTAGAGTCTCTTATGCTTTGTCTCCCTCTCTGTTTTCTTCTTATTTGATTTTTCCTTCCCTTCCCCTATGTTCATCTGTTTTGTTTCTAAAATTCCACACAAGTGAGATCATTTGGTATTTGTCTTTCTCTGACTGACTTATTATGCTTAGCATAATACCCTCTAGTTCCATCCATGTCATTGCAAATGGCAAGAATTCATTCTTTTTTGTGTAAAGATTTTATTTATTTATTTGACAGAGACAGACAGCCAGTGAGAGAGAGAACACAAGCGGGGGGAGTGGGAGAGGAAGAAGCAGGCTCACAGCGGAGGAGCCTGATGTGGGGCTCGATCCCAGAACGCCGGGATCACGCCCTGAGCCAAAGGCAGACGCCTAACGACTGCTCCACCCAGGCACCCCAAGAATTCATTCTTTTTGATGGCTGAGTAATATTCCATTATACATATATATACCACATAGAAGGCATATCTTGACATGCCCTAAAGTACTGGACTCCTAGAAATTTCACTGAGATAGAAGATCCCTGAATTTTTGTCAGATTTATCTCCCACCCTCTGTCACACAATGTCTTACCAATAAGCCTAGAGCAGTTACTTCTCGCTCACTAGGTCCAGTCAGTATAATGCCATTAATGTAATGGACCAGTGTGCTATTTTGTGGAAGGGAAAGGCAGTCAAGTTCCCTGCAAAATAAATTATGAAATAGGACTACAGAGTTATACATCCCTGGGGTAGGACAGTGAAATTGCATTATAGGCCATGATAGCTAAAAGTAAACTGCTTCTGGCAGTCTTTATAGACAGATATGCAGAAAAAAGCATTTGCTAGGTCAGGACCTGCATAGCAGGTACCCGAATTAATTGCTCAAACAATTAAATCCTGTCTGGTACAGCAGTTGCAATTGGGGTCACTACCTGCTTAAACTTACAATAGTCTGCTGTCATTTTCCAGGATCCATTTGTCATCTTCACAGACTGACTAGGCAAGTAGAATGGGGATATGGTGAGAATCACTATCCCCGCATCTTTGAAGTCCTTGTTAGTGGCACTAATCCCTGCAACCCTCCAGGAATGCGGTTTTTAGTTCACTATTTTCTTAGGTAGAAGCAGTTCTAGTGGCTTCCACTTGGCCTTTCCCACCATAATGACTCTCATTCCACAGTTCAGGGAACCAGTGTGGGGAGTCTGCCAGTTGCTCACCATGCTTATTCCAATTATGCATTACAGAAGTGGAGAAATAACCACAGGATGGATTTGGGACCCCACTGACCCCGCTGTGAGTCAGACTTGAGCTGAAACTCCATTGACCACTGACCTCCATAAGCCTCTATTCTACCTGGTAGAGCACAGTGATGTCTTGGGCCTCCTGGAATTAGTGTCAGTTTAGAAATAGCGTGTGCTAGTCTGGAAAGATATTATTATTTCCTTTCCCCCAGTGAACAGTTACCCTGGTAATAGGCCATATGTCCCTTTGGGGAAGGCCGGGGTAAAGATTAGTAGTATAAATTTCTGACAGTGTACCATGTTCCCTCCTCAAGAGGCCCTTCCTCAAGGGGGCCTCCATTGCATTTAAAGGGCTTTGAGTCTGTAAACTGGCTCAAGTCTGGGAATTGATTCAGGGGCTGTGCCTCTGTTTTTATGATTCAAGTCAGACTTTTATTTACCTAGAATATTCCTGCTTATACAGACCAATAAGAAGTTAATAGACTTTCTATCTATTTCACTTCTAGGAATACCATGATCAGCTAGCCAATACCTTAGGTCTGCTTGTGTCAGACTATTCTATATGTCACTTTTCCTCTGCTATCCATTACAATAATCACACTCACTTTTTTCTTTTGGCAATTGAGTGCCACCACTTGGCCCCTGCCACCCTGGGATCTGATTATTCTCATTGCATTTAGGTTTCCCAATTCAGTGACTGCAGATCCCAAATGTTAAGATCTGGCCTACAGAGGCAAGAAATTACAGAGCTCTTCAAGGATCATGCAGCTCCCCTCACAAATTTATTACTCATAGTTGTGGTGAAAGGTGTATCTTCTGGACTCCGCCAGGATGGTGATTAGGTCTTAAATGACAAATCCACTCTAGCATTCCAATCTCCCTAAGCCTTTGAATCCCTTCCTCTGCATTAAACCAAGGTTGGTCAGCATTTTCAACTCACTGTGGGCCACCTTTTGGTCCATATTTCAGTCAACCAACCAAAGAAACAGTTAGAGCCCCTTTTATTTTTATTTATTTTTTTTTTAAATGATTTTTTATTATATTATGTTAGTCACCATACAGTACATCCCCGGTTTCCGATGTAAGGCTCGATGATTCATTAGTTGTGTATAACACCCAGTGCACCATGCAATACGTGCCCTCCTTACTACCCATCACCGGTCTATCCCATTCCCCCACCCCCTCCCCTCTGAAGTCCTCAGTTTGTTTCTCATAGTCCATAGTCTCTCATGTTTCATTCCCCCTTCTGATTAGCCCCCCTTTCTTTATCCCTTTCTTCCCCTACCGATCATCCTAGTTCTTATGTTCCATAGATGAGAGAAATCATATGATAGTTGTCTTTCTCTGCTTGACTTATTTCACTTAGCATTATCTCCTCCAGTGCTGTCCATGTTGTAGCAAATGTTGAGAACTCATTCTTTCTGATAGCTGAGTAATATTCCATTGTATATATGGACCACAACTTCTTAATCCAGTCATCTGTTGAAGGGCATCTCGGCTCCTTCCACAATTTAGCTATTGTGGACATTGCTGCTATGAACATTGGGGTGCATATGGCCCTTCTCTTCACTACGTCTGTATCTTTGGGGTAAATACCCAGTAGTGCAATGGCTGGATCATAGGGTAGCTCAATTTTTAACTTTTTAAGGGACCTCCACACTGTTTTCCAGAGTGGCTGTACCAACTTGCATTCCCACCAACAATGTAGGAGGGATCCCCTTTCTCCACATCCTCTCCAACAATTGTTGTTTCTTGCCTTGTCTATTTTTGCCATTCTAACTGGCGTAAGGTGGTATCTCAGTGTGGTTTTGATTTGAATTTCCTTGATAGCTAATGATTTTGAACATTTTTTCATGTGTCTGTTAGCCATTTGTATGTCTTCATTGGAAAAGTGTCTGTTCATATCTTCTGCCCATTTTTTGATTTGTTTATTTGTTTCTCGTGTATTGAGTTTGAGAAGTTCTTTGTAGATCTTGGATACCAGTCCTTTATCTGTAGTGTCATTTGCAAATATATTCTCCCATTCCGTGGGCTGCCTCTTAGTTTTTCTGACTGTTTCCTTGGATGTGCAGAAACTTTTAATCTTGATGAAGTCCCATAAATTCATTTTATCTTTTGTTTCTCTTGCCTTTGGAGATGTGTCATGAAAAAGGTTGCTTTGGCCGATGTCGTAGAGGTTGTTGCCTATGTTCTCCTCTAGAATTTTGATGGATTCCTGTCTCACATCGAGGTCTTTCATCCATTTGGAGTTTATTTTTGTGTATGGTGTGAGATAGTGGTCAAGTTTCATTCTCTTGCATGTAGCTGTCCAATTTTTCCAGCACCATTTATTGAAGAGACTGTCTTTTTCCCACCGGATGTTTTTTCCTGCTTTATCAAATATTAGTTGCCCAAAGAGCTGAGGGTCCATTTCTGGGCTCTCTATTCTGTTCCATTGGTCTATGTGTCTGTTTTTGTGCCAGTACCATGCTGTCTTTGTGATCACAGCTTTGTAGTACAGCTCGAAATCTGGCATTGTGATGCCCCCAGCTTTGTTTTTCCTTTTCAACAGTTCCTTGGAGATTCGGGGCCTTTTCTGTTTCCATACAAATTTAAGGACTGTTTGTTCCAGTTCTTTGAAAAATGTCCTTGGTATTTTGATTGGGATAGCATTGAAAGTGTAGATTGCTCTGGGTAGCATGGACATTTTAACTATGTTAATTCTTCCGATCCATGAGCATGGAATATCTTTCCATCTTTTTATGTCTTCCTCAATGTCTTTCAAGAGTGATTTATAGTTTCTAGAATATAGGTCCTTTACGTCTCTGGTTAAGTTAATTCCAAGGTAACGTATGGTTTTTGGTGCTATTGTAAATGGGATGGATTCCCTAATTTCTCTTTCTTCGGTCTCGTTATTCGTGTATAGAAATGCAACTGATTTCTGAGCATTTATTTTGTATCCTGCCACGTTACTGAATTGCTCTATAACTTCTAATAGTTTGGGAGTGGCTTCTTTTGGGTTTTCCATATAAAGTATCATGTCATCTGCAAAGAGAGACATTTTGACTTCTTCTTTGCCAATTTGAATACCTTTGATCCCTTTTTGTCGTCTGATTGCTGTTGCAAGGACTTCTAGTACTATGTTGAATAATAGTGGCGAGAGTGGGCATCCTTGTCGAGTTCCTGATCTTAAGGGAAAGGCTTCCAGCTTTTCCCCATTGAGAATAATATTTGCAGTAGGCTTTTCATAGATGGCTTTTATGAGATTGAGAAATGTACCTTCTATTCCTACACTCTGAAGGGTTTTAATCAGGAAAGGATGCTGTATTTTGTCAAATGCTTTTTCGGCATCGATTGAGAGGATCATATGGTTCCTGAGTCTTTTCTTGTTGATATGATGTATCACGCTGATTGATTTGCGAATATTGAACCACGCTTGCATCCCAGGTATGAATCCCACTTGATCGTGATGGATAATCCTTTTAATGTACTGTTGGATTCTATTAGCAAGTATCTTGTTGAGGATTTTGGCGTCCATATTCATTAGGGAAATCGGTCTGTAATTCTCCTTTTTGATGGGGTCTTTGCCTGGTTTGGGGATCAAGGTAATATTGGCCTCATAAAATGAGTTTGGTAGCTTTCCTTCTGTTTCTATTTTTTGAAATAGCTTTAGGAGAATAGGTATTATTTCTTCTTTGAATGTTTGGTAGAATTCCCCAGGAAAACCGTCTGGGCCTGGAGTTTTGTTATTTGGAAGGTTGTTTATCACTGACTCAATTTCTTCATAATTAATTGGCCTGTTTAAGGAATCAATTTCTTCTGGTTTCAATCTTGGTAGTTTATAGGTTTCCAGGAAGGATTCCATCTCTTCCAGATTGCTTAGTTTATTGGCATATAGCTGTTGATAAAAATTTCTAATAATCCTTCCAATTTCAATGGTGCTCGTCGTGACCTCTCCTTTTTCATTCATAATTTTAATAATCTGGGTCCTTTCTCTTTTCTTTTGGATAAGTCTTGCCAGGGGTCTGTCAATTTTATTGATTCTCTCAAAGAACCAGCTTCTAGTCCTGTTGATCTGCTCTACTGTACTTCTGGTTTCTGCTTGATTGATTTCAGCTCTAATTTTGGTCAACTGCTTCCTCGTGCGTGGATTAGGCCTGTCCCTCTGTTGCTGTTCCAGCTTCTTGAGGTGAGAATATAAAAACTGCATTTTAGATTTTTCTATTCTTTTGAGTGAGGCTTGGATGGCTATGTATTTCCCCCTTAGGACTGCCTTTGCAGTATCCCATAGGTTTTGGACTGTTGTATTTTCATTCTCATTGGTCTCCATAAATTGTTTAATTTGATTTTTGATTTCCTGGTTTATCGAGTCATTCCTGAGCAGTATGGTTCTTAGTCTCCAAGTGTTTGAGTTTCTTCCAAATTTTTCCTTGTGGTTGAGTTCCAATTTCAGAGCGTTGTGGTCTGAGAATATGCAGGGGATAATTTCAATCTTTTGGTATCGGTTGAGACCTGTTTTGTGTCCCAGAACATGGTCTATTCTTGAGAATGTTCCATGGGCATTAGAATAGAATGAGTATTCTTTGGTTCTGGGGTGTAGTGTTCTATATATATCTATGAGGTCCAACTCGTCGAGTATGGCATTCAAAGCCTTTGATTCTTTGCTTAGTTTTTGCCAGGGTGTTCTGTCTATTTCTGAGAGTGGAGTGTTGAGGTCCCCTACTATTAATGTATTTTTATTTATATGTCTCTTTATTCTGGTTAAGAGTTGGCTTGTGTATCTTGCTGCTCCCCTGTTGGGGGCATATATATTTATAATTGTCATATCCACTTGTTGAATACTTCCCTTAAGAATAATATAGTGCCCTTCTGCATCTCTAACTATAGTCTGTAGTTTAAAATCCAATTTATCTGATATGAGAATTGCTACCCCAGCTTTCTTTTGAGGTCCATTTGCGTGAAAGATGGTACTCCATCCCCTTACTCTCAGTCTGAATGCATCTTTGGGTTTGAAATGAGTCTCTTGTAGACAGCAAATGGATGGGTCATTTCTTTTTATCCAATCTGCAACCCTGTGGCGTTTATGGGATGGTTCAAACCATTTACATTAAGACTGATTACTGAGAGATATGATTTTAATGTTGCCATGTTGCCAGTAAAGTCTTTGTTTGTATTGGCTGTGACTTTCTGTTCTGTATCACTCTTGGGGCCTTTTTACTTTTATAGAACCCCCCGTAATATCTCCTGTAGAGCTGGTTTCGTGGTTACAAAATTGGTTAGTGACTGGCGATTCTGAAATGTCTTTATTTCTCCATCAATTCTGAATGACAGCCTTGCTGGATAAAGGATCCTTGGCTGCATGTTTTTCTCTGAAAGAGCTTTAAATATGCTCCCCCAACCCTTTCTCTTATTCCAGGTCTGTGTAGACAGGTCTGACGTAATTCTGATGGTTTTGCCTTGGTACGTGAGAAATTTCTTTGCCCTGGCCGCTTTCAATACTGTATCCTTGCATCTAATATTTGCGAATTGCACTATGATGTGACGTGGCGTAGGTTTGTCATGGTTGAGCTTGGGAGGGGTCCTCTCTGCCTCTTGGACACGAATGTTTGTTTCCCTTGCTAGATTAGGGAAGTTTTCAGCTACAATTTGTTCAAATATCTCTTCTAGACCTCTGTTTTTCTCCACCCCCTCGGGGATGCCGATGATTCTAACATTGGATCGTTTCATTGAGTCAGTAATCTCCCGTAACCTACATTCGTGGGCGTGGATTTTTTTAAAACCATCTTCTATTTTCATTTTTTCCTCTATTAACCCATCCTCCAATTCACTAACCCGTTCCTCTGCTTCTGCGACCCTGGCCGTCAGAGCCTCTAGTTTTGCCTGCATTTGGCTCATAGAATTTTTAATTTCTGTCAGATTCGCTCTCATTTCTGTCCTTAGGGATTCTATATTCTCAGTAACCTTTTCGTTAATAGTTTTTTCAATTCTACTCATCATTTTGACCATCGTTACTCTGAATTCCATTTCTGATAATTTGGTTACATCCATATCCATTATTTCTGTGGCAGAGGCCACAGAATCACTGTCTTTTCTTTGCTGGGGGGGGCTTCTCCTTCTTGTCATTCTGATGAAGAGAGGTTGCGGGGTTTCCAGAGCCCAAATTATTTACTGGGTCCCAGGCCGTGCCCCTTGTTTTATAGGGATCTTAGGGATGTGGGCTTCTTCTTTAAAGATTTTATTTATTTTTTTATGTGGCAGCCAACCAGCGAGAGAGGGAACAGAAGCAGGGGAGTGAGAGAGGAAGAAGCAGGCTCCTAGCGGAGGAGCCCGATGAGGGACTCCTTTCCGGAACGCCGGGATCACGCCCTAAGCCGAAGGCAGGCGCTCAATGACTGCGCCATCCAGGCGCCCGGGTTGTGGGCTTCTTGATTTTTCAGCCTGCCTTCTGGGGGAGGGGCCTGCCGCGCCGATACTCAGGCAGCCATGTTTGGGTAGAGTCTCCGCGTCCCCTGCGAGGGGGGATGGGGTTGGGCACTCCCTGAGCCGGTATTTCCAGGCTTTTGTTCTCTGGCGGCTTTCCCTGGCGGTTTGCTGTGCCTCTTCTGAGAGTCAGAGCAGCAGCGGCCAAATTTCAGCCTCTGTCACAGAACAGAGGGATTGCGGCCCGTTCTCTACTAATGTTCTGGCCGCTGTAACTCTGTTACTGTTGGTGCTGCTCAACCCTGCAGCGTCCCGGGATGTGCGCCCCACACCCGGCGTCCCAGCCCTCACTTCCAGGCCGGCGCGTCTCTGTCCTTTGTGTTTCTAACGCCGCCAGCCGCCAGCCGCCCCGCGCGCGCTCCCGGATCTCCCGGTCTCAGTCTGGATCCAGTGAGCGCACCGGGATTCCGGTGTTCCGCGAGATGCCTGGTGGCGCGCGCACCCGGCTCACGGCCTCAGTCTGCTGTTTTGCGGGTGCCGACCTCGAGCCCGCCCGCTCCCCCGTGCAAGTGGCTGCCGCTTCCCAGCACCCGAACGCGGCGGCTCCCTCCCCCTTCCGTTTATCTTCCGATATCTGTGCACAGTTTCATGGCTCCCCGCTTCGTACCTCAATACTCAGCGCTGGAGATGTTCATTTGTAGAGATCCAGATGCGTCTTCCTGCGTCTCAGGCTGGTTCCGTGGTTGTTTAGGCTGGTCTGGTACCTACCCAGCTCGACTCGGAGGACCGGCTGAAAACGGTGTCTCCTACTCCTCCGCCATCTTAACTCCTCCCCAGTTAGAGCCCCTTTTAACTCCCCCAGATGGAACATTAAATGCAAAATCTCTGCTTAGTGAGCCCATTCCAATGAATCTGACCCAATCAACTTTATATTTCTGAAACGATTGTCCCACATCCTCATAAGCCATTCCCACACGTGTTCTTCAAATTTCTGTCTGTGTAAGTTAGAAAATTCAAGTCGTTTTTTGGGAGTATACTGCACATCTTAATGGGTCATACTCTATAACTCAGTCTTAGGGGCCTACTGGGACTTGAGACTAGTTATAGTTCTAGAAGCAAGAGGACTTGTAAGAGTGGGTTCTGAAGAGAATCAGCATTGTCTTGCATGTCAGCTATCTCAGGGGAGGCCATTATCTTTTCGTCAGGCAATATAGGGTTAATCCTCTCAAATGGGGATGGAGAGGCGGCTTCTACTGGGGCTGGAGAGGCTGTTTCCACTGGGGTTGGAGAGGCTACTTCCATTGACAAAGATGATTCATCAGAATTTAGGGTCCCAGTGTCTTCAGCTTAATCAGGGTCTTCTCACACTTCTCCATTCCACTTTTCAAGATCACTTGCCCAGTCAATGCCTTTACTTTAAGAGTCGACACCCTACAAGTGTGGGTGTTCAAATTGCATTGTAATTCAGTCAGTTGCAGTTTGAGATTCTGTGTTTGATTTTCAGCAGTTTGAGCCCTGAAGCTGCAGGGAATATGAGTGCTCTTAGGGCACACACAGAAGCTTTCAGATCATTTCAGTGGTGCTTCAGCTGGGAATTTGAATTCCTAAGCTCATCCGTCTCCTTACTTACTCTGTCCAGCAGCATAAGAACAACGAGTCAATCTCTTTATACTTGTTAGTTTAACAAAAATGTTCAAAAGCATCATATACATAGTCACTCAGACCCTTGCTTGTAAGTGGCTGTTTAGGAGTCTCTAGCAGTGATAGTGTGCTTATCTCTATTGCCTGATCATGCCAGGGACTATCAGTATTCTCTTTACTACTAGAAATAGAGTCATTAGCATCTTTAAATCTAATCAGATTAGAAAGCCAGTTCCACAAACCCCAGAACCAATTCAGAAAACACATCCTTCTAATTCTATTTCTATAAAATTGTTCTTAGTACCAAAATGTGTTTTATTTAGTGTTCTCCAGAGAAACAGAACCAGTAGGATAGAGATCGAGATCAAGATGGAGAGGTGGGGCAGGATGGGGGGTGGAAGAGGGGAGATGGAGAAAGAGATTTATTATCAGGAATTAGCTCGCACCATTATAGAGGTTAGTAAACCTCAGATCTGTAGGGTGAATCAGCAAGCTGGAGACCCAAGAAAGCCAATGGTTAAGTTCTAGTTCAAGTCTGAAGGTCTGAGAACGTGGAGAGCTGATGGTGTGGTTCTATCCCTAAGGCCAATGCTTGAGACCCAGGAAAAGATGATGTGTCAGTTTGAGTGCAAAGGCAGAAAAAAACCGCCAGTATCTCAGTCTTCACTCATGGGAGGGTCAGCCTTTTTGTTCTGTTTAAGCTTTCACCTGAAGGAGGCCCAGTCTGCTTTAGGGAAGTCAATATGTTTCACTCAGCCTACTGATTTAAATGTTAATCTCATCTAGAAACACCCTCTCAGAAACATCTAGAACAATGTTGACCAAATATCTGGGCACCCCGTGGCCCAGTGAAGTTATCATATAAAATTAACCATGACACTAGACTTTCCTGA
The DNA here is from genome assembly GCF_023065955.2 of Ursus arctos. NCBI lineage: Eukaryota > Metazoa > Chordata > Mammalia > Carnivora > Ursidae > Ursus > Ursus arctos. The sequence goes on along the minus strand of NW_026623053.1, from coordinate 11,490,682 downwards.
AATAAAAACTTACATGCTATTTTTGTTGGGTATTTAAGTCTCAACTTGTCTTTTTCTCCACCCCAGATTAATCATTATTATCCTGCTGCTTAATGCAGTCAGTGCTTTTTTAGATTTATCTACTTTTTTACCAGTTTACTTGCTCACCTTCCCTTCATTCAACTTAATCCTTCTTTATTGATTCAATATCCTTTTTCTTGCATATCCATTAGAAATTCCATCAGTGATGGTCTTTTGATTATAAATACAATCATTTTTATTTGTGAAATACTTATTTTGATCCCATTCTTAAATGATGTTAGATGAATCCAAAATACTCTTTTTTATGAGAACTGAATTTTTTCATGGAAGAAAATAATTTAGTCTTCCCTTTTTCATTATTGCTATTGATAAAAGATATGTCTAACTGTCGATTGTGATCTGTCTCTTCTCTTGGTTCGGTTTTAAAATAATTTATTTGCCTTTGCTAATTTAGAAACTTCTTCGGATTTATAAGATTTCTTGAATCTGAGGACTGGACTGGAGTGTTTTATCACTTCTAGAAAATTCTTAGCCATTCTCTTAATAGATAGACTCTCCACCATTATCTCTCTATTCCCCTCTGAAATTTCTTTTGAATTTATATGGGACTGTCTAATTTTACTTTCATGTCTTTTTAACCTCTCTAGTTTTTACGTTTCTTGGTGTCTCTGTGAATAACATCTTCAAATTTATCTTTCCATTCACTAACTCTACCTCTAGCCAAACTATCCTTTTTTTCTATTTCAGTGACTAAATTTTTTATTTCCACAAGTTATTTTTCATTCCTTTTTTTCCCAAATTTGTCTGGTCCAATTTTTTTATTAGTAACAGTTTTGTACTATGTTCAGTAGAAATTATAGGAACAAAGCAGTTAACTGGAACCAGATATAAAGAAAATGCATGTCCTTAAAGCAAACATGTAAGTGCCTTTTTAATTCCTTTAAACAACAGTGTATTTATACTATATGATGCTTTTGTAACTGAATTTTCTTTAATAATGAATTTTGGAAATATTTACACATCAGCATATATGGATCTACCTTATCTTTTTTTATTGCTGCAAAGTATTCTATTTTGTGCTTTTTAAATAACATTACATTACTTTCTTAGACTTTTGATTATTTACTTAAATCAGTTTAAACATACTTCTTTTTTAGTGTGTTTCAGTCTTATTACCTAAAGCTCCTGGGGTCTTATTCTGTTTGCTCTTTCTGTGGATGCAACTTTCTGGTGTAGACTTTTACTTCTACCCAAATCCCAGGTCAACTCAATTTCACTTTGCCAATAGATGGATTTTTCCCTAGCTACCATTTCCCTGAGGGCATTAAGCCTTTTATATGTCCTGGCTTTATGTAACTCTGTGAGGGGAAGGTTTGCTAGTACAACTCCCCAACTGAAGCAGTCTTAATGTCTTATTTTTGGTCCATATACTTTATTAAATACATTTGATTAACAAGACTGACTAATATCTCCTACTCTCCCTTAAGCTGCCAACGTGTTAGCATCAGTTTACTAATCTGGTTTTCAGTGTTTTCCTTGCTTTTAGCCCCTGGAGATTTTACAACTTCTTTGTGAGTTTGACTATGTATTTTAAACAATGCTAGTAATGTGATTAGCCCATACTTATAGGTGTTTCCAGTGGAGGGTTTTCAGGATCTAATAATCTGTAATACTGTTCAACATAAAAAGCCTACTGTTTCATCATCTAGCTTAGAAATGTCTGGATGTCACCTACTTTTATAACTCTCTCCCTAACTCTGGACACCACTGTCTTCATGTGTTCTCTTTGATATATTTAGGTAAAAGAGGAGCTTATTTAAGTCTGAAGCTTTGATGTGAGGAGTGATCTTGTTTGAATTTCAAAGTGAAAGTGAATGCACATAATATACAATGCCAAGGACATATCTAGCAAATATCTTTATTCTTTCTCTCCCACATTCCCTTCTCTCCCGTGACAATAGGTCAAGGGCATTCTTGTTCCAATTCCAAGTCCAATATATATTTTAAAATTACATTTGAGGCAGTACACGGTTGAAGAAATAATAGTGACTACAGTGAAACAATCCGAATTACAGTTTAGCTTTACTACTAAATTGTATGGGCTTGAGTTAAATTATTCTACCTGTTAGTGCCACTGTTAATCTGTATGAAACCTTTAAGCTCTGTCTAAGATCGTGTAATTCTGGAGCTTGTCACTTCTAAGAATTCCTTCTAGCCACCGAAAGCACAGAATGATTAAAAGTTGGAAGGCTTTCTATTTTTAAGTATTTAAAATCACACTTTTTAAAGTCATTCATAAAAATTGAATTAAAGGGTAACTCTTAGGGTCTGGTCCCCCCCCCCCGTATAAATCAGGGAAAAGGAGTGGTTTGAGTCATAATATTAAAATTATTTAAGGTAAGAAAACAGATCGACACGATTTGAATAGGAAAAGTCTAGGCACCTGGACATGTAGGTGTCTAGATTACATGAAAGGCTGGAGATAACTATTCTGACCCAGAGCATAGTTGAAGGAATTAAATGTAGTCACAAAGCATATAATTAAACAACTAACTATTGTGTTTCATTCTTTACAGTAATTTGACATTTCAGCTATAGCCTGTGCTTATCCTGTCTTCTCTTCCATTTACCCTTACTCCTATTCACACAATCTACTTAAGCCCAGAAATAAACAGAAGTCATTAGAAAAGGTCTCTGAATCCTGGCTGCCCTGGATCCGAAGAGATCCTTGTCGTGGTTAGGAATTACATGTTCATATGTCTATGGCCAGAATACTCCCCTTAATAAAAATGCTGGGAAGGACATTTGTAGATCTTTTTGCTTGTGGCCATTTAGTCATTTTAGCATTTCAAAGGTGAATCACTCTTTCCATTTTGCCTACTCAAATGTACATGGGTTCGTTCTGTACTTTTACCAGTGATTAATGTGATTATTTTATCTTTACTTTCCTTCACCAGTAGTAAAAAACCTCAAAACCTGTGATATAATTTTCTCAAATAGCACTGATAGCATTTTCTAGACTCATTCTCTGGAGGCCTTGAGTTGCTAGTAGGGAAATGTACCTCCCATAGACTTCCAGTAGATGGCAGGTACAGTACTTCAAACCTCTTAGAACAGGAAAAAAATCCAACAGCTCAATACATAAATGTAGATTGTTACTGTGTTTTAAATCTTAAGAGCAATAAAAAAGAAGGAGTGAAACTTTTGTTTATGGATCTCGTATCATATTACCATATAAGTATCTTCTTATTTTTGTCTTCTACTAAAAATACAAATGCAACAAATGAAAATATGTCTTTATCAGGGAATGCCTGCAATTCCAGATTGCAAATTAAGCATTTAAATGTTGAATAATATAATCACCACGTTATAGATGTTAATTAAAGTGCTTAGTGAACAAAGATACATTTAGCAATTTTTAAATATAAATTTTGGAGGATGAGAAACTATTGTTTTATAGCAATTATAGTTTAATAGGCTTCCATTTACATTTTATTTATTCATTTTTTATAGATTCATAGATGGCAGAAGTACAAATATAGATAGATAAGTGCATACATATGTATATGCATACATACAAAGATAGATTTCTCAGCCCATTTCTTTGCTTTCTTTGAATGATGAATCCCATAGTGTTCTCTCCAACTTACTGTAGAAATGAATTTCTACAGTGTATTTGTAAAGAAATTCCTCTCAGTGACCTATGGTAAGGAACAAAGAGGAATGCTTGGGGTGGCCTCTTAGAGATGAAAAATGACCACTCAGTCAGACCATACATCACCTGAGTAATAAGACAGATGTTTGTTTTGGGAGGGATGACTGTGAAAGCTGCAAAATATTCCATTACACATTCATAGACACATTTAATGTGTCCAGGTGTGACAAATCTAAGGTACCCAGGACTTTCAGAAATATTTTTTTTAACTTAAAATCCTTTCAAAGTACTTAAAAATGTTTTAACTTCAACATATATCTTGAATCCTTATAAATTTATCATATTTGTGTTGTATAGAAGGTGTTTAATGGGACTTACTTGAATGAAACTCACCCAGAATTATAGTTATGTGAGTTTGGACTATTTGCTTGGTTCTCCCAACTTTAATAATGTGCATTTTAGTTATTTTATTTATTTTCTGTCCTTCCCCTTAAATTGTAAGCAGAGTTATTATATAATTTTATTCATTATTGAATCCACAACATTTAGAACAATGCCTGACACTTAGTGGATGCTAAGTACCTAAGTGTTGACTAAGTGAATGAATGGGTTTACTTTATATGGTAAGGTCGCAGAATATAAGAAAATAACGAAGAGTAGTCACTCAGTAAATGCTGGATTGGCCCAGTTCCCTCTTTTTCTCTCTCCTCTCTCCTCTAGCACACTAGAAACCTTGGTTCTTATATTTTCCTTCATCACATTGGATTAGATAATCATTTTCAAAATCTTGGCTCCTCAAAGTGTGGTCCACAGACTAGCAGCATAGGTGTTACTTGGGGGGTTGTTAGAAATTCAGAATTCTGGGCCTGAGCCCAGAACTTACTAAATAAGATTTGCAGCTTGAGAAGGTTCTCAGGTGTTTCATGCACACAGTCAAGTTTGAGAAGCACTGATCTAAGTAATTTTGTTTCTCCTTCCACCTGTCCTCGATTTTTTCACCTTTCCCTAATAACAGAGAGATGAATCTTGCAAGAGAGAAAGTCTTTCAAGTTAGTTCGCTTGCCGCTAAAGTATATGGCATACCACAACCAGATTCAAATTTTTAAGTATTTGGTCACATTGTACCTCTGCTTAAGCATCTACAATTTCTCCTTTTACTGAGTTGGTTATAAGAAGTCCAAACAGTTCTTCATTCTGGAATTCAAGCCTCTTCATCATCTGACTCTGCCCCCCCCCCCAACCCAATCTCATCTTTTATCTTTATTCTTTAGTTGGATTTCTGCAAGTTCTTGGCTTTTTGTCTCTTAATCTAAAACACATGTCACTTTTTACTAAACCAAATGTTATTCATCATTCAGTGCTTAGCACAAAGAATTAATCCTTTGAGGTCTTCCCTCATTGCTAGAGCTCACATGGATTTCTCCATTTTCTATGGCGACTAATTATGCCACATAATACTCATTAGAGAATAAGCTGAATTGTTTTGGAGAGTTTTGTTATAAGTACATTTCTTGTTTCCCCAAAAACATTTTAAGTTAATCAAAAGCAGAAATTTTATCTTTTTATTTCTTTGGTATCATTCATAAGCGATTCAGAAACTTAAATAAATCTTTAGGTTCTCCTTTAAGCTAGTCTACTTTCAGGACTCTAGATTTCTAGTAACACAAAGCAAAACTAGCTAACTTAAACATAAGGAAATAGCTCACAGAATCTAAGGGCAGAGGTTCAGTAGAACACTGGAAGTTTCAAGAACTGGAGTGTGGAAAACTATCCAGAATTCTTTCGCTACTCAGATCCCTTTTCTTTCTGCCTGGTCGGTTCATTTGCACGCATCTGCTTCATTCTTCTTTCTGTCTCACTGCATATTAACTGTCTCTGCTTCTCTGGTCCACAGGACAGGAAGATGACACTCACCACTAGGCTCTATCTTTGAGCCTGCGTATTTCCAAAATTGAGCCAAGCTCTTCTCACCCTGATCTTAGATTTCTGATTAGTCCAGCTTAGAGTCTTCCAGTTAACCATGTCAGAGAAAGCATCACTGCCAAGGCTTCAGTATTTTTATGAGAAACAGTTAACTGTGGAGAGAGAGAAGTCATAACTTAGGAAATTAGCACACTAGAAACCTTGGTTCTTATATTTTCCTTCATCACATTGGATTAGATAATCATTTTCAAAATCTTATTTCCAAGTATGTACCTTATAACCAGCTAAGTAGAATCTTAGCCCATGTCTAATCAGGTAGGAAAAGAATAAAGCTTTTTGCCCTGAAGCAATACAGGCAGTGTAATTACTTCAACAGCCTAGCCTTTTCTTTTCTCAAAATCTTCAGTTACAAGCTTCTTTAGTCAGCCGAACAGTGCAATAGATATTTCACTCTCTGCTTCATCATGGCCATAGCAAAAGCGGTTTCCAGGAGTTCTCTTGTCATCTTGCTTTCATTCAGGAGACGCTGAATTCTATTTTCTTTAAGTAGGCTTCACACCCAGTGTGGAGCCCACCACGGGGCTTGAACTCACAACCTTGAGGTAAGACTTACCTTGAGATCGAGGGTCAGATGGTTAACCAACTGAACCATCCAGGCACCTCTGGAAAGGCTGCATTTATTTATTTATTTATTTATTTATTTATTTATTTTATTATATTATATTATATTTAAAATTTGCTAGCTTTATCCTTAACTCTGAAGTATTTTTTATAAAGATTTTATTTATTCATTTGAGAGAAAGAGAACGAGTAAGGGGGGAGAGGCAGAGGGAGAAGCAGACTCCCCACTGAGCAGGGAGCCCGACATGGGGCCCTATCCCAGGACCTTGGGATCACAACCTGAGCTGAAGGAGACGTTTAACTGACTGAGCCACCCAGGTGCCCGAAGGCTGCCTTTTTATTTTTTATTATTATTATTATTTTTAATTTGTTTATTTGACAGAGAGAGAGAGCCAGCGAGAGAGGGAACACAAGCAGGGGGAGTGGGAGAGGAAGAAGCAGGCTCCCAGCAGAGCGGGGAGCCCGATGCAGGACTCGATCACAGGACCCTGGGATCAGGCCCTGAGCTGAAGGCAGACACTTAACAACTGAGCCACCCAGGCGCCCCAAGGCTGCCTTTTTAAAAAGCTATCTAGAGATGAAAATCCTTCAGCTCCAGTTAACAATCTATCATACAATTCCAATAACCTTAAATATACACTTGGCTACCTAAAAAGCAAAGGAGACAAAAATAGTTCTGTCCACAAAAAATGCTGGAGGAAGATTTTTATAACAATTAGAAGTTTGAAATAGATGAACTCTGTTCTTTCTGATTCTTAACACACACACACACATACACACACAGAGAGAGAGAAAGACTGAGGCCATTGAATCCATGTGAAAAAGAAATAAGAATCGAGGTAAACCTTAATATGTGGGATTCCCTATTAATTTAAAAATATGATTATGATTTGAAACTGTGATCAAAAGAAATAATACTTTAGAATGATGAAATGTTCTAAAATTAGTTTGTGGTGATGGTTACACAGTTCTGCAAATATACAAAACAAAACAAAAAAAGCCACTGAATTGTATGCTTTAAATGGGTGAACTTTATAGTGTGAAATTATCTATTAAAGCTATTAAAAATAAATTATGTAAGATTAAAAACCAAATTTGAAGAAACCTAAAAAGCATAGGTAAAATGTTGTTTGAACCAGTATTTGGACGCTAAAATGGCACTGAATCTGTGCAGCTTATCATTTTGATAATGTTATGGATTATGAACAAAATTGTTGAGATGGTTTTAAGTGGTTGAACATTTGAGTAAGATGAATTTTTAAATAACAGTGATATAAGAAAATATTATTTCGTACAGATGTCCCATTGTAATGGAGGGTATAAATGAAGCATTCCTTTGTAGCAGATGACTAGTAGTTTTTATTAAAAGTGCTTAGTGAGTGAAGCTACCAATGGTGTTGAGGAGGAGTAGGCTTTTACTATTTAGATACTCACTGAAAGGTCTAGTATCAGAGAACACTGAGCTGATTATAAAAACCAGTTCTTCGGGGTGCCTGGGTGGCACAGCGGTTAAGCGTCTGCCTTCGGCTCAGGGCATGATCCCGGCGTTATGGGATCGAGCCCAACATCAGGCTCCTCTGCGGGGAGCCCGCTTCTTCCTCTCCCACTCCCCCTGCTTGTGTTCCCTCTCTCGCTGGCTGTCTCTGTCTAATAAATAAATAAATCTTTAAAAAAAAAAAACAGTTCTTCAAGAAGAATAGTATGTAGGTTTTTTGTGGATGAATTAATTGGAAAGACCAGCTAACTTGAATTTGGTTGATTGTTCCATTCTTCCTTTCATTTTGCTTACACAGTCTCAACTTGGATTTAGCAATTGGTGCTCATAGACTAAGCTCAAAAGACCTTAACTTTGGCACTTGCTTAATGCTTCAGTGCAGCTCAACTAAGACTGTTCTGCTGGGTCTCTCTCTGGATCATTAAACAACCTCTAATTCTAGTTATCAGCATAGGCAAATGAAAAATCTAGCATTGAAATGTAAAAGAAAATAAAAATGTCGTTCACTGTCCTGCAAAATGCCTTCTAGGCGACAGCATAGTTGTGCTTTGTTCTCATGCCATGTTCTTCAACTCTTGAAACCAATTTTCTATTTTCTCTTTGCTCATGAGAGATAATCTTGGGTGTAGTGATTTCCTGTGCCTTCTGATAGTGTAGCCCCTAATTGTCACCTACTACTGCTTTCTCAACAGATTTTCTACATTTTTCTTCCTTCCTCTATCACTTTGTAGAGCAAGCCATACTTACTTGTATGCCATAGCCTATGTTTCATATGTGTTTATCACTAATTTCTGTGGCTCGTGCTGTCTTTATTTGTTCCTTTAATGGCCAGCTCTCTAAACCTGCTGAGTATAAGAGCAAAATTCCTTTGTGTTTAGGGGAAAATGTGATGCCTATGATAATTTATTAAAATACTATACTTTTTGAACTTTTAAAATTATAACCTTATTTTTAATTGTTCAAAACTAGAACAGAAAGAGCCAAGTAAAACAAGTAAATAAATTCTTTTATTCATGTAGTAGAATACTATATAGTAATGAGAAAGCATGTATGACTTTTATAGACAAGAGTGTTAAATTTATAGATATAGTATTAAATGAAAGAATGATTACATTTATATCAAATTTTAGAAGAGGTAGAAGTAAAATTAGGTGCTCTCTTTTTCCATAGGATTTTAACGGTGAATGGATGTCAGGGAAGTTTCCTAGTTCCTGTTGTACTGTGTCTTGATCTGGGTGGTGGTTTCATGTGTATATTCACTTTGTAAAATTCACTGAGCTGTGTACTTAGTGTTTGTGCACATTGCATGTATTGTATTTCTTTTTTTCCTCATTTTTTCTCTTTAATGTTATTTCATACAAACAATATTATTTTAAATCCATTAAGATGGGCCACAGAGCTGTGGTTTCAAATAGCTTTTTAGTATTGGATTCCTTTATTTCTTTTTACCTTTTGAGTCCCTCCACCCATTTCTCCCACTCTCCAATCCCCAACTCTGGCAGCTACCATTCTGTTCTCTGTATCTATGAGCTTGGTTTATTTATGTATTTTAAATTCCACATATAAGAGAGATCATATGGTATCTGTGTTACTATGTGCCTAGACTAGTGCTTGGGATAGAAAGGTAAATTGCATAATCCCTATCCTTAAGAAGATCACAGTTTAATTGGAGGAGACAGATGCAATCAGTTAATATGAAAATATGTGTAAAGCATTCTGGTACTACAAAAAAGGGGAAATAGCCTAGCTTATCCTAGAGTATGGAGTAAGGGTCAGGAGAGATACATTGAAGGGATTAATGCTGGAATTAAATTTTTCACCTAACATTACAAAAAATTTCAAACATATAGTAAATTTGAAAAAATTTTGCAAAGCTTTTTAAAGAAAGCTTCTATTAGGGCACCTGGGTGGCTCAGTCAGTTAAGTGTTGGACTCTCAATATCAGCTTAGGTCTTGATCTCAGGGTTGTGTGAATTCAAGCCCTATACTGAGCTCCACACGGGGCATGGAGCCTACAAGAAAAAAAAAAAAAAAAAGCTATCATTACAATTTCACTGTATATTATCACATCTATCCATCTGTCTATTCCTTGGATCTCTGCATCAATTCAGGTTATTTTTGATTAATTTCAAGGTAAATCTCATCAGTACACTTTTCCTAAATGTTTTTGCATGTGTATCATTAACTAGAGTTCAGTATTAGTATTACACCATATACATAAAACTTGGGGCAGGGAGTAAAAATGTAGTGCTTTTAGAATGGTTTCAAACTTTTTAAAAAAGATTTTATTTATTTATTTGTCAGAGAGAGAGAGCACAATCAGTGGGAGCTGCAGGCAGAGGGAGAAACAGGCTCCCTGCTGAGCAAGGAGCCCAATGTGGGCCTCCATGTGGGGCTCTATCCCAGGACCCTGGCATCATGACCCGAGCTGAAAGTAGACATTTAACAGACTGAGCCACCCAGGTGTCCCTAGAATGGTTTCAAACTTAAACAATTATCATTCTACTATAGACTGCTGTATGCATAGGATGTTATATAGAAACCTAATGGTAACTACAAATCAGAAACCTGTGATACACATACAAAAACTAAAGAGAAAGGAATCCAAGCATATCACTAAAGAAAGCCATCAAACCACAAGAGAAAAGAGCAAGAGAAGAAAGGAACAGAAAAAAATTACAAAAACAACTATAAAACAAATAACAAAGTGGCAATAAGTACATGCCTATCAATAATTACTTTGAATGTAAATTGACTAAATGCTCCAATTAAAAGACATAAGGTGATCGAATGGATAAAAAAGTAAGAGCCATCTATAGGCTGGTACAGGAGACTCATTTCAAACCTAACGATGCACGGCAGATTGAAAGTGAAGGAATAGAAAAACATTTATCATGCAAATAGAAGTGAAAAGAATGCTGGGGTAGCAATACATATATCAGACAAAATAGACTTTAAAACCAAGAAAAGAAACAAAGAGGGATACTGCATAATTATAAAGGGAACAATCCAACAGAAGACATAACAATTGTAAATATTTATGCATCCAACTTGGGAGCATCCAAATACATAAAGCAACTATTAACAGACATAAAGGAAGAAATTGATAGTAATACAGCAATAGTAGGATACTTTAACACCCCACTTACATCAATGGATAGGTAGATCATCCAGATAGAAAAACAACAAGGAAACCGTGGCTTTGAATGATATTGGACCAGATGGATCTAACATATAGTCAGAATAGTTCAATCCCAAAACATTTTTTTCAAGTGTATAGGGAATATTCTCCAGAATAGATCACATGCCAGGCCACAAAACAAGTCTCAACAAATTAAAAAAAGATTGAAATCATATCATGCATCTTTTCTGACCACAGTGCTCTGAAACTAGAAACAATCACAAGAAAAAGTCTGAAAAGGACACAAATACAAGGAGGTTGAATAATATGCTACTAAACATGAATGGGTCAACCAAGAAATCAAAGAGGAAATAAGAAAATGCATGGGGACAAATGATAGTGAAAACACAATGGTCCAAAATCTTTGCAGATACAGCAAAAATTTTTCTAAGAGGGAGGTTTATACCAATACAGGACTGTTTCAAGAAACAAGAAAAATATCAAATAATCTATACTTACACCTAAAGGAGCTAGAAAAAGAAGAGCAAGCAAATCCCAAAACCAGCAGAGGGAAGGAAATAATAAAGATTAGAGCAGAAATAAATGAAATAGAGACTTAAAACAATAACAAAAACCCAGAACAATGAAATCAGCTGTTCTTTGAAAAGATAAACAAAATTGATAACCTTTAGCCAGACTCATCAAAGAGAGAGAGAGAGAGAGAGGACTCAAGTAAATAAAATCAGAAATGAAAGAAGAGAAATGACAATCAACATCAAAGAAATACAAAGGATATTTTGAAAAATTATATGCCACCAAATTGGATATCCTAGAAGAGATTGATAAATTCCAAGAAACATATAACCTATCAAAACTGAATCAAGGGGCGCCTGGGTGGCACAGCGGTTGGGCATCTGCCTTCGGCTCAGGGCGTGATCCCCCACATCAGGCTCTTCTGCTATGAGCCTGCTTCTTCCTCTCGCACTCCCCCTGCTTGTGTTCCCTCTCTCGCTGGCTGTCTCTATCTCTGTCGAATAAATAAATAAAATAAATAAATAAATAATAAATAAATAATAAAATAAATAAATAAAATCTTTAAAAAAAAAAAAACTGAATCAAGAAGAAATAGAAAATTTGAATGGACCAATTACTAGCAATAAAATTGAATCAGTAATCAAAAACTCCCAACAAATACAAGTCCAGAACCAGATGACTTCACAGGTGAATTCTACAAAACTTAAAGAAGAGTTAATACCTATTCTTCTCAAACTATTTCAAAATATAAGGAAGAAAAGCTTCTAAATTCATTCTATGAGGCCAATATTACCCTGATACCAAAACCAGATAAAGAAACTACAAAAAAGAGAACTACAGGCCAATATCTTTGAAGAACATGGATGTAAAAATCCCCAACAGAATATTAGCAAACTGAATCCAACAATACATTAAAAAATCATTCAATAAATCAAGTGGGACTTATTTCAGAGATGTATGGGTGGTTCAAAATTTGCAAATCAGTCAATATGATCCACTACATTAATAAGAGAAATGATAAAAATCATACGATCATTTCAATAAACGCAGAAAAAGCACTTGACAAAGTACAGCATCCATTCATGGTAAAAACTCTCAACAAAGTAGGGCTAGAGAGAACATACCTCAACATAATAAAGGCCATATATTAAAAACCTACAGCTAACATCATAGTCAATGGTGAAAAAAACTGAGTTTTCCTCTAAGATAAGGAACAAGACAAGGATGTCCACTCTGACCGCTTTTATTCAACATGGTACTGGAAGTCCTGGCCACAGTAATCAGAAAAGAAAAAAGGCATCCAAATTGGTAATGAAGGGGTAAAACTTTCACTATTTGCAGATGACATGATACTATATATACAAACCCCTCAAAACTCCACAAAAAACTACTAGAACTGAGAAATGATTTCAGTAAAGTTGAGGGTGCAAAATTAATATATAGAAATCTGTTGAAATTTGAAATAGTTATAAATGAAGTAATGGGAGGAGAAATTAAGGAAATGATCTCATTTACAATTGCATCAAAGAGAATAAACTTAACCAAGGAGGTAAAAGGCCTGTACTCTCAAAACTATAAAACATTGATGAAAGAAATTAAAGATGATAGGGGCGTCTGGGTGGCTCAGTCGTTAAGTGTCTGCCTTCGGCTCAGGGCATGATCCCAGTGTTCTGGGATTGAGGCCCACATCGGGCTCCTCCGCTAGGAGCCTGCTTCTTCCTCTCCCACTCCCCTTGCTTGTGATCCCTCTCTCGCTGTCTGTCTCTCTCTGTCAAATAAATAAATAAAATCTTTAAAAAAAAAGAAATTAAAGATGATACAAACAAATGGAAAGATATTCCATGCTCATGACTTGGGAGAACCAATACTGTTAAAATGTCCATACTATCCAAAGCCATCTAGAGATTTAATGCAATCCCTATCAAAATACCAACAGCATTTTTCATAGAACTAGAACAAATAATCCTTAAACTTGTACAGAACCACAAAAGACCGTGAATAACCAAAGCAATCTTGAGAAAGAACAAAACTGGAGATATCACAATCCTATATTTCAAGATACATTACAAAGCTGTAGTAATCAAGACAGAATGGTACTGGCACAAAAATAGACACACAGATCAATGAAATGGAATAGAGAACCCAGAAATAAACCCATTCTTTTATGGTCAATTAATCTATGACAAAGAAGGCAGGAATATACAATGGGAAAAAGACAGTCTTTTCAATGAAGGGTGTTGGGGAAATGGGACAGCTACATGCAAAAGAATGAAACTAGACTACTTTCTTATACCACACACAAAAATAAACTCAAAATGGATTAAAGACATAAATATGAGACCTGAAACCATAAAATTCCTAGAAGAGAACATAGCCAGTAATCTCTTCAACATCAGCTGTGGAAACATTTTTCTAGGTTTGTCTTCTTTGGCAAGGGAAACAAAAGCGACATTAAACTATTGGGACTACCCCGAGACAAAAGCTTTTACAAAGTGAAGAAAACCATCAACAAAACGAAGAGACAGTCTACTGAATGGGAACAGATATTTGCCAGTGATATATCTAATAAGGGTTTAATATCCAAAATACATAAAGTACTTATATAATTCAACACCAAAAAACAAATAATCCAATTAAAAATGGGTAGAGGACATGAACAGACATTTTTTCAAAGAAGACATACAGATGGTCAATAGACACATGAAAAGATGCTCGACATGACTAATTATCAGGGATAAAAGCCACAATGGGATATCACTTCATATCTGCCATAATGGCTAGAATCAAAAACACAGAAATGGTAAGGATATGAAGAAAAAGTAACCCTCATGCACTGTTGGTGGGAATGCAAGCTGGTGCAGCCATTGTAGAAAACAATAGGGAGGTTCCTAAAAAAATTAACAATAGAATTACCACAATTCCATGATTCTACTACTGCGTCTCTACCCAAAGAATATGAAAACACTAATTTGAAAAGATATATGCACCCCTATGGTAATTGCAGCATTATTTACAATAATCAAATTATGGAAGCAGCCCAAGTGTCCATCCATAGATGAATGGATAAAGAGATGTGGTATATATATGCAACAGACTATTATTCAGCCATAAAAAGGAACGAAATCTTTCCATTTGCAACAACTTGGATGACTCTAGAGGGTATAATGCTAAATGAAATAATACAGTCAGAGAAAGACAAATACCATATGATTTCACTCATATATGAAATTTAAGGAACAAAACAAACAAAGACGAAGAAACCCCACTGAAATACAGAGAACGACAGATGGTTACCAGAGGGGAGGTGGGTGGGGGATGGGAGAAATATGTGAAGGGAATTAAGAGTACACTTATGGTGAAGAGCACTGAGTAATGTATCGAATTGTTAGATTATTATATTGCACATCCAAAACTAATGTAACAGAGTTATAAGTGGACTTTTAATCCCCTTTATTTGACCCATCCCCCCACCCCCCACCACTGTGTATATATCAGTTTGTTCTCTGTATTTATAGTCTGATTCTGTTTTTTGTTTTTTCATTTGTTGTGTTTTTTAGATTCCACATATGGTTGAAATCATCAGTCTGAATTACTCAACTTAGCATAATACCCTCTAGGTCCATCCATGCTGTCACAAATGGCAAGGTCTCATCCTTTTTTATGGGTACATAATATTCCATTATACTCTTTTTACATGTCAGTTGATAAAAGTATTGATACTGTATTCCAAACCAGGAGTCCTAAGTTCTCTAGGTTCAACTGTATACCTGTAGCACTACTCTCATCATGGCTCCTGGCTTCCAGTTCTGTGATTTTCTGTATCCTCCTTATGCCTTTAGGTGTGGAAGCACAATCAAATACTTCTTGCCTTTAAGCACTGCTAGTAAAAAAGCATAAAATCCCAGATGATGGGAATGTTATCACATGAGAAAATTCCTTAATCAGCTAAAAGAGCTCAGCATTCATAGCTATTCAAAGCAACTAATCAGACATTTTATCCTAAGAAAAAGCAAGTGGTAAAGAGAGTCATAAAACACTGCTTCTAAGAACTGTGTCAAAATTAAAACAAATATCCCCCCAAATTTGGAATAAATGGTTACTTTACTAGAGTGCAAATACATAATGATGTTTTATGTAATAGTAAAACAACTTTTAATTCAATTACATGAGTTTTAAAGGTAATTTGGGGCACAAAGGTCACATAGATGTAGTTTTTTAAGGCACTTAAGTGATCTCTTTTATCTGTTCTCATTGCCATTGTTTGCAAAAGCATTGCCTGTCCTTAGTGAGGATTTTACTACCCATCACAATATTCAATGGTCTTCTAAAATATGAGTGTGATGGCCAGGTAATTTGAGAGAATTCTCCTTTTTCGTTCAACCTGGCACAATTCCCTTTATCCTCTGACTATTCATCTTCTTTAGGACAGTTTAGCAGCCAAGGTTGCCCCAGAAAGATCCACTCTATCATTGTGAAGAGGAAAATGCCCAAGTCTTCAGGAATCACAGCAAGGATAACAATCATCAAAAAAAAAAAAAAAAAAAAAAAAAAAATCTAGCTGTATTTCTGCTATTACAAGCCATGTGATCTTGGATAACCCAATATATTTCTTTGGGCCTATGGTTTCCTGCTTGTAAAATTAAAAATACTGTTGTTCTGCTATAAATAAAAATGTCAACTTAAAAGGGTACATAAAAACAAAAGTTTTTTTTTAAATGTAATTTTAATATCTTTGTTTCATATAGGTTGTACAAATTCACATCATTTTGTGTTACTGGATTTGTTGGAGATTTCATGAGCGGTGATCACAAGCGCTTTTTTCCAGAGTTCTTGGGACAGTTTTTTGGGAATTCATTAATTAATTCAATTATACATTACTTGATTTCCTATTATGTGCATCATACAATTTCTACAGAATTTAACTTGTGTATAGTAGGCAACCAGGAACTAGGAAATATACGAATGACTGAATAGAAAACATTGTATCCTAACTTTCAAGAAACAGTCAGGTAAGGTGAAAGTACTTCTGTTCCCACTCCCCCGAGCACTAGTACCCTATATTTCTGTTCTCCCCGACCAGGCTCTGCCCACCCATATAGCACCTTTTTGGGAATCAGAAAAACACACTTCTTCTTCAAAGAAAAAGCACTTACATTAGTATATTTTCTCATTTGTCAATAGCAAAAGTTGTAACAAAATGAATTATTACTCCAATTGGATTTTGTTACAACAAATGGATATTATTAAATATTAGTTATTAAATATAATTACATGTAAATCATGTCTTAGTGAAAGTACTTGTAGATTTAAACTGGGAACTCAGCAGACATTCTGATGGAGTAAATGTAGATAATTTTAACTACAAAATGAGATTAACCATAAGGCAACTTTTTAAAAATGTAAATATATGCCCCTTAAGCAGTACATCTGTCAAAAAAGAAGCTCCTGGATTCAATGGTTGTAAAGAAAACATGCATAATTGAAAAACCATAAAGATGTAAATTAAAACCCATTAGATACAGTGCTTTTGTATAATATTTAACCCAAACAAGTGTGTGATGCAGGCCTATCCCTGTAATATGACTCGTATCTCAGTGATTTTCACATACGATCCCCTCTGTTGGAATGTTATGGCCACCTTTATAATTACGATAAACTTCTATTCACTTTGTGGCAGACAAGTCAAATTGAACCTATCTAGTGGAATAATCTAGAACTTTATTCTCCTGATTTGTTGAGCCTTCTCTGTGCACTCACAACAGATGGATCCTTTTGTATTGCAAAATATTTATCAAGTTGTTTTATGATACAATTAGTAGTGTGCTAGTAAACAAGCTCCTTGGAGGGTGTGGGGGATCTCTGATTAGTAGCATTTGTTGATTTCCATTGTTATAAATACTCTCACCTTGGCCAGTTTGAAGCTATCACTGGTTTTAACAACTGACTGGCAAAAATTCCTAACTGGTCAACAATTGGCTGTCATGAACATTTTTCAGCTAGCTTCAGCACATCAATGGATTTCATTGTTTTATGTATCAATCTCCTTTACTGGATGGTGAATTTCTCAAAGCCAGGAATTCTGTATCATGTATCTTAGTATCCCTACAAGTTACCACGGTGCTTCTACAAGGTAGTTACTTAGTAACTATTTTGAGATATTAGCTTAAAATTATTTTGTATGTGGAATTCCCATTTTCTATTCCACAATTCAAGCAATTGGCTTTGAGTTCACTAATGCAGAGAATATGCTATGGGGTAGAAAAAAAGAAATAAATCCATATGTCCGGTTTTTGTAAACAAAAAGCTTGAACCTCAGAGATAGGAAAGGAGTTACAGTACAGATAAAATGTTAAGACATTGTATCTGGTTACATTTCATAAACTATTGGGTAAGGTTGTTAATTGTGTTGTCTAAAATTTCTGTATCCTGAACTTTTTTTTTCCTACTTGATTTATCAATTATTGGTAGAGGTATCTTAAAGTCTGGCCTAGAGAATGGATTTGCCAATTTTTCCTGCAGGTGTTATCATGTTTAAAAAAACACCTTTTCAGTTGTATAATGTACATACAGAAAAGTGCACTTATTGTTCATATCAAGTCATAGTGTTCAGCCTGATGAATTATGACAAAGTGAACACACCTAGGTTAAGAACTCCAGAAGTCCCCTTTATGCCACTTTCAGTCACTAACCGCACCTTAGTTCCCAAAGGTAACCACTATCCAAACTTCTAACATTACAAATTAGTTCTGCCCATTTCTGAGATTTATATAAGTAGAATCATACAGTATATACTGTTTAATATACTTGGATTTTTCAGTCAACATTATGTTTGCAAAGCTCATTAATGTTATTTATTTTGTTAATTTTCATCATAGTATAATGTTTTCTTGTATGTATATATCATAATTTATTTATTCATTCTACTGTTAAAGAACACTTAGATTGTTTCTAGTTTGAGACAATTAAGAAAAATGTTTGTCTTTTGGAATACATTTCTAAACATTTCTGTTGGATATAAATCTAAAAGTGAAATTACTGGCCATGTCATACATGTTCAACTCTAGTACATAATTCCAAGAAGTTGCGCCAAGTGGTTACACCAATTTACAATCCTACTTGCAGTGTAATGAAAGTTTCCATTTTTTTACACCTGCAGAGAGACTCGATATTTTCAGTCTTTTTAGTTTTAGTCATTCTCATATTACGTAGTAGTCTCTCATTGTGTTTTTTTAAATTAAATTTTTTATTTTGAGGCAATTGAATATTTGCAAGCAGTTGTAAGAAATTATACAGAGTGATCCTATGCACCCTTTGCCCAGTTTCCCTCAATGGTAACATCCTCTAAAACTATAATACCCAGTTTCTCTCAATGGTAACATCTTCTAAAACTATAATACCATATCAGGGTATTACCCTGTTTCCCTCAATGGTAACATCTTCTAAAACTATAATACCAGGGGTGCCTGGGTGGCTCAGTCGGTTAAGTGTCTGCCTTCGGCTTGGGTCATGATGTCAGGGTCCTGGGATTGAGCCCCATGTCGGGCTCCCTGCTCAGCGGGAAGTCTGCTTCTCCTCCCTCTGCCCCTCCAACCCACTTATGCTCTCTCTCTCTCTCAAATAAATAAATAAAATAAAATCTTTAAAAATAAATAAATAAAACTATAATACCATATCAGGGTATTACCATTCATACAGTCAAGATAAAGAATGTACCTATTACTACAGGGGAATTCCTATTACTACTAATTTTCTCCATTTATAGCCACAACTAATTTCTTCCTACCTTGCACCCTCTTTAACTCCCCACAACCACTAATCTGTTTTCCATTTCTATAAATTGTCATTTCAAGAATGGTATATAAATGTAATCATAGAGTAAACTTTTGGGATTGACTTTTTTTTTTTTTTTTTTACCCAGCATAAGTATTGGGAGACTCACCTAGGTTGTTCCGTGTATCAATTATTTTTTTTTAAATGAAGAATAGTTCATAGTACAGATGTACCACAGTTTGTTTAATCATTCATTAGGGACATCTGAGTTTCCAATTCTTGGCTGTTACAAACAAAACTGCTGTAAATATTCATGCATAACTTTTTTGTGAATATAAGTTTTTATTTCTCTAAATGCCCAAGAGTACAATTATTGAGTCACATGATAGTTGCATGTTTAATTTTTTAAGAAATCAACAAATTGTTTTCTAGAGTGGATATACCATTTTACATTTCCATTATCAATGTATGAGTGATTCATTTTCTTCACTTCCTTGCCAGCATTTCTTGTCATTTTAAAAAATCATTCTGATTGGTGTGTAGTGGTATATCATTGCAATATTTAATTTGTATCCCCTTAATGCTTAATAATGTTGAATATCTTTTTGTGTGCTTATTTGCCATCTGTTTATTCTCTTGAGTGAAATATCTCTTCAAGTCTTGCCCTTTTTCTAACTGGTTTGTTTTTTACGGTTGAGTTCTGAGAGTTCTTTATATATAATAGTATTTTGTTGGATATATGGTTTGCAAATACCTTTCCCCAGTCTGTAGCTTGTTTTTTTATCCTTTAACATGATCTTTTGCAAAGAAAAAATATTTAATTTTGGTGGAGTTCAAATTTATCAATTCTTCCATCTATAGATTGAACATTGGGTGTCAAGTTGGAGAACTCTGGCTAGTCCTAGACCCCAAAGATTTTTTTCTACTTATTTTCATAAAAACTTTATAGTTTTACAGTTTACATTTAAGTCCATCATTGACTATGAGTTAATTTTTGTATAAGGTGTAATATTTAGGTTGACGTTCTTTTTTTTTAAAATCCAAGGATCTCCAATTGCTCCAGCACTAGTTGTTAAAAAGATTTCCTTTCTTCTTTGAATTGCTTTTTCACCTTTGTCAAAAATCAGTCAGATGAATAAGTAGGAATCTATTTCTAGATTCTACATTCTATTCTACTGATCTGTGTGTCTCTCTCTGCCAGTATCATATAGTTTTTTTAAAAAATATACTGACTTATTCCATTTTTCTATATATTTTTTTAAATGTTAACTCCAGTATAGTTAACATACAGTGTTATATTAGTTTCAAGTGTACAATATAGTTATTAACTAGTTCTATGCATTACTCAGTGCTCATCATGCTAAGTGCACTTTTAATCTTCTTCACCCCCTTCACCCATTCCCCCACCTATCTCCCCTCTGGCAACCATCAGTTTGTTCTCTATAGCTGAGAGTCTGTTTCTTAGTTTGTCTCTTAGTTTCTTTGTTCATTTGTCTTGCTTCTTAAATTCCACATATGAGTGAAGTCATATGATTATTTGTCTTTCTCCGACTGACTTATTTCACTTAGCATTATACTCTCTAGCTCCATCCATGTTGTTGCATATGGCAAGATTTCATTCTTTCTTATGGCTGAGTAATATTCTGTTGCATACACATCTTCTTTATCTATTTATCTATGGATGGACACTTGGGTTGCTTCTATAATTTGTGATAGTAATTTGTAAATAATGCTGCAATTACCATAGGGGTACATATATCTTTTCAAAGTAGTATTTTCATATTCTTCGGGTAAATACCCAGTAGTGGAATTATTGTATTATCCTATTTTTAATTTTTTGAGGAAACACCATTTTGTTTTTTTGCAGTGGCTGCAACCAGTTTGCATTCCCAACAATAGTGCATGAGGGTCCCTCTCTCCACATCCTTGCCAACACTTGTTGTTTCTTGTACTTTTTATTTTAGCCATTCTGACAGGTGTGAGGTGACATTGCATTGTGGTTTTGATTTGCATTTTCCTGATAATGAGTGCTGTTGAGCATCTTTTCATGTGTCTGTTGCCATCTGTACAGTATTATACAGTTTTGATTAACACAGCTTTATAATAAATCTTGAAATTGGATAGATGGATTTATCCCACCATATTAGTTTTCATAATTGTTTCAGCTCTTCTAGTTCTTTGTCTTTCCATATACGTTTTTAGAATAATTTTGTAAATAAAAAATGTAGAGATTTTGCTAGCAATTATGTTAAATCAGTACATAAACTTGGAGAGAATTAATATCTTTACTGTTGTATCTCCTAATCAGGGAAAATGGTATATCTCTTGATTTATTTAGATTTATTTAGTCTCTGGTTTCTTTCATCAGTGTTCTGTATTTCTTAGTGTACAAAAGTCTACTTTCTTTTTTTTTAAGATTTTATTTATTTATTGACAGAGAGAGAGTGAGAGAGCACAAACAGGGGTAGCAGCAGAGGGAGAGGGAGAAGCAGACTCCCCACTGAGCAGAGAGCCCAATGTGGGCCTGGATCCCAGGACCCTGGTATAATGACCTGAGCCTAAGGAAGACACTTAACTCACTATGACTATATTAATGATTATAAATGGCATTGTAATTTCAGTATTTATGTGTTCATAGGTAGTATATAGAAATACAACTGATTTTTATATGATTATTTATAATCCTATAACCTTGACAAACTCACTTATTAGTTCCAGGAATGTTTTGTAGATTCTTTGAGAATTTTTCTATGTAGACAATCATGTCATCTGCAAAAGGTAAAATTTTATATCTTCCTTTTCAATCTATATTCATTTTATTTCCTTTTCTTGACTTATTGCATAGGCTAAAACTCCCAGTACTGTTTTGAGTAAGAGTAGTGAGAGCATACATTTTTGCCTTGTTCCCAATCATAGGGGGAAAGCATTCAGTTTTTCATCCTTTCTCTATTAAGTATAATATTTTTCTGGAGGGTATTTGTAGATAATCTTTATCAGGATGAAGAAGTACCTAGACCAGTATTTAAGATACCAAGATAAATTGCATAATCTCCATCCTCAAAAAGCTAAAAGTTTAATAGAGGAGACAAATGCAAACAGATAACTAAAATACAATATGAAAATACGTATAAGGCATTACAGAAACTCAAAGGATGGGGAAATAATAACATTATACTAGAGTGAAGGTGAGCATGAAGGTCAGGAAAGCTGTCAAACGGCCCGTGCCTGAGTTAAGTCTTTTCCCTCTCAACATTTTATTATGAAAATTTTTCAAATGTACAGCTAAGTTGAAAGCATTTTAGAGCTCCCACCTCAAGAACCTAGAAAAAGTAGAGTAAAATAAACCCAAAATAATCAGAAAGAAGGAAACATTAAAGAACAGAAATCAATAGCATTTAAAACGGAAACACAGAATAAGTCAATGGAACAAAGACCTGGTTCTTTGAAAAGATCAGTGAAAGTGACAAATCTCTAGCAAGAGTGACAAAGGAAAGAGAGAAGACATAAATTAACAATGTGTGGAATGAAACAGAATATCACTACATATTCTGCAGACACCGAAAGGATAATAAAGGCTTACTATGTATAGCTCTGCACACATAAATTTGACAACTAAGATAAAATGGAGCACTGCATTGAAAAACATAAACTACCACAACTCACCTAATATGAAATAGATAATTTGAACAGACCTATAACTATTAAGAAGATTAAATTACTAATTTGAAAACTACCAAAAAAGAAATCTCCAGGCCCATATAGTTTCACTGGAGAATTCTGCCAAATGCTTAATGAATTAACACCAATTCTACATGAAATCTTCCAGCAATTAGAAAGGGAGAGAACAATTCCCAACTTAATGAAAACCATTACCATGATATCAATCTAGAGAAAGACAATACAAAGAAAGAGAAAACTATAGACACTCCTCTTCTACAAACAAAACCATTAACAGAGGGATATGACACAGGTCACAAGGGAGAAAATATTTGCAACACCTTTAACTGGTAAAGACCTTGTATCCAGAGTATACAGGGAACTCCTATAAATCAATAAGCAAATACAATACAATAAAAAATGGGCAAGATATCTGACATGAGACCCCAAAAAAGGCACTCATGTAAATATCTAAGAAGTTCTTTAAATCTTAGTCTTCAGGAAAATACACATTAAAATATCGGGGGGGGGGGCACCTGGGTGGCACAGCAGTTAAGTGTCTGCCTTCGGCTCAGGGCGTGATCCTGGCGTTCTGGGATCGAGCCCCACATCAGGCTCCTCCGCTGTGAGCCTGCTTCTCCCTCTCCCACTCCCCCTGCTTGTGTTCCCTCTCTCACTGGCTGTCTCTCTCTCTGTCGAATAAATAAATAAAATCTTTAAAAAAAATAAAATAAAATAAAATCTCAGTGAGATATGGGGCGTCTGGGTGGCTCGGTCAGTTAAGCATCTGCCTCCGTCTCACGTCATGATCTCAGGTGGGGTCAGGTTGAAGAACTGCACATTGGTCCTCTCCTCCAATCCCCCATTTTACTCCCCTGCCAATTATGCAAGACCTATTAGAGGCTTATCCCAGACAAGGAAAATTTCATTCGAACCTCTAGATGAGCTTCCTGGAGAACAGGACTGAGACCCTCCTGAGAAAACACGTAGTGACCCACAAACAAAGGAGATGAGATATGTGTTCTATAATGAGGCTCCCCTACTTGGCACCAAGGGAAAGTTCACCACATGGCCAGCCAGTGCTCTTGGAGTAGGAGTTATAGTTCTCAAAACCCTATTTGTGACAAAGACACAAGTCCCACCCTCTTGAGATGGTGGTAGAAGTGATATCTGGATTAAAAGTAAAATTTCTTTGCAGAAAAGATAAGGATTTCTAGAAAGATTTCTAGAAGAATGTGTTGGGATGATATTTTTTTCTGGTATTTACTTGTTTGCAATCCTAGTATTTCCTCCTTTTTACTACCCCCATTAGGACAGATAAAAGATCATCCTTATAGCCCCAGGGAAGGAATATGAGAGGTTTTAAGGAGTAGAATAAATAGCTAGGACAGAAACATTAGAGAAAAAAATGCTCAGAGACCAGAAAAAGTTCCCTGGGATCAAAGAGGTGGGGGGACTTTGAATGGCTTTCTGAGAGTGCGTCTGAAGGCACAGGACCCTGGGCAGCCTCACGTAAGGAGTTTCCTCAACGGAGGCTGGTGAAATCCTGAGAAAGAGAATATAATGCACAATGTCCTCGAACTCATTTGGCCACCTACTCCTTTCTTTCCTTACAGTGTGATGTAGAGGTCTAGTATACTGATGAACAACTTCTGAGAAGCAGTTGATTGTTTGTACACAGTCGTGGGGGTCAGGGTTTACAGAATACAGGGAAAATATCCATATTCATTCTAACCCAGTGGTTAAGTAACACACATTTCTTTAAAAAAAATTAAGCGGGTATTCTCTTCGCAGCTGAAATGGTAGTAAATATCAGAAGGTTAAAAGTGCTTTCACCTGTATAGGCTACGAATGTTTTAAGTCTTTAGCGGGGTTATCAAGTGTTTAAATGACCCTATTTTCCAGAACAAAACATTCTGGAGAAAATATTTCTTACTGAGCCATTGGCTGCTGTAGAACAAGATAAACAGGTTTTATTGAAAGAGAAAAAAAGAGTCACTTTTATTTCCAGAAGTAAACATGTTATTAAAAAAATAAGTACATCTGTCATCAAAATGTCTCTCTGACTGTATTCTGAACTTTAATTTTACAAATGTATTCACATTTCTGTTTACTTTCCATTAGTTTTTCCACCCTTTCATGAAACACACTCATTTTTAAAAATTAAAATATTTTTCTTGCATGGTCAGTCATTTCCCAACACACACACACACACACCCTTATATATATTTTTTTCTTTAAAAATACGTATGAGGTCATTTGTTACCATCAAATACTCCCCTAATGAGAATCAGTTGTGGTCTAGCCTGGGCAAACATGGAATTAAAAGTGATTATTTATTAATGATTGAATTCCTGAAAAGGGAGAATCCCTCAGTGCAAAACCTCCCTATATTTTGTCTTTGTTTAACTTACCTAAACTGGGGTTAAGACATCTGAAGTGCAACTTGGTTGGAAAAAGTTGAAGTCAACAATTGATTTGTTTTCATTTCCTGAACTTCTGGGGTCAAATGGAAATGAAATTCTGTAGGAAAAGCACCCTTTTCAATCACTTGCACTTTACTCCTTGTCCTCATTAAAACACAAAAAACTCTTCTCAGGGAAAGGAGTTCTTGTTGGGAGGACAAATCTGATGGCACCTAAGGTCAAATTAGCTTTTATCTGCAAGTGACAAGGAACTCTGAGACGTATCAGTGTAATTTCAGTAAGTACGATTAGGAAGCCTAACAGTTGCTAGGAGTGATAAACATACCATAACAGTACCTGCCGCGCACGTTCACTTCTGGCTTTTTTGGGTTCAGATATCAGAGGACAATGTGGGAGAATGTGCAGTGCAATGATGAGAGGGTTGTCAGGTGTCACATTTTGTCTTGGGGTAACCTTCAGTGTCTCCCATACTTAGCACCTCTCTCCCTTCAGATGGTCTCAGCTTCTAAGCCGTTTAATAAACGGAGATGTATTCAGCACACAGGAAAGGGCGGGATTGCAGACATGGTTGGGGCGGCTCCTTTCCACTGTTTTTCAGTCATACCACAAATACCCACAAGGCCTGATCTAGTGATGTAAACAAAGACCACAATGTGTTACAAATTTTATCAACTGTTATTTCACATGCTTTTTCCTAAATTTGTTTTCTAAATTTTTCTAATTTGCTGTAGCAACTACTCGAGTTAATAGTCAAAATATAAAACACCCCTGGAAAGATAAGACACTGAAAAGATCGTTACTCTCCAGATTGACTTCTCATCCCAGCAATGACAGATTTTTCATGTCAGTTTTGAAGAGCAATAATGAAAAAAGCAAAATGGCACGTAACAAACTGACACACTAAACAGGTCTCAAGATACTAGGTGACCTTATGAAATTGTTGGGGGTTGCACCGTTTTCGACATACAAAATTGGCTGTTTTGTGTGCTTCGGTATAATAACAAAGTGCACAGACTTTGTCTAACCTGGCTTGTTCTTGCCCTTCCAGACCCCAAAGATGAAGCTTCCAGGTGTAAACTAAAGAAACCCTCTAACTGCTGAAACTGTGTGATGCCCAACTATGGTAACAATGGTAATAACAGCAGCTGCTACTTACTGATTATCTACTATGTGCTAAGAATCTTTTGTTATTTATCATATTTAATCATTACAAGTAAAACATTGGCATATCCATTTGCCAGTGAAGCCCAAGGAGGGTAAACATTTTGCCAAAACAGCAAGGAGGTCGTGGTGTTGGCAGTCTTAATTTTGCCTAACTGCAAAGTGTGCACTAACCGTAGAAGTTCGTTTTCATTTAATTCATTTTCTTTTCTGAAAGACATCCTGTTTCACTATGTTTCCAAGGTGTCAGCTTGGAGTTAAAAATAGCTACTTTCTCATTCACTGCTATAAAAACAAAACAAAAAACCCCACAAACTATACTTGAAATACATGAGTTCAAAATAAAACAGTTGTCAAACAACTAACCTAACTAAAAAGTAATAGAAAATAAGAACAGTTTAAATTTCTACCTCACTGCTTGCTTTCCTCTAACCCTGGTTAAACTGTCACCTGTAATTCTTCAGGTGCAATTCTTCTTTATTTTTATTTTTAGAGTATCTTTTAGTATAGACTCTAATGAGCTTAATGGTTTTTAAAAAACAAAAACCACCTAAAGGTGTCAAAGGTAGTTAGGTGAATGCACCTGTGAGGTTTGCTGTTTTCTTTAGATTCAGTAGCTTACAGAAGCAGCCAGGGGTGTTTCTGTGGGTTCTGCTGCCTGGCCCAAGTATGATCTGTCAGACAGAGTACACATCACAATCCCCGTGAAAGTATCTAAGGAGGGAAATACAAAGAGCCTCAGTACATTTTTCTTTTCTTCTCTTCTCTTTTCTTTTCTTTTCTTTTCTTTTCTTTTTTTTGAGAGAGAGAGAGCAGGAGGGGCAGAGGGAGAGGGCGAGGAGAGAATCCCAAGCAGACTCCATGTTCAGTGCGAGCCGACTCAATCCCATGACCCCGAGATCATGACCTGACCCAAAATCAAGAGTCACACGCTTAACCAACTTAGCTACCCAGGCACCCTGGGCCTCAGTACACATTTCGGTCAAATATACACACACTTAATTACTAACAAATTTACCCAGGAATCTTACTAAAATATTTTAGTCCATTGTTTAAGGAAGCATATGTGCAAAATGCCCACCATCACTCATTCCTCTGTAATGTTCTGAGAGTTTAGCATGACATTTTTCTAGTGAAATAACAATAAGACTTAATTTAATTTAGATCTTTACCTCCCGCATGCTGCCTATCTTATTTAATGTCGTCATTCCCATATTTCGTCATTGCTAAAGTGCACATTCTGCCCTCATTTTCACATCTCTGAAATCAAGATGTATCTCATAATTGATGACACCTGCTAATTATTGTTGGCCCAGGACACAGTTGTAATATAATTTTCATTGCTCATTCATGCATGAACATCTGAATTATTCTTGTTGATACAGCTGGACAATGGCAATTCCCTGACCTTTTCGTCAAGAAAAATTTTAAGGATCGCTTGAAAGCATATAAATCCTAGGCATTGTGTAAAAGCCTTCCTTTGACATGTTCTCGTATGATCAACAAATGCCAGCATCAAAGCTTATAACTTCAAAGACAGTCTCTGAAACAGTAGTGGAGAACCTCTTATTACTACAGAGGACAGTACTGGATGGACAGAATGGATTTTGGTCATTCTGAGTTAAAAATGACTTGTAAGAATTAGATTGTGAATGTGAAAGTGTTTCAGGAATGTTTTAGCCAATTTATTTTATGTTTTCCTTTTCAGAAGAGTGAAATATGACTTAAACATTTTCTATCTAAAGTTCAAAATAGCCCTTCCAGTTTGTTCAAGATAAAAATTCTAAGGGGTAAGAAAGCATTGTGTCATAGTTTAATAGAGGTTTTGTTTTCTTTTTTAGTAATAGGTACAGTAATGATGCCTTTTACAGTCAAAGTTGCCATAGATCAGTAATAATCTAAGCTAAAGATGATCAGAGGTTTCCACAACATCTTCACTGCCTGTACCCAATTAATTGCAAGACCTAGTCAGTTTTTCTTCTGGAGTATAATTTTAATCTCGTCATCTTCCCCCACTCCCACTGTGTTTTTTTTTCTCCATTATGACCCTCATAATTTAATCCAAGATTTTTACAATAGTCCTTTATAGTTTTATTTGTCTTGGGTCTCTTCTCAGGCCAGTTC
Source organism: Ursus arctos (assembly GCF_023065955.2). Classification (NCBI taxonomy): domain Eukaryota; kingdom Metazoa; phylum Chordata; class Mammalia; order Carnivora; family Ursidae; genus Ursus; species Ursus arctos. The sequence goes on along the minus strand of NW_026623053.1, from coordinate 11,462,174 downwards.
ATCCTTCACAACACTAAGTGATTCTCATGAAACACAGCTACATTCAGACCACTACTCAGATTGAAACCCTCAATATCTCCCTATTTCCCAAAGTGCAGTTAAAAAATATACTAGATGCATGTCCTCTCCCTACATGTCCACAACTAGTCAAACAAGGTTCTTTTTTCCCCCTTAGTTTATATGCTCATTGAGGGGGATTTTATGTCTACTTCGCCAATCATTAAATTCCAAATCCTTAGCATATGGTCTGGCACATATGGTCTCAATAAATTTTTGTTGAATGAATACAGGAGCCAAATATGCTTCGTAATCCACCTAAACATCAGATTCCAGGTAGTGACTATCTATCTCTTAGAGTTGGCACTTAAAGTCAGCCATCCCAAAATACAGGACAAAGTCCTAAACTCTTTAAAATAGTATTCAAAATCATTAAAAGTCTATCCCTATGATCTTTTATAGACTCATGTCTTGTCTCTTTCCATCATGCAGTCTTACTCTCCAACCTCATCAGATTACTAGATTAATAGACATTTCATGAATAGTCTCTCCATTTTCATAGCTTTTTCCTCTGTGTTCCTCTCCTACTGTTCACTCAATTTTATCACTGAGCTAATTGTATATGTATCTGTCTGCCCTCTAGAAAGTGAGTTCTTAAAGGAATTATGCCGTAATCATTTTTTACCCCCTGAGTACCTAGTGTCATTTTCATCAGGAAAATGTGCTGAAGTAAAATGTTTATGGGTAACTGTATTCTTTTCTTGGGCTGCCATAACAAATCACCACAAACTCCGTGGCTTAAAAGAACAAAATTTATTCTTTCACATTTCTGGAGTCAAGGTGTTGGCAGGGCCATACCCTTGAAAGAGTCTAGGGGAGAATCCTTTCTCACCTCTTCCAACATCTGGTGGCTCTAGATACTTCTTGGCCTCCATCTTCACTTGGCTTTCTCCTCTTTTCTGTGTCTTTTCTCCAGTAACACAATAAAGATGCTTTTCACTGGATTTAGAGCCCAACTGGATAATCTCAAGATTCTTAGCTGATTTGCACTTACTAAAACATCTTTTCCAGGGGCGCCTGGGTGGCTCAGTCAGTTAAGCATCTGCATCTTGATTTCTGCTCTGGTCATGATCTCAGGATCATGAGATCAAGCCCTGAGATGGGCTCCACACTCAGCAGGGAGTTTGCTTGAGATTCTCTCTCTCTCCCTCTCTCTCTGCCCCTCCGCCCCCGTGCTCTCTCTCTTTCTACTTGAAATAAATAAATACTTTTTTTTTTAAAATCTCTTTTCCAAACAAGATTACCTTCACAGGTTCTGGGATGTAGGCATATCTTTGTGAGGGCCGCCATTCAGCCCTCTAAATGGCTTTCTAGCATACATTTCGCACAAATATTTCTAAGTGCCTTAGAAGTGAGATTTAACAGATCTGGAAGCAGTAAAGCACAATGTAAAGGTAGATCTTCAAGGGACCACATATAAACACACACACACACACACACATTTTGAATAATACTAATATATAATCATGTTGCTGTAATCTCAGGCTAATGTTGCCATTTTGCATTACTGCATTTCTACTGGTGGTAGAATTATGTCCATTCTATGGTATATCACTAAAATGCAAATAAGTTATTCTATTACAGGCCAGGAATATAATCTCATCCCTCAACATTCAAAGTAAGAATGCATTTTATTCATATACTTTCCAAAGACAAGCAAATTATATCAAAAACTATAGAACTATATCTATAGCTTCTGCTATTGCTAGCCCAGTGGAGCATTGCCATCTCTTGTTGGCGTCCCTTAACCTTGCCCACAAATTTTAAATAGTTTCTTTATTAATTTTGCTTTAATTTCTTCTTTTGAGAATGACATCTGTATCCTTCTAGGATCCTAAAAAAAGTAAATGGCATTAGTGACCCCAGGAAATAAACCTTTAAAATGGAATTTTGTGATTGAGTTGCTAACACATTTATGAAGAATTCAGATAACCTCCTTGCCGTAGGGAAATATGACAAGAAATCATGGCATATAGTGGCATCACTATTACTCAAATTATCACCTATGGTGGCATAGAATAGAGAGTAGATGGAGGGCGGAATATTGGAAAACCAAGTGACTGTGACACTTGATCACTTTGGGCACAATGGTGACTATAATTGTGGCTTGTACTGATTATTTCTGACTATTTTCTATAGTGTGTAAAGAGAAGAGGACAAATTGAAGGCCTTGAATGCCAAAGTCATTGCATAAAGGAAAATCACAAAGTCTTTATGGCTAATAAAATGGAGTGTTTTATCCTTTTTAGCTGCAGAACAGATGTGGCTAAGGATCAAGCCCCCGGCCTGACTCTAAGAGTTTGCAAGCTGTGGTGCCAATTACATATGCAGCCTGTCAGGTCTTTTAGGCCCATTCAATCTGGGGAGTGGGAAGTATCAAGTACCCTAGATGCTTTACTAAAATACATATATGCCAAAGGAGAGGAGGTAAACCCCACAAAAGTGCCATGTCCTCACGAAAGTGAAGTTTCTAAGCCTCTGTGTTGTCTGGAGCTTGGTGTGATGACCTTTCTAAAATGAGAGGCCCGTGATACTGTCCACCACAACGAGGTGCAATTTCATGCCCCTCTGGATAGCAGGGGCCACATGTACTACTTCGTGCATGTGGTTCCAATTGATTTCCTGAGTAATCCATAAGGAAGTTTTGAGTGATGTTAAAAACATAAAATATTCTGCAGCAGAGGCAGGGGCAGTATAAACTACCTTGCCACCTAAGCCTGAGGACCCAGCAGATCTATTTCCATTCAAAGAGTTTTTGGCAGACAGAGAGGATCTGATAAACCCCGATAGGAAAGCCCTAGGGCTTTGGAGTAAGTTCATGTCTTCTTCTGCCATTAACCACTTTCCATTTGAAAGCCAACCTCCAGCCTGCTTTAGTGGAGATTGAAGACCTGACCATGAGTGACTGAGTGACTCTGCAATCTCAACTGCCCATGTTATGATCTACTGAATCATAAAATTGCACACGTGCAGTAGTATTTCATTGTTAAATGAAAATGGTCTGTGTGAGATTGAGATTTAGCAGATCTGGAAGATTCTGCAGAATGAATGAGTAGGTAGCTCAGAATCCCATGCTGTCTGCTTCAACTACTTTGCCACTTCTGTCTTAACTTGCATCCCTGGCTTGGCACTGTATGCTAACGCATGCCAGAAAGTAGAGAGCCACTGCACCACCGCTCCACCCAGAGGTGGCCCTGAAAGACAGTACCTAAGGAAAATCCCCTAAAAGAAAAGAACATCTAGTTGTCTCCTTGGCAGGGAAGGAGAGATGCCCTGAGATGCAGGTTTATGCTGATTTCTAAGAGTAGCTAGCAAGTTTACTAGTTGGGCAGGGACTTGAAAAGAACAACATCAGGAGAATGGTAACAAGGAAGAAGGGGGAGAGACATCTGGATGAGCCTTAATAAATTAGTAAGTAAACTTTTAATAGGTCAGTGAGTAAGATGACATTACCCATAGATATCAGTCAGTTTTTATTCCCAGCCACTCTTAATGCTTGCTAAATGAGCCTATGAGAAAGTACTGAGGGGGCAGGGATGGAGATCTTGCCTGTACTCAACAATACGAACTTTTCTCTCACTGAGGCTGAACACTGGCTATTCCATTCGTGACCCCACAGTCTCTTAATTCACCCCCAAACCTGTTCTCATCCCTGGGAGAAAGGCCTACCACTGCAGATAAGAAAAGTTGAAACATCAGAGAGACTAGAGTTGAAGGACAGCCATTATCCACTTTACATGTGTACCAGAATCTTATCTCTTTCCCTGTCATTTCCTTAAAGTGAGACAGTGTACAGATTATGGCTATATGGGATTGCTTTTCTACTCATTTCACACTTTACCAAGAAGATGAGAATTCAGATCTTTTCAGAAGAAGTCATTTTAGAGGAGAACACAACTCTCTGTTGAGTTGTCATTTTTAAAATTTATTTGACTTGTTGCTGTAAATATCTGAAAAATTCAGCAAGTTGCAGAATACTGATTCGTAGTCAACAGCAAAAATTAATAACGAAAAGGAAGCACCGGTCTTCATTGGCGATGTGAGTATCCATTTTCACATTGTCACTACACATCGCAGTATCTTCGTTCCTTCTATTAGTATGAACTGTGTGTTGATGTCAGAGTCTGCTGTGACACCTGCCAGCATCTCTGCCCCTTCAGAATTCAGTTCTTTTTCACATGAGCTATCTGTGAAACATACTCATAGATGTGCACGATTCATTTGTTTACCAAGAAATTAGAAAACTGGAGTTTGACAGAAGGCGGGGTTGGGGATGTCATGCAATCACGCTCACTTTAGTCTGTTGAGTTCAAAATATATTGTGGTGTTAGCATTGTATAATGTTACCTTTGATCCTTTTGTTAAAATACAAAGTCTTATAAATTAACAAAAAAAGGAAAATTTGTTAGTATATATATATATATATATACTGGTAAATATATACATGTATATTTTTTTTAATTCAGCAGCAGAATTTCAGGCCATTCTCCTGAGACATAACTTATTGGTGCCATAACTTTTTAAGTTTCAATTTCCTTATTTAGGTTTCCACAAGTTAGTCATCACTTAGAGCCTGCATTTTTACTTTGTAAGAAGGGCCTGTGATCCCTTTAAATTTAGGTTGTTTGAGCTGTGAAAATGCTTATAAAAATAAACATGTTTTGTTTAATCTGTTCTAGTTGTCGGAAAACTGCACCCTATTCATGCTTTTGTTTTGTTCATTGTCTTTGCCTTGCTTTATTTTTCTGATGGAGTAAAACCTATGATTTGTAGTCTAAATTTTTTATAACAAACTTGTGATTATTTTAACTCATTTCCATTATAGTCTGTGCCTATCTTATCTGGTTTGCAAAATATCTTTTTGGGATATTTAGGGGCTAAAAAACTAAAGATTAAGTAGGGAATTTAATTTTAGTCTGTGAATTTATTGACAAAGTATTATAGCTAGATGATTCTTTATCTCCCTATGTCCCAGTCAAATAACTAGAGAAATGTAAGTTATTAGCTGTGTTCACTCGAGCAATATAAACTTAACTTGGTATAAGTTTTTTAGAGCAGAGGAAGGGCAGAGGGAGAGGGAGAAAGAGAATCTCAAACAGACTCCACACTGAGTGTGGAGCCTGATGCGGGACTCTGTCTCCCAACCCTGAGATCGTGATCCTAGCCGAAACCAAGAATTAGATGCTTAACCAACTGAGCCACCCAGGTGCCCCTAATTTTGTATATATTTTAATGAATTTCTTTACCTACCAATCCTTGTTTAAAGTAAATATATTAAATGAATTCCTTAAGTCACATTTATTTCTATGTTTTTTTTAAATTTAGCCCATTTCTAGAGAGAATGCCTTGGTTGCTGCTTGGTGCAAAATACCAATGGAAAAGTACACCTGATGTTTTTTTTTAAAGATTTTATTTATTTGCTTGAGAGAGAGTGAGCACAAGCAGGGGGGAAGGGAGAAGAAGGCTCCCAGCTGACTGGGGAGCCCAATGTGGGGCTCAATCTCAGGACCTGAGTCAAAGGCAGATGCTTAACCGACTGAGCCACCCAGGTGCCCATCAAAATACACCTGATTTAGTAAGATTTGCTTCTAAGGACTTTATGTCTATTTAAATTGAAAACCCAAGATTATTAATGTTTCTGAAAGTACTCAAGTATGATTCCTTCTAAAATCATATGGCTTCAAGTTTATCTTCTTTTTCAAATACACTAGACTTAATATTTAAAATAATTTATTTAGGAGCACCTGGGTGGCTCAGTCGTTAAGCATCTGCCTTCAGCTCAGGGCGTGATCCCAGCATTCTGGGATCGAGCCCCACATCAGGCTCCTCTGCTGGGAGCCTACTTCTTCTTCTCCTACTCCCCCTGCTTGTGTTGCCTCTCTCGCTGCCTGTCTCTCTCTCTGTCAAATAAATAAATAAAAAATCTTTAAAATAATAATAATAATTTATTTAAAATAATTGTTAAATTATTTTAACAGCTATTATATCAGCTATTAAAACATGCATAACTGCAAATATTAGCATATACAAATTTGGGAAATGTGGCAGTATGGAATAAGCCATCTAGTATGACATTTGGGGAGTAATGCAGGTAAGACTGATGCTAATTTTAATTTTGATTAATATCTGGCTCATCAGTCTATGCATTTACATTTTCAGTGTTGACAAGTATAAACCACAGGTGCTATGCCTATACACTACTAATAAATGCTTTTTCATTACACTCTTACTGTCATTAAAGGAGAAGAGTTGTATCTGTTTACATTAACACATGTATATACACTCGGAGTTAAGGAAAGTGATTTTAAACCAACTAAAATACACAGACCAAAAAATGCTTTAATAACGGGGTCTGAGATAAAAGGGACATCTTAAAAGAAAAGTATTCTATTGATTACCAATTGCACCACTGCTCACTGAACTTTTTTTTTTTTTACAGAAAATGTACAGTTATGAATAAAAACAATAATTATAGTCTTTGTCAGCATATGGTAATTCTCTTTAATTATCTTTACAGCTCAGAGGCCAAACTATATGGTAGAGACTATGTCAGGATCATCTCTAGAGACAGGTTTCTCGTGCTCCTGGATAAAAATCAGAGGTAAGAATAAAGTTGTCAAACTACACCAGAAATCAGCAGGAGAACAAAATTAACATGGCATTATTTACTCTTATCATAAAATTTTAGGCTTTTAAAAAATCCCTTTGTAGGGGCACCTGGGTGGCTCAGTCGGTAAGCGTCTGCCTTCGGCTCAGGTCATGATGCCAGCGTTCTGGGATCGAGCCCCACTTCGGGCTCCCTGCTCAGCGGGAAGCCTGCTTCTCCCTCTCCCACTCCCCCTGCTTGTGTTCCCTCTCTTGCTGCCTCTCTCTCTGTCAAATAAATAAATAAAATCTTAAAAAAAAAAAAAAAAAAAAACCTTTGTAAAAGTCTGACTAAAAAAGGTGGCCAGAGGGGAGGTGGGGCAGGAGGGGTGCTGGGCAAAATAGACAAAGGGGACTGAGAGGTACAAACTTCCAGTTATAAAATAAATAAGTGAGATGAAACATGAAAAGGAAATGAAAAGTACAGCATAGGGAACATGGTCAATAATACTGTAATAATGTACAGTGACATATGGTGACTATCATAGTCAGCATTGAATGATGTATGGAATTGTCAAGTCAGTATGTTGTACACCTGAAAACATAACATTACATGTGAATTATTGATTTTTAAAAAGTAGACCCTATTTCAAATTTAGAACTTCTGAGGGGTGAGTTTTACCAGTGGACTCTGGAGATTTACAAAAAGACAGACTTTTGTGAAAAACATACATCCTCAGAATCTCAAAGCATAGATTTGGGAATTGTATACTGACCCTAATTTCTTTGGTGCTCTCTGGGATATTGCCTCAACACCTTAGTCCCCATTCTTGGGCATTTTCAACCTATTTTGCTCTTCAACCTCCTTTTTCTCTTCTTTCAGGCTTGCAAAGGTCTCCCTCATTCTGGAAATATCTTTCTTTAACCTCTCCTCCTCTAGGACTCCTGCTGTTCTCTCATTTTGTTCACCAACCAGCCTCTTTGATAGAGTAGTCTATATTGGTTGAGTTCATTTCCTCATCATTTATTTTCTCCTAGTCCTCTTACAATCTTGGTTTCCCTTCTAGTGCTTTGCCAAAAAACTGCTCTCACTAAGGTCATGGAGGAGATTTTTCTAGGGGCTTAAAGGGTCACTGTGTTAAGGGTTGTTGAAACCTCAGGTAGGATAGTAATTGAATCTAGGCCTCCTGTACTTACCTGGCAGGGGAGATACCATGATCTACCATGAATGTGAATCTAGGCCTCCAAACGAGGCAATTAGGAGAAAGGCAACTCTGGCTTTTCATTGTGGCATGTCTAGATGTCACGAAGTCTGTACTCCCAAGAGTAAGGAGGCATTTTTTAACACTTTGAAATGTATGCCCTCTGATTCAGAGAGGTTAAGCTCAAGTTCAGGCAAGCAGAGAGACATTCTGAGATAATAAATTTGAAAGAGAAATTTCACATATTTTTCAGGAAAAAAAGGTTACCCAAAAATGTACTTAACTCAACTGAGAAATGAAGCCAAATTAATAGCTCAAAATTAGGGAACTTGTAAGAATTTATATGCTATGACAAGTAATGAAACTAGGCAAAAATAGAACAAAGTATGAATGGCTCAAAATTTCATTATAAAACTAGTATCAAAAATGAATACTGTAAAAGAAGCTATGTAATGTAAAGATTGCATTTTAATAAAATTATCTAGGTCAAAAAGTAATAGATTATACTAAGAAGGAGCAATATATGGATAAGGAACTAAAAAAAGAGAGAAGTTTATAAAATTCAAGCTGACCAGAGAGATATGAAAATAATTTATAACTAAAAATGTATAACAGTTTAAACTCTCCTAATAAAGAAAAAAGATTTTCATATGTAATAAAAAATGAAAATAAATGCAATTATATATTTTTTCCTAGCACTACCTCGGTAAATATACAATTTACATATTTTGGCCTTTGGACCAAGATTTTTTTTTTTTTTTTAAGATTTTATTCATTTATTTGACAGAAAGAGAGAGTACAAGCAGGCAGAGTGGCAGGCAGAGGGAGAAGGAGAGGGAGAGGGAGAAAGAGGCTCCCCACTAAGCAGAGAGCCCAATGTAGGCCTCAATCCCAGGACCCTGGGATCATGACCTGAGTCGAAGGCAGACACTTAACTAAGCCACCCAGGCACCCCTGGACCAAGATGGTTTTAATTAATACATATGCAACAGTAGATAACTCCCTGTTATAGAAACGGAGAGCTTAGTGGTTTTTTAAAAGGCAGAAAAATATATCAAACAATATAAACTTTTTAAAAAGCAGCTTTTGTAGAATTCATGGCAAAAAAGAAAACAATGAAAAATATAAACCTACACTGAAGATGTTAGTTATGGAATTTTAAGTATAGAATGTGTAAAAATATGTACAGAAAAAGTTTTAAGGATAGAAAGATTCATTGTAAAAATGCAGTAGAAATAGGAGACCACAGCACTCTATCAATCTTTGACAAATTAAGGCAAAATATGAATAAGGTACAGATGTCAATTATATAATTAGAAAGTTTGACCTGAGAAATTGCGAATATGTCATTTTTCTGTCCTGTACTTGAGAACACCCACTTTTAAGAATCCACGAAACAGTCACATTACTTAATTTATAGTAAGCCATAAAATACTCAATATAGTTCACATATTCTGACCACACTGCAATAACTATAAACATTAATGTTTTAAAGTTTAACCATAGGCAACTTGGAAACAAAAAAAATTGCTCTAATAGTTAAATTAAAAAGTATGTAAAATAGAAATTCACAGTAGAGGAAGAGCTTATTTTTCATTCATTTTGGAATTCAAATAAAATTTGTAAGCATAAGATTTTTATATTTGTTAAAGAGATATTGCTTTAAAATTTTGAGAAACACTGATTTAGAATAAAATTAAAATACATTATGTATGAAAATTCATACGTACAAAGTCAAACTTGAAGCAGTGCTTAAATGTTTCTATTACTAACCAATATGAATTAGAGTTACCCATAATGCTTAAAAAGGTAGAAAGAGACCACAACCATCTAAGAGACCATCTAAAGAAATTAGGAAAAAACAACTAATAAATTTATTGATAGATATCAGTTCAAAAGTCCTAAGAAGAATAAAGTGTTCAACAGATTTGAAAATATCCTTCAAAGTGATTGATGAAGGAAAAAGTAGATTAGTGGGAGGAAAAACTACTATCTTTGTATTAGTAAATCAAAAAAGAAAAAGTTTCACTATCCAGAGCAACATTGAAAAAAGATTTTACTCAACTGTAAAGATAAATTAACGACATGATCAAGAATTTTTATTTCCAACCAACTGCTGGTCTTATATTTAATGGAACAGTTATATTAAAGTTAAATTCAGGAATGACATGGTCTGCATCACCATCTCTTTTTTTTTCTAGGAATTTAAGCTAATGCTATGAAACAAAACAAAAAAAAAGAAGGAAGGAAGAAAGAAAGAAGAGAGGGAAGGAAGAAGAGAAGACGTGGAAGAGGAAAAGAAGGGTGGAGGACGTGATCGAGAAAGAGAAAATGAAGGGTATAAATATTGGGAAAGACAAAAATGTACTTGGAGGTAATAAGATTATCATATCAGTGCCCCAAGAAATGTTAGCCATTAACAAAAAACAAAAAGCACAGAATTCTTATGAAAACAAAAGCAGGGAGCCTGGTTGGCTCAGTCTATTAAGCATCTGCCTTTGGCTCAGGTCATGATCCTGGAGTCCTGGGATTGAGCCCCACATCAGTCTCCCCGCTCAGTGGGGAATCTGCTTCTCGCTCTGACCCTACCCCCTTCTCATCCTCTTTCACTCCCTCTCTCTCAAATAAGTAAAATTTTAAAAGAAAGAAAGAAAGAAAGAAAGAAAGAAAGAAAGAAAGAAAAGAAAGAAAGAAGAAATAAAGGAAAGAAAGAAAGAAAAAACAAAAGCAAATTAGAAAATATTACCAAAGAAAGAGATGTAAATGAATGGGCATTTATTTTCTACTGGGCTCTTTGGTAAGATTCAATATCAATTTATCAATTCCCCCAAATTAATTTATATGCTAAATTCAGTTCAAATAAAAATCTTAACAGAATTTGTAAACAATCTTGAAGTACTTCCATGATGCTTCTGGAAAACACATGAGCCAATATTGCAAGAAAAAATATAAATAAAGAAGAGTAATGAGAAGTAAATTGCCTAATATTAAAACATATTTGTAAACTTCTAGTAATTAAAACATGGAAGTAAACGCATAGTAAATTAAAAACCTTGCTACAGATGTTTGTATTTTTAAGCACATATGAATCATCAGAAAAGACATTGGTGCTTCATCTCTAGGAACTTGCAATGAAGAGAATGGTTGTGTCTGAAACATTAGCCAATCCAAATAAGGACCATCTAAATGAACACATATTCCAAAACAGTCACATGTTTGCAAGTGAAGGAAGGAAGTCACTTAACGAGACTGAGTGAAGAATGAATGACGTGTGAAGAGAAAAATTCAAAAGATAATATATATAAAAAAGAACACACAAAGTAATCCTCTACTTCTATAGATAACGAGTAAAAGAAACTGGCCAAACAAGAGTTATTGGTAAAACATTTAAAGTAGTAAAATGTCTTTTAAAATTTTATTTTTCAAATATTTGTGTTTCAAGAACAAGTAGACATGATAAGAGATCATCTTTTAACTGATTCGATCATTTATAAACAAACGTGCCTCTTCTTCATTATTTAGCTTTATTCCAGATAGCAACTTCTAAAACAGTTGGGGAATTCTGTGTTCTCAAAGATTTTGTTATAGTCTTTGGTAAGCGTTTTAAAGTGGAAACAAAGCTGACCTTGGAGTGTGGTAATTTATCATTGAGGGCTCTCTACAAAATAAACTTTAGAAGTCATAAATGAAGACTTATGATCTAAAAATTTGTCACAAGAGAAGTTTTCTGCTAAGGACTTCAGAGGAGAAGGCTCTGGCCTTGCTCTGGCAGTTTTTAGATGGTGTTTCATTTATAGACAGAATAAATGAAATATGAGCTTGTCATATCAGAATTTATTTTTCAACCTTAAACATTGCAAGTGGAGCGTGACTTAAAAAAATTTCTTTTTTACACGATTAAAACATAATCATGGGAGTTGTGCCTTCTCCCTATCATTCCAGCGCTGTTCTGGTCAGAAAAGTTATTCTAATTGGAACCCTCATCCACAGAATCTTTTTTTCTCATTGTTTTTCTTTGCCTGAGGCAATAATCTTTCGAATCAGTCTTTGACTCACCTCCCAACTTGCCTTTCAAAGACTTCCCCAGAGGCAGGATAGGGGAGTGGACAGAGGCCTGGCTGCAGGAAAAGGAAACTGATTTTGATAATAGCTTTGTACATGTTTACTTTCTCTGAAAAGGGGAGATGACACTCTTTCTGTCCAACGGCCCAATATGTGGGCTCTTGACTTTGTTCGTTTAACATTTATCTACACTATGCCCCCATCACATTGTCTAACTATTTCAATGTGCTAAGAACAAGGGATCAGGACATATATTTATTGTATATTATCCACAGTTCTATCATGGGGCTAAAAACTATAGCATAGTACTTAATGCTTTTGTGGGGTATCACAAATTTTGAATTGAATGAGAGTTATTATTCCATATTATCATACTGAAACACTTTAAAAGTCTAAATTGATAAACAAATACAAGATTTTCTTACTATATTACATAAGTTGGGGGCACCTGGATGTGGCTTAGTCAGTTAGGCATCTGACTCTTGATCTCAGCTCAGGTCTTGATCTCAGAGTCGTGAGTCCTAGCCCTGCATTAAAAATAAATAAATAAAAATATATTACAGAAGTTGGAAGTTTACTGCATCTTAAGTCTCTTTCTTATCTTTTATTTTATTTAGTCCAAAAGTATTAGAATCCAAATTCTATTATAGTAAACTCTTAGAGGGTGATCTAAGCTATATTGTTGCCTTAAATTTTTTGTTGTGTTTAGTAACACTTCAAAGTTGGCTGGGGGTTGGAAATAATTATTATATATAATTTTAATTATTTATTTATTTATTTATTTATTTATTTATTTATTTATTTGACAGAGATAGAGACAGCCAGCGAGAGAGGGAACACAAGCAGGGGGAGCGGGAGAGGAAGAAGCAGGCTCATACCTGAAGAGCCTGATGTGGGGCTTGATCCCACAACACCGGGATCATGCCCTGAGCCGAAGGCAGGCGCTTAACCACTGTGCCACCCAGGCGCCCCTATATTTTTTGTTAGAAGCAATTTTAGATTTTGTTTCAGGATAATAATCATCAGTCACTAACGATAATCTTCAGTTTATCTTCAAAATGCTCAAACATTTTTTGTTAACTTAGATCTTAGTACAGTAGCTTTTTTCCATGTGAAAGTATATTTTCTTATAGTCATCATATACATTTAGCCACAGCCAGTCTATTACAGGTGAATAATCTTTGGTCCACATTTAAAAATTCAAAAGCTCTGAAAACTAAAAACTTTTCATGACTCATTTGGAGCCAGCATCAAACCTAAAATGCTCTCTTAGGTGGCAAAACTTAATTTGGACTGACATAATGCTATTTATATCTTTACCTGTTTGTACATTTTGTTACAAAATACAAAAATATTAATGTGTTTGATAACAGAGTGTGGCCTTAGAATGGGGTTGTTAACAAATAAACACTAAATGTATTACATTGCTTTCTAAATTTTGAAAATAATTTAAATTCCCAAACACATCTGGGATGGCCTGCATTTGTATTTTCCCTTGAAAAAAGATTTTGATCAGATCAAGAAAGATCACAGCACTTATTTTTAGGGTTAGTCTCTGCAGGTAACTCTTCATTCCATTGCTGTTTGACTGTTAGCTTTAACTCTTCTGGTTGTGGACATTATTCTTTCTACCTTTACTATAATCCTCTACTCAGTGTTCCTTTGTGTGCCCTGGACCAAAAGCCACCTTTGCCATAGCTCTTCATTGTCACTGGCACCCCTCCTTGTTTGTCCCTCTGGGGAAAGAATCTCTGCACATCGCTAAAGTAACCTCTTGACTTGGTCTTCTCACTTTCCCACCTCTACACTCCAAATCTCTCTTTATTTACCTTTTTCCATGATGAATTGCAAACAATCAACTTCTGTGGCTTTTGAAAGTTTTGCTCTTCTTAAAATGGGAACTACAACCCAGTTTGAGAGAAATTTCTTCCAATATATTTTAAGCCCAGAGATGGGTATACTGCATAGTAGTCAGCCTATGTAAGTTACTGAAGAAATAAATGAAGATATTATGGTGTTCTGGTTACCTGTTGCTATATGGTGAACCACTCCCAAACTTGGTGATTGAGAAAAAAACCCTAATTCATTATTACTTTATTTCAAGATTCTGTGAGTCAGGATTTTGGACAAGTACAAAGTAGATGGCTTTCTTCTCCTCCATGATGTCTAAGGCCTCATCTTGGATGACTTTGAGACTCTAATTTTGGGGGGCTGAAATAGTTAAAGAGAAGCCCAGAATTTCTCTCTTTCTCTCTCTTTCTTTCAACTCTCATTTCTCAATTCAATCTGACATAGCATCACTTCCACCATACTTTATTGGTAAAAGCAATGAGAGAATTGTCGAAGAATTTGTGTCCATCTTTAATCTGCCACAGCGGGTCAATCAACTTCTATTCTCTGGAGTCTTTCTCTTTCCTTTTATTTTCTTTCTTCCATGGTCAAATGACTTGATTCCATGACTACCCTAAGTGGATTTCCAGAAGTTTTCCTAGGTCATTATTTTAAAAATGCAATTTCTTTGCATTTTCTGTCATACTTCCTCTATTCTTTCCACCTAGTACTATAATAAGGCTAAAAGAGGTAATGATTGCCCTAGTCATGCCTTTAAATTGCAGTCTAAAAATTATTTGGAAATAGAAGCAGTGGCCAAGAAAGAGAATATTTCCATCTTATTTCTTCTTCAAAAAGGCTCACAGTGAGAAAGTTGTGGATATCTCTCATCATTGTTCTCTTCTAAAAGATTAGCAATTTGAGAAATGAATTTAAAGAATGCTACAAAAAGGATCAAACAAAGGAGATGTTTGAAAAGTCCTTTATTTCTCCCCTCTAATCCCATATATTCTTGAAGACTAGCTTCAAACATTGTATTTTATGAGGTATAATTAAAGTTCTTAATTGCAAACAGGATAATTCATTTCAAGCTACTTACAGAAAAGAGATGAAGTAAAGGAGGGAGAAATAAAGAATACACACAAGCTTCTAGAAACAATGAACAGGAACGCACCAGAGAACTGGCCTGACAAGAAATCTCTCACCAATGTCTCAAGAATGATAGCACTACCTGCAGTAGGAAAAAAAAAAAAAAAAAAAAAAAAAGGGCGCCATACAGACACTTTTCACACATAGTTCACTTCTGAATCATTGTGTTCAGTGAATGTTTCTGATTGATGAACCATGGTCATGTGTCCCACCCCAGCCACTGCACTCTCTTGGACATGTAGGATTTAAAAAGAAAAAAAAAATGGAATCAAATTTGAGAAGATGGAGCTTAGAGTGTGACAATATATCAAAATGCAAAGTAGATGTTTACAATTTATTTGATAGGCAGATGTAAATGAGAAATATCTATCTCAGCCCGTCTTTCAGTTGACAAATTCATCAATTTGTCTACCATGTAAAACTTACAAACAGCACAGCAACAATATTTTCCAGCCTTATATTCTGTAAATGTCCATTGTACTTTAAAAGCTTTTACTCTTTTCATGAAGGGATTACCCAGCTTCTCTTCAATTACTTAATCCAGCGCCAAGTAGGAGATCTAAGTGGTATCTTTTTCTCCTCTGGGGTACTCACAATTCCTTCTTCGTATTTTCTAACCTCGGAGCTAAAATACAATAATACTGGAAAAGGTGAGACATTGGAACATATTATTATATGTTAATGACATCGGAAAATTTATTATATGAGTATATACATGACCATCAAGAAATAAAATGTGTGTCTACAGGTATCCTCCTTTTTTGAAACTAATCATAAAGGTGAAGTTGTTATTTACAACTTTGTGCTTTCACTACACATTCCAAATTTCTTTTACCCTCAACCAAAATCTTAGTTTGTTATGGCTCTTTACTTTGTTACCCAAATCTTTAGTTTTGAGGGAGCTGAACTTTGTATATACTTGCTTGTATGAAGTTATTATAACCTTGCATTAACTTTATTCCTGGACGAGGCTTTATGGAGCCTCCTTAGGCTTCTCTGGAGTCGGGATATAATTTTCCCTGTCCTCTGTGAATAAGCTACTGCTTTCATTCCAATTATACGGCTCAATTACCCACAGCCAACATGATATTTTCTTTTTGTCTTATTGACAAAGAAGGAAAAAAAAAACCGCTCACATCAACTTCCAATTTAATGTAACCACTTTTGTGTGACCTTGGAAAAGTATTTATCCATTGGATCAAAGGCCTTGAAACAGCAGAATAGGTCTTCTTTTTAGTGAGGATAAGTTACTGCTTCCTATACAATTAAACTAGTCTGAGTGGCTGTCCTCCCTACCCAATTATGTAATGTATCAGGGGCTCAATGTTGGTTGTTTTGGAAAGTTGGGTACACAGAAGTGGCATTAGCCAGGTCAGCCAGCTGAAAAGACCACATTGTCAAGACTGTGCATAACTTCCATAACTCTCAGCATTGGTTTTGAGGAAAATGGCTGATTGACTCCAAAGCAGGTCACTTTGACCACTTGATGATGGAAAACTTCTTTCTCAGCCAGAGTATCTTAATGAGTATTCAAACGAGACGTAGTTCTTTTTCCCCCCTTATTCTGTGCTCATATTTCCCTCCATATTCTGTTCTATTCCTCAAGCTTCATTGCCATCTATTTTCCAATCTTGTTCCTTGTACGTACCTTAAAATCCAAACGTCTAGCCATGAATCAATGTATGTCCATAACTCAGGCCATCACTTCTGGATCATCATTTGAAATGTTGTCCATTTCGAATATCTTCCTTCTCTGTTGTTCCTCAGATCACCTTGATAGCTACAGAGTACACTCCTGCCTGAAACCAGAGTATACTGGACTCAATCTTTACCTTCCTCAGTGAACTGACAAAAGGGAATGCCTCATGAGGCCGCAGTTGTGGATGGAAAGGAAAAGTGCTGTGCAGCGGGAGTAAACAGGAGGAAGCACCACATGAACATGAGACTTACTTGTGCCTGTAGGGCCTATTAGACCCATCGAAGTATCTATTACTTCCATTTGAAGCAAGGAGTGCTATTAGGTATGCCTGATTTTTGCTTTATATGACACCCCTGGGCATCTTAGTTGGAATGGTCCAGAGGCAACTACAAGAAGTGATAGTTATAGAACAGCAGATATAGAATAACAGTTGTTACTGGATTTGTCTTACAATAAACTACTGTAATTCTCCAAGAAATATCTATAAAGACTAGAGGAGGGTTGTATATGGATGTGATAAAATTCAGTGTTCCTAAATTTTTCCAGTCTTTGATGGAGGTACTAACTTCTGATGTTCTCAAAAAAAAAATGCAACATTGCTTTTATTTTGTTATTTCTATGGGGAGTAAGATCTCCCATGGCCTTCACTTGGCTGTTTCTGCCTTAATAGCCCCCACTCCATAGGTTAAGTAGCTAATACGGAGATTCTGCTAGTTGCCTAAGATATCTATTCTAACAATAAATTAAAGAATTGAGAGAATACCCACAGGATGTGTTCACAGACCCTGATCCCATGATGCTATGAATTAAAGCCCAAACTGTATTTATCACTGGACCCCTCCTTCCTCCATAAAGATCTTCTTTGTCCAGAGGAACATTATCCTACTCTGGGCCCCAGGGATTAGCATTAGGTCAGATCACCTGATCACAAAATCCTCAGGGCATAGTTATGTGTTTCAGGTCCTTTGGAGGAAGGCTAACAGTAATATTTATAGTGATCTATGTAACGTCTGTAATGGGCATTGTGCATGCTCCCCGCAAATCTCCTCAGATTTCTTACCATTTCTGTGAATGTCCCGGATCTGCAATTCTTCTTTTAGAAACTGCTGTGGACTAATGGAGTCACTCTGAGCCTGCAGCTGCAGAGAACCGAAGTACCCGGAAGTAAACTCCTGGACCCCTCAGGTAACCATTAGCCAATGGCTGTGGGTACAGAAATATGAAAGCTCAGCTCCCTTGCCCCCTTGCCCTGAGCTGGGACAAACTCTGAGGTCCAATTTATGCTCCAGAGATCCCTCAGAGTCAGGCTGAGGCTAGGATGTTGCCTGAAATTGCACCTGGTTTGGCTTTTCCTTTTCCCAGTCCAGCCTCCCACCCTCCTCTCCTGGCTCTTCTTAGAAGCACTTTTTAAATATGCCACTTGCAGTTTAAGACAATGCCATCACAGTAGTTCATCCTCAGGAATTCCCAGCGTCCTCTTCATTCAAGAAATGCTGTGCTGTGAATTGACTCGGGAGCCATGGCATGGAGGCTCAATCTTAGAACCTGTTTTCCAGGTGGAGTTGTTGCTGTTGTGTTTATTTGTTTTGTTTTGCTTACACAGATAAAGTGGGACCTTAGAGGGTATATAACTTTTTAAAATCCAAGGATCTCCTAATCCATCAGCAAGGTGAAGTGGTGTGTGTCAAAGGACTCTGATTATCACTATGTGGGTTAAGTGCTGTTAATGAGGCACATATTAATGGCAACATCTCCCACTGTTGTTTTCAGCCTGCAGAGGATAGACACTGCATCTTTTGCAAGGATGGTTGTGTCTATTTGTCTTATTTTTATTACAAATTTTCCTTTTTTCTAAACCTATATCTAAAATTTTGCCTCAATATATAATGATATTCCATTTGTTCTGGTCCAGAACCTCAGAATCCATCCCCACATATATTCCTGCAGGTATTTGCCAATATAACTGGGCAAAAAACTGCATTCTTTTTGGTGTATAAGCTTGTTATACCTGGGTTTAATTTTGCAGTGGCTTCTTGGAGCATGCTGGACTCTGAAACGAGTTATGAGGCTAAGGCATTGAAGGGTATCAGGAATAGATTGTGAGGAAATTTATACCACCTTGCAAGGTAACTGCCCCAGGCAAGGTGCTTACATAATTTTCAAGGAAAGCAGAAGCTAGCTCACCAAATGCTAGAGGAAAGGCTATTTCTTCTAGCAAGGGATGTTTCATGACCTAGAGTACTCAGAGTGCTCTGAGTTTTCAAGGTTTTCCCATTTATCCCAATCACAATTGAGATTCCAAAGTCTTAACTTTAAATAAAAGACATTGTACCATTTGAATTCAACTGACGTAATTCAGAAACCACAGGATTAGACTGTGCATTTAATTTTCAGTTTCATCAGCCCTGCAGAGATGAGAGCTAATTTTAGGGTAATCATTTTATCGCCCTGGCTTTTTGACTCTCTTGAACTGAGAATTTAAAACTTTAAGCTTATCATTTCCTTTCTTTCTATGCTCAGCACATTTAGTAGTTGACTCACCCTAAAGCTCTGGCATTCTTCATGCCCATTATACTGTTCTATTTTTTTTTTAAGATTTTATTTATTTATTTGATAGAGCACAGGTCGGGGGAACAGCAGGCAGAAGGAGAGGGAAAAGCAGGCTCCCTGCTCGGCTGATTGCAGGACCCTGGAATCATGACCTGAGCAGAAGGCAGACGCTTAACCGACTGAGCCACCCAGGCGCTCCCCCCCCCCCCATTATACTGTTCTAAGGCAGCAACCATTCAGTCCCCCAACTCCTTGCCTTAAATAGGTGACCAAGGACACAGATGATAAAATAAGCAATGATTTCCTTACAGTATGCTCTGGGCATGCTCTCTACAACTAACTGGATCCTCAGAGCTTTCACATCCAGTGTGCCGGATAGTGAAACCCAGATATCCGTTTCCTCGAGGCTTCCTTGCACTTTTGATACCAATTATTCTATTGTTAAGAATCTTAGTTGCAAACAACATTCATTCTGTTTAGTTTGAGCAAAAAAGGCTTTATTAAAGATACTAGATAGTTTATCTAGTCACCGAGAGGGCTGCGGGAAGAAACACACTCACCTTACCAGAACATCACCCGTAGTCTGTTGCCAACTTCTGAACTGCTTCGACAGCAGTCCCAAGGGAGAAGCTGCCTTTGACACTACCAACTGCACAACCACCAGGGGAAAAAAAATGGATGTTCTCTGGAGCCTATGCTTAATCACTTCCAAATTGAAGACTTATGTGGGTGCAAATGATTGGTAGAAACTGGTCCCCTGGCTGCAATCCTAGGCACAAGGGAAGTTAGAAAATGCAGGCTTTAAGTTCTATTTGGGAAAGCAGAATTCAAATATTATTAAAACACAGGTGGGAGTTCAAAGTATTTTGTGCAACCAAAACTGAAAAATGTATACTATACGTGGCTACTGTGTTTAACATACTTGAGTAAAATTTGTGAAAAATACTTCAATAATTATACCTCGTTTTGTCTCACATATTTATAATACAGAAATGATTCTTATAATACTGTTATTGACACTTTAGCACTTTGAATGTAGACTTACTTCCATTTATATCCCTTTACCCCACCCACTTTTAAAATATAATTGTCTCAAATATTTCCTCTATAGTCATCAAACACCACATCAGATGGTTTATATTTTTTTTTTAAAGATTAATTATTTATTTATTTGACAGAGATAGAGACAGCCAGTGAGAGAGGGAACACAAGCAGGGGGAGTGGGAGAGGAAGAAGCAGGCTCATAGCAGAGGAGCCTGATGTGGGGCTCGATCCCATAACGCTGGGATCACGCCCTGAGCCGAAGGCAGACGCTTAACCGCTGTGCCACCCAGGCGCCCCCAGATGGTTTATAATTTTTGCTTCAACCATCAAATATGATTTAAGAGACTCATGAGAAGTGATATAGTTTATTACATTGGCCCTTATTTTTACCCATTCTGGTGTTCTTTCTGTTCTGAAGTTTCAAGTGTTCTTCTGTTATAATGTCCTTTCTTCTTAGAACACTTCCTTTGGCTGTTTTTTAAAGGCTAGATTTCTTGGAAACAAATTCTATTCTTTTTTTTTTTTTTTTTTTTTTGGTCTGAGAAAGTCCCTATTCTCCTTTCATTCCTGAATGACATTTTGACCAGATCTACAACTCTCTTTTTGTTAACTTGCCCTTTTATTACTTTACTGAGGTATAATTGACAAAGAAAATTGTAATATATTTAAATCAAACAACATAATGATTTGATGGATGTGTACATTGTGAAAGAATTTCCACAATTGAGCTACAATTCTCAATTGAAGAAAACTTTCAGTACTTTAAAAATGTACCATTTTCTTCTGGCCTCTCTGATTTCTGATGAAAAATCCACTGTCATTTGAATTATTTTTCCCCTAAAGTGTCATTTCTTTCTAGATGCTTTCAAGATATTTTCTTTGCCTTTACTTTTCAAAAGTTTAATTATATTATGTCTTGGTATGAAATTCTTTGGTTTTATCTAACCTGGGTTTCACCCAGCCTCTTGAATATGTAGGTTTTTGTCTTTTGCCAAATTTTAGAAATTTTCAGCTATTATTTCTTTGCATACTTTTTCAGTCTCACTGTCTCTCTCTTGTTTTTTGCAACTCTGGTGATAAAAATAGTGGCTATTTTGCATTGTCCCATCAGTCTCTGAAACTAACTTTCCTTCTTCCTTCCTCCCTCCCTCCCTCCCTCCCTCCCTCCCTCCCTCCCTCCCTTCCTTCCTTCCTTCCTTCCTTTGCAGTCTATCTTCTATTTCTTGTTCAGATTACATAAATTCTGTTGCTCTGTGCTTCAGTCCACTGATTCTGTCCTCTGTCATCTCTACTATTGAGCTCATAAAGCATGTTTTATTTTTGATAATGTATTTTTCCAGTTCAATAATTTCCATTTGGTTACTTTTTTCTAGCTTATATTTCTTTGCTGAGATGTTCTATCTTTAACTTGTTCCAACAAAATTTATAATGGCTTGTTGAAACATTTTTATAATAGTTTCTTTAAAATTCTTTTTCCAGTAATTCCTACATCTGATTCTTCTCTGTATTGAAATCTGTTGATTTTTTTTCTCAGTCACATGATTTTCCTAGTGTGATGAGTGATTTTCTATTGTATCCTGCCCATTTTGGATATTCTGAGACTCTGGGTCCTATTTAATCTTCTTTTAGAAGGCAGTCCCTCGTGAGGTGTAGCTCAAGTGCTGGGTAGGGGTGTATGTTCAGCATCTTGCTGGGCTTCACTGATAGCGGCCGGGCAAATGTGGAGCTCTGACTGACACAGCCTCTCTTTTCTTTCTCTCTGTCTGATCTTCCCAAATAGGGGTACGAGGAGAAAGTGGCCATCTGCAAAGTAGAAAACTAGCCCTCACCAGAAGCTGACAATGCTGGCGCCTTGATCTTGGATTTCCTTGCCTCCAGTACTGTGAATAATGATTCTGTTGCTCAAGCCACCCAGTCTGTGGTATTCTGTTACAGCATCCTGGACTGACTGAGACGGTCATGCTTTTGATGTCCTGTCTAAGAACTTTTTAGAATTATGGATTAATTTCCTCAATAGTTAAAGGATGATTCATTTACCCTGAATTGTGGTATTTCTTCTTTTTGAAAAATTGCTCCATTTCATCTATGTTGTCAAGTTTATGTGTGTAGAGTTCTCTATGGTATTCACTTACCATTTTGATGTCTGCAGGGTCTGTAATGATATATCCTGCTTCATTCCTGATATCAGAAATTTGTGGCTTCTCTTGATTCTTTGTCAGTTTTCCTTGAAATTTTTTTTTCATTTTTATTGATGTTTTTAAAGGGCTGAATTTTTGTTTCATTGATTTTCTCTATTTTTCTGTTTTCAATTTTAATAATTTCTGCTCTTTATTGCCTCCTTCCTTCTGCTTGCTTTGGGTTTATTTTCTTCGTTTTCTGGGCTCTTGAGATGCGAGCTTAGATCATTGATTTGAGATTTTCCTCTATTCCATTATATGCCTTTAGTGCTATAAATTTCTCTCTCAGCATTGCTTTAGCTGCCTCCCACAAATTTTTTTATGTTGTACTTTTATTTTCATTTAGTTCAACCAACATATCATATTTCTTGATTTCCCTCAAGACTTCCTCCTCAGTCCATTGTTTACTTAAAAGTGCGCTGCTTAGTTTCCAAGTGTTTTGAAATTTTCCCATTATTGTTCTGTAATTGATTTCTAGTTTAATTCCGTTGCATCAGAGAACACACTCTGTATGATTTAAATTCTTCTAAGTTTATAGAGATTTGTTTTATTGGCCCAGAATATGCTGTATTTTGATAAATGCCCACTGCATGTTTAAAAAGAAGGTGTATTCTGCTTATGTTGTGGGGAGTGTCCTAGAATTGTGAATTCAGTGTTGTTGGTTGATAGTGGTGTTGATTTCTTCTATATACTTGCTGATTTTCTGTCTAGTAGTTTTATCATTTGTTAACCTACGAGTGGGATGTTGACATCTCCAACTCTAAGTGTGAATTTGTCTGATTCTCCTTTCACTGCTATCAGTTGTCCCCCACCCCCACACTCACTTTGCAGTTGTGATTTTGGGGCATAGGGCAATCCATTTAGGATTGCAGTGATTTCTTGCTGATTGACCCTTTCCTCATTATGTAATGTTCCTCTCTGTCCCTAGCAGTTTTCTTCACTGAAGTCTATTTTGTTTTAAAGATTTTATTTATTTATTTGACAGAGATAGAGACAGCCAGTGAGAAAGGGAACACAAGCAGGGGAAGTGGGAGAGGAAGAAGCAGGCTCATAGCGAAGGAGCCTGATGTGGGGCTCGATCCCAGAATGCCGGGATCACGCCCTGAGCCGAAGGCAGACGCTTAACCGCTGTGCCACCCAGGCGCCCCCACTGAAGTCTATTTTATTTAATATTAATATAGGCACTTTGTTTTCATTAATGTTTATATGGTGTATCTTTTCCATCCTTTGATTTTCGATCTTTCTATAGTGTTATATTTGAAGTGAGTTTTTGTAGACAGCCTATATTGGGTTGAGATTTTTAATCCACCCTGCCAATCTCTGCTTTTTAATTAGTATATGCAGAACATCTACATTTAATATAATTATAGATGTATTAGGGTTTATATCTGCTATTTTATTTGTTTTGGGTTTATCCTGTTTTTCTGTTCTGTTTCTTATTTCTGCCTTCCTGCATGTTACTTGAACATTTTTTTATAAATTTATTTTGATTTGTCTGTAATGTGTTGAGTGTATACTTTTGTATAGATTTTTTTTTCTTAGTGGGTGCATTAGGTTTTACATTATATATACATAACTTATTATGGTATACTGCCCACATTTTACCTATTCGAGTAAAGTGTAGTAAACTTATTTCCCTTTAAGTCCCTTTGCCTTCCATCTTTATAATTGTCTTAACTTGTTCCTCTATATAGACCAAAAGTGACATCATACAATGTTATGATTTTTCTTTCAACTATCAAATCTAATTTTAAAAACGCAAAAGAAGGAAAGTGCATTGTATTTACTGTATATTTATTTTCCCATAGTTCTTTCTTCCTTGTGTATGTTTCAATTTTCCTTCTTTTATCATATTCTTTCTGTTTTAACAACTTTCTTTTTTTTTTTTTTTTAAAGATTTTATTTATTTATTCGACAGAGATAGAGACAGCCAGCGAGAGAGGGAACACAAGCAGGGGGAGTGGGAGAGGAAGAAGCAGGCTCATAGCGGAAGAGCCTGATGTGGGGCTCGATCCCATCACGCTGGGATCACGCCCTGAGCCGAAGGCAGATGCTTAACTGCTGTGCCACCCAGGTGCCCCTGTTTTAACAACTTTCTTAGCCATTCTTTCAAGGTAGGTCTGCTGACAACACATTCATTTAAGTTCCCTTTTATCCCTTTTGTCTTAATTTTCCCGTTGTTCCTAAAGGATATTTTCATTGGATATAGAATTCTATGTTGACAGGTCTTTTCCTTCAACACTTAAACAATATTATGGCTCTTTCTTTTTAACCTCCACAGTTTCTGATGAGAAATCCACTTTCATCTGAATTGTTTTTCTTCTAGAGATGAGGGGATATATGTTGATTTTCTTTTCTTATTCAAGTAAGGATTTCTTGGTTCTTGTTTTGACAGTGATTTTTTAATTATAATCTGGACATTTTGGATCCTGTGTTATGAAACTCTGGATCTCATTTAAATCTTCTGTTTCAGCAGGACTTCTCTGACACTGTACAAGGAGTGGAAAGGGAGGTACCATCTAATTACTGCCAGGTGGAGATGGAAATCCAATTCCTCTGTCAGTCTCTGCTGTTGTCCCAGTGAGGAATATCACCTCATTGCTGGGTGGGTCTGGAATTTCAGGCTCCCCACTAGGCCTCTGCTGAGACCACTCTAGCAGTAGGGGAAGGGATGCTTCATTACCACCGAGAGGAGTGGGAGTCTCAGTTTATCATGTTCTCTCTACTGATTGGAGATTGTTGACACCTGGAAGGATTGGATGTTCACTTGGCTTTCTCTGTTGTCATCCCAGGACAGAGTGGTGGGGTGGTGTGTGTGGGGGTACTAATTGTAGTGGGGTGATAAGAAGCAAAATCTAGGCTTCCCTCTTAACCTGTGTTGGGGGGGGTTCCAGTTTTTTCCCATGGCGTTAGGCTGGAGTAGGGCAGTTATTGTCTTACTGTCTTACTAGTTATCTGTCTTACTAGGTTTCTGCTCTCCTGATCCTTTGGCTGGAGAAAGCAGACTTTTTAAAAGGCTTTTTGTTTGCACTTATTGATGTTTCTAGGTTGTAGGCTTTTCTAGGACCCAGTGTAGGCATGTGAGGCAGTAAAAAAAAAAACCAACAAAAAACTTACTTCCATGTTATTCTGTGAGTCTCAGTGTCTCTAGTTGATTCATCTTTTTACTTTTCAGAGTCTCCCCATGTTTCTTTAACATATGATGTCCAGGGTTTTTAGTTGTACTTAGCAATAGGAGTAGGGAAAAGTGTAGCTACTTCATGTTATCCAGAACTGGAAGCCCTTTAAATGCCATTTTAAATTTCTATTTTTGTATATATTTTATACCAGTCATATAACATTAATATAATTATACATATAATAAATTACAAATAAATGTACAAACACATATATCAAAAGTACGTGCTCTCTCTCTCTCTTTTTACAGTGGGGTGCATAGCCAAATGCAGATTGCAGACCACTGGTGTAATCAAAATGGTGTTGACTCATTCTTGGCTTGGCACTTTTACTAACTTGTGTGATTTGGAGCATTTCTTTTTTCACCTCTAAAATGAAGCAATTTGGTAAGATGGTCTTTAATACCACTTCAACCTCTAATATTCTACAAACAATAACAGCTAGTATTCCTTCCAAAGGATATAAAATACTACATGAAAATTGTTTTCCTTATTTGTGGTTTCTTTAAAGCATTTTTTAAATCCTGAAAAATATTCATTCCCTCAAGGATAAAATTTTATCCAGTTCGTATTATAATAACTTAATCAAGATTGATCTCATAAATGTAATTGTTACTCAAAAACAGCAAAATAGATTCGATTAAAAAGAGTCTATTATTCTAATTTTCTGCGAATTGTTAAGTTCAGGGTTGTATTATCTTATTAAGTAATTTAGTATTTTTCCGTGACATTTTTCAGTAATATACTCCCCTCCCACACTTTTCTGATGGAACCAAAAAGGTCAAAAATTGGAAAGAGAGGCTATTGTACTCTGCCTAGTGGTCCAGAAAAATAGACCATTGTCTTTTGTGCTCCTTATGTATGCATAAAGTACATTCACTCTTCTCTAGCACGTTACATGCTACCGTCTTGGTTTGCTAGGGCCGCCATAACAAAATATCACAGACTAGACAGCTTAAGAACAGAAATTTATTTTCTCACATTTCTCGATATGGCAAGTCCACCATCTACATGCTGGCAGGACTGGTATCTTTTAAGGCCTCCTTGGCTTGCAGATGCCTGTGCCCTCGCTGCCTTTTCACATGGTTATCCCTCTGGGCATGCATGCTCCTAGCGTCTTTCCAAGTTGTTTTAATTTCCTCTTATTAGGACACTAGGCAGATTGGATTAAGGCCCACCCTAATAGCTCTTTTTAACTTAACAGCCCTATCTCCAAATATAGTCACCTTCTGGGGTACTGAGGGTTAGGGCTCAACATATGAATTTTAGGGGGACATAATTCAACCCCTAACAGCCACATTTATCATTCTGCCATTAAAAAAATGAATTCTACAAGTTAAGATTTTGAGGTGAGTCTCAGAAGGACTATTTTACAATGACCATAGCTTTAGTATGGCTAATACAGTGCACTGCAGTGTTTGTGTGTGTGTGTGTGTGTGTGTGTGTGTGTGTGTGTGTGTTCAGAAGAAGCTAGCCTTCTCTCGGTTGTTTCAAGGCTGTCGACGGCTAAAGTGCTTCACAGATGTGCAGTTTAACAGTACTTATGAGTATGGGCCAGTTAGAGATATTACACTGACATAATTTGGGGATGAACCAAGCAAATTTTCTAGGCCAAATAGAATAGTATTGTTTAATTAATTTTTATACTAAAAATTAGATTGCTTAATCAATTGTGTCATTACTCAGTAATCTATGACTTTGTAGTTGTGGAATCATGATGTTGTATTCCTGAAAGTAATGTAACATTGTGTGTCAACTAGACTTTAATAAAAAAGAAAATACAAAAATTAAAAATAATCTGTAACTTTCTAAGTTTGAAAACAGGGATTGGTTTATGAAAACAGAAAGTTTTCTTTTAACATATTTTGCAAGGTTTTTACAAATTAACTTTAAACATCCTTTATTCCATCTGCTTTTGGACCATGTGCTTATCATTTTTAAAGTACTATGCTTTAGCATTAAGAAAATTAGATTGGCACTTATATTTCTAGCCAATTAACAAAAAGTGTGGTTGGGAAGTAGCAAAGCAAATACTTTACAATTTCACTTGTCAGTGATATTTCATGAAGTTAATTAATTTCTGTCATAATAAAATAGAGTAAAAAATGTATATATATTTATATTCTATTACTTACTTTCCAAATATAGCATACATCACTGTTTTGATTTCTGACAGCAGAACTGATGTTCTCCTGAGGTGTCAAATTTGATTTGAATATTCAATTAAAAAAAACTATAAAATGTCTTGCTAATTTAAAAAGTGGGTTTTTAGATTTTATGTCAGCTTAATATATTTCACCATCATGAATTCTTTGAAATTTTGTGCATCTTTATATTATCTATTTTAAAACCCTCTACATATAATCCTTGTTAGCAGAGTCAATCCCTCCCACAATTTATTAGTCTTATTTTTTTCTTGTAACTACATTTCTAAATCTTTATTACAATTTATGAATATGTTTTCTGCCCAAGTAATGGTGCTATTATTCACATTTTTTAAAAATGTGTCAGCAAAAAAAGAAATAAGGTAAATGTTCAACTACAGGGAGTCACAAATCACATTCTAGAACATTCTGCAGCCATCCCAAATGTTTCTGAAGAATATTTAATGACCTCAGAAAAATGCTTGGTATATTGAGTTTAAACATCAGATTAACAAACAATATTTTTAATATGATTCCACATCCACGCTCACATAGAAAAAATTGAAGATTAATAGTAACTCTGAGTTATAATTTTTTAATTTACATTTTATTTTTTTCCTAATTTTTAAAATTAATATGTATTACTTTTATAATCAGGAATATAACAGTACATGTTATTCCACAGCTAGGGTGGTTGATTTTTGGGAAGCTAGGCCATTAGCTTATGCTACCCATTTTTTGAGACATTTTAAACTCATGTCATGGACTCATTCAGTAAACAATTATTGAACTATTACCAAGTATCAGCATCTAGTCTATGCTAGGTATGGTTCTGGAGACATGTGAGAAGGGCTATGTGGAGATGGTTATAAAATGGTTCCCACAGGTATAGGAGGCAAGTAAAATCAATACTCTGTGATGGGTGCTAGGGTAGTAGCTCTAAGAAAGTGCTATTAGTATTTCTGGATGGAGTAGCTAACTATGTGAATCTGGATCTGACTAGATCACGAGGATAGAATTTATCTGAACCGCCCTAACTGAGTCCCACAAGGAAATGTCTGTCTGATTTAGAGTTGGCTTCTGACTTGAGCTTTTGAACAAGGTTGATATAAAAGACTACTACCTTGAAAAAAATGTTTGCAAATTTTTAATTTTCAAAGTAGAGTTGAATAGTTTATTCAAAAAGCACATTAATACGCATTTGCTGTGTAATGGTACTAAGGGATAGAAAGGTAAGGAAGACAAGAGTCTTGCTCTCAGGGAGTTCGGAGGGTAAAGCAAGAGTTTTTCCATGTCATGTGTAATATGGACACCTGTGATAATTTCTTCTAAAATTTTTGTTTAAAACCAGAAAATAAGAATTAGAAATTCGTAGTTTTCCTTCCTTTGTTTTACCTGTGAAGAAAGTTAAAACTAAATGTTACAGCAGAAATCATGGCTATTAGCTAAAGTATTTGTGCTACTTATTTATTTTGATGAGATTTTTCTATTCATTAAAATGATTTGTTTTTTGAAAGAACACAGGTGATAAATCATTAATTAAAACCACATAGATGCTTTTTATCATTCAATTATGAAGTATTTTGATATTCTAGGTAAAAACAAAGAAAATATGTTTGGTAAAGGAAATAAAGGTTAAAATGAATCTTCATCATTGATTATTTAAATTGTTTATTTCTCCAAAGCAAGTAAACTTTATTTCAATAACTAAATTTTTTTTTTTTTAAGATTTTATTTATTTATTTGACAGAGATAGAGACAGGCAGCGAAAGAGGGAACACAAGCAGGGGGAGTGGGAGAGGAAGAAGCAGGCTCATAGTGGAGGAGCCTGATGTGGGGCTCGATCCCAGAACGCTGGGATCACGCCCTGAGCCGAAGGCATACGCTTAACCGCTGTGCCACCCAGGCGCCCCTCAATAACTAAATTTTTTAAAAGTTCAACTTGTAAAGGGGCACCTGGGTGGCTCAGTCAGTTGAGCGTTGGACTCTTGATTTTGGCTCAGGGGCTCTGTGCTCAGTGGGGAGTCAGCTTGAGGGTCTCTCCCTTTGCCCCTCCCCCCTACTCAGGCACACCATCTCGCAAATAAATACATCTTTTAAAAAAAAGTTCAACTTGTAAGGTCAGATGTAGATGAACATGTATTGAAATAAAGAGAAGACAAAAATGTGTTGGACAGTCATAGGACAGCTGTTGCATGGACAAACTAACAAGCATTTAAATCCCATTATCCACACTTTTCGACTTCAAGTCAGCATTCAACCAGAGAAGCAAAGCACAAAGGTTAAGGTATTCTAGAATGTTCTTCTTTCATCTAAAGAAGTATGTGCATAATTCTTAAATATATTCTTGAATAAGTCTGAAATCTAATGATTTTTTTTCTTTTTCAGTTTATGAGGACTTCAGTTTTCCTAGACAGTTGGGATGACTGATTGAACAAAACAAAATATATTTATGAAAAGTACATACAAATCATGTAAATATAAATAATTTATATATTTAAACTAAATAAAAAATCAATAATCAAGAAGTAAATATTCTACTTAATGCTGTCTGAGGCAGAGATTTTTAGTTTGAATGAATGTGAGATCATATGTGTAAATAATTCCTTTGAAAAATAGTAAACTATGGGAAAGAAAGTTTACTGTAGTTGCAACAATATGACTTTCCAGGATTGTATGTTTAAGGATAAGAATTAATAAAGAAAATGCAGCATGATAATTAGATAAAATATGGCTTCAATTCCATATAAATGACCTCATTTTAATTATGCATCCTTTCAGCCTAGTGCCGTATGAATTTTATAGTAATATGTGAATTTTAGAAATAATGCCATTTAAAGTTTTTCTAAGCCAAGAAAAGCAAATTATTTTTTCTTAAACTATTAAAACTATTTTTCCTGGTTATGTCACTAAGAAGTAAATCTGCCAGATTCTTTCCCTTAAAAATTTCATTTTCCAAATCAAACATCAGAAACCACACACAAGAAATTTCAGGTCAAAAAATGTTTTTTCCAGGAAGGAACCCAAAAAGTAACTTTGGATTAGTGGCACCTCGTTTATTCTTTCTTATTAATTTTTCAAAATGTAGTCAGTGCTTTATAAAATGTAGCTAATAAAATAATGTTGAATCTCACAAAATGACAAATACTAAGAATAAATTAGGTTATGGAATATTATCAACTAATGGAATGTATTTGATAGTCACAGCTGGAAAATGTTAGGCTATGACAACAAATAAAATCCAATAAGAAGGGAAGAAAAGTCTGTATCCCTGGAACCAATAGGCCTTGAAAACAGGATTAGAAAAATTGCATCTTTAGAAAAAGAAATGTGCTGCTGTTAATGGTTTCTGAATTTGCATGTTGGATTGACTCAAGAAAAGCTGATGTGCACAATTAGTGTTGGCAACTATAAGCAATAGCTTTTGAATGTACTGAAGTTCAAGGAAAAAGTGTTTCATTCTGTTTTCTACAGGGCACCTGAGCAAATTTTATACCTTGGGGCCAGCAAATTTTAGTTCTTACTAGAACAATGGAATGAAAGTTATTACTGTCCAGGAAGGAATGATGTTTAGGGCATCAAGTCTAAAAACAACAAAAAACGGTATAACAGAAATGTAAATGTATGTGTGCAAAAGTAAGATTTTAACATTTTGGACAACAAGTTTTAAAGTTCACTCATGACTTCAAAAATTAGAGAAGTACAGGTTAAAGCATACTTTAAGAAACTTAAAGGTAAACACTGGAAGCTGGATCTGTTTCTTTTAACCCATTGATGAAAATAGAAGCAAATAAAAATGTCCCCCCAGTAGCTGAAACTACTGACTTTTTAGGGGAAAAAAAAGTCTAGAAATTAATTCATGTACTTAGATAGCTCCCAGACTGATTGAAGTCCTTAAAAAACAAATCCTAAGAGTAATAATGCAAAATAAAAACTACAGGTGGATATTTTTCTGATTAGATAATGCCATTCTAAGCAATATAAATAAAGGCATAAAAAGATATTTATAAAGCAGCTTGAAAAATATAACCCCATAAAAAATTAAAAGATGAATAACAAAAAAGCAATTGCTTTTATATATAACAAAGGAACGACATTCTTTACCTATAACAATCTCTCAATGTGCAGAAAAGGAATATTCCAATATAAAAACACTTAAGGAATTTAGGATATAATATTCAAATAAGAAGACATACAAGTGACCAATAAGCACATTAAAATGCTTAACCTCACGTAAGTAAAACTTAAAATGAAAAATTCAATTTTTGCCTGCAATTTAATTATTCAGGGGTGGGAGTGCGTTTAAAAACTTAGCACCCGTTTTTTTTTTTTTTTTCTAAGTAAGCTCCACACCCAATGTGGCATTTGAACTCACAACCCCAAGATCAAGAGTCACAGCCTCTACCAACGGAGCCAGCCAGGTGCCCCCAAAACTTAGCATTCTTATGTACAGTTAGTACTTACTGCTTTTAGCTTAAAATAACCTTTATGTGTATTTCCTCTTGTTCATATAGCTTATACCTATTTTCCTTCCTTTTCTTTGGAGATCTATACTCATCTAGAAGTTGACATGTGGTCACACTGGAGTCTGAGTTTATTCCTCACCTGGACCATAATGATTTTATAGTTGAAATCTTGTCTTCATAGGCCTCTTGTCCTTTTTGGGGTCTCTAACTCTACGATCTTACCTTTTTTTTTTTTTCTCGGAATTTTTAAAATCTGCTTTCTTAAAGAAAAAAATCAATTTTCTTTTCTTCTTGGTGAACTAAACAAGTTTACTTCTTTTTTATTTTCCATGAAGATATCAGCAAGATAGGCAACATTTTATCACATGCCCAAGTTTTAGTAGATTTTTGGCAGATGTCTGTATGGTTGACGTCTTCCATTAGGACCTTATTCTTCTGTCGTACCAGTTTTATGACATTATCCTTATTTAAACTGATCTTACAGACTATAATTTATGAACACTTTTAAACAAACAGCAGTATCAAATGTTTTTATCATGTATATTAATCATCTATCATCCAACCATCATCATCTTTATCCTCATGCTTACAACTTCCAGTGCTCAGTTATATAAAAGGAAGGACATCATGGGACCATACTTTCTCTTTCCAATTTCTCATTTCCACATTGGTATGTAATTTCTCTGATCCTCAGTTTCTTAGGCTGTAAAATGGTTGTTTTAGAGGATAGGACCCTTTCAGCTATAGAATTGCGTATCGTTTCCACTCACTTTTCTTTCTCTGTTGTCCATTTCAACTACACAAAGCATATAGTGCTTCCAGACTGACTCCCATTCAAATCAGATTATTCTTTTTTTTTTTAAAGATTTTTATTTGAGAGAGAGAGAGCAAGAGAGAGTGAGCGAGCATGAGTGGGGGGAGGGGCAGAAGCAGGCTCCCTGCTGTGATGAGCAAGGAGCCCGATGAGGGACTCCATCCCAGGCCCTGGGATCATGACTTGAGCCTAAGGCAGACGCTTAACCAACTGAGGCACCCAGGTGCCCTCAAATCAGATTATTCTTAATTCTCTTTCTGATTATTAATTATTGATTAGTGGACACTCCCAATTTATGCATCTGTTTTTGCCATTCATGCTCTTCTTCAAAATATCTGCTTTTAATTATCTGAGCCATTTTCTTTACTTTCAACTTTTAGCCTAAGTTCTTTTACATTTGTTGCATAGTACTCTGTTTCCCAAAGTATGTTCTGTGGAACACTAGGTATTTGAAATGTTAAGATATGCCACATGGTAAAAACAACAATAACAGCAACAAACAAGGAGGGATTCTGAGGTCAAGAATATCTAGAAAGTATTGGGTTAAGTGAAATAAAACTTGTAGGACTTCTCAGTGCCTTTACACTACTAATTTACATTGAGAATTTAAATGCTAATTTAATTTATAAGCTATAACAAAAAATGAAATTTATGCAGTTATTTTCAAAATTATTTCAATATCCAGCCCTTTTTAAGAGACTATCCTACAGAATTAACATTTATCTTTGGAAATTATTATAAGTACCTCCATATGCTTCTGCACACCCAAAGCACTTTTGCATGGAATCTTTGTTAGGGTATTGAACCTTCTTTCTAAGATATGTTACCCACAATTAAGGAAAATGAAATCCTATTTCGTGAAGATAATTTGTATAAACAGCTATTCACGTTCTATATCGTCTTTTCCAAAGTTCAAACATCCAGAAGGCATTAAAACCACTGAATTCTCTAAAACCTTTCACGTGTTCTATGTATAGTTTTGAAGTCACTGGAACATCAGGTTTCTTTCAAGTATTATCTATTGTTCCTTCTCTTGTCATTCAACAAAAGTCGGTAGTTGTTGGCAAATGGTCAGATCTCAGGTTCCCGCACAGAAATTGCAATAACCAACTCAATGGGAATTTTCTGCTTCTTATGGGGAGCTCCCATGGTTTGAATGTTTTCTTCTTCTTGTTTCTCCTTATTCATTCTTTTCCATTCAATAATCTATCATCTTTTTAAAAGCAATTTTAATTCTTCAAGGTTTCCTTAGAATTTTCTCCCCTGCCGTTTCCTTCTTCGTGATTTCCAACACCCCACAAGAATCTTTCATACTATTGAGAAACCAGAGTATAAGAAGCAGTTACAGCTTCCTTCCTAAGTAGGACATCTAAGTGCCTGTAAGTTGCATGTAGCTGATGAATGCCCAAAGCCCTCTCTCTCTCGATTTCTCATCTAACATCTCCACACTAATGATTTCCAAATGTGTTTTTGGCCCTGTTCTCTTTCCTGAACTCTGGGCTCAACTATTCAGCTGTAGTTGTTATTTCCAGGTTGACTATCTGGTAGCATCTCAAACTCCACATGGTCAAAGCAGAAATCTTCTTTCTCTCAAAACTTGCTTCCTCTCTATCTTGTTTCAATCATCAGCACCACCAATAGGCTAATTGCTAAGAAACTCATGAGTCTGTCGTAACTCCCCTCTTCTCTCTCTCCCTATAAACCTCATTCATCAGCAAGACCTTTAGTTCTGCCTCCAAAACAGAGCCTGTATCTTTCTATTTCTTAATATCTCTACTACAACTGTAGTCGTCCAAACCACCGATGTCTCTAGACTGGACAACAGCAAGTCTCCTACCTGGTGTCTCTGCTTTGATTCTTTTCTTTTATATATAGTAGCCAGAGTGTTATTTTTTAAAAAATGCTAATTAAATCTTACTCTCTGGTTTAAAAAACCTTCCAGTGGTTTGGCAGTGCAGCAGAATAAAAACTCTTTACTATGGTTTTCAAGACCCATTGTGATCTGGCTTCTACTAGCTATCTGACCTCATTTCACACACTTCCCTTTTCTTTTGCCTTGAAAACGCCAAGACATTACTTTGTTACACTCTTTATGCTAACTTGTCCCTATGCCCCGAGTGTAATTGACCCGGATTTGGATCTTCTTAAGGTTGACCCTTTTCCATTTTCTAGGTTTTGGCTCAAGTGTAAACTCAGTGAAACCTTCCCTTATCGCTAGTTCAAAGCAGTGTTCCTTTCTCTACTAGCCTCCCCACAAGTCACTCTTATTACTATTGCATTATTTTTATTCATTGCAATTATGATTATCAGAAATACTCTTACTTACTGTTTTCCTTTTTTTTCTTTCCTTTTTAAATGTGATCTGTTATGCCAGGGACCTAGTCTGTCTTCACAGCTGTGCACCTGGTGCCCGTATAGTGCCTGACACAGAGAAGGCCTCAGTACTTTGTTGTGTTATTAAACATGAATGTCTTCAGCTAAACTAACTCTTTATAAGTACCCTGTAAACCGACCAGCAAACTTTTTTTCTGGTAATAGAAAATTGGGGGAATACTTTATCCAAACTTGAAAAGAAAATGAAACATATGTTCTGACATTAAAAAAAAAACAAAAACAAAAAACCTTCCTAGAGAATTCAGAACAGCATTGTATCAAGAATAACCCCACCATTCTCCTATGTTAGCTGAATCTGGCATATTAGGAAAATTATACTCAACCATGGATGAAGAGAACTACTTCATGAGTAAGTAAGTAGGGAAAGTGCCAGTGCATCTAGGTAGACCTTATCACACCATCAGACCCAGAGAGAATAAATTTAAATCTTTTTTAGAGCAGTGAGTGACATAGTGTCATTAGAGACATTCAAGACTCCCTTGCTAACCCTGAGAACAGAGGTCTAAGAGGAAACTAACTTTTGATTTTCTGTCCTGGGTCAGAAGCAGAGATCAAGACATATATACATACATACAACAAAATAGAATAAAATGCAACTGAATACAAAAGAAAACATAATGGTTTGCTTGGGTATGTGTATGTGTGCTTGAGCAGTGTAAGGGGAAGGACTGGAGAAGTGGGCTTTATAATTTGCCCAGCCCACTGCAAAATGAAAAATTATTAATTCCAAGATGGTGACAGGCAGCAAAGCATTGTGGCAGAGCGTTAAACCCAGAAGGGTCCTTCTGAGGTCAGGGCCCTGTGCACCTGCACAGTCACACACCTGAAGCCCATCCTGAGGGGAGAATAAGATTAGAATTCATCTCCACAGACTGGGAAGCACCCATCTCCCCACCCCTGTCAAAACAACAAAAAACAACTACCAGGATTGGAGCAGATAGTGCCCAACCTTGATGGTGGTGCTAGTGATGGTGGTGGCACTGGGTGAGGCTGGGAGCACCAGTCCTACAAAGCAGACTTTAGAATGATGGGAGAAGAAAGAAACCAGAGTTTCTGAGGTTCCAGAAGTAAAGGTGCCAGATAGAGAATAGGGTAAAGGGAAAGAGGCCACATCAGACCTTCCTCCTGTCTTTATGTAGACAATGCCTGTTCTTTCAAGAGACCATCTCCTGAATTCAGCCACTTGTGTAAGTCTGGTGCTTTGGGAGCTGCGGTGGAATAGGTGGAGTTGGGTATCGGGGTGTGTCAGACACAAAAAAGGTAGAGACAGGTTTAAATACATTTCCGTGGACAGGCTTCCTACCCTCTTTGGCAAGAAACCCAGGGGCTCCCAGAAGGAGGCGGGATGTAAGTGGATTTCCGAGGACCCTCTATTTTCATTCTCCCTTGAAGCTTCGAAGGTAAGACCCACGGAAAACTGCAGGGCTCGGCGTTCTTCTGTCCATCACAGGTCATCCCACTGGTAGATATGTGTTGTCCTGGGGCATTTGGAACTGGTGGCGGGGACTGGGGACGGGGAAGCTGGCGGCGCTAGGAACGCCCTTCGGAGGAGATGCGCTCCGTCCCCTCCGTCTGCGGTCGGGCAACCCGGCTAGCGGAGACAGAAGTCCGGACGGAGAGGGATGGACCACGCCCGCGGAGGCGGCCTCAAGCTCCGCCGCTCAGTCCTGCCCGGGCTCGGGGAGGCTCAGGCCCCGGGAACCCAGGGCGGAGGGGGCGGTGACCGGGCACCCTGCGGCTACTGCGGCCGCGCGGCCGCGGCTCTTGCGGCTCCGGCGCCCGCCGGGTGGTGTCTCCGCAGTGCCCGCCTCCAAGCTCCCCTTCCCCGCCCCTCGCGCCCCCTTCCCCGCCCCCGCCCGGCGCCCCGGCCGAGCTGACCCGCCGCCCCGTCCCTCGGAGCGCGCCGCGGCGGCTGCTCCACGGCGGCGGCAGCGCCTCCCCCGTGCGGCGCCCGCGCTCCCGGCGGCGTAGTCCTCCCGCCTCAGCCATTTTCCCTCCCCCGCTCCCCTCCCGATCCTCATCCTCTCGCCCTCCCCCCGCGCGGGGACTTTTCCGGAAAGTTTTTATTTTCCGCCTCAGCTCTTGGAGAAAGAAGCTCCCGGCCCCGCGGCAGCAAAACTTTTCGGCTACCGCTCCGCCGGCCCCCTCCCTCGGCTGCCCGGCCCCGCGGCCCTTGGCGCGCCCCGCCGAGCGATGAGCGCCCCTCCGGTCCTGCGGCCGCCCAGCCCGCTGCTGCCCGTGGCGGCGGCGGCAGCGGCGGCCGCCGCCGCGCTGGTCCCGGGGTCCGGGCCGGGGCCCGCGCCGTTCCTGGCTCCCGTCGCGGCGCCGGCCGGGGGCATCTCGTTCCATCTGCAGATCGGCCTGAGCCGTGAGCCGGTGCTACTGCTGCAGGACTCGTCCGGGGACTACAGCCTGGCGCACGTCCGCGAGATGGCTTGCTCCATCGTCGACCAGAAGGTAAGGCGCCGTACAGGGGGCGCTGCCCGTCCGGTCGCCCCTCGCCGCGCGAACTTTCCGGCTCCGGGGGCTCGGCGGGGATCCAGCCTCGCCGGCGCTCTGGAAGGGTCTGGCACTGGCCAGGGTTGGACGCCGGTATCTGAGGCACTGCATTCCCTGTTGTCCGGTTCTCCCCTTGCCCCGTCTTCTTGCATTCCCCATTTCTCTGCAGTCCGCATCCTCCTCACCCATTTCCATTCCCCTCGGGACATCCGCAGGTATGTTGCTTGCCCCATTTCTCTTAGCGCCTCTCCCTCCTCTTAAGACTTCCCGGCTCCCCCCTCTCTTCCCTCTGGACCCTGGACCGGCACGTTCCTGGCGCCAGATTCCTCCTTCCCGTACCAGAGTTCCCCCCGCCTCCCCTCCCGGGACACGCTCAACACGATTTCAGCACCACTCCCTTCCTCTTCAGGCCCCTCTCCCAGCTCAGACTGATGCTGAGGAGTTGCTGGAATGATCTAGAGATGAGGAATTTCTCACCTGTCAAATAAGCTTTTAAGAGGGGATGATTGACTCAGCCAGCTGTGAAAACACCTGACCAGATCACAACCTCTCACCTCCTGGTAGTTTTTTAGTCCTACCTTTGTTGTGAACGTGAAAGCAAATTTTTCAACCCTGAGGCACTGATAGTGGGGCATTGAAGTGGAGGCACAGACATATAAAGGGTGAGGGTACTCCCAGGAGCATCCCAAGGCTGGCTGTACCCTTAAGTTTGAGGCTGTGGGACTCGGGACAGCAGTCACAAAAGGCAGGTTGGAAAAAGGGCCATTATCCTGGGCCACGCCACCCAGGGAGGAGACGCAGCCTGCCCACCACTGTTTCTAGTGCAATTCTGAATTTCAGGTTGTTTCTGTAGCCATCCCGAGCGATGTTGCATGGAAAGCGGTGATAAGAGTGTGAAGGAAAGGGGGCCATGGCGCCAGTCTTCTCAGTATAAACAGGCAGGGATTAGGGGGTGGGGACAGAAGTCTCTAAAGGTGCTGAATTTCAACCCTGGAGGACTGGCTAGTACTTGCCTTATAAAGGTCACTTGAATAATCATGAATGTTTTCTTTGAAGTGTTTGGAACAGAGGTTGCTAAATTCGAGTGTTGTTAATTGTGGCATCAAGCACAGGGATGTTAGAAAAATCCCCAGGGAAAAATCAGTAATCTAGAAAGTTTGTAAAAGTTCTGGAGGCTAGACTAAGGCAACAATGAGTGTCAAGAAGTTTTGGTTATTGAATGTAGTGACGTTTTATATTGCATATGACTCAGTCTTTTTCAACTTCTATGTAAATGACAAATTCTATCTAATTCTAGTACAAGTCCTGTTATGTGCCTCCTCATCAACATTATGGGATATTTGTTGCATGTGAAAAGGAGCACTCTTTTAGGCACTGAAAGCCTTCCCTTAGTGGAAGCTGTAGTCTACAACAGTCTCCATTAGGGTGCAAACCAGTTGATTTTAAGAGCATTAAACATAAGCTCTTAACATATAAACATAAACATGAGATGAGCATAAAAGCAGTGTATAATGAAATTTCTCAAAAAGCTAATGCAATTGTATAGAATTTTAATTTACCTAAATTTAAAACAAGTGATAGAGTCACAGGGAATATTCAGATTGAGTCAGATTAATATGGCAGACTGAATTCCAGTTGTCTCAATAGCTACCAAGAGGGATGGAGGGAACGATTTGAGTAGGAAGAGAGGTTTCAAGCGCCTATGGATTGCAGCCGGCCTGAGGGTAGTGACTAGGGTATTTAGAGAAAGTACAACTGTGAAAAGGCCTTGAAATTAAAATGAGCTCAAATTATTAGAAGCCTCAGTAATCTTCCACATAGAGATATCAAACCAAGGACATCTGAAAGATGGATTTGCTGTGTGGGAGATGTTTGAGAATGCCAAAAATGTTATGGTAGAAAGAAAACTGGAGTTCAGTCATGAGCTACTTGCGACCTGAGCCAACACTCTGGGGAAAGACCTGGAAAGGTACGGGAAAGGGAAAATCATCAGCTTTGGTGGCTCATTTATAAGGCAAACCTCTTTGGTATTTACTCTTGTAGTTCTCTTTCTGAAAGAAGAGTTTGAGAAGTTTAATGGCTTGGGATAGCCAAAGTAAAGAACTCTCTTGTACTTTTTTTTTTTATAAGGTTATGAAAAGAGTTCGATTTAGAGATGTGTATTTGAGGGTTACTTATATACAAAATATTGTAAATAAATATTTATTGGATGGTGGGTCTGGACAGAAAAATTCCCATCTATCTGTCCTCTGTCATCTGTCTTGAGACACATTATCACCGAGGCAGAAACAAGATTAAGAGGGCTGAATACCCATCACAGGATAGCAGGGATCTCTCTGCTTTGTGACAGTGGAAGTGGCAGACAGGGTCAGTGCTGAATTAAGGAAATGGGAGGAGATCCTTTGTCCCTCATTTCAGGTTCTCTTAAGTACTGGCTGAAGAGATCAACCATGATGAAGGATGGCAGGAAGGAAAGAGAGAGAGGGAGGGAGGGAAATGAATGTTTTAGGTGAGAACTGAGAGTTTGAAATCATTTACAATTTGTAATATAGACATGGAGTAATGTTGAGCTTATAGCAGAAGGTTCTGATTTTCTGAGCCGTCTACATTCATTGTTTCATTAACTTTTTGAAAAGGGGCTTCATAGGATTTGAGAGTTCCCTAAGTACTCATACTAAAAGAGATCAGATTAGCTTAAATCTTTGGAAGTGTTAACTGACAATTCAATTTATGTCAGCAACATTCATGGGGCATTTTTTGTGGGGTGTACAAATGAGGTGTATAGGGCAGAATAAGAGAGATCTTGTCCCTGAGAAACTCATCTTCAAGTCATTACTGTTGTTATTTAGAATTTAGTGTATAGTTTTTCTTTGATTATGTAGGTTTGGAAAGTGGCAGACATTTGACTGTACTTGAAAAATTTTAATGGTAATTCAGCATTTTAAGATTAATGTACCCCAAGTATGTACTGAATTAAATAGCTAAAGAATTATTCTTTTATCTTTTAGTTTAGGTCAAAAATCTAGTCTGGCTCTTCTATATGTAAGCATGTTTAAATATGCAAGATGTTATTCCTTCTTTTTTGGAAGTATTAACGTAAGGTTTTACTTATGCTTATTTCTTTACTTTGCAAGCATGTAACCTTGAAGACTGGTTATATATAAAAACATGTATTTTGTTAGTATACATGATTATTGTTTTCTGGAAGGTAAAAAAATAAAAGTAACTTATTTCCCTCTGAAACACTGTTACTTTTTACTATCAAAGGAACCTTGAATATATAGACTAAGAAGGAATTGTTTTGAGGCAAGGAACAGTATTCCAAAGGAAGAATTAGTTTGGTTTCCTGGTACATTATCCGTCTGTCTATCTATCTATCTACACACACACACACACACACACGCGCGCGCACACTTTTTTTAAACAAGCAGTATTAATTTAGGGATGTGAGATGCAATTAATATGACTATATGTCCGTTCATTTTGGTTGTTATCATATTAGAAAGATGACTCATATTTCCCTTTTGAATTTACTAAAATGAAGTAATAACATCAGTAAGACCCTTGGCGTATAGTTTGGGTTTACACAGTCAGGTATCTGACCAGAGAAACTAAAGAGTGAGATTTTATAGAAGACAGCTCACTAAAGGCATGATAAAGGTTAGTTCCTTGGTTTGAGAGAAGCTTTGCTGTTTGTAATTGTTTCACTTTCTTAATTGTAAATTGTTCTCTTAACAGTTGTGTCATTTTTGCCTTTATTGTAATTTTAGCTACTCTACTTCTGCAGATTAAGGTGGAAGTAATTAACTACTTGATCAGCCCAACATATAAGGAACAGCAAAATCCTTTTAAGCTAATGATGGTGTTTGGGTTTTAGGTGTATACTTTTTATTCAGATTTTATATTTGTCATTATTGTATGTCAGTTGATTTCTGATTTAATGATGAAGTATAGAAGTTGTCATTTCATTAAGTGATTCTTAATGTAATTCAATACTATATGTTTAAAATTATAATTTCAAGCTTAGTAGTATAATAGGAATATATTTTGATATATATGTAATGCTCATGTACTATCTATATGCAATATTTACATATATACATAGTACTTTATTATCTAAGTATATAAGTGTGTTTGAAACGTATTTTTAAAAGCCTACTTTATCACGTATGGCCTCCAGATGCTTAAGTATTGTTTTATATGTTGTATTGTAGCCTGCAAAAATGGGGCCTCATTATATAGCTCATAATCCAAAGAGAAACTTTGCTTTATATTTTCTATCAATGTGCAGAGCTGAAAACCTTTTCTTTCTTTTTTTTTTTTTTTAAGATTTTATTTATTTATTTGACACACAGAGAGACAGCAAGGGAGGGAACACAAGCAGGGGTAGTGGGAGAGGGAGAAGCAGGCTTCCTGCTGAGCGGGGAGCCAGATGCAGGGCTCAGTCTCAGGGACCCTGGGATCATGACCTGAGCCA
Organism: Ursus arctos; assembly: GCF_023065955.2. NCBI lineage: Eukaryota > Metazoa > Chordata > Mammalia > Carnivora > Ursidae > Ursus > Ursus arctos. The sequence continues at coordinate 11,419,849 of NW_026623053.1, read as the reverse complement.
AAGGCAGACGCTTAATGACTGAGCCACCCAGGCACCCCAGAAAACCTTTTCTTATAGGTGTATGCTATTTAACAGTTTTCACAAGGAGAACATTCCTTTTTTATTTCTTTTTTAAAAAAAATTTATTTAAGTACTCTTTGTGCCCAATGTGGGGTTCAAACTCACAACCCTGAGATCAAGAGTCATATGTTTTTCTGACTGTGCCAGCCAGGCACCCCACAAGGAGAATTCTCTATTTTATTTTATATTCTCTCTATTTTATATTTATTTTATATTCTAGAAAATATTCTAGGGAATATTCTAAGAATTGGATGATTGGCTGTTTTGACAAATATATAAATTAATTTGGGCCTTTAGATCCAGGATTGAGAATTTGAAAGAATTTTCTGTGAAATCTATAATGTGCATGTATGTGGGAGTGGGGGTTGGATGGTAGGTGTGGGACTGGAAAATTATTAGTAAAGTTTGTAAATTTGCCCCATACTTTATAACTGTGTTGCTTCATATCAACAGACTCCTATCACAGCTATTAAGGGCTATTTAAAACTTTATTTAGAAATTATTATTACTCTTTTTGTGTGTGTGAGGTGATTATATATAGGTCTTCACCAGTTTATGCATGAGTGACTTTTAATGACCTTACTGGACAGTACAAACACATTTGTAAGCCTATGAATGTATGGTTGTGACTTATCTAAGATTACTTTGAACATTAAAGATAATATATATAAAGGATTAAATATACTGCCTGGCAAATAGGTGTATAATAAATAGGATTATTGATAGTCTAAGGCTTTACAAAATAACATACTGTCTTGTTAGCAAAAGAAATGTGTACTTTATTATTTTATTCTTATATCAACATATTAATAAAATTGTAGTATTAAAAAGCAGTATGACTGTAAGGCCTAGATAACATGTTTTCTCTGCTCTCTATAATAGGGCAAATCTTAGGAGTAGTTCTTTGAAACTGCCTCTCAAATTTCAACTTCTCAGAATTCCTCAAGGAGTAATTTGATTATTGCTAAATGCAAAACACACATGCTGATAAAAGTACAGCACATCTTTATTGGTTTTTATTATTTTTGACAATAAGTTGATTTAATTCTTTTTCAGTTGTAAGTAGAATTTCAGTGATACTTCATTTGATAAAAAAGGAAACTAAAATAGGTAAGGGTACAATATTTGGCAACATAATGATTCTCAAATCTGATCCTGAAGACTGAAATCAAAAGTTCCTTTGCAAATCTACCCTTGATACGAGGAGGAAGGCACTAGAGATGACTTTGAGAGATCATATTTTGCTGTTATACTAGCATCTAGGGGTTGTTTGCTAAGTTGTTACATCTGATGAATAGCTCATATAACATGGTTGCTCGCACACATGCCAAAGTGTGATATTGGGATGAGAGGCCATTTTACTGGGAAACAACTGAGTTATCAGTTTCATTGAGCCAATCACAAGTCTTTTTCAAATCTTTTCACTACTTACCACTTACCTCTTATTGAAGCCCATGCCCCATTATAAAACCTTTAAACAACCACAATCAGCAAGTATCCATCTTTTAGAGTAGAAGAGATAATTACATGAAACATGTGTATGTGATTTAGACTGGAATCACTGAATGAGCTCTCAAGCTATACCAAGAAATGAGTATGCTCAAGATAGCAGGACTGGACCCAGATTAGATTAGAGGTGGATAAAATGCAATTCATAGGAGTTGATCATAACATGAGAGTTGTTTTATTTTTTTATTTGTTTGCTTCGCTTTCCTGAGTTGGACATAACTAATATCTTTGACCTCTGACCTTCTAGAGTCACCTTGATTCATCTGAAAGATCTAAGCCCAAATGTGGCAATAGAAGTTAAAAAAAGGGGGGGGGGATGTTTTTAAAGATTGTGATTAACTTTTAATTTCCTCAGCATCATTCTAGAGAGGCTTTGAAAATGAGATTTCAGTTTCTTAAAACTTTTCTTAATGTTGGAATATGTTAGAACACAAAAGAACAAGAAAAAAGTGCATCAGTTTTTCTGTATTGATAGAAATTAGATATAGAGAAAATGGTTATTTTGCTCACATGTATTCAAAATTTTTTTCCATCTACAAGAATATGTGAAGTTTCCCCCAGGAATTTCTTTGATACTGTCAACCAAGTATTTTTGTACCACTAAAAACCAATAATGACAGCACCACTTGAAGCCGCTTGGCAGCCAAGAAACCCACATTTTGCCGTCTTTTACTCTGTCTTTCTAGTCTCACCCAGAAAAGAGATAAATAAACAAAGCTTTTAATTACCTGACCACTATAGCCATTAAGGAATATCACATATTTTAGATAGTCAGAAAGGTAAGAATTGGTATAAAACACCACATATTAAGACACAATTTTGCCTGTCAAAATTTATAGTTTCCTGTGTGGAAGTGTCTTCCAAAGTTGCAAAAAGGTTTTATTTGGCTAAAACTAGACAGTTGATACAGCAGCTTAGCAATGTTGGCAAATACGAAGATTAGATTTTTAAATATGCAATCATGTAGGAATTTTGTTCAACTTATTTTAGTGAAAGGGGGAAAAATATGTACCCTTCACTGGTTCATTGGCTTTTTTTCTAAGTCACTGATTGACGAGGAATTTGTTGAATTTATTGCTTGTTTTCAGGCATAATTTCAAAAATTTCTGATTTCTACTCCCCTAATTGTCAGCAGACACTTTTTTCACATATGTATCATCAAATAAATGAAAAATATGAATGTGACAATGAAAATATTGAGCAAAAGATAACGATACACCTAATAAAAGGTATTATTGATAATCTGAGGTCTGTAGAATAGTGCCTTGTCATATTAACAAAAGAGACATAGTTTTTATTAGCAGGAAACTTTTCTAACTTATTTTGGTAAAAAAAATTGTATGTACCTTTTGTTTGTTCAGATTGTTGGAGAAATGCCATCCTTTGAGCAGTTGAAGCTTGCTTGAGTATAGAAATTTTGTTACAAAAATAATACACTTAAATCCAATTAAAAGAGTGTTAAATATGTGAATAAAGATCTGAGTCTCTTTCCTTTTTCATAAACAATGAGATAAGAAAGAATCTGAATATAATCAAAACCTGATTTGATAAGATATGTCATAGACAAAAACATATTTGCACAGCAAATAGGATAACAATTTATTCAAATGTGAAATCCATATACCATTAAAGCAGTTTGCTTTTTGTCTATTTTTCATAAATGTTTAAAGTGGACTTTAAAAATTTTTTGCTGGAGATTTATTCAACTTGATTTATGTTGATGTAAATTTCAGATTTTCTTAAGAAGCAAAATATTTTCCGTGAATCATTAGTAAAGATTAAACCAATAAAGTGTTAACAAAGATTTTTAAACTGTCAGTGTTGAAAATACCAAAAAATCAAACCTTTTCCTAGGTTGTCTAAATAAGTCATACTAATGTTATAATAACTAGTGGATACTTATGGAACCATCGCTAGCTTTTGAAGGAATAACTATGGCCAGAATAGAGACACCAGGGATTCAATTCTAGTTCAGGTGCTTGAATTAAGTTCCAGAGAACTTAATTGATTGAATTAGGCCAGGGCAAATATTTATTAATGGCACCGTATCTCAACCTTTTTATCAATTAAACATGATCATTCTTTTCCCCCATTTTTTTTTAACTCTTTAGGTTTTGAGAAATGGCAGTAGGTCATGGTCTGGCAGGGCGTCTTAGGTGGGACCAGGAGTTCTTGTAATACCTCACACTGGCTCCATCGTTCTCCTAGTGCTGGGATATCGTGGCCAACCTTCAGGGAGGGACATACATAAGGGCTCCAGGGCATCTGGTATAGAGAATAGGAAGAATTGGAAGACACCTAAGGGTGATTTCTTTATCAAAGAAAATAGATTATTAGTGTGGGACTGGAGAATATTTCTCAGTTTACAGAAAAGTCAAGTCTCCTGGCCATGAGGAACCATCTGTATAGTCTTTGCCCTCAGTGTCTTTGAAAGGTTTCATGTGCATCCTGTGTATGGAAAGCTGCAACTAGGAGCATAGGTGACTTGCAAAGTTGTAATTATTTAGAAATTGGTTAGTCCAGTTAGACCCTCAGAACAGGAACAGTAGGGCTCAAGGCCCCTTGACGAAAAGCAATGGCCTAGGGCAAACAGTTGTGGCTTTTGCTCTTGTGAAAAGCTGGAAAGAGTCGGGGAAATGGTGGGGTTGATGGGGTGGCAGTTAAGTTTTGGTATTGGCTTTGGATCAGTGGTGATGAATAGACCTGAGCAGGTAGGCAAGGCCTCTGGGATTATGGGACTAGTGGCACCAGAGGGCAGAAGAGAACAGTGACAGTGAAGCTCTGGCCTCCTGTGGCTTGAGTTAGCGGGAGTGGCCCCACCACATAACTCATGGATAACCTTGGGAAGAGGTCTAGAGGTGGCTTTTTACAATCTGAGTGGATCTCCTTGGAAGTTTTCACAGTGTCACAGATGAGACGTTCAAGGAGCAACTCCAGGATGACTTGATGGGAGAGTTTTAGGAAGAGCTTGTCCCAGGAGCATTGGGTCGCGCGCTCTAAGGTTCTAGGCCTCACGGTGACAGTGGCCGGGAGAGGGACGCCTCCAGGACAAAACCTTCCTGGTGTGTACTCTGTGTGCCTGACTTATCTTGGCTTCTTTTCATTTGTCATCTCTGATTTTCACAGTAGCCCTTTGTGATAGACGTTTTCTCTCCACTTTAAGGATAAGGAAACTGAGGGAGGTTAAATTGTTTATCCCAAATCACATAGCTACTAAGTAGAAAGCAAACCCCCCAGTATCTGATTCACTTCACTATAGCCATTCCTAAGAACAGAGGGGGCTGGGCTGGCCATAGATCTGAACAGAGAGTTTGGAATTATCAGAGTATGGGAGAGGGAGAAATGTTAGATTTCCTATTGTGTTGGCTGAAATTAAAGGCACTTCAGCTTTGACAGTATATTATTTATGCGTGTGTATAAATGATTCTTTAGTCTGGAAGGCTTCTCTCATGTGGAATTCACATCCCACTTTATGTAGTCAGCTAAATGTATAGTCACTCCAGGGGAGGGGGGTGGGGGAATGGGATAGACTGGTGATGGGTAGTAAGGAGGGCACGTATTGCATGGTGCACTGGGTGTTATACGCAACTAATGAATCATCGAGCCTTACATCGGAAACCGGGGATGTACTGTATGGTGACTAACATAATATAATAAAAAATCATTAAAAAAAAAATGTATAGTCACTCCGGTGACCACCATGACAATGCTTGTCTTATTGGTGGCAAGATACCCCCCCCCCAAGTACTGATAATTAATGTAACGAACATTGAAGATGAACTCTCACTGGGACTATTAGGGCCATTACTGATAGCTGATTGCCCAAGTATTTTAGAGCCATACCTCACCCTTGAGTTAATATGCCTTTTTTTTTAAGTGGATAGCAGAATTTGGTTTGGAATTTGCTTTTATTGTACTCCAGTAAGAAGATGTGGGGATAGCCATTCCTTACCCATCTTTAGAGTTCCACACACACTGTTGTTTTTCTTAAGAAGTTAATTAACTTGTGTGATTAAATTGGCCTCCCGTGGTTCACAACACTTCTTTCCAGGGAGATATGGACACGGAGGTGTCTTGGAAGAAAGGATTATGGTAAGACCAAGTATTGATCAGTGTGGCTCAAGACTAGTGGATGTAAAGAATCTTAGCTACCAGTGTAAATCAGTGAATCATTTCTTCTTGAATAGTTCATTGATTCTCAGGAGATTCTGAGAAAATAACTTAAGGTCCTTAAGAAAAGTGCCTTTCAGTGGTTTCTTATCATTTGAGAGGTATTTGGATTGCCCGTATGCTAAGGATCATGCTTTGCAGATATATTTTCTCTTTTTATAAATTTTATGTCTTTGTTTGCTTATTTTGGTCGGTTATGAATGAACACACCCTAAGGTAAACTTACTCCCACTTGTTTTGCATGATTAATCACAGGCCATATGGAGGTCTTCTTTCTACTTAAGTACTTCTGGATATTCCAAATTGTGAATGCCTCGTATTCCTTTGCATTGCTTGTGTACAGAGCTAAGGCCAGTACTTCCCTTGCAGACTAATTGTACTTCCTTTAGGCTTTACAAAAATGTAGCTTTATATATAGATAGACATGATATAATCTGAAGTATATCAATAATTCAATTAAATCCTAAGGGTTCCTGCCCTGCGTGACTACTGGGGAGCATATAGTAGTTATTTGTTCCTAATAGATGAGAAGAGTGCCTGAAATGTTGCCTCTTTTTGATAAATTCATAACTTTGGCAGCTTTAATACAATTCATGAGTTACATAGAGAATTCTCGTTTGATACGACTTCCTGGTAGTCTCTCGGCTGACAGAAAGGCAGCAGACCTCTCCAGCCACACTAGAAGTCTGAATTTGCTAGATACCTGTGAGTCAAATACTGTGCCTTGTAAGCCTTAGCTTGAGACAATTCATCTTTAACTAGTAGGACACAGGGCATCAGTTGTTGTTTGAGGAGTAGTTCGATGGGTCACTCATGCCTGGCTCTTCTCTACTAAATAACGAGTGTGGAGAAATAATTGATTAGCTTCAGAGTAGCTCCTGGACAGGAAGGCTCTATGCCCTTCCCTGTGACAGATGTTAATTTCATCTATTGATATGGAATGAGCTGTTGTCACCCTGGGATGTAGATCCTTAGAATAATTAAGTAAAGCCAATAGCTTGAATAGGTCTTCAAAGAATAGAAGATGAGCTCTTGCATGATCTTTGCTTTTATTCAGTTCTTTGGGAGTGGACTGGTAGAGTAGATCTGAGCTGATACACTATGTTAAATAGAAGGACCGTATACCCACTTGTCCAGAACCCTCAGTTTATGGCTGTTGTCCTAGAATGCCTTTTGAGTGTTTGTTCAACAATAAAAACTACAGAGTTTCAAGTTAAAAATAAACAACAAGCAAAAGCAGAAAGAAAAATCTTCCTTAGGGAAGACGTTTTATCGTCTTTTGGCCAAAAATCCTTGTATATTTAAGGATAAAAGCAAAACTTACACCTAGAATTTATTGCATGGAAAGGGTCATCAGATTATTTATATAAATTGACCACGTCACTTTGAGTAACTTTTCTAAATGGAGTCTTACGCTAAAAACAAAAACAAACATAAACCTTACTTTGGTTAGAATATTATCCCCTGTGATCAAAAGTTTTTGTATAACTTAAAGATGAACAGACAAGGAACATTTAGAATTGGTTTCATTAACTAGTTAATTAGATCTCACTTTGAAGGTATCTGAAGTAGTTTTAAGTTCCCTTTCTCCAGCCAGTGTAAATCAAGATACTTTGATAGGTTTGTACATGTTTATTGTGTCAAACTGCAAACAATTTTACTTATTTTGGTAGTTCATACTACCTTTATTATTTCAAATAGGTAAACAGGAAAGGCCTGCCTTGAAGCTTCAGCACCCATGTCAACGATCACAAAGGCAAAATGCACTGACTTACATGCAGAAGGATAACATTATCAATAGTTTCAAGTTGTCCTTTATTATATTCTGTGTGCTGGAGAAAATAACATGGTTAGCCAAAAAGGAAAAAAAAAAAAAAGAGAGAGAGAGAAATTTCACACAAATGCTCTTAATTCCTTACAAAACTTGTTTTCTATTTAGAAAACAGGCAAATAAAACAGATAAAATTTTGGAAATTGTAGTGTCTCACAGTAACAATGTGTAGGCTATAACTCATATTTTCTTGGGATGTTCAGAGGCATAGACTGAATGAAGCAAATACATGTTATACCTATCACTCTTCACTTGGTTTCTGTTGATAAATATGTTGTTGAAGTAATGTTAAGAATTATAGGTCCAGAAATTATAATGTTGTAGGTTCTGACTCCTGAAGAATAATGCAAGTCCGTGGGTCTAAAGCCACTTGAAAAGGAACTTGATTTTGTATAATCTTTTCTGTTTAGATTTCCCCACGTGAAAAATTATAACTTTTATACTTCAATTACTTAATTATTTTTCTTTTATTTTGAAAATTACAAAATTACCATGTGTGATAGACTGAATAATGACCCTCAAAGATGTCCACACTCTAATCCCTAGAATTTGTGAATGTTAAGGCAAAAGGGACTTTGCAGATGTGATTAAGTTAAGGATTTTGAGACAGAGAAATTATCCTGGATTACCTGGGTGAGCCGAATCCCATCACATGAGGGCCTTAAAAGTGGTGAATCTTCCATGTTAGGTCAGACAGATGAGACTGAGAAGCAGGAGGGATTCTAACCATGAGAAGGACTCTATCCCCTGTTGCTGACTTTGAAGATGGAGGAAATGGACAAGACCCAAGAATGCTGGGGTCCAAATATGAGGGAAGCAGGGGGGAGTTAGAGGATAGTAGTGATAGGAGATGTGACAACAGAAACAGAAGGTTGGAGTGATGCAAGGAAGGGATCAGGAAGGAAGTAATACAGTCAAAGCTGAGAGCTCAGAGCTCAAAAAGGCAAGAAAAGTGATCTTCCTCCAGAACCTCAGAAGGAACCATGCCTTGACTTTAGCCCAGGGAAACTGATTTTGGACTTCTGATCTCCAGAACTGGAAGAGAGTAAATTTATGTTTTTAAGAGCTGCTAGGTTTGTGGTCGTTCGTTATAGCAGTAACTGGAAATTTAATATGCCACATTCATTGGAGAAAATGTGAGAAATTCACATATGCCCCCAAATGGATCATACTACCCAGGTTAAAAATATTTTAGTAAATATCAGATTTTTTTTCTGCAAGTGAATATACTCATCATCACTTCTATATGGTTTTTTTTACTCTTTTCTTTTATTACTATGTTTTTTTCTAGTTTGTTTTCCCCCCAACTTCATTGAAGTATAATTAACACATAACATTGTGTAAGTTTGAAGTATACAATATGATAATTTGAATCCTGTATATATTGCAAAATGATTACCACAATAAGATTACTTAGCATATCCATCACCTCACATAATTGCAATTTTTTTTAAATAATGAGAACATTTAAGATCTTTTGTAGCAACTTTCAAGGATATAATACATGATTGTTAACTCTAATTACCATGTTTTACATTGCATTCCCAGAATTTATTCATCTTCTACCTGGAAGTGTGTGCCTTTTGACCAACATCTCTCCATTTCAAACTACCCCACAGCTCTTGGCAACTACCACTCTGTTCTCTGTTTCTATTAAGTTCAGCTTTTTTGGATTCCACCTATGAGTGAAATCGTACAGTACTTGTCTTCCTCTGACTTATTTCGCTTAGCGTAACGCTCTCAAGAACCGTCCGTGTTGTTGCAAGTGGTAGGATTTCCTTCTTTTTTATGGCTGAAAAATATTCCTCTGTGTGTATGTGCATATATGCGTGTGTATCTATCCCATTTTCTTTATTCATTTTTCCACTGATGGGCACTTAGGTTGTTTCCATGTCTCGGCTATTATGAATAATGCTGCAAAGAACTTGGGAGTGCAGGTATCTCTTTGAGATTGTTATTTCATTTTCTTGGACGTCTCTTCCTAATCAATCTTTGTAGAGATAGGAGAAAAGAGAAAGTGGCCAAACTCACGCTTTTTACTCCATATTTATTGTAACTATCACAACCACATTGTTTTATTTTTCTTTTAATTAATTAATTTTGAGGTAAAATTAGTATGTAACATTATATGAGTTTCAGGTGTACAACATAATAATTAGATATTATCATTCATTACAAAGTGATCACCACAGTAAGTCTAGGTACCACTTGTCACCATACAATTGACCCTTTTTACCCATTTTATTTACCCTCCAATCCCTTCTCCTGTGATAATCTCCCACATCTGTTCTCTGTATTGATAAGTTTTGGTTGGTTGGTTGGTTGGATGCCACATGTAAGTGAAATCATATGGTATTGGTCTTTCTGACTTATTTCGCTTAGCTTGACACCCTCAAGGTCCATGCGTGTTGTTGCAAATGGCAAGATTTCCTTCTTTTTTGGCTGAGTAATAGTCCATTTTGTATACATTCCACATCTTTATCCATTCATCCATCCATGGACACTTAGGTTGTTTCCATATCTTGGCAATTTGATACTATACCTTTATATGTCAGTTTTTAAATATAAAATGTTCATTGCCTTTTCGGGTAATTTCTATCTGAAAGAAAGGCTTTTCAGATATTTATTTGACTTTAGAATTTAATGTTCAAGTTGTTAAAGTTATAGGTTAAGATATTCGTCTTAATTTTTCTAGTGCAACTTACACTTTTTTTTTACAGTCTAGCAGATTTTAACAGTTACACTTAAGAACCTTCGAAGAATTCTTAGTATCCTTTACAAACCCAATTATTTAGATACTTTCGAACATTTTCAATTGAATTGGTAAATTTAATATATTTGATTTTCTTTAAATATTGCAGTCAGCTGCTTGGTAAAGCTTTATATGTCTTTAATTCTTATACATCTAGTAAGTGAAACTCATGAATATGCAAATATGATAACGTTTAAGTTCCTAGAAGTTCCAGTGTTATACAGATAAGCCAAAATTAATTGCTTAATTATATGTATATAATATGTACAAAAATATCGATATTATAGTTTTGATTCTCAAACTTTTCTATATTTAATTTCAGATACTCCCATGTTTAAAAGATGTTTTTCACTTGTGAAATAATTATTTGATCCCACACAATTTGCGGAGTTCCGTTCTTATATAAATTTTGCCATTATCTTCCTGGCTTTATTAAGGTTGCATAAACCCCAGTGCTTTTTGCTGGGACAGAGATTGGATTTTTGTGGGCAATGTAGATCAGTTCTACAGAACTCTATTTCTGTCAGTGATTCTATAACTTCAAGAAGGGGAGGGAGGGTAATCATGTATCTTATATCCCTCGATTCAATTATATTTATAATATATTCAATATATTACTTCTGTGTGCTAAAAAGTCTCACATTCCTACCCAGAATGATCGTTTGATTGGATTTTGAATTTCTTTAGCACCTAAGATAGGTGAATCCCCTTTGTATCTACACTAAAGAACTTTGAACCTAATGGACCACTGCATTTTTATATTCTTCTTTCTCATAAGGCTACATAATTCTTACAGATATTAAATACGTGTAATTAACTGTTGGCAGACTCTCAGGGTTTTTCCTGACCATCTTCTAGTCACAACTGCTAAGATTGTTCTTTTAATTTAATATCTTCCTATGTAAATATCAGAAAGAATGCTTAGGACACCACTTTTTTTTTTTTTTAAAGATTTTATTTATTTGTTTATTTATTTAGAGAGTGTGTGCTGTGGCGGGGGGGGGGGGGGCAGAGGAAGAGGGAGAGAGAGAATCCCAAGCAGACTCCCTGATGAGTGTGGAGCCCAACCCTGAGATCATGACCTGAGCTGAAATCAGGAGTCAGATGCCTAACACTGAGGCACCAGGTGCCCCAGGACACTACTTTTTAATATTTGAATAGAACTGGTATATGGATTTATCACAATATGTTTCAGTTGTTCCCTTAGTCCTGGATATTTAAGAGTCAGTCAGTTTTTGTGTTTTTGTTTTAAACATCTTTATGCATATACTTTGGCAAATTTTTTCCACTTACATATGTAATATTTTTGTGAACTTGTCTGTTAATGTTCCTAAGATTAATATTGTTTTTTAATATTTTGATATCATTGGTACTATTAAGATTAATATTTAGATTATAGTTTTTATAGTGACTCCTTGCTTTTTTGAGTTGGAAAAGAAAATGCATAGGTTTTTGGGGTTTTTTTTCCTCTGTATTTAAAGAGAAAAATGAGATGAAGCAAGCGACAAGGTGCAGAATAAACTGTTATATTTAATAACCAACACTTAAATCCATTATTGGGATGACTGAGTATGAAATATATCTAGCAAATTCACAATGAACAAATAATGAAATTTAAAAAAAATTAACAATTCCCATTTTCCTGCTTTTTTTTTCAGTAAGCACTGGCCTGATAGTTTCTCTGTATAACCAAATTCATTTTCATCTTTTAAAAAGCAGTTTGAGAAATAGATGTTCCTATAAATATTCAAGAAAATTCATAGAATACTTTCTTAAAAGTAAAGTTTCACTCTACTTTGTTCTTATTCAGTTCTCGATAGTGTTCTTTAGAAACCTGAAATATAAAAAATGAATTTTTTTCAATATGTAAGTGTGAATGTCCTCTTTGATATGTCTGTTTTTTACCCATAGCCCTTTCTTTTGCAAAAGTAGCGTTTTCATTGCTTATTAAATACTGTAAGCTGTCTTTGTTCATTTAAAATATGTTTTGATTGAGAAGAATTTGATTTACACACAAAGTTTCAGAACATCTTTATTAGGTAAAGTCAATAAATTTGAGTAAATCACCTAAGAGCATAAACACCCTTTGGGCCATAATTTTGACTGTTTCTTTCTACCTCCCCTCCCCCCTGCACCCATTCTTTTATCCCAGGTATTTAGAACAGTGCATGGCACTGAATGATGGGAAATAATGATTTGTCCCATTGTTTACTGTTCAGTTCCCAGAAGCAGAGCTGTGTGGTCAATCTGTATGCAGATTAAGTGGGTTTTTTTTGTTATATCTGGGCTATTTGCTTTCTAGGAAGTGCTGTTTCTACCTTTGATCCATAATTATTATTCCAATCAATGTTTTTAAAAAGTGAATTAGAAGTGTCTTGGGACAAAAGAGGTATTTAGGGGAGAATGTTTGAGGCAGCACACAAACACAAAGCCGGGGATTTGAGTCTCTTCAGAGGAGTTGGTATTCTTCTCATCTAACTGGGCCAAGGATTTAAAGCCAGTGTAAGCCTTCCTTCCTGAAAACATTTTATGATAGAGCCTGAATAAATATTTGTTGAATTGAATTGAGTCTTTGGAACAGGAGTCTTTTGTGGCTGTTCGTGGATACTTAGTTGAAATATTATGAAAGACACTTCAGTGTTTTACTTGTCAGACCTCAGCCTACTTTACCTGTAGATTTTAAGAACATAATTATGGAAATAATAAAAAGCCTCACATATGAAATATAGCGTTAGGAGAGATGGTGGTGGAGAAGAACGGTGTCTTTGGGGGGAACATCAGGAAATGACAAACTCAACCAATGTTACCTGGAAGTCCCTTTGCTGTTGTTTTGCTTCCCACAGGCTTGTGAAGTGAATTTGAGAAATTCTGGTGGGCTGACAGGGAACGTTCAGTAGAGTGGCCCCCAGTGAGGAACTTTTTCATAATTAATAGTCTCTAGTTTGGCTGCTTTCGTGTGAGTCAGTAGGATTACAATTTAAAAACATTTACCTTTTCTTTGATTCCTGCCAATTCTTTTTTTTTTTTTTTTCAAAGATTTTATTCACTCATTCTACAAAGATAGAGACAGCCAGCGAGAGAGGGAACACAAGCAGGGGGAGTGGGAGAGGAAGAAGCAGGCTCATAGCGGAGGAGCCTGATGTGGGGCTCGATCCCATGACGCCGGGATCACGCTCTGAGCCGAAGGCAGACGCCTAACCGCTGTGCCACCCAGTCGCCCCTGTTTCCTGCCAATTCTTAACCTTAGTTACTTTAATTTTTTACTTTTTATGTTTCAATTACCATGTTTTCTATTTCTTAAATCATATTTCAGTTTTTTAATAATTTAAAATTGTGCTTCTTTTTAAAAATCATTTTATTCATACTTCCAATACTTCTTTATTGTATACTAGATGACAGGTGTTAAATTATGTTTATATCCTTCTATACTGCATGTTTGTTTGTGTTTCTTATCTTATTTTCCGGGATTTTTTTTTTTAAGTCTTTTCTTAATTCTTTTAATTTATTCCTCTTGATAATTCTAGCTCTTGACAACCCAGATTTACACCTCATATGTTTTAAATTTTCTGCCCTGCTGTTTTGGTTTTTTTTTTCCCCTTCATAATTTACTTTCTCATACAGTTTTAAACCTCTTAGGACATTCTTAAATGTCTGATAGATCCTCATGAGTTGATATTCTCCAGAGTCATAAACCCCGCTGGGTGGATATCATATTTGATTTTCTGAAACCCTACTGTTTTTTAACATAACATCCAGTCCTTGGATGAAGAATCTGTCACTCCCAAGCACATAACCACTGTATTTTGGACAATTGCATGCTGTAAGCCAGGAATTATGTATAACCTCTACAGTCTCTCCTGGGGAGGGCTTCCTCTAGACCTTGGTGCTAAACCAGGGGAGGCGATACCCCCATGTCATTCATTCATATGAGGTGGAACAGTAGTAATTTTGTAGCCTTTTTTTCTTTCTTTCTTTTTTTTTTAAATTTTAAACTGTTCTGCTTTCTAGGCTACTTATTCCAAGGATGGTCCCCACCTTTCCTGTTAAGAGTTTGCAAAGAACTAAGTAGCTGATGAGAACAGGAGTTATCTCAGTTTGCATTTGCACAGTGCAGTGTGTTTTCTCCACTGGCAAATAGCTGTTTAAAGTCATCAAGTGTACCTTTTATCCAGGCATTTGAAGAGTAGGCCTCTTGATTATATGAAACGAAACAAAACCAAACCCAAAAAAACCCCCCATCCCTCCTGTTTATTTTTAGATTATTGATGATAGCCGCCCCCCCCAATTCCTTGAGGTACAAGGACAGGGAAGACTGGAGTCCCTAGAGGGAAACTTTGTCAAATTTTAGGAATTGGGCCAAATTACAACTCTTGCTGGTGTAGTGTGACCCTTCTGCCTTTCCCCACCAAGAATTGTTCTCTGACTCCCGTGAACATGTGCGCTGTGGTCTTTTGGGGGTCCATCTCACACAGTCATTGTGGATGTCCACCTGAAAATCAGCTTTGGAAGTGACATCACTCATCTGACAGACCCAGAGTGCAATTAAACTGCCTTCCAAAAAAGTGACCATGTGTTTGTTCTCCACATATTATTGATTGATTGACCTTTTGTCCAAACTGATTTCCAACTAAAAATCTAAGTGTGGGTATTTTAGGCCAATGATTTTATACTAGGCGTAGTCAGGATTTAGATACTCTTTAGTGCCACCTCTTTAAATCAGGGATAATACCAAATTGCCTTCAGGTTTTATTAATTTTACCTTGGCCTTTGAATCTGTGAACAAGAGCCAATTGTGAGCTAATCTACTTGAATCCAGCATATAGCCCTGATCATTTAAGCTCTATCAGCCTGCCCTGTAAGGGACCACTGGCATAAACATCAGTAGGAATCAACTTCTGATAGGCTAGTTAAAATATTAATAGCAGTCATTATTGTGATGATGGTGATTATCTTTAATATAGCTAACATTTACCAGCCATTACTATACCAGTCTTTTAAAGGGCTTACCTAGACTAACGCATTTACCCAAGAGGTAGGTAACTACTTTTACCCTCATTTTACAGGATAGGAAATTGGGGCACAGAATGTCCAGGATTACATAGGCAGTGACAGAGTTGGGATTTAAATTTAGGCATCTAAGCTCCAAAGTTTATGTACTTAACTACCAGACTATATGTATAGAATGTCTTAAATATTTCTGGATGGATTAACAAATCTGAAAAAAATTAGCCACTTTCCCTTTAGCTTGTTTCTTTTTTATTTTTTTAAAGATTTTATTTATTTATTCGACAGAGATAGAGACAGCTAGCGAGAGAGGGAACACAAGCAGGGGGAGTGGGAGAGGAAGAAGCAGGCTCATAGCAGAAGAGCCTGATGTGGGGCTCGATCCCATAACGCCGGGATCACGCCCTGAGCCGAAGGCAGACGCTTAACCACTGTGCCACCCAGGCGCCCCCCCT
Source organism: Ursus arctos (assembly GCF_023065955.2). NCBI lineage: Eukaryota > Metazoa > Chordata > Mammalia > Carnivora > Ursidae > Ursus > Ursus arctos. The sequence goes on along the minus strand of NW_026623053.1, from coordinate 11,404,068 downwards.
TTAGCTTGTTTCTTAATCATTTGATAATTCTTTTGAACAAGCTAGATGCCTGTTTTAGAGAACACAAAGAAACTTCTTTTATAAATTGATACATTTTATTATTTGGAATTACAAGGAGCCTAGACTGGAGACTGACCCTGTTAATTAATTATTGCCATAAAGACAGGTACCTATAAAATTTTTATTATGTTGGTCAATGTTTCCAAGCTTATAATTGATTTAAAAGAAGCATTCATATTATATATGTGTGTATATAATTGTATTTGTAAGAAAAAATATATAAAACATGCGTATTTGTAAAAACATATAATTGTATGTGAGATATATATATGTATATTTTAAGTTTCTTGGTATCCTCATAAATAGTTTATCTTAAAGTCTACATTAAGACTAGTGCTGTACAATGTTAGACTTCCCTTCGATACTTTATTAGATTTTCATTTTCACTTTTTAATTATGAACTCTTTAAACCCATCACTCAGTAATTATCAAAATATGGCAATCCTTTTTCATTAATAATTAATTTTTTTGTTTCCCAGTCATTACCCCTTTAGCCTCTTCTCCCTGGATTGTTTTAAAGCTAAATATTAAGTTATTTTATTATTTAAAATTTTTTTTTTATTTTTTTAAAGATTTTATGTATTTATTTGACAGAGATAGAGATAGCCAGCGAGAGAGGGAACACAGGCAGGGGGAGTGGGAGAGGAAGAAGCAGGCTCCTAGCGGAGGAGCCTGATGCGGGGCTTGATCCCATAATGCCGGGATCACGCCCTGAGCCGAAGGCAGACGCCCAACGACTGAGCCACCCAGGCGCCCTTAAATATTAAGTTATTTTAATCCAATTCCTGGAGACTCTCCAGAATGAGTTTTGGAGAAAATCTGTTGGTATGGTAGCACTCTCTCTGAGGCTGGGTGCCTTGCATTTGTACGTGCTTGGCTTTGAAGGGGTCTTTACGTTTATATTTTATTGTCTGGTAGGACATATGGTTCTCTGTTCAACTGGCAGGAAAGGAAGACTGTATTCCAGGCATTTTACTGGTGCTTGCTACTGAGTAGTATCTTATGTGAGAGATGGCTGTCAGTAGAAATTGCTTGAAGGACATCCATCCCGCCATCTAGTCGATCTTTTAAAGTACATTCCTAAATCAGGTTATTTTCAAAAGTTGTGTGTCAAAAGGCATTGCATTAGTGAAATGTAGAATTACTTGTGATAATGCCATTAATCCATTTCTAGGTTTGTAAGACAGGATGATTCTATGAAACTCAGGTCTGGGGTAAGGACTGATACATGGTCATTATAATGTTCAGTATTCTTTATGAGGAACCTGTAGAAAAATGTCCTGTTAAATTTTAATTCCAAGAATACTTGTCTCCCTTCTGAGCCATTCCTATGCTTTTAATCTCACTGATAATGTGAAGTGTGAAATGAACATTTTTCCGTCTTGTGTTGACTGTCCTAAAGGTCAGGGCCAAATTTGGGGCCCAAAGAGCAGGTATGCAGGACATTATGGCATAAATTTTAAATGTTCCTACTTCCCCTTTATCCTCACCCATGTTTGTCTTTTTTGCTTTTTCAGTTAAGACAGAATATAAACAAATTAACTAAAGCCCTAATAGTGATTATCTCTGGCTTGGGATAAGACAGCTGATGTTATTTTCTTTTTATTTTTCTAAATTTCCTATAACATGTGTGATTATAAAAGTAATAAGGGAAAGATGTGAACACTTTTAAAAATTGAAACTAAATAATGAACCACTACTAAAAGAACTATGTTGGAAAGCCAGGGTCATGTGAGATTTGAAGGGCTCTGTGGGTACAGTTTTTATTTTGTCATTTTGAATTAGACTTATTTGAATTTACCAAGTAAAGCTTTATGAATCAGAGCTGTATGCTAAGTACTTTCTGAACAGTATCTCATTCCATCCTTGGAGCATCCCTGTAGGAGAGAAATTTCCAATCCCTCCTCTGTGGGCCAATTAAGAAAATGTAATGATCCAGTCTCAAAAAATATCTTTTAAAGGAAATAACAACTTCAGTTAAACAACTGTTAATTTGATGCTTTAGCGTTACTGTGTTGGCCTCACTTTTAGAAGGCACTGTATTCTTTTGATAAGCCATATTATTGATAAAAATAACTTTACCTATTTCTTCCGGTAGCATAATGTATTTTTAATGAGTTTCTTGCCATGAAAATGAATAAATCACATTTCCAGTGCACCTTGCTCCAAGTCATGCTTCGAGCCCCATACGCCATGAGGAGAGTGACAACATGACAATGGGTAAAGAGAACACTGGCTTATGAGTAGCAGACCCGGGTCATGGTTTTATATGGCTGTAAATCCAGTACTTAACTGTGTGCTAAGCTCTGTTCTAAGCACTGGGGATGGAAGCTCCAGCAGCTTTGGGATTCTCCATCTCCAGTTAGTCTCCTCACTTCTGCATTCTGAGCTTCCGTGTCTTTAAAACCTTGTATCGCCTAACAGGGGTAGCAATCCCTGCTGTTGCCACCACCAGGGGTTCTTTCAAGGATCCCAAGAAAAATGGCTTGAGGGGGTGTGTTTTGAAAAGGGCCCAGCAATGTTAATAGTTAGAACGCAGTACGATACAGGGAAATAGTTAACATTTTTGTGTTATTATGGGTCGGATGCAAATGTAAGTTGATTAAAGGATAAATGGGGAGTTGAAAACACATGGAATTAATGGACTTTTTATGCTTTACCTTTTAAACTGCTCTATAGTAGGGTTATTATGAAGATTTTTCTTTTTCTCTTTCCAAAGGGGTTTTTATTAACACTGGCTACTATGAACGCTATTGGAGTGGTTCAGAGGACAAGCCTGGGCTACTTGCTTTCTGAGTAATTTGGGGGCAGTTTGCTTAAGATCCTAATGGCCTTTCTGTAAGATGGGGAAAATAAGTGTGCATCATCATAATTATTTTCTAAGGTTAGCACGTGAGTTGATCACATCTGTAGAACACACAATGCTTTACACATGCTAGGCAGTCAGTCCATGCCAGCTCCGACAGACTCCTGTATAGCATTCATTATGAAGGTCATAATTTCAGGCCTGTATGGGCAAAATACTAAATGGTAAATTCTTATTTTACATAAACAACCTCTCTATGTTTAAGGGCGTATTATATAAAGAAATTGATTCTACAGTTTTCTGACAATTGAAAACTGGCAAATGATTTATATAATAGTAACTCTCATGAAGAGAGGTTTAAATTTTTTATTTACAAATATATCTAAATTCAGTGTTATGAAAATACTTTATTTGATGTAAACTGCATTCTACTGGTGTGTGCTTGTACTGATTCTTAGTGAATTGTAGATTGAATTAAAAATAGCAAGTGCTAACCTTGATATAAATATTTTCATATTTACATCACAAGTATGAGAATTTGCACTTTGAACATTTCATAAATATTAATCAATTAAACTTCAGAACACTCCAGTGATCAAGATATTGTAAATCAAGCTTCTGGATGAGTATTAAAATTTGCCAGCCCACAAAGATATTCTCTGTCTTCTGTCCTTTAAACTACCATCCAGATAAGAGCCTGTAATATTTATTCTTTAAAATGTATCTTTCTTTCTTTTTGTTTTAAAAGAAATATTTAAAAATGTCTGTGCTAAATAGCAAAGGAAGGCTTACACGGTTTGTAAACACAATTGATAATATCATTCGGACATTAGAGCCCACTTAATCAAATTCTCAGCCACCTCAGTTAAAAACAAAACCAACATCAACAGTCATAACAGTGACTTCTAGTTTTATCAGAATTATCAGTCTGGTCATTGAAGATATAATGCTATGGATGAACTGATAATGTGGTTCACCTTAAATTAAGAAATCTAATAGCCAAGTGAAGTGATGAAATGTGATATATTTTACACTTATACATCAGAAGCATCAGTATTTGAATAATATGGGATTCATTTATACAGTGTACATTTTGTAATGTACTTACTTGCCCCAGGCACACATAGACTGGCTGATATAAAATGAGGAGAAAAAGACCACGCCCCTCCCTGAGGAGCTCCCAGACCACTTCATGGCTTCCTTAGGCATATTAGCTAAAATGTAGTGAAATCTTTTGACTGTCTTAAAAAAAGAAGTAGCCTTTTTTGGCTAATTCAAGTTTAGGTTATATTAAATAATGTATATTATTGCATATTATTTATTATATATTATTAATTATATATTACATATATTAAATAAACGTTATACAGAGAGTCCCTGCATAACTGTTACACAGAGAGTCCCTGATTTTCTTCTCTTAATCTGCAAAACTATACATAGATATAGATCTGCAAAATCCAGAATTGGAATATTGGATATACTACTAACCTTGGAGATATAGTGAATAACAAAAAAACTTAATTTTTAAATTTGTGGAATTAAGAAACTAGGAGTTGTTTTAGGATAAATTCATTTCAGTTTTTAACTTGCTTTAAATTTAAAGGGATAACATATGACATACATTATATTTTCCTTTACGTTTTAAGAAACATAGGCAGCTCATAAGATTATTTTTGAGAAAGCATCTCAATATATAAGAAATACTACCTACCATTTCTTGAAAATTAGCATTCAAAATTTATCTTTTACCAAAAAGCATTGAGTACTGCTGAGGAGCTTACCAAATTATTTAAAAACTTTTGATTGTTTTCCGTAGCTTTGAATATTATGTCTAGCTTGAGTGATACAGCATATGTTTCATTCCTTAATATTTCTAAAATTGGGGAATAATTAATATTTAACATCAGTTTCATGTGTACAACAATTCAATATTTGTATATGAAATATTTGTATATAATGCAAAACAATGACCACAATAAGTCTAGTTACCATCCATCACTATACAAAGTTACAAAAAATGTTTTTTTCTTGTGATGAGAACTTTTAAGATTTACTCTCTTGGCATTTTCAAATATGTACCACAATATTATTGACTGTATTGACCATGCTGCATTATATCCCCATGCTTACTTATTCTATAACTGGAAGTTTGTACCTCTTTACTCCCTCTACCCATTTAACTCATTCCCCAGCCTCCCTGCCCCGTGGAAACTGCCATTAATGCTGTTCTCTATATCTATGAGTTCTGTTTTGTTTTCTTTGATTGTTTGCTTTGTTTTTTAGATTCCACATATAAATGGTATCTTATGGTATTTGTCTTTTTCTTATTTCACTTAGCATAAAACCCTCAGGGTCCATTCATGTTGTCACAAATGGCAAGATTTCATTATTTTTTTATGTCTGAGTAGCATTCCATTATATATATATATATATATATATATATATATATATAATTATATAATCTAATATATATAATCTAATATATATAATCTAATATAAATATATATATTATATATATCTACATCTTCTTTAATCATTCATTCATTGATGGATACTTAGATTGTTTCCATATCTTGACTAGTATAGATAATGCTGCATTGAACATGGAGGGGTACATCTTTTTTCAAATTAGTGTTTGGGTTTTAACACCCAGATAAATACCCAGAAGTGGAATTGCTGGACCACGTGGTAGTTCTATTTTTAATTTTTTGCGGAACCTTAGTACTCTCTTCCAGAGTGGCTGCACTAATTTACATTCCTACCTATAGTGCCTGGAAGGTCCCTTTTCTCCACATCCCTGCCAGCACTTGTTATCTTTTTGATAATAGCCATTCTAACAGGTGTGAGACATCTCTCATTATTGTTTTGATTTGCATTTACCTGATGATGAGTGATATTGAGCATCTTTTTATGTACCTGTTGTCCATCTGAATGTCTTCTTTGGAAAATTGTCTGCCCATTTTTTAATCAGGTTGTTTTTTTGCTATTCAGTTATATGAGTTTTTTAAAAATATATTTTGGATCTTAGCCCCTTACTACATTTATGATTTGCAAATATTTTCTTCCATTTCGTAGGCTGCCTTTTCATTTTATTGCTGGTTTCCTTTGCTGTGCAGAGGTTTTTAGTTTGATGTAGTTTCATTTGTTTATTTCTGCTTTTGTTGCCTTTGCTTTTGGAGTTAGAGCCGAAAAGTCACTGCCAAGATAGGTGTCAAGCAGCTCACTGCCTATATTTTCTTTTAGGAGTTTTACGGCTTCAGGTCTTATGTTCAAGTCTTTAAACTATTTTGAGTTAATTTTTATGTAAGATGTAAGATAGTAGTTTAGTTCTTTTGCATGTGGCTGTCCGGTTTTCCCAGCACCATTTGTTAAAGAGGCTGTCCTTTCCCCATTGTGTATTCTTGCCTTCTTTATTGTAAATTAATTAACCATGTATATGTGGGTTTATTTCTGGGCTCTCTATTCTATTTCATTGATCTATATTTCTGTTTTTATGCCAGTACCGTAGTGTTTTGATTATTGTAGCTTTGTAATATAGTTTGAAATCAGGGAGCCTGAGGTCCCTAGCTTTGTTCTTTCTCAAGATTGCCTTGGCTATGTGTAGTCTTGGCTATTGGCTTGGCTATTTTGTGGTTCCATACAAATTTTAGAATTGTTGTTCTGTTTCTTTGAAAAATGCCAATGGGATTTTGATAGGAATTGCATTGAGTGTATAGATTGTTTAGGGTAATATGGACATTTTAACAGTATTAATTCTTCCAATCTATGAGCATGGAGTATTTTCCCATTCTTTTGTGTCTTCTTCAGTTTCTTTCATCAGTGTCTTGTTTTCAGTGTACAGTCCTTTTATCTTCTTGGTTAAATTTTATTCTTTTTGATGCAATTGGACTGAATTCATTTATTAGTTCTAGCAGTCTTTAGGTTCACTATAATATAAAATCATGTAATCTGCAAATGTCAAATAGTGATGGTTTTACTTCTTCCTTTCCAATTTGGATGCTTTTTTTTTTTTTCTTTTTCTTGCCTAATTGATGTGGCTAGAACTGCTAATACTATGTTGAATAAAAGTGGTGAGAGTTGGTATCCCTGTCTTGTTCCTGCTCTTAGAGAAAAATCCTTCAGCTTTTCACCATTGAGTATGGCTTTAGCTGTGGGCTTTCATATATGGCCTTTACTATGTTGATATATGTTTCTTCTATACCTACTTTGTTGAGAATTTTTTTTCATAAATGGTTGTTGAATTTTGTCAAATGCTTTTTCAGCCATTGTTTCTTCAAATAAGTCTTCTGTCCCTTTCTCTCTTTAATGCTCTTCTTTCTCTTCTCCCTATAATGCAAATGTTATTCTGCCTGATGTTGTCCAGTAGGTCCCTTGGACTGTCTTCACTTTTAAAAATTATTTTTTTCTTTTTGCTGCTCTGGGTGAGTTTCACTGCTCTGTCTTCAAGCTCAGTGATCCTTTCTTCTGCTTGTCTGTTGTTTAACCTCTCTAGTGTATTTTTCAGTTCAGTTATTGTATTCTTTAGTCCCAGCCTCTTTCTGGGAGGTAGTGGTGAGCTATAGTGACATTAAAGGAGAGCATAAAGATGACAACCCAGCTTATGTTCCCTTAGAGCAGCTCAGTAGCTTCTAGATGTGTGACAAACCTGAAGTCTGCCCTTCAGGGTGAAACTGAAAGACCAGGGCTGGGGGATGGGGGCAGTGGTGGGGAGAGGGTGTGTTTCAGTCTGATGTCTGTGTAGTGCCCTGGGGGTGGTAGCCTACCCAGAACTTTCTCTTCAATGTTTCAGTCCCCTGAGGCCCACCAACTGAAGCCCCTGGCCACCAGATGATCAAGGGATGTCCTCTTTGTGTAGTGCATTGGTATCTGGCTTAGGAAGGCAGTGGGAGAGTGCTAGGCTAGGACATGCCTGCCAGCTTTTGTGGGTTTGTGGGAGAACACAGGACCAGGGTATCCTGCCACCTTTAGTGGGGTAATAGGAGAGCAAAAAGATGGTGCCCGCCATCACCTCCCATCTCCCGAGAGAGTCTCAATGGGCCCCTGCCCCCTGGCAGATGCTTTAAGATTAGCAAATGAATTACCTTCACATATAGTCTAGGTACTTTTCAAACTTATACTTTTGTGCTGGTCCCTGGGGTGAGTCTGCATGCAAGCTCTTTAAGAGAAGTATCTCCATTCCATATAATCCTTTGGGTCTTCTGATAGGAGCTCCTTTGGTTTTCAAAGCCAGATGTTTTGCAAGGCTCATGTCTCCATTGCAGGTCCCAAGGGTTGGGGTACCTTGTGGGGCATAAACCCCTTGCTCGTCGGGGAGAAGCTCTGGTTTTGTGACATCCTTCTCGATGCTGGGTTGTGGCACTGGGGGTGGTATTTTTGTCAAGACCATGTCTCTGCCTCTCCTACCCACCTTGAAGTGGCCCTTTTACTGTTTGTTATGAAGGAGCTGTTCAGCTAGTTTTCAGGTCTTTTTCAGAGGGAATTGTTCTATCCGTAGCTGTAGGTTTGGTGTGCCCATAGGTGGAGTTCAGGATCGTCCTATGCCTCCATCTTGGGTTGCTCCCCCATTTCTTTAATGTTTGAGCTCATCTCAAGAAGAGAAAGCATTATGAGTTTTCTGTTTTTATGTAAAATGCCCTCCAAATCAAACTTCACATGCAGATAATGTTTTGGGTATTGCAGAGGTCTTTTTTTTCCTGATAACTATGCATCACTATCTCTTTAGCAATAACTCAGCTTTTTTTGGATGACTTAATAGGCTTTTGGTGGGTCCTATTTTGCTTGATAGCTTACTACAGCTATCGTGCACTGAACAGTTAGTTAGCTGTCAAAATACTGTGAGATCATACGGAAGCAGTCAGTTTCTGCCAAGTTAGTAAGTCAGTCTTTCAGAACTCTAATTCTTAATCATATCTTCAGGAAAAAACAGAATAACCAGGCACCTACTAGATACACAGTACTTTATCTATTTTCTTTCCTTTTTTCTTTTTATCTTCATAAAAAATGCTCTGAGGTTGGAATTGTTCTCTCATTTTACAGATTAGGAAACTGTGACACAAAGAATTTAATAACAAGGCTGCATAGTTAGTAAATGGCAAAGGTCTGTTTGCTCCAAAACGCTTGTTTTCCCACTGGATCATAGTTCCACACTAGAAATCATTACAATGCAATGCACAGGGTTGCCTTAAGTATGGCATTTTTCATCTGGCCTTGGAAAACACCCCCCGTTTCAAAGTGAATTGGAAACGTTACAGCTTTTTGTGGTTTCGTCAGTATAGAGAATTAGTGGGGGCTTTGTAACACACCTTCCTCCCCAACACACTTCCTCTTTGTTTCTTCCGTAGGAGTGTTTGTTTTTAATTCCTTTCTTAAAGTATCAGTTTGAAACATAAAAATGTTATATAAGGCTTCCCTATGTTGAGAGTTTTAACTCTAAGGTTAAATGTGAGTTGCCTGTGTCACACTGTTTAGTACCAAATAGGCTTCAGCTTAGGAGGCACAATTTTAATATTTCTGAAATCGGATTATGTCTTATCTCTGTTTTGTAGAATTATGAAGAGTTCTTTCTTTGGTTAGCTGTGTGACCTTGGGTAAGTTACTCAGCCTCTCTGAGCCTTTTTCTTTTTAAACTTCTGGAAGTATCTCCTGATCTTCATGCTCTGCCTGCTTATTGAATAGATCTATTGAAACAGAGTAAGCTTTTCAGCTCTATAAACATTTAACGTATGGGCTAGTGATTCTCGGATTTGAGTGTTTATGAGAATCATCTGCTGATTTTGTGAGTGCTGAGTTCAGAGTCTGGGGATTCACTCCCAGTGATTCTATTTCTGTGGATTTGGGGATTTATAAACAGGCCATTATAAAAAGAAGTAGAAGTAGAAGAAGATTGTGCCAGTAAGCATATGAAATTTTATAATAAAAATGCACATAAAACATCTCTGAGAGACTAATTTTCACCTATTAAATCAATAAAGATAAAAACAGTAGTACTTGGTGTGGGGAAATGACTATTTTATGTTGTTGCTGTGAGTATAAATTTGGAATCACCTTTCTGGAGAATAGTCAGGGAATATGTATTAAAAGACATAGAAATATTTTTGTCCTTTGACTTCGCAATTCCAATTCTTTAATTTTTAAAAATGAAATCCCATGTGTACACAATCCTATATGTGGGAATATTCAAGTGTGTAGGAATATCCGGTGCATAGCTGTTTATGAAAGGAAACAAATTGTGGACAACTCAAAATCTCACAATAAGGAGTTAGGTAAATGAATTACGTTATATCCATATAATGAAGAATTATGCAGACCTTACAATGTGGATGTAGAACTATATTTTTATGTATTTGAAAGATGTTTGTGATAGTAGTTAAGTGAAAGGGGTTTATAAACATGTATAAAGTGACCCAATTAAAATTTTGTATATATTCATAGAAATCTAGAAAGGTTTTCTGATCATCTAAAGTGGTAAATGGTTTTCTTTGGCTGATGGGATTATAGATGTTATCAATTTTAATAAAATATGAAAAATTTACAAATTTTTATAATTGGAAAAATACAAGAAAATAGTTTTTTACTTTTAAAAGGAAAAGTATTTAGGGAACGTTTGTTATTGATAAATGTCATTATTTTCTCTCAGACTTTGTATCTGTAGCCCCTTTCATCCCCCCATTCTAGTTACTTGGTTTGTTTTCTTCTAAGGCTCTTACAAGAAGACTCATTTGCATGTTAGTTGAGGTTATAGAAGCCAAGAAGGTTCTTGCCCCTTCCCTGGTTTCTGTATCTTTAATACTCATGGTAAATTGGAATGTCTTTAAAGCTCAGCCTTTTTAGAGGATTTTGTGTAACTAAGGTCTAGTCACCGTAATATAATGAACTTTAACTTGCTTGCCACATTATCTTGTTCTGTATTGTTTGCCCAGCTTTATAACCATATCTGAGGATTTTGCTGATGGCAGGAGAAATAAATTCTCTCTTTTTATTTTCCTGATAGCTTACTGATTTTCAGGGAGAGAGAACCACTGATACCAACTTCCTCTCTTATTACTTAGGCAAATACTACTTGTAGGAGAGAGAAACAAACCTTAAGGTAGGCTAACAGTCTGGATGGGGAATGTTTGTGTGTGTGTGTGTGTGTGTGTGTGTGTGTGAGCATGTGTGTATGTTTGCACATGCATGTACAAGCTGTAATCCTGATGACTGGGAATGGCTAAAATAAAAAAGACAGGAAATAACAAGTGTTGTCGAGGATGTAGAGAAAAAGAAACTCTTGTGCACTGTTGGTGGAAATGCAAACTGGTGCTGCCACTGTGGAAAACAGTATGGAGGTTCCTCAAAAAGGCATTATTTACACTATCCAAGATATGAAGCAATTAAGTATTAATCCATAGATGAACGGAAAAAGATGTGGTATATATACATATAATGGAATATTATGCAGTTATATAAAGAATAAACTGGTAGTTGCCAGAGGGAAGAGGGCTGGGGGTGGGCAAAATGGCTGAAGGGGAGTGGGTGATACAGACTTCCAGTTATGAAATGAATAAGTCATGGGAATGAAAAGTACAGCATAGGAAATATAGTCAATGATATTGTAGTAGTGACGTATGGAGACAGATGGTAGCTACCCTTTTGGTGAGTATAGCATAACATATAGAGATGTTGAATCACTATGTTGTATACCCAAAACTAATTTAATATTGTGTGTCAACTATACTCAAATAAAAAAAATCACAATCTGATGACTGGGAAGCATTAAGGATAAATGAATTTACTGAACTTAAGAGTCAAGAAATCTGGGACACCTGGGTGGCTCAGTTAGTTAAGCGTCTGTCTTCGGCTCAGATCATGATCCTGGGGTCCTGGGATCGAGCCCCGTTTTCAGGCTCCCTGCTTTGCAGGGAGCCTGCTTCTCCCTCTCTCTCTCTGTCCTACTCTCTCTCTCTCCTACTTGTGCTCACTTTCTCTGTCAAATAAATAAAAAAAATATTAAAAAAAAAAAAGCCGTGAAGTCTGATTTAAGCTCTGGCTTACTGTATTAACTACATAGGAAAATTATTTAAATTCTTATAGGTTCTTTTTTCTCATCTATGACATAGAAGTAATTGTTCCCATATTACCTTACAGGGTTTGGGTCATGATTCAATCAGATAATACTCTGTCCTTCCTTCATTCATTTGTTCTCCAGGTATATATTGAGCACCTACTGTATACTAGGCATTATTCTAGGCACATGATCTATCAGTGCACAAGATGGAAAAAACCCCTACTTCCTTAGAAATTGCATTCTAGCAGGTAGAGATAAACAATGAAAAATAATCATAATAAATAGTAAATTATATAAAACATGGTTAGTGCTATGGATAAAAGTAAAAGATATGGGTAAGAAGAACTGAGAGTGCTATGGGTGGAACAGAGTAGGGTGGTGGATTGGGGAGCAGGTTGCAGTTTTTAATAGGGTGTCAGGGTGGACCTTCTCAACAGGTGACATTTGAATAAAGACTGAAACTAGAAGAAAGAGTAGCCATGTAGATATGTGGACATGTGGAAGAAGAATGTACTAGGCTGAGATGATTGCCAGGGCCGAAGTCCTGTGGTGTTTGAGGGACAGCAGTGAGACCACTTAGGCTGGAGTGGAGTGAGTGAGATGGGGGGAACTAGGTATGGTCAGATCGCAATGACTTGTGGGCTCTTTAAAGACTCTAGCTTTCCTTCGGAAGGAGACAGGAGCCATTACAAGTTTGGAGAGGAGATGTGATATGACCTGATTTAAGTTCTTGAAGGATCATTTCTGGCACAGGTATGGTGACTAGACTGTGGGAGTGAGAGTGGGAACAGAGGGCCTGGTTAGGAGCTTTTACAGGAATTCAGGTGAGAGGTGACGGTGGCTTGGGTAAAAGTGAGCGATCTGGGTACGGAGAGTCATCCAGGAATCGCATAGAAATGAAGATGTGTTTATTCTTTTTTTTTTAATTTATGTTTTAAAGGATTTTATTTATTTATTTGAGCGAGAGAGGTCACAAGCAAGGGGAGGGGTGAAGGGAGAAGGAGGTTCCCCACTGAGCAGGGAGCCTGATGTGGGGCTTGATCCCAGGACCCTGAGATCATGATCTGAGCCCAAGGCAGACGGTTAACTGACTGAGCCACCCAGGCGCCCCAGGTGTGTTTATTCATATAAACATGGTGTTGAGCTAAAGGGTATCCACTTCTCTTATTTTTCTTAAGGGCTTAGAAGTTAAATATATGTCGTTAATTAAATGTATACTTTTTAATATCAGATGTCTAGAAATTAAACGGGACCTCTTAGTTTTAGTTTACTTTTACTAAAGCTCTTTTGAAGAAATCGAAGTTTCAAGCTCAACAAAGATTCTGTTTGCACCTCCTCTGACAGTACATGTAGCATATGATCCAGGGGTGGTTCAGTATTGCCCTGGCTTATTTGAGAAATTGAGATGTCTCACACAGCACCACCCACTCTCTGTCCCCTCTCTGCTTTATAATCACCAAGTCTTGTCCATTGTGGTGTTGTTGTTGTTTTAAAAGATTTTATTTATTTATTTATTTATTTATTTATTTATTTAAGAGGGAGAGAGAGAGAGAGAGAGAGCATGAACACAGAGGAAGAGGGAGAAGCAGACCCCCTGCTGAGCAGAGAGCCCGACACGGGACTCGATCCCAGGATCCTGAGATCATGATATGAGCCAAAGGCATATGCTTAACTGACTGAGCCACCCAGGTGTCCAGTCCATTGTGTTTTTGAGTGATATCTCAAATCTGATTACTTCTTTCCATCTCCACTGTTAACCCCACGGTCCTAGACATCATCAGTTTTGCTTGTATTAAAAGTATCCTCTTCCAGTCTCTACTTAGCAAACAGAATTTTCTACAGATGCACGTGTCATCAAATCACACCCCTGTGTGAAAACCTTCAGTGACTTCTGAGGATTATTTTCCACAGGCCCCTGTCCATTCTTTACCTTACTCTGCCCTGTGTACATCAGGAGATACAGACCACATCACCAGACATCCTTGGGCTTCTAGCTTTGCATTGAAGATGTTATACTTCTTTCTGCACCTAGGATGAAGTCCACTATCTATGACATGGACAATAATCTGCAAAGTAGGCCCTGCGGGTCTGACCGATCCACCCAAGAGATGCAGCTTGCCTCTTTTCCCATCTCCAGCTCCGACAGTTCCCTTTCAGTTCCTATCTCCTTGAGTTGGTACTTCTCATTCCTTCTGACTGGACCACTTTTCCTCTACCTCCCTTCCCCTTCACTTGTCTCACCCTTGCCCATCCCGAATGTCTGAGCTTTAATGTTGTTTCCTCAGAGAAACCTTACGTGGTTATACACTCTGTTTCTCACTAAATGTTTCCTTTGTAGCAGGTGGCATGACTCTACATAAATATTCATATCACTATTTGCATAATGTTTCTCTTCTCTGCTAGATTCCAGGCTTTGTGAGGTCAAAGATATGCGAGTTTTTGTTTATCTTTTAAATCTCTGCCTCAGAAATTCTTGATCCATACAAAGTACTCACTAACTTACTAACTGGCCAGAAAATGCATCCTGAAAGTGAAGATAGCTTCACGGGTTGTTTTCGGTAATTATCAAGGACATTTTAATGTGTTAGTGTAGAGTCAGACCTAGGGGCAGAACTGGAATTTCAAATTACAGTGAGGACTAGAATTAGAACCCAGGTGTCTGTGCATTCTTTCTTATGCTGGAACTGATCTTCATGCACCCAGCAGTACTATGTAGGAGCCTAAGAACCACACGCTAAAGAAAATATTATCAGCAAGGCATTTCTCATCTTTCAGTTTTGAAGTTGAAAGAGTATATAATTTTTTTTCATTTCATATGTTTATTGTAGCTTTTTTTTCTTTTAAAGATCTTATTTATTTATTTGACAGAGACACAGCCAGCGAGAGAGGGAACACAAGCAGGGGGAGTGGGAGAGGAAGAAGCAGGCTCCCAGCAGAGAAGCCTGACGTGGGGCTCGATCCCAGAACGCTGGAATCACACCCTGAGCCGAAGGCAAACGTTTAATGACTGAGCCACCCAGGAGCCTGTATTGTAACTTTTGTAATTGGAATTATTGACATTTTTTTTGGTAACTTCAAGAACAAAGTTACATTTGACAAATAGAAATGAGAGAGAGAGGGAAAGCTTTGGCACTGAATACCTGGGTGAGGACAAAAGAATGACCTTAAGAAGACTTGAAAAACAAAACTAAAGCTAAAAACTAGTTATTTAAAAAAAAAATAAAAACAATTCCAGTTATTTTAAAACAGAATAACTTTGGTCATTAACACCCTCAATAAAGTATAACTTGTAACAGGAGTATTTGGTCTTGGCAATAATAAACTACTCTGTTATATGCATTAAAGGTATTGAAATATGGGGCGCCTGGGCGGTGCAGTCGTTAAGCGTCTGCCTTCGGCTCAGGGTGTGATCCCGGCGTTATGGGATCGAGCCCCACATCAGGCTCCTCCGCTATGAGCCTGCTTCTTCCTCTCCCACTCCCCCTACTTGTGTTCCCTCTCTCGCTGGCTGTCTCTATCTCTGTCGAATAACTAAATAAAATCTTTTAAAAAAAAAAAGGTATTGAAATATGATCTTTTACATTTTTGCTCTTATGAAACGACTTATTCTACTATTTCTACTAGAAAATGGAAATGCATCAAACTCTCGGAGTAGTATAACTTAGTTTTATTTCCTCGATTGTTGTTGTTTTTCATTTTAAAAAGTTCGAATTGTACTCTGAGAAGGTTTATCAATAGCCGTTTCAGAAACAAATAAACAGATACGTTACTGAAATACATATGGTATTCTCAGTATTTTGAATTCATAGAGCTGAATGGAATTTATTTTTAACTTTATGAAGAAATAGTCTTTCATGGACATTTTTAATGGTGCTTCTATTCCAAAATAACTTTTGTGGCTATGACATTCTAGAAATAGATGTATTTGATGGAAATGTTAACAGATTCTTATTTGTAACCAATGAATGAAGCCACCTAGAATTTTAGTGACTTCCCTTCCAATGAATGGCCATTCATATTTATTATTATCAATTCTAATAATAATCAGTTTTAGAATGCCAGCTGGGCACTGTAGAACATTTGATGTGATCTCAATCTAACGAATCCACTTTTAAAGTACCATTGTTCAGTACACAAAAGCAAATGCACACCTGAGAAGATTCAGCCTTGAGCCTCTGCCTTTTCCAGAAATTAATACTATGATAGGAGGTCAGGGCATATATATGCAATAGACCTTTTAGCATTAAGTCATTCTTGGCACTGCGAAGGAGGGTAATTTGTGGAAGACTTTTATTGTGAAGTCTGTCAGCATGGAAACTGCAAAACAAACTCCTGAAAGAGAAAATGTCTAATACTCTTCTTTTTCTCTCTCTCTTTCTTTTCTTTTTTCTTTTCTCTCTTCTGTCTTTTCTCTTCTCTTCCATTTTCTTTTCTTTTCTTTTCTTTTCTTTTCTTTTCTTTTCTTTTCTTTTCTTTTCTTTTCTCCTTTCTTTTCTTTTCAGTATGGATGGGTAGAAACGATTCCACATTTAGTAGAACAAAGCATAGAAGATTGTTCTTGATACAAAGAGAAACTTCCTCAATAGTTTGGCTAAGGTATTCGGAAAATTTGAATCCTTAAATGAAAAGAGAAAACTCAATTAATAATTATCTATCTAGTATCTACTGTGTACTTTTATTAAGGTATTACACTTAATACGTTGGTGTGTTTTTAAATTAAAGAAAGAATGGTTGTGTGTAAAATGAAAAAAAGTAAGGTGCCAAAGAGCTGTGTGTAGAAAAAATACCTGGAGAATGTGTGACCTGTAAGAAGTGTGTGATGAAACATCCGCCATATATGAAGAGGGCATGAAGTTTGGTGAAACTAAATAATATTTAATTTATGCCAAAGTGAAGTCATTACTATTAATATCAAGGCAATGAATTAAGTGACTTATTTGTCAGCACTGATGCTGACAAAAAAAATTTTGAAAGGTGAATAGAAAGTCCTTTAGAAGTTTTTATTGAAAAAATAGGGGTACCTGGATGGCTTAGTTGGTTGGGTGTCTGACTCTTGATTTTGGCTCAGGTCATGGGTCTTGGGATCGAGCCCCACATTGGGGGTCCACGCTCTGTGGGGAGTCTGCTTGGGATTCTCTCCCCCCCCCCACCACCACTGCTAAAGTACACATGCACTCCCTCCCTCCGTCTCTAAAATAAATCTTTTTTAAAAAAGTTTTATAAGAAATAAATTTAGATTATTTTGGTATGTTTATATATGTATGTATTTCTTTCTGAATTTAATTCCATGAATATCTCTCTAGGTATTTTTCAGAGAATGTATATTTTCTGTAAGGGCTAAAATAGAGGTATATATGTGTATGTATATGTATGTATGTATGTATATGCATTATGACTGTCAGTGATGGACTATAATAGTATAATAGCCCGTGTGCGTGTGTGTGTGTGTGTGTGTGTGTGTGTGTGTATGAAGGAGAGGAAAAGGAAAACTGGTATCTAACTAAATATTTCACTTGTGGTTTTTGGTTACACCACTCAGTTGGACAGAGGGTTTTGCCATCCAAGGTGGCTCTACTTTACATGATAAAATTCCACTCTGTTTCTGATAATTGCTTGAGTCTCTGAGCAGCTTATACCTCCCAAAGCAATGGTACTTATGCTCCTTTAAAGGATTTTTTTTTTCTGCTCATGCATTTGATCTTTGTAGCTTATTACAATAGCTGTCTTTTGGGCATCCTGCTAGCATCCATTCACCATATTTGTGCCCTGTGATAAGAGATGTTGTATGTCGGTACATTTTTTCCTTATTAAGTTCTGAGTGTCTAGAACCGTGCCTGGATATAAGCAGACATTTGTTAAATATTTGGTTAATGTTTTTGGTAGGGATTCTTTCTTGCTGTTTAATACCAGGTATATTTTATGTGAAAGGCAGATAAAACTTACCACAAGAAACAGAGACCATGGTGGTAGATACAATTTTCAGTCATACGAAGCATCTAATTTCACAACAGTGGATCAGTTTCATAAAAAACAACATATCTTTGTTTATCAGAGTATGCACTGTGAAACAGCAATTAGGCTTCTTTGGTATAACTGGTTTCAATGTTTGCATTCTCATCTATCTGTGTACTAGTTAGGCAATGTCTTCTCTTAGAAGAGTTACTGCATCAGAAGATTTCATTCCCTTGGAAGATACTTGGAATATGTTATCTTTAGCCATTTTATTGGGAAAAAAAGGAGGAGGGGGGAGCAGGTCAAGGGCCTGCTTTCAGTCCTGTGATAGTCCTTTAAGAGTATCTGAATTTGGGTGACTCAGTTGGTTAAGCATCTGCTTTTGGCTCTGGTCATGATCCCAGGGTCCTGGGATCAAGCCCCGCATCAGGCTCCTTGCTCAGCAGGGAGCCTGCTTCTCCCTCTGCCTGCCCTCCCCCTGCTTGCGCTCTCTCTCTGACAAATAAGTAAAATCAAATCTTTAAAAAAAAAAGGGGGGTATCTGAATTTTCTAAGGTTATTGCCTAACTCACCCTCATTTGTTATGTTGTTAGTTTTTGCACCTGTCTATCCATCCGTGCATCTATTATCTTTCTGTCTGTCTCTCTGTCTGTCATCTATCTATCCACGTAGCTACCTATTCATCTGTGTATCATCTCTGTCGTATCTATTGTGTCTATCATCTGTCTGTTTCTCTACTTCTCTTAACCATCTGCCCATCTATGTATCTGTTCATGTATCTATTCACCTGTCAATCATCTACCCCTACACACACACAAACACATATGTATTTATTTTAGGATACCATTTATTATGTCAGGTACTAGGTCACATTTGTTATTCCTTCCACCCTATTTGCTTTATAGATGAAGAATTAAGATTTAGGGGGCTTAGCTGTCTTGCTCAACTAGTGAAGTATGAGCAAAAATTGAGTTTAGAAAGAGTCCTTATTTGATGGGGTTTTCACTTTCGAAAGATGCCATCGAGAGATTTATTCTTTTACTTACAACAGATTGGGAGAGCTAATGAAAATTCTTAACAGTGAGAAAAAAATAAAACATTTGAAATATCTGAGCATGTCAGAAACTATCAGTTCTTTGCTTTATCTTGGGAGAACAGAATGGTGTCTAGAGAGAACTGCATTTGATAAAATATTGGCAAAAATATTAAAAGAATACTGTGGTAGTATCAATAACACAATCTTCGAGGGATTTAGGAAGTTCATATGCCTACAGAAAAATGATACAAATCATTTGAGAACCTTGTTAGAGAATTATCAAGGAAAGATATTTTGCTTAAGTGATTTCCTATGTTCTTCAGGGCTAACATTTGTCCAGACGTTTCTCTTTTGGAGTCAAGAAGAATGCACAGGATCGAAGTCTATCTATGAGCTTCTTCAGATTAGAATTCCCTAAATGTCTGGAGTACTGCCAGCTGTTATCGCCAATATTTTCAGTTTGCAGCCTAGGGTATACTTTTATGCTTCTCATAATTTGGGGGGTATGACTATTATTTCAACTCCAATATGAACAGTTTTTATAGTGAAATGATCCTAGTTATTTTATGCTAGGGTAGCATAGCACAGACCTTTGACTTTGTCTCTATACTTCTTTTTTTTCTTTAGTAGCACTTATCACATTATTGTCTTACCACAATGTAACTTCACATTTATTCGTGTGATTCTCTAATTGCTGTCTCCTCCGTTGGACTCCATGTTCCAAGGGGAAAGTTTTCTGCTTCCTTCTGTGGCCTTAGAGCCTAGGATGTATGTGTATCCACACACACACACACACACACACACACACACACTCATATATATATGTTCTGTAAATTCTTGTTAGATGAAGGAAAAGACCTCTGAGAGACTTTTAGACAAGGCTAGATAAGAACTCATTACAGCATCCCTGACTGCATGATTTTCTAAATGCTCAAAAAGCCTATTAAAGATGGAATTGTCTTTAGCAGCCTATCGCTTTTATTTATTTATTTTTTTAAAATATTTTATTTATTTATTTATGAGAGAGAGAGAGCATGAGTGGGGTGAAGGGCAGAGGGAGAAGCTCCCTGCTGAGCGGGGAGTCTGACATGGATCATGTAGTAGTTTTTCAGGTGCTTCTTTCTCTATTTAGGTGTGCAGTTATACTGCAGTGATGATATTGTTACTTCATTTTCAATGCATAACTCTTTTATTCCTTTTTCACATGTCCATGACCTTGGTCAACA
Source organism: Ursus arctos (assembly GCF_023065955.2). Classification (NCBI taxonomy): domain Eukaryota; kingdom Metazoa; phylum Chordata; class Mammalia; order Carnivora; family Ursidae; genus Ursus; species Ursus arctos. The sequence goes on along the minus strand of NW_026623053.1, from coordinate 11,383,945 downwards.
CTTCAGAAAAAAAGTTTAAAATGTGAACAACATTTAGAAATACTCTAGTGCTTCATTATTAGGTAATGATATTAGTTGTTTCATATTGGTTTTTTTTCATGTAAATGGAAATTTTTTATCCCGAACACTAATAGATAATAGTATAAACATCTATTAATATTATAGAAGCACTGGTAGAGATCATTGCAACTACAAATCTTAATAGAAATTTTGGTTCTGGAGGGGCGCCTGGGTAGCTCAGTCGATACGTGTCTGCCTTCGGCTCAGGGCGTGATCCCAGAGTCCTTGGATCGAGCCCCACATCAGGCTCCTCCGCTATGAGCCTGCTTCTTCCTCCCCCACTCTCCCTGCTTGTGTTCCCTCTCTCGCTGGCTGTCTCTCTGTCAAATAAATAAAATCTTAAAAAAAAAAAAAATTTTGGTTCTGGAATAGTCTTTCTAATTTATATCTGAAACATAATTGCCTTTAAAATGATAATTTCAATCATATTAGGCTAGCAGTATTTATACTTTTAAATTGCATTAAAATCAATATGAGTTTAAGGGAATAGTATCAAGGACTAGAGGTCTAATGCCGCTGACTTTAGTAATGTTACTCTGAGGAGAACCCAAGCATGTTAGGGGTTGTGGGTGTTTGCACATATGAGGAACACGGCAATTCAGGTGATAGATACCTGCTTCAGAGTGTTAGGTCACTATCACTACTTGAATAATAAAGGGCTAGCTCTGCTCAGCTTTACCCACCACAATATTTTTACCTTATTTCATCTTGCACATCATACACTTTTTTTGTGAACTCTCTTTTAACCATTTTACAAACAAGGTTGAGTATGTATCAGTGAATACGGTAAATAACTTAGGGTTGTAATATAATAACTTACGCTTTACCTAGGAACTTAATCTTTCATTTGTGTGGTGTACTTGTTCTGTCACTCCTCCACTGTTTTTCTCTTTCATTGCTATGTGGAGTTTTATTCCCATTACTCACTTATGGTAATGCTTTGGGTCAGTAGGGATGTTACAGATTCCCTCAAATACCACTGTGATTTATTGTCCTGTTCACCTTGAATTGTACCATTTAGGTCTGATTTATTTTTTCTTCTCTTGAATGTATTTGCTTACTAATAGGTTACTAAAATATGCCCTGTGTTCCAGGTCTCAAGTACCCCTTCATGGGATGCCTTTCCAGCCTAATTCGTGTAAAAGTTGATCTATCTTGCGGTAGGGCTTCCTGCATGATTATGTTGGTCCACTCATCTGGGCATTTATACATTGCCTCAGGTCTTATTCACTGGGGCTCATATCACTTACAATGTATTACATTGTATATTTATGACTTAAGCGTTTCTTCTTCATTTTGCAGTCTTTGAGAAAAAGCTCTGTACCTTATATACTGTCATATCTCTCAGGGAGCCTAGCGCTGTTCCTTGTATAGATTAGGCGCTCAGTTTTCTCATTCTTGTCTTCACAGAACAGATAGCTTATTTAATGCGTATTTGAAATACTGCTCCTACTGCCTCAGTGATATGGACATAGTAAAGATACCACACATACAGATATGATACAGATCAAATTTTCATGCATTTTAGAAGGCATGCATTTTGTTGACTCCACGTCATGTACTGGTTGCACCCCTAGCAGGAGACCTAACCAAGAGGAAGGGAGAGCAATAGTGGCGTTAGGCTATGTGAAAAGTATTCATGTCCACCCGCAGGGCAGTCGGGATTGCTTTCTGGGTTTTTTCCTGGAGTTTGAGCTGAGAGTAAGCATTAAAACCATCTCTAGAAGATTTTATATTAACATTGGCAAGAAACAAACAATTGACATCAGGCATAAGTCTTAATTTGCGTTATGCTTTTGGCGCATCGTTGCTGGGAAAATTATGCTAATCTTCACCATCTGCAGCTACCAGATGTGCCATTGAGAGGTGCACAAGTTCCTTTCCAGAAAACTGCTCGATGTCGAATGTCAATCATTCCAGTTAAAATGACAGCACCTACCATCAGAGGAGGGAGGACAACTACAATTCATGTTTTTTCTTTACCATCACATACAAATCTGGATGATTAATACTGTGATAAATGTAGCTGACAGAGGAAAACTAACAAATGTAGTTGCTCAGTCCATCTTTTGTTCTGTTGCAAAATAGCTATGGAATCTGTTAAAGACTATCTCATTGAATATACATGCACGGTGGGTGTGGTTACATTCTGCTGACTGCATTACATTTCTTGGCTTGTATGGTTTATTATATTAAGAGAATTGGCTGGAAGGGTGTCAGCAGATGGTGCTAGGCACAGAGTAAGTTTTATCATTGCATGGTTTAGTATGCTTCCAGGAATTCTCTCCCAAATATGATTTTTGAAAATAAACTTGTTCATTTGAACACACTGACAGGTTCTTCCCCGAGATTCTTATATCATAAAAGACATTGCCATCAATTTACTGGAACTATGTTTTTGTTCCTTTTGGTTGGGAGGGGGAGAACAAGAGAGAGTAGGAAGTGGTGACAATCATCCAGAGTCTTTTCATGTTTTACCTGAGTCTGGATGTATCTACATTTAGACATAATAGGAATCCTTTATGTACTAGTTTCATACCTTTTTAATTTTGGCAGCTACTGCTAAGCATTACAAGAATGCCAGGGCACAGAAGCACGTTGAACATACCAGGTACACCCTAAAATTCCACTGATTTCTAGAATATTAATGAATAACAGTGTATGCCAGCGGCTGGACCTTACCGTGAGCCTTCCTTGTTCAGGAATGTGTCAGGGGGAGCAAGTGCCTTCCTCTCCTTTCCCTCATTCCTTGCTCTGGTTCCTGCCAGCCACACCGTGCTGTTGCCCCAAGAGGCTTTGTGTGGACACCAGAGGGTATTTTCTCATAGCTTGGGTATTCTGTAAACTTGTTCCAACCATTGTATCCGAAAAAAAGTATATTTTGATTTAAATTACACTCCTTAGGGAATGGGGAATTCCCCCTTAACCCTGCTAAATGCTGTTCTTATTCAAGTTTTGTCAGGAAATGGGGCATTTTTTTAGTCATAATTATTTCTCCAAACTACCTTTGATAAATATCTGAAGTCACCCCTTTGTCCTATATTGGTGTGTGGTGTTGTTCTTAAATCCTGAGGAAATGGGAGTTTGTAAAGGAATATGAAGGAAGAGTCAGCTTAGTCCAAAAAATAAGGGGTCCTCTGGATGAGTAGGAGATCCTGAATGTGAAAAGAATTACACTGTTGTGTGTTTTTGAACGATAGTGCTCACTAAAACTTCATCTCAGAGATAAATACAACTGTCTTTTATCTTCTTGGGGCAGAGGAATAGAGCCTACAAAGGAAAATATTTTAAGCAGTTTTCACCGATTTCTGTACCTTTGCCTACTTGTTCCCGCTGCCTAGAGACTTGCACACCCGGGCTCAGCCCCAGGTAGATTTTTACTCATTCTCAAGGCTTAATTTCCTTATCTTCTTTGTGGAGTGCCTTTTTTTGACCTTTCAGGGAGGAATTCTGTGCTTGCTTCATTCTGAACCCCCAGCCTCGTTCTCTTGTACCCTGAGTGAACTGCTCACGTAGTATGGTGATCAGCTAGCATCTGTCTTTGTCACCTGACTGAAGTCCTTGATGTGTTGAGACTGCTCTCTTTTTTGTATTGTTAGCTGTATCTTTGAATCTGTCTCTGGAACAGTATAACATCTATTAAATATTTATTGAGCAAATAGATGGGTGAATAATATTATATTATTCTTATATGCAGAAGTTTCATATATGGAGAATCATCTTCAATGTCTTTAAGGTTCATAACATTTTGGACTATAAATTGTAGATAAAATAGTTTGTGTCTCTTTTAATTTTGAAATATGTAATAACATAATATGTTCTATTATCATTGGTATTAGACTAACATTAGACTTGAGATATTCATACATTGGTGTATATATGTATGTTTTTATAAAGTCTTATTACCTTTCTGTATTTCATTCCAGTTTTCATTTGAAATATTATTTGTCATATATGTTTCACATTAAAAGAGAAGTTAGATCACTGAAAATCCTCATAGCAAAAGTTACTTCTAAACTTTTATTCATTGTATAAGGAGAACATTGCATACATTTTGAAAAAAATTTTTTTAGTCCTAATGTCAGTAAATTACTCGTGACATTTTTGTCTGTACACCTGCAGACCTTTTAAAATGTATTTATGTACAAACTTTTCAGTAAAAGGAAGATCTCACTGTACATATTGTTCTTTAACTGAGCATCATTTTTGAGTTGACAAAATTACCCAAAACATTTTAGGGTAGGAGTTGCCATTTGATGATCATCTCTGCAGATGATGCTCACATTGAAACTAGAAGGTCAACCATATGGAGAGGTTAAAAATAAAATCTGCTGGCCTTCCAAATCCTCTTATCAGCCACCTAACGGGGTCAGATACTGACAATGATGCATCTGAGAGCAGCGAGTAAAGACAGATTGCAGAAGTTTCATAATTGTGAATTGTGTTCGCAATTTATTCATTTTTGCTTATGTTCGTTCCCCGTCTTGGGGTCTCTGGACTGTGCAAACTTGGGTGACAAATCTCAGATGTAGCTCTAAAGGGCTCGTAGTCATTTACATATTCATGCATGAAATAAAGTATTTTATGATATGTCAATCAAATATACTCAGAAATCAGAAGGCAAGTTTTTTCCCAAAGTAAGTTCCTTCTAAATGTAGCTAAAAAGAGCTACTTTGTCATTAAAGTGAATGAATATTCATTTTTAGAACAGACATGATGTTTGGATTGTGTTAAACATATGTCTGTTAGTGAAAGTGTGAGTCACAAAGAAAATTTCATCTAAAAATAATATCTATAGAAAAAAGCAATAAATATACACATGGAAAAATACTACTTTTTTGGTAAACTTTTACTTCATTTTTAATGCTTGTGATATCATGTATTTATTTTCTGTTATTACAAGAAATGGGTGACCGTGGCTAAGAGGTGGAGGCAACCCAGGTGTCTTATCCATGGATAGATGGATAAACAAGACATGGTATATACATAGAATGAAATATTATTCAACCTTAAAAAGGAAGGAAATTCTGACACATGGTATAACGTAGATGAACCTTGAGAACATGGTAAGTTTATATAAGCCAGCCGCAAAAAGACAAATACACGTGATTCCACTTATATGAGGTCTCTAGAGTTGTCAAATTCATAGAAACAGAAAGTAGAATGGTGGGTGCCAGGATCTGGGGAGAGGGAGAAATGGGGAGTTCTTTAATGGGTATAGATTTTCACTTTTGTGAGATAAAAAGTTCTGGCGATTGGTTGCATAACAATGAATATACTTACCCCTTCTAAACTATACAGCTAAAAATGGTTAAGATAGTAAATTTTATAGTATGTGTATCTTGCCACCATAAAAAAAAGAGAGAGAGAGAGAAGGTATAATTTTTAGACTGGAGCTTATTTATTTATACCCGTAATTGTTTCTACAGAATAGATACCTAGGATTGGTCTTGGACCTCTAACGGGGTTATGATATAATACATGATTACTGATCAAATGCGGATACATTAGAAAATCTAGTTAAGGCTCAATGGCAAGTCACTTGTTCCTAAATTGTCTATTTTGTTTATTTTTGGTAGAAAACATTGGGTATTGTAAATTATTATTTGTAGAATAATTAAAAGCTAACTAAAGTTTTGAAATCACCATGTTCAAATATGTATTTGAGAGCTCCTTTGCTTTTTAATGGTTATTAATTCATAATCCAGAAACATTGATTTATTCACATATTTATTGACAGCTTACTATTGTGTGAGAGACTGAGCTGGGTGAAGATATATAATGATGAATAAGTTAAGTCTTGTTCTCAAGGGATTTAAGGTCAATTGGAGTGGAGTGGGAGGAGAGTAACAAACAGAAAATTACAGTAAGGTACTATAAAGATTATGAAGGAGTAAATAAGAGTATAATAGAAAAATGTAGGGTTTGGGGAGTTCAGGGTTTCTTTTTTGGGGCATCAGGAAACAGTTTGTGGAAGAACTAGTAGCTTTGTTTAATGAAAAATATAAGTTCATGAGGTGAAATTGTTGAAGGAGAAAATGGAGGGAGCAATAAATGCAGAGGCCTATAGATGGAGCCTTCCATTCCCGTTTTCTGGGCTAGTCCTTCATGTCTGTTGTCCTGGAATGCATGGTTTCTTGTTCACTGTCTTATGTCCAGGTTTGGTGGCATGCCTATAGGGCTCAGAAAACATGGCTTAGTAACTGAGAGTAGTTTGCTGTGCTTGGAACACTGAGTTTAGTGTGGGGGAGAGGAAAGATGCCATAGGTAAGGTGAGGCTACATTATGAAGATACATACCGCCTTGTAGCATGATTCTGGCCGTGAAGAACCATGCAAGATTTTTATTGGGGAAAGTAGTATGGAGAGATGTGTGCTTCAGAAATTTGATTCTGGATTCACTGAAGAGAAGAGACTGAAATGGAATGAGAGGCAGGACCATCACTTAATAAGGTAGCAGCATCATGGGGACAATAACTGACGTTGTTTGTGGGGATAGAAAGGAGTGAGTGAATTCCAGAACTATTAAAAAGCTAGACTTGCTCTTTGCCACATCTACGGTGAGAATGAAGACCATTCTCAGCAATCAGACTGCTGACATTCCAAAAAATGTCAGCATCATCACTCTGAAGGACCCCAGAGGAACCCTGCGAAGGGACTTCAGTCACATCAGTATAGAATTCAATCTCAGAAAAAGAAGAGGCTCTGGATTGACAAATGCTGAGGAACTAGGAAAGAACTGGCTATTGTTCTCACTGTCTGTGGTTGTGCACAGAACATGATCAAGGGCGTTACGCTGGGCTTCCCTTACAGGATGAGGTCTATCCATGCTTACTTCCCCATCAACATTGTTATTCAGGAGAATGGTTCTCTTGTTGAAATCAGAAATTTCTTGGGTGAAACATATATACGCAGGGTTCGGATAAGACTAAGTGTTGCTTGTTTGGTATTTCAAGAAAGTTGAGTTAATGCTTGAAGGAAATGACCTTGACCTTGTATCCAACTCAGCTGTTTTTATTCAGCAAGCCACAGCAGTTAAAAACAAGGATATCAGAAAATTTTTGGATGGTGTATATGTTTCTGAAAAAGGAACAGTTCAGCAGGCTGATGAATAAGATTTAAGTTGCCCAGCTATAGAAACAGCAAGATGTCGGTTGATTTTTCAGACTCAGTTGTGATATTTTAGTAACCAAGGCGAAAGATTTATTCGATCTGAAGAAAATCTAGAGTATTTATTTGTGATATTTTAAAGATGCAATTAAAGCTATATTGATTTGGATTTTTTTTTAAAGCTAGACCTAAGATTTAAGAATATTGAGTGTGTGTGTGTGTGTGTGTGTGTGTGGTGTGTATAAGTGTGTGTGGGGGAGGGAAAAGGATGACATTATGGCTTGGACTATTGAGTGAATGGTGGAGCAGTTCACCAAGGTAAGGACAGAGAAGAGAGGAGAGTGTTTGGGAAAACACAACCATCTTCACTGAAGCATTGGGAGGGGATAGAAAACCCTAGTGAGGGTCCGTGAATTGGGATGAAAAGAGGTCCAAAATAAGGAACCTAAGGGGAAAAAAATGGAAGAGTGAACAGAGGATGACAACGCATAATCAAACCTACCCAAACCAACAAAACACAAAACAAACCAAAAAACCCCCAAAGCAGAAAACAAAGCAAAGCTGAGCAGGCGTGGGTCAGAGAGGGAGGAGGAGAACCTAGAGTGTCCTTTCAAGAAAGGGAGCAGGGTGTTTTTGGAATGAGGTGGTAGTCAGTAGGCTCTCAGGGAAGGGTTTGGCAGCAAGGTGCTGCGTGGTGTGCTTGGTGGAAGGCATTTCAGGAGTGCTGTGGGGCCCAGGGCAGGTTGAAGTGGGTTGCTGAGTTACGTCAGAAGTGGAGGCTAGGAGCCAAGACAACCATTTCAAGAATTTTTACTGTAAAGTGGAGGAGAGTAGAGTAGAAAGAATTATACTAGAGAGGATATAATAATATAATTTTATTTTTATTTTTAAAAAATGTTTATTGTGATAAAATACATGAAACATAAATTTACCACTTTATTCATTTTAAGTATACAGTTCAATGGCATTAAGTATATTCATGGTGTTGTGCAATCAACTGTCTAGTTCCCAAACTTTTTCAACACCCCAATAGCAACTCTATACCCATTAGGCAATAACCCTCCAACCCTTCCTCCCTCTAACCCCTGGTAAGTTCTATCCAATCTTTGTGTCTCTCTGAACTTGCCTATTGTAGATATTTCATATGAGTGGAATCATCTAGTATCTGTCCTTTTGTGACTGGTTTGTTTTACTTAATGTAATGTTTTAAAGGCTCCTGTGTGTTGTAGCATGTATCAGAACTTCACTCCTTTCTATGGTTGAATAATATTCCATTATATGTATATACTGTAAATTGTTTATATATTCCTCTGTGGACACTTGGGTTGTTTATGAATAATACTGCTAAGAACGTGGGTGTACAAGTATCTTTTTGAATACCTGTTTCCCCTTCTTTTGGATATATACCTAGGAGTGGAATTACTGGGTCATGTGGTGATTCAGTGTTAACTGTTTTGAGGAACCACCAAACTGTCACAGAGACTGCGACATTTTACATCCCCCACCAGCAAAGGATCAGGGTTCCATTTTCTCCACATTATTGCAAGCACTTGCTTTCTGATTTATGTATGATTCTTGGACTTTAATAATCCTAATACTTCCTCCCATCTGGGCTCTTGTGGACTCCCTCGCCCCTACTCCGCCTGCCAATTTTATCTGTCCTTGAGGCATTATCTCCATTTTATAGGTGTAAAAACTAAGGCTTAGGAATGTTCAGAAGTTTGCCTAAGATAAGTGCATTGTATCTTTCACTGTAAAATCTGTATAGATATAAAGACAATATACACATATTCATCGTTGGTCTTTATTTTTCCTCTCATTGATCTAAAACCAAAACCAAACTAAACTAAAACTGAAACTAAAACTAAAATAGGAGCTAAAACTTAAAGCTGAAACGTGTAAGATTACAAAGCAACCTGCTATTCAAGACACATGCAGCTTTTACTAGGTGGACTGCCAGGCGGTGAAAACCTGTATTAATACACCGGCAGCTACGTTTGATAAAACTGTTAGAGAATAGATCTTAATAACGTAAAATAACTGCATGAATTTGATCTGTGAATGAAGAGGTTTCCATTTTGTGTAGTTCTTCAAACTTTTTTGAACATCCACACCATTCGTGAAAATAAAGTTGATCACATATTCCTATATATGTGATCTGTATTAATAAATGATACTGTAGTAATACAACTTACAAAATAAAACAATATATTTTATAAAGGTAAGAATAACAATATGAAATTATTGAGTATGAACATAATCTCCATTTTCTTTCTCTATACAGTGGTTTTTCTTGCTCATTTCTGGGGTGCATGCACCTCTACTTGTGTAAATTACTGATAAAAAAATGGCTAACAGCTGTCTTGTGTGATGTGTTCAGGCACTTTTTAATCATTTTTTTTAAAAGATTTTTATTTATTTATTTGACAGAGACAGAGACAGCCAGTGAGAGAGGGAACACAAGCAGGGGGAGTGGGAGAGGAAGAAGCAGGCTCCCAGCGGAGGAGCCTGATGTGGGGCTCGATCCCATCATGCCGGGATCAGGCCCTGAGCCGAAGGCAGATGCTTAAGGACTGAGCCACCCAGGTGCCCCCAGGCATTTTTTAAAACAAATATTTCAAACATCCTTTGTATGTGAAGGGTATTTACTCAAATGAATTCACAACTGCATGTTGAATATTTATTACATACAAAGCATTTTTGTACATATTGTGATCTTGCTTTGCTCTCTGCAAAATATGCCGTAAAGTTTAGTTGTAACTATATCTAGCTGAAGTTCCAAAAGCTTGCCCTTGAGGAGAAGTGCCTCTAATTGTAGGAGAAAAGGAGTATAAGCAACATCAAATTTACTTATAAAGCAACGTTTGCAACCTTCGTCTATAACTTGTATTTAAATTGTCTTTGGAAAAGTGAACGAGGTGATAATTTATCACACGAAGCTGTTTGTGCTCGTGTTTTGGCATTTTGAAGAAAAACACAAGTACATTAATAGAGTGTCGGGGGAAATTGGCAAAGCACTCTGTGTGATCTCGGGAAAACAATGTCTAAAATACATATATATATTTGAATAACCTGAATTCACTTGAATATATTTCTGCTTTGACTGCTTTTGTGAATCGATTTGCTCCATAGCAACTATCAAACAGAACTATGCTAAAGGGGAAGAAAGAAAAGGAGGATATTTGGTGTGGAGATTTTAAATGGCTTTTGAGTCAGCAGTCAGCTGTTTTCCTTTTGACTGTAGTAATTATTTAAGAAGATTTGAAATGTATTTTTGTGGTTACATTTTAAGTACATTAGTAAGTTTTTCCTGAATGGTGTGTTTTTGTTTCTTCATTGGGTAAATAACTGAGTTTCCTCTCCAGAAACAACATCCGATTCAATTTTTCAAGGTCAGAATGCATAAACTTTTTGCTCAGTGGCTCTTGAAACTCTCATGGCTCCGTGCAGGTGACTGTCCAGCTAAATTCCAGAGATGACACTAATGAGTGAGAAGAATGACGTTATGGGAACAGCTTATCAATGAATACAGCTACTGTTATGTTAGATCTAGAATTAGGAAAAGACAGTTTTCCATTTGTATAGGCGAGTCAGGAACACTTTCTAAGTGTGTTTCACATTTTTTACATACCCTTTTCACCCTTGTTTTAACAAGATTAGTGGATGGTAGTTTGGGCCAAGAGGTTTACCATTTCATGCGGAGCTGCCTGGATTCCCAAACATGTTATCATCTCTTTTAGAAAATAGGTTAATATGTGTGAGTCATGAGGACCCAGACCTAGAAACAAACACTTTGGTAGACAGTTGACATACAGCAGGTCAGAACACTTACCATCATACTCACAGCGTGGGTCTAGAACTGCTCTTTCAAATGATGATGATGACGGTGATGATGCTGATAGGAACAGCTAATGTTTACTAAGAATTGACTGGAACCTACTTTGCTAAGAACTTGGTATGTATTATCTCATTTAATCCTCAGAACTTTGCATGCATTATCTCACTTATCATGAGTTATTCATAATCCCCCTTTTATAGATGGGGAAGCAGATATAGTGAATTGTTCAAGGTCACATATTTAATGGCCAAGTCAACTTAAAAACTCAGGCTTTCTGACTACAGAGACTGGGTCTGTGAAGCTCTACTGCCTCTAATTTTGGTGATAAATATTTTGGCAGATGGCGATCACAGAAGTTGCTTTAAGTCACAACTTTCAAGTACTCTTCTTTTCTTTTCTTTTTTTAGATTTTATTTATTTATTCATGAGAGACAGAGAGACGCAGATGCAGAGGGAGAATCAGTGTCCCACAGAGTAGGGAGCCGGATGTGGGACTTGATCCAAGGACCCCGGGATCACTACCTGAGCCATAGGCAGACGCTTAACTGACTGAGCCACCCAGGCGTCCCTCAAGTACTCTTTTTTTTTCTAAGTCCAAACTGTGTACCTTCTATCCCCCCCAAATTATATTATCGCTTTTGTAGTTTTAAAGAGGAAGGTGTGAAAATTTGAAATGTTATCTGTTCTCATTTAATTCCCTACTTTACATGGAGAGCATATCGTACCCAGATCTAAATGTCATTACCATTTGCTTCTCACACTTAACGAAAGGGAAAGTATATGCTCAGTTTTGAGCAGAGGATCCCTTGTAGGAGTGTGACAGTGCTCAACAAAGTTTTGGCACTTGTGTTTGGCAAAACATCCCAGGCAGATGAAAGATTCATATGGCAGGAGCGCTGCTACTCGGAAAGGTGCGTTAATATGAATATTAACACCTGTAAGTGTTTGTGAAATAACCTTAATGGAAGGACTAGAATATTGACAAAACATTATCAAAAAATTATTCTATATTTAACAGATAAAGATACAAAGAGTAATTTATTGCAGAAGTCTGTGATGATTCAGTTCCAAATTGAATGTGATGTCTGTAATTATATTTTAGAATATTAAACAATATGGATGTGATATCTGATTCTTAAATATCATCATTACACTGAGTTCTAAATATAATCCATCTATAACCATACTTACAGCAGATATTACTGTGTGTCAAGCAATACTTAAAAGTACCAAGAAAGAAATGGAAAATTCAAACTTATGTGATTTCAAAATAATTCTTAGCATTGCTTCAGGGGTTATTAAGACAAACGGAAGGGATTTTTACAAGGTATAGTTCAGTTGCAGTTTTCTTCCTCAGAATTCACATTATTGCCACAGCCTACGAATGACAAACATTTGTGGACTATGGCAGCAATCTGTTGGGTGTTTCAATCTATTTTGAGCTGAAATTGATTAGCACTTTATGAAAAGTGTACAGAAAATTGCCATGCTTATCAAGGCAAATCAAGCCATAATTCTGCCTTTTTTTTTGTACACCTGCAGCTATGAATATTTTTTGGTGGATACATTGAGATGTGCTCAAGAATATACATATTGGACTGCATATCATGCAATTTATTCTGATCTTACTGACAGTTTGCAAACAAAAACTCAAAACAAGATGCAACTGTGTGTAGCTCCCGAACTGTAGGTTCTGATTTCGGCATCCGTGAATGTACAAGGAAAGGGGCCTACAGCTGAAGAGGTGTGCTTTTGCTCATCTTACTGTGAAATATAATCTGGGCATTTGTTCGATGGATTTCATGAAATATGGAGGAAATCTGAACTAAGGGTAAGGGTTTCATCTGATTGCCTTTATTTTTATCCCACCTTGGTAATACTAAGGAGAAGAAATGAAAATAACCTGGAGTTGATGACTCTAGTGGCATAAGTTAACCATATTCAAGGGGAGTCGTTAAGAATGAGGAAAGGAGGAAGTGAGCAGTGACGGTGAATTTCGTATTTTGAGAGGAAGAGCCCTTTCTGTGGCAAGACCTTCAAAGAAAAACAAGCACTGTAAGTCAAAAGAAAAGGGGGAAGACCATGGACTACATGGAAGTCAGTGTTATTCGACATACTTTTAAAAACAGAAAAACAGGGGCGCCTGGGTGATACAGCGGTTAAGCAGCGTCTGCCTTTGGCTCAGGGTGTGATCCCGGCGTTCTGGGATCGAGCCCCACATCAGGCTCTTCCGCTATGAGCCTGCTTCTTCCTCTCCCACTCCCCCTGCTTGTGTTCCCTCTCTCGCTGGCTGTCTCTATCTCTGTTGAATAAATAAATAAAATCTTAAAAAAAAAAAAAAACAGAAAAACAGTGGAGAAATAGGCTAGTCTTCATGTTGTCACTCTCAGGCAGAGTTGAGAATAAATATCATCAGATTAAAAAAAAAAGAAAGAAAATCGTTGAAAATGTGCTACGGAGTAAGCTAGTCACCTGAAGCTTATTTTAATTCCAGCAAATGTTACAAGTTGCTACTTAAAAGTCCCAGGTTGTGTGCAATTTTTTTACTTTATGCCTGGCTCTCTAGAAAAGGATCCTGAATCATCTTGCTAAATTCCAGATCTGCAATGAGTCTCTTCTGATAGAATTCTGTATTTTACATGAAAACACATTTTTAATAAAAATTACCTTAAAAGCAGCTTTTTAGATGTTTGCAATGAAAAATAAGGAAAAGGAAAATTGAAATCATTCATGATTGTAACACTCAGACTATATCATTCCACTCTTTTTATTATAGATTTGATATGGTAAACTGTTTTGGGATTTGCTTTGTTATACACTACGCTATGAATCTATTTCTGTGTCATTAAATACTTTCCTGTCATATTATATTTAGAAAATATTCAGTTTTTTTTTTTTTTAATCAAGGGTACTTTCCAGTGTTATTGTATGGATTTCCAACATCCGGTCTCTGCATGGTTGGGTGTTTCGATATTTCCAATATTTTGCAATTAACAACAGTAATAATTTTATCATCATCATGAACATTAAAAAAATTTGCTGAGGTAAAATTCTCAGAACCATCAGTGTTGTACATCCACCACCTATCTCTACTTCCAGAGCTTTGCATCACTCCAAAGTAAAACACCTTATCCAGTAGGGGCAGTTCTCTTTCTGGCCCCAGCCTAGCTCTCCCATCATTGTCTCTCCCCTCGTCAGGTTTTTTCTAGTGCCCAGACCAACCTCGTGAATTCCTGCTCCATCACCTTTGTCAGTTGCATTCACTGTCCACTTCCCTTCATCCATTATTCAAACCCAAGTCAGTTCTCACCTCCTTTGTGAAAACCTCTCTTACCAACTAAGCCTCCACGATCTCTCTCTTCTGAAAATATTAGCGTGCATGTCTGTATTGTTCATTTGGCCCATTTTTCCTCTTATAATGCCATTCCAGTAGCATGTGTTGCCCATAAATTATATTGCAAACAATTTCCATTTTGCTAGAGTGCTCTCTTATCTATTTTATGTTCCCTGATAGTTGTCTTAGTACATGGCACAACAGAAATGCACAATAAGTTCTTGTCAAATGAATTAAAATTCATTTTTTTTCCCTTACAGACCTTAGCGTAGTGCTTAGCATAGAGTCCCAACAAATATTTACTGATTGATTTAAACATATTTATACTTTTACCTAATTATCTCTCTTTGAGGTCACAGGTTCTGCATAACTAACAGCTTTGTAAACAAGTACTGTATGTACTCTGATTTATATGACCTTATTTAGGAGATTTATTTTTAAATACTGAGATTTATTGAACAAGGCAGTATTCATATGTAAATCAGTCTTTCTTTCAGTCTTTCTCTCTTTCTTTTTTTGAATTTGGCCTAGTCTTTCTCAGCCTTCATATTTCTATGTGTGATGTTTGTTTATATATGGCATTTCCACCTGTGGGACTACAAAGTGAGGGATTATGTTTTTGCTTTTGTTTTCCTAATGGCACTAGTGACTAGCAGCTTCAGAGAACATTTCATAGTGACTGTAGGCCCTTCTTGGCAATTGTTTCTGATACCTCAGTGCTCATTTTCCTAGAGATAAAAATTATATGATTTCTGCCTAAGTGTACTTGCTTTGCACTTGTGTGCACGTTGGTTGGCCTCTGTAAGTTGAATGCATGTTTCCATAGGAACTGGAAATAATAAATTGATATTACTATGCTTAGAGTTTCATTGTTCTGTGAAGACGTTTCCGAAGAGAATGTGAATTTATCTAAGTAATCTGTCCATTTGGCTTTTTATAATAATATATATTTTTGAAAAGTTCCACTTTACTCCAAGAAAATATCTTTCTCTTCTTCATTACTTCTGAGGAAAGATTCCTACTATGAATTGATGAATTTTTCACCCCCCTTTCCCCTCTTAAATGATTCCATGAAAAGCAGATGAAAAAAAAAAGTGCAGTGAAGATCAGATTCAGAGCTAAATCTCTCAAAGTGTATTTTCTTCCATATATTTCTGGTGGACTTTTTTACAGCATAAGGGCGACCATTTATTTTTATTGTTCTTGTAATCAGTGAATAGGTTGAGCTTAATTTTATTGACACTCCTTTTTAAAACAATTCAGCCTGATTTCAGAAGTGACATATTTTGCATCAGGAGAGGACTAAGCTATGCAAAGTGGCATCCTTTGAGGAATGCTCATTACCAGAATGGCAACAAGGAACTCAGCTTGAGCAGTTCCTATAGTGATTGCAAACTGGCTCACTTCCCAGCTCTTAACAATTTCAGTGTGGGTTTCTCTTGATTGACCATCAGTCTTCGGCATCTCTAAACACATATATTACACACACACACACACACACACACACACACACACACACTTGGCCAGACACAAGATAAACAAACAAAGACTCTTATTAAACTCCAGAACAGCTTACATAGAGTGGTTTAATCCTTTTTGCATATAAATAAGATCCCTGCTCTGCTCTGCTATTTTGGAATATGGAAAGTCTATAAAGCTTGACTCTAAATTTCGGAAGGCATAGTCAACTGTAGACTGTTTTTGAGTGGTCCAGATATTCAGGGTCTATGACTAACGTTCTCCCGACATAGATTCTCTGTCTAAAACACAGTTGCCAGACTAATCATTCTGAGACTTATTTGTGACTGCCACTTCTAGCTTCACAGGTTGTTGCCTCACTTATCCATTACTTCTGTCATTTATTTTTGGGACATTCAGCATGTGCCGGGTACTATACTAGACAGAGTGTCAGAAACCTCCTTTATGTAGCCCCATACCCATTCTACCCCGAGTGCCACGGCTAGTGCCATCTCTGTGAATCACTCTCACAGTTATCTTGTAACAACAGATTTGACCATGTTACCTTCCTTCTTAAAGCATTTCAGTTAAGTCCAGTTACAGTTAGCCTAAGATTCAAACTCCTTATCACAGTTCACAAAGCCTTGTGTGATTTGACCCCTGCCACCTGTCTGACCTTTCCTTCTATTCCGTCCCTTGACCACTGTGTACCAGCCACACTGGCCACCTTTCTGTGCCTCCACGAGGCCAGGATCTTTCTCGCCTACAAGGCTTTGTACGTGCTGTTCCCTCTGACTGGAACACCCTATCCCCTTCTTGCCAAAGTTGGCTCCTTCTCCTCCCTCATGTCTTATCTTAAATGTCACTCCTCGGAGAGTTTTCCTCTGACCATGCTATGTAAATAGGCCTCCCCATACTCTCTTTTGTTATACTCTGTTTATCTTATAGCACCTTCAAAGTTTTAAGTTTATATTTATTTGCTTTCTTTGTTTTCTGCTGCCTTCTCTAAAGAATGATATCAGGAGGGGGTTTATAGACTGCGAGAGTAGTTTCTATCACATTGAAGAGAAGGTGTAGTACGAGGGAAGTTTTGAGAGAGCCAGAAAGATTAAACACAGTGAGAAGATTGATTTCTAAGATTTTATTTTATTTTTTAAAAAGATTTTATTTATTTATTTGAGAGAGAGTGAAAGAGAGAGAGAACATGAGAAGGGAGAGGACCAGAGGGAGAAGCAGACTCCCTGCTGACTGGGGAGACCGATGTGGGATTTGATTCTGGGACTCTGGAGTCATGACCTGAGTTGAAGGCAGATGCTTAACCAACTGAGCCACCCAGGCACCCGACTTCTAAGATTTAAAATGTGCAGCAGTTATCAGGACAGCTTTTGAGGTGAGGCTGTGGGTGTAGAATGCCAATGTCGAGTGGAGATGAAATGAGGGTTTCTAGAGTTGAGTGTCTACCACAAGCCAAACATTATTGGGCATTGGGTATATAAGCCTCAAAACAAAATCTAAATTGTATATTCTTACCTCCTTTGTTGTAAATTAATTGGCCATATATGCATGTTATACCTCCAGCTTTGTTTTTCTTTCTCAAAATTTCTTTGACTATTTGGTATTTTTTTTTAAAGATTTTATTTATTCATTTATTTTAGAAAGACAGCGTGCATGGTGTGAGTGGGGGGGGGGCAGAGGCAGATGGAGAGAGAGGATCTCAAGCAGAATCCACGCTGAGCATAGAGCCTGATGCAGGGCTTGATCTCATGACCCTGAGATCATAACCTGAGCCAAACCAAGAGTCAGATGCTTGATCGACTGAGCCACCCAGGTGTCCCACTATTTGGGGTCTTTTGTGGTTCCATACAGATTTTAATATTCCTTGATTTTTGTGAAAAATGCCAATGGAATTCTGGCAAGCATTGCACTGAAACTGTACTATGCTTTGGGTAGTATGAACATTTTAGCAATATTATTCTTCCAATCCATGAACATGGAATATCTTTTCATTTATTTTTGTCTTTTTCAGTTTCTTGCATCAGTGTCTTATAGCTTTTAGGGTACAGGTCTTTCACCTTCTTGGTTAAATGTACTCAGGTATTTTATTCTTTTGATGCAATTGTAAATGGATTATTTTCTTAATTTCTTTTTCTGATAGAAACAACAGATTTTTGTTCATTAATTTTGTACTCTGTAACTTTACTGAATTTATTAGTTTTAATAATTTTTTGTTGGAGTCTTTAGGGTTTTCTGTATATAATGTCACATCATCTGCAAATAGTGACAGTTTTCTTTCTTCCTTTCCAATTTGGAAGCCGTTTATTTTTTTTCCTTGCTTAATTGTTGTGGCTAAGACTTCTAATACTTTCTTGAATAAAAGTGGGGGTAGTGGCCATCCTTGCCCAGGTCTTTCTTCACCATTCCTTGTCTTATGAAGGAGTTTTTAGTCTTTCACCATTGAGTATAATGATAGCTGTGGGTTTGCTATATATGGTATTTATTATGTTGAGGTACATTGCCTCTATACCCATTTTGTTGAGTTTTTATCACAAATGAATGTTGAATTTTGTCATATGGTTTATCTGCACCTATTGAGATGATTATATGATTTTATCTTTTATTTTGTTAATATGCTGTATCATGTTGATTGATTTGTAAGTGTTGAACCATCTTTATATCCCTGGAATAAATCTAACTTGATTGTTATATATGATCCTTTTAATATATTGTTGAATTTGGTTTACTAATATTTGTTGAGGATTTTGCGTCTGTGTTCATCAGGGATATTAGTATGTAATTTTATGACAAAGAAGGCAAGAATATACGATGTGGAAAGGACAGTCTCCTTAATAAATGGTGTTGGGAAAACTGGGCAGCCACATGCAAAAGAAGGAAACTAAGCTACTATCTTACACCATACACAAAAATTAACTCAAAATGGATTAAAGATTTGAATTTAAGACTTGAAACTCCTAGAAGAAAACATAGGCAACAAGCTCTTTGACATTTGACTTGGCAATGATTTTTTGGACCTGACTCCAAAAGAAAAGGCAACAAAAGCAAAAATATAAACAAGTGGGACTACCTCAAACTAAAAAACTTCTGTGCAGCAAAGAAAACTATCAATAAAATGAAAGGCAATCTACCAAATGGGAAAAAATATTGGCAAATCAAATATCTGGTAAAGGGTTAATATCCAAAATATATAAAGAACTCAACCCAATAGCAAAATCACAAACAATCTGATTTTAAAAAATGAGCAGAGATATTTCTCCAAAGAAGACATACAGATGGACAGCAGGTGCATGAAAAGATGCTTACCATCACTAATCATCAGGGAAATGCAAATCAAAACCATAAGGAGATACCACCTCACATGTATTAGAATGGCTATTGTCAGAAAGATAAGAAATAACAAATGTTGGTGAATATGTGGAGGACCCTGTGCACTGTTGGTGGGAATGTAAATTGGTGCCTCCTCTATGGAAAACAGCATTGAGATTCCTCAAAAAATTAAAAATAGAACTACCATATAATATAGCAATTCCATTTCTCGGTATTTATCTGAAGAAAAAACCCCACAAATTTGAAAATATATATGCACTCCTATGTTCATTGCAGCATTATTTATAATAGCCAACATTTGGAAACAACCTAAGACTTCATCAATGGATGAATGGATAAAGATGTGACATACATATACAATACCACTTAGCCATAAAAGGCATGAAATCATGCCAATTGCAGTAACATAGATGGGCCTTAAGAAAATTATGCTAAGTGAAATAAGTCAGATAGAGAAAGACAAATACTGTGTGATTTCACTTATAAATGGAATCTAAAAAACAAAGCAAACAAAACAAAACCATACAAACAGAGAACAGAATGGTGGTTACTAGAGGGAAGGAGGTCAAAAGGTTTCAAATACAAAAAATTTCAGTTATAGACTTTTAATTAAAATAATTAAGTCATGGCTAGTACAGCATGTTGACATAGTCAATAGTATTATAGTGAATACTTGAAGATTGCCAAGAAAGTAAGTCATAAAATTTCTTCTCACAAGAAAAACATTTTTTTTTTTTTACTTTTTTGTACATTTTTTGTGTGGTGATGGATAGTAATTAGACTTACTGTGGTGATCATTCCATAGCGTATATGACAACTGAATCATGTTGTATACCTGAAACTGACATAATGTCATATGTCAGTTATACCTCAATTAAAAAACAAAAATAAAATCCAAAGCTCAGAATCCACTCTAGTCGTTTTCTTCTTGTTTCTAACTTCATTCCCCAGTGACTTTAACTTTCTAGCTCTGCCACTTTCTTTTCTCTAAATCCTGTGTAGGTCTATTGTTTGCCTTTCCTTTTGCCTATTTAAATCCTTTCCATCCTGTATATCTCAACTTTTGGAACTACTTTCCAGTTACCTCCTTTCTGATTGCCCCCGTCTCCCATTGGTATGTGTCATGTCTCTCCCCTGGGCATGTAGAGAGTTGGTTGTATCATTCTGTGTCTCTGCTGCCATTGTGTTTTATCATTCCTCCCACAGATCTTGTTTTCCTAGTTAGACATAAGCAGCTACAGTGCATAACAGTTCCTCATATATATTTGTAATATCATGTCCCAACGAAGTGTGTTAAGGAAGACATGGGACAAATATTTGATGATGGAAAATTAAGTCAGAGTTTCTTCTCATGTATGCAGCTGCCAAAGTGTTATATGGTGCTAATACATAGCTAATTAAGAAATTAACTGTTTGAGTACTTTGTTTATAAAATGTTTGTGTTGCCTATTATTTCAATAGAAAACTGATGGAGAGAAACAGACTAGACCTCTAAATGACATAGTTGCCATATTCAAGACTAATCAATCTTTCTTGCTCGCTTGCTTAATTGCTTGCTTGCTTTCCTTTCTTTCTGGGGGGCCGTTCTGAAATAATGGCAATATACTTTCTAAATTTCCATACTTTGTTTTCTATCACTTTATCTTATGTGAACTTTCACAATGACTAATGTATAATGAATATCATCATTCAACATGGTTGAATAATAGTATTTTTGTTCATTTTAATTTTTAGGTAATGTAACATTCTAGATTAAAAAAATAGATTACATTGGGACACCTGGGTGGCTCAGTTGGCATCTTCCTTGGGCTCAGGTCATGATCTCGGGGTCCTGGGATTGAGCCCCACTTCGGGCTCCCTGCTCAGGAGGGAGCCTGCTTCTCCCTCTCCCTGTGCCATTCTCCCTGCTTGTGCTCTCTCTCTCTCAAATAAACAAAATCTTTAAAAAAAATTAAATTACATTTAAAGACTATTGAACACAAGGTAATGTTCATTGATTAAAAAGTACTAAAGTCTTATATAAGTTGTAATTTTTGACAAGTATTGTATCTCAGATGTATGGAAGTTAATGGACTGTTTTCTTAATAAAATATGGGATTAGCAGAGGGTTTGTTGTAATAGGTAATATGGAGAATAGCCAGGTGAATGGAATTTGGGATTTCCTGCCAGTACCAGAAACAACATAGAAATAGGGCAAATGGCAAGACATAACTAACTAAAACATTTTGATGGCCATTTTGATTTCCTCATTTGTAGGATTTTTGAAAACTTACTCATTCAGCAAATGTTTATTTAGTGCCTGTTTCATTGTGTTGGAGGGTAGAGATAATTACAAAGAGAATAAGACAAGCACAGTCATCCACCCCCATGATGCTTACATTATCTTCAGTATGCAATTGAGCATGCAATTTTTTGGCACCTACCTCCCTTGCATTTTGTATATTAATTTCATATGATCACTAAGTACTCCAAGACTGATTGATATTATCATAAATATATGGTAGCAGTTTTGTGTATATTTTTATAATTAGATGTTGCTTGCACACATGACTTGTATTCCAGAAAAATACAGAAAATAATTGAAGATCTGAAAAGACTACTATAATTTCTCAGTTCACTTAAGATATAGCTATTTGAAGAAAAAACCTGACAAAATAATTTGAACATTGGCTCAAAGATCAGACTTAGGGACAATTCAAGAGCATCCTCCAGCAAACTATGACAATTCAGAGAGAGAAATCTAGTGGTAAGTTTATTCACATGGGTTTTTAACTGTAGTCCTCTTGTTCCTTTATTTCTCTGTCCTTTCTACCTTAATCTCAAGGCCTTGGGATTTTAAGTGAATTGATCCTTTTTTATTTTTAAGATTCATTTATTTGAGAGAGAGAGGGCATGAGCAAGTGTGTGTGTGGGGGGGGGGACAAGGCGGGTGAGAGAGGGGCAAGCAGACCTTGCTGAGCACAGAGCCTGACATGGAGCTGCATCTCATGACCCTGAGATCTTGCCCTGAGCTGAAATCAAGTCTGTCACTTAACCAACTGAACCACCCAGGCACCCCTAAATTGCTTCTTCTTAAAGTTATTTTCAGAGTGATTTGTTTTGGGTACCAAAATGTCCCTCAATTTATCTACACACTCACACTCTCCTTTGCCTTGTGTGTGTGTGGTATGGGACATTTAAATGTCTGTTCTGAGCCTTTGCAATGCAAAAATGACAATACACTTTTGGTAAAAAGGGGTGGCATTCTTAGGAGAAAAAGTAGCTTGCTTCTTTTTTCTGTTTTCTTCATGCTGCTTGTACGAAGGGTCTATGGGAAAGAATAGGTATTGGACCCAGAGTATTGGACTGCGTAAGACGGACTTTGCATCTGCTTGGAAGCCACATGGAATGTGCCGTCTTTTGAGGGTCAGAATCTACATTTAAATGGAAGAATTGGTTTAATTGGTGGGTAAATTGAGATTCCATATTCAGGTAGCCTTAAAGACTTTTAAGTGTTGACTTTACTGTTTAGGTATTAGGTGAAACTCTCCATATTATTGTCTTTGATTCCTTCTGTAGATTTGTAAGGATATCTTCTGACCAAGTTACGTTGGCAGGAATGTTAATATGTTATTAGTTGAATTCCCGTACGGTCATTGCCCAGTAGTGACCAGATGTCCCAGTTAATGTGATTTAATTCTGCTTTTTAGCTCATAAAATAAATACTCTTTAGTATCTTGCTTTAGAGATGGATTCATTGCTTTACAACTGATACTATACATTCATATTTTAAAAATGAGTATTTTGTACTGCAAAATTGTATCATATCATTTAATAAGTTTACCTTAAAAGTATTTTGGCTGTTCATATGACTCCTCTGTTTCCTAGAAGTAACTAAAATTGCTGTTATTCTTTTGTGGTTTTTGAGATCCTATCATCTTACCTTAGATTTGCTGAAAAAATGTATGCCTTACGGATTTTTCTTGGGGGAAAAAGTATGCTTTTCAAGTCACGGTTCTCCAGGGCAATGGATGTTATCCAAATATGAAAAACAGATCTGGAGAGAAAGGAAAAACATGAATTGAAGATTTTTTAAAAATAAAAAATTATTTCAATAGCATCAAATTAGGATTGGAAGAGAGGAAGACAAGAGCATCTCAGGAGCACTAATGAACAGAAACCATGGTTCTTATACTTGGGAGTGAAAATTAGGGAGAAAAGAATTTGTATGTTTAAATATTATTTCCTGATTGGAACTTTCGGTGTCCTCTTATACTAGGTCAGGTGTGCCTCTGCTACTTTCTTTTAGTGCTAGGTACCTTTTCCCTCATGGCGGCATTGAAGTAGTAAATGTAATTATTTAATGATATTCTCTCTCTCCCTGGTAACCCCAGTAAACATCGTGGAGCATGGCACATGGGCTCAGTGCATTAAAAATACAACAAAATAAAAATGTTGGGAAGACAGACAGAAGAATATGAAAAATAAATGGTGTGCATATTGTCATGTGAGAACAACAGAATACAACTTTTGTTATGGCTTCCCAGATGAAAAACAGACAATAGAATTGAAAAATAAGATGGCTTGCTTTCAGCTTCAGGGGAGTGGTATATTTTCTTCATATGAATGAAGCATTCACTTGAAAACACTTTGTTTTTGATTCCACTGTTTCCAAAATACTTTTGTATCTGACCTTCTGTTTTTTACTTTAGTCCTCCTATGAGGAGGTATGAGTAAAATTTATATTTGCCATATTGATTAAAACACAAAACGAATGATACTGAAAAGATAATTAGGGAACCTTTCAAAATGTCCAGAGTAGGAAATAAAAAAAACTCTGATTTTTTTGACTCCAAAACTGACTCTCTTCTCCAGTTTTACTTAATTCATTGTTTTTTCCACTTGAGAGGTCCATGAAAGGAAACCCGTGAGCCTCTGCTACTGTTGTTCAGTAAGATTCTCAAAGAAGAGTGGGAGCTTAGTACAACTGGTAGAATGTCACTCTTCATCAAAACCAGAGTTGATTTTGTTCTATGAAACTACCAGAAAAGAAAACAGTTGGTGAAGACATAAGATAGAGTTATATTTGATATAGAAGCTTCTAGAAATGGTGTGTCAGGGTGCAGTTTGTAAGTCAGAGCACCTCTTACTAGAGGTAAGCTAAAAATCAACTCACTTCCTGAGATGTGGCATCAATCAAATGGAGACTCCCTTTTCGCTTTGCATTTTCCCCCCACAGCTGTTACTCGGTAAAAGTTCTACTGGGTTTAGAAGGTATCAGTTATAGTTTATTTGAACTTCTTTTGTTATTTTTTCCTAACTGAAAAATGAGTCTAATTTGGCTTGTTTCATGTACCGTTAAATAATTTTTAATAAATACTAAAAAAATGAAAGATGGAAAGGAGGGCCTAAAAATTAGACTAGTCTTTTTTTTTTTTTTTTTAGTAAATGTGGAAAATGTAATCTCTCTGATTACAGAATTAAAACATAAGTGGGTAAGATAAAGATCTGGAAAGAGCTGGGAAGTTGATGTAGTGGAAAGTCTATTGGCCTTGGAGTCAAACAATCCAAATTTGAGTCCAAGTTTTTCTTTTTTTCTTTTTTTTTTTTTAAAGATTTTATTTATTTATTCAACAGAGATAGAGACAGCCAGCGAGAGAGGGAACACAAGCAGGGGGAGTGGGAGAGGAAGAAGCAGGCTCATAGCAGAGGAGCCTGATGTGGGGCTCGATCCCATAACGCCGGGATCACGCCCTGAGCCGAAGGCAGACGCTTAACCGCTGTGCCACCCAGGCGCCCCTGTTTATATTTCTTGCTCCGACACTTTCGCCGATTGTTTACTTTTATTCCTCAAAAACTCTAATGAGAAATCTGTGGTTTTAGTGCCTCTGTTGTTCTGCTTAGGACCCCGACAGAGCTTTGGCTGTGGTTGTATTACCAGTTATTCAGGTATTTCAACAACTGGCTGCATTAATTAATTAATTAAAAAAAATTTTTTTTTTGAGGAGGTTGGGGAACGGACACTGATGCCTCCCTGGCTTGCTGTATTTGGAATGTAAAATGATATGCTTGGCTCAAGTGAAAAACTCCTTGTAGACTTTGGCAAAAGGATTTGTCTTTGACTGTATAGACTGGCGGCCGCTTTTTGGTTTTCTAGTATTTTCTAGTCAGCCAATTTCAACTTCCTCTATTCTATGATGTGAGGTATTGGATGTGCTGTTCTTTGTACGGTGTCATCCTTCATCCAGACGCACATGTTTTAGTGAAGCCCAAAGCTGAAGGGATAGAATGATCCCATTGTGATGGGCGCGCAGACTGGTTATGATGTATTCTCCAGCATCAGAGATGATATCAGTGTACTTTCGCATCAGAAACTTCATCACCAGTGAAAACAGTGGAAATACATGGAAAGACTAGGAATCTAGGTGGTCTGTGTATGGTTCCATCTCTGGTACTGACTAGAAATGGAACCGTTCATAAGTTCCTTTATTTTGTAGGTCTTAATTTCGTAGTTTACAGGTTAAAGCTGTTATTAAGATGGCCATTTCATTCAGGTCTGATATTCTATAATTTAAGGCAGAGGTAAAATAGAGTACAGAGAAATGTATTCTAGGAATGAAGAACATAAGTAAGCCTAAAAAATTAAAAATATATGATGAAATATGGAAACAACAGCAAAATATAAAATTTCATATGTAAATCTCAGGTTGTATTGAGATGTGGTTGAAAGGTATGGATTTTGGAATCTACTACTATAATTTACTTTAAAAAACATTTCATCATGACAGTATTATAGTGTGTTTCTGTTGGTTTAAGCTGTATTGTAGGGTGGGCATTGGCCTAATCAGGAGTACACATCACTGAGAACTAAGCATTTAATCAAAAGGTCAGTCTGAAGAGATATATACCACCAGCTGTCTTTATCTCTGTTCAGCCATGAGAAGTTTTACTGGTAAGCCAGTTAATGTTAGAACTGGATAGTCACTGGTAAAATTTTTGGCTTCTTATTAGCATAAGGGGTGCTAAAATGAGTTTTTACTTTTTTAAAATAAAAAGTGGTGTTCAAGATTCGTGGATAGGCTACGATATCTTAGACACACATCCTGCGCTTGCAAGAACATGGCATCGGGATCTAGTGAGGCCTTCAGGAATGGCAATGGAAGCATGCATCCTAAACTAGCCAGCTGATAATTTAGAGGATTGTGGTTGCTATATACCTGTTTAAGGATGACTGAGCCCTTTCTGTAGATTGTTGCATGGAATATATGATCAGAACCCCAGAAAAGAATAGAAACCTGGGACCTCATTGAGTGTATAAACAAGCTTAAAAAACTGTTTTGTTTATTTGCTTTTTTGTACCTGATAGCTAATTAATGTTCCAAATTGTGGGTCACAATTTCTTCTAAGACTTGCTTTTATACCTGCATGTGATGTGCAGGGAAAGAAATCCAGACCCTTCACTGACTTCTGACTATTGATGGTCAAAGAGAGGTTCCTAGCTGTGCATGACCTAATTAGCTTAGATAGGTTTTCATGAAAGTCAGAAAATCTCAACTCTGCACTTAACCACTGTATGATGCAATATTTAGCATTCATGAATCTTGAGTTTCTCATCTGTACATTACCTCAACTGGTGATTGTGATTACTGAGATAATATTATGCACTGTCCTTGTCACAGCTCTTGAAACATTGATCAGAATGAAGGCAGGGTTTGGTTGTAGTTAGGATTGCCTGTCAAGTTTGTGCTTGACCAGGTCCTGGATGAAGCCAGTGGTGTTAGACATGGTTCCTCTGCCCTACAGGAGTCCCAGAAACTACTAGCCTAAATGCCTGATCCAAACTGGGCCAGTTAGATTATCTTTCCTAGGGATTTGGCTCTTAACCCTGCAGTCGGTCTCTAGGTGCAGCTAGAACTGTATCATGTGTTTAAATTGGGGGGCCGTGGGGTGGTCATCTTTCTCTGTCTTGAGGTTCAACCCCATTTCTGCCCTAGCTGCAAGAGATACTTCTGTGTCTATCTAATATATAAAATAAAATAAATAAAAAATAACCTTGGTTAGCTCAGGTTAGTTTCTATTAGTTATAACAAAAAAAAAAAAAAATCTGAACTGCTCCATTTTCAATGTCACCAAGTAAAGTTAGTTACATCTTTTTCAAGCTATTGGTAGCATTTGATTTGTAGTAGTTGTCTTCCTCTTCTTGAAATACTTTCTCACTGGATACCACTACACTGCAGTCTCCTGACTTTCTTCCTGCAAAGCAGTGACTCTTTTCCAGTCCCCTTTGTTGGATTTCACCTTCTCTCCCCAACCTCCAAATGTCAAAATCCTGTAGGGTTCTGTTGTTGGCATTTTTTTCTCTTCACTTACCCCTAGATTTTCATGTGGTGCTTTTCCTCCCTTCAGTCAGAACTCTGGCTAGGTGTCACCTCCTCAAAGGGACTTGCCTTGACCAAATTCAAAATACACCCAACTTCCTCTCATGCTTGAACTTTTTTTTCCACACCAGTTTTATTTTCCTTACATGTTTTTGGGTTTTTTTTTTTTTTAAAGCTTTACAAGTTGTTTAGTCAACATTGCAATTTTCATTTTTTAGGAAAGGTGAAACTGTAGTAAATTGTTAAAAAAAAAAAAAGAGGAAATCTGTGTCCAAAACAATTGAATAAATTAAGACTCAAGGAAGAAGGCAGCCCCACACATTTTGATGTTCCCACATCTTAGCAACATTTTTCAAATTTGGGAAGCAATTTCATAGATCTGTCGTCTCCTCAAGATTTTTCAGTAAGAGTACTGTCGATTGTTTTCACTGTTCGAGGAGCTACAGTGTTAGAGTTTAGTGGATAATTGAAGCTCACCATGAAGACATGATTTGGCTTTATGTTTAAGAATATCTCTGTGTTTTGGGGCGCCTGGGTGGCACAGCGGTTAAGCGCCTGACTTCGGCTCAGGGCGTGATCCCAGCATTCTGGGATCGAGCCCCACATCAGGCTCCTCCGCTATGAGCCTGCTTCTTCCTCTCCCACTCCCCCTGCTTGTGTTCCCTCTCTCGCTGGCTGTCTCTATCTCTGTCAAATAAATAAATAAAATCTTTAAAAAAAAAAAAATCTCTGTGTTTTTATTGGCTTCTTATCTGCCAGTCTTGACTCAGTGATGATATCTTTTTCTACCACCTCAGCTCTCAATAATTTCTTTTTTTTTAACTGTATTATAATTGGTTTACAGTATCTCATCAGTTTCAGGTGTCTATCATAGTCATTCAGTATTTGTATACATTATGAAATGATCTCCACAATAAGTCTAGTTACCATCTGTAACCATATAAAATTATTACAAGGTTATTAACTAAATACCCTATGCTATACATTACATCCCCATGACTTACTTATCTTTAACTGGAAATTTATACCTCTTAATCCCCTTCACCTATTTTGTCCTTCCCGGGAACCATTTCCTTCTCTGGTAACCACAGTTTGCTTCTATGTCTATGAGTCAGTTTCTGTTTTGTATGTTTATCTGTTTTGTTTTTTAGATCCATGTGTAAGTGAAATCATACTGTATTTGCCTTTCTCTATCTGACTTATTTCACTTAGCATAATACCCAAAGGTTCATCCTTGTTGTTACACATGACAAGATTTTATTCTTTTTTTTTTTTTTTATGGCTGAGTAATCTTCGTGTGTGTGTGTGTGTGTGTGTGTGTGTGTGTGTGTGTGTGTGTGTATGCCATGTCTTCTTTAGCCATTCATGTGTCAGTGGACGCTTAGGTTGCTTCCATATTTTGGCTATTGTACATAATGCTGCAATGAACATAAGGGTGCATATATCTTCTCAAATTGGCTTTCATTTTCTTGGGATAAATACCTGGAAGTGGAATTATCAGATCTTATGTTAATTTTATTTTTAATTTTTTGAGGGACCTCCATACTGTTTTCCATAGTGGCAGCACCAATTTACATTCTTGCCAGCAGTGTGTGAGTGGTTCCTTTTCTCCACACTCTTGCCAACACTTGTTATTTTTTGCCTTTTAATACTAGCCAATCTTGACAGGTGTGAGGTGATATCTCATTGTGGTTTTGATTTCATTTCCCTGATTATTAGCGATGCAGAGCATCTTTTCCTGTACCTGTTGGTCATCAGTATGTCTTCTTTGGAAAAATGTCTAGTCAAGTTCTCTGCTCATACTTTAGTCAGGTTTTTTAAAATACTAAGTTGTGTAAGTTCTTCATGTATTTTGGATATTAACCCCTTATCAGATGTATGAGTTGCAGATATTTTCTCCCATTCAGTAGGTTGCCTTTTCATTTTGTTGACATTTCCTTTTCTGTGCAAAAGTTTTTTAGTTTGAAGTAATCCCATTTGTTTACTTTAGCTTTTGTTGCCCTTGCCTAAGCAGATTAGTCCAAAAAACTATTCCTAAGATCAGTGTCAAAGAGCTTACTGCCTTTGTTTTCTTCTAGGAGTTTTATGGTTTCAAGTCTATAATTCATTTTGAATTTATTTTTTTATATTGTGTAAGCTAGTGGTCTACTTTTATTCTTTTGCATGTAGTTGTACAGTTTTCCCATCACCATTAACTAAAGAGACTGTCTTTTCCCCATTGTATATTCTTGCCTCCTTTATCGTAGACTAGTTGACTATATGTGGGTGAATTTATTTCTGGGCTATTCTATTGTATTGATCTATGTGTCTGTTTTCCTTCTAGTACCATACTTATTTGGTTACTATAACTTTGTAATATAGTTTGACATTCAGAACATGCTACCTCTAGCTTTGTTTTTCTTTCTCAATTTTGTTTTGGCTATTCATTGTCTTTTGTGTTTCCCTCAAATTTAGGATTTCTTGTTCTAGTTCTATGAAAAATGCCAATGGGATTTTTTTTTTTTTCCAATGGGATTTTGATAGAGGTTGCATTGAATCTGTAGATTGTATGGGTAGTATGGACATTTTAGCAATATTAATTCTTCCAGTCCATAAGGATGGAATATCTTTCCACTTGTGTATTGTTCGTTTCTTTCATCAGTGTCATACAGTTTTTGGTGTGTAGTTCTTTTAACTCCTTGGTTAAATTTATTCTTCGGTGTTTTGTTCCTTTCGATGTAGTTATAAATGGGATTATTAAGCTAGAGGGAAAAAGACATTGTTAAGACCATATGAAAGAGAAAATACATTTATAGTACTGTACTGAATTTATAAGAAAAAAATTTAAAAAAATCCACATATATGTGGACTTGCACAGTTGAAACCTGTGTTGTTGAAGAGTCAACTGTATTACCCATACATTGTAGAAGATTGAGAGTACAGAAAAGTCTCGTGGTGGAGGCTACATCCCTTCCTAATCTCTTCTCCCCTCTTTTATTAAATGGGAAAAGTAGCAACAACAGCAGTTAGAGTGCCATGCTGCTATTCATGTGAAGACTGTATATCCTATGTTCTAGGTAGAAGTGTTTATGTGGTCTTTATAAGAAGTCATCTTAACAGCAAGAGCATACCCCTCTTCTTCCCTTTTTCCTCCATCTTGTGACCAGAATAGTATCTGACGGATAAAGCTCAGCAGTCTTGCTGTGAGGATGAGGGTGATACCATCAGGATGGCAGAGTGATGAACTAGAATGAGCCTGAGTCATTGATAACTTGTGGAACCTTCATACCATCTCTCAAATGCCAACCTCCAAACCTCTTTTTAAATGTGGAAAAAAATAAACTTCTATGTTGTTTACACCATTGTTATTTGCAGGTGATCATCTGTTATCCTGCTAAAAATTGCTTTCCTTCTTCCAGTCTTTACCTGTGTATCTGATAGACATACAAGCACATTTCACATATACAAACTGACCCAGAGCTAAGGCTAAACTGTTTATAGTGCACCTTTTGAATTTAAATATTTTTGTCTCAGTGTTATATCCTCATTTTCTCATATCATTAAATTAGCTTTAAACATTTTTATATCTATTTAACATGTCTGTATACCACAATTTGTTTAATTGGTTCACTATTTTGGGGTAATTATTTTTACTATATAGCAGTCTTTTTTTATCATAGGAATATTTTGATTTATATTTTAACTGAGTATATATTGTGTCAAAAACCCTATTTAAGCATAGCACATGTAATGCACTTTCACTTCTCCCAGAGCTCTTCCTTCTGAGAAAGATGCCCTGGCTTTGCCAAACCTCCATTCTCCTATGGGTCCTTGTACTTACCTCTAGTGTAGCACCTGGCATTCCTACTGTCCTGCCATAATTATTTATTTTCTTCTGTGTTTCCCTCACTTGCCTTTGAGGAAGATTCGGAGCTGGGTTTGGTTACTTGCTGAGTATTTGGTTCACTCAGTCATCCCAGTCTCTCCATGTAGTACCTCTTTGCTTCTCTACGCTTGCATTTGCTTATCTGTAAAATTGGTATAATATATGTTTTCACTATGAGCAATTTGAGGATAAATGAAATAATGCCTATACATTGCCTAATATCGTATTGGACCCAAGCTCAATCCTTGATAAATGCCCTGTTGCATTCAAGTCTTTGCTCAAATGTCATCTTTTCAAGGAACCTATCCCATAGCTGTGTTTTAATTGCTTTTATTTTTAAAGATTTCATTTATTTATTTGAGAGAGAGTGAAAACGAGAGAAATCACAGAGGGAGAGGGAGAAGCAGAATCCTTTGCTGAGTGGAGAGCCTGATGCGGGCTTCGATCCCAGGATTCATGACCCGAGCCGAAGGCAGTCTCTTAACCTACTCAGTCATCCAGGCGCCCCGCTGTGTTTTAATAGTAAAAAACCCTTACCCATATCCCTCTTAATTCCTCTTACTCTGTTTCCTTTATAGCATTTATTATTTCCAACATAGTATGTAATTCATCTATTTATTTAGCAAGTGTATTGTTCACTGTGTGCTGTTTCCCACCAGAATGGACACTTCAATGAAGGCAAGAGTGTTAGCTGTTTTTGCTTACTGAAGTGTCCCAAGTGCAATCAATAAATATTTGTTGAATAATGGTGATATTAGCATATTTAAGATGTATTGAATGAATAAAAATGTTTAAGGAGCAATTTAAAATTTTCTCTTTTTTCTGTCTCTTTTTTAGAGACTGAGTGAGCAGGTTTCAGGGGATATTTTTCATCCTTCATCAACATCTACTGCTGTTTTGGTCTGTAGCCTCTAGTTTCTGTCCTGTACTTACCTTCTGTATTCATTTTCTAGGGCTACCATACCAAAGTACCTTAGATTGAGTGACTTAAACAACAGAAATTTATTTTTTCACAATTCTGAAGGTTCCTTCTAAGGACCTCTTCTGGGTTTGTAGATGCCGTCTTCTCTTTGTGTCATCATAATGGTCTTTTCTCTGTGCTTCTGTGTCCTAACCTCTTATAAGGACATTAGTCATACTAGATTTGGGCCCACCCATATGACCTCTTTTTTCTTTAATTGCCTCTTTAAAGGTTCTGTCTCCAAATATAGTCACATTCTGAAGTACTAGGGATTAGGACTTCAGAGTATGAATTTGGGGCTTGGGGGTGAGACACAATTCAGTTCATAACAGTTCAGTTCACTCTTCTCTTCTCTCACAGGCCCTTTCTGTAAGCTGCATGGAGGGACAGTCTATCTGAATTTTCTTTTCTTGTTTTACCTCTGGATACTGATGACATTTTGCTCAAAGCTTGAGTTGGCTAGTCACTCTCTTCTCCCCACATTCTTTTGCACCTCCTGCCCCACTAATATCTAACCCTGTGCCCATATTTCTAGGAGTCTTTTAGAAAAAGAGGTTCAAGGTAAAGATTGTTTTCATGCCAGGTATGCTCTCAGTCCTATGGATTTATCAGTTTGGTTTAGTTTTAGAGGATAATGTGGCATTTAAAGTGGACAGTTAGGGGTGCCTGGGTGGCTCAGTCTGTTAAGTGTCCACCTTTGACTCAGGTCATGATCCCAGAGTCCTAGGATCAAGCTTCACATTGGGCTCCCTGCTCAGCGGGAAGTCTGCTTCTCCCTCTCCCTCTGCTCCTCCCCCTGCTCTTGCTCTCTCTCTGTCTCAAATAAATAAAAATCTTTTAAAAAAGTGGACAATTAGTATGCACAGAAAAGGACATACACATATACATAACGTATAAGATAATGTTAAAGAACATTATATGTTCTTTATGTTAAAGAAGCAATTTATATCTTATATGTTAAAGAAACAATTCACTAGGACATTATAACAATTTGGAGATTGTATACATCCAAATAAAACAGTATGGTACTGGCACAAAAGCAGACACATAGATCAGTGAGTGGCACAGAATAGAGAGCCCAGAAATGGACCCTCAACTCTGTGGTCAACTAATCTTTGACAAAGCAGGAAAGAATATCCAAGAGACAAAAGACGGTCTCTTCAACAAATGGTGTTGGGAAAATTGGACAGCCACATGCAGAAGAATGAAACTAGACCGCTTTCTTACACCATACACAAAAATAAACTCAAAATGGATGAAAGACCTAAATGTGAGATAGGAATCCGTCAAAATCCTAGAGGAGAGCACAGGTAGCAACATCTCTGACCTCAGCAGCAGCAACTTCTTGCTAGACGCGTCTCCAGAGGCAAGGGAAGCAAAAGCAAAAATGAATAATTGGGACTTCATTAGGATAAAAAGCTTTTGCACAGCAAAGGAAATAATCAAAAAAACTAAAGGCAACCTACAGAATGGGAGAAGATATTTGTAAATGACATATCAGATAAAGGGCTAATATCCAAAATCTGTAAAGAACTCATCAAACTCCACACCTCAAAACCGAAAACCCAGTCAAGAAATGGGCAGAAGACATGAACAGACACTTTTCCAAAGAAGACCTACAAATGGCTAACAGATACGTGAAAAAATGCTCAACATTACTCATCATTGTGGGGAAATACAAATCAAAACCACAATGAGATAACCACCTCATGCTGGTCAGAATGGCTAAAATTAAAAACTCAGGAAACAACAGATGTTGGCGAGAATGTGGAGAAAGGGGAACCCTCTTACACTGCTGGTGAGAATGCAAACCAGTGCAGCCACTCTGGAACACAGTATGGAGGTTCTTCAAAAAGTTGAAAATAGAGCTACCCTAGGACCTAGCAATTGCACTACTAGGTATTTACCCCAAAGATACAAATGTAGGGATTCGAAGGGTCACATGCACCCCAATGTTTATAGCAGCAGTGTCCACAATAGCCAAACTATGGAAAAAGCCCAGATGTCCATTGACAGATGAATGGATAAAGAAGATGTGGGGTGTGTATTTATACACACACAATGGAATATTACTCAGCCATCAAAAGAATGAAATCTTGCCATTTGCAGTGATGTGGATAGAACTAGAGTGTATTATGCTAAGTGAAATAAGTCAGTCAGAGAAAGACAAATACCATATGATTTCAGTCATATGTGGAATTTAAGAAACAATACAGATGAACATAGGGGAAGGGAAAGAAAAATAAAATAGGATAAAAACAGAGAGGGAGATAAACTATAAGAGACTCTATAGAGAACAAGCTGAGGGTTGTTGGAGGGGAGAGGGTAGGGGGGTGGGGTAACTGGGTGATGGGCATTAAAGAGGGCACTTGATGTAATGAGTAGTGGGTGTTATATGCAACTGATGAATCACTAAATTCTACCCTGAAATTAATAATACACTATATTAACTAACTTGAATTTAAATAAACAAACAGAAACAACAAATAACATAGCCTTTATTATTGAAAGCAAAACAAAAAGAATTACAAGGAGGAACTAACAAATCCACCATGGGAATAGATGGGTTTTCACATATCTTGCTCTGAAATTTGTAGATCAAGCCAGTGTTTTTCGTACTTTAGCATACAGTAGAGTCACTTAGAGGACTTGTTGAAACAGACTGCTGGGCCCCACTGCCCATCCCAGGGTTTCTGATTAGTAGGTCGGGGGTGGGGCCTCTGAAGGTTTTCCATTTTCAACAATTTCCCAGGTAATTCTGATGTTGGTGGTCTGGGGATTATAATCTGAGAACCACTGGATCAGACAACTAACAATGAAAAATTAGTAAGGGTTTGGAAGATCTTGATAACAATTTGCAAGCTTGGTCTAATGGATATATTGGAATACTACACCCAATAGTTAGAAAATATGCCATATTTTCAATCATGGTGAATATTTACAGAGCGGACCAAGTACTGTGGCAGAAAGCCAACTCAATAAGCACCAAATGTTGATATAGCACAGATAACTTTTTTGATCCCTGTATAATTAAATAAATACCAGTAATAAAAAGCAAACTAAAAACCCGCCAGGTATCTGAAAAGTATGTTGGTAAAGCTTTATACTTCTAAGTAACTAAGTTACTTAATTTACTTAATTACTGGTTAAAATTACTTTAAGTAATTTCTTGATAGGTCTGATTAGGAAGTCTCAATTCTACCTATAATTTATTTTTATTAATAAAGAGATCTGAAGAACACATGGCACAGTGCTATGAATGGGCAAATTGAGATGATGTTTGTTTTCTTCTACTCTGCAATTTTCTCTTTGTTTTAAATATTTCCTTTTTTTCTTGTTAAGTAGGCTCCATACCCAGTGTGGATCCCAACACAGGGCTTGAACTCATGACCCTGAGATCAAGACCTGAGCTGAGATCAAGAGTCAGATGCTTAACTGGCTGAGTCACGCAGGCACCCCTCTAAATATTTCTGTTTTAAAAAAAAAAAAAGATATTTAGTAACCTGTACCCACATACATGAACTTTATGTGCAAGGGCAAAATAGAAGCTTTTTCTGACTCAAGAGCACAGAAGATTCACCATTCATGGAGCTTGTCTGAAAGAATTATAAAATCAGAAGAACCTTAGAATCTGTTTCACTTCTCTGGACATCCTTAGATCTTCTCCTATGAAAACTAGTATTTGAATGTAAACAGAGAGTTTTGTGCTCTGCTGAGAAATGCATATAGCTTCCAAAGTCAAGCAGTAATGAAGTAACAGTATTTTCTAATGTAGTATGACATTGACTAATTAAAACTCTTTGAAGAATGGGTGTACTGATGAAGTAAATCTGACATACCCAAAGTTACTTAAAAAGCTTTTTACTATAATGCTTGAAATTGAATCAGATTTTTTTCTAAAATATAGGTGAACAGTATTTTACATATCTCTATATAGTTTTGTGCATATCACAATATGGTTAGCAAACCTAAATGAATCTTACTGATAATTGAGAATCAGTGTTTTAGTTATGATTATCTATGTCAATTACTATTACTCTAGCTATTTCTATAATTAATGACAATACATTTTATTTTACTTATGTAAGTTTTAGATACAAAATGTAGACCTTGTACTGAATTTATACCTGACAAAGCCATAGGTTGTTAAGTGCCCATTTAAAATAAATATTTTATGTCACTGTATTTCATCATAATTTCTTTCTTGAAAGTAGGTTTTTAGTTACTTAAGGGTTCATACAAATGAATCTGATTACCTCTCTACTTCTACAGTGTTCAATATTAAGCTTTTCTAAATACATAGAAAGAAAGCCGAATAAACATTCTTAGTGCTAATGGCTGATACTTACTAGAAGCAGTTGATTGCAAGTGCAGTGGTTTATGTGTTCGCAACACTGTGAACCAAATTACATTTTTTTAAAGGCAGACCAACCCTGTCCTTCAGGCTGCAGCAAAGCAGGGAGACCTAAAAACAGTAGTTTTTGTTCTTCTTTTAGTTTTGGAACTAATTTAATTTTGAAATCTTAAAAAAGAGAAAGAACACTTTAGTCACAGTAAGAGAAAAGGGTGCTTAGTTGCCTTTCTCTTCTTTTACAGTTTGTGTATTTATTGGAATTACTTATGCTGTGGAAATATATGATTTTTTTCCTTCAGTTTTTAGGGCACGTAAGGTCTAAATCCAGCCATGGACATAAAGACTTTTTATTGGGTAAGGTACTAGATGGGATCATTTTAATTATGCTTAGAACCAGAAGCTAAGCTAACCATCCTGCTGATAGTCTATGATTGTACTTTATTTTGATTTTTAGGAAAACTTTGTGGAATTAAATGGCCTGCTATTGTTTCCTCTGATTTTCCTTCCTCCTAAGCTTCATCCTAACCTAGGATCGCTCGTTCAGCTCCAGCCTTGCCACCAATAGGTGAAAACCTGGCATAGCTGCCACCTTCTCAATGAAGCCTGTCTTGATGGTGTCATTGGAGAAGCCCCCGCTCCTGTTCTCCATGGTACTTTACATTGTCCCTAGGGAATGCACGTCCTGTCGCTCACCCCACAGCGCCTTCACGATTCCGGCTTTGCTCCCCTAGCTGAACGCCGGATCCTCTGATGACCCTAGTGTTTCTCTCAGGGCTCTCTCCAGGGAGGCTGCTTTCCTTGATGCGTCTGAATGAGGACAAGAAGGAAGCACTGGCAAACCTGACAGCCAGCAGCCGAGTCCAGGCTTTGGTTATGTGATTTCTCAGCAGTTTCTCTCCGCAGGTGCAACCTTCTACTTTATGCCAGGGGCTGCTGCTCCTTCGTTACTGTGGTTTGACCTGTTGCCTGCTGTCATCCTTGAGCTCTACGTCTGCAACATCACTTAACAGTTCTGCAGGGTTTTCAATACCATTGACCGCTTTTTCAGCCTCTAACCTTGTAATGAACCTCCCTGGGTTCCATCCTACTCTCAATTACCGTATTAATTTTCATGGTTCACGTCTCTGAATCGTTTAAAATCATCAGTGATTCCTCAAGGTTTAGCAAATAAAGTGCCAAAACCTCAGTCTGACAGTCCTGCCCCAGCCCCCTAAATCAGCTCCAGTGTACTTGCAACACCTTTATTTCCCAGCTGGCTGGCTGTGCTTGATGTTTCCAAGCGCGCTCCCCTTTTTCTGAAATGTGCTCTTCCCACTGGTCTATTTCATGTTAACCATGCTGCAGTGAAAACCTGGCATGGGCGCCATCTTCTCAATGAAGCCTGTCTTGATGGTGTCATTGGAGAAGTCCTCCCTCCTGTTCTCCATGGTACTTAGTTCATACCTTTTAAGTGATCTTTATTATAGATTTTAAATTTAATGCTTTGTTGGATTTACGATTGCGTGAAATATGAAAAGAGGTCCTGGGCCTCAGGAAGAACATGTTACTGTTTTGGTTTTTTTTTTTTTTTTTTTTAAGATTTTATTTATTTATTTATTTGTCAGAGAGAGAGAGAGAGAGAGCTCACAAGCAGGGGGAGTGCCAGACAGAGGGAGAAGCATGGAGCCTGATGCCTGACTCAGTCCCAGAACCTTGGGATCATGACCTGAGATGAAGGCAGATGCTTAACCGACTGAGCCACCCAGGCATCCCTGTTATTTGTTTTCTCTGGATTTTTAAGTAATTAGTTCAAATGCAAAGCCTAGAGAAGACAAACTTAGAGAGTCTAGTCAGTACAATTGAGGAAATGAGTCTTTGAAGGAGAAGCAGACAGTTTTTGATCAAAGTTGGTCTAAAATAACTCATTTCCTTACACTGTTACACCTGTAGAGGTAAACTGCAGTATGTAATTCTAAGATTTTTCACCCAGTGAAAAAGACAAAAGCAGAATGTGTATCCAGTTTTCAATTATTCAAGCCAATAAAGGCAGGACATAGAGTATGTGATGGAAAATATTATTATGGTCGTCAGCACAACCAAGTTGCTAAGTCATAGCAATGAATAGCTTTGATCTTTTCATTTTCTTTAACTGCTCTGATATTTGTATAAAATACATTTTTTTTTCGGTGCACTGGAACACCATTCACAACATGAGCCCATGACACATTTCTAATTAAATGTACTTGTCAGTTGGTGTTTGTATATTTGTTTGTATTTCTTTATATGTTCATTTTATTTTATCAGATTGTAAACTCATAAATGAGAAGGAGAAGCTAGTTCTTCAGAGGGAAAAGCAAATCAGTCTTAGTGCAGCATTACGTAATAGAAGGTAGTATGAATAACATTTGAAAGCATTGACTTTGGAGTCCACTGCCAGAATGTGGATCTTAGCTTCACCACCTTTAGTTGTATGACCTTTGTCTAATTACTTAACAGATGTGAGTCAGTTTCCTCCTTCCTAAAATGGGGATAATATTTACTTCATAGGATGTATGAGCATTAATGAGATAATCCTTGTAAAATGGTTAGGGAAGTACATAACACATAATAATTGCTTCATAACGTTAGTAACTTATTCTTGTTACTGCTGGCTTAATAAATATGTTACAGGATAATGCCACTAATATTTAGTGAAATAGAAAACAAAAGCCCTGGGAGAAAATTCATTCTTTGTGATGAGCAATAAACTGGGAAAATCAAGCATTAAATAATTAAGAGCATGCTTTCATTAATCTGCTTTTTCTAAGATTTAGGCCTAGCCAAACCAAGAACTTAGTTATATGTGAGGACTAATGTTAAAGAAAAAGAAATATTTTATTGAAATTCCAGTGATATTTGTGTTATGGGAAAGAAACTAGATAGGATTATTTTAAAGCGGAAAAAAAACACTTAAAAGAATCAGGCCTCTACTTCAAACAAAACAAGAAAAGTTAGACAACAGTGTGTCAACACAAACAAAGTAGATAAATGGTACAGCTATATTTTTGCCCAAATCCCAAATTGGATTTATGAGTTCTCCCAACCAGAACAATGAACAGCTGACAGCTTCCCTCTCTAGCAGTTCCAGTTTGATGAAACTCATTAAGTGTTTTTTTTTTTAAGCTGAGAAACCCTGCTTTAAGGTATTTGTGTAGTTTAAAACAAATTAAAGTTTTCTGAACACATGCAATGTAATATTAAAACTCATATAATTACTTTTCAAAGAAAGACTAGGTCTGCTGCTGTTGGAAATCTATAGAGAGGATCTCTCTCAAGGGAAGACTGAGAAGAGGGACATGCTCTTTCAAAGAGAGCTGTCTTCCTTTGCTCTGTATTTTGCCTGGAGAGGTTTGAATAGCTACTCCCTCAAGAATTTTTCTTTTTCTTTTTTTCAGACTCACTACTGTCTATTCAGTAATGGAGCTGATGGGTAGAAAATAGAGGAGTAAAAGAGATTGCTTTTTTATATATGAAATTGAAATTGGTAGAATTCAACAAATTGCAATTTCAATGTATAGGAAGATAAATCAACCAAAGTGAAGTTCCTTCAGAGATAACTCAGAAAATGGGCATGTGGTCAATTGTAAAGTAGAATCCTATATTATACATTTCTTATACCGAAATGTTTCCTACTTGATGGGGAAAGAAAGGGTGTTCACTTCTGTCTGCTCTGGAAGCAACGATAAATACCTGACATCATCAGAAGCCATTTCCTCTGAGGCACACAGCCTCTGGTTTGTGAGTAATGCTTTTCATTTCAGTAGCTGTATTGAAGAAAGGAAGTTGCCTGTCCCACTTTGGGCAGCTGCATGGTAAAATGAAATTTTAGTTTCCTAGCTGCTTTTAGGCCCTGTGTATAGGTATGAGTAGCAGACTTTAAAGGAGTAGAATTTTGGAGATCATTTTGCCTAATATATTAATTTACATAAAAGGAAAACAAGATTCAGTGACTTACCTGGAGTCGTACAATGAATGGCAGGGTGTTACATAATGTAGAACAAGTTGAAGTACTGTATACTCATCCGCATGATATCCACAAAAATAATGCAGGATAGGGAAGGCATTCATCAGGGGCCGCCTTTCAAAAATGGATTGTTTTCCAACTCTATACTTTTGAGATGTCTTTTTAAAAAGAAATTTTATAATGAATTATAGGGAAAAGTAGATTTGTCCTTGTAATCTCTTCTCTTGTATAATATTCCCCAGTTGTACATAATTTTGTATTTCCAAATTCTCCAAAAGTTTAAAAGTGTAGGTTATCTTGGTAATAATAAGAATTGACTCCAAAGAAAGAAGAAAGCATATACAAAGTATGATATCCGGGTGTAAACAGGAGCTAAAATAAAATCCCACAGATTGGCCAATTGATACAATGTACAATCATATAAGTTCTGGGATCCTTGTTAAGATGGATGATTTACTTTAATAAAAATGTAAATATTTAAATATTTTTACTTAAAATGACATAAAAAGATAATTTCACTTAAAATGAAATGATGAATTCTGAATTTTATTGATAGTAGCCAAGGATTTAAATAGTCACTTTATTAAGGGTCATTTTGCTCAATGTAGGGACAGGAAGTCTAGTTCTTGTTCTCTTAATTTTCTTTGAGCAAAGAATAAGGGTGCCATTTCAAAAAATTTAGATGAAAAATATACATGCTTATATCAATTTGAATTTATTGTGCTAATCAAGAAGAAAAAATAGATAAACTACTATCCCTGAATTAAAGTTTCCATATAATAGTGGATACTATGAAAAAAAGCTAAAAGCCAAGTTAGTCTGAGAGAAAAAAACATATAAAACAGATAAACAGAAGGCATTTTACAAATCAGTAAGAAAAATGCAAATAAACCAGTGGAGGAATGGGTGAATGTTAAATACATTTAGAGACAAGGAAATCTAAAAAATGTTAATGCACTAGTATTCAGGAAAATGCATTAAATAAGAATGAGAAAACCATTTCAAGTCCACTAACAATTTAAGAGTTTAGACAATATTATGCATTAGAGAAGATTTGGCAGGAGAGTTGGGTGGGACTGACTGTCTGTATAGTGGGTAAAGTGTGCATTGGTACAGTTCTTTCAGAAAAATATTTGGCCATGTCTAGTGATGCTGGGCATATATATACCCTGAGTCAGCCATTTCTGCACATAAGCGCAAAGAGACATGTTCAAATATGTTCACTATAACATTGCTATGATGAAAAACAGGAATAACTTATATAATAATATGGTATATTCATAGGATGGATATAACTAGAAATGAAAAATGATAGTCTAGATATACATATATATGTCACGAGGACAGATTCCCCCCAAGCATAATTTTGAGCAACAAAGCAACATACGGATCGTGTTGAAGGTGCACATAAATAAAAATTAGTTCCATCTGTGTTAGTTGTGAACACTTAAAAAATGATTATGAAATAGGGATTGATTAAAGCATGGGCTGGAAGAACACATAGCAGATTGAGGAAGGGATGGTCACAAATGGGGAAACCAAAAGATTAAAAAATTTAAAAAAAAAACCCTGTACAGAATAATAAATTTTAAAAAAATGTGAATGACTACTGGATTGTGAAAGAGAAGAAAAAAACTAGGTTCAGGTTTTGTTCTGCTGTTAGCTTAACTTAAACTGTCTGGCTGATCTCTAAAACAAGATATTATGAGGCCATCTTAAACATTTTGTCCAAACTTAAAAATTTTAGGAGCTTCGTAGCTGTGTGACACTAGGCCTATTTTGGAAACGTTCTTTGTCTTAGTTTACTCATCTGTAAAATGGGACGAATAGTAGTACCTATTTAATAGGGTTATTTTGAAGAGTATATGCAATAATTCTTATA
This sequence comes from Ursus arctos, assembly GCF_023065955.2. NCBI lineage: Eukaryota > Metazoa > Chordata > Mammalia > Carnivora > Ursidae > Ursus > Ursus arctos. Next base: position 11,341,403 of record NW_026623053.1, on the reverse strand, counting down.
GAGCACTTAGCTTTGTGCCTGACAGATATCATCGCTCAATAAATGTAAGTTACTAGGGACATGACTTTAAAATTGAAATTCATGACACAGATCAATTATGGGATGGATACTTTAATCATAAAGATTATTTTCCTCTTTAGAGACTTTTTAGATAAGTTTTTCCAGGATATTACAATAGACTTGGTATATTTATGACTCCCAGGGACTGATGTCTTATATAATATAAGATGGCTCTACTTTTTCTAAATGTCACTATACTGTAGTTTTTAATCTGGAAAGGAAAAAATTATATATATATGTATACACACACACACACACATACACACACACCTATATATGTGGAATAAGGAAAACTTTTAAATGTGTTATATGTGATTTTTTTTTTTCTATCAGAAGGTCTATCAGAAGGGAGACTGTACTTGAACTATGTCCTTTATTAAGTCTGCTGATTGTTGTGGTTAAATATATACACATTTGAGGAAGAGTGAAAAACTATTTTATTGAGAAAACAGTATTTAATCATGTAACATGAGAATGGAGACATAGAATACTTCCAGGGTAGACCTGACTTAATTCTCAGATATAATTCAGTAAAATATAGATTTCTTAAATGAGAAGATTTGACAATGTACATAATTTAATTGTACAAAGACAAACTCCACTCTGAATGTCTTCTTGGCAAACGAAGGCCCATTAAGGCATGTTTCAATACACGCTCTGGGGTGGAGAGTGGGGAGGGAGGGAGGGACAATTTGTAGTACACTGTATCTACTTTATGGCTACTGATTTTAAACAATTTCAGATTACCCTTATTGTCTAATCATATGTTTGGGAGGATGGGCTATTTATGAGATGTTAGCTTTCCAGATGCTCGAACAATGTGCTTTAAATGCTGTATTCATAAACCAGCCCCCAAAATGTGGCAGATTAGCTGTTTCTAATCTTTGAATTCAGAACAAATGTTAGAAAAAGGAACACTTGCAGATCTGTGTAGTCTCTATTACCTCATTAAAATGTATTTATAAATGAAGTAGACAGAGGAGCAAATGTCTGCACAAAACATTACTACTTCATTAATATTTTTTTATTACAAAAGCACTTTCTATGAAATCTGTCAGCCTAAAGGAAATAAGTGAATCAGTTGTCTTTCATTTTGTGTTTTGTTTATTTTCTCTGATATGCAAACGCAGGTTTAAAAGAAATGTTTTAGCAGTAAATATGACCTCAGTGAAATAAAAAAGAAAAGTAGCATGTGACTAGGAACAACATCTGGTTCAAAGTAGGCATAATGCTAGGATTTAAGTGAGGAAATCGTCTGAACTCGAACAAGTTTCTATTTTTCTTAAATGTGAGGTTTCTGTGTTAGTAGAGAAATATGTTACGATAGGCTTCGTGCCTAAGGGGTAATTCCTTAAAAGGCTTCTTGTTGTATCAAGAGTAGCTAGAAACAACAAAGGGACATACAAATAAACCTTTTCTTTCTCTGCCACATCAGAAGTTTTGTTTAAAATACTTAGGTTGATCCTTTTCTAAATTATATTCCCCTTTGGATATGTTAAGTCTTTGTTTTTATTTCACCAGGAAGCACCTATGCCATTTATTGGCACATGTAATCTGAGAAAAACTCTCTTCTGAAACCCAGAAAAGAACATTTGTCTTTAACTCCTCATTAAAGAAAACTGGAGACCCACTAGATTTTAGAACGAAAAGTACTATCTCTTCAGGAAGATTCTCATACTCCATAAAATTTTAAAGCATGAATAGTCCAATCCTCCCATGGGATACAGCATTAATCTGAAAGGGTCCCTTGTCAAGGGGATTAATCCTCTGACTTTTCAGTATGTACTGACATACTGAATTGACTACTGAGTTAGTGTCCAGTTGGACTAAACAATATGTTGTCATCATTACTGACAAATGCTGGGATGTTGTAGCCACAAGGCGCATAAATTAAAACAAACAAAAAGGCAAGATACATCCTGAAGTATCTACCTAGTGATTTTATGTGGCTGAATATAACTATCCCCGAGTCACCTAGAATGGCAACCAGTTAAAGAAGATATGCAACAGTTTTTGATAGAGTAATTTCATAGTATGGTGAATACATTTCTCGAATGGGAATGTAGTCTATTGGGTTAGTCACGTTGTTTGTTTTTCAGGTAACATTTTGACAAGTCATTTGATACATGGATTGTAATTGTAGAGACTAACATTGTGCCTGATTATTTGTATAGGGCCCTGAACAGAAAATGAGAATTGACTCTACTAAATTGGTTTCCCGTTGATAGAGCTCATTTCGCAGGGAAGGGAAGGGAACCACCACGTGCTGGTGCTGTGTAAAATAATGGTGGTTCGAGTTTTGAAGGGGAATGGAAGAGTTAAGAATCAATTTTATTTTTTAAATTATTTTGGTTGTTCAAAATGATAAAATATAGCACCTACCTTTAATTTTCATAAATGGAAAATTGTGAAAGCTTGTTTTGGAAACTTGGACAAAACATTATTTAGCTTAGTCTGCTACCACTAAGTTTGATCCTTGTAGACTTTGGCAGAAGGTAGCAAGTGTGACAGAGGCTGTTTCTCTGAAATGAATAAAGGAACATTAAAACATTCGGATCCTATTACTTCCATTTAAAAACTTTCCAAATACAGAGTTGCTGCACCATCAGCATAGCTGATAACTCACTTAAAATTCACACAAACTGATTAAAAAATGCAAAGGCCTCAAGCATGGCTTTCCAACTGTGCGTATTCTGATTATACTGAATGCATGCAGTGTGTGTTTGAGGAATGTGTCAGTTTATGAAGAACTGGGAGAGTTTCTAAGGCTTAACCTCAGAGTTCTCAAATTGAACATTTGGAGAGCCAAAATACACAATGGAAAATACACACAATCTTGCTGTTTCCAATTAGAAGTGGGCTCCTGTTTTTTTTTGACTTCAGCAGGTGGCTATTCATCATTAAGATGAAAAATGTTTATTAATGTGAATATGATATTTTGGGATACTTACAATTGGGAATCCATAACTATAAATCTTTCCCCCTCTCTTCCATCAACAATTTTATAATGGTCTCATCCTAATGTTTCTGTCCTCTGACCTATTACTCAAGAACTTTACAAAGGTGGACTTGTCAGCTCTTGGGTTCTTTTGTATGTCAACTCTTGGGTTATATAATAGGGACAGTGTCCCACTAAAGAGTGTTTGTATTTATCTAGTTTACTAGGGTAGTACAAAGGAAGTGGTGTTGTAGTATTCAATGATTTTGTCATTTGTATCAATAATCTTATGGGATGAAGACCCTGGGTATTTTAAAATTATGAACCTTGTTTACATTTTTAATCACATGTGTACTTTAATATGTTCACATTCGAGGGATACCTGCATGGGTAAGTCAGTTAAGTGTCTGCCTTCGGCTCAGGTCATGATCCCGGAGTCCCAGGATCCAGCCGGGCATCCATCGGGCTCCCCGCTCAGAGAGGTGTCTGCTTCTCCCTCTCCCTCTATCCCTCTCCCTGCTCGTGCACTCTCTCTCTCACTCTCTAGCAAATAAATTAAAAAAAAAAATCTTTTTAAAATATGTTCACATTTGAATGGTTTTTCTTTTGCATTTTTCTATGAACACATAGGCTATGGAAATAACTAACATTAAAAATAGCTTCTGAGTCCGCTTTTGATAGTTACCATGTATCAAAATGGGATATTTGTGATATTCTTTGTTTACAGAATGGCAGGTAATCATTGAAATGAGAAGCACACACTTGCATAATGAAAAATTATGGAATTCCCTAATGGTAATGTCACTGACAGTATCAAAATGGAAAGTCAAGACGGAAGGTAATATTTAGTGAGTGCCTATGGGTTACCGAGTGCTAGGCTCAATTTATTCACATATTATATTCAATTATTTCCGTCTGGATTCTTGGCAAAGTCAAGGAACTTGTCCAAGGTTATCTGGCCTATAAATCTGGGAATTCAAGCCTCTTTGAATTCATTTGTGATTTTTAAACATGGACTTCACCATTTTCAATCTTGAATTAGTCTTTTGTGTAATTTACTTTTGACATAACTTTAAATTTTCCTTGGATTTGTATAGATATCTTGCTTCTTCACAGAAATTTCTAGTTCTTCTTTAGTTAGTTGCCCCTTTAAGACAGTGGTGGGACTGAACCAAGAACTGTGGGAGTATTTTCTTAGTAGCAAGAATCCGTAAAGAATGTCCTTTTTGCATCCTAGCTGCTTGTGGGATATTCCCTAAACAGAATAGTTTCCAGATATGCATGAACAAAACCCAGGATTCTGTACTTAGAGCAACATTTTAAAAAATGTTGATGAAAATGTAGATATTATGTACCTAAAGTAAAGGGCAGAACATTAACTGCCTAAACCATAGTGATTGCTTTCTTCCTTTGGAAGCTAAGGCTCTCTCTGCATGAGATTTTATTTATAAACAATGCTGTTTCTCTTACAGGAGGTTCATCAGAAGGTCATCTTTTGACCAGATTGAAGCACTAAAATAATTATTGCTGTATTAACATGCTAGACCAATGGCAAAACCATTTTGAATCTGAGCCTTTATTTGCTGAGTTAGAAAGGCAGAAAGTGAATATTGACCCAAGAGAAATAGTCACAAAATGAAAAAGAAGATTGTATAATGTGCATAGGACAAAATTCAGATCATTTCTGGCAAACCACTTGAAGAATTTTGTATGAATCATACCTATGTCATTTGTTTTGAAGCTACTAAACTTGATCTGTGACCGATTATTTTCTATAGCTCATGTGTAATGAATACTTGTAGTCAGATGACTGGGTATTATTTATTCAAAAGATTGTACAAGAAAAAGAGATTGCTTTCTGTCGTGACCTGGGACTCCAAAAACACTGAAGATCCGGGTAGTACATTAATCATGAAATTTAAAAAGAGAAAAAATCGTATAGAGAATAAGTTGGTTCGTGGAGTTAGTTGTAAAACCTGGTTGCTATGTGGAGTTACTATCATAGGTCTCACCACTTCTATGAGAGGATAGATGATTGCATGACACTGATGGTCTCTGTGGGGGATAAACGCAACATGTGTAAAGGCTGCTATGACTATGAAGTCTGTGTTTGAGGAGGTTGTGTGTGTGTGTGGGGGGGGTGTGCACGCACACATGCTCTCACATGAGATCTGCAGGCCTTCCATGTGGAGGAGGCTCATTGTTTCATCCCGAATCACTTGGCATTGCTGTGTTGAAATCAGAAGTTTGCATTATTTGAACCATGGTTTGTTTTAATATTTTTTCATCAGTAATTTTTAAAAGAAGGGTTGAAGAATTAGCGTTCAAGAATGAGCTTATGAACCTTTTTTCTTTGTGTTGCTTTATAAGTGCTAAATGGCTATAAAGGCTCTAGTGTGTCCATGATTATGCCTCCTTTTAAAATGAAGTCCTCTGTTTAATGTTATAGTTCAATGTGTAGGCAAGAGTGAATAGAATGAGAACTTAACTTGAACTGTATCCGCGCTTGAAAGTCACCGTCTTATTCAGATATAGTAGAAAATTGGTGCTAGTATAATAATCAGGGTATAGCAAAACATCCGGTACCTAAACACCGCAGTGAACACACTTCGTGTATTGCATGTTGGTTGAACTGTGGTTGCTGGGTATCTAACCCATATACAAGTTCTGTGTAAGAAGACTAGCTTGTAGTTAATCGTCATCGGTATGACCCTAGCATCTTTACATTTACCCTAAATTCTCTTCTGAACTTTGGTGTATTTACCATAATCCTAAATTCTGTATCGAACATCTCTAAGCATACTACACTGGCATTTTAAGCTCAATCACTATTCATGACTCCCATCCCCACCATATTGTTTCGTACACAATCATCTTGTTGCTAAGCTCTGCTTACTCTACTTCCTTAAATATCTCTTTCCTCATGGACGTTGTCTCCGTTCAAGCTCTGATCACACTTGAAGACTGTTGTAATTACAAGTGAACTTCTCTTCCTGACTCCTGTCTTTTGGTAATACATTCTTGACATTTCAACCAGAATTGTCTTTCTAAAACAAAAATTTCATCACTTAAATTTTCCTGCTGCAAATATTCTACCATTCCCTCCATAGGATTACTTTGTAGTTTCTTAGCATGCTATACAAGGCCATTCAGTATCTGGTTCTCTTTGGGTTTATCTCCCCCATTATCCACACCCCAGGAGATGCTGTGCTCCCAGCCATTCTGATTGTACTATTCAATGAAAACAGCTTACACTTCGTGATTCCATGCTTTTGTCTTAAGTCTTATTAACTGCTTTCACCTGGAATTCCTTTCTCACTTCTTTTCCTGTCAGTTGGGGAAGCACTTACTCATCCTTAAAGTTCCTTTCCCTGACACGGTGTAAATGTTTATCGAAAAACTGAGTGAGTCTCACCTATTCACTGAGACCTTCTCAGAACACTCCATATACACCTGTATTACAGCAACATTTCATAGATGATATTGTAATTACAGAATTATATGTCTTTTTTCTCCTTAGATTGTAAGTTCCTTAAGATTAATGCCAAAGCTTATTCATTTTCTCTTCCTAGCATATAGTCCATTGCCTACACACAGTAGGCACTAAGTAAGTATTCACTGAGTCAGACTACTAGCATTGTAGCCTTGGTGGTGTGGATGAACCTTATTTCCAGGGCTGATATGGGATGGCTTTGTGATCCTACAACCATTGTGTTTAAGGTGGATGAATGTTTCTCATCTTCTCATTGTGGACATTGTGAGTTTATAGTGGCTGAGAAATGAGTGTATTTAGGAATGCCTTTTGGGAGACCTCAGTTTTAGAAGTAACTGGCACTCCATGTGGACCAAGGTCTTTTGAGACTCAAATGTCTGTTATAGTCTCCAACATCAGTACCTTGAAGGCAAGTTTCAGGGACTCTGTTTCTGTGTGCTGTAAAGAGTGAGCTCAGTCCATGGGTTTAATTTATACTTGAGGTTCAGGTCAATAGTTTTTCATTGTTGCCCCCCCCTTTTTTTTACTTTTTATTTGGAAATTATTTTAAATTCACAGAGAATTTAATACAAAGATCAGTCTTCTGGCTTTTACCCAGGTTCACCTAAGTAATTTTACCCATTTGTCTTCCCCTCATTCTCATGCTTTTTCCCCCCTGAACCATTTGAATGTGTTACCTACCAGGACCCTTTGCATCCATCCACTGTAGTGTGTATTTCCCAAGAACAGGGCATTCTTTTATACAACTAAAGTGTAATTATCAGCCTCAGTAAGTTTATCATGGATAAATACTTTATCGTTTGTATTAGATTTTTATCAACGGATTCAGTAACTTCCCTTAGAGCCTTTTCCCCCTCTCACAGGAGCCAGCCTAGGATCAGGTATTGCATTTGGTCGGCTTATGTTTTTACCCTCCTTTAATGTGGACATTCCCATAGCCTTTCTTTGTATTTTATGACATTGACTTTTGAAGACTACAGTGTACTCTACCCTCTTTCCTTAATAGAATATTCCTTAGTTGCAAGTTTGATATATTGGTAAATTTGCTTTATCATTTTTTTCTTTGATCATTGGATTTGCGCTAATAGTCTATCACCACATCTAATATAATTATTGTATAAAACTTATTATTTAATTTTCTTTAGGTAAATTAATATTACTTATGAAACTTTACACAGAAATAAAGCAGATCCTTCAAAAATGTTTATGTTCAAAAGAAGCAGATTGAATAAATCAATTTTTGGTAAATAAGCTATGTCTGGTACTGTGAGAAAAAAAGGTCTACCATTAGGTTTTCATTGTACTAAAACCAAACAAAAATAATTATATTGGAGAACAGATAAAATTTTTATTTTATTTTGAAATAAAATGAAGTATTTCTTTCAAATGAAATATCTATCTCAGTATTTGAAATTTTAAATGCCAAGAAGATTGAGTTCATCTCTAGTTCCATATGTTGACCAATAACTTGATATTAAGTCTTCAAATAAAAGTTTTTGCTGTTATTTTGAAGAAAGTACTTTATACTACAGGTGCTTATAAATTAATTCCTTGGAGAATAAAACCCTCAAGGTAACACATAATACATGAATATTTAGTAGATAGCAAATATTTAGAATGTTTAAACAAGGAAGTAAATTAGCATCAAATTAACTAAGCTGCTATGGATCTTTATCCCCACTATTGGAGAGAATTGTGTGGTATGGTGTTTCTGTTTGTTGTTGTTTGTCATCTGTTCTGACATCTCAGCTAAACTCATGAATTGAGAAGCAGACTGGGCTTATTTCCACAACATTCAGACCTTACTGTGCATTTACATTAGCTTACAATATGCTGCTTTTTTCTCCCCAAGCACGGTCATCTTCACTGTTCACACCTTAGGGTGCTCTGCACAGTCCCCGTCCATAGGGCAGGCAACTTGTCGCGGGCAGGAAGGGAGAGGAGATACTGTCAAACGCCATTTTTGAAAACTTTAATTTGTTTTTCTCTCTTTGTTGTTTATGATAACCTTCTAGAAACTTGAAAATAGAATTTCCTTCCCTGCTGTTTTTGTCATTTGTGTTTGGAAGTCCATTTTTTTTTCAATGAAGAATACTTATGTTGCCTTTTACTAAAAAGGAAAAATCTCCAAAGCTATACACTTCTACTTTCCTCTGTAAGAAAGATGTTGTCTTTTCTTTCTTACTGGATTTTTGGGTGGAATTTTTGAGTAGAAGTAAGGAGGCAGTGGCCAGGAGAAGCAGAGTAAGGGAGTTATTAAGAGCATGGACTCTGAAGTCTTAGAGCGTGGGCTCAAATGTTGGGTCAAGCAGTTTACTAGCCAAGTGATCTCAGGCACATTATTCCATCTCCCTGTCCCTCTGTATTCTCATCTGTAAAATGGGAATTATATAACTGTACCACTTATACAGTTATTATGAGGATTTATTGAGTTGACGTTTGTAAAATACTTAAAATAGCCTAGAATATAGTGAATGGTATGTGTTTGTTAAATAAAAACAAATATCTTTCCCCTGCAATCTTACTACACTCATCCTTTCTCCTCGTGGTATGTTAGTGGAAAACAGTCTGTAGTTCTGTCTTCAGAGTCCTCCTCAGAGAAGCAGTGGACCCTAACTGAACATTTCTGGAATTTAATTTTTTCAAGGGTTGAAATGCATCAGTTTGCCACTCGTTTTTGTGCGTTAGCTTCGTTGAGAGAAGGCGTTATTAAAAGGCTAACTATATTTGTTCACTTCTGAACTTCTTCTTACTCATAACATGACTTTATTTTGATTTAGAATGAGCCCTGCTCTATAGTTTTTGTGAAGAACATTTAGTTTAAAATTTCACAGATGTCAGGTAGGTAAACTTGAAAGAAAACACATTTTCCAAGCTGTTTCTAAGAGATATAGGCTCATTCTTAAAACACACATGCACACACACACACACACACACTACACATACCACACACCCAGCTAGCATAAAAGTAGGGTATGTAAATGTATGTTTAGAAAAATTAGTTGAAGCCTCCAGTCCTTAAAATGTCTTTTTTATCTGAATGTGGTTAAATTGATTAATTTTTGAAGCCTAGTAGGTCACAGGTAGTTTATATTTATTTTATACTGGAAGTAGCAATAGAGAAAACATGATCTCTTGGCCTGCCAGGACTTTGGGGGCATTTCAATATGTGGAGACCATTTTTAACAACCATAGCATTACATGAAATAGATTATTTACTTTATTGAGGACATGATATCCTGAATGACAACAGTCGTAGTTCTGGTTGCTATAACAGATTACCATGGAGTGGGTGGCCTAAACAACAGACATTTATGTTTCACTGTTCTGGAGGCTGGCAAGTCCGTAATCAAAGTGGCGACAGATCCGGTGTCTGGTGAGAGCCCACTTCCTGGTTTGCAGACGGCCATCTTGTTGTCTTGCAAGACGAGAGCAAACAAGGGCAAGCTCTCTTGTCTCTCCTCTAAGGGCACCAATTCTACCATGAAGGCTCCACCCTCATGACCTAATCACCTCCCAAAAGCCTCATCTCTTACACTGGGGATTTGAGTTTTAACATATGAATTTTGGGGGTGGGGGGTGGGGACGCAAACATTCAGTCCATAGCAACAGCTTTTACACTCCACTGAAAGATAAAACTGTTAGCAAAGCTAAAGGATCCCTAACCAACTTTTTTAACACAAGGAAGAGTCAGAGTAAATGGAAACTTCTGCAGGATTATTAATGATATGGTTGTGGATATATATTTAATAGAAAAAGAAATCATCCAAGCAATTATAGTAGATAATGAAAAGAAGTTTATGTGTTGGACAGTGAATGATGAGAATTTAAAAATCGAGTAACTTTCCAGATTATTTAAATGTGTTCATGGCTAACAATTTTTCTATCATTATGTTTCACAAGTTTCATAACAATAGATGGAACAACAGTAAACCATATTTAAAAAGAAAAAGAATGAAAATCAACTCCATACCACTATGGTTCTCTTGTGCCACATGGTTAGTTTGTGTGTTGGTTTTTTGTTTGTTTGTTTGTTGTTGTTTTTTAGTAGGCTGTGGTGGTAGCTCAGGATCTCTGCCTTTCTCTCTGTGCTGCTTTCTGTGAACTGCTAATGAGAATCTTCCAAGGGGAGTTTTGATTAACGACTGACTTGGCTATGTTCCATTCCTTAAATTCTTCCCTTTGCCTGTACCCACATTGAAGGTAGAAATATTTTTTTTAAGTTAATGGAGAAATGAGTATTATTAATGTGTAGAACACTGGCACCACGTTGAAACTGGTAGACATAAGAGCTTTTATAATTTCTTTAGTTTACCTGGAAATAAAAATGGGGTCTGGAATTGTGCTGCATGAGAAGTACAGTCGGAGTGGTCAGCGGACTAGGTGTCCACTTTAACGACTTTTGAAGTGCATACATTGTTAATGGTCTGGGAAGAACCCTGAGACAGGAAACTCTCCAGATAGGTGGATGTTACATGATCCATTAGGTTGAATTCTTAGTGAATGGTCCGTTGCATAGTTCTGTAAATGGTTCCAGGCTTTCCAATTAAGTACAACTTGGATTAACGGTTAGGTTGTTATCAATAAATTTCCCCACATTTTCTCTTTTCATATTCAGACCTCAGTTTATGCCAAAGGCTTGTATTATGTACTTGGATTTTCCTCTCATTGTTATGTTTAACCTCTTGCTTGCAACAGTTTCCTTCTAGGGCCATTTTGAAACTGAAGGTCTGGAATGGGGAGGTGAAAAGATGTTGGAAGAATATAAATCATGAGACTCTCAATGGTATCCTTGTTAACTCTGATCTTCTAGTGGACTGGAAAGAAATGGCTGATTACCATCTGTTTGATTTAGCTTAAATACTTTAGATACGCCTAATGGTAGTTTTGCCATGTCGTGATTAATTATTTAATGTTATAGGACTGCGCAGTTGACTGTGGTAATTTTTCTTTGACTATTAAAAGGTTATTTGATGCACATTTTTAGTAGCTTTTTAGCTTTAAAGGTGGTAAGAAACCTCTGAAATCGAGCTTGGAAGAAGAGCAGGGGAGTTAGAGTAGCCATTGATTTGAATGACACATTTTAGAAAACTAGTTTTTAAGACACAAAACACTTTGCATCATTCATCTATGTTCAACCACATATTTTGTCATCTTCTTTTAGATTAGTGCTTATTTAAATATTAAGCCATCCTTTCCACTACTTATACAATCACACAATTCAGGTTCTTAACCTATATTTTGCTTGGTCATTAATATTTTTGCACTGTAGCTCATTAAATTTCATGAAATATAATTGGCTTAGTTTTGAGTGCTAAGGAATCAGTGATGGAAGAGAACAGAGTCAAGGGTTTTGTGGCAAGTAGATACAAAGCTGTATTTGTGTTGGTGCCAGCAGCGGAGGCGGCAGGGAATCGCTGAGAGGGCGGCCTGCCAGCCTGGGATCCAAGCCTACACCAAGGAGGGAGGGTTTTGAATATCCCTTTGAGAAAGTGTATCAGAGTCAGGTGTGCAGACTGTGGTTGGGGCGCATGCAGACATTAGGGGTAAGCTGGTTGGGACGTGAAGGCCCAGGATGGGACAGGAGAAGCCCAGTCCCTCAGTACACTGGCCCAGTCAGGAAGCTAGGACTCCATAGGAACCTGAGACGGCCAGAACATAACTAGGGCACCACGAGCGAGGAGACATTGATAGGCAGCCAACGCTGCTCTCCTGCCTCGGGAGGTTTCTTAAGTGCTTTTTGTTAGACTGCCGGGCTCAAAGCTTGGCTAGATGAAGACTGGGTAATTTGCCACACCTGGCAAACGCTGACTTGGATTGCCCGCGTAGCCACATCTGACTGGTGCTGACAGTGATGAATTATGTCACGGTACAGCACAATACAGTCAAGCGAGGTCACGAGCAAAGTGCTGTTTTCTTTGTGGTTCCTTCCCTTCTCCTTCGATATTTTAACTCTGAAATAAAGCTGAAAGGGAATTTAGCTAGTGAAGAGAATAAAGCCAGGTTGGAGGAAAGTCTGTACATATCCATTCATTAATTCAGTCTTTCATTCAACAAAATTTTTTTTGAATGCCTTAGTATGTAATTCCCCAAAGTGAATGAATATTCATTTATCTTTGAAATTCAAATTCCATTTTACTAATGAACAGCTCAGTGTTTTACCCAGAGGTACAGAGTTAGCAGAGGCAAAATTAATTTGGATCCCAAACCTCTTGCTTTGTGTAATCAGTTCTTCAGGTCTCTGTAAAGTCCTGGCTTGAACCAAAGGTGGGTTTATCTTGGCTATGAATGCTGTCTGTCTGAGCAAGAAATAGTAATGAGATGCATAATTTATATTGAGTTGGTGCTAAGCACTTAAGAGGTCAGAATGGGAACAGGCTGCCACAGTTGATATGAATTGCTAATGTCTGTAGAGTATTTTCGATGTGTTCAGCTCTGTGGTGTTGAGGGCGTGTCTTCTATTATTTTACTTAATGCAGTTCAAGTAGAATTAGGTGCCCTTTGAGCAGTCTTTACCTCTGAGACTCCACAGACACGGCCACACCCTTTCCCCCAGGACTGGGACAAGACTGATCCCCCTGTGGGCATTTGCTCACATACACAGTCTTAAAAAGCAACAAAGAATTCTCACTTGGCTCAGGTCCTTGGGAACTCAGTCTGGAGAATTCGTATTTTCCCTATTATACTTTTGTGTTTTTTTTAGTATTTGACAGGCAAGATGTTTTGTCTTATGTATATAAAAATTAAGTAAGTGTACCAGCGTCAAATATGTACTTTCAGTTGTAAAGGGTACCCACGCCAACTTTCTGGGTGCATAACTTCACATTTTAAAGTTGATTTTACGCTACTTAATACACACTTATCCCCCTTCGGTGAATAAAGGCATGCTTTTGCAAAGACCACTTTGGTTTCTAGAGTATTTTTGTAGTTTCTAGATTGTGTTTTCATTTTATCTTAAGTAGGTAAGAGAAGTTTTAACAAGAAATATAGCCGAGCACATTCCTTTCGGTAGCGTGCAGTATGGTTAACATGCTGATGACAGATTGTGTATTCGACCTAGTTATTTAAAGAATTGTTCTTTTATATCATATCAAAGTCAAATTATATTCAATTTAATGTTCTGAACATATCCAGGTATAGGTAGTTTTGGTAATGATGGCCTGTATGCTGTTTTTTTGTCCATTTAATAGGCCTTGGATCTTTTTAAAATTGAGATAATTACAATATATGGTTGTAAGAAATAATACAGAAAAATTCCTATATAGTTTACACGGTTTCTCCCAATGGTAACATTTTGCAAAACTGTGGTATAATATTACAACTAGGGTACTGACTTGATGCAATCCACCGTTCCCCCCGTTTTACTCAGATTTTCCCAGTTTTGTGTGTACTCCTGTGTGTGTTTTTATTTAGTTCTATAAAATAAAAATATGGAACACATAATGAATTTGTGTGTCATCCTTGTGTGGGGCTCACACTAATGTCTCTTGTCCAATATTAGTATATATGCTGCGGAAGTAAGCACAGACCCACAGGTCTTGGGGGTTTTTTTTGTTTTGTTTTTTTGTTTGTTTTTTTTTATGAATCAGGGCTGCCTTCATGGGTCTGTGACCAGAGCATTCAGTTAAGGTTTAATGCTGTGGCTTTGCTGGCTTGAAATCCTTAGTTTTATGTTTGAATTTGTGTTTTGTAAGTAAAGTCTGTTGGGATAATGGAGCCTGCCCATTCTTTTCCCTGCTTGCTCCCCCGCCTCCTAGGACCTCAAGGACCTGGCCTCTTCTTTCTCACTCCTGTCCCACAACTGCTGCTGCCTACAGTACCTGGTGGTGATGGGGTGGGCTCTAGAACAAGAGCCCAGGATATTTCAGAACTGGTCATTGATGCAGTTGTCCCCATCCCGGAGTGTCACAATGGTGCCTCAATGGGTGAACTTCTCACCTATCCCAATTTAGGTGCCTGATGCATCCTTACACAGAGATTTTGGGTGCTCCTGGGGATGGGTTGGGTGGTGTGCCTTGGGGAAGGGACATCCCTGACTTGACTTCCCCTCTCCCAGTAGGTGTGCAGAACATTGGTTTGCAGCTGGAGGGAAAGGAGACTCAGTACCCAATGGTGGGGGGGGGGCAGTTTGTGTGCACCTGGGGGCAAATACGGGCTGGTACCCCAGGTCTACAGTCACTCTGCTTGTAACCCTGTGCCTGAGGGATCACAACACAGACTCGCAAATAAACACTACCATGGCAGGTTGAGAGAGAAACTGCAGAGGAAAGGAAAAATCTTGGTATTTTAGTACCTTTAATGGAACTTTTCTTCTGCGTTTTGAACATAGGGCCCCACATTTTCATCTTGCACAGGGCCTGCAAATTATGTAGCCCATTCTGATAGGCATAGTGTTATCTTCAGCAATCATTTACTATACACAGTGCCCACTTGTTTTCACTGCATCATCCTATATTTGCTTCAAATTTCAGTGACATAATAAGAAGATATTCAGTGAGACTGTGTGGGGACTAGAGCAGCACAAAACCCATAATGATATAAATATGTGGTGGAAAATTACAATAAAACCCTTGCATCTTCCACTTTAATTTTGCCTCAAGGAAATGGCAAAATGCCCAGCTGGCAATAACCAGTTCCAAATGAGCTGCCAAAACTGCTAGGTGCTGAAATATATAGTTTGTTGCTCTTCCCCATTTTGGTGCTTGACTATAGGTTTTGAGGTTGGTGTTTCAAAGCCGGAGCAGGTGCCTGCCACCTGGAAACATTTTCTTAAGTGGCTTGCTAATATCAACACAATGAGACCTATTGAAGTGTATTTTTAAATAACACTGAAGCTGCTTTACATGTGTATACATGTCTATTGAAATACAATCATAAATAGGCCTAAAATGTTTTCATCTGGAATTCAAAGGGATATGATTTGTGTCTTGGAACAATAAAGGATTTTTGTAAAAAGGAACATGCTGATGGAAAACATTTAGATAAAATTAAAATATTTGAAAAGTTTGTAAATGTAGGTTGAAGTACCGGCATAACAAAATTAGATTGCTTCACCTTAGAACCCTACACACGGAGGTGCCTAGCACAGATCAGGCAGCAGAGCTAGTGAGGGTGAGGTGATGGTGAAGAGTAAGTACAGTTGTTGGGACACCTGTCAGTCTTGGAGGCCAAGGGACCCCCCTTGTTTCATTTGAAAGAATTAGCTTCATTTCTGTACTTGTAAATACATTTACCCATCAGATCATTTCTGGATGCCGAAAGGCAGTTCCTTGTCTCCAGTTAAGGTTTTTCTTGTCCTTAAGCTAGTGCTAGAATTTTCCGTGAGCATCTCTGTATGTAGATTGCACTAGGGATCAGTGAATGTCAGAAGTTTCCGAGGTCAGTTTTTGTTTTAATGCTTGTCTGAACAATCTGAACTGTGTCCCAGTGCTCATCTAACCAAACAACTACTTTGTTTATAGTTCTGTCTGACCTGAGGTATACTCTGCATAATGCCCCGGCTGTTTTCTAGCTCAGACTACATAATTCAGACTGGGTCTAGCAACATGAAGTCCAGGGAGAGAGGGTTCCTTGAAATCTAGGATTACAAAGAATGCACTTTCAATATTAGTTGCATATCCTATGCCCTTTCCCAACCCTAATGCTAGGTCCCAAAATAAGAGCAACATACTCAACAAGCAAACAAACAAAAATCAACAACCCCCCCCCCCCATTTAATAGTCTTCTCTTCTCCCTACTCAGTCTTACAGAGTTGCTAATTAGAAGGAAAATATCCAAACAATCCTGTAGGAAGAAGAAAGAGACCCAGCAGGGGACACAGATAATCTGTAAATTAGGTAATTAGTATAAGAATAATCATGACTCTGTTGTCTTTGAGTGCTTTTTCATGTATTTGGTGCAAGTAAACTGTTCAAGTCCTCCTGTGGTTGGTGAGATCCACCACTTGACCTGCTTTCCCTCCTGGGCGTTTATTTGCCAAGCAGATTGGTCTTCATTCAGACATCAAAGACTGAGTGGGTGATGCCTCTGTTTTCTTAGTACACTCTTATAAATCTGGCTTTTTTCTCCAAACATTACTTTCATTTTCTAATTTTTCCTTTCTCCAGCTTGCTCTCATTTCCTATCTTGCCCTAACTTTTAAATTTTCCTCTCTCCTCTCCGTTGCATGTCCCCCTTCGTTGGCAACTTACACATCCTTGTCTCCCCTTCTGGTGATTCACGCTTCCCACCAACACTGAAGTGTGCTCCTGTTGCAGAGAGCGGGGGCAGGGCTCTGGAGGCTCCATCACTCACCAGCCTTGTGACTCTTAGCTTCCCTAGCTTCCTTGCTTCTCTCTCCGCATCTGTGAAATGGGGATGATGACACAGTTTCGACCTCGTAAAGTTGCCATGAAGAATAAATGAGTTATTCCATGTCACATACTTAGAACAACGCCTGGCATGGAGAAGTGCTTAACAGATGTTAGCCATTCTTACTTAATGTTTGGTTAATTCAGTTTTGTGACTCTTGAATCTCCTTTTAGTGTCTTATATTTCTGGCATCGCCTGTTAATATCCTAGATAACTGGGGTTCCTTGGGATACATTTGGAAGATGCTACTCCTCAGGGTATGTTTAGTGTTGCCATTTTTCTCGAGTCATTTTCCAAGGAGGGCAGTTTGAGGTGGCAGTTCTAGAAGTAGAGTCTCTCTTATGGTGAAATCCTTCCTTTGTAAGCATCTTTCCACCAGTATGCGTGCCTTTTGTGTGCCCTTTCTCCCGATGGGACAGTAATGTGCGCTTACATCTTGCTACCTCAGGTGCAGTCTGCAGACCTCAGCGTGGACATCACCTGGGCACTTGTAATTGTAGATCTCAGGCCCCACCCTAGACCAACTGAGTCAGAATCTGCATTTTAGCAAGATCCCCAGGTGATTCATAAGTACATTAATGTTTGAGAAACATTAGGCTAGCATTTCTGGGTCTGGAGCACCAAAATTCTGCTCTAGGGAACTAGGAAGACATCAACCTAAATTCTGTTTTACAATACATGATATTGACTACTTCTGCAAGTATAGCACTTTAAACCCTATGTGATTTCCTGGAAAACCTATATTGGCATTCTCTTGGGTGTAATTGTTATCGATTAATGTCATGATTAAAAGTGTAGCTTAGGTCTACTGGGAGCTTTAGCTCATTGAAAGAAAAAAAAAACCCTACCTCATTGATTTGAAGCCCTCAGTCAGTCATTCTTACCTTTTCAGAAAACACTTCAGATAAATAGCAATAATCTTAGCAGTGAGAGATTTGTCTCAAGGGATAATCTTTCCAACAATGACTTGCATTGATTAAGTTCATTGCTTTTTAACTGTTCACTTTGTTGCTGTGGTAACTCTGTTTTAAAAATTAGGATGCATTTTCTTAGCTGGGATTGAGTGTGGGGAGGGTAGCACAAAGAAGCACATTTGGGCTTCTACTACTGGTTAGATAACTTGCTGGCAGTCTAGTGCTTTTGATGTTTTCTGAATATTGCTTTGTTGAAACAAGGTTCTGGTAAGAGGAGGCATTGAATGTGTTTAAGGGGTAGACAGCGTACGGAAGGGTCAAGCTAGTATTATGATTCTTGGTATCTCTACCAGGTACCAAGAAAGGACCCAAAGTGCTAGATTATTAGCTGGAGAACTTTGCTTTCTGAACAGTTTAGTTTTATAAACTATGTGTTGTTTGATTGTTACCTTGCTTTTTGCGTACCTTTATCTTTATGGGTGGGTGGAACATTTGGAAAATCTCCAGATTTCTGTGGTTGTGGAGAGTGAAGACTCAGCTTGCTAGATGGAATTTTGATTTACCAACCACTAAATGGAGTGTTATTAACTCATTCAGCTCCCTCGGCTAACATGTGTTCTTTATAATTGCAACGATAAATATTAATTAAAGATAGAATTTACTTGAGTTTCTGTAACACTTACTGCCTCTTCATAAAAAGAGACAGCAGAAATATAAGACTGGTATTATCTGTCTCCCATACTTTGCCTTACAAAAGTAATTTTCCCTGGAGTGCTTGGGTGGCTCAGTTGGTTAAGCAGTCCGACTCTTGATCTCAGCTCGGGTCTTGATATCAGGGTTGTGAGTTCAAGTTCTGCATTGGGCTCCATACTGGGTGTGGAGCCTACTTAAAAAAAAAATCTTACTAAAATATAATTCAAATCTTGTGTCTCTGTTACTTAAAATTCCCTGGTGCTTCCCATCACCCCCTGAACAGAACATGACTCATGAAGACAGCTTCTGACCATTTCCTATGTGTACCTGGAGTTCTCCACTGTACCTGGAGAAATACTTGGCATTTTCCTGAATACTTTATGATTTCTCAAACCTATGGACTTCTGACCATCCTGGTTCTTCTAACCTGCATGACATTATAGCCCCTTACCACGCTCCCTTCTCTGCCTGGTGTCATAGCTTCAAGGCTCAGCCCAACTGTATGACCTCTGTGGAACCTTCCTTAACCCCACAGGTTGTTAATCTTGTGTGTTCATACTTCTGCCATGACATTTATCATGTTGTAGTGGTCAGGGTTTTCCAGAGAAACAAAACCAGTAGAATATGGGTGGGGGTGGGGATGTGTGGGGGCATGTAAAAAAAAGTTTATTTAGAAGAAATGGCTTTTGGATTGTAGGGGCTGTTAAGTCTGGAATCCAAAGAGCAGACTGTCAGGGTAGAAACTCTCAGGTGGGAACTGGTACTGCAGTCATGTGGCAGAATCTCATCTTCTTCAGGGAAACCTTCATTTTGCTCTTAAGGTCTGTTAACTCATTGGACGAGATCTACCCAGATTATTGAGGGTGATCTTACTTCAAGTCAACTCATTGTAGATATTTGTCACATCTACAAAATGCCTTTACAATAACATTTGTATTAGTGTTTGATTTAAAATACTGGGTACTGCAGCCTAGCCAGGTTGACGCATAAAGCTATCCAGCATACATGGCATACTGCATACAGCATACATGGCATACCTGTGTTTCCACCTTAGGACTGTGAGCTCTCTCAGTCATAAACAAACATTAGCCGTAAGTAACTAAAACATTATTTTATAGATTGCTTAAAGTGAAATTAAAAAATACTATTTCTGCCATTTATTATTGTTTTAAAGATTTATTTATTTATTTATTTAGAGAGAGTGAGCACATGCAAGTGGGGGAGGAGCAGAGGGAGAGGGGGAATCTCAAGCCGACTCCAAGGAACCTGACAAGGGGCTCCATCTCAGGGCCTTGAGATCATGACCTTGAGCCACAATCAAGAGTGGGACACTTAACCAATTGAGCCACCCAGGCACCCCAGTATTTCTACCATTTAGATGTATTAGTCCTTAGAAACTTGAGTCAATTTGCCCATGATTTATAATGAAGTTCCCCACTATTACTTTGCTAATAGTTTTAAATGAAAGGAAACAGAGGAAGTAGTGTATTTATTAGCAATAATTGATACATTATAATTGGTAGAAATTCATTATATGCCTTAATATTAAACTTGTAAAATATGGCTATAACAATGAAAGAAAAAGATCTGTGGAAGGATTGAGATTAGCTTGTTTTAAAAATAAGAGATCTATATCATTTATGTAAATATATGCTATTTTTTTTCACTCAGAAAAATCCTTAGTATATATAATACTAAGTACAGTTGCTTAAAAAGTGTTTAGTGTCAGTTTTTTTTCCATCTTGTGTCACGACTGAAAAGGCAATTCCCTTATTTTGATCCTACCTTTATAATAAGTATTTGAAAATATAGCTCAAAACTCTTTTCTCTCAAAACTTCCAGGATTAATTAGCATATTTTGATGTTCTTTTTTCTTAGTAATATTTGTGTATGTGTTCGCATTTGGTCTTTTTAAAAAGCTTACTATTATGCTGTTACATAACTTTCAAACACCATTTTACACTAATCGTTTGACTCTCTTAATATCACTTTTTTTTTTAAGATTTTATTTATTTATTTCACAGAGACAGCCAGCGAGAGAGGGAACACAAGCAGGGGGAGTGGGAGAGGAAGAAGCAGGCTCCTAGCAGAGGAGCCTGATGTGGGGCTCGATCCCATAACGCCGGGATCATGCCCTGAGCCAAAGGCAGATGCCTAACGACTGTGCCACCCAGGCGCCCCTCTTAATATCACTTTTTAACACCTGCACCTGGGTTCATTATTTAAGGCCAAATTCCCATTGTCTAACTCAGCCTCCTTGTCTTTCCTGCTACTCTATATCCATTTTTTTCCTTGGCACGTGTGTTTTTCCTAGTGGCCCTTGTTGAAATCTGAATCACTAACCTTGGAGTACACATCAACCTTTCTAGGTCCCCCACCTTTCCCATCCAATCAGATGTTTGGTGAATTCCAGTAATTGTCTTTTCCTGAGTGTCTCACCTTCACATCCTCTGTTTTTATTTCAACAACTGTATTTTCAGCTTGGATTATTATTATCTCCTATGTAGGTTTTTGCAGTAAACTTCATGGACCAGTCACTCCCTCGTCAAAGATATCTCCTATGCTCTCAAAAGTTAATTATGCTAATGTAGTTACTAATAGATATTCACCAGCTCAAAAAAAAAAAAAAATCAAAACTTGATGGCTTCCCATTGCCAGTAAAATAAAAAAAAAAAGTTTTCCAATCTGGTCATTTACAGTGCTACAAATGTCCAGTTTACCTTTACAGTTTTCTTATTCAATCTTCCTATGTATGGACATCAAAATTGGACTGTTTTAATCAATATGTACAGTGTGTTTCCCCATCTTTGAACATTTGCTGTACTTTTTTCTCCATCTGGAATGGTCTACTCACAATTTCTGCCTATTAAAATACTTCCTGCCTTCTATCTTTTTGTTGAAGCTCTTGGGTCCTTTTTAGCCTTCAGTATACAAATATGGCTCAAAGACCAGCATCAGGGAGGGGGACAGTCATGCATGGCCTGTCACATGACTGCTTCATTGAGGTGCAGTTCTTGGTTCTCAAATTTTAAGCTCCAGAAATTTTATTTTTTCCTTCTAGCCAGAGTTGCTATAGTTCCTAGAAGACAAACCCTGCTAATAAAACTTACAAAAAATTTTTATGATCTAGAACTGCTGTTTACCAATTCACAGTGAGTGATGTGCTTTAATGGTGGAGAGGGTATTGCCTCTCCACAGCAAGACATCTGCAAATCAGTAACTGGAAAGGTGCTGAATCGGCCCCAAGTTGAAACATGAGGAATTGGTTGGTCTTGAAGGATATTCCATCCAGGTTGTGCGAAAACCTCGTTGCCTTATTGGGTCACCTGATAAGGTTCTTTTCCTTGGATAATTTGATGTAAACAATGATGGATCTTCAGGTTCTGATCCCTATCCATCATCCCAACTGACTGAATTACAGTTCTCCTTTACATGTTCCATTCCAATAGTGTCATTCGGAAGATGTTGCTTTGTGACCTTGTTTTAAATTTAGCAACACTCTGTCCTTATCAATTAATTTGTAAGGTAATCCAGGTCTACACAACCACATTTAGATCTATCTACAGTGGATGGCAGATCTCATATGTCATGTGTTTGGTTTTGACCGTTCATGGTTTCAAAATGTGCCTTTTGTTTGAACTTACACCAGAATTCTTAAATTGCTTCATGCATTAGATGTAGTCACTTCTGCTTCTCTTACTTAATATGTTTGTGTTGTGGTTATTTGCAAACTGGCCTTATTGACTACATGTCAGGTGTAAATTGCTTGAGAACAGGGACTAGTTTTTAAAATTTTCATTTGTTTTCTTCTGTAGTCTCGAATATGACGACTTTGTTCTTTCCAAAAGTGAACTTTGACATTCGTTCCTTCCTTTACTTATTTTTCCCCCTTCCTTCCTTCATTTTTTTTCCCTCACTCTCCTCTCACCCCTCCCTCCCTCTCTTCCTTCTTTCCTTTTTTCCTTCCACACACATTTATGGAACACCTACGACCTGCCGGGAATATATCAATGTCTGCTAATCGGTTCTAAAACACATAACACTAATAGTATAGTACTACCACTCATTGATGCCCTAAGTTCTTCATCAAATCCATACAACACCAACGAAAACTACATATGAATACACTGCCTTCCCATTTTGCAAATAAACAGACTGAGGTTCAGAGAAAAAAAAAAAAGGCTTTCTTAAAACCACACAGTTTGTGAAATAGCTCGGATTTAAGCTCAGGACTGTTGCCTCAATTTATTCTTTTTTTCCTGTTGTTTATTGGTGTTCATTGGAGGCATCTTTATGGTTTAAGGTACCGTGTGCATTAGTTGCATGTGCCAACTTGGCTAGGCTGTGGTGTCCATGTGTTGGTTCACCACTAATCTGAGTATTGCCATGAAGGTATTTTGTAGAAGTTACATCCGTAACCAATTGATTTTAAATAATAATGTGGGTGGGCCTTATCCAATCAGTTGAAGGCCTAAAGAACAAAAACTGAGAAGAAATGTCAATATAGCATTAGGGCACTTGGCTGCCTCAGTCAGTAGAGCATAAGACTCTTGATCTTGGGGTTGTGAGTTCGAGCCGCATGTTGGGTGTAGAGATTACTTAAAAATAAAATCTTTTAAAAAATAAAAAAGAAAGCAGCATCAATTTCTGCCTGAGTTTCTAGCTTGCCTGTTGGCTCTATAATTTTGGACTTGCCTCCACACTCATGTGAGCCATTTCTGTATTATATATTATATATTATATATTATATATTATATATTATATTATATATTATATGTGTGTGTGTGTGTGTGTGTATACACACATACATATATACAGACTATCGGGTTTTGTTTCTCTGGAAACAAAGATTGGCTGACTAATACAGTTTCTGACAATTAAATTAACAGAAGTATTATACAAAACGTGTTTATTGCATTATCTTAAATTTCCAAATTAAAACAATGTTTTAAATTTAAAATCTATATGGCATACGGTAACATTTTAAAAATAGGTGCAGTTGGTACCAGTGGTCTTAATCAGGTAGGGAGCAAGAGTGGAAAAGGAAGGAGAGGAATGAGGGATTGGATTGTTTTCCTAAAGTGACTGAAACAGAGAATTGAAACAACCTGATGATATTGATATGATATCTGCAGGGAAAGATTTATACATCTGGCAAAGACTTTCTGTCAAGAAGATCCACCAATGACAACAGCAAAGACAAACCTGTTTTTTTTCTTTTCTATTTGAAGTTGGCATTTGGTCTATATGTAGAGTTTATAGTGTTCACAGTTTTACGTTTGGGTTTTACAAGGTACAGCAAATCATGTATTCTCTTGAGACATGGTCTTCCCAAATAAGAAGACATTGAAAAGGGGGCACCTGGGTGGCTCAGCCGATAAGTGTCTGCCTTTGGTTCAGGGTGTGATCCTGGCATTCTGGGATCGAGCCCCACATCAGGCTCCTCCACTGGAAGCCTGCTTCTTCCTCTCCCACTCCCCCTGCTTGTGTTCCCTCTCTCGCTGGCTGCCTCTATCTCTGTTAAATAAATAAATAAAATCTTTAAAAAAAAAAAAAAAGAAGACATTGGAAAGGAAAAAGAGTAGTGATTTTAGGATTGCAGTAGAAAAGTAATTTCTTTGTTAGATTCAAAGTCATACAGTCAGTCCATAGACGTTGAGTTTTCTGTTTCTTTGTTTGCTATAAATCAAAGATAACACTCTAATAAACCCCAAAGTCCAAAATGCAGACTTTAATTAAATAAAAATTGGACCAAATCTAGGAACAAAGTTTTAAACTAATGTGAATATTCTGCTTTATTCCCCTTGTCACCTCCCCCTGGGATGGTGTAGCACGGTGAAATTGATTGGAAATACACAGTTAGTGGTAGTAATGTTCTACAAAGTCACTTCAAACACTGAATTAGTAGATAATGAACCACTCATTGCTCCTAGGGAAAATACAGTGTTAATTCCTGCGAGCCTCTGGTCATATTTTTGTTTACCGATAGATACATATTCCTCCTTATGTGTGTTTCTGTTTAAAGACACCTTGTTTACTATATTCATGGCCAGCAACACTATAACTCATGCCTGATCTAACCCACATATTTTCTCCATAGGGCTCATCACAGCCTTCTTACACTTGGGACACTAGATAGCACTTTGGTATAATGCTTGGGGCCCATTTTAAATAAGGAAATCACCAATGGGAAGCCCAGAAAAACTTAAACAAAAACAGTGGCACTTACTAGACTGAGAAAAGTATACTTGTTCACGGTATGAGAGCTGAAACAAGAATGCAGAGTGTCAGCTGGGGATGGGCACATTGGGCAACTCAGAAATTTTGCCACTCTGTGAATGACCCAGAAATGTCTGAGAATGCCCCTGAAAGCACCGTGAATATTGATTTTGGGGTCACAAATCCATATTAGCCAGTAGGCGAATTCACAGATAACAGAATCTGCAAATAATGAGAATCTACTTTAAATAGTTTGGATCTTTCTGGAAGATACATATATTTGTGAGTAAGTAGCCTCCTGCGAAGCCACTCTGTGAGAGAGCGCAGTGCTTTCCCAGTCGTTGGGCTACCAAATATTTTATGTTCGTTTGTAAGATTCTTTAATGAACATTTTTAATCTTTGCTACTGCAGTCTTTTAGGAAGAGAAAATAAGTTCTGTAAATAAACAGATCTCCAAATATGGCAATAGGCTTTCCTCAGGAAACCCTGAGCAATTTCAGGTGTTTGTTTTGAACCACTAGCATGTGTAATAAAATCAACACAAATAAATAAGAAGTCAAAATCCGAACAAAGTAGTTTGTCATCTTTTCCAAAATATTAGTGGAGAAGCAGTTTGTTTTCTTTTACCAAGATTTATGAAGTCAGTTCATTAACATGTCACGTGTTTAACCATGTTAAAACAATTGCTTGTTTAATTGAGGTTTTCACCTTTTGGTGATTTTTATCATATTGAAATTTGCCAAGAAATTAGCAAGTCTACAACTTTGCTTCTTGCAAACTGTTTACGTACTTTTAGGTTGATGCCAATCCTTCAGTTCTTTATTTGTGAAGCACTTATGTGCAAATTTCTGTGCTTAAAAGTCATGAATTAGCAACCCAGGGCTTTTCTTGGCCTAACCAGCTGCCACATCATGGAGGTACCCCCACCCAAGAAAGAGGAGTGAAGGGGAGATGTTATTTATAGGTACTGAAGCAAAATTAGAACTCAAGGGCAGAGGCACTAGATCAGCTGAACTACTGGTGAAATTATTACCATAAAAAGAACAAAAGAAAAAAATGAAAAAGAATCAGAGATGTGGAAGATGATTTGAATATTTTATTGTCAGTGTTTCCACCACTAGACCATTGTACCTTGAAAAAAAAGAAAGGGTGGGTTGTTATTTCTTTATTTTGAAAAGATATTGCAAGCTACTTTTCTTAGCCATATCATAAATTAGAATGGGAGAAAATAGATTTATATTATAGCAAGTAGAATTTAGTTTTTACTAGTGGAAGGAGAGACCCTACCAGAGGACTTTGGTTATGAATATTTATAACCTGAAATACATATAAGAAGTAAATTAGAGAAATTAGCATTGGCAATAATCATATTCATATAGTGACACTCTGACTTGGAAAGAATTATATTAGGTAGTCAGAAAACTTAAGCCTATTGCTGCTTGAAATTATGTATATGTGGATCCTTAATGTTCTGGGCTTGAATTTGAAAGACTCACTCATCAAGATTTTTAGACACATTATATTTGCTTTTGCAAATTAGAAGCTCCAACCACAGATGCAAGTGTACATTGCCATGTGTGGAATTAATGCTTCAGACAGCTTATGAATATGTATGTGTATTTTGGTGGCGCTTCTGCTACATAAGTCTGAAAAGCAGTGGGAAGTGGGTGTAACTGCGTGGAACTGCATATTGCTGTCAGGAAAGTGCAGTTCTCAAAGAAAAAAAATTATAGGGGCAAATTTTCATTTCAGACATGTCTTCAGAGACAAAATTTTCCAAAAGAGAAAGGCTGATATTTGTCCATTTTAATTAAATTAAAATTTCTGTTGGCATTTTCATAACACAACAACTTGGAAATGTTCTGAGGGCAATGCCGTGTATTTAAAAGTGTGCGTACACCTTCATGATGGTTTCTGGAATGCCTTAAGTATTAATACGAGGTGAGATTTGGATGACGCTTGGTTCTGTAGTTACAGTTGATCCTGATTAAATGGCTCTATTATTCGGTTGAGTTTGTTGAGTTCAGCTTAAATTTTAGTGTAAGGTTTAGTTTCTATACGTCCCCTGGGTTTTGATATTAACCAGTGATTACCTCAAAACTGTGTTCATTTCAGCAAAGAAATGCAAAGTAAATGGTAGTGCAGTTGCAATCCCTTCCGCTGTATGGTCGCCAGGCCTCGGTCATGGTACCCGGGTAGAATGGGGAGGGAGAACAGCGAGGCTGACGCGAACAGCTGCTCCTGCAGTGGTGTGGTCTCTCCAGTAGTGGACATGGCTTGAGATTCCTGGGCTCAGTGGGACAAAGAGTCTATACCATTTGAGTGTGGCCCCATGGGTATTTTGAATTAATTACCCATTATGGTTCTTGAAAAGTGGCCTCTTCATAAAAGCTTTAGGTGTTCTGAGAAACCTTGTTACTTAATGTGGCTAAAGCAGGATTAGATTATATTTACATACTTTATATGCTCTAACAGTGCAATTCTGATGCTTTCAGACATTTAAACCATTTCTTTCAGAGCACATTCTGAACATTAAGTTGAACTGGTGATAGTAACATCACCCCTACGGCTTTATTTTATTGAATTAAACTTACTACATTTGACCAATGAGTAAATACCAAAGCAATTTTAATTCATCACTTATATAAAATTTGTTTACAAGTCATACTAATAGCCTTCCTAAAAGACCACTTGGTACAGCTTTGCTTTTTTTTTTTTTTTTTTTTAAAGATTTTATTTATTTATTTGACAGAGATAGAGACAGCCAGCGAGAGAGGGAACACAGCAGGGGGAGTGGGAGAGGAAGAAGCAGGCTCCTAGCAGAGGAGCCTGATGTGGGGCTCCATCCCATAACGCCGGGATCACGCCCTGAGCCGAAGGCAGACGCTTAACCGCTGTGCCACCCAGGCGCCCCCCCCCCCCTTTTTTTTAAAGCAGCTTTGCTTTTTTACCTGTTCTGGGAATAGCGATCATCAGGGGATTACCCATTACCCTAGATCATTTATGAAAAGGAGAACAATTGACTGTGGCTTTTTATATGTAGTTAGAATCCCTGTACCTTTTAATCACTTTGAAAATAAGACTGTCCTAATTGAGGATCAAGTTTTCTAGACAAAAATATTTCCTATCATTTAGCTCAGGTCATCATTTCTCAATGGATTTTCCTCTTAGAGCTTTTGATTGGATTATGGGAATGTGTTGTTTAGGAACTTTAGAAAGAATTAATTGTTACAAATTTTCACTTGTCTTAAAAACAACCAAAAAACTCCCTCTTGTCTCTTCACCCCTCTTCTTTCTCTAGCCATTCTTTTTTGCCCTTGGCATTGAAACTCAACAAGTCTGTACTTGTCTCTGCTTCTCCTTTAGGTATCTCTTAAACATACTTTAATCACACTGTTGTCCCCACCACTCTGCCAACAATCTGATTAGGTTCAACAGGGACCTCCAAGTTCCTATCTCCATTAGTCATTGTTTGGTCTTCATCTTACCTGACTTACCCCAGAGCAGCAGAGACAGCACATCTACCCAGATGCCCATAACTCTCTTGTTCCTTGCTTCTCTTTCTCTAGACCTCTTCATGTCAGAGTACCCTAGGGATCAGTACTTGGTTCTCTTCTCTATTTGTACTTATTATTGGAGATGTCATTTAGTCTCGTGACATTAAATGTCATTTATAGGCTGATGACTACCACATTGATGTCTTTATACTAGCACTGTCTCCCAAACATTCAATTTTCCTATTTCACAAGTTATAGGAATTTCTGGTTCTACATCCAGAAATTTTAATTGGCCAGTTTTGCATCTTCCACCAGAAAAAAAGAAGCCATCTATGAGATGATAAATAAAGATGCAATTTAAAAACTTTGATATTGTTGTAATTAAACATTCATTTTAATTTCCCTATTCAGGAGTTGGGGAATTTACTTCAGATATACAAACTAGAATCACTCAATTCAGGAAAGCACATCATACACGTTTAAGTGATTTTTATGCATACTTGTTGATTGCTATTTCATATTTAAGATTATTTACCTAACAAACTAATTCATGCCAACATAATATACCATGTAATCCTATTGGGAGATATCATTTAGCCAGAGAAATCATTTGCTTGCTTAGAAGTGTTACAAATATGCATATCACTGTTATTTATATATCAATAGATGAAAGAAGAGTGTAGCATTTATAATTAAGTAAGAAACACACATACTAATATGACCAGCTAACACATTTAAAATGATCTTAGTAAATTATGTTTATTTTGCTTCTCTTCTTTTGTAAATGTTGTTATTTTTGCCTATCTACCAATAAAAAGTTAACTCAACTGTTTTAACCAAGCTGAAAGTTGAATTTTATAACTTAAATATGTAGTTCACAGCATAGGTCTTATATTGTTAGGCTTAAAAATGTCTCAAATGATAATAATGAGCATCCTAGAACATTTTGTGTTCTGCTAAGTGTCTTGAATGATTGTTTTAATACCTAGAGTTTGGCAATATTCCAAATTAATGTATTTATCATTCTTAACCTTATTGGTCAATTTTACTGTAATTTCCCACTGGAAAAGAACTCTGTTTTGAAAGCAGTTTCAGACAGTTTCATTTCAACCATAAAGTCACCAAAATTATACCCATTCCTAAGTTAACAGTACTACTCATGTTGAAGAAAGGACAAAGATTCCAGCAATGTTTATTAGAATTTATTATATGAAACTTAGGTGAGAATATAATGGGAACATGAGTTATTTAACACACAATGTTGCAAAACTGTGGTTAGAATATGGAGGTAGATAAACTTTTCCTATATCTCATGTGATTCCAAAACAGGAAGACATTTTTACTATGTAAAATAGATTAAAAGTAAGTGTATATATATATATATATATATATATATATATATACACACACACACACATAAATCAATATGTTTGAAATAAAAATAGAAGAAAAACCTAAAAATAGACAAAAGCAAAATGATTTAGGGGTGACATTTTCTGGCTTTCTGTATTAAGATTCTCAATACATTTTTTAAAAATTTTATTGAAGAATAATTGACATATATAATATTATATTAATGTTTTAGGTATACAACCTATACCTAATGATTTGATGTTTATAATCATTTACAGAATAGTCACCCCAATAAGTTTAGTTACCATTTGTCACCAAAGTTTTTATATTATGCTGTATTTTATGTCCCTGTGACTAATTTTTTATAATTGAACATTTGTACCTCTTAATCCTCTTCACCTGTTTGCCCACTTACTCATCTAATTCCCCTCTGCAACTATCAGTTTGTTCTCTGTATTTATGAGTCTGTTTCTCTTTCGTTTGTTTTGTTTTTTAGATTCCACATATAAGTGAAATCATACAGTATTTTCCTTTCTATGTCTGACTTATGTCACTTAGCATATACTCTCTAGATCCATCCATGTTGTTGCAAATGGCAAGATTTCATTCTTTTTTATGGCTGAATAGTATTGCATTGTGTATTTATACCACATCTTTATCCCTTCATTCACCATTGGTTACATGGGTTGCTACCATATCTTGGCTATTGCCAATAATGCTGCAGTGAATATAGGGGTGCATATATCTCTTTGACTTAGTGCTTTTCTTTTCTTTGGGTAAATAGTCTGTAGTGGAATTACTGGATCATATAGTAGTTTTATTTTTAATTTTTCGAGGAACCTCCATATTGTTTCCATAGTGGCTGCACCAATTTACATTTCCACCAAGAGTGCATGAGAGTTCGTTCCCTTTTCTCCACATCCTCACCAGATATTATTTCAGATTCTCAATAAAGTTAATGGTATGATGAACTATTGGATGCATTTGTTGACTAGAAAATTAATATTGATGTCATTTGCAGAATTCATGAAAATAATACGAGTGATATGCAAAGGAAGATATTCAGAGAATGAAAATAAATTTTCATATAAGTGAAAATAGTTATCAAAGTTGAAAGGAAAAATGTTCAACTTAGTAATATTATAGAAATGTAAATTAAGTGTGCATATTACTGTCTATCTACTAAATTATTAAATAACTAAAAATTATAAATGCATCTTAGTTGAATCTATAGGGACATGTGTGAATTCACACAATGATAAATTGGAAAAATTTATCCTTATATTGGGAGGGCAAAAACTGGTTATTCCTTTGATTCTATCATTTGGCTTCTCTTTCTGAGACTTTTCCTTGAGAAAATGATTCCAAAATAAAATACAGTGGTGGAGGCAGACAGAGAAGTATCTGGTGGTTTTTTTTTTTAATATTGATTTATGAAGATGTAATGTAGATTGATAAACAACTATGAAATAAATAAGTAAATCAGGGTGCAGCTTTTTATCTTTATGGTGATTGTAAATACCTAACCCTCTGTATGTAGAAGGGGAATGAAAGGAATAGGAAAAAAACAAAACAAAAAACCCCCAAAAAACAAGAAACAACAAAACCCAAAACAAAACCCTAGTAATTGGTAATTGATAGATGTTATTAGTGTAAGAGGAACCCTGTAGCTTTCTTTACTTCTTCACTAATTTAAAGTTGTAATAATTGTTGCATATCCATGCTTTAAAAAGGAATCCAATAATTTTATGTACTAAAGTATATTCTGTATAGCATAATGTATATTATAAATCATGGCTCGTGTTCTGTGTGCATAAAATTAAAACTTGAAAACAGCCTTAAATCACTTTTTGGAATTCTGAGCCCCTTTTTATAAAATCAGCATGTTAACCTTAAATTACAAGTTGGATTTGAACCTAAAACATCTGTTAATATATCTACATTTTATGCCAACAAAACAAACTTCATCACTATGCACAGCAGAAATTTGCAAACTGCTAATAAGCTTGATTTAAAGTGGCCACAGTAGAAAATCTGTTTTGGAAGGAACATTTGATGTTAGTAAATTCAGAACAGAGCCCATGAATTGCTGTGTTTAGAAAAGGTACTGTTAACTTAAAAAGAAAGAAGGAAAAGGTGCTGTTGTAGCTTGCTTATTTCATTGTCTCTCTTTAGTTCTTCTATTAATGCAAAGGATACCAATACATGGAATAAACATAATGTTATATGTTTAAGAAAAAAATCTAATCAGATTTTATATCTCATTTTCTGTGGTGAGACAGTAGCTGTGGGTGATTTAAAATCCACTGCTTCACTAGTGTTGCATTGGAGTTCTGGAGACCAAGTTCATTTTTTAAAGCTTTTGAAAGTAAACAAACAAACAAAACCCAGAAATGGAGCCAAAGACCACACTTATACTTGTTTCTTCCTATTTGAATCAGAAATATCCACTGTTTATGAATATGATTACTTTGAACATTGCTCCTATTTAAGTGTAAGAAACCAAATTGTTCAAAGAGAATAGTGTTTTTACCTCCCAACTTCCCATGGAACATACATTGAAAAGATAGCTGTGGGATTTAGGTTCACAAGTATCTTAGAACAAATTGATTCTTGATGGTGGCTTTTGTTTTCTTTAAGGAGAATGTATCTCAGATTTACTTGAAAGGAGGGAAAAAGTGAATAGGTGAAGTGTTTCTTGAGTTCTTATGATATGGATGATTTTAAAATAGTTTGCTTCTTTTCTTTTTCCTGTAGGCATTTTTTCCTGCCAACATTTTAAAGATGACTACTATATATGAGATATAGAATTGGATGTCTTTTTAAGTGCAATTCCATTTTCTATTCTGCAGAAACACCTACCATTTAAATAAAATTACAGTGCTCCTACAAGCAAAAAATAGTCTTTTGTTACCCTTGTATATTTATGCATATTTTGCTTTTATTTTAGCCACAAGAACTTTTTTCAGTTTTGGCAGCACTAATAATCTGCAGATTGTCATTTTTTTCCAAGATGCAAGTGTGAAGTCTTTTAAAAGGAATCTGATTTGTAGTTGTCTGTATATTGCCATTATATTCTCCTGGATGTTTTTTTAATGCATTTTATTTTGCAATTAGATCACTTTTGATCCAGTGAACATTAGGGAAGTGTTTGGCTTTTTAAAGCCGTGGCTTCAAATTGGCAGTGCTTTAATATTGGCTGCTTTACTCAAACCTTGCTAAGTGAACTTGAATTATTTTTCTTGTCTAGTTTCCATCATGTCATTGCTTTCTTCACAAGTATTGCTGTGTCCAGGTATTTGGGAGTTGGTAGCAAGTTTCTGTATGGATAATAAACCTCTTCTTTCTGCCTGAGATCATCAACAGTTCCATGCTCTGGCACTTAAAACATTTTAGCAGTTTTCCTGGCTGCTGCTGTCATTGGATGGCAAAATTATTTTCTCCCCATTTTTTGACTTAACTTTAATGGTCATCAATTTTTAGCATCCTGGTTGAAATTTCACAAGCCCAAGCTGTGCCAAGGGTTGATCTTGGAACCTTTAAACATTGAATAAAATTATTCTCTACAAAGGAATTACTCATGATAACATTTGAGATAAATTGACGTGTGAGACATTCATAACATTATCAACATTTGATAACTCAGTGTACTAAGAAGGTCTCTATCTCATCCTACCTAACTCCATGTGATTACAGTATGAAATACGGACCTTCTGACCTTTTAAAAGATACTTCATTTTTATGCTATTTCATATTCTAGTGTATGCTTGCTATTAAAACTCATTTGTTTGCTAATTTTAGGGGCGCCTGGGTAGCGCAGTCATTAAGCGTGTGCCTTCGGCTCAGGGCGTGATCCCGGCGTTCTGGGATCGAGTCCCACATCGGGCTCCTCCGCTGGGAGCCTGCTTCTTCCTCTCCCACTCCCCTGTTGTGTTCCCTCTCTCGCTGGCTGTCTCTCTGTCACATAAATTAAAAAACAAAAACAAAACAACAACCTCATTTGTTTGCTAATTTTAATGTGACTGAAATCTGTAGTACAAAACTTCAATTATAATATTAAATGGTGTAAGAATTTTGACATTTTTGAAGTTTTGTATTTTTATATTAAAACACAATTTTGTATACTTCGAAGGGACTTTTTATAATTTATCTCATTGGGAGAAAAATATAGGCAGAGCTTCACTTTTCTGATTTATGACATGAAGATGATATGTATATTTCATAGAATTAAACCAGGTACACCTTTAAAATGGCAAAAATTAACATGATTTTTGTACTCAGTGAGGATGTGAAGGAACTGGAACTGTTATACACTACTGCTGGAAATATGAAATGGTATAATCACTTTGGAAAACAGTTTAGTAGTTTCTTAAAAAGTTAAACAATTACTTAGCATATGTTCTAGCTATTCCACTCCTGGGTATTTACCTAAGAGGAATTTACTGTACCTTAGTGTGGCATGTCTGTACCAAGAATTATGTGCAAATACTAATTGTAGCTTTGTTTGCGATAGCCTGAAACTAAAGATAACCCAACTGTTCAACAACATGTGAATGTATGAACAAAGTGTTGTATATCCATATCCATATGATGGAATAATACTTGGCAAGAAAAAGGAATGGCAAGAATATTGATAAATGGTACAGCATGGAAGGATCTCAGAATAATTATACTGACTGAAAGATGATACACACAAAAAAGTACATAGAGTATGATTCCATTTATAGAAAATTCCAGAAAGTCCAATCTAATCCATAGTGTAGAAGAACAGATCAGTGGTTGCCTGGAATCAGAGGGTGAGAAGGACCTGAGGGAGGGACTACAAAGGAGCCATCGGGAAGTGATGTATTTGTACCTATTTTAGTCAGTTTGGACTGCTCTAACAGAATACCATAGACTGGGTGGCTTAAGCCTTAGAAATTTATTTCTTACAGTTCTGGAGGCTTGAAAATTTGAGATCATGGTGTGAGCTTGGTCCAGATCTGGTGAGAGTCCTTTTCCTGGCTTGCAGATACACCTTCTCACTATATCCACATATGGTACAGAGAGAGAGAGAGACAGAGAGATATCATCTTTCATGTCTTTTCTTATAAGGGCACTTATCCCTTTTATGAGGTAGGTAAAATAATAATAATAATAATAATAATAAAGTAAATACAGTGGCAGGTCATGGGATCTGGGGTTCCCTGAGATGGCCCAGACTGAAGAGGAGCTAATACTGAGGACTGTGGAGAGATGCAGAAGGGCAGAATTGGACAGTTTCAATGGCTTCATGCAAACTGGAGAAATGAGGCCTAATCATGACTGGAGTTGCTGTACTCACCCCTAGCCCTTCTGTTTCTTGCAAGTAGCATGGCAACATCCATTCAGATCTCAAATAATGTATTAGAGTAGGAGAACCAGAAGTGCCCTGGGGAAGCACACACTGTAAGCCTCTGATGAGCAGTTTCTATGACAAAGTTATAACAACAGTAGGATGGCTACAAACTCTCAGGTCCTTTGTTGTAATTCCTGAAACAGTAGATGACATGTAGTTATTCCTAGAACGTCTGCTTCTGGTTTTTTTTTTAAAGATTTTATTTATTTATTTGACAGAGAGAGAGACAGCCAGCGAGAGAGGGAACACAAGCAGGGGGAGTGGGAGAGGAAGAAGCAGGCTCCTAGCAGAGGAGCCTGATGTGGGGCTCGATCCTGTAACGCCAGAATCACGCCCTGAGCCGAAGGCAGACGCTTAACCGCTGTGCCACTCAGGCGCCCCATCTGCTTCTGTTCTTAATATATACCTACATATGCCTGGTCTGGAGGAATAGGAAAGATTTTGAGCTGAATGATTTAACTGTGTTGTCTTGTCGTTGTCATCCTCCTCTTCCTCCTCCTCTTCCTCCTCATCCTCATCATCACTGCTTCACTGAGTGGCTGTTATGCCGAGTGCTTTTCAGACGTTTAATGTTCACAGTAACCTTCAGAGAAGACTTTCCTGAAAGCCTTTTCTCCCATCCCTCTTACCCAGATTAAGTCAGAATTTCATTTTATGTGGTCTCATAGCATCCGTACACCTCTCTAACACTTGTGACTGTTGCAATCATAAAATGGATTGCATAATTAGTTGATTAATATCTTTATCCCCCTCTAAAATGTGAAACTAGATATGTCTTATTCATAACATCGTGTACATACTTGAAACTTATTAATACCATTTGTTGAGTGAATGAATAAAATAACATAACATAAATTTTATGATATGGCAATAAAGGCCCTGTGATACAGTGATTCCAAGTTCTGTATAAAGATGCTTAGAGAGAATTTTAATTTTAAACCAGTGGGAAAAAAACAACAGAAATATGAGCAAGGAGATTGAAAACAAACGTAGAAATTGTTTGTTTTCTATATTGTAGATCGGTCAAATCAGAGAAAAATCCTCTGAGGCTGGCTATTCCAGGGATTGTTAAACTCAATCAATTGATGAATACTTTTGTCAATGAGAGGCATCAGCTCCTTTTTTAAAAAAAGCAAAAGTAGGGGCGCCTGGGTGGCACAGCGGTTAAGCGTCTGCCTTCAGCTCAGGGCATGATCCCGGCGTTACGGGATCAAGCCCCACGTCAGGCTCCTCCACTATGAGCCTGCTTCTTCCTCTCCCACTCCCCCTGCCTGTGTTCCCTCTCTCGCTGGCTGTCTCTATCTCTGTCAAATAAATAATTAAAAAATCTTAAAAAAAAAAAAAAAAGCAAAAGTAAAGACCTAGTGGTATTTATGGCCTATGATCGGCATGCTGTTGAATAAATTATGAATCTTCTGTTACATTACAGCTGGCATGATAAAAACTAAGTAATAATTGGACTTTATCCATAATATACATCTTTTTATTGTAAGTTGCTCACTCAGCCAAGCACACATCATTAGCAAGTATGACTTTTGTGCTATACATCTTTAAATGGAACATACTTAGATGGTGCTTCTAACTAGTTTTTATCCTTATTACTAAACAAACAATGAAGAGTTCCCAAACAAAATACAATAGAATATAATTTAAATATCAAAATTGTTCAAAGGAAAGATTTATGGTAATTCATTTCCCTTACCTAAAATAAAATCATATTTTGCAATTTTATACGTTTGTTGTTGTTGTTAGTAATACTCACAACTCAGGAGATATCATTAAAGTAAAATAGTCCTCATGATAAGGCAAATTCTCCAAAATTTATTTGTGAGTCAGGCCAGAGCATGATTCAAGTACTCTTGCAAGCAGAACACCTGACTAAGACTTGACAGGGAAGCACTGATAGTGTTACTAGTATTTTATTTATTTTTTTAAATTAAAACAATTATTATTAAAGTATAGTTCACATGTAATGCTTTATTAGTTCGGATATACAATAGAGCAATTTGACAATTCTATACATTATTCACTGCTTACCGTGACAAGTGTAATCACCATCTGTCACCATCCAGTGTTATTATAGTATTATTGACTATATTCCCTATGCTGTACTCTTCATCTCTATGACTTATTTGTTTTGGAACTGGAAGTTTGTACCTCTTACTCCATTTCACCTATCTCCTACCCACCTCGCTTCTGGCAACCATCTGTTTGTTCTCTGTATTTAAGAGTCTTTGTTTGTTTGTTTGTTCATTTGTTTTGTTTTCTAGATTACACATATAAGTGAAATCATATGGTATTTGTCTTTCTCTGACTTATTTTCCTTAGCATAGTACTCTGTAGGTCCATTCATGTTGTAGCAAATGGCAAGATCTCTTTCTTTTTTTATGGCTGAGTAATATTCCATTGTTTATATATACCACATCTTTTTTATCTGTTCATCTATGGATGGACACTTGGGTTGCTTCCCTATCCTGGCTATTGTAAATAATGGTGCAGTGAATATATGTCTTTTCAAATTAGTGTTTTCATTTCCTTTGAGTAAATACCCAGGAGGAGAATTACTGGATCATATGGCATTTCTATATCCAAAATTTACCAAAAAATTTGTATAAATCAACAACAAAAAAGCAAAAAATTTGATTAAAAAGTGGGCAAAGGACATGATAGACATTTTTCCAAATATAAACATATGGCCAACAGACATATGAAAAGATCCTCAGTATCACTAATCATCAAGGAAATGCAAATCAAAACCACAGTGAGATATCACTTCAAACCAATCAGAATGGCTGGAATCAAAAAAGACAAGAAATGACAAGTGTTGGTGAGAATGCAAATTGGTGCAACCACTGTGGAAAACAGTAAAGAGGTTCCTCAAAGAATTAAAAATAGAACTATCATATGATCCAGTAATTCCACTAATTCAAACAGATATACGTTCACTGTTACTTTAGATTGTCACTGATGACATGTCTTGTTTACCCAGAACCTTCTCAAAACAAGTAGGATTTCAGTCTTCAACTAGAAAGCATCATGATACGGTGTCTTAGGAAAACAAATATTTTCAGATCCTCAAGGAATACAGGCATATAAAGAATGTATCATAGACCTGTTTCTGAATACACAAACCATATGGATATTCTTGACAAAAGAAAACATGATTTAATCAAAGAGGAAGAATATACAACAGCCACTTCATAGAAGCAGCAGCGTAGAGGAATCACATACCTCAGTGCCTTTGCCAAGAATATTTGCAAATGATACAAGGGTCTCCTTTTAAATACTCTTAAGGAAGACTATGCTGGCTGCTCTTTCTTCACCTGTCAAGTTAGTTTGGTAAAATTGTAGTTTGGGATTATGTTATGGAAGTGTTCCTGTAAACCAAAATCTTTGAGTATGCAATATACAAAATGAACTTAAAAATGTGTTGGGGGCGCCTGGGTGGCTCATTTGGTTAGGCATCTGACTCTTGATTTCGGCTTGGGTCATGATCTCAGGGTTGTGAGATCGAGCCCTGTGTCAGGCTCCGTGCTGGGTATGGAGCCTGCTGGAGATTCTCTCTCTCTCTCTCTCTCTCTCCCCTCTGCCCCTCCACCCCTACCTCCCCACCTCTTTCACTCCCTCTCCAAAAAAAAAAAAAATTAAAAAATTAAAAAAGATGTTTCTACTCTCATCTGGTGGTGGACATTTGTTATTTTTTTAGATCCTCCTATATTTTGGTTACTCTCTAATAACAGCAGAGTCCTCAGCTGTTACCAAGACTGAAAACCCCTTCCGAGTCTTCTTTGTAACTTATCACAGCCAGTTGCACTTTGGGCTTGAGTAACAGTGGCCTCCCTGGTGATTCTGTTGGTTGGGGGCTGCAGGAGAAAGCAGTGGCAGCTGACTGATGACAGTGTCTAGCAGTGTCCTGCTATGGGCTCACAAGCTGGGGGTCACTGTCCAGTGGTAGGGCCTCTGTCTTGTAACTTGAGGCATTTCATGACAGAAAAACTTCCTCCGGCTCTCTGGTCCTCTCAAGATTCTGCAAGCTACTCAGCTCTCTTTAAGTAAATTCCTTATGTTCATAAATTAGAATTTGCTTCTGATGCTTCTACCTAAGGACATTCAATGATATAAACTTTTGTATCTAAACTTTCATCAAATCTTGTCATTTCATGCTTCAAATTGGCCCTGTCATACCCACTTTCTCATCTCTATTGGCACGATAACTACAGCTTCTTGGTAAAGTCTTTTCAGTCTTCCCCCTGATTTATCCTTGATAGACATCTCTTTAAAACACGGCTGCTATCTGCTGCTTTCCTGTGGAGCCTCAAAATACTTCTGTAGTATCTTCTTAATGTTGTGAAGCTTTGGAATCAGATGGACATGAGCACACATTGTATCTTAGGCAGAGCTTTGCACCCTCTGGGCAATTCTCAAACGTCACTAATGACAGTATTGGTATTAAGTAGGTGTCAGGAACATTTTGGATGATAATAAAAGAAAAAAATGTGTACTTATACACATAAATCAATATGAAGTATATATATATGACTTAGGATATGTAACATGATATATAATACATAATATGTAGTATTCATTGTACATTATTTTATATAATATACAGTGTTTAATAATGTTTGTATTTGTTTATATAAATAAATTTCATTATCTAACAGTCCATACCACTATTTTCTTATACCTTTGTATGTATGCATTTTTGGCATGTAGTTTCTTGTTAGTTTCCTTACTGTACAGATGGGCTGGGGGTTGATATAGCAAAGTGCTGCTTTTTTCCACATAAAGGAAAAATTGGCTTGGACTCTTTTTCAAGATATTTTTACATTAATTCCTGAGGAGCGTAGATACACCATATTAAAAAGAAAAATAGGTGGGAAAATGGCTGTGTATGGAGGAGTCACTTTCTAGGGGTGTCCCTAAAGGGTAGATTTGTCTGGAGTGCTTTGGTTTTCTCCTGTTGGTGATACGTGGAGCTCTCCTGACCTCTGTTTCTGTCTTTTTTTTTTTTTTCCAGGATTCTTATCTGTGAACATTTCTGTTATTTCCTGCTATTTGTAAAAGTCTCTGTAATACTTTTTAATTTCCTTCTTATTGGCTAACATTTGCCCCAGGCTCAGCATTTTGGGAAGTGGGGGGCAGAAGGAAATGTGGAGTTCAGGGGTTAGAAGTGACTTGGTCTCACTATTTTTGTATCCTTTTTGATTCAAAGGGCATGTGCACCCCAATGTTTATAGTAGCACTATCCACAATTGCCAAACTGTGGAAAGAGCCCAAATGTCCATCAACTAATGAATGGGTAAAGAAGATGTGGTGTTTATGTATTTATATATGATAGAATGATATATAGATTATATATATATGAATATATGATATATATACACACACACATATATATGGAATATTACTCAGCCATCAAAAAGAATGAAAGCTTGCCATTTGCAATGATGTGGGTGGAGCTAGAGTGTATTATGCTGAGCAAAATAAGTCAGAGAAAGACAAATACCGTATGATTTCACTCATATGTGAAATTTAAGAAAACAGA
This sequence comes from Ursus arctos, assembly GCF_023065955.2. NCBI lineage: Eukaryota > Metazoa > Chordata > Mammalia > Carnivora > Ursidae > Ursus > Ursus arctos. Next base: position 11,300,960 of record NW_026623053.1, on the reverse strand, counting down.
TGAACATAGTAGAAGTGAAGGAAAAATAACAGAGAAGGAGGCAAGCTGTAAGAGACTCTTAACTATAGAGAACAAACAGAGTTGCTGGAGGGGAGGTGGGTGAGGGGATAGGGTAAATGGGTGCTGGGTATTAAGGAGGGCACGTGATGTAATGAGCATTGGGTGCTATATGCAACTGATGAATCACTAAATTCTACCCCTGAAACTAATACTGCACTATATGTTAACTAACTTGAATTTAAATAAAATCTTGAAAGAGAAAAAAGAGTGACTTGTTCTCCCAGATTTAGGACAGTGGTATCATGCTGGGCCTGAGACATATGTAACCAAGGATATTTATAAAAGAGGGGGAACATCTTTTAAAACTGCTTTTAGGAAGTTTAAGGCACGGAGTAATCTAAAATATACAGCATCCTGCCAAAAAGAACATATTTGAAACTACTTTCAGAATGAGAAGACTATGGGAAAGATAGGCTTAATGTTTGAGGCCTGTTATGTGGTATTTCTAGATGACAACAAGGTAACAGAAGCATTTAGTAATTTTTTTTTTTTTTAATCAAAGAGAAGGAGCTTCCAACTCAAGAGGTAGAACAAAGCTGGCTAGCAGATTAATGCCTGAAAATATGTGGAAATAGTGAGCCCTTAGGTAATGAAGGGATTTTCTTGTGAGTCCAGACTCACCATGCAGGAATGTTGGAATCTTTACAGATTCAAAGAACTGAAGAGTTCTAAGAGATTAAAAATAATTTTCCAGAAAGGGTAATAGAAGAATTTGTAATTCCCAATTAGTAAATTTAAACTCAAACTCTTCAGCCAAATTTCAAAATAGATCATGAAACTATGTGAGCATTCAGAAAAGTAGCAGTGATTATTAACAGGAGATGATGGCTTGGCTTCCACAATCCAAGAAGAAATTGCACTTTACTGACTTGTGCTAAGTTAATTAAATAAGGGGCCATTAGACATAGGTGGGTCTAATGACTTAGTAACCTACCTAAACCAAAACCTAAGCCTGTAATGCCTTTAGGTTAAGAAATCAAAACCTGAGGACAACCAATCCCAAACAGCCAGGTAGGCTTTCCTGAACAAGGCAACCACTTAAGCTATAACCAATCAAATACTTTCCTTTTGGGTCTTCCCTATAAAAGTCTTGCCCTTGGCTCCTGTTGGTGGAATGCTTCTAACCACTTCTGGTTTGGCACTGTCCTAGTCCAAGGCATTTTTGCTCAAATAAACTTAAAATTTTAATATGCCCCAGTTTAACACTTGGTCTCTCTTTTTAAATAATTACATAATTCAAGGGCATGCATGGAATTTTGTGTATGCAGTAAATGTGGACTTTTTTTTTTTTCAGCAAAATTACTTTTGAGGGTCTTATGGAGTAGATGGAAAAGGATGGGCTTGATGGAAATGGTTGTTAGCTTAGTTCTTAATTGCGAAATTAACCCATCAAGGACTGGTGTTAAGTGGATCAGTGTGTTTCTCTGTGGGGGATTTCTGGTTATGTGTTGCAAGGTTCCATCCTCGGGCCTTGCCCCATTCAGAAGCGTATCAGTGACTTGCATAAAGACTAGAAGGCCAACTTGCAATTCTGTGTATATCTAAAATAGTGGGGTGGCTAGTAAAGGATGGGAGGTATAGCACACACTTTGGTGTCACAAAGACTACATAAGAATGCTGATTCCAAGGTAGGTCACTTTAAGGTTTTGGATTTCTGTTTCCTTATCTTTAAAATAACCAATTTTCTGTTACAAAACAGTAGATACTCATTGAATGTTAACTGATTTCAACTTCTTAGTTGGAAGAATAAAGGTAAATACTTCAACTCAAAAACTCTAATTAACAGGGTGATATTTATTATGTACTAGTATAAAATTAACCATAACTATTGAAATTAATCACTTATACAAAAAGTAACTGTGCATGAGAGCAAAAGAGATTCTGAAGGGTTTGCTGACTGATTTTCAGTCAACAGTACTCTATTGCTGACGTAAATAGATTTTATTCTAGGCTGCATATTTAATAATAACACGAATTAAGTGCAAAGTACCGCGTTCAGTTTGAGCACTTTATTTTGGAGAGAGCATTGACAAAACTGGAGTTCAGTCCAGTGATGGATCTTGAAACCACATCTTTTGAAGAACAGTTGACAAAATGGAATATGTTTAACTCGGAAATAAGAAAACAGAACTCGCTTCAGGAATTTATGATAGACCCGCCTAAGATTGAGAGAATAGGAATATTTTGCGTGTTTTCGAAATGCGCAACAAAGGCCAACTGGTACCATTTACAAGCATTAATTAGAACTTCCTTATAATTTAAGCTACTCAGATGATGGATTCTGTCTCATTGGAGGTTGAGTCCCCATTGCTGAAGGTTTTGAAGCCAGATAAGCGTTCAACAGAGATGAATTGGGTGGCATTATTGCATGGGATTTTTGGGAACTCTTTCTCTCAGAATTGGAGTTCTGTAGACCAATTAAACAAGACCTCCTGGACCTGAATAGATTGCTCGGGTAGAGCAGAAAATCTGGGTGCATTTTTTGTTTCAGGGCAGAAAAGATTCAGGATAGCTTGGCAGCATGAAAATGAAGATTTTAGGGGTGAAGGCTGGGGATTATATGAGGAGTAATATAAGATTAGCCACAGAACTTTAAAAAATTTAAGAAAATATGGAGTACAAACCATTCCTTTTTGGAAAGTGTGTTTAAAGTAAAACATGATTCAGTTGGGAGAAGGAACAGATTACTACCCTTTTGTAGAGTTTCTCCCTCAAAACAGTCAGGGATTGATTCGCTTGTTTTTAAGTTCAGGGTAGCCAGTGATACCAAAGTGACCCCAAAGAATGTGCAGTATGTTGAGCAAATGTTAATAAAAGTTTGTTTGTCTCCTTCCCTTGCCCCCAAACATCTATAATCTTAAATTCTGAATTAAGGTTTCACATTTGAAAGAATCACATTTTTTGGTCCCTAAAATTTATTATCATTTATTTCAATTATTCAGTTATTTATTATTTATTTCAAAATCTATTAGAAGTTATGAATTATGTTCAGCAGCCACATTTTTCCAACTAAATTTTTTTAAGGTACTCAAAAAAACAAGTCCATGGTAGTGTACATACATAAATTATGGGTAGTACTTCTACTGAGGTTGAGAAAAAAAGTCACATATTTCCTTATATCTGGAGAGCATGACATTGACTACCATACTGTCAGCACTGTTCAGCGTTGGTGAGATTCATGGACAATACCCATGGAAAGAAAGCCGCAGTGGAAGTACTTATCATATCTGTAAGAACGATGGCTGTAAGATTAAACGAGGCTGAAATTGTATTGAGCAAGTGTCATCCTGTGATATCCTGCCTTTTTGCCCTGCTCCTTGAATACTTATTTCAGGATGTGTTGTGTCATTGTTTTTCGCTGATTGACAAAACTGTCAAAGAGAACCAAAAGTCAGGACAATGGCCAGATTAGAGCCTACAGTGAACATAGTGGGGCAGTGGAGAGGGTTTACTGAAGGCACTATATGGTTAAGAGTGTATCTGACGTGGTGCACTGAAGAGAAAAGATACGGTCACAGGTCTTGAAACTTGGGATTCAGTGTTGCTTTTCCTGTTCTCCCCCTCCTCCTCTTCTTCTTTCTCTTCTCTCCTCTCTTCCTATTACTCCTCTTTCTTCTTCTTCTTTTTTTTAAATATTGCTTTCATTATGAAATATAATATGAAACCAGGAGAGTCCATAAATCTGAAAGTATGGTTTAATGAATATTATAAAGCACAAATTCATGCAGTCATCACCAGGTCAAGGAAAAGAACATTGGTAGCACTTGCAATTATAACCTCTCCCATTCCCCAATTCCTTTCCTTTTTCTTTAAAATTTTACTGCTGTGCAGTACCTGGCTGACTGAGTTGGTGGAGCGTGTGACTCTTGATCTCAGAGATGTGAGTTCAAGCCCTGCACTGGGTATGGAGATTATTTAAAAATAAAATCTTAAAAAAATAAAATAAAAAATAAATTTTTAGGGGCGCCTGGGTGGCTCAGTCGGTTAAGCGTCTGCCTTCAGCTTGGGTCATGATCTCAGGGTCCTGGGATTGAGCCCCACGTCGGGCTCCCTGCTCAGCAGGGAGCCTGCTTCTCCCTCTCCCTCTGCCTGCCACTCTGCCTGCTTGTGTTCTCTCTCTCTCTGTGAAACAAGTAAATAAAAATCTTTAAAAAAAATAAAAAAATAAAAAAAAAATAAAATTTTACCACTACGTATGAACACCTAAACAATATTGGTTGGTCCTACCAGATCTTGACTTTCCTATAAATTTAATCATACTACAGATACTTTAGTGACTTGGCTTTTTTCATTTACTATAATGATTTATTTATGTTATTGTGTATAATTGTAGTTTGTTTATTCTCATTGCTATAAAATAATCTACTGTGTGTCTATACCACAATTTCTTTATTCTGCTATTAGTGGACTTTTGGGTTGTTTCCAGTTTGGGCTGTCAAGAACAGTGCTGCAAAGAACACTATTGTACAAATTTATCTCTTGATGTTCCCTGTTCATGAGTTTCCCTAGGATGTATACCCCAGAGTGGAATTTCTATAGCATGTGAGTTTCTTCAACTTTACTAGAAAAGGCTAAATGCTTTCCAAAGCATTTTTTAAAATCAGTTTATGTTCATATTGGAAGGGCAGGAGAAGTTCTGTTTCTTAATTCTCAAAAACATGTCCCATTCCCAGGCTTTAACATCAAGCAATTAGGAGTGGGTGTAGTGGCTTTAATTGTTGCTTTGTTTTTTTATTTCCCTCATTATTAATGAGGCAGACCACCTTTTCATGTATTTTCACCATTTAGATTTACCCTCTGTGAAGCATCTATATAAATTTTATGTCTATCTATATTCTGGATACGAGTCCTTTGTCTGTTACATGTATTGCAAATTCCTTCCCCATCCACTGTTTTCCTTTTTTTCCTATCTTTATGAGTCTTTTGATGAACAGAAGTACTTTATTTGAACATAGTCATGTTTAGTTGAGTTCTGGAATTAAGAACTTCCTCTGGAAAGAATCTATATTTGCTTCTGGTGGGCACGAGGTGACACTTTGAGTCTAGCACCAACCAAGTTTAAGGCTTGAATTTCTTTGGAGGATCTTCATAACGCCAATTTGGGCTGCAAATCCATTCTATTTCACCTATACCCTAAATTTAAGTTGGGATTCCAGAAGGAGACAATATTTGCTTCTGCCAGGGTGATCACCTGTTAAATCCTCCACCCTCTGTCAGTCTGGGCTTTGATTCAATCACCTTCTGCTAGTGAGGCCATGAAGACAAAAGTTCAAATCTGCAGGACTTTTAACATTTGTCAGAACCGGCTAATGGACTCATAGGAAGAAAACTTCCATGCTAGCTTATCTCCCTGGTTTCCTGCAGTATTGAGCTAATGATTCCTTATTATCTTGTCAGTTCTTTGATACTTTTAAAATGATTTATTAAAAAAAAAAACCTACCCAGCATTTATATATATATAAATATATAAATTTATATATACATAAATATATATGTATGTATATATATATCCCCAGTGGAGGAAGATTGGTTTGAAACTCTGGTTTGTCATTATCGTAAACTGGCAGTTCTCCAGTGGTTCTTTATCAAGAGTGTACATCAGAACCAAATAGGATCTTCCCCTTTTTAACCCTCAATTATGCTTTCTTGGGTCCCCCTGTGGACATTCTGATTCATTATGTTTGTGAGATAAGATAATTCCCCCTAGATGACTCTGTTCTGCAGAATAAGTATCATTGTAAAAATAAAATCACCTATCTGCAAAAAAATATAGAGTATTCTAATTTATAAATTTAAAGCAGATTGTAATCAACAAATTAGAGAAGGAGAGAAAGAGAGGGGTGATTTAGGTTGCCTAGGTTGCATTTGGATCCAGGATGAGCCAGAAGGCACCAGACAGTATATATCAAGTCGATGAGAGCTACTGTAGCCAGTTCTCCATGCAGATTCTTCAGCAGGAAGAACATAGGGGAAGAATTAGGTCTTTGGTGCTCAGTTCGCAGCCCACTGTCTATTGTACGTCTCCTGTGAGGTGCAAACCATGTCCTGAGTACTGTGAACACCTGTGGAAGACCCTGCGGCACCGTCCAAGGCCGTGGGAGCTACGTTTCCTGGCTGGGAAGCTTCTGCCTTTTATTCTCCCTACCGTAAGGAACACAGAATTAACAATAATCACAACCACCCCTCCTCATTACTGATCTGTAATTTACTTTAAAAATGCCTCAGTATAGACAGTAATATGTGTGTGCTGAAGTTGACTCTCCGTTGTAGGCATGGTTGTTTATATAAGAAGGACTTTTAAGGGGAGCCTGCAATCTAAAATGGTCACTAAGTACACTTCAAATATTGAACCACAAAACTCATATAATGTATACAAATGTATAAATATATATGAACTACATACAGATACGAACCACAGAACTCATTAATTAGTAAAATGGATGCTAGAGTTCTTCAGTGCTGAGGCAAGCTCGGTTTGTTAGGAGTTACATAGGTACCTCCATCCTTGGAATGAAAAGTGGGTAAGAATCTTGCAAGTAGAGCAGCTAACCCTTTCAGAGTAAAGCCCCTTGAGTGAGAATTCCAATGGGCCCACTCAAAGAGCATTCCATCTTCTGATTGGACTAGAAGGCTAGCGGATTCTTGTGGAATGGTAACTCTTTCATGCAGAGTGGTATGTGGCGTGCCTGAAAAGACTAAGAGAGGGGAGGGGCGCCTGGGTGACACAGTTGGTTAAGAGTCCCACTCTTAGTTTTGACTCAGGTCATGATCACAAGCCCGCACCGGGCTCCTCACTCAGCACGGAGTCTGCTTGGATTCTCTGTCCCTCTCTCTCTGCCCCTCCCTCAATAAATAAATCTTAAAAAAAAAAAAAAAAAGAGTAAGAGGGAGTTGAAGAGTCTACAGTAACATTTGGCGTGGTAGTGTATGCCTGCTTGCTCATGCTTGTTTAAACTTGTGGTCTAGTTCAGTCTAGGACTTGTTTCCATTAAAGCACATTTTGCTGATTATCCGAGGCTACTTATATGTTTATCAAAAGAATTGGGCAGTTGTGACAGGGCCAGTTGGTGTAAATCAGTTTGAAACACCTCTTCTCCCATTTTCCTTCAGGAACCTCTTTATTTAGGGAAACTCACTTGTCATGCTCACAAGAGGAAGAACTCTTTTTTTGTGTACAGGAAGGCTTCTTTTCTTTATTGTATCCTGTGCTCCCTTTTTATTTTACCTGTTAGACCACTGGCTAATATAATGATACCAGTGACAGCATGAGCTTATGATAACCATGACAGGCAGATAGTCAAAAGTAATAAAATCAAGCCTGAGCACTCTAAAAGTGCAGTAGTGTGGTGCTATTTAGACTAGAAGCAAGCATTTCACCTATCTCAGCAGATTCTGAGTATACTCCAGCCTTCTGGAGAAATGATGAAGACTTGTTTTTTGAGTACTGTTAATTATCTAACTCAGTCATCCCAACAACCAGATGAGAAATGTGTTCTTATTCCCACTTTGTGGATAAGCAATCCAAGGCTCAGACAATCCCAAATTAGTTGATGAATTTGAGCATTGAGCCCAGGGCTTTAAAATGCCTCTGCTTTTGAGGACCCACTGTGTTGCTTTCAGTAATTATTAATGTTTATTATGGTGACTTCAAGCTAATGTTTAAAATTTTAGGTTATGTTTAACAAGATATACTCAAGGAGGCAAAGAAACATTTTCTATTTTAAAGGGATTTCAATACTGGTTACTTAAAATAAGAGGTTAAAATGGTAATTAAAATTAAAACATCATAAAATCTAGTGAACAAGGGTGTGTGTCTAGGACCACCAATTCTATAAGAGTTTTATTTAGGATAAACTTTTATACTGTAACTGTATAAATATAAGCTACCAAAACAAAAACTAACAAGAAGCTTTCTATTATTATATATCTATTATTATATATAATATATATTGCAAAGGATCTAGAAAGACTGAAGTGGAATGAGCTGTGTTGTAAGGCTCGGTAGAATGGAGCTTCTGGGTAGTAATCAAGAAATAATTCCCCAATATGTATTTTAGCTAATGTGTTGACTGTTAGTTGACGGAGAGAAAATTCCCGTTGATGAAATCTAAGCGTCCCCTTCAAGTGAATTTGGCATCCGGAATCTGTTCTAATGAACCACGGGTGCAAGCAGGATTGAACTGTGTGTGCTCTCTCATTGGCATAACTCAGCGCTCTGCAAAGTGGAGTGCAGAACAATTTCTCCAATATGAGGGAAGAGGGAATTTGGGGTTGGCTGAATGGAATGCTCCCTATTAAAAAGAAAATAAGAAAGCTATTGGAAACTGCCATCATACAAAAATAGTAAACCATGCTGCTTGCCCATTCACTGGACACAATAGTCTCTTATTTAATAACTTTGGGGAGGTCTGTCTGTGTTTCTGAAGCCTTTGCATGTGTTTATAATCAAGTGTAGGTCAGCCAGATTATTTTAACTTTTGACCATAAGCCTCTGAATGTGAAAAGGTTGAAATTCATTATCACAAGTAAGAAATATTTGCCAGTGACTAATATGCAGTTTCTTAGTCATAAAGAAAAATATATGTATAAAATTTCCTGTAGGAGTGCTCTCTTTTAAGAGTTTTCACTCAGTGAATTTGGCCACAGCGCACCAGTTCTCCGCTCACGGGAGCTTGGCACCTTTGACACACAATCCCTGCTTCTGCCACCGTGGCTCTTCTATTTTCTGTGTGTTTGCTGGGCTCTCATATTTCTTATGTGACAGTACAGTGCTGTGCATCTTAACAGAAGCCTCCCTTTTGTGCTATAATAACCCCCAAACTAATTCTGAGTGTCACTAAGTTGCACAAGCCTCACTACTGCCAAAATCAGGAGGGCTAGTGACGCGGTTGCTTCCCCATCTGTGGTGTCTTCTGCAACGATTACACTTTCAACTTAGTGTTAGGACAGTGGTTAAAGTTACCTAAAATGTGAAGATGCTTAACACATGTTATTGAATGTGACCCCGTTTAATCACGGAGCTTCCTTTCGTACTAATAGAATGATTGCTATTTTTACAATAATGAAGGTCCATCAGATGAGCCCTGTGCCTTCCACACACCAGGTGATTCACACGCTCTCTGAGGCAAGTGCCATGTGTACTTGGCATGGTCTCAATTACTCTTTTTAATTTTTTTCTCATCTTTTGTTTGCTTTCTACTAGTATGCCTCACCTCACTAGGACCTGCCACTCCTACTGCCCAGGCACCTAATCTTAGTAGTGTGTGCTAATGACAGTTATGGAACCTTCAAACCCCAACACAATTTTAAGTCTTCTCAGACTTTAGAACCCTGTGATGGTCAAGACCAAATGACCGCGTATGACTGATGGACGCCATTTGCACAGTGTTGACACACTTTTGCTCTGGAGCACAGCTTTATTCTTATATATAAAGTTTATAAATTGAGAATTCTTAAGGATAGGAACTCTTGTATTTAAAAATCTTATTTCTACTGGAAGGGAATGTGCTTCTATCAAATGGATATAACTTCAGTATGAAAAATAATTGATGTGACAAGAACCTGCTTTTCTTCAAGAGTGATAGAGGAAGGTTTCAAAATCATCATGTTCTGCATCTGAAGAGGGGGGCCTCTCTTGGTCCCAACTTTGGAGAAATCAGAAATTACATGAAATCTTTCAATACTAACGTATCGGCTAATGAAATAAAGTATGAACTACACCCAACACCTTGGTGGAATTTGAACCTCTAGTGCTCTAAAGCTGTGTTAAGGAATTGACTTTTTCTAAATATGATATAAATAAATCTTGATCTTGCAATTAAACTTCTACAGTTAAATATTTGCCAGCGATCTGCAAAGGTGGAAAAAGAAGTAATGCTCCATTCAATCCCTTCCCTCTTTGGCTCCTTCAGAGAGAGAGCAAGCTTTTACTAAAAGAGTTGTCTGAGATCCCTGACCTCCTGCTGAATTGCCAACTATGTCTGAAAGTTTTATTCTCATGGTTTGTTGGGTCACTGGGGTTTGAAGACTCACTGTAGCCACCTTGGAGTCATGTCTGGACAACTGCTCAGGTTTGGCTCACACTCTATGGTCTTTCTACTCTCTCTGGTTAACATTTCCACCCTCTTTCCTGCCTCCCTCCCTCCCTTCCTCCCTCCATCTCTCCCTTCCCTTTTGCACCCAGAGAAATCCTGTTGTTGTTGTTATTGTTGTTTTAATTGAAATACAGTTGACACACAACGTTGTATTACCTTCAGGTGTTCAACATAGCAGTTCAACAATTCTGTACATTCCTCAGCACTCACCATGCTAAGTCTAGTTACCATCTCTCACCACCCAAAGTTATTATATTATTGACTACATTCCCTATGCTGTACATCGCTGTGACTTATTTATTTTTATAACTGGAAGTTCGTACGTCTTCATCCCCTTCCCCTGTTTCACACATTCCCCTGCACACCCCTCTGCTCTGACAACCACTTTCACTTTTCTCTTCTTTCACATTCTTCACTCTACTCATTGGCGTATCTTCTTTCTTTTTCTTTTTTTTTTTTTTCCTTTCCATGCTTTTATCCTCCTCTCTTGGTGAGAAGAGCTTTTTATTTACCCCATAGGAAACTATAATTTGGCAGAAAATTACTAGCTTTTGAGCAGTGCATTCAGAAAGTGAGGCACACCCAGGAAACAGACCTTGCATCCTGACATTTCGTAGCTCCTAGAACAATTCCTCATCTCCTCTCGAGTCTATTCTTCCTCTAGATTCCTAATTTCAGAGAATGTCAGCATGAGCTGTCTTGTGGCTCAGTCCCCATATCTGAGGGTTGTCTCTACTCTGCCATCTCCCCATGCATGCCGCAAGTTCTTATGCAGTCTGCTGCCCTTCACTCTTCCCCCACTGCTCAGCCCTTGGGAAGGCCCTCCGTGTTTCCTGTGTGGATCACTGCTGCTCCTACTCTCACTCCCTTGAAGCCAGTCTGTGGGAAACCTCATGTATGATCAGGCCATGTTTCTATTTAAAAACAAAAAAACAATCCAACTCCTTTGTATCCACAGTAAAACAAAAGTTCTTGCTGCAGCAATCAAGGACTGTCCCCTACCTAGCTCTCCTGCCATTTTCCTGAAGTACGATTTGATAGGGCTCTCCTCAATCCTTAGTCACTCTCACAGAGGGTGTGTATTTGCACACACCCCTCGGTCTTTGTGTAACTTCACCTCATGCTTCAGAACTCAGGTGAGATGACACTTTCTCCATGTAGCTTTCAGGTGGAGCTGGGTACCCCCCATCCATGCTCCCCCAACACCCTGCACTGGCTTTATCATTGTGTAAATACTGCTTGATTCTTGAGCTCTCTTAGTAGACTGGGAGCTTCCTGAAAGCAGGAAAGAGCTTTCATCCCAGAATCCTTAGGAGTTAATGTGATGCTTGTCTGTATGCCCAGGCACCGTGCTAGACCCTGAGACTGGTGAAACAGCTAACCGACTTCACTTACTCCATACTGGGGTATGGAGCATTTCCAGTCTACTAGCAATATGATGTTAACTCTGCTGATCTTTGTTAATAATCATATACAATATCTTACAGTTAATATTTTTATATAGTTGAAAACCCTGGGTTATAATTAAATGCTTTTTTAGTCTTTTGACAACACAGACAAATACATATAAATTAAAAAGATGAAGTTTATATGATATAAGGGTGCTCTGGTCTGAATGACTGTGTCCTTCTGAAGTTTCATATGCTAAAATCCTAATGCCCAATGTGATGGTATTAGGAGGTGTGGCCTTTGGGAGATGCTTAAGTCATTAGAGTAGAACCCTCCTGAATGGGATTAGTGTTCTTTCAAAAGAAAAAGAAAATTGAATGTAGTTGACACATAATGTTACATTAATTTCAGGTATACAGCGTAGTGACTCGACATCTCTACATTCTGCAGTGCCTGCTACAGGTGTAGCTGGCATTGTCATCATACATGACAATTACAATATCATTGACTGTATTCCCTATGCTGTGCCTTTTATTCCTGTGACTTATTCATTCCATAACTGGAAGCCTGTAACTTTCATTCCTCTTCACCCCTTTTGCCCATCCCCCCATCCCCATCCCCTCTGGCAACCATCAGTTTGTTCTCTGTATTTATACGTCCGATTCTATTTTTTTGCTTGTTTATTCATTTGTTTTGTTTTTTGGATTAATAGAGCTCCCTATCCCCTTCCTCCCTGTGAAGAAACAGAATTTTGCCCCCCAGAAGAGGGCCCTCACCTGATCATGCTGGCACTTTGATCTTGACTACCAGCCTCTAGAACTGTGAGAATAAATTCTATTGTTTATCAGCCACCCTACCTGAATGGGGCTTCAAAGTCGAAAAATCTATTCCACCAGAGAATATATTTAAGTTAAGAGAAGCATAGAAATTGGTCCTTGGCCACTCGACCCTTTTCATAAAATTCATGAACAGCTATCTCAAAGGGCAGTTGTTTTGGTGAGTCCTGAGTCTTTCACATAATTTCTGAAATAGCATATCTCTCAAGTCTGGGACTACTACTGTGGTTGTGCCCTATGCAGGCTCACAGAGCTTTGTCTGCAGAACCTCAGACTTTCTGATTACATGGTAAAGACTCCAGCCTGCAGTGAGGTTTAGGAAGGACCAATGGAATAGTTCCTTAAATCGCATGAGTACTCCATATCCACACTGGTCCTATTTTCTTCCACCAAGGATAGAATAAAGGACAGACAGTGGGCAGTTTTAGTGAGAGTTTTGTCTTGCTCTAAAGTAATATCCAAAGAATATTAGTTGTTTTTCTTAAATGCTGCTTTTATTCTTGAAAGTTTAATTTGTAAAAGAGGAACTACCATGTATATGTTTTCAAAATGTACAAAAAGAAATCCTCAAAATCTTGAATATACCTTCATCACTGATCAATTTTTTATTTAAATTTTGATTTAAAAACATAGAAAGTCTTTATGCATAGTACAGAGAAAGAACACTTCAAACAGACTTTGGCAGCATGTGTCATTGTTTCTAAATGTAAAGTTTTTAAACATAGCTTGGTACAACAGTTTGTTACAGTTAAAATTCAGTTTGTGTCACTTTTAGAAATCTAAACATTGTTTCTCTGTCATATGTCTTTGAAATGATATCATATGTTCTAGAAACTCAGTGGGGGTATTGAGAGTGCCAGAACTTACTAGAGGAAAAAATATATATGTATTACCATTATAGAAATAGATAAAGATATGGCTATATATCAAGATATTTTTTCCTGTTTTTTTTTTCTCATTAGGTTATGAAACTGTAATGTCACACTAACTATGTCCACACTAACTATAAAAATTGAGTGAAAAATGGGTGTGGTAATTGGTAAATCTCCATTTTATCTGCAAATTTATGACACTGTGACCTGAGCATTGTGTGGCTATGCTGACTGGGTGGAGAGCTAAAGAGAAAGCTGGCTGTTCACAGGGTCAAAAGCAAGCCAAGGTCTGAAAGTGAGATCAAGGCTATTGAGTAAGAAGGCTTCGTCCCAGCACATATGAGAGCAAGCAAAAAGTGTGGGCTCAGGATATGGTGGCAAGGGCCAGGGAGTCATCAGCTTCCCTCAGGCAGCGTTTTAGGGAGCAGGAGGTCAGTAATCCACAAAGAACCAGGGAGGATCCAAGTTTACAGGCTGAGGCTTTAAGACCAAGTTTTTAGGAACTGTGTGATTACAAATGCAGAAACTGGTTGAAAAACTTTTTCTTTTCTTTCTTTCTTTTTTTTTTTTTTTTTAAAGATTTATTTATTTATTTATTTGACAGAGAGAGAGCCAGCGAGAGAGGGAACACAAGCAGGGGGAGTGGGAGAGGAAGAAGCAGGCTCCCATTGGAGGAGCCCGATGTGGGGCTCAATCCCAGAATGCTGGGATCACGCCCTGAGCCGAAGGCAGATGCTTAAGGACTGAGCCACCCAGGCACCCCTGAAAAACTTTTTCTTGAGGAACTTGGTACACCAGACCATTTTGACCAGGGGGTGGATTTGGTTTCATCCAGGACTCAAACAGTATCACCAGGGTTTATCTCCTAGCTTAGTTGACCTTACATTTGGCTCCAGTCTACACAGTAAGCCCCTAAAGTCCAATCTTTCCCCCTTATGATTCCAAGGTTCATATTCTTATGCTACTAATCCAGACAATGAAGAGCTTCATTTTTCCAACTCTTCGCACACACAAAAATTCTGGGTTTTATTTTGTCTGGGCCAATTAAGATAATACACCCAATCCCTGAACCGCTCACTGTAGCAGAGGTAACAGATTTTGCTGATGGGTAGGTTTAAAATACATGCCCCTCCTCGAGAGCTGGCAGGTATACTCACTACAACGAAGGGTTGGAATTAACCAATTAACTATAAACTATTAAAAACACATAACCTATGCCTTGTTGGCTTTATAAGTCAATCATACCAAACTTTTAAGGAACTCTGATTCCTATTGTTGAAAGTTGTTTGTTCCAGAAAATTGAAATGAGTAAAAGCTGTCTAGCTCACTAAATGAGACTAGTGTAATCTTCACTTGAAAGCCTGATGAGCACAACAGAGGAAAAGATCATTATAGGTCTGTTTTTCATGCAGTGTAGACACCACAACCCAAAGTAAACCAATAGCTAAGCAGATCCTATAGTGTATTACAAATAATGCATCATGATAAAGTAGAACTTGGTATTTGATATTTTTGAAAATGTCAGAATAATTCATCTGCTATTAGATCAAAGGAGGAAAAAATTAAATGATTATCTTGATCGATCCTAGGAAAGCATTTGATAAGGTTCAGTACCTGTTTATGAAAACTATATCTTGGGAATAAAGAATTAGAATGGTGCTTCTTAATTTAGGAAGTATCATGTACAAAAAACTTACAGAAACAATTACATTTCATGGAAAATTTTAGTACATATTTTGGAACATTAAAAAGTAAGTAGGTAAAGAATAACACTTTAGAAAAAAGAAAAAAAAAGAAGTGGAAGGATTGGAATGAGAGAGATAAAGCTCTCACTATTTATAAATGAAATGACTATCTATCTTAAAGTAAAAAAAAAACCCTGAAGAATTTACAAGCAAACTACTAGAACCATTAAAAGAGTCAACTAAGGTCCTGGATGCAAGATCAGCTTTCATAAATCAATAATATTTTTCTATACTAGGAGATATTAACTGGACATTACAATGGAAAAAAAAGCAATACAAAGTATTAAATATCTAGAAATTAACATAATGGAATTTGTATAAGGCTTCCATGGGGAATATTAAAAATTTAATAAAAAGCATAATAGATGATGTGTATAAAAAGAGACAGTCCATGCTCTTTGACATAAAGATGTCAAACCTCCCTAAATTAAACTTGATCACAATTTCAGTTAGATTAAAAAATACTGATTTTATTACAAATTTTTTTATGGAAAAATACAAATTTAGAAGTAAATGAATCAGCCTCAACAAGAGGAAAATAGATTTGGCCACCAAATATTAAGATGATACCAAGTCATAGTAATTTTTTAAAAGTTTTACTGGTATAAGAACAGAGAAATAGACTGAAGATTGAATGAAAGGCTCAGAACTAAACTGGTATATATGGGAAAATTTTATATATGATAAAGAATTGCACCACAGATCAATGAGAAACAGATGGATTAATTAGCAGATGATATTGGGAAAATTGGCTTATAATATGAAAAAAATAAAACATGCATTTTTAATCTCATACACAAAGGTGTATTCCAAATAGATGAAAGACCTAAGTATGAAAGCTAAAATTCTAAATTGAATCAAAGAAAATTTAGGAGACTGTCTTGTCATGGAGAGAAGGAAGAAGTCCATCTTAAACAAAATTTCAGAACAGAAATCATAAAATGAGAAACTGATGAATTTGATTACATCACTTACAGGATTTCTGCTCACTGAAGGACACATCAGGGAACGTTAATAAACATGTGTCTACATGGGTGAAGATATTCCTAATATCTAAAACCCACTATATAGAATACAAAGAGTTCCAATCAACTACAGAAAGAAAGCAGCACCAAAAGAAAAATAAATATATGAACCACTAACTTACAGAAGAAGAAACTCGTAATGCCCACAACCTCAAATCATTTTGTAATTAGGTAAATGCAAACTGAAGGAATTTTGAGATGTCACCTTTCACCTATTAAAATGCAAAAAAAAAAAAAAAACAAAACAAAAAACCCAAAACGTTAAAACTGGATAATTCCAAGTGTTGGTGAGGATTTGTATAATTAGGAAGCCTCAAGCATTGTTAGTGAAAGTATAGACTGGTGTAGCCTTCCTAGGGAGCAATCTGGTACTATTTAGCTAAGTCAAACTATACAAATATCATAACTCAGCAATTTGGGTACATATGGCCTCAAGAAATTTCTTACACAGATATATGAGGAGCAGGGAATCAGTATATTTATTGTAGCATTGCTGGGGGGGGGGGCAGTGAGTTGGTAGAAATCTGGGTATCCTCACTAGAAAAGTAGATATGTAGTTTATAGCGGACAGCAAGGGATAAAATGAAGCTGGTAGAAACTATGGATTTGATGTGCATATAGCAACATGGATACATCTCAAAAGCAAAAAAGGCCGAAAATAATATGTTGCATAATGTTATTTTTATAAATCAAACATATGCATACATACACAAACCAAAGATACACATGAAGCATATTACAATGGCTTTCCCTGGGGTGGAGAGAGAAAAGGAAGTAAGTTGTAGGAATAAAAGAGGAAAAAAAAAAAAGACTTGCCAAAGGAAGCAGGAAGCATAGATATCATTTCCAAAAGAAGGAAGAATGAATCCTATCTGCCAAAAATTGCACGTGTCTACTGTCTCAGGAATGTCTCAAGAAGTCAGGATATCAAAAGTAGACTCACAGAGAGAATCTGTCATACTGTGTGAACACCAGCCTCCTGTCGACTTCATTTATAGCTGTTATCAAACTGAGAGCCCCTCAAGGACGTAGACCCCTAAAATGTGGGAAAAAATGGCCAGCTACTTACGTTGAAGGAGAAGGTTTGGAAAGCATTAGCGGAATGGATTCTGAAATACTCATCGTGGCACAGTAAATTAGAAACTAATCATTCTCTCTGGCTCTTTTTTTTTTTTTTCTCTCTTTGTGTTTCTTTTATATGCCATTTAATTTTTTCTATACTGCCATTTACATTTCTTGGCTCTGTCCTTTCACAAGTTTTTTTCACCACGTCAACTTGTTTCTTCCAATTTGTTTTTTTCCTTTCTATTTAAAAAAAAAATCCTACTATCTTTTTATTTCTTTCTACATTTTTTCCTGTTCCAGTCACATAAAGTCTCTCCCCATTTCTTTCTGTTCAGAGGTTGATTTTCTTCAGACTGGAGATCTGTCCTGCACACCTCCCACACTCTATTCCTAATATGACTTTGGGAGGAAAATGGTGGGAGGGAATAAACTACTAGGCTCCTTGATCTTATTTTCATGCACATATTTTGGCAATAGAAAGTAAAGGTTATGAGAAAAAATTGGGAAATCAGGAAAGTTTTTTTCTAAATACATTTTTTACTTTTTTTTTTTTTTTTTTTTTTTAGTATGGTAGGTTGTTCTTTGATGATTTCACAGATGGAAAAACTAAATTGAATCACTGTCATCAATTAATATCATATTTTGGCCTTTGGCCTTATGTTGAGTTGGTGATGTCCCTACAGGTCCTCAAAAATGAGGCCCACATAAGTTGTTATCTGATTCCTATTTCTAATTGGTGCAAACATTTGAGAGAGCCTGGATATAATAAAAAAAATAATTGTTCATTCCTGGGGAGGGATGCAAATAAAAAAGTTCTTGTTTTTAGAAATCTAGCTCCCCACCTCACCTCCAATCATTATTCTAGCTTTTCCTGCAGGTTTATAAGGAAGTTGCAGCCCACTTTTACTAATTATATCATCCTTTTCTAAAGAGTTGAGCACCATTTCCTTGAGGAAAATAATTTAATTTATTATCTTTTTTTTTTTTTCTTAAGATGGAGAACTGGAAGAATCTCTTCTTTTTCTCAGCCTCTGGGACTTAGGGGGCAAGATGGCACGTTATATCATACTCAGTAGTATGCTGGTAAATGTTTAACAAGGAACACTGAAAAAACTATTTATTGTAAAATTTAATGATATAAAATGTAGTATAGCATATAATTTACAAATAATAATAAAATGTGCAATACCTTTTATTATAAATTCCATGTAGCCAATTATATCTCATAGAATAATTGTGTCTATTTTTTTTCTAAATTCTTATATCCCGTGGTTGCAACCTATGTTTGCAAATGATAAACAGTTGTAGTTCTGACATGACTGTTGGTTTATAATTTTATGTGAATGAGTAAGATGGAAATGAAGCAACAAAGGTGGATGTCAGAACTTCACATGTTCATCAGTGATATGAACACTGAGTTCTTTGCTGAATCAAGTAATAGTTTTGAATACTGGAAGAATATTTTCTCCGTTTGTGTGTGTGTATGTGTGTGCGTATGCATGTGTGTGCTGTACATTTGCAGTGGCAGGTTTCTGGGGGTGGTAGGAGAGCACAAATGCTAATCTATACAACTTGAACCATGCTTGCTTATATCCTGTTAGCCCAAGCAAGTCACATGGTCAATCTCAGAGCCCGAGTGGGAGGGCACTAAAAATTACAGGATAGCTAATTGGACATGGATGCAGGGAAGGAAATAATTAGTGGTCATTTTTATGTATTCCATCCATCATAGATGCCTTCAGCCCATGTCACAGAAAACCCACAGAACAATACTGAACAATAGGGCACATAAATGTATTTAACATGGAGTTTGTAGGTAGGGGGCTTTAGGGTTTCTTCTGCTCCACGATCTCAGGTTGCAGGGATGGTAGCCCTGTGATTCCTTTGGCTCTGTCCCCTTCGTCGTAAGATGGTTGCCCATTTTCTAGACATCATGGCCTTACAAAACTTGAATAAAAGCAGAAGATATCTGAGGGGTCAAAGCAGTGGGAGAGCTTAATTTGCATGCCTCTTCCTTTTTTTAAACTTTAATTGAATTCCAGTTAGTTAACATACAATGTAACATTAATTTCAGGTGTGCAGTATAGTGATTTAACAGTTCCATATGTCACCCGGTGAGACAGATGGCCATACACACAGACACCATTTTTTTGCACATAGGTTAGGAAGCTGACACCAAGCATGGATCAGTAATGACCAATAAGTAAGTAGTTGAGCTAAGTGTGCCTGACCTGTTCTGCCCGACTTTGGTGGTGTTCTTTCCATGATTTTATCTTGGTGCTCGTGACTGTACCGTGGTGGAGGAAGCACTATACCTGCATACCATGCCAGCATAGACATATGTACACACATACAGGTGTATCTGGCATATATTCTAACCTCAGTAGGCTATGAAATGCTGTCCTAGAATGCCAAGCACAACCCATAGCCTGGTTCTTGCCTATCTGTATAACTGCCTCCTTGTCACATCTCCCCTTTTCCCTCCTTTCCTGTGTGAAGAGTGGGACTACAGTCTGGCACATAACACGGCATGAGTTGGCTGGCTACGGAGTGGAAGAAGAGATAGCAGAGTACTTCCAAGAGAACAGCAGAACTAAATCCTTATGTTATACAATAGCCTCCCCCCCCCAATTACAAAGGAATTATACGTATGTAGTGAGAAGCTTGAAAAATGCAGAAAAAGCACAAAAGATAATACAGTCTTTCATAATCCCATTGCTGGATATATCTTCAGCTGATATTTTTGGATTCTCCTCGAGTCCTTTTTCTATGAATGCATTTATTTTTAACAACATGCAGGTTTCATTGTCTATATACTATTTTATGATCTTTGTCACCTACTGGAGCATCATGGCAAATTTTTCACAACATTAAAGATTTTATTTCCACCATTTGTTCAGAACATAGTTATTGAGAACTTCATATGTGATTGGATTGGATTTTAAAGGTGGTATAGTAATACATTAAAATGAGTCATCTTTGTTTTTTTAATTTTCTGTTGATGGCTATTAATTCATCCCATACATAAATATGCATTGAGCCCCTCTTATGTACCTAGAATGTACTAGGTGCTGAGGATGTAGCAGTGAATGATGCAGATAAGACCCCTGCTCCCTGTAAACTTATGCTGAGGGAAGTCACAGAGTTTCCATGTAAATATATGCAAAGGAAAGGTGACAACCTATTCGTGATCTGTTTCCATCAGATTTTCATCTTCTTGATACTTGTTAGAAGTTTTGGTCCATTGGTCTCTCCACTCCCATGTTCAGGGTAATATGGATTAAATTCCCTTCGTCCTTTACTGTTGTTTCAGTAGAATTTGTGGAAATGAAACTTTATCTTTTAATTTTTTTTTGATGTGAAACTTTAATGTGTATGCTTCATCTGCCATCCTGGAACAGAAGGCTTATTGGTTTGAATGATTAGAAAGGACTTCCCCAATCAGACAGATATACTCTTATATTTCTTCCTGATTTATTTATTTAACTATTTGTTTTATATTTAATTCCTTTAGCATGCATTTTGGTTGGTTGTAGAGATTTCAGTTTATTTTTCTCCAATATTTTAAAATCTGAAATCATAGCACATTACATGTATTCAATAATT
Source organism: Ursus arctos (assembly GCF_023065955.2). Taxonomy (NCBI): domain Eukaryota; kingdom Metazoa; phylum Chordata; class Mammalia; order Carnivora; family Ursidae; genus Ursus; species Ursus arctos. Next base: position 11,280,268 of record NW_026623053.1, on the reverse strand, counting down.
ATAGCTGTAACTCTATTTTTTTTAAAGATTTATCTATTTACTTGAGGGGGGCAGGGGCAGAAGGAGAGGGAGAGACAGTCCCAAGCAGACTCCTTGCTCGGCATGGAGCCCAGTGCAGGGCTCAATCCCACAACCCTGAGACCACGACCTGAGCCAAAACCAAGAGACAGATGCCTAACTGCACCACCGAGGCATTCCAACTGTGACTCTAATTATTAAAAGAATTAGAATACTTATATTGGTATTTTTTTATTGGGAAATCCTGCAGATAGTAATTCTGTAGCCAGATTATACAGTACCCATAGACATGTAAATAAAGTATTGGGAGTGGTTTTGATATATGTGTTTAAGAATTATATTTTAAAAATTCTAGTTCTTTGAAGCTACTTACATTGAAATTATTTACAGTACATTGGCAGTAGGAACTTATAGAATCAAATTGGGGAAATTATTCCGGAGAAGTAGTGAAACAAAATCATAGACTCCTAAAATATGCCAGTTCACAAATTAGCAAATTATATTAATAATTGTTAGCTGCAAGTAATATTTGTTTACATTCCAGTAATATTCTCCAAATCAATAAAGTGAGTCGTTTCATAACTAAGAGAAGAAATTATATTTTAAGGGTGTTAAAATAGGCTGCTAGTTCCAAAGTAAATGAAAATTCATTCAGTGAATAATGGGGGGAATTGGGAATGGATGATGAAGATATGCTGTTTATGGAGCATTTATTTGACAACCATTAATTGACTAATTGCTCTGTGCCTGACCTTGTCCTGGGTGTTGGGATACAACAATGAATCAAACACATGGTCCCTGTTCAAGGGAGGTCACATTTTACTGATTAGAGAGATACTATACATATACACGGAGAGGTAAATGATAAAAGATATTTGGGCAGAGACCTGAATTAAGTGAAGGTATATGCTAGTAGACTGTTAGGTGGAAGAATGTTCCAGGCAAAAGGGACAGCAAGAATGGAGACCATGAGTCTAGCTGTACTTCATCGCTGTTGCTTCCCAAGAATATTGGCTGAGAGGGGAGTGGAAAGTTGTAGTTGATAAGTGAGAGAGGTGAACTGAACCAAGATCGGGTGGTTATATTTTGACTTAGTGAGTCACTTTTCTTTGCTTATTCTAAAGTTTCTAGAGGTAATAAGATACTCCGATAAGTCAACTGAGGAAATACCCCCAGTGGCACAGAACATGAGAATTAGACCTTCAGAGCTGTGGAGTTTCTAAACTGGGGAAACAAGCTCCTTCAGTGTGAGCAGTCTGCAAAAGTCATTGTAAACATTTGAGTGTTTGAATGTGTCTGGGCTGTAACCTCTGCAGGGAAAGGAAATCCTGGTTTCTAAAAATAAAGACTGTTTTTATTTTAAGAGTCAAAGGGGAACAGATCGTCCCAATAAATACAGGTCATTGACATATTTTAGTTGTGGATTTAGAGTATGAAGAGAGATCATCTCTTTAAGTCTATGGACAGCTAGGTACCCATTTTTTAAAATGTCTCCAGATAGATTCTAAAACCTCTATTGAGAAGTCACGAATTTGGTTTCGGTACTTCGGTACTTACCCAACTTTCAGTTGGGTTGATAATGTTGAAGAAAAGTGAAGTAATAGTTAACCAATTCCTCTAATACTTTTGTGAGGTAAAATAGCTTGCTTTGTCATGTTATTTATTCATGCATTCAACACTGTATATTGAGCACATACTACGTAGCAGACACTGTTCTAGGCTGTTGACTTATCACAGTGAATCAGATGGAATAATTTCCTGCTCTAATGGAGCTTATGTTGTAGTTGGGAAACATAATTTTTAAAAATGAAGATAGATCTGTAACTTCAGATAGTGATGATTTCTCTGAAGTAAAAGGAAACAGGATAAAAGAAAGGCATTAGAGGAGCTGTCTTTTGCTTCAGGTGGTCAGGGAAAGCCTTGCTGAGGAGGTGACACTTGAGCAACATGAAGGAATTAGGGAATTAGCCGTGTAAATATGGAGAAGAAGAGTATTTCAAGCAGGAGGAAAAGAGCAGATGTAAAAGCCTCGAGGAAGAACTATCACTGATTTACTTGAAGAACAGTAATGGGACCAAGTGGAGGAAGAGTGGCAGAAGATGAGGGCAGAGATGTAAGAGCCTTGTGGGCTCTGGTTACAACTGAACGATAATTCTAAGTGTGAAGGGAAGCCATTGGAAGGCTCTGATCTGAGAGACGATTTTATTTTATTTTTTTTAAGATTTTATTTATTTATTTGACAGAGAGAGACAGCCAGCGAGCGAGGGAACACAAGCAGGGGGAGTGGGAGAGGAAGAAGCAGGCTCTTAGTGGAGGAGCCTGATGTGGGGCTCGAACCCAGAACGCTGGGATCACACCCTGAGCCGAAGGCAGATGCTTAACCACTGCGCTACCCAGGCGCCCTTGAGAGACGATTTTAAAGGGTGACTCTAGTTCCTGTGTGTAGAATAGATTGTGCAGCCAAGAGGAGGAGTGGGTGGCTTGAGCAGTTATGGCAGTATGGATAAGACATGGTGGCATGGACTTGGGATATAGCAGTGGAAATGATGACAGATTTTAGATTTGGAGTATGTCATGCATTTATTGTAGAGCCAATAAGGTTCGTTGATGGGTTCCATGTGAAATGAGAGAGAAAGAGAAAATTTAAAGATGATTCAAAGCTTTCTGACCCAAACAACTGGATGTTGGGGCCATTTCTAGAGATGAGGACGGTGAAGGGGAAAAATCAGGGATGAGTAGTCAAGAGTTCTATTGTGAATCTCATAGATCTAGCCACACAGAGATGTTGAGTATTGTTAGATAGGTGGGTCTGTGTTTTAGGGGAACACTCAATGCTAGAGATAGACGTTTGTGCCATCTGAGTATATATGGTATCTAAAGCCAGGGGACTGGATGCGATGGTCTAGGGTGATTATAAATAGAGAAAATAGACTTCCTGCAGAATGAGTCCTGACCACTCCAGCATTTATCTAACAGGTTGGAAAGAAGGGGAAGATTCAGTGATAGTGACTGAAAAGTTATAGCCTTTCAAGTAGAAGGAATACCAAGAGAATGCACTACTTTGGAATCAAGGGAAGAAAGTGTTTGTTGGAAGGAGGGAGTGATCACCTGGGGCAAATGCTGCTGTCATGTTGCCTAAGAGGATGGAGGATTACCCACAGAACCTTGCGATGTGAAGAACAGCACGCCTGGAGGCCATTCCAGTGAGAGTGTATGCAAGCAGTGCTGACACTTCTCGTGAGGACAATTTCTTTAAATAGGAGGAGGGAAATGGGAAATGGGGAAATTTAGAATGCAATACATCTCGAGTGTTTTTCTGGTAATGTGAGTTCTGATAAATGTATTTGAAGTTTTGTGAAGGACAGTGTTTTAATTCTTACTGCATTTCATTCTCAACTAATGAATTGTATTTTCTATGAATTTAAGGTGAGATTTATATATAAATTTATATACATATGTATTTAGTGAGCTTTAGAGTATCATGTTCAATTCAGATGTCTCAGTTCTAATTTTTGTTTGCTCCCATTCCCTCCCTGTGGAACGGAATATGTATTAGTGCAATGACTGGATCCAGATGAAATGGCATAGTCACGGACCACCCTCTTATAAACCCTCAGTTACCTCAAGAATACAATAGGGGGTTTTGACAACTTGCAGTTGTTGGGCTATTCAGAGGGTCCAGATTTCTCAGATATCACAGTGTAAACCAGGTTCCTCTCCAGAGGGTTTTGTTGTGCCCTCTTTTAAAGTCAAATAGACGGGCACCTGGGTGGCTCAGTCAGTTAAGCGTCAGACTCTTGATTTTGGCTCAGGTCATGATCTCAGGGTGGTGAGATCAAGCACCAAGTCAGGCTCCACGCTCAGCAAGGAGTCTGCTGGAGATTCTCTCTTCCTCTGCTCCTCCCCAACCCCCTCAAAATAAATAAATCTTTGGGAAAAGAATGAAGTCAAATAGGAGCTTCTCTCACAATGTCTCACTTAAAACATTTCCTATACTGACTTCCTCCATCTTTACTGTCTTGTGATTATTGGCAAATTGTATCATAGAAATGCATAGAATAGGAAGTTAACTTTTGGGGGATTGCCTCTGGCAACTCTAGGAAGTTCATGAATTCTCAGCAGAGAAAACAGAGAAGGGTATCTTAGATCTTCATGAAGTTGGGGGATATTTGTCTGTATTGTTTACCACTGTTCTCCAAGCACCCAAAAAATAAAAATATAAACTTGTACTGGAATAATTTATGTCACAAGGTATTGGTAGAGTGCCATTGTTTTTCTTCTTTAAAAAATCATTATTTTATGTTACCGTATATGTTCATAGATCATCTTTGATATGTATGACAAATGAAAGCAATTAACATACTTAATGCTAAGTCATAGTATAAGATTTCACCTACATATAGGTATTCCCCCCACTTTTGGAAAGTTCTTGTTGTGAGCCACTTTGCTTTTATGAAAGACCTACATGAGTACTTGTTTTAGCTAACTAAAAGGAATCTGAATAGGATTCTTGCTTTTACCAAAAAAAAAAAAAAAAAAAAAAGGCGAAAGCAAAAATAGCGTTGAGCATTTGTTTTGCAGGGGCAGGTATAGAGGCAGTGTGCACCCCAAGCAGTGAGAGGAGCCCTGCAAATATCCTTCCCCTGAACTACATACACTCAGTGAGTGTGTCAGCATCCAGTCTCTACAGCTTTGAGCTGTACCCGTGAGCATCTGTGCCTTATCTCGATTTATTTTGTGCACCCCTTAGCAAGATGTGTCCTCATGCATCAGAAGAGCCTAAGAAAGCTTATTTTTTTATGTCTGAGAATGCTCACCAATTTTCCCATGTAAATTAATGGTAATTGCTTCTTCCCTTTACCAACATTTCGGCTTACAGAAGGTTTTCTAGGAATGCCCTACTTTTGGATAGTGGGGAGAGCTTGTATTCATTTCTTGCTGTACCCTTCTTCAAAGAACACAAACGTCTATAGATTTTTTTTCTCAACATCTCATTCTTTAATTCTTTCTCTCTTGGGATCAGGTGAACTTGCTCTCTCACACCATTTTTCAGAGTTCGTCTTTGTAAATTATCTACATCTGCCTCTATGAGAGACAGCAATAGACCACTAGTCAGTTTTGCTGGAAATATAATACATTTCTCTATGACCCAATAACCTGAATCAAGGTCCTAAGGCATCACAGATATCCATAAGTGCTTTTGCAGATACATTTTTAATATAAGCTTAACGAGGTTTTTGTAGGTGGGGCCAAAGCTGCTTTTGCCTGAGATGAGGACATCTGGTCCATTGGGAGTGCACTGAAAGGCCAATTTATTAAATGTTATTTCTGGTGGGGTGGCAGGTGGTTTTATTATCTTTGGCCACTACTAACTCTTCCACAAACTACAGCATTCTTTCCAGAAGCTGTATAGCATTTTACAGGGGGTGAAGAAATTCGTTCCTATCTCGGGGAACATCAAAGTAATTGAAAGAAATTGTTTTCATTTTGATCCTTTAAATCAGATGCACTGCCTGCTTATCAGTACAAAGAAGGAAAAAAATACGGCAGCTCCTTGGGGATTTGGTTTTCAGGAAATGAGATTTTTATCCATGGAACCAAAGGATCATTAGCAGCACAATCAGAACAATGGAATTCCGCAGTATCAATGCCAACATCCAAATCTGTGGTCCTTGCTTTTTTTTCTAGTACAGTCCATGTAATTAACACAAAAGTGTCATTATGTGAATAAATACAAGGGAGCTGTTTAAAAAATTAGTTAATTAAATTACTTTCACCAAATATAGGTTAGTTTTGAAGAAAAATAATAGATGTCTTAGGTGTAACGAATATTCGTATTAGAAAATGCACAACCGGAAGTGAAGAAAGCCTTAGTGTAGCCTTTTTAGTTTCAGGATCTGGCTAGAGCCAATTAGAAATCATATGAACTATGTTGAAGCTACAGGCATTAAGCAGAAATGCAGAACAATAAACAGCCTTATCGTGCATCCAAATGGTTCCTCATCTGGAGTTTTTGATGAAGAAGAGTGGACTAGAAAATCTTGGTTTTCTTATAACTAACTTACTTATAACTAAGTACTAACAACAGCAAACATTATCGTTTTCCATGGGTTTATTATAAACACTGTACAGTTAGTTTATTTAATCTCTATAGTGGTTCTGGGAAGCAATCAGTAAGCAAACAAGTATATGTATATATGCCTACACTATGCATAATATATGTCACATTTATACACGTATATGTGTCTAATATAGACATAACTGGAAATAAGTTTCTTTGTAAACATTAATTATGATAAAAGTGCATGGTGAATTTTCAGTAAGGGTATAGTATATGCCACATTTTCCAAACTTATTTCAGACCTCCTTGTCATAGAGCTTCTCATGGAATAAGTATATAGGCTTTAAGAAAAGTTTATTTTATCACTGAATTCAGAAGTTGGTCTAAGTCCAGGGGATTCTTAATGAATGAGCAGTTTGTGGGGTCTCATATGGTATCAGAGCTATAAAGTAGATCCTGACTCAGGCATTAGTCCCAGTGTGGATGACCATGAGATATGAAGGGGTATTGATGTGGAACAGGCAATGCTGTTTTCTGCCCTTGATCAAAGGAGACTTATCACCGTGACTATTAAAGATAAAGAAGATGTAAGACTTTTGCACCGATGCTGGTGTCGCCAGCAACTCTGACCTGCTACCACCCTCCTCCCCAAGTTACTGCTTTTGAACATGGGATCTGAGCTGCGATGCCATCTCTTCAGGGAAGCCTTTCCTAATTCCCTCTCTGGTCCTTTATTGTATGCTTTCTTAGGAAGGTGCTCCGTTTCTTTATTCCACTTATCTCACTGTGCTGTTACGCCTCCATTTGTGGGATTAGCTGTCTCATGTCGGTCCCCCCTACTTGTGCTCTCCTGCTTCGACAGTCTCCCTTTCCTTATCTTCTGAGAAGAAGGGACCACATCTGGTTTGATTTGTCATTGTATCTCTAGCTAGGGACACAGTACCTAAAAGTTTGGGTGCATGAAGGCCTGGGTGCACGTGTGGTATGCCATGATTTGTTCCCCCGGCCTCTTGAGACAGGTGTTCTGTGGGTTGCGTGTGCTGTAGTGATCCAGGTGGGTGCTCAGCAGGATGGTTACATTTGTGACATCAGCTTGTCCACTTTATTTGGAAGGTCTGTGCCCCACACCCATTTCTCGTTCCTTTATGTCTATCATCCAAAGAGTTTTGGTAAGAAAAGTATTTCACCTCTAAATACTTCTCCCTGACCTCTGTTTCTAGATTGATGATCTGGGGCATAATCCAGGCAGTTTGCCTCTCTCCCGCACCCTTCTCCAGTGTGTTATATCCCTGATGATTACACATACTTAGATCTACCCAATTGTATAAAAGAAAATTCCCTGGAATAAGATTGATTCACTCAAAATCAAACATTTTAGAACATAAGAGTAAAACGGTTAAAAAGGAGATGGTTTACTCATTTAGTTATTTTCCTAAGATTGTTTTTTTTTTTTAACGGACTGTCATAAATTGGCCAACTGTTTATACAGCCCATAACAATTTGAGGGTTAATGCCATCATTAAAGATTACATAAATACTTTGTTGTGAACATGTGCAATTAAATTAGCATTTTCTGGTCATTGGTCTATGTATATTTAATGTTAAAATTTAGTTTTAATTTAATGGAAAGTTATACCTCATGTATCTGACATACAAACTCAGATTGTAATACACTTATTATCTCTCATTTATTATCATCAGTGAACATGATAGACGTATGTACAAATTTTCCAAATAAGAGTGCATTTTATTTTCCAATTCTATCTTAGATAATTTAGTGGAAGTGTTTTCAAATGTAATACTCAACACTATGTGTATGTTTCTTTTTCTCTAAAGGACCAATAATTCTGTAAATATTAATTATAGTTCTCTTATAATAAAACTCTCCTTTGAGGGTAGGATGTATAAGGCTGCCACCCTTGTCTTAATGACCCCAACCGGGTTTTCTTCTGCTATAAGCTGTCCATTCTGCTGTCATCTAGCCTTCAATGGGCTGCCTCACGGCCACTACTCTTTAATGACTTGTCTATCTAGTAAGAACTGAAGATTGCCATGGAATAGCTGTTTTAAATTCTTTAAGTCATTTACCTTAGTTTTGTTCAAAATCCCAAATCTGTAAGTGTGGGTCCAGCACTTTCTGGCAAAAAAAAAAAAAAAAAAAAAAAAAAAAGTGCTCAGGGTTTTCAGTTCTAAATCACTGTTGGCTGGACATTTGGCCACTCTTCCTGTGTTTCCTTCCTAGGAGAATTGGAACCGAGAGGGAAGATCAAGCAGTATGAGTTAGGAGAGTAGGCTTCTCATCCTTGTTCTGGCATTACCTAGCATTGTGACCTTGGATAGATCCCTTAGTAAATTCTGGGTGAATCTACTCTTCTCTGAATGAAAAGATAAAACAAGTTAACTCTGGATGTTTTTCTTCTCCAAAGTTAATGATTCTTAAATTTTGGTCAAACCTTTTTAGTTGCTGTCATATTCTTCATTTTACCCAATACATGTATCCATTATCATTAATTCATTAAAGTAATGAGCAACCATGTAGCCTTATTAAGAAATGTAAAAAATATACAGTATTCTATAATGACAGTTGAATTCAAAGTAAGACAACGAGTGCGAAGTACATTTTTTTCCATTTCCAAGCTGCACATATACACACCTAATTACTGTTGTGTGAATAATTTCAGTGCCTACTAAGACTTCTAATAGCTATCACTGACTAGTAATCTGTCAAGGTATAATGCAGTATAATATGTTTTTACACAACAGTGGTGAGGCTCTCATTAATTATTACCACCTATAATTGCTTGATATGAACATTTATTTTAAACCTTAAAAAATTATATACAACAAAATAATGATTTAAAATACCTCCAGGAAGTCTATATACAGAAGTTGCTGCATTAGAGTTAATGATGTATTAAGTTATTTCTTACTGCTTTTGTCTCTTTAATAGATGACATATTATTCAAATTAACGTAGGAGAAAAGTTTGTACTAACAATTAAGCATCACACTGAGTCACATCTGCTGCCTTATAGATAAGCATATAATTTATTAAACAGACTTCTTTAGCAATAGCTGGTATATAACGTCAATATATTTATATGCCCTAGGAAGAAGAATTTATAGTCTAGCTTTATTCCCCAAAGGTGTTGCAAGTTCAGGTTATATGCATGTTTCTGTGTCTGGTAGTACAACCAGATTTTAAATCTCATAACCAAAATCTACCATTTCACATTTAATCTAAATATTCCAAGCAAACCTCTCCTTGATGAAATATATTCCCTTTTTTTCCTCAGATATCTTTTCCTGTTTATTTTTCTTCGCTGTAATGTAAATGGAGGGTAAGGCTAAGGTCCAAATGTAAAATTATGAATGAAATTGTTTGTTCGAACAATGGGATTTTGAACTTAATGGAAAGGAGAGTGGCTAAAAAAAAAAAAGGAAATCTAAGCAGAAGAAAAGTGCGTGGGTCAGATTCTAGATCTGCCTTTAGGAAAGCAAGAGTGGAATAAATTAAAGTCCCGACCTGAATGAGAGAAGGAAGTGTTTCGACGCTAGAGTGGAGGGAGGAGAACTAGCTGGAGTGACTTTTGTGTTTGTAAATTCAGACCTTGAAGATTTCTGAAATTGATAGACCCTTGGTGATAGGCATCCCTTTTCAAAGGAAGCTTTGGGTTAGTAGAGCGGAGAGTCGTATGATTGCAGGTGCTGGTGAGAGAAAGAACTACAGAGGGAGCCAGGCAAGGGGTGTGATTGTTTGCCAGCGTTCTCTGCGTTTGGACAGCGTGTCCATAGCCCAGAAAATAGCGAAGTAAAATGGAGAATGCCTGCACTCCTGGCTCTGCAGGCGACAGTTGGGCTGTTTGTCGTGGCTTGGGCAGTGTATAATGCATCTTCTCATGGCAACGCCATACCTCTCATTTAGTCATCATTTCAAAAACTGGAATTCTGCAGAGGCTTTTCAAAATATTTCATGAAAATAGGTGTTACAGAATTATTTTCATGAATCATATCTTTTGGACTGAGAGATCAGTGATTCAACCAAGAATCTAGAATAACAGTTGCCACTAGGAGAGATAGCACAGCTCTGCCTTTGAGAGTGATTTTTAGTTATTGTGATGGAACACTGTTCAGTTTTCTGCCTGGCTTGGACGGGGCACGGGGTTGGGTAGAGGAAAGAGGGAGTTAAAAAGAAAAGTTAAAAAAATTTTTTTTTCTGGTTTCTGTTTCCTAAGATTAGATTCAGAAACTAGTCACATAGCTATGTGGTCATAGGGTGGAATTCTTTTCATGTGCGCCTTTTTGAGGATATGAAATCACCACATCAAAGAGCCTGTGCCCAAATTTGAATACATTTCAGAAATATGCCTCCAGATAATATAGAGTATTCACCTTTTCTTTACCCCTTTCACTTACACTTTATAACTTGTGTTTCTGAATGAAAATGTGGTGCTCATGCTTTTGGTAGGCTTGAACCAGCTCATGATTTTGTTGCTGCAGCTGTAGTGCCGTGTACACGATAATCACCCAGTGGTTAGTCACTAAGTATTTGTTGTTTCTTCATATTCTTTACTTTTTTATATACTTAAATTTTCAGTCTGTTATTAGACTTTTTTTTTTTTAATTGTGAGGTGATTAAAAAGTGGAGGGGCTCGTTTCCTAGGCAAAGTTAAGAATCCAAGTTTACAACAGTTGTCTTACTTCTCACTCACGACGTCTCTCAGCAGGGATCCATTTGACCTAAGGAGCCACTGCTTTCAGAGCCATCATCAACTGGGGGTGCCTGGGTGGTTCAGTCGTTAAGCATCTGCCTTTGGCTCAGGGCGTGATCCCAGAGTCCTGGGATCGAGCCCCGCATCCGGATCCCTGCTCTGCTGGGAGCCTGCTTCTTCCTCTCCCACTCCCCCTGCTTGTATTCCCTCTCTCGCTGCCCTCTCTCTATCAAATAAATAAAACTAGGAAGTGGTAGCACCTTTTTAATTTCTTTGCTCATTAAGGGTGGCCAGTCATGGCACCACTTATTACGAGAGTTCTTGGAAAATAACTTGGAAAGCATCTTCAATGAGAAGAGTGCAATATTCACCTGCCTGATGTGCTGTTATTGAGCAGAATAATTTAATTTCAGGATTTTCATCACCTTTTAGCAAAAGTAAACTGGCAGTGTATTTTCATCTCCTCATCAGGCCATCTCTCTCTCTTTTTTTTTTTCTACTTGACTGAATCATGGATTAATTTGTTGCTGGTATTGCTTGTTCCTTGCCCTTTGTGATTGGCCTCAACTGTGGAAAAGCACCCTTTGTTCCTTAGAGTTCCCGTTGGCCAGGTCACATTTCAGCAACTCATTAAAACGTGTATTTATTCTACTCTGGAGCACATTGTCTGGCCAGCCATGAATTTATAGTGAAATGTAACAGTAAATTGTGCTCTGTGGTCAAAAATGCCAAATGATACACACAGCAGCACAGAGGTTTCCAGCATAGGGTAGAATTAAAGAGCTTAGGACCAGTGCCGTGATTGTTGGCCGTATTTTCACAGTGGCCAGTTTTGTTACAGTCAAACTTGGAGAGAGCTTGAAATCACTTATCTCGGATGTTTGCGCTCACAACCACAAAGCCTCTGAGAAACACAGAACTGATCTTGTAATAAGCTCCAGCTGAGTTTACAAGCCTCTGAGCCTTTCTGAAAGCCTGTTTAGTTTAATGAGGGTTTTCAGATTTCAAAGCTCACACACCTTCACATAAAAACAGATGATTATGACCAAATTAGGGAATGTTGTTCCATGAATATTTTACCCCAATATGTTCTCTTCTCAGTTGTCAGGCATTGTTTCATTATACTTTCCACCTTCCAGACATCATTTTTAAATATAATTTTTGGAAGTCTTATTGTATAGTTTCTATTCAAGCAGAACGCTATGTTACATCAAAGAAAAGACTTTTTTTCTCTTAACAGAAGGCAAATGTGCATATATTCTTTTCTGGCCAATAAAAAAAGGTACAACTTGAAAAAAAAAAATCGAACCCTCAGTTTCTGCTGCCATGACAACTGTCCCGTGAGGCTAGGCCTTCATGTTCACCCCTGTGCCCTCCTTCACAGGGCTTTGCAACCTGATTCTGAATGGCTTGTTAATGAAGAGAGAAAAGCCATTTTTATGACCCAGTAAGATGGAATGTGGGAGAGAGGATATCCATGCCTCAGTGCTCTATATCTTGGACAAATAACTTTCATGACTATTTGTAATGCTATCTTTACTTTTTAAATAATAGCTTTAATATAGGTTGTATATATAGGCATTATTCTATCTATTCTTATTTTTAAAAGTGTTTTGTGAGTCACCCTCAGAAAGAAATGTAATAATTAGGATGTGAGGTGCTCAAGCCTTACTTGAATACAAAATCATGCATTCCTTATACCCACAGTTTTACAAAGAAGCACAATATAGAATGGGATACTCAAATGTTAGCAATCTAAGACCATAGAGAAATAGAATTTAGAAATGTCCTTGAAGAAAGGACAAATTCCTTGGTGAAGAATGCAAGAGGTGTGTGGACATGTTGGCAGAAATTGTGATGAGGTAGCAGAATCCTTGTCTCCTAAGCCCTTCTTCAGTATTGCCACCTGATCCTTCCTCCATACAGCACATCCACAAGACATTAGCTAGAAGACACTGTGAAGTTTGGCTCTTCTTTGGGAAGACACCTGCTGTTTCATCTCTCTTCCTCTCCAGCTGTTATTGTCTACTCACCCCACCTCAGACATTGAATCCCTTGAATTTTCTCTCTCCTATCTTAAGTCAGAATCAGCTACCCATGGTTTTCGAAAGGATAAGGTTAAGATGATCTATACATTAATTAATGTATTGTATTTTGAGGAACATTTGTGATCAAATCAGGGAAGATTCTTTGAGTTAAAGTTTAATTCAAACTCTCAAACTGAGGTTTAAGGGTTTTGTGATAATTATTAAATTTTTAAGTTTTATTTCATTAAATTTATTTTGTATATTTATTTCAACGTAATCTTAAAATGTACTCTTACCAATCATGGAGATTTTATTTGTCTTTAACTGACTTTTCTTGCAAATGCTATTTACATAGAATTAAGTAGTCAAAAGATTGGATAGAACAGATTAGCATTCTATATTTAAAAAGCACATAAGGCTTTGAGTTCTGCTCACACGGAGTATCTGGTATAGACAAGCTCACCTGCTCCAAACAATTAGAAAACACTACAGAATGTGTAGAATACCTGTTTTTGGACATTGTCCAACAGGCAATGCAGGACTGTGATCCCTGAGAGAAGAGAAACAAACAAGGTAAGTACTATAGTCATCTGAGCTTTCTGCCTGGAGGCAGGATCCAGAGTGTAGTGTAGGGAGAAAGAACCTAAGAGGAGCCTTGTTGTCTGGCTATACGGAAGACACACAGAATAGAGCTCAAGGTGACCAAGTCAAAAGGATTTTTAGGGGAGAAATACTGGAAAGGTGGGACCTATACAGAGAAAGAGCTTCAAAAATCTGCTTAAGAGCCCGCTTGAGTGTTAGACTGAATACAGATCTGTGTATGTGTATGGTGAAAATCTGTAAGGCTCAGGAAAGAGCAGCTGCCCAGAAGCTATGAAATGAACACTTTCCAGAGCTCACACAGGGCTGAGAGACAGTTGACTTTCTATCAGGCAAATGGGAGAAATTTCACTGAACACTTGAGGTATTCCATAGAGATGTTCAAAGAGTTATGTATTAGTAGTAGGGTTAAACTATCCCTAGAGGAAATACTACTCTAAAGCTAACCTAACAAAGCTTAAAAATAAGCCTTGAAAAGACAAAACTGATCTGCAATTTTTTTACTACTTTGCCAAGACAAATATCAACATTCTTTAAGGGAAGACAACAAAGTCCAACTGCTCACATTAATTCATAAAATCTGTCATCTAATTTAAAAAGTACATGTATGTTCCACATATAAATGAAATCACATGGTATTTGTCTTTCTCTGACTGACTTATTTCTCTTAGCATAATACCCTCTAGGTCCATCCGTGTTGTTGCAAATGGCAAAATCTCATTCTTTTATATGGCTGAGTAACATTCCATTATATATAAACCATGTTATCTTTATCCATTCATTTGTCAGTGGACATTTAGGTTGCTTCCCTATCTTTGCTGTTGTGAATAATGCTGCAGTAAATAGGGGGGTGCATATATTTTTTTGAATTGGTGTTTTTATTTTCTTTGGATAAATACCCAGTAGTGGAATTACTGGATCATATGGCATTTCTATTTTTATACTTAGTAAAATAAGTCAGGCAGACAAAGACAAATACCATATGATTTCCCTTATAAATGGAATCTAAGAAACAAATGAACAAACAAACAAAAAAGCAGATACAGACCCATAAACACAGAGAACAAACAGGAGAGGGTAGGGTGTTGGGCAAAATGGGTGAAGGGGAGGGGCGCCTGGGTGGCACAGTGGTTAAGCGTCTGCCTTCGGCTCAGGGCGTGATCCCGGCGTTATGGGATTGAGCCCCACGTCAGGCTCCTCCGCTATGAGCCTGCTTCTTCCTCTCCCACTCCCCCTGCTTGTGTTCCCTCTCTCGCTGGCTGTCTCTATCTCTGTCAAATAAATAAATAAAATCTTTAAAAAAAAATGGGTGAAGGGGAGTGGGAGGTACAGGCTTCTGGTTATGGAATGAATAAATAATAGGAATGAAAGGTACAGCCTAGGGAATATAGTCAAGGTATTTTAATATATTGCATTATATGGTAACAGATGGTGGCTGCACTTGTGGTGAGCATAGCATATAGAATTGTTGAACTACTATGTTGTACACCTGAAACTAATGTAACATTGTATGTTATAACTATACTTCAATTCTTAGAAAGAATACATATGAAAAAGCAGGACATGTAGGAGAAAATGTAACCCATAAGGATCAAAAGAGTTAATGGAAATGGACCAGAATGGTAGAGGCGATGGACTTAGTAGAAGTCCAAGGATTTACATGAAAATATGAGGTAAAAGACTTATACAATGAAAACTATAAAACACTGCTCAAAGAAAGGGAAACGAACACAAATAGAAAGATATTGCACATTCATGTATTGTAAGAATTAATATTTGTTAAAATGTCTGTACTACCCAAAGCAATCCATTGATTCAATGAAATTCCTATCAAAGTAACAATGGCATTTTTTTATAGAAGTAGGAAAAACAATTCTAAAATTGGAACCACAAAAGACTCGAAATAGCCCAAGCAATTTTGAACAAGAAGAATAAAGCTAGAGGCATGATACTTCCTCACGTCAAAATATGTTACAGTAATCAAAAACAGTATGGAACTGGCTTAAAACAGATATATAGACTGATGGTCAGAGACTGATAAAGCAAAAAGAGAGAAAAGATGCAAATTACGAAAAAGTAATAAGGAGACATTACTATGGACCCTACAGACATTAAAAGGGTGATAAAAGAATAATATTAAAAAAACCTTTTTGCTCAGAAAGCCAACAATTTGGATGAAATGAATAGGTTCCTTGAAAGAAAACTACCAAAGCTCAATTAAGAGGAAATGGAAATCTAAGTAGTGCTATCTAAGAGCCAAATCTTAGTAGAAAAATCCAGGCTTTGGTGGAGAATTTTACCAGATATTTAAGGAAGACCTTAACACCAATTCTAAAGGAATCTTCAAGAATATGCAAAAAAAAAAAGCCTGAATCGATGTTTTTTTTACTTCAATCAAAAATTATCTCAAAGTGTATTATAGATCCAAATCTAAAACCCCAAACAAGAAAATGTAGAATAAAACACAGGAGATCTGTGTTACCTTAAGTTACACAAAGATTTAGCAGATATTAAAGCATGATCCATAAAGAAATATTTGGTAAGCTGGGCTTCATATAAATTAAGAACTTCAGAAAATAACATGAAGGGAATGAAAAAGCAGAGACTGGAAGAAATATCTATGAAACACATATATGATAAACAGCTTTTATCTAGAATATATTAAGAACTATCAGAGCTTAATGATAGGCAGTTCAATTTAAAAAATGGGCAAGGGAGTTGCTCAGTTGTGTGCATGGGGATGACACAATGCAAAGATGCTCAATGTCATTAGTTGTTAGGGAAAAATTAAAACTATGAGATACTATTATACAGCTGATAGAATATCTAAAATAAAAACAACCAACATTACCAAGTGCTGTCAAAGATGCAGACCAGCTAGAACACATATACTGCTGGTGGGAATGTAAAATGCAATAGCCACTTTCAGAACAGTTTGGCAATTTTTAATAAAGTTATCCAGATACTTCCATACACCACAAAGAAAAGCTTGTGTTCACACAAAAACCTGTAAGTAAACATTTATAGCCGTGTTATTTGTAATAGTCAAAAACTGAAACTAAAATGCTCTTCAACTGAGGAACGGATACATATGCTGTGTTGCATCCATGCAAAACAATGGAACACTCCTTGGCAATGAAAATGAAAAGATTAATGATACATGTAGCAGAATGGGCAATCTTGAATTCATTTCACTAAGTGTAACATCAGATTCGGGCTAAGTGGCTGCCTTTGACTCAGGTCATGATCTCAGGGTCCTGGGATCAAGCCCCACATCGGGTTCCCTGCTCAGTGGGGAATCTTTCTCCCTCTGCCCCTCCTCCCAACTCATGTTCTCTTTCTCTCTCAAATAAATATGAAATCTTTAAAAAAAAAAAAAAGAAAAACATCAGATTAAAAATTATGTACAATGTAAATGGTGCAATACCATTCATATGACCTTGAGAAGACCAAATTATGGAGACAGAAAGCAAATCAATGTTTTCTAGGGGTTGGGGGTCAGGGGAGAAGTTGATAACAAAATGGGGATGGAGATTAGGGGGTAATGGGAACTGTTCTATAGCTTGGCTGTTTTCTGTATACCATATATATGGTATGTAGTTATCCTATATGTTTGTCAAAACTTGCAGAACTGCACACTAAAAAAGGTGAATTTTACCGTATGTCAATTATACCTTAACTATTTGACGTAGCATAAAAATATCAAAATAGCTTGTATTTGTGCCCTGATGCTTAATTTTTTGGTTTCTATTCTAAATTTAGGAGGATTTTGACGTTTAATCTATTGTGGTATTTGTATTTACAGTTCCCTGAATGTGGTTTCTATGGAATGTATGATAAGATCCTGCTTTTTCGCCATGACCCTACCTCCGAAAACATCCTTCAGCTGGTGAAAACGGCTAGCGATATCCAGGAAGGCGATCTTATTGAAGTTGTCTTGTCAGGTAGTAACACTTATTTCTCTATCCATAGATTAATAGTTCGTATTTGAAGAAATCTTGGGCATAAGTTTTTAAGGCAACATAGAAAACATACATCAAACTCAGCCATAAAAGGAAATATTAGGTCTCTACCTACAGGAACTTAAAAAATTAGTTTTTGGAAAAAGCAAACGGTTTGCCTCAAGTTGGCTGTTTCTGCACCCAGTACTGTCCTAGTCACTTTTCCCAACTTTACCATCTCCCCAGGCCTCCCAGCAACACATGCTCTCATTCATCACCTTGAATCATTTGGGCAGCAGCAAAAGCCAACCAAAAACTCGCAAGTGGTGAAAGACAGATGTTAGGGCCCCAAATGTATGGAGGGTCTGGAAGCCAAGAAGTAACAACAGGGCTAGGAATCCGTAGCTTTAGTTAAGTCAGATGCCTACTCACTCTAAGCTGAGACCAAGTTGGAAACCAGAGTTCAGGTGTTACAGCAGGTCAGGCCATGCCCTGTTAACAACAGCCAGATCACTCCTTGAGGAGCAGCTGTGTTTCCCTCTGCCCAGATTTTATTTCTTATTTAGGATTTAGAAGTTACTGTGTGTATCAATACAGAAAAAATAGGCGTATTTAACTTAAAAAAAAAAAAAAGTGCCAGAGAACAGCCGTAGCCGGGATCCTTACACCAATGATCAGTGCAATAATACAAAGAGATCCAGATTTTTAATGCTAATTTTTGTGAAAATTGAGGAATTATTGAGAAACTCCGATTGTATTGCTCCTTTCTCCCCTCTGGCCATCTTTGCATGTTATCTCTTTGACTAAAGGAAATCCATTAGCTTTAATGATTCTAGATTTCACTTCCTCAAGTTCCTCAACTTATTCAGAGCCCAGACCTTGGTTGTACTGATTATAATTCAGTTGGACTTTGCTTTGACTCACTCCAGTTTGTCTTTGTGTTTGTTGGTCACCTAGCGCTGTGTCAGGTCCTGGGATCGCCACATTTTCACTGTGTAGCTAGATCCTATAGAACAACTTGTTTTGCTAGGCAAAAGTAATAATGTTCTTGTTTATAGGGTTGCCACTTGCTGAATCAAAAAAGCAAAAGCTTTCATGTGTTTTCTGCAGACAATAGCAACCACTTTAATTTATTTATTCATATATATATTCAAGTATAATTAACATACAGTGGTGCATTACTCTCAGGTGTACAGTGTAGCAATTCAGCAATTCTGTACATTACTCAGTGCTCATCATGAGTGTATTCTTAATCCCCTTCATCTATTTTACCCATCCCCCCACCTACCTCCCCTCTGGCAGTTATTAGTTTGTCCTCTACAGTTAAGAGTCTGGGTTTTTTTGTTTGTTTCTTTTTTTCTTTGTTCATTTGTTTTGTCTCTTAAATTCTACATGAGTGAAATCATATGGTATTTGTCTTTCTTATTTGGTGTTTGACTGACTTATTTCACTTGTCATTATACCCTGTAGATCTGTCCATGTTGTTACAAATGGCAGGATTTCATTCTTTTTTATGGCTGAGTAATACTCTGTTGTACGTACAGACCACATCTTCTTTATCCATTCATCTGTTGATGGACACTTGGGCTGCTTCCATATCTTGGCTGTTGTAAATACTGCTGCAATAACCATAGGGGTTCATATATCTTTTTGATTTAGTGTTTTCATTTTCTTTGGGTAGATACCCAGTAGTGAAATCTTACTGGAATATGTGGTAGTTCTATTTTTAATTTTTTGAGAAACCTCCATGCTATTACCTTTCGTTGGCGCTTTCACAAAACTAGTGCACCTGGCCTCAAAAAACTAGTGCCTTAGACATGTCGTTTTTTAAGTTTCCTATTTCTGAACAGGAGGGGCTGCCTGAAATAAATTTTTCAGGGAAATCATGCCCTGGATCCATTCTCTGTATAATTCATATTAAACAGATAGCCAGGCTGCTTTGCAAATAATGTAATACATTTTATGAATCTTTTATTTTTTTGCTTGTGGCAATGTCCAGAAATATATGAGAATTTTTAAAATTGCGTTTCAAAATTTAATTTATTTTTCTTTCCATTTTACTTTTGTTGTCAAGCGCTTTATAGTGATACCAGACAGATTGAATGCAAGCTGTGTGTGGGTGTGCCTGTGCTTGTGGGGGAGTGAAGAGGGCTGCCTGTTTCTCAGTGAGCAGGACCTGCGGATGCAGCCCTCTGCATTGCCCCGCCGCCCGGGGAGCAGCATGATGCTTCTCCTGCCATCTCTGCAAACCAAGACCCTCATTGTGTTTCTACTCCACTTCTTTTACCAGCCACCCTTTCTGTTCCATGTTCTGCTTCTCCTGTCTCCCTGGCCACAATTGCTGAGAGGCCCCTTAAAGACGGCCTTTTTTCTTACTTGTTGTCCCAGTACCAGCCTCTTCTACTCTTATTGGCTATCTTGTTGGTATTTAAAAGGAGCCGTCTGTAACAGCCTACTTGCACATTTGAACCTGGGGACTTTCAACTTTTTCAGTCCACATAGTCCCACTTCCCCAATGTCATTTAACCCTTATATATTCAAGTATATATATTTAGTTAAATATATGTATTTATAATTACTTATTATATATAATACATGTAGTGTATGTGTTTTTTATATATACACACATTCAATTATGTTTAATTGATGATCTCTCGCATTTTCCCATTAGCTTCTTTGGCGGCTGTATTTTCCTCCCTCCTCTCCTACTCTCATGCTTTGCACTGTGATTTTCTCAGTGAATGTTAAAAATGGTTTTTCCTTAATTCCCCCTCCCCCCCATTATAACCCTGTTTTCCCCCATGCCCCTTTCCTTTCTGCTTGTCGTCAGTCGCCTACGCCTGAGCTCACCACGGAGGCATCGTCCGGCTCCGAGGTCCTCGCTCGGGCACTCCTCCTCCATCTTGCCTGCTGCTAACGAATCCACATCCCTGGGCCCTGTCTTTTGGCTGTAGTTTTCAGTCACTAACTCCCTACCATCTTAGGACTGTATTTTTCCCTTTCTTTTTCTCTCCCCACAGCACGTGGGCCACTATGTGCATGTCTTAGGTTGCTTTGATGCAATCTCAACTATCTCGTGTTCTCTTACACCTGAAGGGCCTGTGACATAGGTCTGTAACCTGAATGACTTTACCATCTATTTCTGCCATTCCTGTTCCTGAGCTACACAGGGCTGCTAGACACACAGTCCCCTGTCTCTGTGTCTCAATGCAGGCTCGTCTTTACCGGCCTTACTACTGTTCAGCAATCTCTTCTCCCCCTTGCCCTCCCATCCTTTTGTTACCATAGATGAAGTTCTCAATAAATATATATGAGCTGATTAACTAGTGGCTTTCACCTTAGAAGTTCTCATATTTACAGAATTTTGACAAAATATTGATTCGTTGTAAAAATATTATTTCTGGGTATATCCTCAATAGTAAGAAACAGAAAGTTCACGTCTCCTTGCTGTGCACTGACTCAGCCCTTACCAGAAATTGGTGCCTGTAATGTGGGCAGGGCTGCATTGCAGTATAATTGGAGGCAAGACAAATGATTGCTAACGAAGGCACTTCAGGCCTGGATGCAAGAGAGCTCATATCACTTACTCATTCCTGACCTAGTCCCGGAAGAATACGGAGTGCTGTAATTGGCCTGAGAAATATGCCATTTCCTGAAGGTGTGGTTAAGAATCAACTTCATTTCAAATGCAGTGGCTGTAAGAGGTAGGGGAACAAAACTCTGGGCATCCCCTCTGTTGCCTTTCGACCAGTTTCAGAACAAAAATGATGCTGTGGAGATTTTCCTCTTAAAGGCTATAATTTTATTGTTAAAAATCACTTATCCAAATTTTCTGTTTTTCCCCATGAAAAAATAAATTTTACTCTGTAGTTCAGCATAAACATAACCTGGTTCTTTTAATGTTTAACCAGTATTCCACCAATAGGAACATGTTCTGACATAGGAGTACAGATGTGAGAAAATATGGAAAAAATTAATTTTGAGGAAGGTGAAATACTCTTGTCTCTTCAGGCAGCATCAAGAATTTTCTCTTGCTTGTGTCATTTTATGCTGAGACCTTTCATCATCTGTTAGTACTAACCAGGCTGCTCCTGGCTATTTTGCTGATTTTTTCTCTCCTTTTCTTTTTGAAAAACAGGGCTTGTATGAGCTAGTGCATTGAGACCCAGTAAGCCAGGAAAATATTGCTCATGGGTGGATGGGCTGGGTTCTGGAGAAAAAAAGAAATAACTCTATGGAAGTTCCCCACCATGCACACTCCCACCACTGGCGAATTTTCTTTGTCTATTAAGCAAAGGAACAGCATTGCTACTATTGTTATGGACTAAGAAAACACTGCAAATGGAAATTTCTCTTTCTAAAGCCAAAGTCAAGTTCAAGTGTATAGTACTAACCTATAAAATATAGTTCATGGAATTTATCTGAAGCCTTCTTCATGATGAGTCTCTATCAAAGCCTGATATTCAGCCATAGCAAAGCACATTAATAACAGGACTGTGTTCACATGATCAGCTCTTTGTTTTTTTGTTTTTTGGGGGCTCGATTTCTAATAAATGTGTGTGTGTGTCTAATATGTGGTTAAATGGAAAATAGACAAGGACTACAAAAATTTTTCTAGTTAAATTACAATTTTAAAGTCTTAGAGCTAAATGTTGACTCTTCCCTTCTTTCATTAATGGTAAAAATCTAATTCTTTTCAGATCTTTTTCACTAGTTTTTACAATAGATTATGCAGGATTGTTTATAACTTTTGCAAAGCAGTGTTACCACATGTGGCTGGCTATTTGTTCCATACCAGAGACGGGAGCCTCATTAGAAAGCTAGTGCTGTAGCCCAGGAAGACGGGGCTGTGGGCCTATTTTCGGGCAGTGATTCAAGAGCTGAAAATGGGATAGAGAGATTAAGAAATATTTTAGAGGTAAAATTGAAGAGATATATATCCATTTGGATATAGCTGATGAAGGGAAATGAGAATACGAAGAGGACTCCAAGGAGAGCTACAGCCACCTAAGAATGATCACATGCTCTTTCCCTCACACCAGTCTTGCTCTCACATGTTGTTCAGTGTGTTTGTTGAGTGGTTGGGCTACTGCTCCAAGATGCTGGAGAACTAATTTCTTGGGAATATAGTATCTTTGATTTCCTTTGTGATTTTGTACAAGTTGCCATAGTCTCTAAGATTCAGGGGTTTTTATTTGTTTTTCACTCAAAAAAGAATCTTATACTTGGATGAAAGTATCAAACAGGGCTAGTAGTGCATGGATTCCATATTTTCTTCAGTCTGCAGGTAAAGTGGTATGCATTAACAATTGAATACAGTTTCCAGGGCCAGATCATCTGGCTTCATATTCTTTCTCTATTCCTCACTATTTACATCTTTGCAAAGACATTTAGTCATTCTGTGCCCTAGATTCCTCATCTGTGAAATGGAGACAGCACTACACCTACATTGTAAGGTTACTACAAACATTAAAAATAAGTTAACACGGGGCACCTGGGTGGCTCAGTCAGTTAAGCGTCTGCCTTCGGCTCAGGTCAGGATCCCAGGGTCCTGGGATCGGATCCCACATTGGGCTCCCTGCGCAACAGAGAGCCCGTTTCTCTCTCTCTCTCTGCCTGTTGCTCCCCCTGCTTGTTTTCTCTCTCTCTGTCAAGTAAATAAATAAAATCTTTTAAAAAAATAAAAATAACTTAACGCATGTAAGCACTTCAGAGATTTCTACACTCAGGCAACTACACAATAAATGTTTGCTATTCTGGTTGCTTCTCCTCCTCACACTCTAAGCAGCCTTTCCTCACAATGTTCATGGTTGTTAAACATACCACAGAAGGGAATCCTGGTCTGATAACTTTGAGAACTGTTGTGTCAAACAGTGTTAAAAGAGTTATTTATTGCAGGATTCTTCAGAACTTTGGTGCATGCTAACATGAAGCATAACTCTCTAAGATCACTTCCCAAATTCACTTTAACACAGATACTTTATTTTTTCCCTCCAAGTATATGGTGAGTCTTGGCCTCAGCAGTCTACACTGGCAATACTCCTCTGGGTCAAGCCTGTGGACCAGATGGTCTGAGAGGGTATATCTGTTCTGTCTACCCATAGGCCACTTCTCTCTCACAGAGGGGAATATTTGAAAAACAGGAGTTAGGAAGAAAGAAAGCTTTGTTTACATAATAGCACAAGGTTTTGAATCAGTTTACATAAGTAATATTTCCTTCACAATGACTCTGGGAGGCAGTGAAATCAGATATCTTTTTTTTTTTTTTTTTAAAGATTTTATTTATTTATTTGACAGAGAGAGACAGCCAGCGAGAGAGGGAACACAAGCAGGGGGAGTGGGAGAGGAAGAAGCAGGCTCCCAGAGGAGGAGCCTGATGTGGGGCTCGATCCCAGAATGCCAGGATCACGCCCTAGGCCGAAGGCAGATGCTTAACGACTGCGCTACCCAGGCGCCCCATGAAATCAGATATCTTAAAAGCTATAAAATATACATTTTAACTTGCCCACATCCTGCAGTGTAGTAGAGGTATACCAGAGCTCGAATCTAAGTGTTTAGTGATTATTAACATTACCTCAACTTCAGGTTAACCATTTGAACTTGTACCAGTAAACAGGGTTTCTTGAGGATCTGTTCAAAGAATTCCTACTATGGTCAGTTGATATTTCAGGGAAATATTGATGGTATTTGTAACAGTGAAACCAGTAATGAGCTACAGGTGCCCCTGACATTATTTTTATCGTAGAACCCTTATCCCCTCTTCGTAAAAATAAATATTTAATAAATATGTATACTGTGACCAGGTTAAGAAAACCCAGAGGCTCTTCTTCATAGAGCGACAGTACAAAATATGAAAAAACAAGGTAACCCATGCCCCTGCTTAAAAAGGATCCCATCATATAATTTCACAACTCTGATCAAAATTGAAATACTGTCTTACCATCACTATATTTAAGGAATCCTTATGACCATGTTTTTCTGTTTCTAGTATTCAGTGCCTAAACCATGAGCCTCCCCCCCCCCCCAAAAAAAGGTAACAAAGTTCTAGCAAGGTCCTTTTTTCTTTTATAGAAAATGTAAATCATTGATTTGTATGGTACTGTGCAAGTTATATCCATTTCTTTCGGATATAGGATACTGCTTAGCAGTGTTTTATACTCCTCTGAAATATGGGTGGAGGAGGAAAACTGTGAGAGTGAAACATTAGCTCACTGCATTATTTTCCCCAAGAATACATTAGATAGACATAGTTTTGTTTGTTTGCTTTTAAGAAGAGAGAATTAATCATGGGAAGCGCCTCCCCAGTCATCGTACTACTTGAGTAATCAAGGTTGTAAAAGACCTGGCCTTGAGTACTCAATTTATATTTCTTTGTAGTTGTTTTGGACATCTAAGTGTTCCAGGCTTGGTGGTGCCAATTCCTGTCTGTCCAACTTTAGTTGCAATTATCTGTGCTGGTGGTTTTGTAATAATGGAAAACTTAAATGTAAGATTTCAGGCCGTTACTCTTTTCTTCGAAGTATGGTTTATGTTAAGTGTGTCTTCAGCATTTCCTTTTTATTATTGTTAATATTAATCTTCTTTCCGTCTTTATCTTGCAAGTAAACCTTATTTTAGGTTCTTTGTACTACATTAAATCGTTTTCATAGAAAAGTGAATACAAAGAGGAGGCTATTGGAATGTTTCCATAGACTTTCCACTTTTCCCAACTTGTGACTCACCGGGATATGGCGGCTCGGAGCACTCCTTCCTTACTTTGGCAGTTTTCTTGATTATTTGTCTCTGTGGAGTGGAGTCTCTAGGGAGATGTGGCACAATAGTGCATTGCTTCTCTCTCTTTTTATACCCAAGTAACCCTAACCCTAAAGGGAAAAGTTCTTTGAAGAATCTTATTTCATTTGAAAACTTTATGCAGATTTTGCATTCTGCTGTGTTCGATTTCTCTTGTTTAATTTTGAATAAATAATATTTCTCCCTCTGTTCTTTAAGAAGAACAACATTAGTGATGATATAAGGACATATAGCATTCGTGATGTGTTAGGCACTGTTTTAAATGCTTTACATAGATTAACTCAGAAATATGCATCACAATTATTTTATGACATATATCCACATAAATCCAGTTTGATAATTAGTGGACTTCCAGTCAAAGACTAGGCTGAGCTACCATTTATTTCTTGTCTAATGATTGGCAAGTCACCTTCTTTGTCACCTTCTTTCCCTGAGTCTTTATCCATCACCTGTCAAATAGCAATGGTAATATCTTTACTATGGTGTTGGGCTGTAGATTTCATGAGGATAAATAGAAAGCATTTCACAAGATGCTTGGTGAATGTGAGGTACTCTGCCTTCTTGTTCCACCTCCACCCCACTGGTCTACACATTTCTTGAAACAAGAACCATTTATATTTATATTGAATCCTCAGGACCTGGCATGTCACGTGCAATCAGCATCTCTTTGTTGAGTGAATGAATGGATACTTGAAGTAACAAAATGAACAAACCAATAAGCACATTATTAAACTGGTACTCTATATATGATGTCCAGAAGTTACTGCTGTTCTGTAGGAATTGAATTTCAATGCTTACTGTTGGCTGTCCTTGGCCTAATCTATTAGTAATATCAATATTATTATCACTTGACTAATCCCTTTTTTCTGGTTTCTTGCTATCTTCTACACGTTGTCAAAAACTAATTATTTTTTAGAAATTACTTATTTTTAGAAATCCAGTTCTGCTTTCAAAATATTTCAGCGTCTTTCACAGCATTTCTCATGTAAAAGAAGACCTGATTCATAAAGCACCAATTGTCCTATCTGATTCCCACAACGCCTGGTTTATACTCATCACCATGACCAAGTAACTCATTTGCAACCTACCTCAATTCATTCTTCCTTCAACCAGTTTTCCCAGACATTGCTCTTTTCTTTCAAATGTTCTTGCTCTCTTTCTTAAATGTATTCAGTAAGCACTCCTTTTCAATGCACCTCCTCTATACCCCCATGCTAATCTCACTTGCCTTCATCACTTCAGTGTCCTTTCCTAATCTGGAGCTTCAGTGCTCCATACCTGCGTTAGCTCTTAGTAGTGACCCTGGCGCTGGCCTCAGGCTCTGACTTCTCTATTTCCATGTCTGGAAGGAACAAGGACTGATATCGTGAGATGCTGCCTGACCTTTCCTGCTCTTTCTCCTCCTCCCACTCCCAGTCCTCACATTGGAGCACCATTGCTTTATCCACCTAACAGAACAGCTGTCTGTGCCTAAGGGTCAGCTGGCACCATCTATAGGAAAAGCTGAGTCATGTGCTCCAAAACCAGAGTCTAAATCTCCATAGATCTCTGTCCACGTACATACCGTGGTTTTCAGAGACAGGCGAGATCAAGCCCCTCTGTTCACACAGAATTAGCCTAAGGCCTAGTTCTTCGCCATCTGGCAAGTGGATATCCAGCCAGAAATCATAGTTTTTCCTTCTCTTCTCTTTTCATCTATTACTTCTTTAATTGAAGCCAGTATTATAACTCTTTCAGATAAACAGGAAAAAAAACACAGGGGTAATGAAAACCACGCAAAGGGGACTTTTTCCTCTGTATTTTCTGGTCTCTGTGTAACCAAAAATTCTTTATATTTGCTTCTTAGGGTGGAGATTTAACTGTCTCCTGTATGTAAATCTTACGATGTTGCAACTCAGTGTACAACAGGATCTCAGAGAACCTTGCATGTTCAGAATCATTCTAGAAAATATACTAAGATACTAGCTTCATTCTTTTTGCCCTTTTACATGAATTCATGTATAAAATACACATACACACAAGTCTTATTAATCTATCTCATCTATCAGATTTGACTCTAAATTGTGTGGGACTTATTTAAGAAATCACACTCCGACTCAGAAATGAAGATTTTTCCACATCAGAGGTACTGAAATAGATGAATTACAGAACCAAACCCTAGTACAAAAAATGTTTTAGGAAATCATAGTATCTGGTAAATAGGTATTTCCTTGGTTCACTTCTATATAGAGGTGATATGAATAGGTTTCTTGCCATAATCTTTGAAAAAGTTATTAATATTGAGTTAGCACAAAATTCTTGTGTTCTAGGCTCAAACTGGAGAATAAAACTGTTTCAAGTTTTATTTTGTCCATCTGTTATAAAAACACGAAATTCTGTTCATGAGAATTGGCTGAGAGATAGGCAACTCAACCATTTCTCTAGTTTGCCCTGTCTACACTAACTGTGAGTGGCTATACTAAATTTAACTAAAAATAGGTAAAATTAAAGCTGAGTTCCTCAGTCGCACTAACTGTATTTCAAGTGTTTAATAGACACGTTAACTAATAGCTACCATATTGATATAAATATTTCACTATCAAAAAAAAGTTGTTAGAGCAGCTAGAAAACTAAATTTACTCCTAAAGATCTAGAACACATTGTTTGCACACACACACACACACACACACACACACACGCTGCAGAAATGCCTTTACTGAAATGTTCTTTGATATGACATTTAGAGGAATGTTAGAAATAACACACCTGAATGCTTTGGTAGTATATATATTACCAAAATCTCAGGGGAGAAACTGTCCACTGTATTACCCTGTGACTTCCTTACAGGACAAATTCCTCAGACTTTATTACCCCAATATAGCTTTATTTTATGAGTAATGTTACTCTTATATGATATCTGGTTTTTCTTCTTGCTTTGGCCTCGTCCTCTCAGATCAGAATTCATGGGCCACCTTTAATATGGTAGAAGCCAATACTGCATCACTTTTACTATACTAATTCTTTGTATTTGTCACAATATTCAATTTCCCCTGTTTTCTTAATTTCTTTATCTTGTTTCATTGCATGCTACCCAGAATACCTTAATGTTTAAAAGCACAGACTCTGGAACCAAGCTGCCTGAGTTCAGTTCCCAGCAGTGCATGTATTAGCTCTGTGGCATTGGGAAGGCTAGCTAGTGTCTGGGTATCAGTTTCCTCGCCTTCAAACTGAGGATGCATGTGATAAAAATGTATAGTATCTAACACACTACCTAGGACATAAGGATCTTGTAAAATCATATTAGAAATGGAGGCGATAAGAAGTGTAGATAGGAGAAAAAAAAAGAAAGAGGTCAGGAAGAATAATACAGCATCATGGTGTATAGTATATAGACTAATTGTACGATTTATGAATGGCTTCATTTCTTTGTTTTATCTCTCCTTTCTTCCAACATAAATTTTTGCTGGCTTATAAAAACATACAAAATATAATAAAAATGTCAGCAGTTGATGGTGGATGTTGTCCAAGTTAGAAAGACAGCATTATTTATTTGAGAGAGAGAGAGGGAGAGAGAGCACGAGCAGGGAGGGGGGCAGAGAGAGGGAGAAGCAGATTCTCTGCTGAGCAGGGAACCAGACATGGGACTCCATCCCGGGACCCTGGGATCATGACGTGAGCCGAAGGCAGATGCTTAACCAGCTGAGCCACCCAGGTGCTCAGAAAAGACATCATTTAATTAATGTGAATTCTAGAATATTTATTAAAAAGCAGTCATATAACTTTATCCTCATACTTGATAATCTACTTTGAATTTGAGGAAAGCCTGTTTTTGAAGGCCAGACCTTTCGTTGGTATAGTGCCCATCTGTTTTTTCTCAGGGAAATAATTTCTCTCGGTTTTGGGGAAATTTACATAGCAGCATTCTGAATGCAGTTTTTAAAACATTTTGGTCAAAGATTGATCAATAAAAATTGATATTGATCAAGACTTTTTATGATCTTATATCTTTTTTTTCCTTTTTCACTGTGAAGACATTGGAATGCTTTCTTCTCTTTTGCAGGGATAATTCTCTTAGTAATGGGAAAAATTACAACATATACTTTGTTTCCGTATTCATCTCTCTCTTTCCCTCTCTCTCTCCCCCCCCCCCCGTCTCTCCAACACACACACACACACACACACACACACACACACACACACACACACAGCAGGAAGGCTTGGAGGAGGAAGGAAAGAAAGGAAGGAAAGTCAGAATTGTATATACCATCAAAATCAGCGAAATAAAGGCATTGAAGGCTGCCTGCGTTAACAAGGGCCAGTTGGAGACTGGCTACTGAATGGCTCTCTGGAGTCCTCATGGGCATGGGTTTTTTTTTTGTTTTGTTTTGTTTGAGGTAAAGGATTGGGCTTCACTTGAAAAGTTGCCACATGCCCCTTTTGGATGTCCCACGATGGGTGGTGGTGGCTCATAGCACTTCTGTTCAATAGCTCAGCCGTGCCACCATCTGCCCGGCACTTTCATTCTGCTGGTTGGCATGTCGTTTATTTGCTGTTAACATGCAACCCATGTAAAAATCTCTCATAATCTGCCAAAATTAGAAATGCAGCTGTTTTAAGTCTTAAACAGCACTAGCACTATTCATTATGCCTGTATGGAGGAATAAAATAGAAAGATGTGTTTGAAAAGAGCAGTACTACACCAGAATGTATTTGTACCTCCACTCTTCTAAGTTATTTTTAAGACATCTATAGCCTGTTACCAGTGTTGACTTCAGGCTTAGAGTGAAGTCAACACATAAATATACCAAATATCTCTTTTCCTACATATATTTTAATTTCAAGAATTGAGATTTGAATCAAGCCCTGAGCTCATTTTTTTTCATGTTGAGAGGCAATTTCAGCTTTTCAGTTTCTAGAAAATGACAATTTTTTTTTTGGCTAACTCTGGGTCTCATCTTATTCTATTTTTATTTTCCTCAGAAGTTTTTTGAGGTTCTGATCATTATAACTTGTTAATCCTGAGAGCATGGTAATGTAAAGCTGCGTGGAGAATTTTCAATGAGTCCAAACAGTTGGTCCTCTATTTAAAAAAAAAAAAAATTAGAGAAAAAAGATTTTTCTCCCCACACAGTAATCCCTCGGATGTTGAAAAACAAAAACCAAAAGTAAAACAAAAACTACCCCTTGCTTCACTGTGTTATCCACAAGCAGCGTTTTAGGAATGATAGACATTAGGAAACAATGAAGCCCTGGTATGGGGCAATCCATCCAGAGACACCTTTTTTCACAGTGATTAGACATGAGCGTTTTGAAACTAAAGTTGGATAGTTTGACATTGGTTTGCTCCAGACTTTACACTTTGATATTCATGTAGGTTTAAAGATCGAAGTTGAATTTATTTCATTATGTGTTAATATTGCCCCCACGTGAGCTCTTTTACCATGTGAATTTTGATCACTTAAAATCATTTGTATTTGTGAGAACTGACCTGTAGAAAATTACTTCCTACGGAATCAGGTCATGAAAGCAATGACAGAGCAAGAGACAAGTTTGCTGAAATGGATGTACTTGTTATACATTTACCTTACATATTCAACAAGATTAATAATCCTAAATGATGGAGCAGTAGGTTATCATTCTTTAAAAAATCTGTATAACAGTTAGTTCAAGGGGCGCCTGGGTGGCTCAGTCCTTAAGCGTCTGCCTTCGGCCTAGGGCGTGATCCCTGCGTTATGGGATCGAGCCCCACATCAGGCTCCTCCTCTGGGAGCCTGCTTCTTCCTCTCCCACTCCCCCTGCTTGTGTTCCCTCTCTTGCTGGCTGTCTCTATCTCTGTCGAATAAATAAATAAAATCTTAAAAAAAAAAAAAACAATTAGTTCAGTGCCAGATATATAGTAGTCAGTCCAAAACTACTTGTTC
The DNA here is from genome assembly GCF_023065955.2 of Ursus arctos. Classification (NCBI taxonomy): domain Eukaryota; kingdom Metazoa; phylum Chordata; class Mammalia; order Carnivora; family Ursidae; genus Ursus; species Ursus arctos. The sequence goes on along the minus strand of NW_026623053.1, from coordinate 11,249,219 downwards.
ATGATTGATATGCTTTGCTTTGCAATTTAAGACTTCATAAATGGCTCTCAATGTGAAAGGAAGAATTTAAGTTTGATTTCAGGGAGTTAAAATATTTGGAAAATTTCAAAGTTAAAAGAGACATTATTCCTTATGACATGCTATTCTAACAAGTATGATCACTTTTTTATAAAAAATTATTGTAAAATTTTAATGAAAAATATTTGTTTAATTCTATAGTCTTAATATACTACCTTTTCCATGTAGAAGAAAATGTGTCATGTTTATATATTGAGCCAAATAGATACATCTTGTCCTTCAAGCTTAATAGCAATTTCAGGATTATCTCCTGGGTAAATCTCTACTCTTGCTGGTTTTATGCTTTTAAGAACATTTAGTGCTGAGCAGAGGTCTTGGTTTGCTATCTCTAATGATTGAAATCTATTTTTGGTCTCCTGGAGTACTTAACATGCAGAACAAGTGAGACAAGCACATATGCATCTTTCCAGCTTTAAAATCAGACTAGCCTCCATAGATGTTACCACCCTAGCAAGTGAATCCACAGTCAAAACCCAATAGCTTTTTAAATTAACTTTAATTTTTGAATAGTTTTAGATTTACAGAAAAGTTGCAAAGATAGTACAGAGCATTCACCTCACCCAGATTTGCTTTCCTCTAATGTTATCATCTTACACCATCATGGTACATTTGTCAAAACTAAGAAATCAGCATTGGTCTATGATTTGAACTTACCAGGTTTTTTCCCATTAAGGTCCTATTGATGATCCAGGACCCAGTTCAGAGTACCACATTGCAATTAATTATGTTTTTCCAGTGTCCACTGGTCAGCGACCATTTCTCAGACTTCCCTTGTTTTTCATGACTTTGACAGTGCTGAGGAAGACAGACCAGGTAGTCTATAGAATGTCTCCCATCTGGGTTTACCTGATATTTTTCTCATGAATAAACTGGGTTATGGATGTTTGGTATAAAATACCAGGTAAGTGCAGTATACTTATCAGGTGTCAACACAACCTCACTGACGATGTGAATCTTCATCACCTGGTTAGGGTGGTGTTGGCCAGGTTTCTCATCTGTAAATTACTATTACTCTTACTCTACTCTGTCGCTAAGTTTAGCCTCCTTCAAGGGAGGAGGTGAGGATAAGTTCCACACTCTGGAAAGGGAACTACCTATATATATTAAGTTGAATTTTTCTGGAAGGAGAATTTGTCTCTTCTCCATTTATTTATTCAAAACACAACTTTAGAGTTTTTTTTTTTTTTTGCTACATTCGATAACACAAGTTTTAGTGCCACTTGTCACAGCAATATTTTTGAGTTCAGCTTTTCTTACTGTACACATAAGAGAATACACACACATGTATGTGTAACTTAAAGAGATAATTGTGAATACCAATGAATACCAGTATGGTCAACTGTGATGGTTAATTTTCTGTTCAACTGGGCCATGGGTGCCCAGATTTTTGGCTAAACATTCTGGTTATGCCTTTGAGGATATTTCTGGATGAGATTAACATTTGAGTCAACAGACTGAGTGAAGCAGAGTGCCCTTCTCAGTGTGGGTGGGCCTCCTCACCCAGTCTCTTGTAGTCCTGACTAGCAAAAAGGCAGAGTAAGGGAGGACAGTCTGCTTGACTGTCCCTGAACTAGAACATTGGTCTTCTCCTGCCTTCGGACTGGAATTGGAACTAAGTCATTGGCTCTAGAGCTTGCTGACTGCTAATCTTGAGACTTGTTAGCCTCCATAATTGTGTGAGCTAATTTTCATCCTATTGGCTGTTCTTCTGTGGAACTCTGACTAATACGCCAATCATCCCACTGAAGAAATAGAAAAATACTACAAGCCTGAAAACCCTTTGTGTGCCCCTTCCCTGACTTTGTCTCTTTCTTTTGAAATTTATGTTAATCATCTCTTCGCATTTATTGTTTTATGTGGTGAGATTTTAAAACTTATAAATTGAAATTCTTCTGAAATCTTCTTCTATTAAATAGATATGAATCTGGGCTAGCAAAGGCTATAAAATAATCCTTTTACACTTTTACATTTTCCCCTTTTCTGTAGGAGAATAAAATGCATGTCTTAATTCTTTAGTAGTAATAATGATAGAGCATACTCTGAATAAACTAACTCTTGAGGAGTTTCTTCATTCTGTAAATAATCTGCTTCTGAAGCAGGTGCTAATCAATGGATAAGGATCTTCTTATATTTAGTTCTAATTTGCCATAAAAAAGGAGCTTTGCTTAATAACAATTTTCAAGCATTGTAGTGCAAACTGTAGAAACTTGACATATTAATACTATGATAAAAGCTAAGTCATATAAAATATAGCTTGGAGCAGTTATACAACATTTTACTGTCTTGCTGTGGAAGGAGTGATTATAGCTTTGTTTCAATTCAAAGACCTATACTTATTTTTAAAATAAATATTATAAGTTGTAAAGACACTTGGTGCCTTTACTGAGACTAATAGGTAAGGAGAAAATATTTGGACAAATCTCTTATTTTACATTATGGGCACTGTATACATTTTGAAATTGAATTTGTGAAAGTTTCAAATGTTTATACACTTACAACAATAGTTATACAATCCCTAAAACAAAGACTTGCAAGCTTCAAACCCTAATAGTTAACTCATGTTTCTAAGTCATTTAAGTTTGCCTACTGACCACATGCAAAACTAATCTTACTCCCACTTCTTTATGTCATCCTTTAAATATGTAATGCCCTAAAATCTCCTCTTTTCTAGGTCATGTTTTCTTTTCTTTTTTTATTTGGTATTTTTTCAGCTTTATTAAGATATAATTGACAAGTAAAATTGTAAAATATTTAAAGTGTACAACATGATGGGTTGATACATGTATATACTGTGAAAGGATTCCCTCCATTGAATTACATAACTTCCATCACCTCACAAATTTACTTTTTTGTGTGTAAAAACATTTACGTTCTACTCTCTTAGTAAAATTAAATTATGCAATACAGTGTTATCAACTATAGTCACCATGTTATACATTAGATCCTCAGGCCTTAATCATCTTATAACCAGGATATGTTTTTATAGTTCCTTCACTTGCCTAAAGATCATTTAATTGGTCATCCCATTAAATTGTTCTTCCTGATGTCATTTTATTTGCTTGAAAAAGGCATCACTGTGTGTTACTCTATTAGAAAGGAATGATAAGCATACTAGAATGACTGACAATACGTACTTAATAAGCAGCTTCTGTGTTTTGGGTTATAGAGGAGCCCCCAAAAGTAAGATTGACAAACTTACCTTTAATGGTCAACTGGCACTTATAGTTAGTAGTGATAGGTAGTTGATGGAGACAGAAGTGTCAGAGTCAGATATTTCCAGAAGTCATGACAGGGTCAGTGATCTGTCAACCTGAAAGTTTTATCCTAGGGGTCATTTTATGATTATGAGTAAGCAAATCCAGGTAGGTACTCAACATTTAGGAAGCCCATAGAGATAGTATGGGTACTTAAGTCAGATTTGGATTTAAATATGATAGGGATGATAGTCAGGTTAGGATATTATTATTACTTACAAATTGAAAGAAAAATTTTTTGAATTTTTTGTGTGACTTCTTCAAATTCATAACTTGAATAGCATCTAACAACAGTGTTACTGAAAAACTCTCATCAGTGAACATGAATAAAGAATATATGGAATGAATTTCCATTGAAGTTCAAAGGCTTAAGAAGAAATGAGGAAACCAAATTTTTAAAATGGGCAAAGAATTTGAAAAAAAAAATGAGCAAAGAATTTGAATAGAAATTTCTCCAAAGAAGTTGCATACATGACCAATAAGTGCATGAGAAGATGCTCAACTTCATTAGTCACTGGGGAAATGCAAATCAAAACCACATGAGGTACCACTTTGTACCCAAAAATCAAATAGAAAGGCAATAGCAAGTTCTTTGGCAAAGATGTGGGGAAATTAGGACCCTATATTGCTGATTAGAATGTAAAATTATACAGCTCCTTTGAAAAAGAGATTGACAGTTCCTCACAATTTCCCAGTAATTGACTCCTAGGTATATACCCAAGAGAAAACATGTTCACACAAAAACTTGTACACAAGTATTCATAGAATTATTCATTGTAGTCAAAATGTAGGAAAAGAACAAATCTCCATTAACTGATGAATAGATAAACAAAATTTGGTATATCCATTCAATGAATGTTATTTAGCCATAAAAATGAATCAAGTATTGATACATCCTACATCGTGGATGTACCTTAAAAATATTATCCTAAGTGAAAGAAATCTGACACAAGTGATGACTTATTGTATTATTTCATTTCAGTGACATGTCCAGAATAGGCATAACCATAAAGACAGAAAGTAGATGGAAAATAAAAGAAAAATAAATAAATAAGAATTTGGCTTTTCTGTTCATTTAGAGGATAAAGGTTTCGTAGAGGGAAGAACAAGGGAAGGTATTATATCAAAAATACCATGGAGGTTTTTTATACACAATTTCAGTTGCTTTAAGAACTTTTAATTGCTGAAGATCAATAGAATATAAGGATTACAGAGTCAAGAAACTGAATAAAAGCTTTATTTGGGGGACTTATTTAAAGAAGGATTATTATTCAAATTATCCTCTTAGGATAACCTGTCAGTGTGAGTAGTTCAAAGGATTTGGCTTTAGCGCCTTGCAGTATTGACATGTAATATGCTTTTGATTCTTTTGCTTCAGAGATTTTTCTATTCTTGCCAATGCAGAATAATCTCTTCTCCTTAACTGATACATGTTTATGCAGTGATATGATATTCTTGATAGAGCAATATTACATCTTAGCTTTGACAGGACAGAAATTTCATGGACAGAATTGTGTATGAGTCCATGCACACCTACATGTGTGTGTGTGTTTATGTGTGTGTGTGTTTTCAGTAATTAGCTGGTGTAGGGCCCCTGGGTGGCTCATTCGGTTAGGTGTCTGCCTTCAACTCAGGTCATAATCCCAGGGGCCTGGGATTGAGGCCTGCATTGGGTTTTGGAGAGTCTGCTTCTCCCTTATTCTCTCCCTCTGCCTCTCCCCCTGCTCGTGCTCACTCTGTCTCTCAAATAAATAAAGTAAAATAAAGTAAAATAATTAGCTGCTGCCCTATTTTCAGTGGTGCTCAATAAATATTTAGTTTTTCTTTCATTCACTCTGTCTTACATTTGATGAGCTCACAGATTTTTATGTATTCATTTGAGTTAAGGGCACTAGAAACAACCCTAAACCTCACTGCAATATGATGTAGAACTCTGCAAGGTCTACGTACCAAAACAGTAGCCCTACAATTTAATTGTCACACCTGATGTGGTGGGGGCTTAGCAAAGGTGAAGTAGATTTCTTAAAGAATGAAAGGCAGAAAGTGAAAAGGAGACACTAGCTTTAGTCCACAATCTGGTAGATAGACTCATAAATATTATCATGGTTTTTGCATGGAAGGTGGTGGGAGATTTCTCTATTTACATGGGAAAACTTTGTAGAGCTGGAGATCAGCAAATGGAGATGAAGTAACTGAAATGAAAGGATAGACAAAGGATAACCAAAAAGGGAAAAAAATCATAGATTTAATCACAACATGAAAAAAATCTTAATGAATTCCTCAAAGTAGAAACTATCCACAGTATGTTGCTTAACATGAGTGCAATAAAGTAAGATAAAATAATCTAAAGGACAAACAACATATCAACTTGGAAATTTTAAAATATCCTTCTAAAAATTCAGGTTACATAATAAAAGCAAACAGTTAAATTATGGACTATTTGCAAATGAATAATAATGAGAATACTGTACATCCTGTGCTTTAGGATATTGCCAAAATGGTTTTAGGAAGAAAGTATACAGGGGGAGGAGTTAAAATGGTGGAGGTGTAGGGGGAGTGTGGGCTTGCCTTGTTCCCTAAACACAGCTAGATAAATATCAAATCATTCTGAACACCCAAGAAATCAATCTGAAGACTGAGAGAATAAAACTGCACATCTGCAAGTAGAAAAACAACCACCTCATGGAAGGTAGGGGCTGCAGAGTGTTGATTTGGGGGAGAAAAGACCTGCAGGTGGTGTGGAGGGGAGGGAGCCCTGACTGCAGGTGGGGGATGGGGTAGAGAGAAAGCAACAGGCAAGGGATTGCACAAGAAGAACTCTTCTCCAATACCATTGACTGGGAAAAGGAGAGGGGCTGACTACCACAAGTTTTTATAATCAGTGGAGCTCAAAGTCTGAAGTTTAAGAAATCCACACCATCGCTGGGGTCATGCCTGGTGAGTCTGGTGGTACTCCCGTGGGGAAGGAGGGCAGAGACCTAGAATCAGGCAGCATAGTCTGAGGATCCCCTGGATCACACAAGGAGAAAGAGTTCCCTTTCTTGGAGTGCATCTGAGAGTGGTAGCATGGCCTCTTTGGGGGCAGAGGAACTGGTGGCACCAACATGCTACCCATTCCCTATCATAGGAACAAAGACACCAGCTGAGGGCAGCAAACCTTGGTGCATTCTTGTTTCTGTGCTTTAGCATAAACTCTGACAGCTGTGTGGTTGTGAGGCTGCTTTCCTGGGACAAATCAGCCCTGGCCATAGCCCAGTGAGACTCTCCCCCCGAGGATCAGCACAGGTCCTCAGCACCCATCCCTAAAATTTGGAAGTTTTGAAATCCAGCCGCATGCCTAAGATAAAACACAAGAGTACTGCACCACCTGGCAGGCAGACAGCTCAGATATGAACAGGAGGAATGCAGGAATTGACAGGAGCTGGGAATGCAAGAAGGGTGATTAATTGCTCTTCTTTGAGAACTTCCTGAAGAATTATGGGCATGAACTGATCATAGAATGCTGCAAAGCTTTAGCTCTAGAGGAAATAGGATCTAGCTGCTGCTGCTGCTTCTTCTTCTTCTTCTTCTTCTTCTTCTTCTTCTTCTTCTTCTTCATCTACCTTCTTTTAACAAGCAGACCCTAACACACCTAGTTGAAACTTGCCACAGAGTAGACAAGGTCCAAGCACCTCCCACTGCAGGAAGGAGAAACTCTGCCAAGGACTGACCTAAGGGAAGGAGCAGCCAAAACACAACAGCAGAGCGCACATTCTGAAATACCTCCTGAAAAACCAGGCACATGACATATAGGAACTCTTCTTAATATAGCCATTACTCTCAGGAGCAGGAATATAACAGGCTTTCCTCACAATGATGCACAAAAAACAGTGACCTAGACAAAATGACAAGACAGAGGAATTCACCCCGAAAGAAAGAATAGGAAGAAATAATGGCCAAGGATTTAATCTATACAGATATAAGTGAGATGCCTGAGCCAGAATTTAAAACAATTATAAGGATAATAGCTGGGCTTGAGAAAAGCATAGAAGACACTAGAGAATCCCTTACTGCAGAGATAAAACAACTAAAAACTACTCAGGCAAAATAAAAAAAATGCTGTAACCAAGGTGCAAAACCGACACTGTCTCTGGATGCAGAGACAGTGAGGATGGACAAAGGAATGAATCAGTGATATAGAAGATAAAATTATGGAACATCGTGAAGCTGAAAAGAAGAGGGAAAGAAAGGTATTGGCTCACAAATGCAGACTCAGGGAACTCAGCAACTCCTTAAAGCATAATAACGTTTGTATCATAGGAATCCCAGAAGAAGAAGAGAGGGAAAAAAAGGGGGCAAATGACTTTTTTGAGCAAATTATAGTTGAAAACATCCCTAATCTGGGGAAGGAAACAGACATCTAAATCCAAGAAGCAAAAGGAATTTCCATTAAATTCCACAAAAGCTGAACGTCGCCAAGATATATCATAATCAGATTCACCAAATACACAGACAAGGAAAGAATTCTGAATGTAGTAAAGGGAAAAAGTCCTTAGCCTACAAAGGAAGACAGAGGAGGTTCTCAGCAGATCTTCCCGCAGAAACTTGACAGACCAGAAGAGAATGGCATGATATATTCAACCTGCTGAATGGGAAAAAATATGCAACCAAGTATACTTCATCCAGCAAGGCTGTCATTCAGAAAAAAAGGAGAGATAAAGAGTTTCCCAAACAAAAATAAAAGAGTTGATGACCACTAAACCAGCCATGCAAGAAATATATTAAAGTTGACTCTTTGAGTGGGGAAAAAAAAACACCAAAAACAACAAAGACTAGAAAGGAATAGAGAACATCACTAGAAACACTGACTTTACAGCTAACACAATGGCACTAAATTCATATCTATCAACAATCACTCTGAATGTAAATGGACTAAGTGCTCCAATGATAAGACATATCAGAATGGATAAAAGAAACAAGACTCTTCTATATGCTGCCTACAGGAGACTCATTTGAGACCTAAAGACACCTGATTGAAAGTGAGGGGATGGAGAATCATCTATCATGCTAATGGACATCGAAAGAAAGCCAGAGTAGCTCTACTTATATCTGACAAACTAGATTTTAAGCCAAAGACTGAAACAAGAGATGAAGAAGGTCATTATATCATAAATGAAGGGTCTATCCATCAAGAAGATCTAACAGTTGTGAATATTTATGCCTTCAACTTGAGAGCACCCAAATATATAAATCAATTAATAACAAACATAAACTCATTGATAATAATACAACAATAATAGGGGACTTTAACACCCCCACTTACAACAATGAACAGATCATCTAAGCAGAAAATCAACAAGGAAATAATGGCTTTGAATGACACATTGGACCAGATGGACTTAACAGATACATTCATAACTTTTCATGCTAAAGCATCAAAATGCACATTCTTTTCAAGTGCACGTGGAACATTCTCCAGAATAAATCACATACTGGATCACAAATCAGCCCTCAACAAGTACAAAAAGATGGAGATCATATCATGCATTTTTCAGACTATAGTGTTATGAAACTGGAAGTCAATTACAAGAAAAAACTTAGAAAGACGACAAATACATGGATGTTAAAGAACAGCCTACTAAAGAATGAATGGGTTAAACCAGGAAATTAAAGAAGGAATAAAAATTACATGGAAGCAAATGAAAATGAAAACACAACATTCTGCAATCTTTGGGATGCAGCAAGGGTAGTCTGAAGAGGGAAGTATATTTCAATACAGGCCTACCTCAGGAAGCAAGAAAAGTCTCAAATACACAACCTAACCTTACACCCAAAGTAGCTAGAAAAGGAGCAGCAAATAAAGCCTAAAACCAGCAGAAGAAGGGAAATAATAAATATTAGAGCAGAAGTAAATGGTATAGAAACAACAAAAATAGTAGAGATCAAGGAAACTAAGAGCTGGTTCTTTGAAAGAATTAATAAAGTTGATAAACCCCTAGCCAGATTTTTCAAAAAGAAAAGAAAAAGGATCCAAATAAAATCACAAATGAAAGAGAAGAGATCACAACCAACACCACAGAAATACAAATTATAAGAATGTTCTGAAAAATTGTATGCCAACAAACAGGGCAATCTGGAAGCAATGGGCAAATTCCTAGAAACATACAAACTACCAAAACGGAACCATGAGGAAATTTAAAATTTGAGCAGACCCATAACCAGCAAAAAAATTGAATCAATAATCAAAAAATATCCCATCAAACAAAGGTCCAGGGCCAGATGGCTTCCCAGGGGAATTCTGTCAGGCACTGAATACCTGTTCTTCTCAAATTGTTCCAGAAAATAGAAATGTAAGGAAAACTTCTAAACTTATTCTATGAAGCCAGCATTACCCTGATTCTAAAACCAGACAAAGACCCTACTAAAAAGGAGAATTACAGGCCAATATTGCTGATGAACATGGATGCAAAAATTTTCAACAAGATACTAGCAATCAAATTTAACAGTATATTAAAGGAATTATTTACCACGATCAAGTGGGATTTATTCCTAGGGTACAGGGGTGGTTCAGTATTCACAAATCAATCAGCATGGTAAACCACATTAATAAGAGAAAGGATAAGATCTATATGATCCTGTCAATAGATGCAAAAAAAAAAAAAAGCATTTGACAAAATACAGCATCCATTCCTTATAAAAATCCTCAACAAAGTAGGGATAAATGGAATATACCTCAAATCATAAAGGCCATATATGAAAGACCCACAGCTAATATCACCCTCAATGGGAAAAAAATGGAGAGCTTCTCCTCTATGATGAGGAACAAGACAAGGATGTCCACTCTCATTATTATTATTATTATTTAACATAGTACTGGAAGTCACTGGAAGTCTCAGCCTCAGCAAACAGACAACAAAAAGAAATAAGAGGCATCCCAATGGGTAAGGAAGAAGTCAAACTTCCACTATTTGCAGATGATATGTTACTCTATGTAGAAAACCTGACAGACTACACCAAAACATTGTTAGAAGTAATACATGAATTCAGTAAAATAGCAGGACATAAAATAAACATATAGAAATCTGTTGCATTTCTATACACCAATAATGAAGGAGCAGAAAAAGAAATCAAGGAATCGATTCCATTTATAATTGCACCAAAAACAATAAGATACCTAGGAATAAACCTAACCAAAGAGGTAAACAGTCTGTACTCTGAAAACTATAGAACCCTTATGAAGGAAATTGAAGAGAACACAAAGAAATGGAAAAACATTCCATCCTTTTGGATTGGAAAAACAAACATTGTTAAGATGTCTATACTACACAAAGCTATTTACACTTTTAATGCAATCCCTATCAAAATAACACCAGCATTTTTCACAGAGCTAAAACAAAAAATTCTGAAATTGATATGGAACTACAAAAGACCCCAAATAGCGAAAGCAGTCCTGAAAAAGAAAAGAAAAGCTGGAGGCATCACGATTCCAGACTTCAAGCTATATTACAAAGCTGTAGTTATCAAGACAGTATGGTAGTGGCAGCAAAACACAGACACATAGATCAATGGAACAGAATCAAAAACCCAGAAATGGACGCACGACTATATGGTCAACTAATCTTTGACAAAGCGGAAAAGAATATTCAATGGAAAAAAGACAATCTCTTCAACAAGTGGTGTTGGGAAAACTGGAGAGCAACATGCAGAAGAATGAAACTGGACCACATTCTTACACCATACCAAAAATAAATTCAAAATGGATGTGAGACAGGAAATCATCAAAATCCTAGGGGAGAACACAGGCAGCAACTTTTTTGACCTTGCACATAGCATTACTATACATGTCACTGGAGGCAAGGGGAAAAAAGCAAAAGTGAACTATTGAGACTTCATCAAGATAAAACCTTCTGCACAATGAAGGAGGCAATCAGCAAAACTGAAAGGTAGCCTATGGAATGGGAGAAGATGTTTGCAAATGACATATCTAATAAAAGGTTAGTATCCAAAGTCTGTTAAGAACTTATCAAACTCAACACCCAAAAAATTAATAATCCAGTTAAGAAATGGGCAGAAGACATGAAAAGACACTTTTCCAAAGAAGACATCCAGATGGCCAACAGACACATAAAAAGATGCTCAGCACCACTTGTCATCAGGGAAATACAAATCAAAAGCACAATGAGATACTACCTCAGACCTATCAGAATAGCTAAAATTAACAACACAGGAAACAACAGATGTTGGTGAGGATGCAGAGAAAGAGGAACCCTCTTACACTATTGGTGGGAATGCAAACTGGTGCAGCCACTCTGGAAAACAGCATGTATGTTCCTCAAAAAGTTAAAAATAGAACTAACATATGATCCAGAAATTGCGCTACTAGGTATTTACCCAAGGATAGAAAAATATGTAATTCAGAGGGATACATGCACCCTGATGTTCATAGCAGCATTATCAACAATAGCCAAACTATGGAAAGAGCCCAAATGTCCATTGACTGATGAATGGATAAAGAATATGTGATATGATATGATGTGGTGTGTGTGTGTGTGTGCGTGTGTGCGTGTGTGTGTGCGTGTGTGCGTGTGAATATTACTCAGCCATCAAAAAGAATGAAATCTTGCTCTTTGCCACGATGTGGATGGAGCTGGAGTATATTATGCTAAGTGAAATCAGTCCATCAGATAAAGACAAATACCATATGATTTCATTCTTAGGTAAAATTTAAGAAAGAAAACAAATGAACATTTGGGGAGAAAAACAAAAAAAGAGAGAGAAAAAAGCAAGCCATAAGAGATTGTTAATGATAGAGAACAAACTGAGGGTTGATGGAGAAAGGTGGGTGAGGGCTGGGCTAAATGGGTGATAGGTATTAAGGAGGGCACTTGTTATGCTGAGCACTGGTTGTTAGATGTAAGTGATGAAGCACTAAATAAAAAATAATAATAATTAAAATATCCCCAAAATAAAATTAAATTAAAAAAAAAAGAAAGTATATATTCTTAAATGCATTTATTAGAACACAAGAATGTTTGGATATAATTTATCATTCCACCCGAAACATGTAAAAAGAAAACTAAAATAAGTGAATTGCATAAGATTAAAGAGTATACTATGCATAATTTTTACCAATACCCTTGAAAATAGAAATTGGGTTTATCTACAAGTGAAGGATTGCACACTTTTTAGATATTTATTCATGTAATTTGCACATTAATCTACATTAATGGATTAAAAGAGAAAAATGATATAATTGATTCAGCATGATTGGAAAAGTTTTGCATTTTTTTCTGAAATAAATCTATAGCAAGTTAGGAATAAAGATAAACTTCCTTAACTTTATAAAGCATATTTTAAGAAACCTGTATCAAGCATCTCATGTAACAATGAAGTGAGAAAGAATCACTCTCAGGGCACCTGGGTGGCTCAGTAGGTTAAGTATTTGTGTTTGGCTCAAGTCATGATCCCAAGGTCCTGGGATTGAGCCCCATATCGGGCTCCCTGCTCAGTGGGGAGTCTGCTTCTCCCTCTCCCTCTGCCTGCCACTCCTCCTGCTTGTGCTCGCTCTCTCTCTGTCTCTCTCTCTGTCAAATAAATAAAATCTTTTAAAAAAAGAATCATTCTCATAAAAGTCTGGAATAAAACACAGTAGTCTGGTCTCATGCACCATTATTAAATATTGTACAAGAGTTCTTAGCTAATGACATATGAAAAAGAAATTGTATATAAGTATTAGGAGGAAAGCCAACTATTTTTTTTTTCAAAAATTTGATTGTCTAATAGTTAAAATCTAAGGAATTTAACTGAAAAGCTCTCAAGATTGATTAGAGGGTTAGAACAAAGTGATAATAAATCATAACTCATGAGAGAAATTTATAAAATACTTAATTATAAACCTTAGAAATGTTGATGTCTCTAAAAGAAAACTATGATACATTCCTGGAAGACATTCAAAGAAGTGCAAAGAAGATAGTTCCATTTTCCTACATCAGAAGATTCAATAAATTTAACATTTCAATTCCTCCCAGATTAATCATGTGTTTACTGCAATCTTAGTAAAGTTTAAAGATTTTTTTTAATTTATTTGAGAGAGAGGTAGAGAGCATGTGTGCATGAGCAAAGGGGCAGAAGGAGAGGGAGAAGCAGATGCTCTGCTGAGCAGGGAGCCTGATGCAGGGCCCAATCCCAGGATCCTGGGATCATGACCCGAGCTGAAGACAGAGGTTTAACCAACTGAGCCACTCAAGCACCCCTTAATAAAGTTTAAAAAGATTTTTATTTAATATGAAAAGCTGATTTTGAAGACAAGATGTGCAAGAATAAGACTATTTGGGTTACCCAGATTATGATCTTCTTGTGATTCTTAGAAAGTTGGAGGATTTAGGTCTGAGACGGGAAATAATGCAAGATAAACCTGCAATATTTTATTGTGCCAGGAAGCAAAAAAGCTATCAAAAACTAATGAGTTGAGAATGATGTCACCAAAATGACAATCATGAGTTGTTCCTGACTTTACTCTTCTTCACAAGAAGAACAAGACACCACTGAAAGAGTTCTAGAACACAAGGGTGAAGCTAAAGTACCAACAGCACCACAGAGACCAAGACAGACTGCATTAGAAGTTTAAGAGAAGCAGTTGACCAATTGCCCCTTCCCCAGTCCAGCACAGAACCATACAGAGAGGTCTTTCCTGATCCTCAGGTTCCTTCTGTGGGGAGAGAGAACCCAGGGGGACAACCAGCCCCTCTCCAGCATTGTGGGTCACTTTGTGAAAGCCCCAACTCTAATCTTGCACCAGAGGGATTTCAGGGCAATCTGTGGGGCTCAACCACTGGGAATCTGACCGTGATAGAGAGGGAGGGAGTGGCTGTAACACCTAGCACACAGGATCTTGTCAGACTGAGCTCATATCTGCACTGTACAAAGAGTGATCTTAACCAGCAATTTTATTCAACTTGAAATGTGGGTTGGCTTGAATCAAGAAAACAAAGAACTTTACCAGCTTTACAGCTTCTTCTCCTGCTGTGAGTGGTTAGGGAATCTAATTTGTATCCCTGTTCATTGCTGAATATTGCCTTCAGCCTGTCTGACCAGGTCCTAACCAGACCTCCCTGACCAGGGAACCTAACCAGAGCACATGTGAAGCCGCAGAGCTCAGTACTTTGTACAGTGGCATTTGAACAGAGAGCACAGCCTGTGGCTTCCCCTATCTGCAGAGCAAAACCAGTGACCTCATCTGCACATGGAATTCAGTACAACCTTTAGACTGATTTGGGTTCCCAAACAATGAGGTATACAGGCCTTGGGTCTCATTTTGCTGCCCTTCCAGGACAGGGAATCTCAGAGCCTTATCAATTACTATATATAATAACTAGTCCTGACCATCTCGTAAGCCTGACAGAGGAATCTAGGCAACTGCAGAGCCCATCTAAAACCTACTTGGGTAGGGAGCCAAGCCAGAAGTCCTGTCTAACTATTCTCAGCCAGTGGCAAAATCCTCACCCCCAATCTCAGAGCTCAAATAATTTCCTTGCCCCCAAATAAACCATATTAATAGACACCACCTGTTCAAGGACATTACCAGCAGACATACCCAGAAACCCAACAGAGCTCACTGGTGAAGAACTGTCTCTGCCAAAGCAAACCTCTAAAGTCTGGAAAAGAAGCTCGATTATTCAAATGCACAGATACCAACATAAGGAATCAAGGAGATGAAAAATCAGGTAAATATGACATTACCAAAGGAAACTGGTTAAGCTCCATTAACTGATCCTAAAGAAATGGAGATTTCAGAACTATCAGACACTGAATTCAGAATAACTCCCTTCAGGAAGTTAGGAAACTATTAGAAAACACAGACAACTAAATGAAATTAGAAAAGCCATGCATGAATAAAATGAGAAGTTCAACAAGGAAGTAGCAATCACCAAAAAATACCCACACAGAAATTCTAGACTTGAAAAATGTAATAACTGAAATGAAGAATTCAGTAGAGAGTTTCAAAGTAAACTTGACCATGCAGAGGAAAAAATCAATGGCCTGAAGGATAAGACATGAGAAATTACCCAGGCAGAGGAATGAACAGAAGAGAGAATGAAATTGAGTGAAGAAAGCCTGTGGGATTATGGCCACAGTGAAAATAAATAATATTTGCATTATGGAAATTCTAGAGAGAAGAGAAAGACAAAGGGACAGAAAGTATATTTACAGCAGTAATGGGTGAAAACTTCCTGAAGCTGGGGAGAGAAATGGATATCCAGATCCATGAAGCCAAAGGACCCCAAATAGGTTGAACCTGAATAGGACTACATTGAGACACATTATAATTAACTTACCAAAAATCAGAGATAAAGAAAGAATTTTAAGAGCAGCAAGAGAAAAAAGATAAGTTACATACAAGGGAAGCCCCATAAGAATAGTGGCAGAATATTGAGGGCAGGAGAGAATGGGATGACACATTTGAAATATTGAAAGAAAGTAACTGTCAATGAAGAATTCTGTACCTGGCAAAGCTTTTCTTCATAAACAAAGGAGGCATAAAGATTTTCTCAAATGAATAAAAACAGGGAATCCATTACCACCAGACCTGCTTTACAAGAAATGCTAAAGGAAGTTCTTTGAGTGGATGCAAAAAACCACTAGTTAACATCATAAAAACATAAAAAAGTAGTGTAAATCTCATTGATAATGCTAAACATATATAGTTGGCTTCCACAATATGGTAATAGTGGGGTATAATTCACTAAATTTACTAAAATTCATTAATTTACTAAAAAAATAGTAAAATAATCATAATGATACTAATCTGTTACTCATTGCATAATATAAAACAAATGTAAATTGTAACAGCAATAATGTAAAATATGGAGAGAAGCAAAAGTGTAGTTTATGGATTCTATTTGAAGTTAAGTTGCTATCAATTTACAATAGGGTATTATAAGTTTAAGATGTTTTGTGTAATCCTCATGGTAACCACAAGAGAAAATCCTATAGTAATTACACAAAAGAACATGATGAAAAAGTCAAATCATACTGATAAAAAAGACATCAAAACACAGAAATGACAGCAAGATAGGAAACAAAGAACAACAGATCTACAAAACAACCAGAAAAATTTTAACAAAATAGCAATAGTAAGTCCTTGCCTATCAAAATTACTTTAAATGTAGATGGATTAAATTCTCCAATTAAAAGAAATAGAATGAATAATTTTTTTAAAAAAGGTCCAACAGTATGCTGCCTATATGAGACTCATGTTAGCCGTAAAGACACGCATAGACTGAAGTGAAGGGATAGAAAAAGACATTTCAAACAAATATATACAAAAAATGCAGGGGTAGCTATACTTAGCTTTAAAACAAAGACTATATTCAGAGACAAAGAAGGACATTATATAGTGATAAAGAGGTTGATATATCAAGAAGGTATAAAACTTGTAAATATTTATGTGCCCAGCGTTGGAACACCTAAATATATAAAGCAAAAACTAACAGAGCTAAAAGGAGAAGTAAACAATAATATAATAATCAATGAGGACTTTAATGCCCCACTTTCAACAGTGGGTATACCATCCAGACAGAGAATCAATAAGGAAACAGATTTGAACAATAGAATAGACCAAATGGACAACAGACCATACAGAACATTCTATCCAACAATAGCAGAATATCCATTGTTCTCAAGCTCACATGAAACATTTTCTAGGTTGGACCATATGTTAGTCCACAAACAAGTCTTAGCAAATTCAAGAAGATTGAAATCATACCATGTATCTTCTCTGACCATAATGGCATGAAACTAGAAATCAATAACAAGAGGAAAACCGGAAAATTCATGAATACATGGAAATTAAACAATCCTCTCCTGAACAACCAATGGATCAAAGAAGAAATTAAAGGGGAAATAAATTTTCTGGAAAAAAAAAACACAAAAATGTAAACACAACATACCAGAACTTGTGGGATACAGCAAAAGCTGTTATAAGAGGGAATTTCAGAGGGACATATCTAAAGAAAATGAAAACCCTTAAAAAGATATCTATACCACCTTGTTCATATCAGCTTTATTTACAATAGCCAAGACATAGAAACAACCTAAGTGTCCACTGATGAGTGAATGGATAAAGAAGTTGTAATACACACACACACACACACACACACACACACACACAGAGGAATATTACTCAGCCATTAAAAAAACACAAAGAAATCCTTCCATTTGCAACAATATGGATGGACCTTGAAGGCATTATGCTAAGTGAAATAAGTCAGATGGAGAAAGACAAATACTGTATGATCTCACTTATATGTGGAATCTAAACAAAGAAACAAATTCATAGAAAAAGAAATTAGACTTGTGGTTATCAGAGGTGTAGGCTAGGGGGAGGGGAACTGAAGGAAGGTGTTCAAAAGGTATAAACTTCCAGTTATAAGATAAATAAGTACTAGGGATGTAATGTACAACATAATTATGATGGCTAACACTATTGTATAATATACAGGAAAGTTGTTAAAGAGTAAATCCTATGAGTCTTCATTACAAGGAGAATTTTTTTTCCTTTTTCCTTTTTTTTTTCTTTTTATTATATCTATAGGAGAAGATAAATATTAGATGAACCTATTGTGGCAAGCATTTCACAATATGTGTAGATCAAATTATCGTGCTGTATGCCTTAAACTTATACAGTAATGCATTCCAATTACTTCTCAGTGAAACTGGAAAAACAGCAACAATAACGATGTATTTGGTCCAAGGGAAAAAGAGGATTAATAACTCTAGTTGAAGAGGTACAGGAACCAACATGAAGTAAATAGGGTGCAATTTAAGCATCAAAAAGAAAAATAAGTTCAATTGATGGAAACATATTGGATATATTAAAATTTGTGAGCTCATGATATGTAAGGCAAAGAGTATAAAAGATAAAACTACTTATATTGGAAATAATTAGGGCACCAACTAATTTTTGAAAATAATAGCAAGTAAAAGGGAAAAAAATTAAGAGTATATCTTGCCTTTCCTGCACTAACTGTATTTCAGGATAACCAAATAACGCTAGTTTATGAGGAAGAGATGTGTTTTATAAAATTATCTCAACTAACAATATGGAATGAATAAAAGAATTAGAAAATCAATATTTTGCAGTCTTTAATGAAATTGTTTCAGATAATGTTCATCAATGAATGAACTAAAATTTGATTTGATTCTCAAATTTTAGTGAGCATCAGAATCTCCTAGGAAACTTTTTAAAAACAGATTATTGGGCTCCATCCCCAGAGTTTCTGATTCCGTATGTTTAGGTGTAGCCAAAAATATGCATTTCTGATAAGTTTTCAGGTGATGTCAATGCTGCTGGTTTGAGAACCACACTTTGAGAGTCTCTGCATTAAATGAAATTTTGGTGGGGAACTTCAGAATGGAAAAAGCAAGCTGTTATCACCCAAATCTACTCATCAGTGAACATTACTGAAGTGAGGCACCCAGATATCATGGACCTCCAGATGTTATGTAAAATGAAGTACACAGTACTGAGGGTTCTTCAGAGAAACAGAACCAATAGAGAGGTCATGTGTGTGTTTATGTATGTGTTTGGAGAGAGAGAGATTTTAAGGAATTGGCTCATGTGCTGCGCACACTGGCAAATCCAAAGCCTACAGGTTAGGCCATCAAGCTGGAGAGCCAGGGAAGTTGGAAGTTTCAGCTTAAGTCCAAAGGCAGTCTGCTGGCAGAATTCCCTCTTCCTCAGGGGAGGTCAGGTTTTCTTTCCTGTTAAGACCTTCAACTGATTAGATGAGGCCCACTCACATGATGGAGGGTAATCTGCTTTACTCAGAGTCTACTAATTTTAATATTAATCTCACCTTAGGAATACTTTTACAGAAATATTTAGGATAATGTTTGGTCAAATAGTTGGGTTCTGTGGCTTCGCCAAGTTGACACATAAAAATAACTATCATATGAACATAAAATATTCTTTTTTTTTTTTTAAAGATTTTACTTATTTATTCGACAGAGATAGAGACAGCCAGCGAGAGAGGGAACACAAGCAGGGGGAGTGGGAGAGGAAGAAGCAGGCTCCTAGCGGAGGAGCCCGATGTGGGGCTCGATCCCACAACGCCGGGATCACGCCCTGAGCCGAAGGCAGACGCCCAACCGCTCTGCCACCCAGGCGCCCCTAACTTTTTTTTTTTTTTTAATGGGAGAAAGAGGAGCAAGGTAAATGATAAAACAAGGAATAAAAGTGATTAGGCTTCTTTGACATGTCAGTGGTATTGAAAGAAGGAAGGAAGGGAGAGAGGGCAGAATGAAGGAAAGGGGGGAAAGGAAAGAAAGAGAATGGGGGACTGACCTAGACCAAGAGAGATTTAAGAGACATAACAACCAGATGCGATATATTGAACTTGTTAGGATCCTGTTCTAAGAAATCAATTGTAAAAAGAAGTTCTGAAACTATTGGAGACATTTGTTTATGGAGCACAAATTATCAAGGAAAGAAGTCTTTTGTTAGTTTCAATAGATGTTATTGTGGCATTTGTGATTACAAATGAAAATGTCTTTTGTTTTAAGAAGTCCATTCTGAAATATGTAGGGGTATAATGACAAAATGTGTGGAATCTGCTTTCAAATACATCAGCAAAGGAAAAAAGAATTAAAAGGAATAGGTGAAGCCAAGAAGGCAACATTTTGATAATTTTTGTATCTGGTGTTGGGAATGGGAACTCACTGTACTATTCTTTTTCCAGGTTTGAAAATTTTCATAGTAAAAAGATTTTTTAAAAACCTTTGAAAAGAATAATAAAGGGGCACTTACCCTTCCAGATATCAAAACATCCTATACACCTACATAATTAAAACAGTGTAGGTTTGACTGGGAGATAGGTAGCTCAGTAGAAAAATATTGTCAAGAAAGAGACATATTCGTATATAAACATTTAGTTTCATTTTGAACCAATAGAAAAAAGAATGCATTATGCCATTGGTGATGTTGGAACAATTGGATATCCGCTTAGAAAATAAATTCTAAATAGTCAAGAGCTAAGAAGCCAATCTGTAAATTGTAGGTGAAAACATTCTAAAGCAAGACACAAAACTCTAAATCTGTAAGTGTGGTTATTGCCGGATTCAAAGTTATTAGAATATTTAAATTTCTGAACAATTAAAAATGTCATAAATATAAAGCACTGGCACAAGAATTGGAGACTGTCTTGCCATGAAAGACAAAGGATTAAGAGTATGGATATATGTGGAGCTCCTGCAGAAATGCGAACAAATGAAATTAAAGGGAAAATGTGCAAAGGTCTGGACAGTTAGTTTACAAAAGAAGAACTAAAAATACGTGAGACAAATGGGAGACTATTAATAAAAATTTTGAAAAGATGGTCAACCTCATTCGTAACCTAAGAAATGCAAATTGATAGAATAGAGTTTTCACCTAGCAGACTGCCAAAAATGAAAATCCTAGGCAATATCCAGTCCTGATGAGGGTACAGGGAAATGTGGAGCCTCACTACTGTCAGTTGGAAAACAAATTGGTAAAGTTCTTTTGATGGGCAACTTGGTAGTTCCTTTCAAAAATTTTAAAAAACAAACTCATTGACCAAGCAGTTCTCCTTCTAGCTCTCAGTTCTTTAGAAATGCTCTCACATTTAATAAAAAGACTCTTACAAGATTATTAGCAATACATTAGAAGTCTGCTATAATAAGTGCCTTTCATTATTAAAGAACCAGAAAGGAATCGGAAAGGCTAGAATTTTCTGCAGTGTTTAAATTTCAGTGATAACATGGAATGGCAGAAATTAATTTAGGAGGTCAAAGTATATCTACCATCCAGGATTTTTCCTTAATAGGCCATTATTTAATATCTCATTTCTTCCCTGTCAAGTTTGACGGAGCTTGATTAAAGCTTACTTCATGAAATTTCAGAACTATAAATAGCTTTCCTTATAAATAATACTGTTGGACTTGTTACTTTGCTGCCTTCATTGAAAAATGGCACCCTAGAGAACCACATCTACTTCTCATAGTTTAAAGAATTTTATAACTTTTACGTAATATCTCATGATCCAGATAACAGTCACTAGAAACATGTATTTATGTTTCAAATGTCATTTTTCAATTTTTCTAAAACTTAGTTTCAAATATCCAAATCTTTGTAGTGAGGAAACACCAGGTTCGTGCTTCAAATATTGACACTTTGACAGATCTCGTATGACTAATGGTAACAGTTTTTAGAAAAATTAGAACTATAAGATGTAATCAGAAAGACAGATTTCAGTAAAGTTTTTGAGCATATCTTGTTTTCATGTGAATTTTGACCTCAGGTTACTTTAGAAATGCCTAGCACATCTTCAGATACTGCTTTACAAGTTTGAATAGGCATTTATTCTCAGGTGCTCTGTCTTCTCTGGCATATAAAATTACAGGGTTCTTATATAATATCAAAAAAGTAGAAAGCTGTGGGAGTTATACAATTTCATTATGTCAAACAGGAATACATTAAAGCTTACTGTTTGCTAAAGATAAAAATACATTTGCCGAAATTGCTGAAGAAATTCAAGCACAATCATGTCAAAAAAAAAATGAAAAAGAAGTGAAGTATGATTACCTAAAATTTCTTTAGTCCAATTCATGAAACACAATTTTATATTAAAACATCATTGCCTTTCCTCCAAAGTTGTTTTGCACATACATTTTAATAGAATAGATGTTTGCAATGGGATAACATACTGTAAATCAGCGGCTGCCCTAAAAGAGCTTCCTGAAATTTAAAATATTACTAAAAGATCTGCATACATGATACAGACCATCCTTATTTTAGAAGATAGCAATTCAGATGAAGTTTTAACTTTTTATTAAATGTGTAATCTTGTGTACATACACTCACTTAGGCAATAGAAACGCCGGGCATTGTGTTGGTGTTATCATTTGCCATCTGAGCTGTAACTGTTAAGAACACTTTTCAAAATATGCAGCTGTATGTTTCAACTCCTACTACCAAGATTTTAAATTGTCCTGTCATAGTAGGAGTGGACTTAAATACTGATATGTGACTTTTTTCCTTCGTGTGTGTGTGTCAAATGTGACGACAAACCGGCAGTGCATGGGTCAGATACGACCTGCAGATGTGCTTCAAGAGTCAACAAAATGGTGTTTTTTTTTCTGGAAAATTAGAGCAGACATGTAAAAATATGGATATTTGATATCAACTCTGGACTCCAGGGTTGTCGTGAAAATTCAGAGGAACCGGCATTTAGGCTTGACGGCCCATGAGAGCACACCAACAGCCCCATCCCGCCCCCCCTCCCCACCAGCATAGGGAGCCTCCCAGCCCATGGAATTTCAGCACTGTTGTTCACCGTAGTCACTGCCACATTTCGTGGTCTTACTGTTGCTGAGGCCGAATATCAGTCACTACTTATCTTTGCAATTGCGAGTTGTCCCTAATAATTTAGAAATATTTAGTAGGAACTGTGTCTCTAGCCAATGACAGAAAACAAAAAAAATTGAAATGGCTGCACATTTCAAGGAGAGAATATGTTCAAGTGATGTAAAGTGGCTCACTTCATTCATTTTTGTTTACTTTCTGCTGGGTCTTATAAACATTTAAAAAATACCTTTATTGGCATAAAATTCATAGGTCATAAAAATCAGTCATTTAACATTTATACCTCAGTGTTTTTCAGTATATTCACAGCATTGTGTAGACCATCATCTAATTTTAAAAATTGTTGGGGTGCCTGGGTGGCTCTGTTGGTTAGGTGTCTGCCTTTGGCTCAGGTCATGATACTGGGGTCCTGGGATCGAGTTCCACGTCGGGCTCCCTGCTCAGGGGGAGTCTGCTTCTCCTTCTCCCTCTGCCCTTACCTTTCCCCTCTAGTGCTTGCTGTCTTGCTGTGACTCTCTCTCAAATAAATAAAATCTATAAAAAAAAAAAAAGAAAAGAAAAGAAATTGTCATCAGCCCCAGAAGAAACCTCATAACCATTAGTGGTCTTACAGACATTTAAAAATATGGGGGCGCCTGCGTGGCTCAGTCAGTTAAGGCTCAGACTCTTGATTTTGGCTCAGGTTGTGATCTCAGGAGAGTGGGATCGGACCACACATCAGGCTCAGCATAGAGCCTGTTTAAGATTCTCTTCTTCTCCCTCTGCCCCCACCTCACTCATGCTCGATCTCTCTCTCTCTCTCAAATAAATAAATAAATATACAAAAGTGATAGAAGATATGAAACAAAGGAATCAACTTTAGTCTATTATCCAGATTCTTTTCCAAAATTTGAGAAACTTGGTTTTCATGTCTTATAAACAGCTGGCCTTTCCTAGCTTTTTGTATACTTCAAATTCTATAACCAAGTCTCTTGTGTCTTTATCCGAAATAATTATTTGAAAAAAAGAAAACCGAAAAAACTTATACAGATGCACGTACATAGGCAAGTTCATGGCTCTGTGGAGTACCAATAGATGCTTTCGTGGTGATGGACATGAATCCATTAATCAGTAGTTTGTATGCTTAATGGTCAGCTCGTGGTTTTTTGTTTTGATTTTTTAAATCAAAAACTAACCTGAGCAGCTCTGACATATGCTTTGTAGAACATAAGAGGCTTTATGCTGTGGCTTTCCCCTCATCTTTGAGTATATGCCCAAATGAACCTTTATAAAAGACTAACTCCTAAGACAAAGTGACTTTATTTGGCTCAAGTCAATCAACAAAATCAATCAACTAATCAGTACTTTTTTTCTCGGTATTTTCAACTTGTCTATTAATCCAATATGAAATTTGTATTTTAAGTTCACTGGGCTGTCATTTTCCCTCTTTCTTCTCTCTCTCTCTCTTTTTTAAAAAGATTTTATTTATTTATTTGAGAGAGAGATAGCATGAGTGCACAAGAGAGCATGAGTGGGGGGGTTAGTGGGGGCACAGGGAGAGGAAGAAGCAGACTCCCTGCAGAGCAGGGAGCCTGATGCAGGACTCAGTGCCAGGACCCTGGGATCTTGACCTGAGCCAAAGGCAGACACTTAACCAACTGAGCCACCTAGATACTCCTCTTATTTTTTTAAATCTAGAATGACATGTGCCAGTTTCCATTGGCTGGCAATCGCCCTCTTTTCTGATATTACCCTAATGATTCACTCTAAATTCTTATAGTGTGAAGATGTGTCCCCTGAGCTCTGGACTCTCATATCCAGCTGCCTACTCAGTATCTTTGTTTGGAATGTCTTAAAAGTTTTACAAAGGCAACATGTCCAAAGCTGGATTCCTTTGTTTCCTCTAGACTGGCTGTTCCCATACTGTTCCCTTCATGGTGAAAGGCAAATCCATGCTTTCTATTGCTTAAGCTATGGATTCAGAGAGCCATCTTTGCTTTCTCTTTAATACTCTACATCTGCTCAGTTATTAAATCATATCTACCCTGCCTTCAGTATACATCCGGAGGCTGATCGCTTCACCCTTTCTTTACCATGCCCACCCTAGTTCAAGACAACATCATCTTCTCACCTGCTTCTGTCCTTGCCCCTACACAGTTTATTCAAAATATAGCAACCAGATGATCTAATTGAATTCTAAGTTGGTCTTTTTCCTGTTCCTTGAACATACCAAGTCCACTCCCACTCTGGGTCTTTGTACGTGCTGTGCTGTCTGCCTTGAATGCCCTTGCCTCACATACCAGTGCATTTCATATAGCCATTTCCTCCACTCTCTCTCAAATGGTACCTTCCCAATGAGTTCCTTAGCCATAGTATTTAATTTTTTCTATCTAATAATCCTTATAATATAAAGTTGGCTCTTGAGTAATACAAAGGTTAGGAATCCCAACTCCCTGTACAGTCAAAAATGCATATATAACTTTTGAATCTTCAAACGTAACTACCAATAGCCTACTGTTGACCAGAAGCCTTACTGATAACATTAATAGTCAGTTAACACCTATTTTGTATGCTGTATGTATTATATACTCTTTCTTACAATAAAGTAAGCTAGAGAAAAGAAAATGTTGTAAAGAAAATCATAAGGAAGAGAAACTACATTTAGAGTACTGTACTGTCAAAAATCTATGTATGCATAAGCGGACCCACATAGTTCAAATCCATGTTGCTCAAGAGTCAACTGTAATATCCTTATGTATAATCCATGTACTACAGTATTATATGTATCTCCTTATAGTCTCTTCTGTGTAATCTATATTGTAATTGCTATATTATAATTATTATAGTTATAATCCTATGTTATATATAATTATAGTATTCCACATAATAAATCTCCTTTTATATATACATTATATATACATTATTATTATTACGTGTTATTATATAGTTACAATGATATGTAATTACATACTGTCTTTAGAGAATATGATGTGTATAATATAATAATTGCCTTTAGATATATGATGTATATGATGATGTGATTTTGGAGGCTGAGAAGTCTCATGATGTGCCTTCTTATAAGCTGGAAAACCAGAAAAGCCAGTGGTGTTGTTCTAGTCCAAGTCTGAAGGATTGAGAACTAGGAAAACTGATGGTATAAGTTCTAGTCCAAGTCCAAAGGCCTGAAAACCAGAGAGCTGATGGTGTAAGTTCTGATCTAAGTCTCAGTTCCTGAGAGCTGGGAGTGCCAGTGCTACTGGTCCCAGTCTGAGAGCAGGAGAAGACCAATGTCCCAACTCAACCATCAGGCAGAGTGAATTCTCCTTTCATCTGTTTTTGTTCTATTCAGGTCCTTGATGGATTGAATGATGCCCACCCACACCAGGGAAGGCAATCTGCTTTACCCAGTCTCCTAACTCAAATGCTAATCTCCTCTAGAAATACTCTCACAGACATACCCAGAAATGATGCTTAACCAAATATGTGGGTACCCCATGACCCAGTCATGTTGGCATAAAATTATCACATGTTGCTATTTTCTTGCATGGATTTCTGGATTTCCCCGAATTGGTATCAGTTATAATATAGAAACTGTATATTTGCTACAACTGTAGGTAAATAGAGGAAATGATTTGACCCAAATTTGCAGCAGAGAGTATCAGATTTAACTGCATATTCAACAACTCTCAGCCCCCCTCAAAATTCTGTCTTGTTGGGCTGTAGAATACAAAGGACTCAAAACTCCAAATTTCTGACTTAGAAGAGGTATTTTTCTGACTATAAGCATTCAACAGTGACAACATGAGTACAACATCTTTAGAGTTTAACCAATTAGTGAGGGTACCAGAACTGCTCTGCTTGTTTAACTCCAATGCTTTCCAGACATTGTTTCTAAGTATAAGACAGATGTTTGTAATTTGCATTGAAAAAATGTTCAAGTTCATTGCCAAATAACAGAAGATTTCAAAATATATTATGTGCAATGTATTACTGAGCAATAGTTTAAGAAATAGCAGGGCCATGGAATAATTGCTTTATTACATTTGGCCCGTACTTTACTTCTTTATATGAGGATATTTGTTGTCATGTACAATTTAGTTACTGTGGAATGAATCAGTATTAGCCAATGTAGAGAAAACTACTGTAGTTATTTGGCAAACTTGTATCTCAGATAACTTCCAGAGTCATAAAAATCTCATATTTATCAGGCTCCCTATGAGGACACGATGACAATTTCTTGAAAGGGCAGGATGGGTGAATCAAGTGTTTGTATAGTAACATTCAGAGTAGCCAGAATTAGGAGAAGTTGAGGATGGTGATGAAGTTAAAATCCGGCCACTGCCATTCTTACAAAAAGCAATTTTTTAAAACTTTGAGTGCATAATGATTCCAGTAATTACATTTCAACTAAACTAATTATTAAGGGAAAATATTCTATTTGTCTTCTCTTACAAAACATTTTTAAGTCCCTTTTTCTGGTGGCCATCAAACTTTGCAATTTTTCCTCCATGTAAATAAAAATAATCCTTTTCCTAAAAGCTACCCCAAGAACAATCATTCTGTGGTTCTCCTTGGTTAAAACCCAGTCCTTAAGTCATAGTGCTCTCCTGCTTTCAAAATACAAATGAGGTCAAGTGCTAAGACAATCTGAAGCTCTAGGGCACTGTGCACACGGACAGATGTCAAGCAAGAATTGAATCATCCAATAGGTACATTGGGACTACAGGCTATTGGAACACTGTTTTCTTTTGAGCAGAATTTTTTTAAATGAGTGAGAACTCTGTTGGGAACTTTGTTTAAAGACATTTTTACATTTGTAAAATGACCACCATAATGATCATAAGGAGGCTGACTTATAAATTAATGATCTCAAGCACACAGTACCATCATGGGAAGATTTAAGTTTACTCAATGCTTGGCTCCTGTGGGTTAAGTTTCACAGTTAAAATATTGCATTTGTAGACCTCCATGAAAGTTGATTATGCTGCTTATTCTGGTGGAACACCTACCTAGAATTATATGTGTACATCTTGAGAAGCCCTGGAGGAAGGCTGTCTCTTCATTAAGGTGGGCAGGGAGAAGGGGAGCATAAGCTCCCAGAGCTGTATGCTAGCTCAGAGCATTCTAAATATACCTTCAAAGTTTTATGGAAATATATCCCTGTTTTTGGTGACATAGTGGTGACACATTGAAGGAATCTTTGTGTTAATTTTATAAATATTAAATGCTGAGGAAGTGATCAATAATCATATGTAACCCTTTGTACACTGCTAATCCAACTAATTCTATCCCTTGAAGTACAGCCCCAGTATGAGATGTCTCAATGGAATAAAACTGTTCTCTTGTTGCTGTTGTTTTGGCAACCTCTGCTGGGCAGTATAGGCCTCAAGCTGTTTAGGTCTTTATGGGCCGTATGCCCTCAGAAAGCCCTTATTTTCATGGCAGTAATTTTAAAGTAGACCACATCAGTGGTTTTAAACTTTAGCTGCATATTAAAATTACAACTTTTTAAAAATACCTATTTTTCACCATCCCCAAGACTTACTCACCTTTTGTAGGTATTGTATAAAAAACCCCAATAGCGTTTTAGTGAAAAGAATCGGGCTGCTTCTCAACTCCATTTAAGTTTGGTCTTTAATAATTAAACCTGCCATTTCTTCACGTTACAACGGTGTCTTGAGCATCTACTATGTGCCAGGCACTGTGCCAACGTGAGGATAAAATGGTGCTCAGAATAGCCATGCAACTGCCATTATGGGATTTGGAACCCTGTTGGAGAGTAAACAAGACCATTTTCATACAGGACCATGGTAAAGACAAGCAGGTGGTGAAGGTGTCTACCCATACTGAGGGGAAAAGGGAAGTCAAGGGCAGACAAATGAAGTTTATGTTGAAAACTGAAGGATGGTTGGGCTCAGATGAGAGGGTAGGAATGGGGAGCATGGTGAGGAAATCAGGAATTCAAAGGCCAGGAGAGTGTGTGTGCCTGTTACAAAATGAAAGCATTTCAGTGATGCTGGAGTGGGGGGCCCAAGGTTAGGAGTTCAACAAGCTCAAGCAGATAAACAGATTTGAGGATTATAGAGTCATGTCATTATTCATACAAGCAGTGGTTTTGACCCTCTTGCCATGACACTGAGAATAGATTGAGCACAGAGGCAAGAGTGAAGCCGGAAAGAAGGGATGCTGAAGCGGAAGTCTAGGTAAGAGGTAATGGTGGCTTCCGTTACAGCAATAGAAATGAAAAGAAGTAGAAAGCCTGTGAGAAGAATAGGAGTGAGTTATTGGGTATTTGGAAACAGAAAAGAGGATGAAGGCATCCATGTTTTGGGTGTGACCAGTTTGACCAAATTAAGAACCTTAGGAAGAAAAACAGGTTTTGAGGAGAAGTTGATGAATTTGTTTTAGAATAAATTACATCTAAGGCTCCCATGAACTGAACATATTCCCTGAGCCTATCCCTAGTCCCAATATCTGCCATTTTTAGATATGCATTACCAGATGCTGGGACTAGGGAAAGACTTAGGGATATAAATATTCATAAGGTAATTAAACCAGGAGAGTGGATGACCTCATTCAGAAAGTGAGAGGGAAACCTGTATTTCAAAGTTTAAAGAAAAAGGAGTCTGTAGTGGGAGTACCTGTCCAGTACACTGACGTAGGTATAACTAGGTTTTAGTTCTGGCTTTGCCACTGCTTAGAACTATGCCACGGGCAAGTGATTGAATTGTTTTCATTTCATTTTCCTAAACCCATACCAGGAGAAACCCCTGCCTCCACCTAAATCATAAGATTAGGTGGTGGGCAAAATAGTGCCCCACCTAAGATGCCCATATCCTGGGCCATAGCACCTGTGAAGATGTTAGCTGCATCGCCAAGGAGAATTAAGGTTGCAGACGGAATTCAAGTTGCTAATCAGCTGGCTTTAAAATAAGGAGATTATCCTTGTGGGCCCAATATAATCAAGAGTCCTTAGGTCTTGAGTGTAGAGGAGAGAAACAAAAAAGAGAGAACCAGAGAGATGGCAGCATGAAAAGACCTTGGCCTGACATTACTGGCTTTGCAAATGGAAGAGTGAATGGGCCATGAGCCAAGGAATGCCTGCCACCTCTGGAAGCTGCAAAAGTGCAACCAGTTCTCCCCTGTGGACTCCAGCAGATATGCAGCCTGCTGACATCGTGATTTCAGCCCAGTGAGACCCCTTTTAGACTTCTAACTTCCAGAACTGTAGGATAATAAATGTGTGTTGTTTTAAACCACTCGGTTTGCAGTGTGACAGCAGTAGGAAACTAATTCAAGTGTTGGGTGGATGAGGTCAGATACGGATATGAAACAGTTTCAGGTATTGCAAATGGATGTACAAATGCACAGGCTTCTGAGGGTATGTTTATGTGTTCCTCTACTAATTTCAGTGACAAATGTTGAGCACTAGGTGTGGGTGAATTGTGCCAGATGTGATTGATTTTAACATTAGACTCATTAAGTAGATAGGAAGCAACAGGGAAAATGATTAGGAGACAGATGGCGCACAAAAAAGGTTAACAATGAGGGGTATTTATATATTTGTGGAGTGCTAAGTAGTGTGTCAGAGTGGTTGTGATAACTGAAGCCAGCATCTCCACCCCAAGCAAAGACCATGCACATTCAGGGCCCCCTTTCCACATGGCAGGCACTTGACTGTACCTGCACGACCTGTGCCCATGTCTTAGACAAGCTGCGGTCTCATGCTGCTGACCTTGAAGAAGTTAGCAGAACTTTTGGAGTCCCTGGTGATAGGTCCTTGTAGAGCTGCTTGAAGAGTTAAGTGTATACATCATCAATTCCTTTCCCCTCCTCTCTTTTCCATGCCTAATCTCAGCCAGTTTCTCCTTCCATCAGAAATCTGAAGACACGCAATTTCAGCTGGGCTTTTGTACAGCTAGTAAAATAAGTTCAAGTTCTTGACTTCTCCTTAAGAGATTAAAGTCTGTTTTTTAAAGATACACAAAAAATTTTCAGCTCTGATATATATATTTTTAAAGGCCATATTAAGGAAAGAAATATGTTGCAGATGGTGACCAGACCTCTAGGCACGCACAAAGATTAGGGGTGGCTGACTGGGCATGACCTGTGCCTCAGGAGGGCTTGAGCTAGCAGATGACAGAACTTGGGGCAGGGAGGGGATGCTCAAGGTTATGGTGTTCGAGGATAAAGGAAAACAGACTGAGCTTTAGGAACTGGGCCAAAGAAGGCTCTGACAACAAAACTATGGCATGTGGTTCAAAGTCAGCTGGTGATAGGTTCTTCACTGTGGCCAGCATCAGCCCTGTCTAACCTCAGGTAGAAAGAATGGTACTAATACTAGATTTCCTTCTTGAATATTTAAAAGAGTGCCAAGTATTAACTTAATCACATTATAAGGAATCTTCAAAATATTTTGTTAGATAAGCAATGTGATTATCATTCCCAGTTTACAGATGGAAAAACTGAAGCTCAGAGAGGCTTAGGAATTTGGCCGAGATCACACAGCCAGTAGTTGGCAAATAGAGTTACATGGCCTATAGGCAAAGCCCTTGCTGGGGAATCCAGAACATCTGTCAGGTAATGACAGCCCCAGATTTAGTGTCTGTGGCTGAACCTCTGGGATGAAAACTGGCAAAATCAAGATGGGGTAACAGATATAGAGGGGATTTCCTAGGCATGGATCCCAGCACAGATTATGGGGAAAAGAGTCAAAACTGGGTACTTGGAGCACCCTGAGAATGGAGAGGAAGGCTAAAGAACACAGTTGTAACAGTTGATTAACAAGGATAGCTGGATCAGATATGAATGGCAGAGCACCAGCTTAAAGCCCCCAAATCTCTCCCAACCGACAATACTCTGTAGTCATTCCCCTAAATGCCTCCACCCAGAGACCTAGTATGAGATTCCTGGTGCTTCCCAGTCCATCCAGTCAGAGTTAGATACATCAAGCAAGTGGGTCACCAGCTGAATTATGGAGCACACTCTGCGCAAACAAGAAAGAACCGGAAAGGATTCCAGTTAAGAGGAGGAGGGTGAAGGGAAGAGGTTTTGAGCTATCGGTGGGACAGGAGCTTTGTATCCCATTTCACAAAACTGTTAAAGAAAGTAGCAAGCCCTTTGTAAGTATTGTGCAAACCAAATCCAAAACTGCATCGTGTCTTCCCC
Organism: Ursus arctos; assembly: GCF_023065955.2. NCBI lineage: Eukaryota > Metazoa > Chordata > Mammalia > Carnivora > Ursidae > Ursus > Ursus arctos. The sequence goes on along the minus strand of NW_026623053.1, from coordinate 11,217,380 downwards.
CTTATAATACGGTTACTATGGAAAGTTATTATGTGTGTGTCTTTGAAGACTTTAAATGGAAATAAACATTTTCCCTAAATCAGCTGTCATCATCAAAATGAGAATCTGTCTTACTGTTAGAAATTCTGAGTTTAAAAAGTTTCTATTTCTAAAACTAAATGCTGATGAGAGCTATACAGTCCAAAATAGAATTTTTTTTTTCTAAGCATAAACATCTGAAATTTGAGTTATAGTTAGCTGGTCCAGTATTGCATAGAAAAGACTGTTAACACACACACAAAGAGTGAGGATAAAGATACATCTTTGCTCATTCTGTGAATTATAACTATTCATCTTTCTTAAGTATGAAAGATCCACAAAGGATGCTATTTGCCTCCAAAAATTTATCACCTTTACTGGAAAATATGTCACAGTATTTATGACAGGATTGGGAATTTTAACCATCTACATTTTTGTTCAATTCGCTGAAAGTATCTTGAACAAGATGAAGCCAAAGTTAAATGCTCCCCTTGTAACAGAATTTGTGATACCTCATTCATTTCTGTAAGGTTAAAGGAGTACTTTCCTTTTTTTTCCCTTAGAGATGATGATAAACTGTGTTTAGTTAAGAACATTATTCAGTTTAATATTTCAGAGAGATAAATGGTGATAACTTACGGAAAAAAATGTAATTGTATAAGCTTAAGGTATATGCAGAAAGTTCATTTGTAAAGAGCTTCATTACTCTGGTCTTTTTTCACCAAAATGAAACTTTTTAGATGTTTGGATATGCTCTATCATTTCTGTCAGAGTCAAGTTCCACTGCAGATGATAAAAGGAACGGTGGTTTTAAATACCTTTTGTTTGGCATTTACTTTCTCAAATATATTTAGACTGACATCGTGGATCATATTTAAACAAGCTGAAAACAGGCGCTCAAAGCGGGGCAAAAGCATACTTTCTAGCAGTCATCAAGGTCGATGTTCTGGGTTCAAATAAGATGTCCCAAATCCCAAGGGCAGTCAAACTTCTGCCACGTGTGTTTCTCTTCTTGCACTTCGAGTGGGAATTGGTGAGTAGTCACCTTGGTTCTATGGCCTGAGAAATACTGCTGGATGGTGATGAGCCAGGAAGTTTGAGGGGCTTCTCATTTGGAGTTTGTCTAAATCTTACTCCAAAGAAGGACTCCATCAAAGTAAAGCTTTGTTTCAGAGACACTTTTTGGAGAATATGCCCTGACAGGGGGAAAAAATTTCTTCCAGAATTCAGAAATCAAGTCTCCTAAAATAAGCCGAAACTGTTAGTCCACTGGAAAAATTGTATGCCTTAATTTGTTAACAATCTCAGGGGTGCGATAATTGCCTGAGAAGCCAAGTGTATTTTCAGAGCTTTTAGCTCAGAATAGTCCTGCGTAGCCCCACCCAGTGAGCAGGGTCTTTCCTTTCTCGTCATCGTCCATTCAAGCTTGCACAGGCTTTTTAGCAGGCTGGGAACATCCTTCTGTTCTCTTAGAATCATCCTGTTAAATCCATGTAACTGAGAACATTTCTCCTCCCTTAACCCTCACTCAATTCTAATTTCTTTTAGCAACTGGGTACATAGGTTCATTTATAACAAATATTTCCTCACTGGGTACACCACACCTCTCACTGACAAGTGTAGGGTACAGGAGAAATGTAAAATGTGATAAGTAGGTCTCAGTGGCCTGAAAAGAACAAGTTTCCTTACCTCTTCCAGCTCCTTAGTTGAGGAGAGAACAATGCACTTAAATTATTGATGTATAATATAGGACAGTACCTAGAACTAAATAATCTTCTTTGTCTTAAAGAGCAAAGGCTGTGAACATTATGAAAAGAGGATATTTGGAGAGTCCAGGAAGATTTTCTGGAAACGAGGGTTCTTTTTTTGTTTGTTTTGTTTTGTTTTGATTTGCTTTTGTTTTTAAAGATTTTATTTATTTATTTGACAGAGAAAGACAGCAGCGAGAGAGGGAACACAGGCAGGGGGAGTGGGAGAGGAAGAAGCAGGCTCCCAGCGGAGGAGCCCGATGTGGGGCTCGATCCCAGGACTTTGGGATCACGCCCTGGGCCGAAGGCAGACACTTAACAACTGAGCCGCCCAGGTGCCCCATGGAAATGATGGTTCTTGAACTGGGCCCTAAGGGCTGGGTTTGAGAAGTGTGAACTTGTGGACACAAGGAATTTGTTAACTGTGAGAAAATGGTCATTAGGGTTCCTTATAGCTCTGGGTACATCCGTGTTCTGCCAATACCCACCAGCACTGTGTCTGTGGACAAGTTCCTTACATGCTGAAAACTTTAATCTTGTCATCTGTTAATTGACAATGACAGTAGAATCTACCTTGTTGCCATTTGGGGTCAGGAGTGAATGAAATCATGCATATAAAGTGTTTAACATAGTGCCTGGTCTATGCTACATGCATAATAAATGTTAGTTATTACTGTTTCTCATTCCCTATTCTATCCGTAGTCCTCTGTTCAGCTTTGATACTGGTTTAAAAACCCTACTATTTGGACATCGCTTCTCCCTTAGCTTCCATTGAACTCCTGCCTTCTCTCTGACTGTGGCTCTTCTGTCCCTCCAGAGACCTCCAGTAGGCCTCTTTACTCCTATTTGTCACCTTGTCACTTCTTTGTCTTTAAGAACTGTCTGTGGTGTGGGTGACTTCTCTAGTCTCAGTCTGTCCTAAACTCTCTCTCCCAAAGCACATTTCTAACCCGTTGGTGGACATCTCCGCTTGGATGTCCTAGTGGCAGTCCTAGCTTAGCATGTCCAGAACAGAACTCATTGCTCCTCTGGCTCAGCTCACACCTCCTGCTGGCGATCTGTTATCCTTGAGGGTAGCATTTGGTTTCCAGGCAGTTTGTAAGGACTCAGTTGTAGGGACTCAGTTTCCCCAATAATGTCTCATTGCATCTGTTGTCAAGTTTATAACTTGCCTTTCTTTTTCTCTCCTTTGTTTTACCATTAGAACCCCTGTAGCTCTTTCTAACTTGTGTCCTTGCCCCTCTACAGTCCATCCTCTCTGTGACCATTCTACATGTTAATCTTCCAACAACCTGATGGTAATCTGGCCTGAAGCCCCCAATGCCTTCCATTTCACCATCTGCTGAATACCCTTTCCCTAAGCATCCAGCTCTTTCTTTACAAGCCCTGACTCACCTTTATGGCTTTTCCCTGGCACTCTTCTATACATGCTTTTTGGGTAAGTATTCCATGATTCAACCAAACCGAACAGCTGTCCTTCTTGAACTGTCCTTTGCTTTTCTGGATGTTTCTTTCTGCTAAGAGTACCAGCCTCTTCCCAGCTTTGCCTTTTAAGGTTTACATTTACCCTTCAAGATCCGGATGAGATCCCAAGTTCTGCATGAAATTTCCCCTCCACTGTTACAGTACTTGTCTCATCTACATTATGTGTATATATAGTTGATCTCTTCCACTAGACCATAATCTCCATAAGCACCCCAACCATATTTTACTTTTTCTCTTAGCATCCCCACCTCCCCTTGCCTGTCCCTTTCCTAGCACTGTGTCTTCCATGCAGTTGCTGTTCAGCAGATGTTTCTTGAATGAATAATGCAGTGGGGAACAAAACCATTTAATTTTAAGCAAGGGAGGAATATTGATGAAAGTGGTATTTCAGGAACATTGGTCCGATACTGATTACATGAAGGATCTGAGCTAATTTTACAAAACATTTGAAATGTACAAGGGAAAGTAAAATTATTTAAAGAAGACCTTGAACCCAGTGTATCCTTTCAATCATAAGGAGGGACTAGAAAAAGCCCTTGAGATAGAGGTTAAAAGAAATTCTTCTAATATATATCTTCTTTCCTACCAATGTGCAAAGTTCAGGATCCTCACTTTAATTGATGCTAGATAAATAAGTGCATAATAATTACCAAACCTTGTTGATAGTCCCAGATATGACATTTACATTTCTATATAAGCTAGTATGATAGAGAACCGCAAGCCAGATTGCATACCTACACTCTTAATTACATGAATAGTCACATGCACAGACACGTGGACTTTATGATTCAGTGGATATCAGATTATATGTACGATGATCCGTGGCCATTTTGCTAGTTTCCACTTTCCATTTGTTCATTCTGTTTAGGCTCAGTGTAGTTTTTTGCTCTGGCAAATGTCATTGGTAGTATAATTGAGAATTACATCTATACTCAGCAATTTCCAAAGCTTAACTGCTCATTTTCTCAGCATTCTCTTAGTGTTTTTGGCTTCTACTGATCCTTCTAAAAGCATTTCACCATTAAGTACGTGAATTCTTGAATACAAATTGTGCCATGTTGCATATTTGAATAAAAAGCACAGAATCGAAACTATGATCCTTGAGGGCAGGTTCTGGTTTTACACAAAGGGCAATAAAATGTAACTGTGACAAAAGAGAAACATTTCTCAAAGATAATATTTTTCCTTACTTAATTTAAAGATATTCAAGTGTGTAATTGCTTGCCATGTCTAAGTGCCCGCCTAATAATTTCAACATAATAGACGTCTCTGCATGGCTCATATTACTCAGAATACAATGGAGAATAATGCCTGTCATAATGACTTTCCAAATACACATTGACGTGAGGGAGACAGGGTTGGTCCCATGTGGACACTGTATTGAACAGTGACACGGACAACTTATTCACCTTTCCCTTCACCCAGTGTGAAAATATTACTCATCTCTGTTATGGACACATATAAATATAATTAGCTTGTGACTACTCAGAAACAGAACAAATTTGCCAGTACACTAGTTTCTCTTCTCTTTTTCCTTTTTATTCTTAAGCTTTTAAATTCATCACCTATTCTCATTGTCATGAAAAGACAAAGGGTCAGGGAGCAGGAAGTACATACGAAAGTACGTAAGAAAACTTTGAAGTTTTACTGTGAGAAAAAAATTGGAGGCAGTAGCTAAATAAAGTTTGGGGATTTTTTTTAATGCATTAGTCTCTCCCAGTTTTGAAAGCAAGAGAATATAAAATATGAAAGGGAGCAGGCAAACAAGCAAAGAAGTAATACTTTCTTTAGAGCAGGAAATTTGTCCCAAAATACTGGTATAGAACTCTACAGAGCAAAGCTGAAACACATGGAACAGTGCTTCCCTGCTCAGTTTTCTTTGCTGCTTTAACAAAGTACCACAATTTTATTGTCTTTAAATATTTAGCAGAAATTTATCTTACAGTTCTGGCGGTGAGAAATCCAAACGGGTCTCATTGACCTAAGAGAATGTATTTCCGTGCTTTTTCCAGTTTCGAGAGGCCCACACTCCTTGGCCTTGGCCCTCCACCATCTTCAAAGCCAGCAGTGACCAAGGGAATCCTCCTCATTTTGTATTACTCTGCCTTTGACTTCTCTGCTTCCCTCTTCCACATTTAAGGACCATTGTGATTACATTGTGCTGACCCAAAAAATCCGAAATCATCTCCCTGTCTAAAGTCAGCTGATTAACAGCCTTAATTTCATCTGCTGCCTTAATTTATCTTTGTCGTAACATATTTACAGGTTTGGGGGATTTAGATGTAGACATCTTTAGGAAGAGAGGGAGTAACTGTTCTGCCTATCAGTCTTTCCTCTGGCCTGAAAAGATTCACATCCAGCCCATATCTAAAATACACTGACCACATCCCAAGATCACCCAAAGTCATGATAGAATCAACTCAAAGTCCAAAACCTCATCAGCTCAAAAGTCCCAGATCTCATTATGTGCATTTGAATATCCTGGGTATTTTGTTAAAATGTAGATTCTAATTCAGTGGGTCTAGCAGGGTAGAAGGTAGGAGTATGAGGTATGGTAGCTGAGATTACCTTTCTAAGAAGTTCTCAGATATTGATGCTTCGGGTCCACAGACCACATTTTAAATAGCAAGAATTTAACTTTTTTTCCAAAAGCCTTAGTGGGTATTATTGGAAAACCTTTCATGAGATTTAAATTAGACTTTTGGATTGAATATACAGGGCAGGTCTTTGACGGACTTTAATACAATGCTATCTAGTGGGGACACACACACACACACACACACATACACACACACACACACACACACACACACACACACACACACAAAAGAGGGAGGGAAGGAGGAGGCCAAAGTCTTATGCCTAGGGCTTTGACCCCAGTGTGTACTTTTGGCCATGACTTAGAACTGTCATATTTGTTCTACTGCAGTGGCTCTCCTAGCTCCACATATAGGTCAAGGTTATGAGGGCAGTTGCTTCAGCTGTGGACTGCCATAGCCAATTAGAGAAAACACCATAAAAGGCTAGCCTTACCTCCCACCTCTTAGGCTGCAAGGAAGATTGGAGAGAAGAGGCCAAACCCTTCCTATGTCTAGCCAACTTTAGTCCTCTGAGTGTTCCACCCATTTGTAGGACTGAAGTCTACATAGTTTATTGTATTCTGACCAATTAATTACAATATAATCCCCCCTTGAGAATGCGCCAGGTACTGTGGTTGTCCAGAAATGGTCACCTTGGTTCCCCCCATGAGGGGGTTTGCTTTTTTAGGTATGGATGTCCAGGGCAAGCTGAATTCAGATGAGAATTTCTGATGAAGGAATAGACAGAAAGGAGATCCCAAATGAGTTTACTGGGTTAGAGGTAAATGATTCTCATCCAAAAAGAAGACTCAGTAAGACTCAGCAAGCCTGCTTTCAGCTGTTTGGAATCAGTTTCACCAGGGTCCAGGATGGACCATCAGCTCTCCATAAGTGGCATTTTTAATAGGATAGTAACGTAGCTTTGAGAACAGACTCTCTGCTGTCTTATGTAATCTTTCATGCCACACTGGCCAAGTCCCAAGAACTACTTACATGTATATTTTAGAATCCACAGAGGGGAAACACAACTTCTCTTCATTGGTTATCCTAGCAACTAATGAAGGTAGAGATGCCAGGCAAGGGATTGCACATATATGGCCCATGTTTTGCCACCATCACTCCCTGTTGTTATGGGAGATGGTCACAGCATTGCCTGTGGAGAGTTATTGAACCTATAGGCAACACTGATGAGTGGTAAAGGGTGTTTGGAAGATTGAAGATTTACTTCAGTTAGACTGTCTTTCTCATAGGTTTCTGGTTTTACTAGGCTTATGTTAAACGGGCATGTTCGCTCCTATACTTTGAAGCATAGCATCAGGCATATATTTTTGACTGTATTAGTCCTCACTGACTGTCATCACACAATTCAGAGTCACATATGTCTTTCGATGTTCTCAAAATTGTTATATATAATGTTGTTTTATTTCCCTACTTAACAAAATTATGGATGGCGATCACATCTTACTTCAGATATGCCCCTTAATAGCTTGAAAAGGGCATATTTGAAGTAAGATGTGATCGCCATCCATAATTTTGTTAAGTAGGGAAATAAAACATTATATATAACAATTTTGGCTTGAAAAATAATAAACTGATGCTAGGTTCTAAGTCCTTTTTAATTGATTGGCTTCTGGAGACCCATGAAAATCAATGAGGTCACTCTTAGGCAGTGACTATAATAACCTTCCCATCCAATCATGTTGATTCCTTCAGTACCCCAAACTTCACACATTTATTTCCTGTTCTGAACGTTATTCCCACCATGTTTCTATCTGAGAAATTCTATTTCTTCTTCAATCCAAGATTTTTGCTTTCCTTCATCTTTTACAGCATATCATTCTGTGCAGTCAACCTTCTCCTCTTTCCCTGGAACTCTTCTTGACCTTTACAATCCCCAAATCTGTATTTGATTACATACTGTGTTATAATCTACTTGACCTATTTTGTTTATTTTTTAGTATATTTACCATCTTTCTTCAGCTAGAGTATAAAATCCTAGAAGAATGACCATGAATCTTTTCCTACTTTATTTGAAATATGTTGGAGGAGGCTATATTTGTTTGGTTTAATCATGTTGAGTGTAGAAATAATCCAGAGAGTGTTACTGTAAATGTGGAGTGAGCCAAGAAATGTTGAAGGCCAGATACAATCTTTGAGTGCCAAGAACAATGGCCTTGGAAAAGGCTTCAAAGCTCTACCAAATGTAATAATCCTACAGGCAAAATCACCTTTTGGAACATTTTGCTCAGAATCACTTGCGCTAATATTATGTTTCTAGCATCCTTTAGGAAGATGGGCTACAATTGACACATGGTACATGTTTAATCTATTCTCTGCTTATTATCAAATCAATTTTCTTCCATTAAAATTTTCACTTTTAGGGTTTATTTTCATCAGCTTTTTAGATAATTGTGGCACATGGCTTGGTTTCTGGGTTTTTTCTTTATCATTTTCATCTAGGAAAATTACTGAAAAAAGGTCCAGGAAAATGCGCTCTCTCCTACCATATGGCCTTCTGATAACATGCAGCATTTAATAATGGCTGGAGCTTTTAACTTACCTAAAGTTGGAAGTTGATGTACAAATTGTCCTTTGTTTTTAATGTTTATTTTAATGCTTACTTATTATCATTTCAAATGATATTTTATGATTTAAGGTAAGGATTATCACGTTAAATGTATGCTAATCGTGTTGTGATTTACGTATTCACAGTTTATTAATTTAAATCTGCACATTTATATTAAAATCCATTATTTTCATCAGAGATACAATTAAAATCAATTGAGTACTGAAATATATTTTAATAGTAAGATTTATTCACTGTCATATGATTTGGATTGTAATAATGCATTGGAATGTTCTGTTTACTCTCTGGTATATGCACACACACACATATACACACACTGTTTGATAGAAAAAAATCACAATTTGTTTAAGATGTACCAACTTTCTCCCCACCCGCTCAAAAAAAGAGCATCGTATAGGCAATTTCAGTGGAATTTCTATCAAATACCTAAGCACAGACTCAGAACACATGAAAGTTGAAAATCTTGTCTAAGACCTTACCCAAGCCACCAAATTTTAATACTGGAACCTGGAAAAGACAGTATAAGAAGGAAAAGGAAATGCCGTAGACTGAATGTTTATGTCCCCGAACTTCATGTTGAAATCCTAAACCCCTGAGTGATTGGTATTGGGAGGTGATTAGGTCATAAGAGTAGATCCTCGTGAATGGGATTAGTGCCCTTATAAAAGATACCCCAGAGGGCTCTATCACCCCTCCTGCCATCTACAATTAGCGACAGAGAAAGACCTCCATCTGTGAACCAGGAAACAGACTCACCAGACCCTGAATCTGCTGCTGCCTTGATCTTGGACTTCCCAGCCCCGGAACTGTTAGCTATCCGGTCTGTCAGATTTTATTACAGCAGCCCACGCAGACGGACAGAAAGGAAACTAAGACGGAAAACATAGACTATATCCACTAATGGAATAATTCATGTTTTTAAACACTTGCCATTCCCTAAGTACTATGATAAGCGTTTTTCAGAGGTATAGAAGAGTTAAGTAATTTGCCAGGAATCAGCCATTTACTTAGTATTAAAATTGTACTTAAAACCCAGGAAGCTCTGAAATCAGACCCACATGCAATTAATGAAATATTTTTGCTTTCTGGATAAAAAAGTCTTAAATAAAGTGTTGAGAAAAATAGAAACTATAAGAATACAAAAGAATAATACGAAATTACCAAGTAAGTTATTCTAGGAATAAAAAGTTGATTTGACATTATTAGTAAGTCATTTTTTATAAACTTTCATGAATTTTAATAAGAAGTAGTTACCTTAAATCAACAACATAATGTTTAACAAGAATATGCAAGGCGCACTCCAATTAAGGTTAAGAAGAAAAGAGCCATCTTTACTAGTATTCAACATTGTTCAGGAGATTCTTAGCAACTGGACTAACACTACAAAAAGAAATGAAGTGGAAATACTAGAAAGGAACAGGCAAAGTGATACTAAATTTGCAGTGGATGTGATAACGTGGAAAATCCATATGTAGGTCTGGATTCAGGATGATCTAAATTATTCTCCAGGGGCGCCTGGGTGGCACAGCGGTTAAGCGTCTGCCTTAGGCTCAGGGCGTGATCCCGGCGTTATGGGATCGAGCCCCACATCAGGCTCCTCTGCTATGAGCCTGCTTCTTCCTCTCCCACTCTCCCTGCTTGTGTTCCCTCTCTCACTGGTTGTCTCTATCTCTGTCAAATAAATAAATAAAATCTTTTAAAAATAAATAAATAAATAAATAAATAAATAAATAATTCTCCAGAATAATTTAGTGTCTATGAGGTTCAGCCTAATTTGTCCACATTCAAAACCTGAATTACTCTTACAGTTATCACTCTCATTTTACAGATGTGGTCACTGAGACCTACAGAATCAGGAATCATAGTCAGGCTCAGACATCTCGTAAGTGGTGAAGCTGGGTTTCAATCCAGGCACTCTCGCTCCAGAACTGGCCTTCTTAACCCATTACACTGTATTGAATAACACAGTCCTTTCTGCCTCCATGTTATCTGCATGCCCAGCCCAGAGTGAGCTCTGCCGTCACGTGGAATACTCAGTCATAGGAGACTGTTCCTCTAGACTAGGAAAGGGGCTACTATCCGAATTTCAAGCATTGCCAATATAATTTGAAAACTGCTTTGTTCCTCTACCTCTCAGTGCTGGTATATCTCACTGGAAAAACATTACTACCTAAAACCACAAGAAACATCAAATTTACATAAAAATTTACATCTATCTTCTTTTAAACAGTTTTTTTCCTATGCTCTTTATCCTCTGTTGCCCTGAAATCACTAGATAGCTTGTTTAGAATTTATGTGCTGATAAAATTAACCCTTTGTTGCTTTAAATAATAATGACTTTGGGGTTTGCCATTTAAAACTGGAGAGAAAGGGGAATTAAACGCTGAACTTCAGGTATGACTGTAATAGTACTATATGAGAATAAAATGTATATCGAATGAGTAAATGAACAAAATTGCAATAATAATTCACTCACCATACACATGCAGAGCATTTTGATATTCGAAACATGAATGTTGTTGCGCAAAATTAATTAAAGCTTGTCCAAACAGAGTTAATTTTAGATTAAAAATCATAATCTGCAATTACTTGTGGTGTTTTCTAAAAATTGGTGATGATGATTTCCCAAAATATTTTCTTTCTTTTTTTTTTTTTTAAAGATTTTATTTATTTATGTGACAGAGAGACAGCCAGCGAGAGAGGGAACACAAGCAGGGGAAGTGGGAGAGGAAGAAGCAGGCTCCCAGCCGAGGAGCCCGATGTGGGACTCGATCCCGGAAAGCCAGGATCACGCCCTGAGCCGAAGGCAGATGCTTAACGACTGCGCTACCCAGGCGCCCCCCAAAATATTTTCTTAAGTAGGACCAAAGTTTGTGTGATTTCATTTACAAAGATGGAATGTGATATAAGTTCCTAATATGAGTATAGAAAGACCTGTATATGAGTTATGTCCCCAAGCGTATTAATTTGTAAATTAAATATTTAGAAGAATGATTTTGGAACTGAAAGAATATCATAAATGGAGATAGTAGTTCCAAACTAATGTACCAAAGCCCACCGAACCTACAGTGTACCCTCAATAAACTAGGTTTCATTTGCTTATTTACCATCTACATTAGATTCTTTGATCAACTGTCTTTCAATCCTATTTTTTTGGTTCTTCTCTTAATATTGTTGAGAGTTTTTAACATAGTCTAGATGCAAGTCCTTTATCAGAAATGTATTTTGCTGGGCGCCTGGGTGGCTCAGTCATTGGGCATCTGCCTTTGGCTCGGGTCATGATCCCAGAGTCCCAGGATCGAGTCCCATGTCGGGCTCCCTGCTCAGTGGGGAGCCTGCTTCTCCTCTGACCATCACCCCACTTGTGCTCTCTCTCCCTCTTTCAAATAAATAAATAAAATCTTAAAAAAAAGAAAAAAAGAAATGTATTTTGCAAATATTTTCTCCCAGATTGTAGCTTTTCTCTTCATTTTCTTAAGAGATCTTTTGAAGACCAGAAGTTTTTAATTTTGATAAACTCTACCAATTTTAAAAAATTAATTAAAGTGTTGGTTGTGTCTAAGAAATCTTGGCTTAGCCCAAGGTCATAAACATTTTCACTAAGGTTGTCTTCTAGAAGTTCTGTAGTTTAGGTTTAATGTTTTAGTCTGTGATCTATTTTGAGTTTATTTCTACTAATGGTATAAACACATGAGATTATTCTAAATCTACATACGCATATATATTTGAGAAAATGTCTACTATATTTTACGATATTTTGTGCACTACCATAGTGTAGTACCAAATATAATACTGTTATTTTTAAATGTTTTCTCATTGAAATGATTGTGAAACTGTTATTTGAGTTTATAATTATACCCATTTCAAAAGATGAGGCTGGGGTGCTTTGGTGGCTCAGTGGGTTAAGCATCTGCCTTTGGCTCAGGTCATGATCCCAGGGTCCTGGGATCGAGCCCCATGTTGGACTCCCTGAAGAGCTTCTCCCTCCCCCACTCTCCCTGTCTGTGTACTCTCTGTCAAATGAATAAATAAAATCTTAAAAAAAAAAAAAAAGATGAGGGAAATGAGGTACAGGGAGATCCTGCAGCTTCTAAGTGGTAGCTGGAAATAGCAATGAAGCCACCTTATCTCCTCCCAAAGTCATTAGCTGTCCAGTGTTGCCAAAAAGAAGTCGTTTTCAACAGTGAAGTCCCTATGTTATGGATGTCCTGGACTGATCACAACAAACATTCCTTTCCGCCTCTGCCTTCCCACTGGAACCTGGGCTCTGGACCCTCCGTCCCTACCACCCTCAATCTTTTTTTTTTTTTTTTTTCTTAAAGATTTTTATTTATTTATTCGACAGAGATAGAGATAGCCAGCGAGAGAGGGAACACAGGCAGGGGGAGTGGGAGAGGAAGAAGCAGGCTCACAGCAGAAGAGCCTGATGTGGGGCTCGATCCCATAACGCCAGGATCACGCCCTGAGCCGAAGGCAGACGCTTAACCGCTGTGCCACCCAGGCGCCCCCTCAATCTTAGGATGCCTGGGTAGATGGATAAACTGATGGTCTGTTTAAAGGATTCACCTGGGGGGTTGGTAGGCAGGCTGTAGCATATCAGCCATGTGGGATACAGCTCAGCCATAAACAGGAGTGAACTGCAGATTCACACACAACATGCATGAATTGCAAATGCATTATGCTGACAGAAGCTATACTCAAAAGGCTACATTTATATGACATTTTGGAAAGGGGACAGAAAATAGATCAGTGGTTGCCAGGGGAGAGGAGTGGGGGTGAGGAGGGGATTGTCTACAGCGGCACAGGGCAATTTCGGAGGAGTTGATAAAATTGGTGCATATCTCGATTATGGTGTTAGTTATGTTGGGGTTTTGAAATATAGGTGAGGTTCAGTAGGGTGAGGTCTGGGGCCAACAACCAAGAAAGAATTCTTGAGGTATCTTTGGTGCAAAACGGTGGTTTATTAAAGAACGGGACCGGACCTGTGGGCAGAAAGAGCTGCTGCCCTGGGGCTGTGAGGGGTGGCTGATTGTATACTATGGGGTTGGGGGAGGTAAGGAAAAAGGGAGGTTTCAAAAGGATTTTCATATGTTAAAGAAGACTCACAGGATACTTGAGGCCTTGCCATTGTCAAATTAAGATTGGTTTTCCCTCTAGCAAGGTATTAACAAGAGGATAGTTGGTAGCTTCCTGGAGGAACATTACTTTCTGCCCACTTCTAGTATCTGTCAATGGGCTGCAGGTTATAAGGACATTTAATTGTATCTACATTTCCTTCTGGAAGCTAGGTTATTGATGGAAATGCTTTGTTCTTGTAGATTGCTAAGACATTTGTAAACTGAGGGAGACTCCTGTCTTGCAGGATTGTGATCTCTGTAAGTTTAACTATTTGTTTTTCCTTTCCTTAGCTTTAGGGCAGCCAGGAGTGCCTGACGAATGTCACATATATCTCATGGGGGGGGCGCTAATGGGGTGGGGTGTCAGCTTCTGCTTTGTCCTCCGCTTGCCTCCTGTTCCCTCATCAGTCACATCATTACATGTTTTTCAAAACTGTACACAAAAAAAGCGTGGATTTTGCTTACTGTAAATTGTACCTCCATGCACCTGACTAAAAAGCATCAACTCAGATTTTCAGTGGCTCAAGCTCTTATTCTGGTGAGCCAGGGTAGACCAGTGGATCAGTGAGCCCGGTTCTTCACAAAGAACGCAGGGCGTTCCTCAACAGCACACCCCCGTGTCTTGGTGCCCTGAGCCGTGACCAGAGGATTCCTGTGTGCAGCAAGCCCCGCATTCGGTTTAGCCCGCACTGAACTCTTGCTCTCCTGCAGTGCGAATACCCAGCAGCTTTCACAGCTTTTAAGGGTTCTGTTGTTTATGAATCAAAAGTAAGCATCTGTTTCTACAAAAGGTACAGAGAGACTTAAAACTTGAAGCAAAGCATCGAGGACCTCAGTCTGGTGTCCCTGTGTGCAAATGCTTTTGACAACAGTGATGCCATTTGTTGCCAGAAACCCTGCTGCCTATCAGAGCATTTCAGATTGTACTGTACCAGCCCTGTCTACCAGCCTTTTGTAAAGACTCTAAAGGGCGGTTTGTATGCGGGTGTTCCTCATGTAAATGAGGTCATTATCCTTTTAAAGGTATAACGTTTCCTGTATGCGCTGGAGCTTTCTAAGAAACAGACTTGACCTTTCTTTCCCTCATTCAGGGTGCCTGCAGAGCCTGCACTCATTAGCTAGAATTTGACTCCATGACATTTTTACTTAATTTTCTTTTTCCTCTATGTTGGACACATGGGGCAACCATTTATGTTCTTTCTTGACCTGAGATGCTCTCTAATCTCTTTCCAGCTGTGGCATTTGTCATTCAGTCACATCAGGATATGGTGACCCTTCTTTCCCCACAGCAATTCCCAACTGTTAATTGATTCATTTTAGAGAAGGAACTAGACACAGTCCTATGGGCTTAGCTCCATTTAATTAGTGTTAACCAGAACAGTAGATAGAAAAGCAATTTCCTCTGGAGTGAAAACATATTCTTGATAAGGTAATAGAGGCAACAGGCAGTAATAGTTTTTAAAGCCCTTGGATTTTTTAAGTGCTATGGATTGGTAATAGATTTAAAAACAGTATTGCCTTCTATTAATATTGATGGTGACAGTAATAATTATAAATAATAATAATAACTGGGATTCAAACCCAGGTCTTCTGGATTACAAAGCCCACAGTGTTAATCTAAACTATGCCAAGACGTTCTTGAAATAACCACCGCCGGTGTTGGTTACTTGGTGTCTTCCTCACAGCCCAGTCAGATGAGCTTTACTAGGCCAGTTTAATAGTTAGGGAGACTGAAGTTCAGAGAGGTGAGCTGTGACTTACCCAGGGTCCCTCATTTGCTATGACCAGGATCGGTAGCCAGGTCTGCTCTGACTCTGTATCCATGGTTCTCATCGCTACTACACCATACTGCCTTTCCAGTAGTAAGGATCTAGCAAGGACACCTCTGAAAAGCATCGCTAGACACTTTTTAAAATGTGATCCAAAGTATGGTTTTGACAGGCTTTGCTTTTAAACTTCAGATACTGCATTTACAGATTGCTGGGACTTCATAAAATGTAGAACCTGGGATCTGCAGACAAGCATATGAGTTTTGAAGGCATTGCTTTATTTATTCAACCATGGTTAAATCCTATTAATTGATCATTAATATGTGCATGTAAAGTGAGAGCAGGTATGAGCTCAATCCTCCAGCAATCTGTGATGTGGGACGTGAACAGATAAAGGGGTAAGGAAGGTGATTGCAGTATCGAGTGATACATTTTATAACCCCAGTGTGCCCAGGGGCTTATCAGAACAGAGAAGAGGACATTTTACATCAGGTGGGGGTGGTCGTATCACAAAAGGCTTCCCAGAGCAGGTGTTACTGAGCTGAGTTCGGGGATGAGTACAGTTAGCTACCTGGGGTAGCCACATGCTAAACAAAGCAAAGGTTTGGGTGAAAGACACGGAAGCATACATACATCAGTAGTGGCTGGAGCAAGAGGTATGTTGAGGGGACTGTTCCTGGTAGACTTCTCAGTATGGAGATGGATGGAGTAGGGTAGCTTTGCCTTACAGTTAGCCTTTAGTGACATGGGGTTCTATTTTGTATCTGTTTCATCCTGGTAGCACCTTCCAGGAAGAAGCCATGCCGCTTCTAAAGCAGCTGTTCTGGAAAAACCAGAGAGTGCCGTTGCTTGGGAGGGAAACAGCGGGGCAGTCACTCAGGCATTATTAAGTGTAACTCTCCTGGTTCGTTCCTGGTTCGTGAACAGGTCCTAAACTTCTTCCTGAGCAGGGTTGTAGCCCTGCCGTCAAACACTCCTGCTGTCTTGCTGCTTGCTTCTGGTTAACCAGAGAAAAAGAAGAAGGACTTACTTCTTCCTGAGCAAGAATGAATACATGCCGACTTTCCCAATTTTCATAATAGAACATAGGCCTTGCCACCTGCATGTCTGGTGTCTAACAATGCATAGGGGACTCTCCTTGTATGTTAGTGGTTATATTCTAAATACCTGAAGGTATTAACATAATTAGCTTTCTGTGACCTAGCTTTTTAAAATTATCATAAATAAACCTATTGTAACTATGCTTGAAAAAAGAGACTATCATTATGACCCTTTGGCAAGTTAACTAGTAGTGCTTCCTACCTGATCATGTTCATGAACTTTCTCATTCAGTTTCTTCCATCACTCTTAAGATTTGTGAGCTCCTCTTACTTTCTGAAGTCATTTTTCTTTTCTAGATTTGAGGAGCATTCACTTCTGTTTTCTTCAGGTTGATGTTTTATTTGAACTTTTTTATTCATTAGGTGTAACATATATAATATTACACATATATATGTGTATGTATATTTGTATATACATATGTAACAGGAAATTTACCGTGTTTCCCCATTTCCTATGTTATAGGACTATTTCCTGTAATATAGGAAATAATATAAAATATATTTTATGAGTTATAAATAAGTTATAAATTATTTGTAATTTATAAATATTATATAAAAATATAATATTTCCGATAATGTAGGAAATGAGCTTCTAAATAATATTTTCCCCCAAGGAGCTAATTGTTAATCATTTGTTTAATGTTCTCCTGCTGCAATGATTTATAATATTTCCTCTATCATATTTTAAATTCATACATAGAGTGGATTACTGTGCAATCAGGACCTGTCTTTTTTATCTCTCTTTTGTCTTATGCACAGCCAGTACATTTTTAATAAAAATATCATAGTTTTATAGAATATTCTGATATTAACTAGGGCTGAATTTCTTCTTTACTCTCCTTTTAAACTTTTCCATTTGTATCAGAATATTTTCTGTTTTTCTTACAGAAGGCCTTCAGAATAATTTCATTAAGCCCAATAAGATTTTGTTAGAATATTCTGGAAGAATGTTGTGGTAGACGTTTTAAGATTAAGAATGAATTTTGGGGCACCTGGGTGGCTCAGTCGTTAAGCGTCTGCCTCCGGTTCAGGGCGTGATCCCAGCATTCTGGGATCGAGCCGCACATCAGGTTCCTAGGCTAGGAGCCTGCTTCTTCCTCTCCCACTCCCCCTGCTTGTGTTCCCTCTCTCGCTGGCTGTCTCTGTCAAATAAATAAATAAAATCTTAAAAAAAAAAAAAAGAATGAATTTTGAGCCCTCATGTATAATTTATTATGGCCTATTTAAAATAGTTCATTTAAAGCCCTTAGATAATCTTTGTTCATCTACTCTATTTTCTTCCCAAATATATTTGTTCTTCTAATTTTTTGTTGTTTGAAAATAGTCTTCTTCTGCTAGAAAAGATAGGGAAAGAATTATAACTGAAAAATTCAGCTTTTTCTATTTTGTTTGTTAACATTAAGCTGTGTTTTCTTGATGGTTCAGGACTATCTCGGCTTTATCCTTTCCACATATAACACGGCTGCAAGGTCTTTTGTTCTGTTTCAGGCTTTTTCAAAGCTTCGGCTTTTTCTTTCTGTTAGTCTTCTTGGGGTGGCTCTTACTGGCGGGAACCACCATTTGCCTTCACTGGACTCTGTGCTGCTCCTTCTGTAGCTGATGCATTTTCTTTTTCAGTATGAGCTTGTCAGAGAGTTCCCTGGGCCGTTATGTCAGTTTCTGTACCTCCCACCCCTTTTTCTTTCTAATTAGGGTAACTTGCTATTGTGCTATCAATCTGGCTTGAGAGACCATTCCTCTTGGAGCCATATATATTTTTTAAGGATCTCTGGCCATGGACTTATAAAATATTTTCCCAGAACTTTCTGAACTGCCTAATCAACATATCTAAATACATTTTATGGTTTTTTTCTCTTGGCTGCTATAACCTCTGGGATATTCATAGCTTCCCAAGTTCCCATCATTGCACCTCACTAACGTTTTTCTGGTCAGATATGAGTCAAAAGTGGAAATTCCCATCTCATTTCTTCAAAGGGAGAATCTAATACAAACATGGCTCGGAGAGACTGGGACAAATGAAGCAGAAAGAAATGACCAGCCGTAGGGTGTACATGAAGGTGTGTGTGTGCGGGGTCAGAGGTAGTACAGACATATGCAAGCTTAATTTTACAAGCACTGTCAAATATCTGGGCCACAATAGCATCACAGTGATCTGCTGTCATCCTTCAGGTACCTGCCGCATAGACAGTTGGGAGACCCTTTGCTATAACTGTCCTGACAGTGCACCAAAGATGAAATCTCAAGAACTCACTGTAATTATGATTATAAAGAAATATGTAGATAATCCTATAAATTGTCTATAATGAAATAAAATCAGACTATATAAAAATGTTCCCTCTTAATCCCATTCTCTATTTTTCGAAATACAATACACTTCATCCTTCGGTTCTACTCAGTGTCTGTCCTTGAGGACGCTTTCCCTGATAGATCCAGGCAGGTCTAGTCACCCTTTCTTTTGTGTTTCCATCTCTGCATTTACTATTATTATTATGGATCTGTCATCCTTACTTTGACTTTGAACCTTCAACAACAGATACTGTTCCTTGTCCTTTTTCTATTTCAAACATATACTACATTACTTAGGTTGTCGCTACTTCAGTAAAACTAAAATCAGTCAACTCTGTGCTTGAAGATATTAGGACCACTTGACCTCCGCAAGCTAATTTATGAAAGATGTGTGGACCATGTCGAAGTTACAGAAGAGTGTTTGGGTCTCAGGATAACAAAATCTTTCTACTAATTTGAGATGGTCACAAATGCAACAGACTGATTTGTGAAGAGGCATCATTCCACCAATGGAAGCTCTCAAGGAACAGAGGATGATTTATGTGTAGCTATTATGTGTGTGTTTGGATAAATGATGGGATGTTAAAGAACATAATGGTTTCTTAGCCTTAAAACTGATGAGTATTTTGTATTTGTGTGAGAATGACATCCAGAAGCTATTTGCAGTATTCTGGAGGTTAAGAAAAAGGCAGATTTATCTACAACAAATCTTAACAGCTTTAAAAAACTTCATAATGTTTTGCTCTTGGACAGGCTTACCAATTGAATATGGCAACACTGGGTATCATGTGGACACTAGATTCCAACTGGCTGTTAATGATGCATTACCTTTGATTTTGTGACAATTTAAAAACCAATTATTGTTACTAACTCCTATTTGTTTGGAGGCAGAAGGATTTCGAAAAATGGAATCCATGCAGAAAGCATATTGAAAGGATAGTTGATCACAAATTTCATTCTATGATTATTTCATGGACTTTTTTTCTCTCCAGTATCTTTTGCGTCTCTGAGATAAGGATGCATGACACAAGATTAGTGTGTTATATTTAATTGCACTTTTTAAAAATCTTTTCTAGTGTTTCATAAAATAAAGATGCAGTGTTTTAATGGGCAGAGAAATATGATAATTCGATCCAAAGCAGCTTAGAGAATTTGTATGGTTCAGGTGTGAAGACTTGTCTGAATCAAGATCCTATGTTACCAGTACAGCTCCTTAATTTCTTGGAGACTCAGTTTTCTCATTTGTAAAGTAGGGATCAAAATATCTACTTCATAGACTGCTTGTGAAAAACAGAAAGAGATGCTACTTGCAGTGTGTTAGCCTTTTCTCTTATATCTGTCCCAAATTGTTGATGCCGGAAAGAGTTAATGCTTCTCCCAAATTGCCAAAATTACCAATAAAAAAAATTACTGAAAATCTTGGAGGAGCTGACATTATTTTATTTTATTATGCAAATAATTTTGACCTCCAGAGATGATTTATTTTGCTTCAGAAGCCTCATTTCTTCTGTACTGCTAACCAAACAGTTTATTCCATTTTGTGCAACAATTCATAATGAACCTTAAAAGAACTACTGATTATTTTAGAGTTTTTGGCTCAATTACCTGTTTCAAATGCTCAGTGACTAAGGAAAGCATGTCATTTTCTCCTCTCCTGCACACTGGTATATAACAATAGACTTTGAATAGAGCAAATCAAAGAGACACAAATACCAGTATAAGGGGCCCATTGTGCTTAGTTTGTAGCCCTGTCACAGGCTTTTAATTTAGGTCGGTTGATTGATTATGACAAACTGACAGATAGCACATTGTTCCTCTCTTGGAGTCTCTAGACACTTTAATATTCCTACTCTTGTCTGTCCATTTTGATTCCAAAACTTAAGTGAAATGGAATTACAGCATTCACTTTGTTTTCCTGTGCTAAGTGATTATCTCTGAAGTGCAATTTTGTGATTAGGCAAGATGGCATGCATACACTCAGCTAATGCTGATTTCCCCCAGGGTGCAGAACAGGTAAATTCATAATGAATGGATGTTGTGCTTTGATTTCAAATGGATGTAAAACCTCCCCACACTTGGTAGTTTTATTTTAAAAATGTATTTAATTATTCCAAAATTAACAGGAGAATATTAAAATTGAACTTTAGAAAATGGCATTTAAACATAAGTCAAGGGTGCTAACTGCTTATGAATGTTAATCCCCTTCAAAAAGTGAAAAAACAAACTTACCTGACATATATGGGTGGGGGTGGAGAAGGAGTGTGGTCATTGAAAATCTTCAGTTTAATTATTTATATGTTTTCTGATTAATTCAAAAATATCTGAGTGCACAGCTTAGTATTCGTATTTTCAAATACTGATGTTCCTTATTTTGAAAACTACAGTAATTATTAACTAATTGGCATTATAGTATCGTCATAGTTCTTTGGTCCTGAGGGGTGACTTTTTAGGGGGAGGGGAAAGAAGAGGCAAGGAGTTAACGATTGGCACAAACTATTTTCTTTGATATATTAAAAACAAATTTTTTCCATAAGAGAGCTCAGTTTTAAAGAGAATTTACTATCCCCAAATTAAATGTGTTTTGACCAAACCACAAAAGTAGATGATTGGTACCCAAATCATACTCCTTTACTGATATGCAATTTCTCAAACTTATTTCATTTGAAATCCTTTTTATAAAGAATGCTAACACTAGTCAGAACTTCATGTAGGCAGTGTTGGTGCGTGGTTGTTTGTGGTTCTTTGATCAGTTTCTTCTTCCCACACTTGAATCTCTTAGCATACTTTCCAACGTAAAGAGCTCAATAAATCCTAATTATTCTTGTTATTTTAACTATCTTTCCAACTGAGTAAAAGTAATAATTTTATTAAGTTGATTTTCAACAATAAAGCACATTAATTTGGAATAAAGTGCTTTTCTTCAAGGCTCCAAGAGGAATCAACCCATTAAAATTTTCCGTCTTTTATTGTGGTCCCGTTGTATGTCCTGTGAACCATCAGTAATATTTTTTCTGCTGGGAGTGATTCACTTTCCTGCATGTTGACTGTATTATCAGTTGCCCTGAGGGATGTGATACCCTCAGAGTTGTCCTCATAATTTTGGACACCTACCTAGCAGAGATGAATGGCCTACATTTTCAGTGTGCACTCTGTTACACCTTGCATACTTGAGTTAACAAGGTCAGTGATTTGTTAGCCTATAGCCTGCTCTCCAGGCAGCAATAGGAACACTGCAAATATTTATTCCCCACGGCATGGCGCTATTGGACATAACTCTTTGGGCGAAGATAGGGAAGATAAGCTCTTAACGCTGGTATGATGGAAAGGACAGTGAATTGGGGGCCAGAACACCTATGGGTCATAGTTTTATTTCTATGTATTATCATAGGCCTCATTTTGTAGTTTCTCTAAATCTTGGAAGTCATTTTATACTTACTGTGGCGGGTTTTTGTTTGTTTTTACCTATCTTCCTTGCTAGTTTGGTAGGCTCTGTAGAGATGTCCTACTCATCTTTAGATCTTTATCCCCATTGGTACCATTGACAACACTGAAGGTACTTAACAAAGGTGTGTTGAAAAATTAAGGCAAGAAGGCAACCAGAAGGCAGAGAGGCAGACTAGAACACTATATTTAAGGCCTAAGTTTCTCCCCCCGCCCACCAAATTCTCTTTGAATAAAACCATATGAAATCAAGTGCATATGGTCCTACCTTTATTGGAAGTGTAAACTCTTAGGGCTTGGAGAAGTTAACGATCAGTCAGATCTTCTCTTTTTATGTCTGAGAAACTGAGGCTCATGATGATTAGGTGAGGCGTCACTCCCAGCTCAGCAGTCTCTCGACTGTCCTGGGTAAGCTCAATGTTAGCCTACCTATGCAAATAAATCTAGAAAGATATACCCCCTGCCCATTAGAATTTGGGGAGGGTGGGTGATATTTTACTTTCAATTCCCTGTGTCTTTCTTGACTTGAACAACAACAAAAAGCATAAACTACTTTTATAACACAATTAAAAATGTCATTTGGAAAAATACAATTTAAAAAGTAATGAATTTCAATACTTTGCAGCAGTACCATATAGAATAAGTAACAATATGTGATAACAAAAAGTACCCTACGTTGTGAGTATGATTTGCTAAAGTGTTATTTCTCAAGGAGCGGACTGGAATTCACCAGTGTGTGTATTTAAGTCCCTCTTACATATTATTAAAGAGGCTGCTTAGTTATTTTTAGGTCATAATAAATGCTTGGTTATATTGCCTTAAGAGTTCAAACAACTCTTTCTCCCCAAGAAGAGGCTGCTCAGATTTCTTATCTGTCTTCCAGCAGTACCTCTTCATGGTCATATTCAAGTATCTTATCTTCTGATCTGTCAAATTCAATCTATCAGCTTTTTTTTTTTTCTTTAATATTTATGACTGCCTTTCTGGGGAAGAAAAAGCAAAATATTTTTAAGTAACATCAGGTGTTTGTAAATCTGATTGAACTATCCTTTCACATTCATTCTTTCTTCTACTTTTTACCTATTCCCAAAATGCCCTGAAACTTTGACTAGCAAGAAGAGGTGAGAGACGCTATGCGGGGCCACCAGCGGTAAAGCTGTGGGTAGAAAAAATGGAGTCTCACTGCTAATGCCAAGCAGTGTTGCATCTTATCTTTCCTGATTTGCCCAGAGAGTTATATCCATACTTGCATATTAATTATCCTGTATACTAATTATCTACAGATCAGAGTATCCGTTTGACTTATTTTCCAATGTTACTATTTCTACAGCTTCTGCCACCTTTGAAGACTTTCAGATTCGTCCCCACGCTCTTTTTGTTCATTCATACAGAGCTCCAGCTTTCTGTGATCACTGTGGAGAAATGCTGTGGGGGTTGGTGCGTCAAGGCCTTAAATGTGAAGGTAAGGTCTTTCCTTCCCCAATCAAGTCGATCACATGCAGGAACGTACACACTATCTGCTTATGTTGTGCCCTCTCCAATAATGTCTTCTTTCCCTCAGTTGTCTTGCAGCAATTTTTTGGGTGCATGGATTCTGTTCTGTTCATTTCTTTACATTTCCTGTCTTCAGCATATTTGCTCTGATCTGGGAAACTTGACACTTATATCGTATCCCTTGTATTTTGTAGATTTGTTTCTTTTCTGTTATTTTGGCAACAAACTAAAAATAATATTTGCTTCTTAAGTCAGAATTTGGATTAGTAAGCATTCAATAGATGTTTGTTGAAATGAGCAGAGGTTTAGGAAGTTAATCACACCACGCAAGGTCATTTAGCTGTAGAGTGGCAGACTGGAGTTTGTACCCATGTTTCTCATGTGAAAAGTGAGTAGTGGGAATATTGAAAAGAAAATGGTGCCTTCCTAATTATCTACCATGTGGAAAATACCACGTAAGGTATTTTACATATTTTCTTAACAATTCTACAAAGTAGTTATTATCCCTATTTTATAGACAGCAAAACTGAGGTACGCAAGGTCATGTGGACAAAAAAAATGTGGAACCAGGATTCAAATCAATGTAGTTCAAAAGTTGTGATGCAGTGTGATTAACTGTCATTTATGCATCGACTCACATTAGAACTTGTGGCAGTTAAAGATGCCTCAGGTGAGCTCTTTGGGTTTTTGTTGCCAGATTCCTCAGAGCCCAAGTCCATTATACCAAAGAACATTTTTAAAAAATGATAACTAGAGTAGTTGCTGAGCTTGTCCAATAGAATCAGAATTCAAAACCCACCCTATTTACAAAATGTGAAAAGAAATCAGAAGGAGCTCAAGAGAAAATTTGAATTTCCAAATAGCCTCAAGAAACGGTACTATTTTTGAAAATGCATAATTTAATACTAGAAGAGCTTTTAATTTATGGTTGAAAAAAATCATTTTTACTTTCTCTTTCCAGGATGCGGTCTGAATTACCATAAGAGATGTGCATTTAAAATCCCCAACAACTGCAGTGGCGTGCGGAGGAGAAGGCTCTCCAACGTTTCCCTCACTGGGCTCAGCACCGTCCGCACGGCGTCTGCTGAGCTCTCCACCAGCGCCCCTGACGAGCCCCTTCTGGTACAGCCTCCTGTTTACCCATTTATCCATTTATATGAGAAATCTGTGGGACAATGTGATAGCAGTGTCAATCAAGACAGTGCCCTGTTAGGGAGCACACAGCCAGGGTGTTAATGACTAGGTTTCTTCAGGGCCTGTGCTGTAGATTGGTCAGTACTTCATCAGATATCCAACAGCTTTGAGTTTGCTTTTATCCGTGAGCTTCATGCAATTAGAAATATGTGAGGTATCATCGTGGTCATAGGGCCAGAGCAGCACAAACTAATGTGTGAATATCGCACAGCATAGTTTGTCAAATTTTGGAAACCAGAGATAAAAGTAGTTCTTCTCTGAAGATTATCAGATTACTTTGTGATGTAGCTGAATATTTATTCTGGGAGAAAATTTTAAATTTGCTCTTATGAAAATAGGGAAGTCTTTAATATCTTGGCATCACTGGCATACATTCTGGGATATTGTCAGGGTGACGCTGATTGACAAATGCTGAGAGAAAAATAGGACTTGAATACGTTAAATATTTCCATTATCTTTAAAATACTTATCTTATGGATATGACTTAAATATTCTTCTTTAAGACAGTTAAATTTGGATTTTCCAAACATTCAAAACCAACTAAAAATTGTGGTAATTATGTGAGTTATTTAAAATAAGAACATAAGCTAACAGTGTGAAACATTAAATTTCCCATATTTACTCCCTCCTCTCAAAGAATTTTACAAAGAATTTCTATAATCTAGCTATCGTCAAAATCAATTAATGAAAAACATTAAAAATTATTACAACATTAAAGTTAAATTCATCCTTCTTGGAGTGGAGGGGGCAATACATTTTGAAGACATCTCTAAAATAGGTGTATCAATTAGTCCCTTGTTTGGAAAATATTTTATGGTTATCTTTATATCACTTAAATTTTGTGACAGCAAAAAACAGACATATAGCCCAAATGCATGCTCATTTTGGTAAATAGAAAATGTCATAGTCTGTTCTCCCAAGACTTTCTTTTGAGACTTTGTTGTGTTTTCAGTCTTTCATGACGTAAACCTGTTGGGGGAAGGCAAGTACTTAATCCTGCCATTAACTAGAAGAATACGTTATGTTTGGTGACTATTCAGAATGTATGTGTGTGATATTATTCCGTAATATTGCATTAATTGGAAGTAGTGATACTCTAACTGAAAGGTGCTTAAATCAAAAGCTATTTACTTTTTCAAATAACTCATGTCAGCTTCCCAGTTCCAAAATTCCTTGATTTAGTTTGAATTTTTATAGGTAGTGATTTTTCAAGTTATTGCAGTTATTCTTGCTTTTAGGTTAGTCACTGAGACAGTATTTATAGAATACTTAAAAATAAGTTTAAGAAACAAAATTGTAAATTAATTGTATATTGTTTTCAGTTTTACCAAGAAAAGTTCTTTAAAAATTATTTAACATCCCACAAGAAATCTAAAACTCTAAAGCCATTCATTATTAAAATAGATCAGAATCTGGATGATTAATGCTAAAGATTCTTCTTTTAGATCTATCTCAACTTTTTATAATATATACACATATACATGTGTACACATTTATACATATATATACACATACATCCATATAAATAATATGACATTACATATATAATTTACATTTTGTAAGTATAAATTGAATTACATATTTAAATTATATGCATGTATATATTTATAAATATATATAATTTATATGTAAATATAATTTAGGTTACATAACTATAGTCTTTAACATGGGTTCTTAAATCAAAGTATTTAATTGCTTTATTTAAACAAATTAAATAATTATTTCATCATTTGAATTACTTGATTACAAGCTATATTTTACATGAAATGTTGAAATTCATTAGTGCTTTATTGCTGAATGGAAATTTTTATAGTAGAATGCTTAAAATGTTCTTTTTTAATATATTTTTTAAAATCAGATTTTAACCATGACTGTCAAGGAGGCTTATAAGATTGTGACCCAATCAGATATTTGTGAGGTGAGAAAACATTGGAGCCATAAAATACTTTAAAGAATATTATCATCATAAACTGTCATTACCTTGTATAAAATGCCCAACAGGTAACCTTTAAATGAGAAATGCCTTTGGAAATCATGTTTCTGACACTATTTGACACACTGGCTCTCAAAGTCATGTTTTGTATGTATCAGAGCTCTTTGTGCCCTCATGGTATACCTGTTTATTTCTTGTTTTATCCAACACCTGAGAAAGGAACCCAACACTGGCCCACTTTGAGGAGGGCACGTATTTTCTGGTTGTCTTGGGTCATGGTCATGCCTTGGCTACTTTATGTAGGGACAAAACCACCTTGCTCTACCCAGGCATTTTGGAGTACAGTGAATATGTTTTTCTTTATCCCTGGTTAAGACATAAAAGGTCAGTAATTACAATTTAAAATTTATAGTGAATGCCTAATCAAAAGTAATATTATGGAAATAATAATAAAGCCTTTTAGTTATATATATAATTAAAGATATTTTTCCATTTCTGAAAAAGGCAATGACCAAGATATAAAGATGGTATTGCTTATTAATCCCATTATATCATCCATGTTGCGAGTCTGCCATGACAAGTATATAGATTTTTCTCTCAAACATAAGAAAATGATTTTTCCTGTCAATACTTGATGGCTTATTTTGACTATAAAATCACCATTTCACATACAGATGAAGACACTGGTAATTCTATTAATTTATTCATTTTTGGCACATAAATTGAATCTCAGATTTCCATATTGCTGCTAAGATAGAAAAAAAAAAAGTTCAATGAGAGACTATGGACTATGAGAAACAAACTGAGGGCTACAGAGGGGAGGGGGGTGGGGGAATGGGATAGACTGGTGATGGGTAGTAAGGAGGGCACATATTGCATGGTGCACTGGGTGTTATACACAACTAATGAATCATCGAGCCTTACATCGAAAACTGGGGATGTACTGTATGGTGACTAACATAATATAATAAAAATTCATTATTAAAAAAAAAAAAAAGAAAAAAGAAAAAAAAAGTTCAGCAACATAGATTTATGACAGGCTTTATCTGTCATCAATTTTGGCAGTAAACTGTATTCATTATAACCATGAAGCAGTCCATCTTTTAAGAAGACCCAAAATGCAGTCAATTTATGGCATAACAGCTCAGCAGGGGTGTATACCTTTTTGTAAACCATCACCAGTATTAGAAGGAAATGAGAAGGTTCTTAAGTAGGATATATTAATATATTCTATCATTATACATAAGTATACTTACTAAAATTATATCAATTTTATAGACATTTAAGAAAATTGCAGAAGTCAGGATTAAATGATACTATCATTTCCCTATGCTTTACTCATCTTTTTATTTATTCTTTTCATCTTTTTATTTTTATTTACAAATGTTCTTGTCGTATTTGGGAAGAGTCAAAACCAGTTGAAACCATGTTATACAAGACTTAGTCTTAGGCAAAAAGTTAATAATCTCTTTCAGAACTATGAAGAAGCTTATATCTGATCAACTGTCCTATAAGGGCAATTATAAAAGCTGAATAAAATATAACAAAAGAAAACAGAACAAAATAATATTTGAAGGTACCCAAGAGCAACCAAAGCAGTCAGGATTTGAGAGACCAATGTCTCAGAAGGAAGGAAATCACAGAGAGGTCAGTGCACAAGACAGGCCCCCACAGCGAAGAAGTATCCGGCCCCAAATCTCAGTCATAATGAGTGTGAGAACCCCTGAGGTAGAACCATGCTGGAGAATTTCCATATTATAAACCACAGTTAAGACAATGTAGTATTGCTCAAGGTTTAAGTATTAAAAAACGAGGTGGTATTATACAGGAGCAGAACAATAAACCAATCAAACAGAATGAAGAGAGTCTACAAACTACCTGTATGTGTGTGTAAGCCAACTGATTTCTGACAAGGATATCACTGCTGTGAGAAAAGGATGGTCTTTTCAACACATATTCCTAAAACCAATTGGATATCTATATAGAAAACATGAATCCTGACCCTGCCTTACACCATATATAAGATTAATTCAAGGTAGTTGGGAGCCTCTAGGAGACAACATAGAAGAATATGTACAAGAAATTGGGGTTGGAAAAGCTTTTTTAAACAGGACTCAAATCACTGATGTCAAAGGGAAAAGATTGATAAATTGGACATCATTAAAATCAAGAAATTGTTTTCAGCAAAAAATACCACTGAGCGGAAAGCAGGTCAGTGAATGGGAAAAGATATTTTTGGGGGCGCCTGGGTGGCTCAGTTGATTGAGTGTCTACTTTCAGCTCAGGTCATGATCCCAGAGTCCTGGGATTGAGTCCCACATCAGGCTCCCAGCTCGGGGCGGCAGGGGGTGGGGGGGTGGGAGGGTTCTGCTTCTCCCTCTCCCTCTGCTTGTGCACTCTCTCTCTCTCAAGTGAATAAATAAAATCTTTAAAAAAAAAAAGAAAGAAAGGGAAAAGATATTTTCAATGTATCCATGTTATAAAAGACTCATACCCAGAACATATAAAGAACACCTACAAAAATTTAGAAGACAGACAATTCCATTTAAGATACAGGGAAAAATACTTGAGCAGCACTTTATAAAAGAGCACAGCCAAGAAACACGTAAATGTACTTTACGTCATTAGTTATCAAGGAATCTAAAGTTAAATCCACAGTGAAATAGGTCCACACCAGAATGTCTAACACTGAAAGAAACCCTGATAATAACAAGTTTTGATGAAGCTACTGAGGAACTGGAACTCACATATACTACTACTGTGTGGGTATAAATTGGTTCAACAGCTTTGGACAACTGGTTGGCATTTATCTTCTAAAGCTGAACATATGCATATTATGTGATTCCACAGTCTACTCCTAGGTTTATATTCAAAAGAAATGTGTATAGACACGTATAGAAAGATATGTACAAGCATTTTTGTTCGTTTGCTTCTTGCTTTTAAATTTTTTTAGACTTGATTTTTTAGAGCAATTTTAGGTTCTCAGCAAAATTGAAAGGAAGGTACAGAGATTTCCCATCTACCACCTGCCCCCACACGTGCATTGCTTCTCTCATTATCAACATCACTCGTCAGAGTAGTACTTTTGTTAATACTGATGAACGTACACTAACACATCAAAATCAACTGAAGTCCCACTTTAGTGTTCAATCTTGTACATTCTTTGGCTTTGGGCAAATGTATAATTGTATATTCATCATTATGGTATCATATAAAGTATTTTCACTGCCCTAAAAATCTTCTGTGTTTCACCTGTTCTTCCCTCTTCACTTTCACCCAATCCCTGCTAACCAGTTCCTTTTACTTTCTCCATAGTTTTGGCTTTTCCAGAATGTCATATAGTTGGAATCATATAGTATGTAGCCTTTCCAAATTGGGTTTTTTTACTTAGTAATATGCATTTAAGTTTCCTCCATGTCTTTTCATGGCCTGCCAACTCTTTCCTTTTAGCATAGAGTAATACTCCATTGTCCAGGTATCCACAGTTTATTTATCCACGCACCTAACACAGGACATCTTGGTTGCTTCTAAGTTTTGGCAATTATGAATAAGGCTACTATAAACATCCATGTACAGGTTTTTGTGTAGACATAAGTTTTCAACTCTTCTGAGTAAGTATCAAAAAGCTCGATTGCTAGATCATAAGGTAAGAGTATGTTAAGTTTTGTAAGAAATCACCAAACTGTGTTCCAGAGTGGCTGTACCATTTTGCATTCCCACCAGCAATGAATGAGAGTTCCTGTTGCTCCACATCCTTGTTAGCATTAGGTGTTGTCAGTGTTCTGGACTTTGGCCATTCTGATAGGTGAATAGTGGTATTTCATTATTTAAAGTTGCATTTTCTTGATGACATATATGATGTGAGCTTCTTTTCATATGTTTATTTGCTCTCTGCTTAGATCTCCTTTTTTTGTTGTTTAAAGGTCTTTATTTTTAAGTAAACTCTATGCCCAACATGGGTGTCAAACTTACAGCCCTGAAATCAAGAGTCTCATGCTCTACTGACTGAGCCAGCCAAGCACCCCGGCTTATATCTTTATAAGGTGTCTGTTAAGGTTTTTAGCCCAGTTTTAAAATTAAGTTGTTTGTTTTCTTATTGTTGAGTTTTAAGAGTTCTTGGTGTATTTTAGGTTAATAATCTTTTATTAGATGTGTCTTTTGCAAACATTTTGCAAATATTGTCTCCCAGTCTGGGGCTTGTCTTTTAATCCTCTTGACAGTATCTTTTGCAGAGCAGTTTTTAATTTTAATGAAATGCAGCTTATCAGTTGTTTCTTTCATGAATGTGACTTCAGTGTTATATCTCAAAAGGTATCACCATATCCAAAGTCATGCAGGTTTTATCCTATGTTATCTTCTAAGATTGTTAGAGTATTATTGTGTTTTACATTAAAGTCTATGAGCCATTTAAAGTTAATTTTTCTGAAGGCATGTGTCTAGATTTTTTTTTTTTTATGTGAAGTTTAGTTGTTCTAGCACCATTTGTTGAGGAAACTACTTTTGTAAATTGTATTGCCTTTGTCTTTTTTTTGTCTGAGATCAGTTAACTCTACTTACAAAGGGCTATTTTGGGGCTCATTAATCTGATCCATTGATCTGTTTATCTCTTCTTTCACCAGTACCACACTGTCTTGATTATTGTAGCTTTATAATAAGTCTTGAAGTCAGGTAACATCAGTCCTCCAATTATGTTCTTCTCCTTTAATATTATGTTGGCTATTCTGGATCTTTTTCCTTTCCCTCTAAACTTTAGAATCAGTTTGTTGATGTCCATAAAATAACTTGCTAGGATTTTGATTGGGATTGCATTGAATCTGTTGATTAAGGTGAGAAGAACTGACATCTTTACGATATTAAATTTTCCTATCCATGAACATAGAATGTTTCTCCATTATTTAGTTCTTATTTTATTCCTTTCATTAGAATTTTATAGTTTTCCTCATGCAGATCTTGTACATATTTGGTTAGATTTATACCTAAGTATTTCATTTTGAGGGGGTGCCATGTGAATGGTATTATTACAAACATGTTTGTATCTTTATTCATAATAGCTAAAAGCTAGAAACAAATAAATAGTTATAAAGTTATTAGGTTTCTTCATGACAGGTCATGTGAGAAAAGAATAAAATATTATGTCAGAATAATTAATAATTAAATTTAGTTCTGAAATTCTTATCAGTTAATGAAAATGGGGTTATAGGAATTTTATTATTTAATAATGGGAAACAAATTCTTGGGGTGCAAAATGAAAAGTAATGTGTCACATCATCCTAATATGCATATAATTTGCATAATTGCCATTGTTTTCTACAGTAGTTTTCACTACAGATGAAAAACTGTAATTCAGGTGATCTTCCTTCAAGGGGAAAACAAAAATAAAAACAAAGCTATAGCATAATGTTACAGCCAACTACTAAAGGAATAGGTGGTACCATACATTGCTGGTGATTCTACCTTGATAGCAAAGTAGAAAGAGTCTGTGTTCCCCCGAATTTTTTTCTCTAAAGTAATGGTCCTATCAAATATTCTGCGAAAAAAAAATTTCCTCGTCAGATAATACTGGGAAGTTCTTCTCAGTCCACCCATATATTAGACATCGTAATATTTACTAAGCATAATTACGGGTCTCAGAAGTCTTGGAATAATGAAATACGTTTTTCTATATTGACTCAAATATGGACTCCCTTTTTCTCATAAAACCTAAGGATATCCTATGGGGGAAAAAATGCACTTTGAGAAACGGTAACTTAGAGGAATAAGTGAACATATGTTGTATAGATCATCATCAAATAATCATGAGCTGAATGCATTCAGCCGAAACTGAATGCTGATGAGAGCTTGGTGTAAAGGTATTCAGAGCTTGCAAATGGGAGGAAAATCATGAACTTTACATATCATATATGTTCACAAGGATAACGATAATACCTTATTTGGGAAATTGAGAAAATTGATCGATTTCCTCTCCCAAAGAGAAAGCTTTGCCATCTCTGTATGAAAATGTTCCATAAATTACATACAAACAGAGTTATAATTTTGCCTTGTAGGGGCACAGGGAAAGCTGTCCTAAGATGGGCCACTTTGGCAAAAGATTATTTTGAGTTAAAAGCAATCAAAACCCAGCAGATGCAGGAAAAACTCTCTGCCTCCCCCACAACTGCCTAAATTTACATTGGAAAAGAGAGCCTGTAACAGGAAGAGAGTTATTAATAGAGGCTCTTCTTTACCTAAGGAACTTATCTGCATAATAGGGCAGCTTTGTTTTTCCAAACATCTCCCTTCACCTTCTTGCTAAAGATCTTCTTCCCCTACGTATCCTCAGACCCTGCCCCTCTCATTAACTCATAAGCTTCATGTCGCCTCATTGTTTTTGGAATTTCATGTCTGTGTGGATTCCCCATATGTACACCTATTAAATTTGATTTTCTCCTGTTAATCTGTCTCAGGTTTGCTTCTAAGTCTAGCTAGAAGGACCATAAGTCAGAGGAAGTTCTTCTTCCCTAACATCCCCAA
This sequence comes from Ursus arctos, assembly GCF_023065955.2. Taxonomy (NCBI): domain Eukaryota; kingdom Metazoa; phylum Chordata; class Mammalia; order Carnivora; family Ursidae; genus Ursus; species Ursus arctos. Next base: position 11,184,119 of record NW_026623053.1, on the reverse strand, counting down.
AAGTCTGTTTGGATCTGTTCAAATGAGCAGTTGTTAACCCTGAGTTCTGCACATGTTTCATGTCAATCCAGAAATGTAGCAGGTATTATTGGGTTACAGTTAATCTTGGCAGAACCTCAGTCTAAATGTACACTACTTCCCCATGTCTCTGATGGTAGACTATACATTGCAGAATAGAATATGGGGGTTCAGAGAACAATGGCCATGCATTTCTATTAAGAAAAAGAGTCAGCTATATTTTAGTTTTAATTTGGGATGAAAAGAACATATTCAGTGTAAATACAGGAGATATGTATTGTCTACTTAACCAAGATGTTTCTAATATTTTTCATTGATATTCCTCTTAAAACAATTTTTCAGAATAACCTTTCTACTTTTGAATTATACTTCAACCTTGAATGAAATCAGACAGAAAACAATGATATGCAACAAAGACTTAAAAATGAGCAAAGAATGCACTGTAGGCATATTTCTCTCATTAAAACTCTAACCTGCTGTTGGACTTTCCAGGTTTGTAAACCACTGACTAATACTGATTATTCATCAGCTTATTCTTGCCTACAGGCAGATAACAACTATGTAACATTTGATTACTTTGATGACCTTTTTCATTCTTTTCCCATTGAGAGGATGAATTATTGTGAAGAAAATCTAATCTTTCCCGTAAAGGTCAAAAATGCTTCATTTTGACTATAATTTATTTTCAACAAGGTGAAAGAGCTGTTTTTCATCACTGACACCGTAACAAGTAGATTTTTTTTTAAATTTTACCTCTATCAACTCACAATTGTAAACTGTGTTTTTGCAATTTTGACTTAGTGTCCATAATTCTACTTACATGTTAAAGAGTAGTTTCTAGCTCAGATGTCTCTGTGGCCGTAAAGGCTGATTAGTGTAACATCTTGCTTGAAAAATGCATCTATATAAAACATTATTGATAACATGCCTTGCTTTCTTCAAATAACACCATTTTCTTGTCTTTTTTCCCCTTTATTCTGCACCTTTGCCTGCTTTTTGCTCTTACAACTTCATGTTTCAGTCTCCTGTGAGTCCTGGCTTTGAGGTAGGTACTAACTCTACCTGACAATAGGAATGGGCTTCACCATCTTTTACAAACCAACATAATGCTAGTAGGTTGATATCAGACAATTATTTGTATTGACTCTATGAGAATGCTCAGGTCGGAATTTAGCTCACACTCCAACCTATTGAACTACAGAAAGCCCATAGGTTTTTCTAGGAAATTGAAAAGACAGGTTGAGAATAGAACAGAATACAGTCAGCACACACTTTACCCGGTAGCATAACTGAAATGCGTGCATATTGAAATTGTATCCTGAAGCCAGGTACCACAGAACCATGCAAAGTGACATCACACACACACACTCACACACACACACAGAGGTTGTAGTTGGCATAGTAAGGCATACAACAAGGACTGCCTGAAGATGAGTATAACTTTTTTTTAAGAAAGGAGTTTTTAAAAATTTTTTTTTAAAGGTTTTATTTATTTATTCGACAGAGACAGAGACAGCCCGCGAGAGAGGGAACACAAGCAGGGGGAGTGGGAGAGGAAGAAGCAGGCTCATAGCAGAGGAGCCTGATGTGGGGCTCGATCCCATAACGCTGGGATCATGCCCTGAGCCGAAGGCAGACACTCAACCGCTGTGCCACCCAGGCTCCCCAAGAAAGGAGTTTTTAATCCTTAATGTTTTATCACAATCAGTTTAATTATTTTTTAAAAGGATGGTATGCAAGTGGATATATCAAGGTCTGAGTCCAAGAAGAAATTATATTTAGAAAATTCACAAATTTCCTTCCTAGAGGTTTTAATTAAGCCCCCCTCCAAAACTGGCCTTTTATTTATCTTAAGCAATTGATAGCCTGGATATGGAGGAAAGGCATTTAGATCAAGTGTTAAAGCAGAGTATACAACGATGCTTTTATTACAATAACTCGCTTTGACCGGTTGACTTGTTAATAGTTTTCCTTATTTCCGTACTTCTGGCAAATTGAGCATTGGCATATCATTTTTCTTCATGAGACTATAAATTTCAAATACCATTATTAGTGTCCATTCTTAGATGGTCTTGTCACAGTAACTCTAACAAAGGAAGCTAATGAAAACACAACCAGAATGTGTTCTAGGTTAAATGAAATTGAGAAGTCAAGATATCTTGATTCATAGGATATAAAATGAAGAGATCTACTTCAAAAATAGTAAATTTCTATGTTTGAAAAAGTCATCCTAGTTAAAAATGTGCCCTACTTAGAAAAGTCCAGGGTGAAAGCTAGGTACATGTAATTTTTTTATATTCTTGCAAATTTAAATTTCGTAATTTACAATGCCTTCCAGACATAATTTGGAATGGGAATTAGTATGTTTCCCTTCAGATTGTCCTTTGGGAATGAAGCCAAAGAAGAACGAGAAGCATTTTTCACTTCCTTCTCCTACATTGCAATCAGGAACAGATTATCTAAGGGACTGAGGGAGAGAGTCTACTTTTCTGTGAGAGTTATACAACCTAAAGGCCACCAGGCCTTCACAGGTGGCTCCTGATGCAAATAAGATGCATTTCGGCACAAGCTGTTATTCTTGAACTTGTTTATATCAAGTTTGTTGAAAAGATAGCAGACTTTTGTCTTTATACTTGTAAGAAAATGATGCATAAAATTTGACCAATATATTCCTAACCGTAGTGTAAGTTGCAGAATTGTTCTAGAAACCTGGTAACAGTTCCACCTTCATGCTGGTCAATTAACACTTTTAGGTTTATAACTCTGGAGTGCAGAAACATACAAAATTACATAAATTCTCTGCCCTTATGAAGTTTGCATAAATGGCCAATGTGCAAACAAATAGATGTAATATATATGTCTTTGTAAAAGCTTCCTGGTGTTATATTGCGATGTTATATATTAATTTCCTTAATCTCTCTTACTGATTAGGTTGTTTTCATTTTTTATTTTAGGCGTAGTTGAAATAAGCATACTTGTGGTTTTGTTATTCATTTGTGAAATTGTTAGTAGATTTCTCCGTCAGCATTTGTTGAATGTATTTAGTAGTTTATCTTCTTAGAAGCCAAATGGACTGAAGAATATATACAATTTTTTGCCAAACAGTTCTTCAAAAAGTGTAACCCTAAGAACTACAGTGTATGAAAGTTTCTATTGCCTTATATTCTTCCTGACAATAGATTTTATCGGTATTTTAAAAGCGTTTTGTTTTTGTTTTTGTTTTTTTACTAATTTGATAGGTCTAAATTTTCTATGCCTAAATATTATTTCTTTATTGGAGGATAAACATCTTTTCATATATTTATTGGCCATTTGTATTTCACCTGTGGTGAATTGCCTATCTTTTTTTCTGTTGAGTTGCTTATTGATTGCTTAGAATCTTTATATATGATTAATCCTCTGTTAATCTGTGATGGAAGTATATTTTCAGCTTTATGTGTGCTTTTGCCATCTTTTCCCACACTGCTTTTTTGACAGAGAAAAGACATATTTTCACTCATTTTCTTACTATAGATAGACTGTTGAAAATTAATCAATATGGCCAGATTAAACATAATACTTTTGCAAATGACTGAGGAGAATGTTTTTTCCTGAAGTAAAGGAACTGAAGTCAAAGTAGAAAATGAAGCAGAATTTAAGACAGCGGTGTCCTTTGCAATCACAGGATATAATTGATGATATGTTATTTTTTGATGATATGTTTTTTTAAAGTAAGTTAGGTCTTATGGAATTTTTAAAATTTAAGAACTTTATTAAAGTTTTAAAATTATTTTTTAAGTGTCTTTCAGGAAGCATTTACTATTATACCTTTGAGGTTAAGGGGCTTTACAGAGAATTTATTTTTGGTGAAATTAAATGCTTCTAGTCTAGTCTTCTTGGTAATTCCTAATATTCAGACTGCCTTACAGAAATTATTAGGAAATTAATTGCTCATTCCAAAAGTTCTCCCTGTGTTTGACTGTTTTATATCCTCACTTTTTATATCCTTTAGTTTTTATGAAATTTAGATAATATTCAGTTTAACTTGTTATTAAGGGTACATATTTTCTAAATAATAATTTCCACAAACTGCTATTACTTTCATAACGATTACTGACTCACATTTAATTACACAAGCATTGTATTAAAAGGAACTCTTGCCTGAATACTTTCCTAGAAAAATCTCCCCCACAAATGATTCATTCAGTTACTGTTTTTGTTCATTAAAAAAAAAAAAAAAAAAAATGAAGGCAAGAGAATACCAGTATTGCATTATCTGTCTGTTTCTAGATTACATCCTGATACACTTTATCATAGTCCAGGTAGATTCTTTTCAAATGAACAAATAATGGGAAAAAAAAAAAACAAACTGTTTCTAATCCTGAATGAAACTATGATGATATTTCTGACCAAATAAATATTTTCCAGGATATTTTCCAAAGTAGCAAAAGTCTATCTAGAAATAGAGACTTGAATTGTTATTACTCTTGTGTTCTGGGGTTCCAGGAATCCTGGTGATTCATCTGAATTAAAAAGTCATTTTTCCATTGAAATATGCACCATAACATCCATGCAGTACAGTTGCCAGGTATTGCAAGATTTCTTTTGATGATCATGTAAACTATTTCTCCAGGTTCAGACCTGGGTAGTGTATATGTTCAGTGAGGAAAGACATCCAAGAATTCTTGAACCAGCACGTCTCCACCCCCTGAGAGTTAGAAGAGTGTGTGCGGTGGTGGGTTTGTCAGGAAGGAGCCCTTCAGTAAAATTAAGAGTGTGCGGTCTACTTGATATGTTACTAATCAGCTGTTGCCTGATTTCATTCAGCGTGCCTGGCTTATTATATGTACATTATTAATTCATGCTCTGAACAAAAACTTCCAGATGTGTACCTCTAACTGTAAACACTTCAGGAGTGTTCTTTGTGAACTCTCCCAGGAGCAAGGGGCATTTACTGCTTGTCCACACTTACAAGCAAATCCGTCTTGGGAACTAATGGATCTTTAAAGCAGGCTCCGAAGGGCCTGTGTTCCCCTCAGAAAAGGGACCATGGCTTCCCTAACTTTTCACACATCCATGCCTTAAGACACAAAACACGGCTCTCTGCTTTGCGATGTAAAACAGCCTCCCACCCTCGTTATCAATAACAGCCTTTGTTTAGTCTAATGTCAAGCCAGACCTGGCCAGATTTCAGACCCTTCTCATTTAATTCCTGACCAGTCATGACTACTGAGGTCCTAGTGGGCTCTTAGCTGAGTACTATGAAAAAAAAAAGGAAGAAGGATTATTCAATGTTAACTCTGAGAGCTTGTGTCTTCATGAATGTTTCTACCCAGAAAAAAAATAAAGTATTGTCTAGGAGAAATAATAATGAAGTGTGAGGAAAGTGGAAGATTGGAATTGGTATTATAAATTAGACTTCCAGAAACTTGAGAAATAATTCAGCTTCTAACATATTTATTTGTGTTTTCAGAAATATTTAAATAACATGATTTTACTTGAATCATTTGACATGGTTTTCTAATATTTGGTTCTATTTGATCAGATGAATTCCTCTCTCTCTTTTCAAGAAGAGTGGAAGTATTGCCATTTTGATAATAAATATAGTGAAATGCAAGATGAAACAATGTCCAGAAGTTATGAACAATTATACACACCTCTTTCCCCAAATAGCCCAGTTTTTTGGTGATACCTAGTTCTCTGTAGCTGTGCATTGACAATACCACTGAGTGGTATAATTTTATTGAAGTAGTGCTTTCCTGTATTTTTTAAACTCAAAACTGATGAGGAGAAAGTCTCATCGTATTCTTTTTTAACTGAGTTACGTTAAAATCCAGCCTTTGGTTCTACCGTATTATTTCAGAAACACAAGTGCGCACACACACACACACACACACACACACACACAGCGCTTTGTGTTCACCATTTACTGTTATAGGTTAAGATTCTATAAAATACTATAAAATTATCCTTATGAACCTTTAAGTTATACTTATCTTTGAAGGGAGAGGCTCACCTTTGTAGCCTTGAACTGTGTTTATGGCATGCTTTTCCAGCTTCTCCTTGGTGTCTCTAAGACCGTAATCAGTGTGACAGCCTCTTTCCAGATCATTTCATTCAGCTTTCCTGTGAGTTCATAAACCCAGACCAGGCCCTTGTCAGCCCTTGTCAACTTAGACAGGGTCGGATACTATGGGAATGGATGTTCCTAACATCACTGTTCTTGATTTTTCCACATAATCTCTTTACCTTCTAGTTCACTTTTATGTGTAGACCAACTCTGACATTTGAAAGCCCAAAGCAGAAGCTGTTGACATGCAAAATTATTTTCTTCCTCAGTGGAAGTGCTCCTTTTTTATCGTGTAAATTTAGGGTGCCTGGCATTAAGGTCACATTGCCTTCAAGTAAAAAGAGAGGTAATCTTATGTTTCCCCTTTCCTCCAAGATCCCACAATTTGTAGGATGTTGGTAACTGACATTTTGAAAGAACGGTGCATGTTAATTTGCAACAATTCTTGACCAGTTCTGGTGCTCTCCCTGCAAAGGGTGGATCACTTAAGCAAATAATAAGATTCCTTTACCCTTCATTTCTGTTTACCCAAAAAAGAGTGACGCAATAAAAAGTCAATGTAACTTTCAAGATTATTTTAGTACTCAGAAAATCCTGACCACCTTGTATTTTTAATACAAGATTATATATATGTATGTATGTTATTACCACGAAAGCTTTCACAAATTGCAGCAAACATTAAGAAATGCATTCTCTGCTGGAAAATACAGCATCGGTCACCACTAAGCAAGGACACACTTTTTTCTCCTGCCCTATAACAACTCTTTTCACTGTTATGAAAAGGTGTTGATTAGCTTTTATTTATGCTATATATATTTAGGGTATCCAACTGAGTGAGGAGGCAAACTCATTTATCTGGCACGCTTGGCAGGCAGTTCAAGAGATGTAGAATCAGCATTGTAACAGAGTAGGGCTGACCAATCGAAAGTCTCCAAACACCCTACCTTCTCTCTACTCAGTGAAGTACAGGGCATGGAAACATGGGTGTTCCTATATGAATTCGATTTCCCAGGGGTCTTCAAATGTATCTTTTGCCCAACGATTGGTCTGCGCCGGAAACTCCCTCACTCCTTGTGTAAGAGGTAGTGTGTTCATCTGAGTGCTGTTGAGAGAAGGTGATCGTTTCTTTTGCTTCAGAAAGTGGTCAGCCTCAGACTGAGCATTCACAGTGATGTTTTACTGGCAGCAACTAGGGGTAGGGTTAGATAATCATTTCCAAGAGAGATAAACAGGGATCAGAGCATATAAAAGAAATCTCCGGGTAGTCTCAATATAGTCACTCATGGCAAGAGTCACTTTAGGGTCCACACCAAATGGCTTATTCTTCAGGAAGCCTCTTTTCTGAATGACCCCCTTTGCCTCCACCATGGGGGTGGTTTATCTTTTCTTCGAACCTTCATATATATGGGCACGTATTCAATGCAAGACAGTATTTCAGAAGTTGGAGATACAGTGATGAGCAAAACCAGCAAGATTCTCTCCTGTTGGCCCTTCTATTCTATTGAAAGGAAACAGTAAAAATCCAATATGCAAATGGGAGAATAAGACAGTTGCGGGCTGCAGTAATAGCTGTGGAGGAGACAGGGTGGCATGCCAGAGAATAACAAGAGTGTGAATGGAGAGTGAGCAGTAAGTTAGGTGATCTGGAGGCCTCTTGGAGAAGGTGACATACGAACTGAAATCTGAAGAATAAAGCAGAACCCTGTATGCGGAATCACATATTGTGATTGTTGATAGTAGCAGTTATGTCGTATCCAGAATTCTATTGGATTTTAAGTTATCAGGCGCAGAGACTTATTTGCTGGTCTTTCTGTTTCCTGCAGTGTCTGAATTGAGCTTTCAGGTAAGATTTGCCCCAGGAAATGCTTGTTAAATTAAATAGATCAATCATGATGGCAGTAGAAGAGAACTATCATAAGGCACTATTCTGCACAGTTCTTTGAATGATAGTCCAAAATGCTAGATCTTAAAACTATTGAAATAAAGGATTAATGTTGGTTGGATGTTTTCACACAGTTGTGCTAATATTTTTTTTTTTTAAGATTTTATTTATTTATTTGACAGAGACAGCCAGCGAGAGAGGGAATACAAGCAGGGGGAGTGGGAGAGGAAGAAGCAGGCTCCTAGTGGAGGAGCCTGATGTGGGGCTCGATCCCAGAACGCTGGGATCACGCCCTGAGCCGAAGGCAGACACTTAACAACTGCGCCACCCAGGCGCCCCTGTGCTAGTATTTTTAAGTGTAATGGCACCTGAATAGGAAAGTAGGCAGACAACTGAGTGATGCTCATACAAAGAAGCTGTTTATTCAGCTAGTCAGTTTGTTCTAGAAAACATGCGTGACTCAGATGCTATCCCCTGAGCACACACAAGCTGGTTGAAGTCTCTTCTGTAGGTCAAGGTTAAGGGATTCACAATATTTTCACATTGCATTTTGGCATGTAGAACATATTATTACTTAATTAGTCTCACTTTCCCCCCAAGAATTCTTCCATCATGATTTAAATTAAGGAAAGAAAATCCTTTCTGCTTTCATATTAGCATAAAACTAGGGGATGTGAGAGCTGGGAGGGGCTAAGGAAGAGGAATCACTATCACCACCTGGCAGGAGACTGCCTGAATTCAGAATTCTGCTACCGACAGCCCGTGTGATCTGACGTAACCTCCCTGAGATTCAGTTTTCTTGTTTGTAAAATGGGGGTCATAACACTAGTGGGCATGGAGTTTAAATGAATTAATGAATGTGAAGTGCTATGAAAAGACCTTGGCACGTATGAAGGTTAAAGAAAGTGTTTTAGGTCATTATCTAGTTCACAGGTCTCAGAATCCCCATGGGCCAGATTTATTCCCCAAGTAAGTTGACTGGCACAATGTTTCGAATTTTTTTCAGAGTTGCCAACATTTAAAAATAGGGTTATTTCATAAAGCAACTAGATTTTCTGCTCCTTTTGACACATTAAGAGGCCTCACAACACTGGGCTCACATACTCACATGGCAGCTCTCAGCAGTGTATGAGCAATGGCCATCCCTTTTATTCTGAACCTTCCTCCAGTTTATCATAGTCTCCACCATTCTCTGTTGCATCCCTGACACTGAGGGGCTACCCATGCATCTTAGCAACCTACAAGTATTTGAACTTACTGTCCCTCTCTTTCTAGAGCAGAAGAGTTCTGACAGATACTGTATTTGTGTTGGATATGCCAGGTAGGGGTGAGGAACAGGCAGACATGTACAGAGAGCGGTTGCAATGAAAAGCATTCCTTAGCCAATTGTACTCTCTTAAAATTGAAATCCTGTAAAGCAAATATGTCAAAGTTACAATCCATATAATATTACATTTAGGGGCGCCTGGGTGGCACAGCGGTTAAGTGTCTGCCTTTGGCTCAGGGCGTGATCCCGGCGTTATGGGATCGAGCCCCACATCAGGCTCCTCTGCTATGAGCCTGCTTCTTCTTCTCCCACTCCCCCTGCTTGTGTTCCCTCTCTCGCTGGCTATCTCTATCTCTGTTGAATAAATAAAAATAAAATCTTAAAAATATATATAGTACATTTAAGAAGAGGCTTGGGACATGTGGATAACTCAGTCAGTTAAACATCTGCTTTCGGCTCAGGTCATGATCTCAGGGTCTTGGGATTGAGCCCTGCATCGGGGGCCTGTTTTTCTCTCTCTCTCTCTCCCCCCCTCTCTCTCTCTGTCTCTCTTTCTCTCCCCCCCCCCCCCACCTATCCCCCTGCTCTTTCTCTCTCTCTCAAATAAATAAATAAATAAATAAAATCTTTTTTTTTAAAGAGGCTTATATGATAGTCTGTATTTGAATATCTCTACTGAAATGTCACATCCATTATTTCCATGCAGTTGCTTCTTGAAAACATGAATTCTGTTCAGTTACCAGGCACTTCTTCCATTAACTGAGGACAAATGTGATTAAGACAGTATCCTTCTCTTAGGACCTTGCTGCCTGATGATTGAGACAAGTCCAAAAAGGACATCAACATGTATGCTAAAGTGTTCTCTACTTTTCTGTTTCTCTAACTCAAGGGGAGTTTATGTCGCCCCAAATCCATTTCCAGTATGAAGCTGTGAAATGAATTTACTTAATAAATATAAATATATTAATACCACAGAAGTTTTCATTTGAACCAGGCATTTTGTAAGTGACTTTTATCTTCCAAAATCTTATGTTTGATTTTTACATCGGTGGCAATAAGCGAACGACAAGGAAAGGCGACTCTTTCCCCTCTGTTTTCTGGCTTTACTAATGCAGAGAATTCATTTTGAACTGCGAACTGGAGTATACCTTGTTGGGGAATGGTTTCAGAGTCCTGTTAAATGTTAAAGACGTGCTGGCAGCTGGAGTTTCCATAATGTAATCTAAGCAATCATTTCCTGGGAAGTTTCCAAACTTGCTGAGTCATTAATTTAGCATACCAGGTTAAAAACCAAATTCAGTCTCTAGAGAACCAGGGTATATTATCTGTAAGGAGGTGTTCAGTGCATATCGTTTTAACTTTGGCTGTAATTTCAAACGAATACTGTTAGCACAAGAATACTACAGACACTTCACAACACTACAGACTTAAAAATTAATCTCTGCAATCTTTATTGAATCTCTAATCCTGGCTTTAAAAATCAGCTTTCATAATTTTTCTGTTCTCATATTCTCTCCTATCTGTGATGTGATAATACATCTTACACTGAGAACAGAGAAGAAATCTTTATACTTTGCATCAGCTATAATTTGCCAGATCAAATCATTTATACACATGCATCCCAATACCACACTTCACAGTTATGTCAGTTCTCACAAAAGTTGTACACCTGTAGCTTGATCGAAACTCCTCCACTCAGGAAAAGAACAATTCATAATACCACTGGCTAACGTAGAAATGTAAATTTTTAGAAGTACATTCTCCTGCATGTGCTTACCATAATTATAGAGAAGGGAATTTGAGATCTGTTCTGTGGATTTTGAGCCAGTTTTTGCTCTGAACATAATAATGAAGCAGAATGAAACAAAATGTAGCTGTTCCCTTTCCAGAGCATGTCAACTTTCCTTCCTATTCCCATAAAAAAACAATCATTCTGCAGGTTGCTCAGGTTCAAATACATGGTCCAAACTGGAACAGCAAGTAACAGTGGAAACTAATTTAAACACCATTTAGTTAACCTAGTAAAACCTTCACTAGTGTTGGTAAGTAAAGAATTTTCTCTTTACCACAGTTGACTTTGAAGAAAGATCTTATGGGGCACCTGGGTGGCTCAGTCGGTTAAGCATCTGACTCATGATCTCAGGGTCCAGTTCAAGCCCCGCATTGGGCTCCATCTGGGCATGGAGGCTACTTAAAAAAAGAAAAAAAAAGGAAGCTCTTAAAGGATTGTGCACATTACAATTATATAAATAAGTAAAAAATAAAATGAAGTAAGTTAAGGAAGAAATAAGACAATACTATTTCTCTTTATTTTGTATGATAATGTGTCAACATGCACAAAAGCCTGGTTGTTTGAGTCGTTACCCCTTGACTTTGACTCACCACTAAGTCTAATTTCATGTTGAAGTTATTTTAAAGACCAAGCTAGTTGGATTTAGATCAGTGAGATTCTGTTAAGGATCTGTTTTTTTTAACATTACCAATTTCTAAATTTTTCCTACTCTGTAACTTGATACAGCAAACAAAATACTATAATTACGGCTTTCTGGTGTACATACCTTCAAATAAAACTTCACACAATTGAAATTACATTTTTTGGCTTAAAATGGAAACTGAATATTAATTGTTAATGAAAAATATATCACTGATTCTGAAAGTGCTTCGGAATGTTTGGTTTGTGTTCACATCATTAGAAGTAGTTTCGAAGGGATGATTGGCAGGATTACGGAAAAGTTTGTTCTTTAACATTTGCATAAACAATGATAAATGTGTATTACAGGGCAGTGGCCTTATTTCATAGGCTTTTGTTTGTTTTACAATCTGTTGCATATCAATGAAGGCCTTGTTTTGCATTTTGATTGAAGAATGGATAAATATAAGCACTTACAGAGTTATCAAATAGCGACCCAGTCTTCCTTTTTTATTTTATTTTATTTTATTTTTTTTTTAAAGATTTTATTTATTAATTTGACAGACACAGCCAGCGAGAGAGGGAACACAAGCAGGGGGAGTGGGAGAGGAAGAAGCAGGCTCCTACCGGAGGAGCCTGATATGGGGCTCGATCCCGGAACGCCGGGATCACGCCCTGAGCCGAAGGCAGACGCTTAACGACTGCGCCCCCCAGGCGCCCCCCAGTCTTCCTTTTTTGTCTTAGCTTCTGAGATTTGCCTCCTGGTAGGGAATAGCACATGCATGTGTGTGTGTGTATACTCCAGAAACATAGAATATAATTCTGCAAACAAAACTTCCAAAGCCTTTTCCATTCTCCCTTTCCCAGAGTGTTTGTTATTTAGTAAAATTAGGCAACACAAGCTCCTTCTAGCAGTAAATCAGTTCCCACATAATTCACTGTGCATGCAACCCATCTCAAGATTTTAAAGCTTTACTTTTTTATTTAGAAACATAGGCCACATTGAAATTAAGTAATGTATTTGGAACCATAAGAAAAGGTAATGATATGTATTTCTGGTTGTGATGCTAGCTGATTTTAATTTTAAAATGTCATGAGTGCCAGGAGGGCACTCTTTATTAATGCTACTAAAACCTTAAATTGCTATTAAATCTTAAGTGCTATTAAAGTCTTCATTTCTGACACTATAAATTACAGAATTTGTGAGTTGTTATTCTGTGCCAAGCACACATGTGGCTGTGTGATTCTCACCATTGCCTGAATGTGTGTATAATACAGTCTCTGGGCCACAGACAGCTAACTTCTCTTCTATAAACTCACATAACATTTTAAAATTCCATATGCAATCCTGCCTTGAAGGTAATAAAGGAAATGACTTGTAGTTTAAGGCAGCGTTTATATGAATGTTACCGTGTTGGCTAAGAAGAAAACATTCAATTTATCAGATTGCCTCTTGCTCTTCTAAGTGACTTTGCTCCACGGTATAGTAAACAGTCCTTTGTGAAACTGGTTCTGTTAACATAGCCTGGAATTAGGTGTCTTAAATTAAGGAAAATAGTTGAAGAGTGGTTTGGTCAACTTTTCATAGGATTTTCCAAATCTGAGAACATTTTAAAATGTGACATCAGGTCAGCTTTTATTCTGAGTGTTGAAACTTTCCAACTATGGAAAAATATCAATTTTCATTACAGTGTATGCTTAAAACTGGCCCATTAGCTACAGTTGCTCAAGAAAGACACATAAAACTGAGACCTAACCCTGTGGATTTAATTATTTTTCAATTCTGTTGAAGATATTTATTCAGTATATTCATGTTCATGATTCTGGTCTGGCAAACCTTTGGCCTATCATTATAAGCTCCCTGAACTTCTCTGCAAGAGTTGAACCTTTCCAGAGTAATTATCCTTTATAGTTTTCTTTTATAGAATTGTAATTACAAATTTAACCGTAGACATAATATGCCTATGTAGAACTTCATCTCAAATTTGTTTTTATTGCAGCTAGTAAATCTGCAAATCAAAATTTCCCCATTTGGTAACAAATAGTGCTACCTTTTGGTGCTGACAGGCAATGAAATGGGTGGAAATTGTACATAACTATGATTTTTTTTCTCTTCTTGTCAGTAACCATTCCAAATCAGAAACTGAGTAAGGTAATAATATAAGGGCTCTGGAGGCGAACAAATGTAGGTTCATGTTTTGGCTCTTGTAGCGTTTGACCCAAAAGAATATATTTAAATTTTATGGGTTTAGATACCTTGACTTTAGGTAATAAAGCCTGTCTTATGAGGTGCCTCGCACAATGATTACTAAGGGTAGGAGCTTAGTAAATGAGATCTGTAAGTATCATAACTATTAAAAAGTAACTCAGTTCCTCTTTCATCCTGATAATTCCAAAATACTTTATTCTGATCATTCCCAAGTACATTTCCATGATATCAGGAGCTACATGAAATTGTCCCAAAACATAGAAACACAGTTAATTTTAATTCATTTAATTAAAAAAAAATCTGTGTCCTGGGCTGATTAAATAATTTTTAAATGAGAGACAAGAGCACAGAGATGTAATTATCACCAAACACCCATATTTGTGTGTCTTGTATAGTCCACTAGTTGCTTTGTTTTTTAATTATAAAAATGACAGTGTAATTTTAACCCTTCACTTTTCTATTGTTGAGGAATAATATCAAGCCACATTTATTTTCTCCTTGAGGAACTTCAGAGGAACTGTAAGCACTTTTCAGATGATGCCCTATGCAGACCTGCTGGCCTTTTTTTAACCACATGCCTGTCATACTTCAAAAAATGTCAATGAAATAACATGTGCGGTGGGGAGAAGGACCATTTTATGTTTGCTTTCAGCTTTATACTTCTGTATCGCAACTAATTATGTTACTTTTTAAAAGCCCCAAATTTGAAAATCCTAGAAATCAGGTTCAAATATTCTGATCTCTAATTCTCTTCGGACTATAAAAATAGGGTAATCAGATGAGAAATAAGTCAGATGAGAAGTAAAGGGGTGTAAATGACATTAAATAACAGAAGACAGTTTTACTTTATTTCTCTTATTTCCTTACGAGCCAACCACTAAACGGTAAAACAAAACAATTAATATATATATATGAATGTTTATATGTATATAAGTCAAGTCATCTCTTACATCTTATTATCCTTTATTGTATTTCAAACATAGCAAAAGTCACCGTCAGAGTCCTTCATTGGTCGAGAGAAGAGGTCGAATTCTCAGTCATACATTGGACGACCAATTCAGCTCGACAAGATTTTGATGTCTAAGGTTAAAGTGCCGCACACGTTCGCCATCCACTCGTACACCCGGCCCACCGTGTGCCAGTACTGCAAGAAGCTGCTCAAGGGGCTTTTTAGGCAGGGCCTGCAGTGCAAAGGTAAGGAGGACCTTGACACGGGACATTTGTCGCCAGCCAGACTTTGATCTGGAAAGTAATCCTCATCCTTTTGAAATTACTGTTCTTTTTCTTAGTTCACAGCTCCTCTTTCTGATGAGTGCTTGGTTTTTGTTTCCTTTTACAATCATTATGATCAGATTGCAGATTCAACTGTCACAAACGTTGTGCATCCAAAGTACCAAACAACTGCCTCGGAGAAGTGACCATTAATGGAGGTAAGAAAAGATCAGCCGTCACATCTGTGCTTCTCCCCTGTTCAAGAGTATGTCCATGATGACTTCGCGGGATTTTTTTTTTTTCCTGTTGAGATATTTGTGATCCAGCCCATAGTAAATTATGGGCTCAGTTTGTTCTATTTTACTGTAGAAAAGCGCCAGTCTTTGAGTTTTGATAAAAAACCAAAGAGCTTTGCTTAATTTTTATGCAGTGCACAGCTAGTACTGAAAACTTGGATGTCCAGAATTTCTTTCTGAGCTTTCTTCTTAATACTCCTTTGTTCAGAGGTGTAGAAAATGTTGGAATGCCTGCGAGTGATGGTTCTCAGTCTCTTTTTCTCCATCCTTCTCATTCCAAGCATTGGGACAAAGATTAATTTTTCTTCCCTGTCAAGGGAGGGAAGAATCAGAGACTGACCCATCCAGAAATAATCACCCACTTCCTTCCTCCGCCCAGTTAATTCCGTTATATGTGTGCTTGTTACCTTGAATCTTTAATAATAATAAAAAGAACTTTAATTCAGCTAATTAAAAATAGATATTGTTTTTTATACTTGGAAATAGTCTTTTGGGAAAACTCTGACTGTAAAAATTAGCTTTGAAGGACTCCTAAGAAAAATACCATGTCCTAAAGGAACAGCTGACCTTTTCTTCCTGAGTAGTATTCCTACTGGAGTCTTAGCAAAATATTTGACTTAGTACCCCAGGCTAACTTTTTCTATAGACAATGGACTGCTTTATACCTTCAGTCTAATATCAGTTTTGTGATTCCTCTGGGGGGAAAATGGTGGACAGAAGACCAGAGAAACAAATTAAGTATTTATTTCTAAAACTCTGAAGAATAAAAGGTTATCTTTATTCTAGAACATTCTTCTCTAGAAGAAATGTATACCTAGAAGAAGAAGGCAACTCTCTCGAGGAGAGCATTCCTCTACTAGTTTCTGCCTTGGAGATTCATGGATTAGCTGCCAAAATGGAAAGCTAGGCAGTCTTCCCACTTTCTGTGGCATGTGAAATTGACTTTGTTCAGGCCCAGGAAATGTCAGTATGTTCTCGATAACTAGAACTAAGGGGAAACATGCAGTTTTTGATATTGCTGATTACTTTGAAATTGCATTTTCCCATATAGTCAGAAAAATCTGGTAAAAATGTGAATTTCCCAAGCTTGGCAGGTTGAGGTCCCTGATCTGTCTATTTTCCAGTTTTAAAATAAGTACTCTGCATTAGTAAGTACAGTTGACACTTGAACAACTTGGGAGTTGGGGGCACCAACCCACCCTCCCAGGCAGTTGAAATTCTGACTATAAATTTTGGCTCCCCAAAAACTTGACTGCTAGTAGCCGACTGTTGACCAGAGGCCTATTAATAACATAGTTGATTAACACACATTTTGTATTTGTAGGCATTGTACACTATATTCTTACATTAAAGTAAATTAGAGGAAAGAAAGTGTTATTAAGAAAATGGTAAGTGAGAAAATATACATTCACAGTACTATATTGATCGAAAAAAATCTGTGTTTATGTGGACCCACACAGTTCAAATCCATGTTGTTCAAGGGCCAACAGTAATTATAATTTATTGTGTTACCATCAAATGCTTGATGACAGGATTCAATATTACTTCAAATATCAAATATCTTAAGTATTTAAAAACTGCTGCTTATGTGACCAATTTGATGTATTGGAATCCATGACTTAAGAAGTTACTGGAATAGCAAGAATCAGTGACCCCAAGTCTTCTTGCGTGTGAAAGTTTCAAGGGAAACTCATCCTCCCATGTATCCCTTTTTTCCCACCACGGCTGTGCTACTGAAATAGACCAGTTTCCTCCTCACTCGTTCCTGGTGTCACTTTGCTTCCTAGAACTTTGCTTCTATCCCACCCTTGGCTTCCTGCCATGCCTTTCCATGTCTTTTCATGTTTTTAGGCTCAGGGGCATGAAAAAGAAACATCTGCTTGTAAAATTATATATTCATCCTCTGATAATTTCAGATACTTATGAACTAAAATTTTTAAAAAGGAAAGAGAAGATAAATTCTTGAAATAAATATTTTTTAGGGCTTCCAATTGATATGTTGTAGGACTGCCTAACTCTCTTAAGCCCTGACTCTAGGATTCCAGGCTTGTCTTCATGGATGCAAAACAATTTTTTAGATTTGCTTAGCCCTGGGGCAGAGTCTGATGTGGTTATGGAAGAAGGGAGCGATGACAATGACAGTGAAAGGAACAGCGGGCTCATGGATGATATGGAAGAGGCAATGGTTCAAGATGCTGAGGTGGTGATGGCGGAGTGCCAGAATGACAGTGGGGAAATGCAGGACCCAGACCCCGACCCGGAGGACTCCAACAGAACCATCAGGTGAGGGCTGCACTCCCAGTCTCACTCCAGCAGGGGAATTTCCTTTTTAAGGTTCTTTGCTATTTTTATCTATTGAAGAAATTTAAAGTGTGTGCTTGATTTGTTTATGAATGCGCTGTGAACTGTAGAGGAGAGCCAGTGGAGTTAGGAGGTCTGGATCGCCTGTGAGAGGTGTAGGTTTGCATCCTTTCCTGGCATTGCCTCTTTCTGTGATCCCTTTTATTTTGCATGTGAACGATACTCATATTTGCCAGCCACAGGTTTACTACTAAATTAATGTTTATTAAGAGCTCATTGTGCGGACCTGCAAAGATCAGGGGCCAACCTCAGTGGACTCCATCTGTCTCATAGCTGGCTGCTTATACAATATCACGTATGTCTACATCTTACTGTTCTGTATTTTATCTCAGAAGTACGTGAAGTTTTGTATTTGGGATTTAATCATCTATACTTCTTGATTACTCGATGATCCCCATTTTTGATATCAGGGACCAGAACACTTATGGCCAATGAGGCTGCTGCCTGTTTTGTAATAAAGTTTTATTGAAACATAGGCATGACCATTCATATTGGCTAAGGCTTCTTTTGCACCACAGTGGCAGAGTTAAGTATTCCGCAGAGCTTAAAAGTGTTTACACCTGGTCCTTTGCTGAAAAAGTTTCCCAGCCTCTGATTTATGTTTTGAAATGTATTCAAACTTTCGTGTCCATTTTACAAATGCCATATTTATTGGCAAACTGAAATTGTTCATGAGTAGAGCAATAAGATAACTGAATTGTTTCCATTTAATGGCATAAGAAATATACTGGAAAATATTAGTCTTATGACGGAACTATCTTTTGAAGGTGTCCATTTCTGTAGGATCGAATGCGGGGGGATATTGGGGGAGGTGCTTGCCTATACGCATAGTGTGTAGGGAAGTAGGGAAGAAGACAGGAAGAGACAGAGACAGAAAGGAAAGGCAAAGAGATGAAAGATCAGCATAATTCTATGAACAGTAGTTATTTAAGAGAGTTTAAAAAGCAGATTCTACTTTTTATGGAATTCTCCAGACTCAAATTCATGTTCTGTGATATTATGCACGATTAATATTTTGCCTGTAGTCTGATATAAGTAAGCAAATATGATTTTATGTGTGATTCTGAATACTGTGGCCTCAGTGCACTAAGAAGATTGTCTATCTGATGTTTCCCCAAAAACTAAACACCATGCGGTTCAACCTAAAAACTAAGGTGATTATTACCCTGCCTCAGGATTTTTAAAGTGTACATGTAAAGTGCCTATCACTCAGAGTAATCCAGATTCTGAACCATGGTATTCTGACAATACATTTCACCAAAAATGGGATGTGAATGTTTTTTGACTTTCACTCTGAAATAACTGAAGTAAGGTTTTATGCAGGAAAAGATCTGTATCTAAAAACATTTCTCTCCCAAAATATTTTGACTTTTCAAGTCCATCAACAAGCAACAATATCCCGCTCATGAGAGTCGTGCAGTCTGTCAAACACACGAAGAGGAAAAGCAGCACAGTGTTGAAAGAAGGATGGATGGTCCACTACACCAGCAAGGACACCCTGGTAAGATCCACAGCCAGCAGTTCACTCTCGGCTCACTAGCTCTCATTAGAAGAATTGCTAATGCCTTGTCAGGACCGTGGTCTGTGTGAGTTACCAGGAGCCAACTCTGCTCGGGCATGGCATGGGATGGGGTGGAACACATTAGCAGTCTCTGGGTGTCAGATGTAGTTGAGCAAGCCGCTGAGTTAGAAAAAAGTGTAGACAGCAGTCTCAGGGAAACAAAGTCATTTACCTCTGTTACTGGAGATGATCTCCAAACAACTTGAACGTCTACGTGTCATTTTATAGCCGTCATGAAAATGACAGCATGTGCTTTCAGAATGCTCCTTTGTGATTCAGAATTTAAAAAAAAAAAAAACACTGCATTTTAGGGAAAGAAAAAACAATGATAGCTATTATATACTTTTTAAATCCTTAATTAAGTGTTCACTTAAAAACTGACCTATACGGGAATACAGTGATCCTATATTTTATTAGATAAAGGACAACATATTTTAATTTTTTCAATGTAGTCTGAGGTGTTCACTCTGCCAAATTTTTCTAATAGATGATGAATGAGATTATGCGTGTGTGTAAGAGAGAAAAAAATCATCTTTGTTTTTGTTGAACGAATTGACATTTGGGGATAACCATCTTTCTCGGTTACGGTGGTGTTTCCCTCCTCACCTTCTATCTATAGGATCCCCAACATTTCTTTAGGTAAATAGACACCCATAACCTAATTATTCTATCTGTAGTATCAGTCTTCTCTGCTGATGAGTGATTTACACGACTTATTATAGGATCCACTTAAATATCATCTTCTAGTTCTTTCTAGACATGGCATACATACAGTTTTTAAAGCATATCTAATATATTTGGTCTAAGATTAGTTGTAGTTGAGACCAAGAATACTGCTAGGGCTTTTGGTCTAAAAAGATGAATACACACACACACACACACACACACACACACACACATACCCTAAAATTGTGGAGCATATACCTAGGTTCAACAAAGATCTTATCACCAAATCATGGAAGTTTAGATTGCTAAATAGTCATCTTCTTCTAGAATCTAAAATTCAGCGTGAGTCTTCCTGGTCCAGAGCCCATGAACTTCCCACCATCAGATCTTATGTCTCCATTGGGAAAATGTTTTGGTTTTATCATTCTTGGGTATTTTTTTTGAATCTTGGGTATTTTTAAAATTTTTAAAGGATCCTAAATCTAACTTCTGTTTCAGCGGAAACGGCACTATTGGAGACTGGATAGCAAATGTATTACCCTCTTTCAAAATGACACCGGAAGCAGGTACTACAAGGTAAGGATGGCTCTTGACTTGATTGGAGTCTCCTGCTCCCTCTTGTCTTCTTGGGAATGTAGGGTGTTAGGAATACAAAATATATCTAACAGATGTGACTGTTTTGTGCTTGCTCCAGGCGATTTTTTTTTTTATGTAGTTTACAGATTTGGGGGGAATCAGGTTGTGACCCCAAGTTAGTCATCTGTGAATTTCAGATTTCCCTGAGGAGTGCTTCTGGCCCCATGGAATGGTGGTGAGGAAGAGGAAGTTTAATTGAGTATATTAGCTATGTGTATTTTAACTAGAAAATTCAAGGTCCAACAGATTAGCTACAAGAAAATTCTTGAAATCCACTGCATCCAGCTTTTTTGTTCATCTGTAGTCTTGCAGCACATTTCCCAGGGGCTTAAGAAGCATTGTCTGATGTCTCCATGCACTGCCAGGATGCATAAGGAACACTTTCCTCTAGAGAAAAATTTGGCAGCAGTTTCCATTTTGTCTCTCTATGTGAAATAATACAGATGTCACATAATGTATCACCCAGTAAAACATGGTTCCAAAAGAAGTTCATAGTGAAAACAGTATATACTTGCTCCTTCAAAATTAATGCAGCCTCAGCCATACTTGACGTGATTCACCATGTCTACTTTACACAGCTCTAACAGAAAAAGGGAAACCTCATGAAATTTTAAATGAAAAATTTATTTTAAAAGTTATTATTTCTTAGTCACTCCATACCTCTGGGTAGGCAATGTGGTGATTAATTTTTTTTTTACTCTCAAAGTTGTCTTAAAAGCAACTGCTTTTAAAACCAATCTCGGTGGTCTACCTCACTAAAACTGTTCATTTGGCTATATTATTATATTAACATCTATTGAATTAAATTATATGATTCATTTTCAGTGCCTAAAGGATAGTTAAAGCTTAGCAACAGCCATGCATATCCAAATGCATTTCAAAAGTGTTGTGATTCTATCTCCCAGTTATAGAAATTAATCATTTATATTCTTAGATCTTGATGCAGGTTCAAAATCATTATTCCTATTTGTACTTTCTCTTGCCACATGAGCGTAGTAAAAAAGTCACTTGAATTTTTCTGGCAAGAGGAGATGATAAAGTTTCCCCTAGTAAAGGTATTTTTGAATTTTGCTTAACTGTATTCTGTGTTGAATAAAATTGTTTTATATGAACAATGGCTATTTGTAATGTCATTTGTCACATGTGCCTAGCATGAATTTTATTTGAAAGTTTACAGACTTTTGATAAACTGCAGTCAGTACACTCTTTCTTCCACAGGAAATTCCCTTATCAGAAATTTTATCTCTGGAACCAGCAAAACCTTCAGCTTTAATTCTTAATGGGGCCAATCCTCATTGTTTTGAGATCACTACAGCCAACGTAGTGTATTACGTGGGAGAAAACGTGGTCAATCCTTCCAGCCCACCACCAAATAGCAGTGTCCTCACCAGTGGCGTTGGTGCAGATGTGGCCAGGCTGTGGGAGATGGCGATCCAGCATGCCCTCATGCCCGTCATTCCCAAGGGCTCGACTGTAGGTTCAGGAACCAACTCGCACAGTGAGTCCGCTCTAGTTTTGTGTCTGTAGAACAGTTGAAGAGAGCCTCTTTGGGGATGACTTAGTTTACTGGAGGACATAGGGTCTCTTAAATAGAAGCTGCTACACCTACTAAAGTATCTTATGAAATTATTCTATGTTATTGTTTTCTTTTATATGAAAATTTGAACAGATTCATGTAAACCCTATGTATTAGGCAATAGCAGAAACCTAGAGCTGCTGGTCCTAAAAGAAGGAGTAATCTAGTCAGCTCGTGTTTGATCTGGAATGCCAGTCTTTCTTGTTATTTGCAAATGGGAGTTACCATGTTCCCTCAAAACCCCCTAACGTGGCACTCTGTGCAGGATACGTGGCATGCAGAGTCCTTGGAAATTCTTGATAATTGTATCCCAGGAAGAAATCTCTGTTCATTAGAAGAATGAGACAGATTTTACCAAAATGCAAGCATGATCAAGTGTTGAGGATGAATTTTTAAAAAGATATTTTAGAGAAATATCTATGTAAAAATGTGTAATTTTAAATTTCATAATGGCTATTAATAATGAAGCCTGCGGGGGAAAAACCTGTTTTTCATATCTCAGTAAGTTATCTGGTGATTGATCACAACTTTTCAGTTGATGTGTAAACCAATATACATATAAGTAGGTTATATATGTTTATATATATATGTTTATTTTGGTGCTAAGCATTTTACATGAGGTCTGTATTTTAATGCCTCAAACAACCCCGACAGGTGGACGTTAATGATTTGCCTGTATTACAGGTGAGGAAATCAGGCCCTAGAGAGATTAAGTTGTCTCAGCTTTACTGGAGCTGTGAAGTGGCAGCTAACATTAACCCAGGGCTTCATGGCTCAGACTCTACCCTGACAAAATATTATTTTTTCAAAGCCAAGTACAGAGTAAATCTGTAATTGTAAAAGGAAAGAAATATTCTAATGAACTTTCCTAGAAACATTTAATTGCTGTGATTTAAAAACAGCCCAGCAGCTTGATTAGTAAGCATGTATCTGCTTGCTTTGCTGTTGACTTCTCTTACTTCTTTTGTGTATTTTTTAACATGTATTTCCAGGAGATATTTCTGTGAGTATTTCGGTATCAAATTGCCAGATTCAAGAAAATGTGGTGAGTGTGTACCTACTAATATAAAACTTGTAATGTGATTCTTTATTGGAAAATGAGAGTATCCTGAAGTACATGTTTATTTAGCTAACGTTTTAATTTTTCAGTATTTTCTAGAAAGTAAAATAGGGTCTATTGAGATATTTTTCTTCCATAAGATTTTAGAAACATTACATTATGTGGATTTTTTAAGTGATTTTCTGTATCCTGCAGTGTGGAGAGCTAAATACCTATTATTCATCTCAGATAAACAGTTATAATGTAGTGACTGATTTTTCTCACATTTGGCCACCTTGGTATTAGAATTTTAATGGTCGATATAACACAATACCAAACAAAATCAATTCTTTGAGTTGCACAAGCAGCTTAAATATGCCCTTATTCTCATTCCTTGATTGTCACCTAGGAGTGCTGTCTGTTAACAAGGAGTTGCAAACGCTTTTAGGGTCACTTGTGCATATCAAGACCTCAGAAAACTGCATCAATCATCAGAATTTATGGGTCCGTATTCTAATCCTAGTCGGCTTTGCCACATAACTCCATCCTTTCAACTCAGTTTTTGAAAATTATAGACATGAGATAATTTATTATATTTTGTCATGGGAGGTAGCCAAAATGTTATAAAGCCTTCCCTACCCCATCCTGTGACTCAGACCTTTTGCTCTATTTTCCCTGCTATACCTATGATCAAAAGCAAAATGTATACATACAGCCTTACTTACACTGGTGTGAGTTTAATTTTTAAAGAATAAAATTCATGAAACTCTGTTCATCACTAGTTATAGCTTTGCATCCTTTGCTAAATTGGCATAAAGTAAACTGAAAACCAAAGTTGACTTGAAGAGAATTAAGAAAACTTCATAGCGAAGGGTTAGTTGTATATTTATCCTGTTAATCTTGATATATATTTCTAAACACTTGAACATTCCTGTTGCTTAGCCAGAGAAGACTTTGGGAAATAAA
The DNA here is from genome assembly GCF_023065955.2 of Ursus arctos. NCBI lineage: Eukaryota > Metazoa > Chordata > Mammalia > Carnivora > Ursidae > Ursus > Ursus arctos. The sequence continues at coordinate 11,159,971 of NW_026623053.1, read as the reverse complement.
GGTTACTCTATAAGCCTCTTGGAAAATTCTAGATACCGGTCAAGTCATTCCACCCTGTTCAGCCACTGTTATCCACTGAAAATTTGGGGTGGGCCATTGAGCCCTATGAAAAAGATGGAGCAAATGGGACTCAAAATACTGGAACAGGATTAATTTGTTTTCTTGTCTCTAGACAACCTTGAACTCACCCATGGTTATTCTGAAGGAATAACAGAATAGAGACAACTGGTAGTTGTTTTATAGGGAGGAGCACAAAGGAAAAGATAAGAGTGGGTAGGGTATGAAGAGGGTAGGATTTGATGTAAAAGAACTTGTTTCTGAAAGGACAAAGACTGTAAGAATGGAGGACAGGCAGAAAATTCAGTATGATATAATAGGAATACATAAAGTGAAAAGTATTGTTTGTGTTTCCATGAGTGTAATCATCAAAGCAGAGACTGTAAGACATAGATTAAAACATAATGCTTTATTTAGCAATTATTGTTCAAAGAGAAAAGACTAGACATTTGGATCCTGTGACCTCCAAAAGTAGTAAAAATAGCTACCTCACAGATGAGAGTTTCACAGCGGATTGTCATCCTTTTGTGGTGTCTCCAACTCACAGTGATTCAGCCCCTTCAGTTTAGATTCATCTGGGTGGGGATGGTTGATAAAGAAGCACCCTCACCATCCTAGCCATAAGGAGTGAAGTGATTGGAATCAGGACGCACACAGACATGTGATTGGGACCCATGATTGTTTAATCTGAAATTTATAAATTACCATCCCCACAAGCTAATCCCTTTTTGAATACTTAGAGTAAGTAGCATAGTATAGTTATAAGTCTTATTTCTCTCCGTTAAAACATATTTGACTGACCATAATGAAACCTCTGCTGCTTAAGAACCAACGAGTTTGCAAAAACATTACACTGTTTAATTAATTGAAGAGTGTGCTTTGAATTGTATAGCGATGCTGCACGTTTCCTCTAGCATTTACAATCTTATTATTTACGTTAAACTACCTAATAATATTGGTAATGTATGTAATAGAATTATGTAATTTATTAGGACTAATGTTTTGTTCCACTTCCTGTTTGTTTTTCATTGGACTTGCACCTGTAGGACATCAGCACAGTATATCAGATTTTTCCTGATGAAGTACTGGGTTCTGGGCAATTTGGAATTGTTTATGGAGGTAGGTTAGTTCACTCGTATTTTTATCAACTTGGAATTTTAGCTGCTTGTACTCAGAGCAGCACTATCTCCAAGAAAAATATAAAAGACAAGACCTATGTGTATATATATTTGTATGTATATCTCTCTGTGTTTTACCTTTTCAGAAATTTCTCTTGAGATAGTCACTATTTGGAGACCTGGATATTTCTGTCTTGTAAGAGAAGTTTTTCTACTCTGTAAAAACTTCTTTCCTTAACTATTGACAGAGTCTATACACAGTGCTGGCTAAATATTGGTTTATTTAGACAAAATATTGAGAAGCAAGGAAGTTATAATTCATAAGCAAATTAGTTCCATTCCCTCTTAGCATATTTGATGAGAACTCTACAGAAATCCATTCACGTAACTAGACAAATACTCTTTTAATTCTAATATCCATGACAATCTATTTCATTAAGGTTGTCATTTTTTTAATTTTTGAAATGAAATACTGGATTTTTTACCCCTTTCCTTATTGTCAAGCTATCTGGTGAATTTATTATTTTAACCTCTGCTCTTTTAGATGCTAGCCAGTTCAGTTTTATTTTTCAAGTCTTCAAGAAACATTTAATACTTATGCTTTACCTCCCCTATAAACTGACATCATAACTTTCAGTTCCTAGATATAATCAGTTAAAAAAATTATCTTTCTTGTGAGGTGGAAGGGCTCTGAAATAACCACAATGTCTCACTCAAAATTTATGATAGTACAATATGTGCTTTTTTAGTTGAAAACTGATTAAGTTATATTCTGTTCTAAAAAGTGATTTGGGCAACACTGGGCTGACCCAGTCCGCAGAGCATGCAACTCTTGATCTTGGGGTTGTGAGTGTAAGACCCACATTGGGTGTAGAACTTACTTTTAAAAAATAAAAATAAAAAAAAGTAATTTTGATTCTTATAAAATGCTCAAATGATATTTTCTGATGAGAAACCTCCCGATGAGTCAGCAGACATTGGGCTTTTTGTTAATGCATGACAGTGTTAACAGTACTGCACAGAGTCAAGCTCCACAGTGTAGTCATTGCTTGCAGAAAAAAAAAAAAAAAGTCATGTGATATAGAACATAGTAAATATACATAACTGCACATCGTGTAGGGGTGAGAAATGCGGTCAGAGAGGCCAGCAGGTGCCAGATAGTTTGTAATACCCAAAACAGAAGGAGCAGGCCCAGGAAGAGGCCTCCATCAGGAAACTGAAAAGTTAGGACTGGTCACGTAGGGGATGAAGCAGATGAGAACCACTCTCAGAAGAGAGGTCAAGTACTCTATATAGTGACAGAGGAGTGGAGGTAAGAGAAGCTCTGACCCTGAAGAGACTAGAGAGTAAAATACTGAGTAGGACCAGAGATGGCAGTGGGTCCAAGAGTAAGGGATGTTAAGGAGGTAGAGAACGGGAAAAGAGGACAATCTGGTAGTGAAGGAAGGAGGAGTCAGAAGGAAGAGGGAGAGTGGAGTGTAGGGGGAAGAACACTAGATTTACAACAAATGTCAATATGGAATTTCAGGTCAGTTTGTATGTGAAAAAAAAACTTGAGCGATTAGGTCATTTTCATTTTCATATTTATTTAACACTACTATATTCTGTACGTACTGCAGTATATAGTGTAAGAGTTAAGAGCTCGAGGGTGCCCTGTAGATTCCCTAAAACGTTCGTCGTGAGGCTTAAATGGGATGTAATGCGTGTAAAAGGCCTGTCTTGTGATGACAGTGATGATGACGAAGGTTTTTTGAGTTTGTCTAATTATCTGGGCACAGTGTGCACCTGACGTATCTTATTTCACCTAATGCTCACAACAACCTTACCATTGAAGATGAGGAACCTAAAACTCAAAAAGCCTAAAGTGATTTGCTCAGGGTCACAAAGCTAGAAGTGAGAGCCGAGACTTTTTATTCTTTCCCTTAAAACAGGCATTAGTTTATCAGGACTTTAAATTATACTTTCTTAAGAAGAGCATTTTGCTGGTGTTATAAGATTGTCTACGTTAAGTGGCTCAATATCCTGTTTCTAAAATATATATTTATATGAGAAAATATCAGGCTGTTATATATGTATAGTTTTTAATGTCCCACTTTGTGTTCTAAATTGTGGCTAATTTTATACTACATATTTGATTTAGAATAACGGAGCTAAGAAATGAAATCTTGACGGATATAAGTCAATGCTCATTAGAAATGTTAATGTATTCAGTGAAACATTTTTGTAATTCCCCAAATTGTCCTTGTAAATTCTGGTGTTCTTTAATATAGATGTTCTTAAATATAATATTTAATAACATTATGCTAATATCTTCCCCTTTTTATTTTAAAGGCAAACATCGTAAAACGGGAAGAGATGTGGCTATTAAGATCATTGACAAATTAAGATTTCCAACCAAACAAGAAAGCCAGCTTCGTAATGAGGTTGCAATTCTACAGGTACTTCTTTGTTTTTCATTTGGAGTCTCTAAAATACTCCCTCAATTTCCACAAAACAGTGATAAGTTCTCCAAATACCTGTGGCATAGATTTTGGGGGGAATGCTTTAAAATACCTGGAAAGGCATCTCAAGCATCAAAGTACTGCCTGGTAGTATCTTTCCTAAGTCTGGGCAGCAGGTTATTCTTTTTTATGTACTTAATTCTGGGTTTTAATATATTATTAATGCTCATTAAATGCGTAATGTTTCAGCATTTGCTCATGGTGGACATGCTGAGACCATTTTGTTTTACATTGTAAATGACCTTGCCTTCATAAACAGTCCTCCTTTATGCTGTGATAATTATATGAATTGAGTATGTAACTGTCAGCATATCAGGTAAATGAGTAACGTGTGCCTGAGAATCGGATCGTCTTGGTATTATTCATGTCCTTTTTGTCTCTCACTGTAAGGCTTTCCCTTAATACTGAGCATGTTACTTAACTGCTTTCATTAATAGTAATCCTTTTTTCAAGCCAGAATATGTTAGTCAAAGGTATTATGGGGTATATATAATTTTGTAACCATTAAAACTTTTTCTGCAGACTAAAAGAAAATTGAGCAACTGTTTGCTAAATGTGGTCAACCTAGCTATTCAGTCTAGACAATTAGGCCATTGATGAACGCCCATTTTTTATATAACCACCGTAATTCTCTACTTGTTGTGTAAGCTGGCCATAATTTCTAATTCATAGCTTTATTGAATAATTTTCATTTGAACATTGCTAACAAAACAAAACGGATTGCGTTTCTTCATTTATTGTTTCATTGACCTGCCATTTATTGAGTTTCATACAATAAAAAGTTGCAAAAGATGCAACTTCTGCCCTAAAGGAGCTCATGTGCATGGACAACCAAAAATAATGCCTGCTATACATAGAAAAATAACATAGACTTTTCTGGGACTCAGAATTTCTAACGATGGTGTTTTTGTGCTTTTGGACAACTGTGTAACACAGAGAACTACCGCAGTTTTCTCTGTTTTCCTGGGGAAGATCATAACCAGGCTCTGAAGATGCCAATTTCATAGACTCATAGCTTAGTGCTTGCTAATCAGTTACCAAAAAAGATTTTTTAGAAAATTCTTAACTTGGCAACATTGAGCTGTAAATGACGTCTGAAAACTTAGTAAATGACATCATGCCAAACCTGGACACCCTGCTGTCCCAGTCTCCGCTCCCAAGTGGTGTCCTAAAGTCAGATCCTTTGCAACATGCCAACCTCCGGACTGACATATGTACAGAGACATTTATCCTTGCTTACCAGACGTGAGAGAGAGAAGCTTCCTGGTTAACATGGCTCTGTCTCTCTACATGTTATTGCAGTGGCGGAGAGTGATTGGATAGATGTTGAAGGTCTAATTCTCTGTGTCTAGGCCCTGTAATTGACTTTCCAGAGCCTGTCAGTGGGTTGAGTGGCTGACTCTATAGTGAGGTAGAAAAAATAAAATACACCTGAGCATAAACTGCCTCCCATCTCCTCTTCCACAAGAGTGGGTGCAGTGAACAACTTGGATACAATAAACAGACATTTGTCAAAATTTTCATTATGGTTTTCAAAAAAAAAAAAGTTTGTTTAGGTTGAAAGTCAAATTCTGCCCCTTGAGCATGCGTGAAGAGGTTGAACAGTTCTCATATTATGGCCCGGAATCTCAAAAATCCTCATCGCTTATCACTCTTCCCCACTGTCCCTAACCATTCACTTTATTCATCAAACTCGTATTGATTGAGTGCATGTCATGAGCTAAGCACCATCCTAGGTCCAGTGAATACAGTGGGGGAAAAGATACACAGATCCTTATTGTCGTGGGTCTTTTTTTTTTTTCCTTAAGGTGGTTTCAGTAAAGCATGGACCCATGGACAGAAAGAGCTGCCTGTTGTTGTGGGTCTTCATTTGAATCACTCAGCTATACCTTCAGTCAGATGTGTGCAACTTATTTATGTGTTGAATTTTCAATCACATAACATGTACCATGAGTCTTATTAAGGCTTGGCTTAATTATATGCACCTACGGGATTCAGAAGTTCATACTTTATTCTAAAGTTGCCAAATGTTTCAAAATTTGTTCATCAAAAATACGGGACTCATCCTATCTCCCAACTGAAACAAATGAAAGAAAACGTTTTAACTGTTTAACCTTTGTCTGATTTATCAGCCTCTCAGGAAAGATTATAATTCAATATCCAGAGACAGTGAAGTTCAAGCTCACCTCCTTTGAGAGAGTTTGCTCAGATATCATCAACTGTATAAGTACCATTCTTACCTTATTGAAAACTACGGTTCACTCAAACCCCCTCCCACCCCTACCCCTTACCTCTCTTACTCTGATCTATGTTTTTTTCTTCTGTAGCACTTATCACCTTCTGTTCTATTACAGAATTTCATTTATTATATTTGTTGTGTGTTTCTCTCCTCAGCCCCTTCGCTAGAATATACATATCAAGGGGGATAGATATCATTCTTTTGTTTACTGATATATCCCAAACACCAGAAATTGTTCCTGGCACACATCAGGTGTTTCACAGATATTTGTTGAAGTAAAATTGTACAGAAACACCATCCTGTCACATAAAATGGCCTACATAGTATCCAACCAGGTAGCAAAAGTCTAGACTGCCTTTGCTATTAATGGTTAATTGGTTGGTCAGTTAAGAGGGATTAATTATGGTTGGTGGGGTTAGTTCTTTGAAAGCCCTCATCACCTCATTTTATATTTCTTTTTCTTTTTTTTTTTAAAGATTTTATTTATTTTTATTTGACAGAGATAGAGACAGCCAGCGAGAGAGGGAACACAAGCAGGGGGAGTGGGAGAGGAAGAAGCAGGCTCTTAGTGGAGGAGCCTGATGTGGGGCTCGATCCCATAACGCCGGGATCACGCCCTGAGCCGAAAGCAGTCGCCCAACCGCTGTGCCACCCAGGCGCCCCTCATTTTATATTTCTTATCAAAAGTAAGAGTTCATCTTTTTGGACCTGAAAAGACAAAGTGGTAATGGGGCTAGAATTGTGACTCACTAAGTGATACGTTCAGAAAGTACCATGACTGAAATCAACAGGATGGTGAGCAAGGTTTTCTTTCACTACTCTTGAGGAACAGAATTCCATCCGTCTGGATGGAAGCAGTTGGTATCCTCTGCCTTGTGGCCCCCTACTTAACGAAAGCTGGAGTCCTAGTTTATGGTTGTACCTGGAGTCTCACAAGTTCTGCCCTGTCACCTTCCTCCCAATTCTCCAGAAGGAGCCATGTGGGCTGAAGTGACTGATGGCAGAAATCCCTGCTCCTGCTACTCTCCTAGTCCTCTGGTCAAATTCTGATTTATTTCTATTGTTTGTGGAAAAGCACATTTGCTTATAGAAGACCTCAGAGTTGTGTAAATATTGAATTTGTGAATTAGGAGAATTCTTTCTTTGTCCATTTTCTCCTTGCTGTATAACCTAGGTCAGGGCTTTCCAAAATCTGAATCAGTCATTAGAAAACTAAGCTCTTCAGCTATTTTTGAATAGTTGACAAATCAAGGCAAGTGTGAATCTTATGGCTTAGTCATCCCTTACTTACATCATTTAGAATAGCCTGTTTTCATTAGATGTAAATACTTCATTATTATTATTATTACATATCAGTAGAATGTTAATGCAGATGTTAAATGTTTCATAAAATCCCCAAGGGATCCTACTTATATTATTATTTTAAAAGTTGTATCTTGGGGGCACCTGGGTGGCACAGCGGTTAAGCCTCTGCCTTCGGCTCAGGGCGTGATCCCAGAGTTCTGGGATCGAGCCCCACGTCAGGCTCTTCTGCTATGAGCCTGCTTCTTCCTCTCCCACTCCCCCTGCTTGTGTTCCCTCTCTCGCTGGCTGTCTCTCTCTCTGTCGAATAAATAAATAAAATCTTTAAAAAAAAATAAAAGTTGTATCTTGATTTAAAAAAAGACATAGCAGATTTGAAATTACTTTTTTTCTATTCATGTCAGTAAAATAAGGATAAAAAGGTTGTTGTTTTATGATTAGGGATATCACAGAAAACTGAGCTTTTACAAGGAGATGGTAACTATATCTTACAAAACTTAGAAACCTAAAATTTTAAAGTAAATAGTATTGATATATTTAATATACTAATGTGGACTTGTTCAGTCAGAATTACAACACTAGCACTTGTGTTTATGATACAATGTGTGAAAGCATTTTGGAATTTAAAAGGGACTAAATATAGAATACATACTATAGACAAAAATACATAAGAATTTTACAAGCCATAAATTAAATGTGTCCCCTGGCACTTACCTCCAAAATTACCTCTATTATCCTGGTTTCTCTGTTGTGAAGCACTCCTCTTCCCATTCAGGTCTCTCTTCACTTAAACACAAACCAGCAGCCACATGCCGTCTCCATCCGTCCAGGCTGCCTTGCATAGGCACGCCCGGTTCTCGCTTCTCTACGGCTGCACTTTAGATTCTGCTCTCTTCTTTCCATTCTTGTTTATAAATTCCCTTGTCTTTGGTTTCCACGGCTATCTTAAAGAAAATGCAAGGTCCTTTTGCCATCCCCTTGTTTTCTCCTTCTGCCCACCTGTCACCTTTGGCTATTTTTCAGTCCTTATGCAGCATTGAGCATTTGTCCCCCTATCCTTACAAGATCGTATTTCTCCTTGCCCGCTAGTTCCTCCAACCTTCTTCCTGAACTTCTTTCTTTCATCTAACTGGCCTCCGCTAATGTGGGACTCATTCTCGCAGTGAGGTCATCCACATTAAGAGCTCCTTTGACATTCCTTCCCAGGTCGTTCCTTAATTTATCTTTGAGTTCTGATCTTCCAGAGGCACTTGAGTCTCATATTTTTGACCTTAGGACATCTCCACTTTGCTGGGCCAGTCTTACCCCAAACCAGCCAGCCTAAAACCAAACACTTAATCCTAACATCTTTCCCTGCAAGATACTCTCTCCCTAACTTTGTTTTGCTTTCATTCTTCCAGTTTCTAAGGCAAGAACCCTTTTCCTCAATTAATAAAAATGTTAAGTCAATCATCAGTACCTGCGAAGTACTTCCTTCCTTTACACAAAGCAATTTACTGAGTCTCTGGGCCATATAAAAATGAATGAAACCTTTGAAGATGTTTATCATCTGTCTGGGCAGTCAGATACAAGTAACTACAAGTCAGGATAGCTGTGGAAGCATAGTGAAAGAAATCATGGATTATGATGGAGGCCAGGATGTTGGAATCAGGGAGAGCTTCCAAGAGAAATATGGCATTGGCGAAGTCCTGAAAGATTTGGTTTTGATAACCAAAGAAATGTTGGAAAGGCTTATTAGACTGAGGGGCCTACCTTAGTAAAATAAATATTCTATGAAAAATGAGTAGAAAAATTTAGATCATTTTAGAAGAGTAGCTTTCAAACATTTTCCCTCATGTATCCTCAAAAAGAATTCCAAAAAACGTTGTACCTGGTTGTATATTTTTAAGATGACAGCTAGAACTGTTTTATCAGACATTTAAAGAGTTTTAATTTTGTACTGTATTAAAAATATTGATATTTAAAAATAAAGCTAGTATATCACTCCTTTACAAGTATGTACTAGAATCTAAATATCATAGACATTTGATATACTTTACCAACCATTTAAAAAAATATGTGAATGGGCTCTTCTTTAACAATATAATTCACAATATTCCTTGTTTTTCTTTGAATATATTATACTTTTCCCACAAAATTGTATTCTAATGTAATGTGTTCTTATACTTGAAAGTCTTTTATTGGTCCCCTTTCATAATTATTTACAGGAAAAATAAGCATATATTTTAAATTTTTTGATCACAACACTTTAATAAATGTTTAAAGCATTCTTTTGGGTTCAGTTATCATTACAATTATTAGTAAAAACTTTATTCTATGAAATTTTACCTATACTTGTTAAACATAAAAAATAAAATGTTGCTGAAAATACACTATTTATTGAGATTGATTTTTTAATTTAGTTCATAAATTGATGTGTGAATATTACTTATCTTTTGAATTAGAATTTAGCAACCATTTTATTTTTTTAAAACTATAGGAGCCAAGTTGTAAGCCCAAACAAACAAAAACAGTGATTTATCTTCGGAAATTCATTTCAGTTCTCTCTCCGTTAAAAAATCCATTAAATCTCTAATTTTGATGGAAGAATGAATTAGAAACTAAGTTACAGATGAATTGATTTCCAAGTTAGAGTCATTCACTTCTGACTGGCACAGTATTTCAAATTTTCTTTCTACTTTTCTCTCAGAGGATTTTTCTCCCCATGGCAAGGCACTCTAGTAATATTTGGAGTGAGTGAGAAGCATCCGTAGAAAGGAGGAAAAATTATTATGAAAGGAAACATAGGGATGGAGAATTTGAGAACTACACAGATATTTTCAGATCTGCATTAGAAGTTATTTGTGGACTGGTATTCATTCATTCATTCCTCATATATTATTGAGTGCCCACCATGTTCCAGGCAGTAAGGATACAGATATAAACAAAACAGATTTTCTCAAAACTGTATAAACAAAACAGATTTTCCTAAAACTATGCTCTGTTCACATAGCTCATAAAAATCTTCCTGTTCCCCAAGAGTATGCCTACTTGGTTAAGAGACTGCTGTGGTGGGACATAGTGTGCGGTAAGACCAGGAAATGGCTTTCATGTGAGTTCATGGAGAACCTTAGATATTGTGCCAAGGTGATTGGATTTTATTATGCTTGGGTGATTGTAAGTTATTGATATGTTTTGAAAAAATGTTATCAAATAGCATTTGGAGATGGCATATTATAGAGAAAAATGTCTAAAGGCAAGAAAACCTTGTTGGAGGCTATTTGCTATTTTCAGCTAGTAGTGACAAAGTGCCCCTGTTCCTCTTCTTTCTTGCTATGCAGTTGTCTTGGTTTCATCCTTAACATTTCTCTTGGCACTAGTCTAGACCAGACCTTTTTTTTTTTTTTTTTAATTTTATTTATTTATTTGTCAGAGAGGGAGAGGGAGCGAGCACAAGCAGGAGGAATGGCAGGCAGAGGGAGAAGCAGGAGAACAAGGAGCCCAATGTGGGACTCAATCCCAGGACCCTAGGATCGTGACCTGAACAGAAGACAGACGCTTAACCCCCTGAGCATTCCTAGACCAGACTTTTAAAAATTCATGCCTTGATTACCGCAGTGGGTGATATTCTGATAGTTTGATTCCCCACTCCCCCAACTCCACTCCGTCATCATCCTGCTGACACTGCCTTTTCCCCTGGTCCGTCCTGAAGACCACAATCAGATGAGTCTTTAGTGGGTTTCCATCCTATCCCTTCCTAGCTTAGTAGTTTTCTTATTTCGTCAAATCTGTTTTTAGCATTGTAGGTGATCGTGCTGGACCTTATCACTTCTATTCAACTGAGTCCTCCATTTCTCTTCAAGTTACTGTTCTCATCATACTCTTAACCTCTGGCCATTGCTCAGCTTTTAATTGCAAGCCCGGATGCCCATCTTGGTTTCCTTGGTTTATTCATGTTTGATTGATCTTCAAGATGTATCGATCCTCTCTGACTGTCTTGTGCTCTTTTCCATATCTCCTGTTTACTTATGGTTTCTTTTTTTTTTTTTTTTAAAGATTTTATTTATTTATTCGACAGAGATAGAGACAGCCAGCGAGAGAGGGAACACAAGCAGGGGGAGTGGGAGAGGAAGAAGCAGGCTCATAGCAGAGGAGCCTGATGTGGGGCTCGATCCCATAACGCCGGGATCACGCCCTGAGCCGAAGGCAGACGCTTAACCGCTGTGCCACCCAGGCGCCCCTACTTATGGTTTCTAGTCTTCATATAAAGTAGTAATATGTATCGAATGCTTCTTATGTCATAATTAGATTATAAACAAATTTGAAAGTCTCAGCAACGCCTTTTCAGTTTTCACAATGCCTAGCACAGTAGTAAAGGCATTACAAGTAATACGTTAACATTTGACAAAATTGTCTTAAATCACATACTGTATTAAATTTTCAGGGCCTTTGTTATAAAACCTTTTGCATGAATCATTAAATTTTAGGAGAAAATTATGGTATTTGATGAGGAGGAAGAGTTTGTAGAATGGCTGTTAATTGTTCCCGATGTTACAGGCTGTCTCAAAAGCTGAATCCTGGGGGGGAAAATGGGCTTTGGGTGCAAAGGAAGTCGAGAACATGTCAGAGTGACATGTTAAAGACAGTGGAACCTCAAGATCAAGAGGGGATTTGGTAACATAGAACTACACTGTGGTGGTACATGGGTTTAGAGAAAGAATGAGCTACAGGGGATGTCCTGCCAGTCAGGACAATAAGGAATCGTCAAGGCAGCTTGTCAAGGTGGATTTCATAACAGGCAGAGGGAACACTGAGAAGAGAAGACTGACCACAGGCAGTATTCAGAAATCCAGACAATAGGCTGAGATGGGTTGTGAGATCATAGTGAGGAGGCTGAAGTGGCATGGAGCCTGAGGCATACCAGTTAGAACAGGCAAGACCCCAGTCCTAAATGGATTTGAGTCCACAGAAAGAATTAAAGCAATGTGTGACACAGCATTTAAAGAACATGAGTTCTGGAATCAGATGCCTCAGTTCAAAGCTCAGACTCATTATTTAAGAGTTCTTAGGAGCTTGGATAAGTTACTTACATCGTCTGAGCCTCAGTTTCCTTCTCTGGAAAACCTCATAGAGATGTTATAAGACTTGGATATGATAATTTTGTGAAACTCTAAGCAGTGCCAGATAGTAAAGGTTCCATACTTATTAAGGTGTAGGTTGTAGAGTCTACTCCACTAGGTTGTAAAGCCTAGCTCCTAGAAACCAGTTCCAATAACTTGATATTGAATTCCCTATATAGAGAACCTAGGAACACATTGTTTCATCATAACAAAGAACATGGTTGACTCAAAGCCTAGACTCAGGCTGAAACGTACCTTAACATATGCCTGGCCCCTGATGGGTGCTTAGTAAATATTTATTGAACAAATGATGTCGCCACACTGAAGAAACCAGGGGAATACGGAATTGCAGAGTGTGCCAATAAGATAATAAAGCATTCCTTATTATTTTGTCTAAAAACATGGCAATTTGTCTTCATTGAGCAAGATGAAATATATATGTCTTGTAAGTAAATGGCTTTGTTCTCTTAGTCTAGAAGGGTGATCAGGAGGTGGAGAAGAGGTGATCATGATAGAAAACCAGAGAATATGGGGCGCCTGGGTGGCTCAGTCGTTAAGCGTCTGCCTTCAGCGCAGGGCATGATCCTAGGGTCCTGGGATTGAGCCCCACATCAGGCTCCTCTGCTGGTAGCCTGCTTCTTCCTCTCCCACTCCCCCTGGTTGTGTTCCCTCTCTCGCAGGCTGTCTCTCTGTCAAATAAATAAATAAAATCTTAAAAAAAAAAGAAAAAAGAAAAAAGAAAACCAGAGAATAATACTGCTAAGCATGGGTGGGAAAAATGAAGTTTTGCAGACTGGTGATTTTTTTAAAAAATCATGAAGGAGTCAATTTTTCTTTCTCTAGAGAAAAATATGCAAAATTTGATTTCTTTTAGTGTGTAGGGAGAGGTTAGTTTATACTTCTATCGTTTCATGTAATATGTTTACTGTATTTCTTCAAATATTTCTTTGTATTTTATTGCATGAAGAATTTTCAAGGAATTGTTTCTTTAGATAAGACACGTTTTGCAGCTCTGAGGTAATCTTGTTATCTTCTGCATGTTCCAAAAAACGAAGCCCATTGATTAGGTATATACCTATCAAAAATAGAGGAAAAAAGGAAACAAAGATCTATTATAAGAAAAGGAAAAGGAACTTAGAAATTTTTCCAAATATATATCGTGTTCTGTAAGAAGTTAGTCACAGTGAAAACTTAGTGTCAAAAAGCCAGGTTCCAAGTCAAAACTGTTCCTTTTCCTTGGGGGTGGAGAGGAGTAAATCTTTTTAAACCTTGATTTCCTTAATTATGAGTGGGAATTCATCTGACTTCCTGTACTTGGTTTGCAAGAATGTTTCGGAGAACTAAATTACATTATATATAAATTGCTTTTTAAATCAGTGTTCCCCAGCATATTTTTGGAAGAACACTAGTCTTTTGAGTTTCTTCATGGAAGGGGATGGGGGGTCAAGATTCCCTCATTAAGACAGTTTAGAAAATACTGTGTATGATATCCAGGTCACCCACATCTTGGAAGTGAATACAATCTTTTCACTTATTAAAGCCCCATAATTAAGAACTTGTTTAATTTTGAGAATATGCCAATTAGACACATTTTGGCACCGAAAGCTTACACAAATGTGAAATATCACCATTTGACCTTTTTGCACATAACGTTCTGTCTTCTATTCCTGTCCGGTAGACCCTATATACTCACTCCACTTCCCATTATCTGATATATAAGACGTCAGAAAGATTATGTGTCTGCGCAGATCATTTAACACTATAATAGAATGTTATGCTTTCTGGAGTGCTGGCATCTAAATATAGAAGCTGGGCTACAGTGATATGATTTGTTAAAAATTACACTTGAAATCTAACACCAAGACTAGATTGGATTTATGCACTCGTATTTCTAGCCAGATAGATGAACAGGAAATAAAAAAGTGTTCCAGATGTGTCTCCATTGCTATGCATTTGATAGCAAAGTGAAAAAAAAAAAATCCAGATATTTGAGCCATTTTCGCTTTTAAATACAATAAGCACATCTTGATTTACAAATTTCAATTTTTCTATTTTAACAACCATGCTTTAATTCTTGCCTTTCCCCTAAACACAAACTGAGTAATAGCATGGAAGAAGGGGGGTCATATTTTATGGGGGAAATGTTGCTAACACTGATTTTTTTACGGTATTGATAACTCGTTAATTTTCTGTCTCTGAAGTCTTTGTTGTTGGCTGTCAAATATCAACACATTTTACCTAGTCAACTTGGAATTCTGGCCTTAGTTAGGGGTCAAGGGGTCGGTAATGGAGTACGTACAAGATCCTTTCTCTTGAGGGTCTGTCCCAGATTCTCCTGATAGAAATCACTCCCCCTTCCCCTCAAAATTACAGTATCAAATTCACCCATATATAGACATTAATTCCAAGGAGACCTCAGTGTATCAGTCCAGATGACAGACTTAGGACATCTAGATTTTTTTTTTTTTTAATTTTCCGTGTACCTCTAATTTGAAGGATTCCTGGTGATGGTTGGAAAATATCACGTATCTTTATGCTATTTCCACCTGATGAAAAGTCAAAAAAATCTGGAAACAGTATGAGAGAAGATGATGGGAGGGTTTTTTTTTTAAGTATTGTTTTATATATACTCTCCCTTCTCCCCCTTAGCTTCTTCTCTTAGAGGGAAAGGAGAGGGCTCATTATATTTATCATGTGTTTGCAGCAACCCTGGAATCTAAAGCTAGATTGAAGCATTTCCAGAATTGATGAAGAGAAGAATGACTCAGAGATGTGTAGATAAGTTTATGGGTATGCATGAATACAAAATCATGCATCAGACCTCAGCTGATTTTCTTGCTGTGCAAATATTAAATTGGTCCTTTCTCTTTTTCTTTTCCTTTTATTTATTGGGCCAGTGTTACTTAATACAAGACTCAAAGCTAATTTAAGATGTTGTGGTAAACTGTGCATTACAAGCTGGCCACCTGCAAGTTGACTGTCTTGAGAGCCAGGCACGATACAGGTATATCTCTTGTTTTTAGCAGTTAATGAAGATGCTTCAGCTTACTGTTTCTCTCACAAAATTTTGGACTATATTAAACTAGCATCAATCTGTGCTAACTACTGCTACAACCGAAGTAAATTACATTCCAGTTCTGATGGATGGTATGAGCAGATTACCAAAAATTACATGAACGTTTCTGAGTTCCAAGAGTCCAATGGATTCAATTTGATTGTGGCCCCATTGATCTAAATGTCTAAAGAGGATGGATTGTTATACCTGGTCTTGTGGTTGAAGTAACATCATATGCATTTATTCCTCTGACAGTGCATGTTAGCTTTATTTTGTTCTAGGTTATTACCAACGTACCTTTCTAAAAGTTCGCAGATGAAATTTGCCAAAAATGCTAAAAGATAACTAAAGTCAGAGCCCATTTAAACTGTAGACCTTTTGCCAACTGAGCATGAAATGGGCACATGTTTATACACAACTAGGTGATCGCCATTCTCGGGTAAGGCCAGGAGGGCCTTCACCTAGTGCAACACAGCCCTCACTTGGCTGACCTCAGAGTAGCCACACCTCTGCCATCACTGAGGTCTACAAGCACAGCAAGGGGAAAGATGGGGGAGGACACACTGGCAGGTGCAAGTCTGTGGCAGTTCACACTTACCCTGTAGCCTCTGTTAGATGAAAAGCAAAAAGAAATTTTCTTTGCTGCCACTTACTATAAACTTTCAGGTATCAAACTAGAGAGAGAAATGTGACCCAGATCTTTTTAAAATGATAGAAAATCTGCCTAATAATAATATCAGTTAACCTTTACTATGTACCAGGCATGAATTCAAGTATTTTATACACATTAAATAATTAAGCCCTACTTACATTTCAGAATTAGACACATTCTTCTTATACCATTTTACCTAGAAAGAAATGGAAGTCAAGAGCTGGGAAGTGCAGAGCTTATATACACTCTGGCAGTCTGTGTCCGGGGACTGTGCTCGTGAAATTAAGTACCACGCCTTGAGACTTTCCTTGTAGTCATGCCTGCTCTGGGTTAAAGCAAAAATGGAGAAAGAGGTGGGAGTCCAAAGGCCTTCTCTACACGAAAAGGCAGAAGTATGGTGATCCTTATTATCTGAATAGCCCATTTTCATTGCTTTATTTCTCATCCTCAGGACAATAATGAAATCCTAGGAAATTAGGTTTTCACAACTCATGTACGGGGATGGAGGTTGGCATGGAGGGAAAGGGATAATTTGGAAGGAGTATTCTGATGGTGGCCTTTAGCTGCTGCTGCTTTGCTTCTCTCTGGCTGATGACTCTTGCCTGGTGGCCTTTGAGAATGAGCTGAAACTATGAATATCTCCTTATTGAGAACTAGATATAAAATAAATACAAATCACCCAAAAAGCAGCAAAATTATGGGTTTCTTCCTATCAAAGATGCTGAAGTATTTACGAGAGCGGTAGCCAGAACTCGTATATTTTGAAGGAGTGGTATCTGGAAACCACCAGGATGTCTTTGTCATTCCCCTGAGACTTCAGAAAATCATTTTTCGACTCACACCAGTGGTGGCATCTCTGATATTAGTCGTCATCAGAATCCTGAGATTGCTTACTAGCAAATTCAAGTGAAGTTACAATGAAAAATTCATGTACTGTATTCTTATATGAAGAGAAGATATCAGCATATACCATATCTGATGCAAAATGTGCTGACTAAATATGTTGGATATGCATTATCATCTCTTCAGTAAAAGCATTTAAATCCTAAAGAATGTTATCTATATACTAAAAAGTAAGGAGATATAGAAACTCATCTTTCAATCAAATTTACAAATTTGCATTGGACGTTTAATATGTACCAGGCACTAAGCTTATACTGACTAGGAATATAACTGATGAAATATAGGCCTATGGAGCTTGTAGTCTTGTTAGGTAAGCCACACAGTTTCACCAGTAACTGAGTATGATGTGTTAACTGTTCTGAAAGAGAATTTATCAAGGATTGAGGGAAGAGGATGGAGAGACATCCAAGTCAGACTTTGGGAATCAATAAAAGCTGCCTGACCACTAAATATTCATGCCAGGCAAATGGTCCAGTTCAGGCTGAGAGAAAGTATATATGAAAGTATAGAAAGGAGAGACAGAATGATACTTGTTGGAAAATACTTTACTGTGGCTAGAGGGAACGGTAGATATGTAGGAGAAGAAGAAAAGAAGCTGGGGAAATATTGGGGTGGGAGGAGGATAAGTAGTTGATGGTGAAGGGTCCTGTGTGCCACGCTAATGGGGTATATCTACTCCTGAAGCTAGGGGTGGTTCCCTTATGAACTGGAAGTTAGATGGAATGATCAGAACCACAGTGGCAGCCCCTTGAGGAATGGGCTGGCGGAGAGCAAGACCTAAGACAAGATTGCTTGGGAGGCTGTGGCCCATCCCCAGGAAGGAGATGAGGCTCAAACCAACGCATTGATGGTTGAGGATGAAGGCGAGGCATCGGTGTGAGAGAAATTAAGGGGATGAGCTCTAAAACTTTCAGAGACCAACTGGTTGTTAGAAGTGAGAGGGAAGGGAGTGTTCAGGATGACTCTCGGGTTTCTGACCTAGATGACAGGCCATTTACCAAGAGAGGAAATACTACCAGAAGAGTGAGTTTGGATGGAAAGACACTGATCCCATTGTTGGCATCATTCATTTATATGAATAGACCTAAAAGACACTTGGATATAAGATTCTGGAATTTAGGAGAGAGAGCTGAGCTTCCCTGATCAATTTTGATATTATCTTTACTGAGTCTTATAATCATCTGCTTTCTACAATGACTTTTGTAGCATCTTTCCGGGAATTACATACTATTTCCCCTTTATAAGGCCTCAGATAATGGTGATTTCAAGCGGCCTTGAATAAAGTATAAATTGTAAGAGAATGTGATTAGAAAATGGATAAGAAGGTGTGTGTGGTCTTCTGTCAACCCGGGCAAACGGGCAGTAATGAGGATCAACAAATCCATTGCCACAGTGCTTTACCTCTGAGAAAGGCACCTCATGTCCCCACCAGTACCACTGTGTAATGGAATATTCTTCCTTCTGTTCTGCATGCCATTTAGAATTTAGACCTTGGACTCATCACTGTTAAGTTTCTTTCTTTCTGTCTCATTATGAACTAAATCATTCAGGTGTTTGATAGAAAAGTATTCAGAAGTCCCCATATTAAGGCTGTATTGCTCCTAAATAACCTGTTAAAAAGATATGTTGATTCTAATTCTCTTTCCTACCTCTCATATGTTTGAGTATAATAATCCTAAAGGCAGAATAAAGAAGGGGAAAACATGACACCTTTAACTTACCACAGCTAAATATACGGAATGAATACTCAACTTCAGAGTTGAGGATTTAAATAAAGCAACACTATTATAATTAAAGAATGTAAGTACTAATGAAATATTGTTTAACATGAATCCAAAAAATATAAAATAGAATGTATGCATACACTAAAAATGTTAGTTAAATCCTTTTTTTTAGATAAAATATTATAACTTTTATAAAAGCTTTTGCTTTTAGTGACTAATTTCCATTGATTACATAAGAATTTTCTAGGCAACTTGAATCAGGAAAATTTTTGTCTTGATCTCCAAACGGTATTTCCTCCAGACTTCAGAATAATTTATATTCACCCCATGGATATGTCATCAATCTGTTAAGTGTGAATGGACACTATTCTTTCCTGTACTTGACCAAATGTTTCATTTCCTGAAAATTAAGTTACTTAAATGCAACAAACAGATGGCCAGAGAGTCCAGTAGTAGATTACTCTGCCATGAAATTTATTATCTGAATTCCTGAGGTAGGCCTGAGAAGTTAGCACAATTCTTTCTGAACACTAGTCTGCCATAGTGTTACGGTCATCAAGTCACTTTTAAGTTAATTCGGTTACTTTGGACATTAGCAGGAAAAGTTGAAAAGTTATTTCATATTTTATATAGAAGAGTAAATTTGTGAACAAGTCACATGGACCACTTGGGTTGAAGCTTATCTTAGGGTTACCCTTAGGGAATTAAAAAGGTAATATGAATTACACGTGAGAAGAGAAAATAATGCCTTGAAATTTTTTTTATTTCCAGTCTCCAAATATTATCTTCTCTAGGGTAAAGAAGTATTCATCAGTATAATATGGAGAATATGGATAAATAAGGCATGATTCTTTTTATTCTCTTTTCTTTTGTTACTGTCAAATACAAAAACAAGTTTGGTCATTTGGTTCAATGCAAAAAATACAGCTCATGAGTAAGCATCTGTGATGGCCTTATCACAGCTACACAGGATGAACTTTAAAAATGTCAACTTGTTATATATCAGCTCTGCAGGAAAAAAAAGTAATTTTGCTCTTGGAAAGATTTTTCAACTACCACTCAATGTATTCTTTAGCAAACCTATAAAGCATAAAGATTTTTATAAAAGAACAAGGGCCAAGTGCAGCAAACATATTAGTCTAAACTTTTCTAAAACATCTTTTTACCAGTTGAGTATAAATGACTTTTAGTCAGGTGCTTTTACTGAATTTTTTATAAATCTATATATCTAACTATACTCAAATAGTTAAAAATAGCAAAATTTCCTCTTACCCTTTTCATAAAGATGTTAATAGGGAACACTTTTTTTTTTTTTTTAAGATTCTATCTATTTGACAGAGAGAGAACACAAGCAGAGAGAGCAGCAGGCAGAGGGAGAGGGAGAAGCAGGCTCCCCTCTGAGCTGGGAACCCAATGCGGGGCCCAATCCCAGGGCTCTGGGATCAGGACCTGAGCTGAAAGCAGACACCCAACCCACTGAACCACCCAGGTGTCCCAGTAAAGGATATTTTAGAGTCCTTCAGAGTTTACAGTGAACATGGCACAAGATAGTTGACAGTGAACAATCTCATTAATCTGTTCCATACTTTTGGCCTAGAACATGCTGGGAATACACCAAACAGATAAACCCATTTAAGTCCTCACCTCTGTATAGGGGCTCCTTAAGTCATGTTGTAGAATAGGGAAAAGGAAAAAGGAAATACACAGGATGTTAGTACTTTTAAGACCTCACTTACTTAGAGGAATGCAAGTAGAAGCACATGAGAATCAACATTGCATATGTATTTGGATAATTTAGGTAGGACCGCTTCCTGGCCATTTCCTGACTTCCTCTTCTCCGCCACCCTTCACTGCCAAGACAGGGTGCACAGAAGCAACACCATTTCTGTTCTCCCCTGCCCTTCCTTGAGTTCCCTTTACATTGATCTTCTTCACACTCCAGCTTTTCCTGGGTTCTACACAGGAGACCCCTTGCCTTGCTACCTTCTTCTATCGGTCTCCTGCTTTCCTATTCATTGTTCCTGTGCCTCACCCAGTCAACAGGCCTTGATCATTTAAGAAAGCTATGCTCGGTGGCTCAGATGGTTAAGCGTCTGCCTGCAGCTCAGGTCATGATCTCCAGGTCTTGGGATCAAGCCTCACATGGGCTCTCTGCTCAGTGGTAAGTCTGCTTCTCCCTCTCCCCCTGACATTCCGCCCTGCTTGTGCTCTCTCTGTCTCTCTCTCTCAGATGAAAAAATAAAATCTTAAAAAAAAAAAAAAAAGCCAAACTCTCCAGAACACTGCTTAAATGCTTAAAGTTAGAGTAAATAGAGAAAAGAATCAGTTCAGTAGATACTCAAAGAGGAAGGTACACTTAGCACATTTCACAGTGAACTTGTCCCAGGAGAATCATAACTCAGGCAGGACTCTCATGTCATTCTTTTAAACCCTTTTCTTTCATCACTGATTTAAAAGAGGACAGCTGAAATGCCTGGATACCCCAGGGGCTGGTGGTCTTTCCACTCAGTGTGGCTCTTAGATCTGGGAAGGGGATTCAAGCCCATGTGGCAGCCTGGGCACAGGCTCAGATAGGAGCAGTGCCATCACCGGTACTCCATACCGCATATCAGACACATTCATGGAGTCGTTCATCGGCGTCTCCCACCCAGCGATCTGTCACCCCCACAATGGTCAAAGCCCAGCAGCTGTCCGGTCTTACTTGTAGCCAGTCAGGACAAATGAAGTAGTCGTTTTGTTCATCTCCCCCTCTCTCCATGTGCTTCAGCTCTGACTCTGGAGGCCTAGTCTATCCTGCAGTAGCCAGTTTTGACCAGTGAACAGTGTGACAGTTTCAAGAACAGGGACTCCAGCCCTCTGGAGGTGGAAGGCTTTGGGGTAGATGTGTAGACATCTGCTCAGACCACATTCAGAAACTTGCTATTCCCTGACCACGTTAATGGTACAGGATTGGGCACCAAGGCACCCAAATCAAAAAGACCCTCAGATGTCTGAGGTAGAGATCAACACGGCCTAATTAGGGGCAGGTGTCCTGAGAGACGGGTTATCATCATGGGAGCTTCTGCCAGGCTCGGTATCTAGTTCATGCAGGACTGTCCTTGCCCGTGGGCAGAAGGAGGGCAACAACAGTGCAGACTCACCTGCAGCCCCCTCTGCTCCTCCCCAGCTAGTATCCATCCATGAGGTCATTTAAATAGCGAGCCGTCTCAGGTTCAAGAAGTTTGTGAAAATTTCATTTTACATGCAGTTTTATCACTGAAGGAGAATTTTTTTTTTCTAAAATCATTTATTTATTGAATTTTCTCTGTTCAGCTGTTAGCACATTTCAGTTAGTCCCTGATTTTTTTCTTTAGGTAGTTTGTGTTCGTGATTTTTTTTTCTGTTTCTCGTTGAAATGTAAGTGGAATGTATAATAGTTCTTTTAATGTTAGGGTATTTTGTTGTTGCACACGGAAAAAAAAAATAAAATAAAGGTCAGATGATCGAAGGCTTTGTTGAGGACCCCACAGCAACATTCAGACTGAAGCATCATCACAAGGGTCCATCTAATGTTAAGAGTAATTTTACTTGACATGCGTGACAATTAACATGTCAAGCCGAATGCAGCCTCTCATTAGCCATTGCTTTATTGTGGAAATATTTATTGAGTGCTTGAGAACCATGCAGGACTACCACGTAGCATGGGGTACCAAACAAAACATGGGCTCAATAAATTTTTTTTTTTTTTTTTTTTTTTTTTTTGCTGTTTTCCTGGCAATCTTCACTCTGGGTAAGGGCGTTGGTAGCAAGCTACTGCAGCTTCTAGTAGCAGAGCAATTGCGAAAGGTTTTGACTAAAGTGCTTCCTCATTGCCGTCCGATGTGCTGCAAGTACGGATCTCCTCTTGTCTACATTAACTTTCCATCAAGTGTGTAGAGATGGCCTAGTATGCTTATTTAGGGTGGTATGCTTAATATTGGAGATGATCCTGAGAAATTACAGATTTCTCAATATGGCATTCTAATTAAAACCTAATTAGCAATTCACTGTGCTGGAACTTAGGTTTTTCAGCATAGAAAAAAAAATAATTTCACTCTGCATAGAAAGTAAAGATATATTTTTTGGAGACATTAGAATTTCAAAAATATAAGGCAGCACATGTGGAATTTAGAAATGTTAAAAATCTGAAGTGTGGGTTTCTCCATAGCTTTAAGCTTGAATGGTTTTATATAATCAGTGAGCTTGCCAAACAGTATCAAAAAACTCATTTTCTTCAAGTGCTTTATTTATCTTTAATAGAACCTTCATCACCCTGGTGTTGTAAATTTGGAGTGTATGTTTGAGACGCCTGAAAGAGTGTTTGTTGTTATGGAAAAACTCCATGGAGACATGCTGGAGATGATCTTGTCAAGTGAAAAGGGCAGGTTGCCAGAGCACATAACGAAGTTTTTAATTACTCAGGTAAGAAATCAATTAGAGATAGGAGAAAAAGATAATATTCAATATCAAATGTTACCACTGTTTTACTGCAGCTTCCTAGCCTTGTTTAGTCCCTGAGTCCCAAGTCTGACTTACACTCGGAAAGGAGGCGGGGGCTTATTGTATTATTTCGTTTCTATCTGTGGTCTCCAGAGCCCAGCATACCGAGTGAGTCATGCGCACACGAGCCCATGTATTCAAACTACTCACGAAACTTTGAATTGCACAGTGACTGAGTCCTGGTTCTTTGAAAATATTCAAGAGTGGGTATTCCTGGAAGATATTACTGACATCTGTTATCTACACCTGTCTTGGTGGCTGTATCAGTACCATAATATGCTACTCTTTCCACTGACGTTTCCTTAGAAACCTGCTACGTGACCTTAGCTCATTTCAGTGTCTTGCGTATAAAGAGGCTTCACTGTTCACTGTGAGTTTTCTCATGGCCCTTCCAGTTTATGTCCTAGCAGAAAACATTTTGAAATAAACTCATAGACCAAAATAAGATTATTTTGACGATTTTCTTCTCTCTAGATACTTGTGGCTTTGCGGCATCTTCACTTTAAAAATATCGTTCACTGTGACCTCAAACCAGAAAACGTGTTGCTGGCATCGGCAGATCCTTTCCCCCAGGCAAGTATAAAAGCCTCTCTCAGCAAAGACGGCTGACGACAACGCCTGCTCCGCCGACAATGCCTGCTCCCTCTCAGTGTTCAAGGCCTTTATTTGTTTCACGTTTTACCTGTTCGTTTTTCACCCATTGGTTTCCTTCTCAGACCTTGGGGACTGCAGCTTTGTCACTCTGGCTTCTCAGTGTGGCCTGCCTGAGTGCAGCCCACGCAGAGCCTTCTCATTGTGCTTGTTCAGCTGCTCCCGTAGCCCCAGGCCAAGGCTGACAGCACCAGCCAGGGAGCGAGGAGAAAGAACGCTCAAGAGTCCGTCCCGGGGACATTTAAGTTCAGTGTTGTTCTGAGGGGCCAGGGCAAATGTTTCTGCTTTTCCTCAACTCAGAGGATGGAAAACTACTGCACGTCTCCCCAGGGAACCTTCTATCTGAAGTGACCTAAGGCGGCTGTGCTCTTGCTTCCCTGACATCTTCAGGTCCTGTCTAGGTTCCCATGCAGAGCTGATTTTGAGGATTATTGTAGGTAACAGGACAGGTCTCTATGCTGATCCCTCAACCTGTACTGATAATAAGCCCTTGCGTTCAGTCTGTCACTTCCAGATGCACGTGGTGTTTTTCTGCCGTGTAAAACAGTATTACCCACTTCTGAGTATACACATTTTCACATTTATCTCTTGGTTTTGGGAGGGAAGGAAGGGTGAATGTTTAGATGATTTTTTTTTAATGCATGAAAATATACTTCTGTACCAGTGCTTCAACCACTGTCTTCAAGTATATAAAATGGAAAATAGCTATTACTTCTATCATGCGTGAGAGAAATCTATACAATATGTGTAAAGTATTATAATTGTCTTTGGCAGACCTGGGCTAAGACACACAGACACACAATTTGTGACCTTACCATTTCTGCAAACCGTTATTACCAACAGGTGAAGCTTTGTGACTTTGGTTTTGCACGGATCATTGGAGAAAAGTCTTTCCGGAGGTCAGTGGTGGGTACCCCAGCTTACCTGGCTCCTGAGGTTCTAAGGAACAAGGGCTATAACCGCTCTCTAGACATGTGGTCTGTTGGAGTCATCATCTATGTAAGCCTAAGTGGCACGTTCCCATTTAATGAAGATGAAGACATACATGACCAAATCCAGAATGCAGCATTCATGTATCCACCAAATCCCTGGAAGGAAATCTCTCATGAAGGTAATATCTGCCTCTCAAAAAGGATAATGGTTTAATGCTTAAATGTTATACTGTTAATTCAGTTGTGAATTATTCGATTGATAAATGTTCATTGTAAATTGTCCACTGGAATAGGGGCACAAGTTGGTTAAGGTGGGTTGGGAAAGAGTAGAGGACATGGAGACCAAAAACATCTTCTGATGAAATGTACATATTTTATAGAGAAATTGAGTGATACATCTTAAGAGGCAAATGAAACACAAAGAAATTGTTAATACTTTGGCATATTGCCTTAGAACTTACAAATACTTAAACATTGATGTAATGGAAACAGCTAATCTCTATTAAGAGTAATCTTTACTAAGCATATACCTGTTTCTGTGTTAAGCACTTTAATCTATTATGGACACAAGAACTTTATGATAGTGATATTTGAATTATCATATTACGTATTAGTATGCCAGTTCTTTGTGTGCGGATTTCCTTCATGTGACGTTAGAATATATATGGTATTTTCTTTAGGAATTTCCCTGGTATGCTATATTTAGGTTGTTCCTATTTGATCCTTACATGTAATTTCTATGTGTATCTCTGATTGATTTCTTTAGGATAGATTGCCTTGGCAGTGTTGCATTATTTAAAATTAAATTCTTAAAGAATCTTTTCTTCTTCTAAAGAGAGAGAAAGAGTTTTAAAAGTGGCAGGGCCAGTCAGGGCAGAGAAAATGGCACACTCGGTGCTTCGGAGTAGAATTACCCAATGAACGTACTTTGGAGTTTATTAATTCTCACAACCACCCCTTAAGGTAAGTTTTACTATTATACTTGGACTTGAGGAAAGAGCACTGAGGCAAAAGAAGGGACACCACAGGCCGAAATCACAAAGCTAGTAAGTGGCAGAGCCAGAATTTATACCCAGACAATCTGCGCGTACGTTCTTTAACCACCGGTTAATGACTGGTCCTCCTCTAGTTTTCAGGCCATGTCTAGCTCTAAGTTTGTTCAGATTTTTCGCCACTTAAAAAGGCAAATACAGGGGCGCCTGGGTAGCGCAGTCGTTAAAGCGTCTGCCTTCGGCTCAGGGCGTGATCCTGGCGATCCGGGATCGAGTCCCACATCGGGCTCCTCCGCTATGAGCCTGCTTCTTCCTCTCCCACTCCCCCTGCTGTGTTCCCTCTCTCGCTGGCTGTCTCTCTGTCACATAAATAAATAAAATCTTTAAAAAAAAAAAAAAAGGCAAATACAGTCATAGATAAACATCGGATACCTGTTACTGAATGCGGTGATTGGAAATTGGAATTGGAATTGGAATTGGAAGAGTGTGTATATAAACTGCCTGAAGTAATTAAGTTCTTAAACTACTGTTGGTATTAAATGGCAAGAGCTAGCCATTATCAGGGCTTTGAGTTACTATTAGCAACAACCTTTAACATCCTCTAATTAGTTGTAAGTCATAGCTGGATGGATATATCTTAAAGGAATCTGTGACCTACAAAAGAACTATCGTGTAGCCAAAGCACTAATGAAATATTTAGGATAATTTAACAGCGGCAAACAGCAAAGTATCATTATGTTTCCTTTCCAGAAGGCAGAAAGGTGGAATTATCAAATAACCTTGCGACCAGTATCCTTGTTAGGAAACACTACCTTTAAATACGGTTAACCGTTAAGCTTGATAATACGTGCAATCCAGAAATCCAGTAAAATGACTTGATATTGTTACCACAGTGCAAATCTGGAATACCTCTGAAGCCAGCCACATTTTCCAGTTATGCAGGAATAGGACATTGGAAAAACAGCCTCTGCATTTTAAAATCTTTTTCCTGGAGTAGTGGAGTACTTTTTCTTGAAGTAGTGGAATAAATGATGCTGCCTTTCTGGTACCATGGAAATGTGCTGGCCCAGCTGTGTAGATACAACCTATTGGGGCCAGAAATGAACAGCTACAGATTGTGAATGTTTAATTATCATGATAGTAGGGACCAGAGACCTACATATTAATGGCTCAAGGAACTATTGTTGGGAAGCCACCATATATGTGTGTGTGTGTGTGTGTGTGTGTGTGTGTGTGTGTGATCAATATATATCATATCTCCTAGGTAATATGAAATTAGAGGACAAAACATAAAATATTCTTCAAAGAACTTGAAGCTAAATGGAAAGATGTCAAGTCAAAGGAAGAAGAATCACTGTGGGCTTGACTAGTCAGAATTGTATTTTCAGAGGAGATGGAATTTAGGCCTCAAAAATTTGCGAAGAAAGAGATGTAACATTTCAGAAAGAGAATCACAAGGAAAATTTAAAAGGCATTTATATTTGACCAGGAAGTACGTATTTTACTTGCTATACATATTTCTAAGTGCTAAATATTTCCTACCACTCGGACAAAGTGATGTGGAAACTAGCTCGGATAGAACCTCACTTTTCTAAATGACTCTAGTATCAGTTTGGAAATTAACTGGGCTCTCTCCTCAGTATCTTCTTCTGACTCATCCTTGCCTTTGAGGCCCAAGAGTTGTACTACTTTCTAATTGAGGCTCTGGATGGCAAATGAGTTACCTAGCTGCTGGTGTATGAACGGAACTAATAGTTGAATATAAAAAAGTTAGTTAAAGATGTCATAATATTAGCTGAGGTGTTACAGAAGTAGTTACTGGCCTGGAGTCTATCCCACTATTTTGTTGAGATCAAATAATTCCCTCATGAAAAGTAATAACGGGCTAGTACCACATAATTTTAAGCACATGGGATCTGATAAATACACAAGCAAACTAATACTGGCAAAGGATGGTCGCAACTGATATTTAGTGAATTTTTAGTCTCAGTGTATTTTAAGCCATGCCAGAACCACTAAGAATCCGGATACATGGAAATAAAACACTAAGCACCTCAGTGACTCTAAAATCAGAGGTAAGGAACAACAGTCAAGCAGTGTGAGTTACCATCCTATTTGCCATTCTAATTAGCCATCACTTAACCTTCTTTGAGCTTCGGTTCCTCATCTGTACCACAGCATAACGATCCCTGCCTATATAATGAGGTTGTAACAGAGACTGAATGAGATAAAGGATGTGAAAAGCATCTACAAAGCAGGTGTGGGGTGAACCAAGGACTTGGATTTAGGAGGAGGATAGAACAGTAAGCTAAGCAATTGCTCTGGCGGGTAACCAAGAATTGATTGTATAATTTTAGAAATTATATGCTAACTGATGTGCATGTTTCCCAAGTATTCTTCAGACATATTGGTAGTTGTATTTTTTTTTCTTGGCATGAAAATGCAAAAGAAAAAAGAAAGTTGTAAGGTCTTCGTGGCATACATAGATGTGTCAGAATGAAAAATTTCCTGAATAATGCATTTTTTTTCTCTTAGTGTAGAAATGTACCTGATGTAATATAATACTGTATATTGGAGTGCTGGAGTTATCATTGTGCCATTTGAACCTCACAACAATCCTCCAATATATAACTTGTTTTAGTCTCTGTAGTAGAAAACAGAAAGGTTAAGTGCCTTGCCTGAAGTCACACAGTGGCAGGACTTGGACTGTATTTGCCTCCATTCTTTATATCATACATTGTTGTACATGAAAGGGTGCTTATTTCTTATGGCTTGATGTTTAGGACCCTATAGAGAATATTTTAAGCTCATTCATCATTTTTGCTATGATAATATAATAAGCTGAGTACTAGCATTCTGGAGATGTACTTACTAATAATTTAGCAGTGAATTAATTGATCTGGACTCTAGTGTGCAAATAATAGAAACCTATAACTAAGTTAAGCAGAAGATAATTTATTGACTCACACTACTGGGAAGTCCAGAAGGTGAACCTCGTCTCTTTGGATCCGGCGGTTCAAGTGCCCTGTTTCTCCATCTCTCATCATCTCTGCTTTACTTTATGATGGCTTCCTTCTCAGGTAGACCCTTCACGTGGCGCCAAGTGATCCCCGGCAGCCCCAGTCTTTACATGCCACTCACTGTACACGATCTCAGAATGGAAGAGTAATTATCTCTCAGTAGCCATAGAGTCTCTGAAAGGGGCACTGATTGGCTCTGCTTAAACCCCGTAATACCCTGGGAACAATCCCATTGTCACTGCAGGAGCCTGGCTTTGATTGGCCATATGGATGATGGAGAGCCTCTCCAGTTTGGAGAGAGTAAGTTCCTGCAGGGAAAGGATAGTAGGCTAAAAACAAACATAAAAGCATTAACAGATGTCCATTATAAAAATAGATTTTTTTTTTGTGAATCAAGGTATGATTTGAAAAATGAGAAAAAATTTGAGAAAAACTTAACTTATCAAATGTTGCAGGTAAAAGGGAGATAATAAAATTAAACTTTCAAAGAAAAAAATAATAGTAGCTAACACTTCTATAACATTTGCATTATAGCCAAGCACTATTGAAACACTTTTTTTTTTTTAAAGATTTTATTTATTTATTTGACAGAGAGAGAGACAGCCAGCGAGAGAGGGAACACAAGCAGGGGAAGTGGGAGAAGAAGAAGCAGGCTCCTAGCGGAGGAGCCTGATGTGGGGCTCGATCCCATAACGCCGGGATCACGCCTGAGCCGAAGGCAGACGCTTAACCGCTGTGCCATCCAGGCGCCTCTATTGAAACACTTTACATACATGAACTCATTTAATCGTCCCCAACCTTTGAGTAGATACTATAATTGTTTCCATTTGGAAGCTGAAGCGGTGTAGACACAGAGGGTTAAGTGACTTGCCTGAGTGGGGCCAGGGTGCAAATCCTGTCAGCTGGCTCCAAGGTAGATGCCCTTATCTACTACATTTACAACCTCTTGATTATCCTTCTAGTGGATTTTGCCATGCTGTCACATTAAATTTTTAATAGGCTTTCACTAGCTTAGAGCTCCAGTAGCAACACAATTCTCAATAATGTCTTAAAATACAGGGAAACAAGATCATGTTGTGATAATGACCTGAGTTGAGAGCTCTTCCATTTAGTGTATGGTGATGATGTCCAAGTTACTTACTCTCATTGGTCTCAGTTTTCTCGTCTGAAATATGGTGACAGTAATTCCTAACTCACTGGGTTATATTAAGTATTAAATGAAATTATACTGGAAAGTGCTTAGCACAGTGATTGACATAGCTAGATACCTTAAATATAATGAACACTTTCTATTTTCCAGTCACTTTACATGATCTATCTGTGTATCTGTCTGTATATATGTATTTAGTTATATACACACACCTGTATATAATTATATAAAGTTATATATGTAACTAAACATATATTTAATTACAGTTATATATAGTTATTCGTATATATAACCAAATACACACATTATAAATACAGTTATACAAATATAACTAAATAAGAATAAATGTATACAATAAAACATTCCAGAATGAATCGTATGATTACAAATAATTGCACAAGAGAAGACTTTAGGTAATCATGAGATGGGAGTTTGAGAACATTACAGTTTATTCTAAACCAGTGTTGTGTGTTCCATCTTGTTTCATTTCATTATTGTGACTACTAGATGGGCCTTTGACATCATCCCGTTTATGCACTATTACCCATCAGTGATTACACATGGCCTCACTCCCACATCTAGCTTTTATCACATACTAAGTTCAGTTTGGCCCTCAACACATCCATCCTATGACCCTTCTCAGTTCCTTGAAAGGACTTGTGAACCTATTTTAAAATATTTACTTGATTAGGCAAACTTACTTTATCTTATGGAAAGAGCAGCCCATTTTCACTTAAACATTTTTTAGATAATCAGATGAAACTAAGGAAAATGATGCCTTACTTGATCATGTGTCAGTAGGCCCTTCCTTTCATTGTATTTTTAGTAATTCCAAAAGAACAAGAGATAGACCAGGCTGTTCTCCATGTTTGTCACATCTGGTAAAATAATAAGCGTAAATCTTGGATGGACATTGCCAAAACATCAGGAAATTGCAAACAAGACTCTGTCTGTGACTTAAGAAGTAGATACCAGGGGTGTAGGGCTTAGAAATGGGAAATGGAAAAACTAGCTAATAGAACACAGAAGCATTTGCAAGGCAAGGAATTTCTAATAATTTTGCCAAAGAACCTTCTTGATTATGGCTCATTTTAAATAACCTATCATAGTCCAGCTCTAGGTCTATAGCAGGCATTTTTTTAACTTTGGCATGCCAACCATTTCATCAGAGGAGCTAGTTAAAAATGGAGATTCCCAGGCTCCAACCCCATAAACTGCAATCCTGCCCTGAGAATGTAAAAAGTCCATGGATCACATTTCAAAAAAACATTGCTCCAGAGCCCTGATCCTCTGAAAGACCTGACAGCTGAACAGTGCTCAAAAAAAATTTTTTTCTATAAAATCACTTTCTAATTCCCAACCTCTTTTTGCATGCACATTTTCTTTATCAGATGTTTAATATCAGGACATGTAATTTGTTCCAACTGTTAAATCTATTTCAGTATACATTGTCATGAAAGTAGTAAGAGTAGAAAAAGCTTCTTGACCAATTTCTTTTGTGAAGAATAAAAAAGAAAACATATAAACTCCAGGAAATACAGAAAGTTGTATAATAAAGTTACATACAATACAGAAGAAACTAACATATGTGCCATGATTTTGAGCAATTAAAGGAATGTGGGAAAAGAGAATCTTTTTAACACATGAAGATTCTCCTTTTAATGGACATAGGTTTGGAAATTTGATATTATAGGTTATAGGGTATAGGGGGCAGGGGTTATAATCTTATAGTTCATAATACTTACATATAAATTATTCCACATGTTACTTATTAATTTAAAATTTTGGATAACCTTTAGACCAAGCATGTCTGACTTTATTATACTTATGCAAAAGAATGTGAGTAATGAAATATCTACAATGCTGAGAAGGAGGAAAACAGAGAAGAGGTGAAGAGAGCTCTAAGAGCCATAGCTGTCACAGAGTTCATATAAGATTCTGCCTAGGTGAATGGACTGAGTTATACACATTTACCTGTATGTGATTTAATATATAATTTAATCTTAAGAGTTAATACTTTTGAATAAATATTACATATATGTAATGTGTACATATCCCATATTATGTGCCAGGCACTGTTCTTAAATTACAAAGGTGGCCAGTACATTAATTTAGGATAATCTCATTACCTGGGGGAAGGAGAACAATAAGGTCAAGAAATCTGAAATGAAACGATTCATTGTCCTTAATGGAAAGGAATCGTTTTGTTTTGTTTTGTTTTGTTTTGTTTTGTTTTGTTTTTAAGGTGGTTCTTCTCAAACTCTGTGATAAAGGACCAATTTTATTTTGTCTTAACTTCCAAACATATGGACCAGTACTTTGTAAAATAAAATAAATGTGGGGGCGCCTGGGTGGCACAGCAGTTAAGCATCTGCCTTCGGCTCAGGGCGTGATCCCGGCGTTATGGGATCGAGCCCCACATCAGGCTCCTCTGCTGTGAGCCTGCTTCTTCCTCTCCCACTCCCCCTGCTTGTGTTCCCTCTCTCGCTGGCTGTCTCTCTCTCTGTCAAATAAATAAATAAAATCTTTAAAAAAAATAAATAAATAAAATAAAATAAAATAAAATAAATGTGACAGCAATATCAAATTGCTATAAAAGTTTCCAAAGATTTAGTCTTAACTTTCCATACTTATCTCATTGTAGACCAATAAACAGTTTACAGATTGAAGGTGATCCATGGACCTCCTCTGTGTAGCACTGGCTTAAATCAGAAGAAATTTTTTAAGTAGTTAAAAGAGGTAACCTCTGGAGAGTGGGTCTCATAATGAGATGTGAGGTTTTTATTTTTCATTTTGAGCTCCTTTTACTGATTAATTTAGATCTTTTACCAAGTACATGCAGTACTTTCATTACAAAATAAAGTGGGGTGCCTGGATGGCTCAGGCGGTTACGTCTGCCTCTTGATCTCAGCTCAGGTCTTGATCTCAGGGTCATGGGTTCAAGTGCTATGTTGGGCTCCATGCTGGGCATGGAGCCTACTTAAAAAAATAAATAAAAAATAATAAAAATGAACAAAAGTGTGTGAGGGGAAAAGAAGGCTCGAGAAATAAATAGAGTACAACCTTTATATAACTATACTTCTTCTGTGCCTGGTCTAACAATGTCTAAAATTTTAAATATACGAACAATATATGTAATATTTTATATGTAAGTGTTATTCACCAAATAGCGAGGGTTATGTTTCCTTTTCCATAACACCAGCCCTTGCATCTTGACTGGGCAGATGAAGAAGGCATAACCTTCACTCTCTAAACCTGTGCCCACACAAAGGAGAATTTTCAAGTCTCAAAGTCAAACAAATTCTCTTTTCCTATATTCTTTCAGTTGCTCAGAATCATAACATACATCTTAAACTATTCTTTCTTATGTATGGCTTAAGTAGGCAGCTTTTGTTTTCCCCAGAGTTTACTCTTAGAGGAAGAAGGAAAGTGACATAGATAACCGAGTGATGTGGATTGTATAGCTGGTCAAGTGTGAGATATCATTTGTTCCAGTGCAAGTCATCTCACCAGAATGATGACAGACTTGCTGCAATGGGAAAGCATTTATTTGAGTAAAAAGTACATGTCCATCATTGAATTAAATCCACGTGTTCAATTAGAGACACACGGCAAATCCGAGGAAGGTTATAGTTGACTGTGAAGATCACCAGAGAAATTACTATTTTTTGTCTTCTGAGTTTTCATATTCCTTTACGTGCCATTAGGGAGGCAAGCAGGCAGTAATCAACAGAGACAACCTTGGAAATTGTCTCACAATGAGCCCCTAAACCCCCGCAGACAGAGATCATATTCTGTATTCACAGGTGAAGTCTGAAGAAGCACCTACTCTCAGATCACCTGCTGTGTTGTTACTGCTCAACTCCAGAGTCACGTGGTTAGTTGGTATTATCAAGAATTAAGAGCTGACATGAAGCTTTGACATTCCACATACAGAAGTGGGGAGGGGGAGGAAAACCCCCGGCATGAATCCTGTAGCTTGTCTTCAGTTCAAAATGATCAAATCACGGTGATGCCCCAGTGACATAGGTTTTTTCCACTTGTGTACTCGAATAGCCTCAATGTTAGTATTTCTGCCTCCTCGTTTCCCTAATAAGCATAGCTGTAATTTATTCTTCCAGTGGGTCTCAATCCCTTGGTGACATTTATGCACAGTGTAGAAGATGTGGCATCTCAAGTCATGGAATGGCTATCATACCACTAAATTTATCAAAGCATCTCAATTTTACTTTACAAGCAATTTTTACCATTCAGTGTGGTTAATTCAAATAAAATTGGTCACAAGTGTGTTTTTCCCCCAGAAATTGAAGATGAAAAAATACAGCCAGTACAAACACAAAGCAAAGCTAAATAAAAGCCTAGCACCAAGAATACCACATGGTATGTTTTCAAAATCCAGCAGTGTTCCAGAACGCTAAACACTTACATTGGAAGTAGCACTTTGCCATGCAAAGGAACCAGCTGTAGGTCCCTCTTGCACTACATATTGTTCAAAACAAAAAATAACCCCATTGAAAATAAGCCTCGGGTAGATGAGACCCAGAAATCCAATGGTATAAGAAACAAAAGAAAGACAATGGTCATTTTAATAATTAAACTCTGTTTGTAACAGTTTATGAGGCTTGCAGATCCAGCAAGCCTGCGGAATATTAATGAATAGATTGATTTGTCAACATATTAGCACCACTGTCAGACATAACAGCACGGAGGAGATGTGAGGGGACTAGCCAGTAAGCTGCTCCAAAATGCTTGATTGAGTGCCAGGAAATTCTATCACGATTGGTAAACTGAAGTGAATTATGTGGGTTCGAACTTCCACTGGGGTTTAATAATCCCTACTTGGAATTCCGGAGTTACTTACCTTTATTTATTTATTTATTTATTTATTTATTTATTTATTTATTTATTTTAAGCCATGCACTTCGTTCAATAATAAGGAACTTTAAAATCATGAACCAAAGGCATACGGTGATTTTTTAAAAAATCTACTAATAGAGCGAAGTCTTGATTCTGTATGTATGTGTATGTATACGTGTATTTCAAAATCCAAATGAGATAATATTTGAAAAGATGTACCACCAGGAAAGGAGTCATTTATTTTGATAGCAAGTAAGACAAAACTAATAGAATTTTCTCTAAAATATGGTAATTTGTAGAGAGAAACTGCTGAGAAGTTTGAGCAAGAATATTGGCATTTAAAAAAAAAAGAATATTGACATTTTAGGTGCTCAAAAATTGGCTATTTGCCCCCCAAATGGAAGTGTTTCCTGTATATCTCAATTATAAAATTAAAATTTCACTTATGAATGTATATCATAGTTGAGTTGAAATATGACATTTGAAATGTCAGGGTAGAGGAACAGTAAAGTTCTAAGTATTCTGTGAGTTTGCTTTCTTCAATAATGACACAGAATATGTCAAAATATAGCATGTTAAAAATTTTACTTAACCCCTATACTGCTCTATACTACCAAGATATCAAGTAATTACCCAGAACATTCTTAAATTGCCTCAGTTATAGAAAATACAGGGTTTCAGGGGTGCCTGGGTGGCTCAGTCGTTAAGCGTCTGCCTTCGGCTCAGGGCGAGATCCCGGCGTTATGGGATCGAGCCCCACATCAGGCTCTTCTGCTGGGAGCCTGCTTCTTCCTCTCCCACTCCCCCTGCTTGTGTTCCCTCTCTCGCTGGCTGTCTCTCTCTCCGTCGAATGAATAAATAAAATCTTCAAAAAGAAAAAAAATACAGGGTTTCATGAGGAGCCCTGTTTCTTCTGGAATTGACCCCAGCACAATGAGCAAAAATATCTCAGTGTTTATATCCACTGTTGAACTAGCCAGCTCCTTTTTCCAAATAGAGCCTCATCTCAGAGGTTTGAAAGCAGCCATCGTGTCACCCCTGAGCTTCTCTTATCTTCTCTTGGGCAATCAGCTTTTCCTTTAGTCTCTTGTTCACTCTGGTCCAAACAATCACATCTTCGTTTATGTTCTTTTGAAATTGAACCCCAAAACTGTTCTCACGCAAGGTTCCATGAGCCTTATTAAGGGTAAACTGAAGCCACCACTCCCTCATGATAAAGAATACATTTCTTTTAGCATGACATAAAATCACAGTTGAGTTGGGAACAATAAGTAAACAAATGTTGAGTTTACTGTGCATTTAGAACCCTGAATTCTTTCTCATGAATGTTGTCGACAAGCCAGGTTTTCCAATTCTGTATTTAGACCTTTCCTTGACGGCTGGGGAAGTGGGACCTAAAAAGAGGAACTTTCTCTGGGTTTGCATCTATCCATTCAGGGGCCCTTTGGGCAATATTAAATGAATTATTAACTACTGTCAATATTCGGATACCTCTAGTTTCTTGCTACTCAAAATGTGGTCTAAGGCTCCTCCTGGGATCCACTAAAAGATAGACTGTCAAGTCTTACCCCAGATCTACCAAATCAGAATCCCCAGGTTGGGATCCCTGGATTATTCATATGCATGTAACAGTCTGAGAAGCATGGCTTGGCAGAGTTGTTCTCAACGCTAGCTGCACGTACTAGCAAACACTTGAGGTGCTTCTAAAAATACCTGGACCCGGAAGCCCCTCCCTAAAGATTTTCACTTGAACCTGCAGGTTGACTATTAGCATTTTTTTAAAAACCAGAAACTCGGAAGCTTCTCCAAAGGATTTTAATGTGCAGTGAAAAAGGAAAAAAAAATCCACCCGAACATCATTACGGTCATATATTAAATGTATTTTGATTTGTACCTTAAATTTTGAATCAGTTCGGCATCAGTTTGGGGGCTGCTGTATACCGTGTTTAAACAATTCATGATTTCCAAGATTGTGTTTCCAGTCTTCAAGAGGGAGTGAAGCTGAATGTAAAGCAAAGGCCTAACCATTGATACGGTAACTTTCTTCAGAGGAAAGAACTGGAAAAGGAAAGATGCCGACTTGAGTCTTGAAAGGTCCCGCGCTTCATTGGATTGCGGTCATTGACTCAGAACAAGTAAGAGGATGATTTCCAGCGGCCTTGTTTGCTGCCGGCAGCCTCTGGTTTCAGCCCAGGAGGAGCGGCCCAGTTAGTGTTGCCGGGCAACAGCTTGCTGGGTTGAGAGCTGGAATGTGAAGGGTTGCAAAACGATTTTTAAAATAAACACACAACTTACCATCAGCATGAAGCAAACCAAGAGAAGTACTGAGCACTACACTGTGACAGGCAGTGAGGCAGAATCGAAAGGGGAAAAAGAAAACACCTCATTGAAGGCAAGGAGCTTAGTGGTTGACAGATGATGGCTCCATCACTAGAATAATAGTTCTGATCTGGTTTCCTATTTGAAAATTTGTACCTGACTAATTTGTGGGTGGACAGAAGACAGTGTAGGAAAAATTTTTAAAAGGTACTGTTTCTGGAAAAAAGAGGTCAGCCCATGGGATTCACGGGTAATTTCTCTTCTGTAAAATCAACATTGCAAACTAACATGATCTGTATTGCAGATATTCTCAGCATTATTCTGATTTTCTGATAGAAGTCACCAATCCTGTGATCGATTGCATTTTATAGAGTTGTGATGTCTTTCCATCCAGGAATATGTTTAGCCAGTATAGTACAAACCATATGCACATAATGTGGATATTAAAACTTAGAGCCATTTAAATTTCTAATGAATGTATTCAATCTACCAAATGCCATTTAGCAAGCATTTTTCTAATGCACTGAATGATGCATTTTATTTTAAATGTTTGTGAAACTTACGTGCAAAAATCAGTACATAATCTGTGTGACCTTAAAGGAGTTAAAATCTAGCGGGAGGAATGGGGGGAGGACAGGCATGTACTGAGATAATACAAGATGGGAAATGGGAAATGACTGAGAGGTTTGACCTGCGGAACCTATTATATATTCAAACATGTCCAGTTTTATTCATTTGGTAGGATTTTCTCTAGGTTTTGGAGAACTTATTCTTTTTTTTTTTTTTTTTTTTTTCAGAGAGGGGGAGAGGTTGGGGAAGGGGGAGTTGCAGAGGAGTGGGAGAATCTTAAGCAGGCTCCACATGCAGCATGGAGCCCAGCATGGGGCTCATCGCACAACCCTGAGATCATGACCTGAGCCGAAATCCAGAGTCCAACGCTCAACCCACTGACCCACCCAGGCGCCACACAGAGAATCTACTCTGTCCATACACATGATACTTGCTTTGAAATACAGAATGGCTGCAATGTAGTCTCTACAATTTCAAAAATAATTCTGAATTTCGATGCCAGAAGAAAATGGAATCCACACAATTCGCACTCTGGTAGAACATTTCATTTCATATTAAAACATAGAGCCCTCCAGCACCTGCATGCACAATCGGTTTTGTTCCGATATGCTTGTACACCTGGCAAACAGACTACCCAGAGTTTTAGCTATCCTAACATCTGCTGAAACTTCCATTCCAGCAAAAGAGAACGTCTGATTAAATTTTCTTTTCGCTTTCCTGACATTTTATTCTCTCAGCTGATGGGGCAGTGAGAGAAATTGCTGTACGGGAAGTTAGGGGGGAAGTAACCATGTTAGCCAAGAATTTATTGTAGCAAAAAAGAAACACCAGCCTTCAAAAAACAGATTTTCTTTTCTCTTGTTTTCCACCTTATAGGAAACGTTAGACTCCATGGCTAGAGATGTTTTAGAAAGCACAAAGCTGTTTTGCTCATGAAGCATAAGGGATTCTTTAAAAATGAAAATTCGAACCACACAATTGCTTCAAATTTTCCAATAACAAAGAAAAAGGGAAGACTTCCCACATTGCCTCTGTTGCGGGATCATGGGCACGAAGGTCAAGAAAGAATTCTTAAAACGTTTTATGGTGCAACTTCATAATTTAAGTAGCACAGGGACAGGACCCGTGGGCAGAAAGAGGGGCGCTTTTGCTGAATGAAGCTGGTGGTTATATGCTTAGTGCTCAAGGGGGAGGGTGCAGGAAGTAGTAGATCATACGTGTCTTCTTTGAATTTCTACTCTTAAAACTACTTTCCCAAGATTTCTCTGGTGCTTATCATTCAGTTCGATATTAACTATCGGTGAGATAGGCAGTCATGAGACCAGCATGTATTTGATCTTTATTGAAATTCTGCAGGCGATAGGTCAGCCTTCTGGTTAGATAAAGGTGAACATTTTTCCACTTCTGTCCCTCATCACCTTGATGTGGCTGTCCAAGCTGTTTAGAGAGCTTGGATTGAAGATAGTTTATGAATAACAGGGAAGGAAGGGATTGGGTTTAAGGAAGAGAACACAACCCTCAGAATATTAGAGAGGCTAACTCCCAGAATAAATGGGCAGATACAATCAGAAAGTAATCCTACCAGTCTCTGAAAAAGTTACCATGTTTACTGCAAAGAGAAGGAGAAATCAGCCACTGCCTATTTTTCTCCTGTGCTCTTCAGGGAGGGTTGGGGGAGTCTTCAAACTGAGAGAATAAAGGGAGGAGAGTGTGAAACAAAAAAATATAACCCAAGGGAAGAGAGGATTTCCTGCATAGCTTTGGCCCTAGCCTGTGTCAGCTGTTTAAAATGGCATCTGCTGATTGCCCAAAACTGTGCAACACTGTGTTGCAATAAACTTCAACTCTTGAAAGGCTGGTATTTGGATATATTCTTTTTGCTATATCTAGGGAAGGAAGTGCAAGATACCAAGATTTTTGAGACACTATCTCCTCCTCCAATGTCCCTTGTTCATGAAACTATGGAGACCTCTTCAGGTGCAGATCCTCGTGGAGCTCTGGGGAACGTGGAGTTTCTGTCTCCTTCTACCTCCCCCTTGGGCACTGGTGTCCTGCTTTGCTGCGGTGCCAGCCTGCACCTTCCCTTCTGACTTTTCCTTCTACGGCGGTCCTCTTCTTTACTCCTGTTTCTCACAGCCAGACCCAGACCGTGCTCCCTGTCTCCTTTGCTTGGTTTTGAGAGAAATTCACAGAATGGCCCAATTTTGTATCTTTTTCTCCCATTTTTCTCTCCCTCCCCTTCATCCCCAGCATTCCCTCTAGATCAGATTGCTGAGTCTTGATTTAAGTTTGGGAACTGGAGTTGAGACCCCCTTCTGGACTTTGCTTCTGACTGCTGACTCTCTTGGGACAGCTGGGGCTACTCCAGTTTTACTAGGCTTTTGGCTCATTTGTTACTGGCTTTCTCTTCCCTTAGCTTGGCTCCTCTACACTCTTACATTATACCTAGCAGTTTCTGCTGGGCATTAGCACCTGGGGGGAAGTGTCGTATCACAGGAGGAAGGACACTCAATAGCAGCTATAAATATGACAAAAGTTCAGGACTGCATATTAAAGAAGCTCACAGTGGTGTTCTTAGAGCCACTGTAATTTTTAATAAATCATGGATAAAATGAGAGAGATGCCAGGATACTTAAGACAGGCCAGAGTTTTCTGAATTTCTGAAAGGGGGAAGAATGAATTCTGAAGTCATTCAGCAAGAAGCTTAACATTTATCCTTGGCAAAATCCTAGACTGAATGATTGAGTAGATAGTGTGCAAACATTGAGAAAACAAATCCTGGCCCTTAGAATGAAATGACTAAAAGTCAGTATTAGTCAATATTAGTTTACTTAAATTTTTTTCCAGAATAATTGAAATTTCTTCTTAAAAAAATAGAATGGTAGAATGAGTACTATTGAAGACGAATGTGCCTTGACTATAATAAAACGTTTGGAAAAAATCTCCCACAATTCTTTGGAAAAGATGATAAAATATGGACTGGATGGTAGTACTCCTGGGAGGCAACATTGCCTTTTTGTCAGCCTTGCTCAAAGAATAACCAGTAGGCATGGTGATTGGGAGTGCGATCTAGGATAGAATCAGCCAGCCTGATATTAAAGTATTTTCCTGACAAAAACGTTTCCTAATAATCTAATTCATACGTAGCAGATAGACTCATTTAGTTTGGAAGTGGTAGAAAGCTAGGACGTTAGCCCTTATGACAGGAGGGACACATATCACATTCAGAATAGTCTTTGAATGCCAAAATGTTGAGTTAAAGTCACAGAAGCACGCGTGTGTGTGTATGTATGTATGTATATGTGTGTGTGTGTGTGCGCGCACATAAGAACATAAAAGTGTAGTAGAAACATAATTAAGAAGGCTTTAATGTTCATAATTAGAAAAAAATTTTAATTTAATTGATTTTAACATTAATATCAGTTAATTGTAATGAGTTAATACTATGATCTGGTTGCTATATGCCATAGTCTTTAAGAGCAGGGGCTTTGGAGCCAGACCTCTGGGTTTCAGCCTCAGTTCAGGAGCTATCTGACTTTGGCCAAGTTACATGACCTTTCCCTTTTATATAAAGTGGCAGTGAGGATAATAACGACTTAAATAGAGTTGTTATCAGGACTATCTAAGAATATGAATGTAAAATTGAAAAAACCCTCAATTCTAGGCTATCTGAATAATATCTGTGTGTACAAATAAGTCTGTTAATCATGAGAAAGCTTCGGTCAACAATGAACAGGAACACTGAGAAGAAGGTAGTGAATGTCAAAACAAGGGTGCCCGGGAAGACTGAGGAGAGTGAAGGACAGCTGAAGGTACTGGAGAAGGTGAAGCGAAGGTGAATTGCTGTCCCTAAGACATGAAAAGCTGTCAAACAGAATAGAACCAAGTTAATGTGGGTTTGTTATAAAAAGACAACTTGAAAAACTGTCAAACAGAATAGAACCAATTAATGTGGGTTAGTTATAAAAAGACAATTTGGGGCACAACATAGGAGAAATGAATTCTTGTCACTAGTATCATATAACTCATTGACCTATGAAATAGACTGGACCATTGGAGATAGTTTCATCCTCTCTCCAGTGTGTGTGTGCACACGTGCATGTGCGCCACACTGTGCCTTTGCAACTTGATTGGGAGGTTTTTAGGGTTAGAGCTTGATCCTTAACTTTTTTGTTCCCTAAGTAATTGGCAACAGTCATTCCTTAGGGAAGATTTGGTGAATGAACGGGTGAATAAATGAACAGTTGACACAGGTGAAGAACATAGCCAGTAAAGAGAACATTGTTAAAACAAAACAAAACTT
This sequence comes from Ursus arctos, assembly GCF_023065955.2. NCBI lineage: Eukaryota > Metazoa > Chordata > Mammalia > Carnivora > Ursidae > Ursus > Ursus arctos. The sequence goes on along the minus strand of NW_026623053.1, from coordinate 11,118,009 downwards.
TAGAATTTCTTTTAAAAATGGGTTTAGTGAAAGGCATTTTGGATAGTACAGTTAATGCTGGATTGCATGACTTGATTAATAAAAAGGATGTTTTAAGAGCTCCAGAAACAGCGATGAGTAGAATGGAGCTCTCAAACGCTAATGGTGGACCTATTTCTGAGTAACACCAGGTGCGCAAAGTTAATTATCCCTGTTTTTTTCTACTAAGAGCCCCAAAATATGTTTATAAACACACAAATACACACACATATATTTATATGCACATACGAATTCCTTCTAATTCTCTCCTTCTATCCTAAACTATTTTCTCTTGGTGGTACTTGCCATTATTTTGCTGTGTTTATTCACATAGCCTGGGTATTGCAGCTGAAGTCAGACTTGTGATTGTGTGCTTCATTCAGCAGAAAAAATTTTCCATCTCCACATATTCCATTCCCTTCAGACACTTACAGTTTCTCCTCTGGCAGTATGTCCTTTCCCATCAGGCAGTGTGGTTCACTGTTGGGGTGCATTTGGGCACAAACCAGACCTTTTGTTGAGTTACTGTACTCCTACCTTCCTAATTATAGAATTCAAAGCAGAATGAGTGAATTAATAACGTGTATTTATTGCCTGCAGGGTCTGGGGAAGCGTAATGCCGTGGTGCACTTAACTGTAGCACATAAGCTCTCCCATCTCCCTTCATCCTCCATTTTTGCTCTGTGACTTCACAGCAGCAAGAATGGAAGGTGCACTTTACTCACCAGTGAGTAAATCATGTGAATGGATGTTTTAAAGCAAATGCCCAATACACAGTTCACTGAGAGAACTATACTTTTAAAAGCTCTCTGGGAACACACACGTGGAATTTGAAATCGCACTAAGTACTGTGTTTCCTGAGGTATCATAGCTAAGGCAAGGGTGTATGGGCCTAGACAGCATTGAAATGTGTGCTATTGCATTTACTTTCTCCAATCAGAGAATTCTTAGGTGTTTGATTCTCCAGCCATTCAAGCGTGCAGACAAATACTTGGAGTATTAGTATCAAAGAAATAGAACTCTGGATTACCAAAAGACTGTAGAAGTAATTTCTTTGCCTGATAATGACAAGGGCTGTGATTCATTCTGTTTGAAGCATTCTTTGTCCAGTTGCCTCTGGACTCCTGTGATCACCTGTATTTGCAGATCCGTAGAGGCTGACGTAGACCATACCAGAGAGTCAGAGCCACCTGAGTCAGGATTTGGTGGTTGGAGAAGTTGGGGAATTAATTCACACTTTTTTATATCAGCTACCTGTTTGATTAAGATTTGAAGGGGAAAGATCCATCTCTCAGGAAACCTAATGACCAGGGTAGGTTAAGGGTAGAAATTAACTCTGGTGAAATGTGAATGCTTCCATTGGTTTGGCAAATGTCACTAAGCTCTTTTTTGGGAAGAAAATGCTAAGATGAAGGAAGTATGGGAAGTTATTACAAGAATGAGTAAGAAGTGTAATGGTGAATTTAATAAACAATGAACTATAAATAATCTAGGCTGAAAATATAATTTTTACAAAGGTGAGGGAAAATTCTGTCTCATGGTACTATAGGTAACTCAGGTGCCTTGTAGACCAGATAGCTAGAAGAATCACTTTTTCCCCCCTAAATTACATTCTGTAGGAGTTCCAATCAGAGTCAGAGTACTAAGCTGGATGAACTGGTTCTAACCTCATAGAATAATTCTTGTTAGACAAGTTTCTTTCCTGTCTTCCTCTGGAAAACAATGAAGGCTGGTATAATTCCAATTCAATGGATATTTTAAAAGCAAAGTGAAAGAGACCAGAGTGTTTTCCTATTGGGCCATTGGTGTTTAGGCTCTGAGTCTATCCTGAGACTTGGCCCATGTTATGTTTCGTTTTATGCCTTTTAAATTGGGTGTCCATATGTCTGTCATTTGATTCAAGACTATGAAGCCTATTATGTGTATTTAAACTTTAAATACATTTTATAACAAAATTAATAAATGCTTTCTCTTGAATATAAGTTGTATCCTGCAGTTAGTGCAAGAAACAGTTAAATGATGTACATTTAAACAAAACTCCTACTTTAGAAAAATGTATTAAAGACCAGACCAAGGGAAATTCACATCATATTCACAAAAGACTCAGACTTCCTCCTCCATAATTATTTTCAATTTCAGATTTTAACATCCAAAATAAAATGAAGGCCAAGGTTTTAGAATTCTCAAGAGGTATTTTCTTCAGGTTCTAGTGCCTGTTATCACTATGCTGCATTTAACAGTGTGAAATAGCAGATGTGAAATAAACTGTAAATGAATTATGCATATGTTCCAGATCTGTCATGTTTTTATCAATAATTGAAATTTTTTTCAGCCATTGATCTTATCAATAACTTGCTGCAAGTAAAAATGAGAAAGCGCTATAGCGTGGATAAGACCTTGAGTCATCCTTGGCTACAGGTAAACATCAGTTGCTTTTTCCCAATCAGATGGACTTCTAAATATTTATAAGATTTTGGTATTATATGTAAAAATCTTTTGTTATATTCTTAAAAGTGTTATTCTTATATCAATTTGTTTGCCACAATGCATGCAACTTCTTAGGATTTAATAAGAATTTAGTGTTTCTAAATCTCCCTTTCTCTCTTTCTCTCTCCCAAGAATATTTGACAGGGGAGAAATATACCACATTACACACTCATGTACGTGCACTTACACAGGCACCAAAAATAAAAACAGAAGAACAAAACAAAACAAAATCTAAGGGTCATTATAAAGCTCCAAGGACCAGATTTCAAGAGCGTCTGTATGTGTAATCCTGAAAAATGTCCGAGCAGATGCCCATCTGGTCATGCACTGTACTCATTGGGAGGCTGCATTTTTAAATCCTGGGCTAATATTCACGGGACAAATGCATGGCAAATATAAAGTATATGCATGTGTTTGTTTCCTCATATATTTATTTTCACATTAAACTTAAACATTAGAAAAATGATACTATGCAATACTGAGGGATTATTTGTAGGCATTAAATTTCAGAGGAATACCAGTATTCCTAATTGTTCGATTGCAAGCATCAATTGCCCACTCTTTGACACATGATATCATATTAACAGTATGCATTTGCAGAGTTTAGGTAAATAGGAAGGCTTTGGTGCTGATGTTGTCACCTCAGGGTGTCTGATGAAAGACATAGCACGGATAGAGTGGAAGGGAAAAGGGTAACCCATCGGTTGTGGGAACTGACAAGAAATGAAACTGTATTTTAATGAGTTGTAATCGTCTCTATGGTAATATTTTGGAATTTCTTCCTCAGGATTATCAGACTTGGTTAGATTTACGAGAGCTAGAGTGCAAAATCGGGGAACGCTACATCACCCATGAAAGCGACGACTTGCGGTGGGAGCAGTATGCAGGCGAGCAGGGGCTGCAGTACCCTGCTCACCTGATCAATCCGAGTGCTAGCCACAGTGACAGTCCTGAAACTGAAGAAACAGAGATGAAAGCCCTCAGTGAGCGTGTCAGCATCCTCTGAGTTCCATCCCCTATAATCTGTCAAAACACTGTGGAATTAATAAATACATACGGTCAGGTTTAACATTTGCCTTGCAGAACTGCCATTATTTTCTGTCAGATGAGAACAAAGCTGTTAAACTGTTAGCACTGTTGATGTATCTGAGTTGCCAAGACAAATCAACAGAAGCATTTGTATTTTGTGTGACCAACTGTGTTGTATTAACAAAAGTTCCCTGAAACACTAAACTTGTTATTGTGAATGATTCATGTTGTATTTAATGCATTAAACCTGTCTCCACTGTGCCTTTGCAAATCGGTGTTTTTCTTACTGGAGCCTCAATTTGGGTAAGAGTCTATAGAACTGTCCATGAAATAGTTCTGTCCTGTGTGTCCCATTGGCGTTGTCATTATAAGGAAACTCTTGAAGAGTAGATTATTACCAGTTCTATGAACAACTCCAAAACTCACGTGGAAAAAAAAGCGAATGATGGGGGATTGAAGATGGACATGCAATCCTAGACACAAATGCATGGAAGAGTTTACTGTATAGTTTCAAGTCCTTTGCCTGCCTGGTGTGCCTCAGGATGTTCAAACTCAAATAAGTGGACCTAGGTGCGCCTACTACTCATAAGCCTAAATGCCTTAGAAATGTAAACTGCCGTGTATTACAGATATGTCCCCCTTTCTTACAATACCCTCTGTACTATGGAAAATCAGCAGCTAAGCAACCTTTTGCCTTTGTGTATTTTTCAATAATAACAAATAAATATTCTTGTCAAAGAATGTGTCCACCTGACTGAATCATTTTCATTTGCTTTCAGGCCATTTAGGAGCAGAGGTATCTGCTCAAAAAGCCGACAAAGTCTCATGGTTTAGAATTTAGCTTTACTCTGAAGCCTAAAAGTATGTTTCGAAGTGTAACGAAGTATTTGTCTTGCATGTCATCTGGTTTCCAGGAGAAAAAAGAGCTCTCAAAGAGAACAACAACCAAAGCCACACAGGAGACTTGGCGGTATAAGTAAGAATATTACAAATGGCAATTTCGATGTAGCTTCCTGATTTATTAGTCAGTATAAAACCAGGATTGATTACAGTAATGGCTCTAATTTCTTTCTATATTATTTAAACAAGAACGTTCTAAAGTGAACTACAAAAACACATGAAGCCTGGAGAATAATTCCTAAAGAGAAAGCCACCTAAGGTAAAGTTCTGTAGCCTGGGAAAGAGAAACTAATATTGGACTTAACAGACTTTGGGGTAAGGAGTGGATAATGTAGGCTGTTTTTCTTTGTGGAAAGATGGCAAAGCATTATTGTGTATTATTGTTACTATTTACAAATACGGGGTAGAATAGTTGGATCTTTCCAGTGGTTAGTCACTATTTTGTATTATTACCTATTCCTTACTATTTATCCCTTATTCTGAGGGCTTTGAAATTTATGTCTCAGGACACCAATGGAAACTTTTCAGGCAGAAGAGTAAGCAACATCATAGAGTTCACTCTGCCAGCAAGACAAAGTCTGGATAGAAGCCAGGATAAGGAGTGAACCAAAAGACCAGCAAAACTATTATAATAACCTTCTGGGATGATGAGGACCTAACATAAAACAGGAGTAAATAGAATTTAAATGTGGAATTTAAAGAAATCTAGAATGAATCCTAGGTTTTGGCTTGGATGATTGATGGAACTATTAATCAAAAGGAGCCTTAGAAAGGGTGAGTTCACACTTGAACATGTTGAATGTAAAGTTCTACAGGACACCAAGTTTGGGATATCCTGAAGGTATTTTTATATGTGCCTGGAGCTTAAGGAAGAATTCTGGAGTTAAAGGTACAGATGTGTAAGTCAAAAGCCCACCATATGTTGATTAGAATGACTTGGATCCTTGGGCATAGAATGAGACAGAAGTGATCTTGGGACATAAACCCGAGAGGAAAATTGAAAAGGAATGTTTAAGGATGGGATTAAATGAAGCAATATTACAGAAGCCAAAGAAAGAAGTTCAAAAATGAAGTAGACAACAGTAGAAAATACTTTGGAGAGAGGATGATTTCAGCCTTTTGGGGGCCAGCCGTACCAACCATTCCAGCATTTTGTAACAAATATGATTACAGCTACATTCAGAATAGCCATGTCAAAAGGACATCTGTGTGGCAATGCTATTGACACAATCTACTGCGTCATCAAGCACAAGAAAAAGAAAAAACAGCTGATGTTCAGAGAAAAGAGGGCCACTGAAAGTCATACCACTTTTCTTCCACCCAAACTATCAGGGATGCTGCAAAGAATCCAATTTCATTGAATGGGCACCCACTCTCTCTGCTAAATTATCATCAATAATGTCCAGACTTCACATCGGTGGTATCTCATAGTATCAAGTGATAATGGGCAGGTCCGTAGTCTATGTTTAATTCAAAAGGCAGCTCAGCATTTTTGATACGGAAGTATTGTCTGAGTCTAACAAAAATAAGAGAAATAACAAAAGCATGTGTTAGGGAGGCTGTGGCGATATTCCTTAGGCAATGACATTATCAGCCCACCCAAGATGCCATAAAAATTGCTGGTCTCTATGTATCCTGAACCATCAGCACAAACTGCCACTGTTCTTGCATTTGGCCTGAGCAAGAGGACAGTGCTGAGAAAAATATTTTGATCACTGATGCTTGTGATATGTCCGCTTGTCCCTAAGGAAGAGATCATCTTTGCATTTAGTGAATACTCTGATGGAGACTATTTTGAGAAATATATAGTGAACCATTGTATTGAATGTGTAGAATAAGTACGGCAGTGAAAATAAGAAAGCCGTCTGTCCCCTCTGCATCTATTATCCAGTCAGTGTGAAGTTGGACTCCCCCTGTGAAGTGATTCTGCTTGCAGACCATGTTTGCACTTGGTTTAAGAAACCAGGTGCTGGTTCACCTGAAGATCCACCAAGGCCCACGGAGAAGGGCCTACTGCTCTCAGCAGCCAACAGAACAAGTTCCTTCATCTCAGCCTTTCTACATTGCCGAAAAGATGGTTCTGTCCACCCCACTCTCTTGCCTTTACTCGTATTCATCCTTTAACCCTGCATTTGACCTATGTCTCACATCCTTTTCGCTCCCCTGCTTCTCTTGAACTACCTTCTTTTTGTTAGCTATTTTTAGTATCCACCAACAAATTACCCCTTGACTTAAAACAGGCTCAGCTTCCCACTTTCGACAAAACAATATAAACAAATCAACTTGAACCTTGCTTCTCCTTTGAGCAAATCTCTAATTTCCCTCTATTCTTTCTCTGGCAAATTTCTCACTTTTTTTTTCCCCTTTGGCTTCAGTGTTTATATCCTGTGGGATAAAATTTTCATTTTTATTATTGGTGAGTCTCTTCTCATAAAAGTCATCAGTGGCCTCTAACTCAAAATGAATGGCTTTTCTCAACATAGCTTAGAGTGAGAAACCCAAATGTAGAGACAGACTAACTTTGGCTTGGATTCTGGGTGACCATGCAAGTGCTGCAATCACTCATACGTCTTTAGGGGTGTTGTGAGAGACGAAGTAAAAGAAGACAAACATACAATTCAGTGCATACGTGGCTCAAGATATCAATAAAGCTGTCAGTAAGTGCTCCGCTGTTCTTTAGTCATTCAGCAACTACTCTTTTTTTTATTATTTATTTTAATGTTTTTTATTATATTATGTTAGTCACCATACAGTACATCCCTGGTTTCTGATGTAAAGTTCGATGTCGGCAACTACTCTTGACCACTTGCTCTGTGCTGGGGATATAGCAGCTGAGAGATAGATGTGGTCACTGTCCATATTTCCTATGACCTGTTTTTTCTGAGGTCCTGCCTCCGTTTATCTTCATGGCTACTGAAAGGGGCATGAACTATGAAGCCTAGCGGGCATAGATCCAAATCCCAACCCCGAGCCTTGATAAGTGAACTTAGACAAACTACTTTCAAGTCTCTGAGTCTCCCCATGAGTAGAGTGGCAACAATGCCTATTTTAAAGTGCAGTTGGGATAACTCACATAAGTGTGTAAATTTCTTAGGCAAATTGCTGGCATATATTGTAGGTCAACAGATGTTAATTTCCTCCTCTCCCCGACCTCTGTATGCATTTGCCAAGGTTTTTCTTATTTTCTTTTTCAGTATTTTCTCCTCATATGATTTATTTCCAAATCCATATTGGCTACCCTAAACTCTCAACAATCTAGTTTCTCCTCTCCATGAATTTATAGACTCTATCTATCTGAAGATCCCACCGTGACCTAAATTCAACATGGGGTCTAAAATCAGCATTATCGTTTTCACCTTCAAATCAGCTGCATCATAGACTAAGTGGAACCTTTTTCTTCAGTCTCTCCTCCCTCCCATCTACTCTCTACACCACTGCCAGATTTATCTTCACCAAAATTGCTTTCATCCTTTTACTCACATATTCCAAAATCCTCAAAGACTCTGCTCCCAGTTATCTACAAGATACATTCAAATTCTCTAATATTTCAAAAGCTGTGGGGTCCAAAAATTAATAAAGTCCTATTCAATAAGAATTCTATGTATCCCACAGATTTCTGGACCACAGACAGAATTTCAGGACTTAGACAGGAATTAGTTTCACCTCTTCGAAGTTCATTTCTTATTTCTATAACGAAACAGGAAGCTAGACAATATGACTTCTAAATTATCTCCTAATTCATAGATTTTTATGAAAGCATGGTTTAATTTGAATGTCAACAAGGTGCCAATGATGCACACTTTTTGTCACCTCTCTTTATGTTCTAATTCTCTGGGGCAAATGCTCTTTTGAGAAAGGGAACGTCATATCCTTCCCTGACCTCCTTTGTGTCAAAGATTGTGTCCAGGAACTTTCGACAATAGATGGTTTCTTTAAGTGAATCTGAGCTACCAGCTATTTTGCTGAAAAGTGTGAACAAAAGTGTGAACACTTGCTTCAGAACTTCTTTCTGTATCTTCAGTGAAATGGTGAAACTTTGAATTAAGATTTAGTTTTTCCTGGGCAATGGAAGAATCTTCGTGTCTTCTGCTGTTTTGTTTTGTTTTTTAATATGCCCTAAAATCCTTAGATCTTCTCCTTTTGAAATATTTGAGTGTAGCTTAGTCTGAGAACAGAGGTTAGGCTTTACTTGAACTTTGGACACTTAATGATCTCAATTGTCAAGGAGATTTTTATTTTCTTCTCATAATTTTGCCTCCACACTTAAAGGCAGATAACTGTCTGGTATTGGTTGGCTGCTGGATTCCACTAGCTTCCACAGAGACAGGGATACTGAGAGGCAAATACCTGAGCGTGACCCATATTAAGTCTCATGTGAAATCTCCAGCTGCATTCTGTGCAGGAGATTTCACCCTTTAGACTGAGGCAGGGGATCAGGAGGAATCACTTGTGTAAAGATGCAGAAGTCAGAAGAACCTGACATGAATAGAGGAAAAGCTCCTGATAAAGTAAAGGGTTAATATGAAGGGAGACCCAGGGAGTAACATTGTCCAGGTGAAATAGAGCTAAATTATCAAAAGCCTCAAAAACCAGAAAAAGAATTCACCCTTTGTCCAGAAATAAGTAGGAAGCTATCAGCAATTTTTGTAAGGGGAATTGTGGAATTCTTTATTTGGCACTGAAGAAAGAAAGAAAAAAGATTGGGGGGGGGTTGCGGTTCTAAGAATTTAAATATTATCTTTAAGTCATGCTTTTGTTCATAGAGAGCAAAAGGCTTTAAAAAATAATAATACAAGCAGAGTCCAAATGAAACTGACTATTCTCTCATTACTTCCTTTGGAAGACAGAGTACTCTTTTATTTTCAGATGTGAATTTCTTCCTCGCACTTGATTCTTTTTCTTCAGACACCCAGATAAACTAAGAACATCTCAAAGGAGATAGTGACTTGAAGAATAAGCCACACTTGAACTTCATAAAATTGTAGCTTGTGTACATAGAGAAATAATCATTAGAGCCAATTATCTTTAGACAGACTGATATTTCAAATTCTAATTACAAAGTTTTAGCCTTGTTAACGCATGTGCTTCATTTTATATCTTGGCTACCACATTTTATTGTTACAATTCATTAAAAATAATGTGAAAATGAAGATGATCATAAACTTCATCATACAAGCAAAAGAAAAAATAGGGCCTGGGTAATGATAACAACATTTTATATTTGCATAGCAACTTCCTTTTAAGGAGCTCAAAACATTTCACAAACATTATCTCATTAATCCTATGAGTAAAGCAATAAAAAATAGATCTCTGAGCTAAGGAAATTGATGCAGGAAAGGGCTACAGTTTGTTTCTAATGTTCCACATTGAATTATGAGCAGATGAAATGGAAGTAGTCAGATTCATTTTTTATTTTAAAATTTACATATAGTAAAATTGACTTTTTTTGGTCTACATTTTTAATGAATTTTAACACATACAGCTTAACATAACTATCATCACATTCAGGATACAGAATAGTCCTATCACTCAAAAAAAAAAAAAAAAAAAAACAACCCAGAAAACCCAACTTCTTTATGATACTCCCTTGGAGTCATGCTCTCCAACGTTTACCCCTGGTGAACACTAGTCTGCTTTCCATCCCTACAGAATTGCCTTTTTCAGAATTTCATATAAATAGAAGCACAGAGTGTATAAACTTTTGTAGTTGGTTTCTTTCCCTCTGCATAATGCCTTCGAGATTCATCTGTGTTGTTGCGTGAATCAGTAGTTTATTCCTTTTTATTGCTGAGTAGTATTCCGTTGCCTGGATGTATCAAGTTTGTTTATCCATTCACTTATTACAGGACCTTGAGGTCATTTCCAGTTTGAGTTGATTTTTAATAGAGCGGCTATCTATATTTATGTACAGATTGTGTGTGAAAATAAGTTTCATTTCTCTAGATTAGATACCCATGAGAAGCGTCGCTGAGTTATATGGTGTCTGTTAACCTCACAAGAAACTGACAAACTGTCTTTCAGAGTGTCTGTGCCATTTGTAATTCCCACTGGAGGCATATGAAAGTTCCAGTTGCTCTGTAGTCTCATTAGCACTTGGTATAGTCACTCTTAAAAAATTTATCTTAATCATTCTAATCAGTGTGTAGGGGTATGTCATTGTGGTTTTCATTGCATTTCCATAATGGAGATTCATACTGAGTATCTTTCCTGTGCTTATTTTCCATAGGTGTATCTCTTTTGGTAAAGTGTCTGTTCAACTGTTCTGCTCTTAGTAGTTCTAGAAATTTTGTAGATTCTTGGGGATTTTCTACATGGACAATCATCTGCAAATAGACAAAATGTTATTTATTCTCAATCTTAGGCATTTATTTCTTGATCCCTTGTATCTAAGCTGTCATATTTAGGCACACAAATTTATTCGTATTATTCCCTTGTTACCCTTTTAATATGTGGAGCTTGTGGTGGTATTTTTATTCCATTTCTGATTTTGGTGGTATTTTTATTCCATTTCTGATTTTGGCAATTTGTATCTTCTCTCTTTTTTCTTTGTTAGTCTAACTACAGGTTTTTCAATTTCATCAATCTTTTCAAAGAACCACCTTTCAGTTTAATGATTTTTTTCTACTGCTTTTTTTGTTTTAAATTTAATTGATCATATCTTTATTGTTTCTTTCTCCCTCCTTTGGAATTCTTTCTAATTTCTTAAGGTACGTCTTCAATTATCAATTTGATATTTTTATTTTTAATATAGCATTATATTGCTAAACATTTCCCTCAAGCATTACTTTAGCTGCATCTCTCACATATTAATGTGTTGTATTTTAATTTTTGTTAAGTTCAAAATATTTTCTTATTTCCCTTCAGTCTTCCTCTTTGACCCATGGATTATTTAGAAGTATGTTCTTTAATTCCCAATTACTTAGAGATTTTTAAGTTATCTTTCTGTTACTGATTTCTACTTTAATTCCTTTATAATCAGGCAATATATTTTGTATGATTCCATTCCTCTTGAATTTGTTATGATGAAGATATGGCCAATCTTGAGAATGTGTCATGTGTATTTGAAAAGAGTATGTATTCTGCTGTTGTGGGGTGAAGTGTTCTACAAAAGTCAACTGAATCCATTTGATTGATGGTGTTGTTCAGTTCTAATGTATCTTTCTGGTTAATTTTACACAGTGTATGCTTTTTCATTCTTTTACCTTAAACCTACATCCATATATTAAAAAGTGATTTTCTTGTAGATAAAATGTAACTGGGTCTTGGATTTTTAAAATCATTATGAAATCTTTTTTTTAATTGATATGCTGAGACAATTTAAACTTAACATAATTATTCTTATTTTTGAATTTAAGCCTACCATGATTTTTTTTTGTTTTCATTTCCTCTCTTTTTTATTCCCTTCTTTTCCATTTCCTGCCTTATATTGAATTATTAGAATATCTTATAGCATTCCATTTTGGTTTATTTGTTGAGTTATACTATTTCTCTGTAAATTTTTGTTAGTGGTTGATCTAAGGATGACAATAGACATGCCTAACGTTTCACAGTGCACGTAAAAGTAATATTTTACCACTTCAAGTGCAATATAGAAAGTTTGCAACCTTGTAGATCCTTTATCTTCTCCTCTTTATGTTGTAGGTAATGTGTATTATATCTACATATATTGAAAACCCCATCTGACTGTTATAATTTTTGCTTTCAACATACATTTTTAAAAAGAGTTTAAGGAGAGATTTGTCTATTACGTTTACTCTTATATTTACTGTCTCTGTCCTTCTTCTTTCATTGCTGACATTCCAAATTGTCCTCCAATGCCATTTTGATTCAACCCAAAGAACTCCCTTTTACATTTCTTTAAGAGCATTTCTGCTGGCAACAGTTTCTCTAGTTTTCCTTCATCTGAGAATATCTTCATTTTGCCTTCATTCATAAAGGATATCCCACTGCCTTCAGACCACTACTTTCTGGATTGTGATATGAAATCTGCCATCATTTAATATCCTCTACCTATGTTCATGCAATGTTTCATTTTCTTCTAGCAGCTTTCAAGATTTTTTTGCTTGTCATTTGTTTTGGGAGTTAGATTCTGATGTTTCTGGGCATGGATCTCTTTGCACTCACCCTGTTTAGGTTTCACTTAGCTTCATGAATCTTTAAGTTACAGCTCGCCAAATTTGTAAAGTATTTCCTCATTCTTTCCTATAACGGCTTTTCTTAACCACACTCTTTCTATTATTTTTTGGGGACTCCAATGACATGAATGTTTAACCTTTTGGTATTGTCCCACATATCCCCAAGACTCTGTTCATTTTTTTAATCTCTCTTTTTCAAATGAGATACTTTCTGTTGATCTAAGTTCAAGCTTACTAATTCATTCCTCTGTCATTTCCATCTTGTTCTTGAATCCATCCAGTAAGTTTCTGGTTTTGTTATTGTATTTTTCAGTTCTAAAGTTTGCCTTCAGTTTTGTTTTTATGTCTTCTATTACTCTTCTGAGACTTTTTAATCTTTCCATTCATTTCAACAGTATTTGGCATTACTTCTTGGAGTATGGTTAAAATCACTACTTTAAATTTTTTCCTGATAATTTCCATAACTATACCATCTGTTGAGAGTTTCTTGCTTCTCTCTATGTTGAATTTGGGGATTTTATCATGAACATCTTGAATATTATGTTGGGTGTTGGTCTTGTTTAAATGTTGTAGAGAATATTGATTGCATTATTTGTTTCTTGATTTTAATAGTAATTGATCCTGCTAGATTCAAGCTACAAATTCCTACTTGCCTTCTGTGGGCTATAATTTCAAAGTCAGTTAACTTTTTAACACTTGTGCTGTGCCATTTGGACCTGTCTTTTGTGTGCACCACCCAGTGGCAGTCTAGAATTAAGTTCTTACAATTAAGTTCTCAAAGTCTTTGGTAAGCGGACTAGAGATAGATTTAAGCATGCACAACCTGTGACTGAGCCCAAAAGTTTGTATACAACTTTTTGGAATTATTTTCCTGAGCTCCCTCCTGTCTGAGATCTCCCTAACACAGGAGCCCCCTTTTAATGGTCCTCTGGCTAGTAAGTCAGGGCTTTGGCTTCCCCACTCTGTAACATAATCAGCATGTCTGTGTCAGTCTCCAGGGCCAAGCAGCAAGAGGATATATAGCGAAAAAGACACAATAAAGTATTTCCCTACACTCTTGGGACTAGAGTTCTTCTGGTCAAAGAGAAGCACTCCTTCATTTGAGTGTTAAGTGTCTGCCAGTGGTTACCATTGCTATCACTGCTGTTTTAGAGTTAGCTGGGGGAAAAGATCATAGAGAAAAGCACAGAGTATTTTCCCCCACTTTCTCTGACATCAGGGGGCCCTTTTCTGCTCATTAGCTAAGAAATAGCTTCTCTTGGAGCCATTTCTATTCACATTCAATGCACAATCTCAAGTTCCAGGCTGCTTGTGAGTTCACTGCCAAGAGATACCAGAGAAGAAAAAAATGGGAAACTCATTGCTGATTTGGTGCTACTTCATGTTCCGGTTTCCTTCCCCAATCCGCCTACTACCGTTTACTTTTCGGAGTTCTCCGATAGCTGCTGTATGCATCATGTCCAGGGGTTTTAGATTCTTTGGGGGAAGAAATGGAGTGATATGTGTTTACTCCATTTTGATTGGAACCAGAAACCAAGGTTTATGTTTCTTGAATCCTAGTCATCAAACCAATCTTGAAAGTGTGCTTTAGTCTAAAGCCTAAAACAAATGTCCAAACAGTAATAGTATATAAGATTTAAGTAGCAAAGGTGCCAAAAACTCAAACATTTCATTTAAGTCTGCCATGGCTCTATGAAGGTTGTACGATAGGCATTTTATATATATTTAGCTTTACAGATAGGGGCCTGGGGTACAAAGAAATAAATAACTTACCCAAGGCCACACAGCTAATAACTGATGGGGTCAGGATTTGAATCTAGATAGTCTGGCTCCAGAGACCAAGCCCTCAATCATACACAGGTGCTTAATGTTCTATTTCTATTTTCTCTTTTTGTTTTATTTTAGTGTATGTGTTATTGTGTGTTTATGGAGAACACCGAATATAACTATATAGCTACAAGCACAAGTTTAGGAGGGAGAAAAGATTAGCTGGCAAAGAGGTGATATGACCACTTTTCAGAAAAACTGAGACAATATTTTGGGAATCAAAACAATTTTAAAGTCCTTGATCCTTTAAATTTATATGTGTATCAGCTGGATTTATTCACACACTTCTCCTTTTCCCTTCATATCTTTAAACTGTAATGTTAAGTAGAAGGGCATATGGAGGATAGGAGGTTTTTGTTAGAATCAGTCCCTGCTGTCAAAAAAAAATTGTTTTAATTAAAAAAATCAATAGTTTTCACTTATCTATAAAATTAAAACTCCAACCAAGACACTAATGTAGTCCTATAAAAAGTGAAACCTCTGGAGTAGGGCTGGTCATGGATCACCACAGATGAGTACAAAAATTGTGTGTTTAAGCATTTTTATGGCAATTTGATAGTCTTTCTGTTATTGAATATAATAACTAAAAAGCAGACTTGTATTTTTTTGTTCTTGTTTTTATTTTACTCTTATAGTGATTCGTTTCTATTATATTTTCCAAAAGCATAACTATGCCTTGGATTGGAAATTAAAACAAAAAACAAAAAGACTGATTGTTTACCCCACCAGTTTGAGAAGTGCCACACTGCCTTCTAATTTTAAGAGAAAAAAATGACAAAATTAATTAGAACACAGGGTCCATGACATGATTTTCTTCCTTCAGAGATTCTTAGCATTTCTAAAAAGTATGCCTGGCATTTTAAGTTAGGTTGTGTTTGTTGGTAAGAGACAAAGTCCCAGAGAAAAGTCCCCAGAACTGATGTTGACTCTGTCTGAAAGCTGGTGTTTATATTCATTTCTTTTCCCTCGAATTTTAGGCTTGGAGAGTAGCCACCCCCCCCCCAGTTCCATAAAGAAGACCCCAAAAGCTGCTGCCGCACGGGAAGATCACTGAGGCCAGGTAAGGTCTTGGCCTGGGTGGGGCTTCTCAGGGGACGGGAGGTCCTTGAGGACCACTGTTAGTCTCAGCCCTTGAGAGTTAAAAGGCAGGGAAGACAAAAGGGAGGGGAGTGGAAGCAAGTACATCAGCACAAGACTGGCTATTGACCTTATTACTCAATTCAGTGACAAACAGCTCTTACTCTTAATCAGTTCAACCAACACCCTACTAATTAATATTTTTTCGCCCACATGCTACATAAACATCGATGTCTGGTTAAACACAACAATCAGCCAACTTCTCTGAAGGTTTCCTTAAGTACCTAGAATTAGATCTTAATATAAGAATGTATTGCAACAGCACTAAATGTGTTCTGAGAGAAAAGAACTGTCTACAGTGTGGAGATTGTGTTCCTTGTGATGAAGTTTTACAACATTTAATCAGAAAAACCTATCCAAATTCGTTCAAGAGTTTTTCTTTTTTCTATTTTGCCTTTTTTCCCCAAATAGATACAAATCTCAGTATTGTAAAAACAAAAGTATTTGCAGAATTGGAAAATTGGGACATATAAATGTCTGAGTTTTTTCTAACAAAAATACCAACAAGAATTAGTAAAAAAATACAGAAAAGAATATTAAGTCAGTAGTTATATATATCATGTTCTCTGAACTGGCCCATCAATGTTCGAATAGCAGTTGCCTAAATATATTTAAGTCTTTCCAACTAGTTGAGCTACTCTATCCTGTAAAAATTAATAAATGTTCTTTGTGAGGTTGGAAACCCAGTGTTTCATCTAGGATTTCCTGGAAATTCTTGGGGTCTGATATTTCTCCCAGTGTGATATCTCTTCCTGCTTACAAAAAAAATATTTTTGATCTCCTTGTGTTTTATCTAGTCTGTATTTACCCGAATGTGAAACATAGCCTTTCATTTCCCTAAATTATCACTTCAAGAGGCATCTGTGCTTTGTAAACCTTTCCTGAAGATTGGGTTCATAATACTTCCTACCTCATAGAATTGTTAAGAGCATAAAGCAAACATATGAAAGTAAACTCTCTGGTATACAGTAAACATCTAATAAATGTCAGCTCTTATTATTTGTTTAGGGATAATGGTATGGAGTTACATCATAGCAGACAGAGTAAAATGAAATGTTAGACATACCTGACCTCTGAAATTTTTTAGCCTGTTCTACCATAGGCATTTCTCTCCAGGTCAAACTCGTTTCCATGACCAGCTTATTACTCTTTCAACCTAGCTGTACATATCTCAGTTCCTGTTACTTTTCTTAGGCAGAGGAACTCAGCTCACTTGCTCGATGTCTTTCTCTCTCTCCTTCTCTCTCTCTCCCTCTCCCCCGTTCCTTGTCTCATGGCATCCCTGTCCTCTGGTATGGTGGAGAGGAGAAAGGATTGGGCTTAGACATGGGACGAGGAATCTTTTGATGGACTCTTTCATCTCCCAAGCTCAAGCGACCTATCAAAGAAGAATTGTTCCACTACCCTAATAGCTAGAGTCAGGCCAGTCAATTGTGAGATTAAAGGTTAAAGTGGCCCCAAATTATAATTTGATTTTACCCAAAACAATCTCTAGTAAAGAAACCATCATTGAAGCAAGGAGAGTTAGATTGGGTGGAAGATGACTCTTAGAAAACTCATATCAAATATCACTCCACATTCATGGGTGCCTGGCTGGCTCAGTCAGTAGAGCATACCACCCTTGATCTCAGGGTCTTGAGTTTCACCCCTAGATTGGGCATAGAATTGGGTAAAATTAGGGTAAGCATACTTTAAAAAAATACTGTTCCACATTCAATCTTCTAATAAGCTATACACAGCAAATCTAAATAAGAAATAAAGACTTGGATTTACTTGATAAATAAATTCAGGTAAAATTATATTGAAAACATTCTTTCCAAAGAAATAAAATCTGATACTAACAGACCCTTAAGGAAAAAAGCCAACAAACTTTCAAATATTAAACCAAACTAATTCTTCTACTTAATGAATTTTTAGAGACTGTTCATGTATTAGTTTCTTAGGGCTGCATTCACAAAAAAATTCGTGGCTTAAAGCAATAAACATTATTTTCTCATAGTGCTAGAAACCAGAAGTCCAAAATCAAGATGTTGGCAGGACTGTGCTCCCTCCGAAGGCTCTAGTGGAGAATACTTCCTTTTTTTCTTCCAGCTTCTGGTGGCTCCAGGCATTCTTCGGCTTGCGGGTTGCATAATTCCAATCTCTACTTCACACTTCCCCTTGAATTAGTGCCCACCCTAATCCATGACAGTCTCACCTTGAGGCCTTTAACTTAATTACATCTGCAAAGACCATTTTTCCAAAGAAGGTCACATTCACTGATTTGAGAAGTTAGAATATAGACACATCTTTTGACAATTTTTAAAAATTGAAGTAGAATTAGCATACACTGTTATATAAGTTTCTGGTATAGGACATAATGATTCAGTAATTCTATACAGTATTCAATGCTCTTGCAATAAGTCCACTCTTAATCACCGTTATATATTTCACCTTCTTCTCACCCATCTCCCCTCTGGCAACCACCAATTTGTTCCCTGTATTTAGGAGTCAGGTTTTTTGTTTGTCTCTTTTCTCTTTTTTGTTCATTAGTTTGTTTTGTTTCTTAAATTCTACACGAATGAAATCATACGATACTTGTTTTTCTCTGACTGACTTATTTCACTTAGCATTATATGCTCTAGGTCCATCGAGGCCTTTGCAAATGTCAAGAACTCATTCTTTTTTATGGCTGAGTACTATTCCATTGTAGATATATACCACATCTTCCTTATTCATTCATCTATGGATGGCCACTTGGGTTACTTCAATATCTTCACTGTTGTAAATGATTGGTGGGAATGCAAATTGGTACAGCTACGGGAAACAGTATGGAGGTTCCTCAAAAAATTAAAAATAGAATTACCATATGATCCAGTAATTCTACTACTGGGTATTTACCCAAAGAAAATGAAAACACTAATTCAAAAAGATATATGAACCCCTATGTTTATTGCAGCCTTATTTACAAATAGACATATCTTTTTGAGACCACAAGTCAACCCATGACAGCTCAGAACATGGATAATGAACTGAGTTGGGGGAAAAAAAAAAAACTTTTCTAGAACAATTTTACCAATTGGGTAGAATTAGGGTAAGCGTGAAAAGGCAAAAAAAAAAAAAAAAAAAAAAAAAAAAAAACCAACTTGAAAATCTGGCTATATTTTAGTATATATAATAATTTCAGCAAAGCTAACAATCTATTAAATAAATTATAATATCATTGAAATGAGAGTGGTGCTTTGCAAATTTGAAAGCAACTTTTTTCCCCTTGAGACTATTCTTTATATTACTATGTATGATTTTTGATATGGTTAGCAGATACTTTCATCACAGGTAAAATCGATTTTAGCTGAGCTCTTTTGAATGTTCAAGAATCAGTTAGGTATGAATTTATAAAATATCACACTCACAATTTTTTTTAAGATGAATGAGGAATTCCACAGCTGAAGAATTAAAACTTACCTGAATTCACTTGGACACTTGCTTATTTCAACACATATTCTTATAGATTAATATTATTCTATATTCTGGAAGAAGTTCTAGTTTGATGAGCTTAGTAAGGGATAAGAAGATATTAAAGTCTTAAATCTTGACCTACAATATCACAGGTATATTATAATATCAGTAATTTCTAACCAATTGGCTAAGCAAACTAAAATCATCTATCTTTTAATATCAGAAGGTAAATAACATAGGAAAGATGAGGCCCTTCATACCTACTTGTCTAAGTTAGGTTGTGATCTAAGGAATTTTCAGCTACCCTCAGAGTAGATCAGTAGACTATCATAATGTGCTTTTAATTATATTCATTAATATTCATTTGGGAAAAGTGTATCATAGTTTCTATTTCAAGAACAAAAACTGGAATATGAAACCTTGCTTTTGTCTAGAACATTCAGTTTGAGGCTAATCTTTTAAAGACCTTTCTCTAAGGAGATTATTGTGCTTTAACGGTTCAGTTACTGAAATGTAACAAATTGGCTCTGTTGAATTATAAACAATTTCTCTAAGGAGTACCCTATTTAGACCAAAGGTGAATGATTTTAACTTGGTTTAATAATTTGCCTCATTGTTTTGCTGAGACCACATTAGCATAGAGAATTAATCAAGGGGTATGGATCAAAAAAAGAAAAATGGTCAGCATAGGATGTCAGTGGTTTCATGGCACCGGAACTCTAGTCCTGCACAATAACAGTAGCAGGCTTTTATTTAGCACTTACTATGTGTCAGCCACTGTCCGCACTTCACATGCATTAATTCATAGAATCCTCAAAACAGGTCTGTTATTGTCATGCCCATTTTATAGATGAGAAAACCGAGGAGCAGAGAGAATATATGACTTGTAGTGAGAAAGTGATAGAGCCAAGATAATGAGCCAGGTAGTTTGGCTTCAGAGCCCTTTCAACTCCCCAAAACTTGGGTTTTTCCTTGATGTTATACAATAAACACTTTTCTAAACAATACCATTTTTTGAAAATGCTGTTGACATAGCTGTACAACATTCTTAGATTTTTACTGTAATTTATTTTACTATTTCTCTAAGTTTTCTGGGATCTTTTTTGCTATTGTAAATAATATTTATACGAATGTCAGACCAACTTTTTGATAATTTCCTTTTTAAAAAGCAGAAGTGACAAATACAAGAACGTGAATTTTCTAAGGTCCTTAATACATTATGCAAAAAGCTTCCAGAAGGCTTATATCAATTTGCAACCCCAGGAGTACTAGCTAGATAACAAAAAAATAGCATAAGCAAAGGCACACAGGGTGGGAGAACATGGTGGGTTTGGGGGAAGGCCATGGAAGAGTGACAGCAGCAGGCAGGATTCAGACCATGACGGGTACAGGGAAATGAACAAAAAAAAGAAAGATATTAAGCAGTCCTAGGCTTCTGACTTGGATGTCACAGTCCGCTGGATCACCAAAAAAGAAATCAGATGAAAAGAGTAGGCATTTTGGGAGGAAGATAATGAGATCAGATTTAAATATATTAAATATAAACTGTGTATGGCATGTCCAGATGGCTAGTTTAGATTTTCTGGTCGAAGACTCAGGAAGCCAGGACTTCAGATGTAGATCTGAGAGTCATTATTTTATAGGTCACTGAAAACTGGTTGATCAGTCAAAGTACATTACAGGGAAAAGAGAAACCAGAGCACAGAGTTTTGGGCACAACAATATTAAGAAGTCTTATAATCTAGCTTCTCTAAACCAAATTTTTTTGAAATATAAATAACTGTAATTTTGTGATAACTAGCACTAATCATACAATCACATCATGGTTCTGAATTTGTGTAGCAATAACGCCCACTTTCCGACTGACTCGTTTTATACATATCAAATAGATTTATTTATTTATTTATTTTTTTTATTAATAATGATTTTTTATTATATTATGTTAGTCACCATACAGTACATCCCCGGTTTCCGATGTAAAGTTCGATGATTCATTAGTTGCGTATAACACCCAGTGCACCATGCAATACGTGCCCTCCTCACTACCCATCACCGGTCTATCCCATTCCCCCACCCCCCTCCCCTCTGTAGCCCTCAGTTTGTTTCTCATAGTCCACAGTCTCTCATGCTTCATTCCCCCTTCTATCAAATAGATTTAAAATGTTGTAAGACAGGGACCCAATAATTTTGCCTTTAAAATATACATTTAGGATTTAAGAAATTCAGTTTTGCTCTAAGAAGAAAAAATTTATAACAAATTAGAATAGTAACATGATATATACACTCATCTCAAGAACCAGGAATTTGGAGTAATTACCAAATTTTGAGAAATTAGTATAATTTTGCTATTCTCTAGCCAGCAGACAATCATGAGAAGCCCTACCCCTACCCCATCCCCCACGCTGAAAGACATTTTTTTTCTTCTGGAAGAGCCCATCTAAACCATGTAGATTTGTATACTTTGCCACCTTGTGGTCATTGCAGTTCTTTGCATGACTCCATCCATACTGTGGTTTGAAGACTTTCCTGTTAAAATGGCTAGATGTTCTTATATATTTAATTAATAGCAATACCAGCACAAATGTATCAGAATAAACTTGAGTGACTTTGATAAAAAGATTACCATGCCCAAGATGAATATCTAGCTGTTGAATTTATTGCAGGCTGATGTATTTGCATGATAACTTTTTCTGGATCTTTCTTAAATGTGTTTTTTCAACATGTTGCTACCGTAATTATTTTGACACAGAATAAATGTTAATAAAAATAAGAAAAGGGTTATTATTCTTGACAGTCTGGATATTAGCATTTTTTTTATTTCACTGAAGTTTTAACAGAAAATAAAACTCATGACATGGCATATATGGAGTATATATATGAATAAATAAGACAGCTTTCTGTAAAACTCAAACCAAAGCATCCACGAGGGCTTAAGTTAAGCTCTAGTTTCTATATTTTCTAGTTCAATCTATCAGAAACCAATGTGCTGGAGAAATGAATTTTTAAAATGTCTCTAGAGGTTCAGTAGCCATTGCCAGATAACTAATGTGGTACGGATGCATTTTTGAGAGGTTTGGGTTATTTGCAAGAAAATAATTACTGAATATTTCATTATAATTTTGTTTCATTTCTGATTCCTTTTCACATGAGATTCGATTTTCCTATGTTTGTGAGTCTACAAAATATTCAAACATTTGTCTTTGGAAGCTACCCAGGGAACATCATCTTTGTTTTAGGGCTCGCTCTTAGGCATAAACAGAGGTCTTTTGCCATTCCAAGTCACTAGCTCCCTGGGTCTTGAGGAAATAAGCTGGGTTTTGAACAAATAGTTTCATAGCCATTACCATTCTTAAGCTGCATTTTATTTCTCAAAATATAGGAGATGCCATTAAAATTTAGCAAAGAGCAGCTGGGCTAAATTTCCTTAATTGTTTTTCCTTTAAAAAAAGATACGCTTTGACTCATTTAAGCTTTGGTGATACAGTTCAACTGAAGGGACTTCCCCAAAGTTGCACCAGTAAAGGAGCCATGTGAAAACACACAGCCTCGACTGTAAGAGAAAATACAGGGAGAAATAATAGCATTCTATCTCTATTACTAGAGACCCAACCCAAATTACAGATTCTCTTAAGGTTAGGTCCATAATGCTTCTCTTATATGATGGGCTTTCAAGAAGTATTTTGGCTCATGAGTCCAAAAAAGGATCAAGTCCCTCCAGAACCGTCAAGTAACCAGGACACACAAGTTTCTGACCCATATTTGTTCCCAGTTACCCACCAGTTTTAACAGAAATGAGGAGAGAGATTTCTTAGAGAATAGATTGTTTTCTGCTATGTATTAGAAACAAATTGTAGTACCTTGTTAAACTTTAACTTGGTTGGGCGAGGTTGGATTTTTCCTCATGGAACAGCAAGCTTTACTTAATGCAGTGAGGATGGTCAAGCAGGGTTACGCTGAAAAACATAAGGATAAAAAAAGATAAAAGGAATCACTTTTGTTCACATATCAGGGAGATTTGATGCAAAAATAGTAGCTCCATTCACATGCAAGTCACATTATAAGTGATATCATAAAGGAATACTTTTAGGTAAAAAAAAAAAAAATTAGTTCATCTGAAAGCTGGATTTAAATCCCAGTTCAACCATTTCCTATTCAGGCAAGTTATTAAACATCTCTAGTTCTCGACTGACTCATATTCTTCAAATAATTATACTTCTCTCAAGTGAACTCATGAACATTAAATAGGAAAATATTAAAAATACACAAAGGTATCAGCCAGGTTAGCAAAAACTATGCTGTGATAACAAATAAACCCCCAAATTTCAGTGGCTTAACATAAAAAAGTCTTATTTCTTGCTCATTTTTTGCTCAGTTTGATGTAAAGCTGGTTTTGCTCTTTTACAAGCCGAGACCCAGAGATCCTGGGTTTCTCGCAGCACAAATGGGAGCGAGCACACAATAGAAAGTACATCCAATTTTTATTTTCTAGGATGTGAAGTAACACATCACTCCCCCTAATATTTGATCACGGAGAGACAGTCACATGATCTTATGAAGAGGCCTGGGGGCTTGGAAATGCCGTGGGGCACATGGATATATTGTAAAAAACCAATGCGTGTTACTACGAGCAGTGTGTTTTTATTATTGGAAAATGAGAAGTACAGATGCACATAAGGACAAAAATACATATTAAACACAATCCCATTATCTTTTCAAATTTTTGATGATCTTTTCAAACTTCTCTACATACGCATTTTCATGTAATTTTAAATGAGTACGCAGGTTTTCAATAAATGCTGTTTCCCTCCTTTGGAGACTTCATCCATTTCTCTTCCTGTCACGAAAAGCATGCAAATTGGGAGCAAGAGTGACATTGTAGGGATAAACTTGAAACTGCTCTAATTTCTCTGAAATGCATATCAATTTCTATAATTATTGGCAACAGATTACTTGTGATACAGCTTTTTATTTTTAAGATTTTATTTATTTATTTGAGAGAGAGAGCGGGAGCACGAGTGGGGATGGAGGGGCAGGGCAGGGGGAGAATCAGACTTCCTGCTGAAAGGAAGCTTGATCCCAGGACCCCAAGATCACAACCTGACCCAAAGGCAGCTGCTTAAGGGACTGAGCCTCCCAAGTGTCCCTCTTGTAATACAACTTTTACCCAAGACCATGAAACAATGTGTCCTGATTCAGAGGGTAAAAACTTCTGCTTGTAGAACTTGCCAAAAGAGTTAGGTGGTGACAGAGGGAGCCATTAAATTTGGAACATATTTCCCTGGCTACTCATGTTGCTACCTCAACTTTACTTGACAAAGTAGTGCATATGACTTTTTATTGTTCCCTAAGGATGTTTGTATACGCAGTAAGTCCAATTGCAGCATTCAATAAGTCCTGTTTCTGTTCAAAACAAATTACAGTGCACACAATTTTTTTCCTCTGGTCTTACTTGAAATCAGGTAGCTATTATAAATAATACAAAACAAACACTTTATTTTAGAAAATTACAGAAAATAGCATCACCTTTTACAGTGTTACAGAAATATGTGGCTATTTGGAAATCCTAAATCAAAACTCCTTTGAATTAATATCCAAACATACTTAAGGCAAGTAAGACAGATTTTGTTAAATTGTCTTTTCTAATTTTTAATGCTGAGGTAGAGGTTTTGTTGTAGATGAAGCATGACTATAGAAATGCATAGGCAAACAAGACAAGGCCATATATTCCTGCCATCTGGACAGTAGAGACAATTGTTAAATGGTGGATGCAGTTTGTTTTTTTATGGAAAGTATTTAAGTGACTTTCTTAGAGCTTACGAAATACGCTCTTGGTAGTCTGATGAATACACTCATCAGAATTTACTTAAATATTCTTTCTTTTTCCTTTCTTTAAAGATTTTATTTATTTATTTGACAGAGAGAGAGAGTGAGAGAGGGAACACAAGCTGGGAAATGGGAGCAGGAGAAGCAGGTTTCCCACTGAGCGGGGAGCCTGATGCGGGGCTTGATCCCAGGACCTTGGGATCATGACCTGAGCCAAAGGCAGACGCTTAACTGACTGAGCCACCCAGGTGCCCCAACTTAAATATTCTTTACTGAATTTAATTTAGAATAGTAATAGCAATAGATGCTATTGGCTATCTGTCTGCTACATGCTACATACTCTGCTGGAGCTGGTCTGTGCTCTACCTCACATATTCACAAAGAAACTGCATTATAGCTTTGCTTCATTTTGCAAAGGAGGAGCTGAAGATCAAAGGAGTCATGTAAAGATAGAATGCTGCATAACCAGGCTTGGAATTTAGGTCTTTTCCTTCCAGAATTCCTCTTCACTGCAGTTTCTTTTTCTTTTTCTTTCTTTTCTTTTCTTTTCTCTTCTTTCTTTCTTTCTTTCTTTCTTTCTTTCTTTCTTTCTTTCTTTCTTTTTTAACCCTAATTTATTTATTTAAATCATCTTACAGTTATTCCAAACTATAGGCATCAAGCAACCGAAGACCAGAAAATTGGGAGCTAGAGTTCAGGACCAAGCCTTTCATGGAACGGCCAAAGACAGAGAGAGAGATGGGAGATGTAAAATTTTCAGAGAAAAGCAGAAAAACCAAGATAGATTGAGAATGAGGTAATGGGCACATTGCAGTCCCTTGGTGGTAGTTAACCTCATGAGAGAGCTGGAAGAACAGTGCCTACTTGACCTGGCGTGGTTTTATTTTGTTAATGAAAATATTTCATTGTTTAGGGTCAATGAGAGCAGGATAAGATAGTGCCCTTAAAGGTTAAGAATTACCAGTTCCAGATACTAAGTTCTTCCCTTGCTAGAATGAACCACTCACTTAGGAATATAGAAGTTCTGCTTGTGTAGACACGATAATCCCAAAGTCTGGGCTGGAGACATGACCTTTCACCACAGAGGGTTGATGTGAACTGGGGTCTGGAATTAGGCTCAAGTGTTTTTAGTCAAAGGTGAAGTTTTCTGGGACCTCAGAGAAATTGTGTCCTGCTACGATAGTATTATAATTGGGGAAATGTTTTAGGAGGTTTGGAATACCAGTGATAAAACACTTGTAAATCCCAGGAAACAATAAACTCACAGTATGTATTGAAAGGAAACCCACCATGTAACTTAAGCAACTAGAAAGAACATGGAAAGATGGGGAAGAAAGGGAGAAAGAGAGGAAAGAAGAGTTAGAGAGAGGCAAACAGGTAAGAAAAGCCAAGACAAATGGGCGAGTAGCTGCTGTAATTGAAGAAGGGGTTCCTGTCCCAATACCAGATCACCTGTAATTCAGTTGTACTTGATATGACTTAGGTGTACTTCATCTTGATGAGCCCATTCTATTATTAAAATAAGAATATTTTTGTTGAACTGGTTTAACAGGATTTCTCAAACACACACGCCTTGATACACACATTCATTTTGTCAGTGTTTAAAGAAAACCTACTGTTTGTAACAGAGGTAGTGTATTCTTTGTAGAGAGTATGAAGATAAAACAGGAGTTGAGTTCAAGCCTGGTGTGACTTGATACAATCAAGATAATACAAAAAAAGTGTATTCTTACTTTTATGAATTTTTTTTTTTAAGCAGCATGAATAGAGAGCCCATGTTCTCTGAGGATTTATAGAAGATCGATAAGATGTAATTCCCAATCTGGAAAAGTTTGAGTCCAGCAGTGGAGGGTCACAGTCTGGCAAACTCTGGAGGTCTCTGCTTTGGGCTAGAAATATCTCTGCCGTTGAATAAATCCATCTAGGCTGTGGATTGCCTGGAGTTGGTAATTTCTGCTATTGGTGTCAGTATTCCATGTGGTCCCTCCTTATGATTATATTGTTAGATTTCCTCCTCCTTCATTATACTTATAAAAGAATCCATTACCAACCTGAATTCTCAACCATGAGATTCTGTTTTGTTTGTGTACAAACCAGATTTACTCTCTGTCTTTGTCAGCTTGGGCTGCTACGACACAAATACCATAGACCAAGTGGCTTCAACAACGGAAATTTATTTCTGCCTCATCTTAGAGGCTGGGAAGGCCCAGGATCAAGATGCCGGTAAGTTTGGTTCCTGGTGAGAGTCCTCTTCCTTGTTTGTAGACAGTCGTCTTCTTGCTGTGTCCTTACACTGTGGAGAGAGAGCTCTGGTCTCTTCACGCCCTTATGAAGGCACCAGTACCATCATGGGAGCTCCGGTGCCATGACCTCATCCAAACCTAATTACTTGGCCCCACTCCCAAGTATCATCACACTGAGTGTTAGGGCTTCAACATATGAATTTGGGCGGGACACACGCATTCAGTCCATAGCACTTGCACAGGGTTACCTTTAAAAAGGGTGTTAAAGAGGAACCAAATTGTCTGATTTCTAGGTAAAATTTAGCAAAAATACGAGATGCAAACATGTTCTTTTCCCCAATCAAGATAAATATACTTGAATCCTCTTTCCAGAAATCTAATCAAATGGAGAGTTCTGACCCTGGCCAAGTTTTCAAAAACATCCAAAACACTCCATTGACCTACGTCTTTGTACATCGCTAGCCGCTGAAAAATAACGCTGTAGAAGTTACAAAATGTTTTGAAATAGTTCTAGAGACCTGGTGATGCTTAAACAGCTCAGCAAAATATTCAGTCCTGCACATATTTGTTGACTTCCTGGACGCTTTTTGCAGGCACTGTGCTAGACAGTGAGATCTCAACCCTCAAGTAGATTTTAATCCAGAAGATGAAAAAATCAAAGGGACAATATGTCAAAACTCGCAGAGATAATTCCACAGAAGCTTGACTCTGGAAGGGAACCCAAGCATCTGGCCCAGCCCTTTGCTGCGCAGGAGATGAAGCTGAGATTCAGAAAAACTCACTCATTATGGACTCGCCAAGAATAGAAGCCAGGGCTTCTGCGGATCATAGGAGCTCTGTTTATCCGAGAGTGGGTGTGCCACCGATCCCAAATTCGTATATTGATTTGTTTTGGAGACTCATTTACGTTCTTGGCTTTCTTATTTTTTTATAGAAGTCAAAATCTTGTTGCAAAGAACGTCATGAGCATCCAATTTCAAAAATACACATGACAATGCTGTGAAAATTGTACAGTACCAATCTGTAAGGCGTTTTTAGTGTTCCCAAGGACTCTTTCATTTTTAACTCCTAGAAGGAAGTCATACAAGCTGGTAACCTCACAACGTGGAAAACATCGTTGGTGTTCAGTACCAAGCTGTTAGATTAATTAATGAATATTTACTGGGGGCAGAGGAGTGCAAAGGTATGGTTTCAGGAAGAAGTCATTGAGTAAGTTGTTCTGAAAAATTTGACCATATGACAAGTGTATCCACCTGACTTATCAATGACCGAAATAGCACTTCTTATGAGAGCAAAAATCCTATGTATAGTACCAAGCAAAGTTCTAATAAGGTTTCCAAGAAAAATGATATAACAAATGACAGATAAATGGGTGGTATGATGCAAAGGTTAATATAGTGTTCTTGCATTTTGTGCCTTTGGATTTTAGGTATATTCAGATTGAACTTCTAGTGTTAAAAGAAATCATGCTCTCCTCAAAGGCGCCGTGGGACCTTAGTAACCCTTTTTCTATTTGTGTGTAACTTTACCGTGGCCTGCTTTTCAGGTCATGAGCTACAGCACAAAGCCGGGCCTGCTTCTGCAACGGCTCTAGGAAAAGCTTAGAAAGGTTGCACAAAATTGGTCTCATCACTAGTTCTTCCACAGTCACAGAATTTCAACCCCTGCTGGTGTTCTTTCCTTTTAAAAATTCTGACGTGAGCCTCACAGTCACAATCTAGAACATGTTTATTTGTTCACATTAAATCACTTAACTCTCTCCTTTTGATACCAGAAAAGAGCTTCCAAATATACAAAACGTTAATATTTGTTTAAATGGCATGAGTTTATTAAAAATCACCCCTCATATCCAACAGGTGGCACCTACTATGCTTCACAAAATCTGCCAATTATTTGAAAAAATCCTCTGCATTTAGAAAAGATTGAGAGACTAAAAATAATAATTAAAAAGTTCTTGGTCAGGGTTAGTGCTGCATATTTTTCATTGTCCTTCCAGATTCACTCTGCTGTTCCTGGCGCTTGTTCTGTGCTCTGGGAGACTGAGCCCTGTGCGCTGTTTCACCTGGGCTTCCTGCCCTCTGGCTTCATTGGGCTTCAGCCAGTGGAAGGACACAACAAAAGGAAGGAGGAAGTGGGGTCTTAGAATTGACTTCTTGGGTCCCCTTTCTAGACATACACTGCATGCTGGCTACACCCTCTACTGAAGGCTGCTGGTTCCATCATGCAGCCTTCCCCATGCAATCACCTAACTAGAATTTAGGGAACTACTCCTTCCCTTTCCCTCTGGAGGCAGGGAGAGGAGCACCTCCTCTTGTTGTGAGCCCCAGGGTGCTGAACTATCTTTTCAGGGTCTGTTCTTCTCATGACAGATACAGAAAAATTTAAGCAGAAACATACAGCTCAGTTATAAGGTTAGGAATTTCTGTCTGCTTTGCTTGGTGCCTAGAAGAGTATCTGGCATACAGTAGGCACGCAATACATATTTATTGAATGTATTGTTATACATATAATTTTTTTAATGAAACCTACATTTGTTAAGTAGATAATGTTCATGATTTCCCAACGTAGACATTAAAATTAAATTTCCACATGCATACGAAAACACCTCAGTCACATCCCTTTTTATTATACTTAATTGTACATATATACAAATATGTGAATAAAAAAGATATTAATGAATGAGAGTGACACTGGTCGTGTCCTAATGGAAATAACTGGATAAAGATGTTCACTATTTCAGATAGAATTCAACCTTGTAAGCAGGAGATAACTCATGCCTTCTCTTTCAATTCCCCCCAAATAAACAGGCTCACCTAGGGCGCCCCATGAAATAAATATTAATCTAGCCCCAGCTGAGCATCTGCTCCACTCTAGAAGCTGGGAGTGTAATGGTGAGAATGCTGATCCCACCGCTCCCCACCCTGTGGAAACGTGCGGGCCTAAGGGTGAGGTCGAAAGAGTACTGAGTGTAGTGGGAGCCCGTGAAAGGATTATCTTTGACTTAAAACTTCTTAGCTGCAGAGCTGAGAGATAAGAAGGTGTTTGCCAGGTACTGGAAGCAGGTTGGGAGCAGAAAGGGGTTTCAGGCACAAGGGACAAGAGCTTGCACAAAGGTGTAGAGAGTGAAAGCATGGCTCACTCAGGCAACTGAAAGAAGTTCTTTATGGCTGGAATACAGAGTTTGAAAATGAAATATTGAGAAATGAGGGAGGAGAAGTAAGTAGAAGTCAGACCATGGAAGGTTTTTTTTTTTTTTTTTAAAGATTTATTTATTTATTTATTTGACAGAGAGAGAGAGAGAGAGAGAGGGAACACAAGCAGGGGGAGTGGGAGAGGAAGAAGCAGGCTCCCAGAGGAGGAGCCTGATGTGGGGCTCGATCCCAGAATGCGGGGATCACGCCCTGAGCCTAAGGCAGACGCTTAATGACTGAGCCACCCAGGCGCCCCCATGAAAGGTTTTATATAGGATTTAAGGGAGTTGAGATTTCAAGCCAGTTAAGTGCTCATAGAGTGAGAATAAAACATAAGAAAATCATTATTCTTCCCCTATTCTCCAAAATATAAACACACATATACACTTTCTATCTCCCAATTGGGAGGAAGTTAAGGATCCCAGAAGTTATGGGGATCATCCTTAAAGCAATGATCGTCTAATTGATATTAATCCATATTTGACATGCTTAATTAATATGGTTAATCGGCTAACAGTTACTGTGTGTTTACTATGTTACAGGCACTGTTCTAAGAACTTTATAGGTATGACTTTTTTAAAAGATTTATTCATTTGAGAGAGAGAGAGAGAGAGAGAGGCAGCACTCCCGCACGCACATGAGCTCACGGGGTGGGGGCAGAGGGAGAGGGAAAGAATCCTAAACAGACTCTGTACTCATGGAGCCCACAGGGGCCTCAGTCCTACAACCTGGAGATCATGAGATCATGACCTAAACTGAAACCAAGAGTCAGGTGCCCAACAGACTGCACCACCCAGGTGCCCCTAGGTATTATGACTTTTTTTTTAATTAAAGATTTTATTTATTTATTCCAGAGAGAGCGAGAGCGCACGCGTGCAAGGGAGAGGGAGAAGCAGACTCCCCGCTGCGTGGGGCTTAATCCCAGGACCCTGAGATCATGACCTGAGCCGAAGGCAGATGCCTAACTGACTGAGCCACCCAGGTACCACTGACTTTCTTTAACACACTCACAGTAACCTGATAGATAACCTATCAGATAGTTACTATTATTATCTGAAATTTACAGATAAGGAAGAAGAGGCACAGGAAAGTTGAAAGACTTACTCAAGGCTACACAGATAGTAAGTGATAGAGATTTAAAAAAAGAAGGGGGGAGTAGTTGTTTTTCCTCACCTCCGATTAAAGGTGGATTGGGAAAAACACTTGGGAACTGCATTGATCTTGAACATAAATAATTAGGACTCAGTGACAAGCTTGCTTTATACAGAAGCAACAAATTGTGCATATACCTTATATCATGGCATAGAGAACAAATTTACTGAATAGATACATTAAGTGTGGAAATCGATGTAATACAAACACGGCAATTAAATTGCTTTTCTTTTCTTTTTTTAAAATATGGAACGCTTCATGAATTTTCGTGTCATGCTTACGCAGGGGCCATGCTAATCTTCTCTGTATCGTTCCAATTTTAGTATATGTGCTGCCAAAGCGAGCACTGAAATTGCTTTTCTAAGGGGGTAAATTGAACAGAACTTTTTTAAAAGTCAGGGAGCCATGGAAACTAAAAAACGAAATTTGAATCCAAACAGGTCATGAACCAGTAAGTGAAGGCTATGTCTGGTGCCTCCATTTTCCTAACTTTAAAATAAAGTGACATTTTATATTACTATATTGGAGTGTTAAAGAATTATGCATCAGACAGCCATTTGAAAATAGTCTATGCTGTAATTATAAATGAGAAAAGACAAAGAGTTATTTGAATTAAGTAACTTCATAGTCTTTAGTGTTATTGGAAGCTTACCATTAATCTTTAAGAAAAATAAGTCTTTGGTAGTTTGACACCAGCAGATGGCGCCCTAACAAAATAATTTGCGTGCCATAGGTGAACTTTCAGAGCCCTCTGTGCATTCGAATGCAAGGCAAGCTCACTGTATTTGGATATGCAGGATAGAAAAGAGAAAAACCAAAGACAAGACTTGCTCTTTTTGAGCCAGATAATTTTTACTTGGGAAGGAAAAAGCAAAAAGAACGTTTTCCTAATTACTCTTTATTTTGTGAATACCTAGTTAGCATGAGTCATTATTATAAGAAAATCCTCTATAAGTCTGTAGAAAACTCCACCTAGAAAAGGTAACATGATTACACTGAAAGGAATAAAACGGACTGATCCATATGCTTTCCATCCAAAAAAAAGGGGGGGAGGGAATTTGGTGAAACAAATGTTCTTTTTCATTGCTTCCACTGTCAGAGATAACACTAGTTTTGTTTTGTCTTTTACAATGTAATTGAGAAGAACTAAACATGAAGCCTGCACCCAAGATACTTGCCACAATGCCCATTTCAATTTCAGACCTATTCAGCTTGAATTATTCCAATTAGGTAATTGGTGTTTGAATGCCCCCCTTATTATTTATGTGTTAACTGTTATTTTTAACGCAAATACAGGATATTTTGCCAAGATCATGAGAAATGCATCTTTAAGGGATGAGTATATTCCTGTTTTGGAAAAAGTCAGGGTTACCACTTTTTCTTTCTTCATCCTTTTGCATAATTCCAGGTATTTGATTTAAGGAATCAACGAGATCGACATTTTACCAATCATTTTCTGGTCTCTCAAAAGTGTACCCAAGTTATTGCCCTTTCACTAAACCCTCTCACCTGCCTCAGTCCCTAATAATTCTTCTACAAATATATCAGTTTATAATTAACTCTGCAAGGAATTGTAATCGAAGAGTCAAATTTGGGTATAAAAACTCCCCAGGAGCCAAGACCAGCCCTCTGCCCAAGATGGAAACTTGAGGTATGAGGCAGTGGTGACAGGAGGTAGCAGTAACTACATCCAGCCCCGGTCTACAATCTCCTTTCTTTGTTTACTTACTGCTGGGTCTTGCTCAAGAAAAGGACTGAAATTAAGTATATAATTCCATCCTCTTAAAAGAAGGAAAGGCTAAACAACCTGACTAGGTATTTTAGGGATAGGGTGTTTGGGAAGAAATCAGGGTGATTTGCTCGCTGAGAAACAACGGTGTCTGGAGGCAAAGTCCTTTTACATGAACAAAGCAGCCCACATCCACCAAGGCCTTGGAACCAAGTGAGGCCAGTGCTTGGAAGACAAACCACACGGTGAAGGAGACAAAACTCAGTGAATTTACAACCTGCCTTGAGAAGCTCATCCAGTTGTAAGTAATAACGGTTAACATTTATTGAGCACAAACTATCACTTAGGGACTCTTCTAAGCATTTATATAAATTAATAATTCTTTCTAATTAGATTTATATAGATTTATATAGATTAATTAATAATTCTTTCTAATTAGAACCCAAGACCCTATAAAATCCTACGTGCGTTTTATTTTATTTTTTTTAAAAGATTTTACTTCTTTATTTTGAGAGAGAAAGAGAGAGAGTGTGAACGGGGGGAGGGGCAGAGGGAGAGAAGAGGGAGAGAATCTCAAGCAGACTCCCTGCTAAGTGCGGAGCCCGATGGGCTCGATCTCACAACTCTGAGATCATGACCTGAGCTGAAACCGAGAGTCAGATGCGTAACTACGAAGCCACCCAGGTGCCCCTGCAGTATATACATTTTAAAGCTGAAGAATCTGAAGCATCAATAGCTTTATCCAAATTGACCCTGGGTGGTCTGGGTCCGCTTTTAGCCACTAATCTATCACCTCTTTAACAATTTTCTATGAACCTTTTGTGAGTACTTCACCGCTATCTAAATAAAGATGGAGAAAAGCAGGTTTCATACAGCAGAAAGAAAGTTTTTTTGTTTTTTGGTTTTTACTGAATTTTGGAGCAGTGGGACTCTCTGGGTTGATAACAAAACTCAATCCTAGCACATTTTTTCACCGCCTGGCAATGTGGCTCAGCTTGTCCTTACCCCAGAATGCTTGGTCAGCACAGCAGCGCTATCAGTGTCTGCAGAAGGGGAAAGTTCCCACTCCTCAAGAGTATGTCAAGGAAAGAGTGATTCAGAAGATAGTGGGGGGCACAGAGAAATGCAGTAGCAGGTAGAACTGAGTGTAGGAAACTAGTGCTTTAAACAACTGCAGGAAGGAATCTCGGAACCCATCTTGGAATCACTGCGAAAGAGTGGTCAGCAAAGAGTACATTGGAGTGGTTTCAAGTCAGGGAAGAGGGCCTCGAGGCTTCTCTCTCCACCCTCAGAGACCTTTTTCTGGGTCTCAGAGTGCTATCAGCTCACAGCCTCCCACCTTCCTAGCATTCTAGAGTTGAGAATCACGTCTGGAGACCCCTTAGCCAAATGTCAAGTTACTGATTTACCTGTGAGTCTGCTTCTTCTCCCTGGTAACGCTTAATGTTGTCAGCTGTGCCAGCTAACTCCTTGATCAAGAAAGAGCAGTCTAGGCTCTGTTTCGTCACCTTTATTTTCCTCTTGGAATTCTAAAAAGGGATGGTTCCTGAGTCTTCCCCTTTAGCCGACTCTTTTCACAACTCACTTCCCATCAGGCCAATTTGTTTTCCCACTTTATCCTAAAGAACTCCAAGGAAGGAAGCTAATAAAACCCACTTAAGGCAGAAGTTGGGTAACTACAGTCATTAGCGTCTCTGAAGTTTTTTCCCCCTTCTGTGTATTATCACCATCAAGGCTAGGCTGATGTTTAGCAAAGAGCACCTGTCAAAACAAAAGAAGAGTTTCACACCTCACAATTTTAAGCCCCAGGTAAGAAACTCAGCCTGGTGGATCGGCAAAGAGGAAGACATGAAACCTGAAACTCTAAGACTTGGAGAAGAGTTAAATGAGTTTCCTCTGGGTACCAACAGGCTTTTGTTTAACACGATTAAATCCTCTTTGTTTCATTACAGACATCCATTCGAAAACAAACAGTGTGATCAAGATAAAGGCCTGGAGCAGCATTCTGTTTCTCTTTCTCGTCTTTTTCTCAGAGAGCTATCACCACCTCTCAGTGGACAGGCTTAAAGGAACTTCACTGGCTCACAGAAAATTGATGCGCGGAGCTAAGCAGGTGTACGGGAAAGCTTTGCGCTGCAGGGTTAGGGAATGGGAAAAGTGTGAAGCACTTATGTCCATGACCAGATCGAGTGATAAGAGGACCGGCTTCCTTTGCTGTCTAATTAATTGTCTTTCTTTTCAAAACATGGTCTTTGATTTCAAGAAGCACCTGAAGAAGGTAAGACCTAGTCCTAGTACAACAACTGAAAACTCAAATGGGGGCTGAGGGTGGGGGGTGGGAGTGTATTGCGCGGACAGAAAGAACGGAGAGGGGGGCGGAGGGACGTGTTACGGAGTCAGTAACCGAAACAACAAAATATCCAGTCAAAGAGGCGGCCGTCAACTGAATTCTATCAGGGATGCAACAAAATGGAAACTGGTGTGCATTTCCAAGGCAATCCTTTCTATATTATTAAATCGCTTATTTTATTGTTATTAGGCAACACTCTTTTTTTTTTTTTCCCGAAACAAAACATGGACATTGTCAGTGTAACAGCTACACTGAGCTGACAGAAGCTGGGGTCATCCATATACACATTTTAATTACCTCTTTTCAGTCAGGAACATCATTAGAAGTTTATTATTACCAGCCACTATCTTGTGATCTTAATTGGCTTCCTTCACAGACGACACCATGAAGCCAATGGAGAGGCTCTGGCAGCCTCCCAGAGATAGTGACCAGATCCGTGACACTTTATACTGAGACTGTCTTCAGCTGAATAACAGCCATCAGTTTAAGTTTTAATGCTAGACATGAGGTGGAAGCTTCTTTTAACACCTGTATGCAGAGATGGTCCTGATTCCATGGTGTTGAAAAACACACGGGGAAGGAGCGACTTCTCACACACCTTTGTTCGGGTTACAGAGACATTATCTATACGTAGGAAAGGGACGTGCCAAGCAGCCAGTTATTCCCTGTGGCTCTCTTGGATCCTGGTAAAGTGGAAAATCATAGTTTGCTTACCAAAGGGAAAAATCTGGATCCAGTTGACGCGAAGATTAAATCTGCAGCATGGGTCATGGTTATCTGGCTGCTTGCTACTCAGAAAGTATGGAAACACCCTTAAATTAATAGTTTGCATTAATAACACTGGGCCTGAATCAATAATAGTTATTAACTTGGTTTCCAAAGCATTTGCAATCATGTTGGGGGTAATGGCAAATTTTGAGGCAAGGGGAAGAAGAGAATGATTATGAAATAAACATATTGTCATGTCCTGTGGTGGATGAGAAAAAGAAAAGTCTGTGAATAGAAGTGTATCTTTCTCTTTGTGAAAGGAAGATAAATAAGTTCAGAAATGTTAAAAACTGGGATTCAGTCTATAAGACCAGGCTGAGGATTTCTGGGATACCTTCTTATTATGGTAATTATATTATTACATTACGTTATTGATTCCTGGCGCTTTGGGCCATTCTTCAGTCATATGTATAGAAATGGAGCTAAGTCACAAATATTCTAGCTTTGGGTAATTATCAAATCTCAGTAAAATTTTGAGTTCCACCAGAGAGGAAGAAAAACAAGTAATTGTAAAAAGCTACATATATCAGTGGATTACTTAATCAGAATAATAATGATTGGAAAGGCTGTTTCTATCTTTACGGTGAAGATTCAAAAGATATTGGTATTATCTATATATTCCTGACTTATTCTTTTAAAAAAGATTCTTGTCATTCCTCATGATCTGCAGATGTAAGGAGTATATCTACAGCAAATATTGCAGAAAAAGGCTAGTAAATGGGTAGACTCTTAGGAGTAAAATTTTCCACTCAGTGAAGTGAACTAGTATAGACATTAAAGTCTTTGGAAGAAACATCAGTCCACTTTGTTATCCCTCCAGAGGTTTGGTTATCAGAGGATTAATACATCTGCTTTCTTCCCGACAATTACTCTACAGTGACCCGGAATGCATAGGCTGGTTTTCCAGGACTTGATATTTCACTTTTTACTAGCACTCAACCGTCTGATCGTAGGTAAATATTATGAAATTAGAAAAATATAAATGACAAAACCAACTTCATCTTATGGAATTCCTGGCATATGAGGTCGTGTCATGCTTATTCATATGTAAGTATCATTTCTATGCCCTATGTATAGGTTTACATTTTAAAATGTGTCTCAAGACTTGACATTGATACATTCCATCTACAAATACAGCTGAATTCTCAGTGAGAAGGATCTTGAAATAAAGAAAAAAAAAGTGGATGAAAAATTCAAATCCCCATAATTAGTATGAGACAGCTAAATATGGTTTAAACAACACAGCAAAATGGGGACTAAATAAAATAATTCTTCTCTTCCTTCATTACCGAGCATCACCTCTTGGCGGCTCCACTTCTGTGACTGGAATGGTCATCTCTGGCCTCCAGAAAAGGTTTCCTTCTCATTCTCATTTTTTGTTTACCTGATGGATTTCCTCTTTTAGGGAGACATGACAATCAGCTTTACATTTCAGCTGTTTTACTGTATTGAAACAGGACGGTGAAAATACAGCTGTTTCAAACATACTGTGAGCAAAAAGGCAACAGAATCTTTTTAAGAAGAGTTATCAAAATCAGGATGCCAATCACTTTTAGAAGCAGGGTAAAAATTACTTGTACTTCAATATTTATATTTATATTTATTATAAGAAAAAAGTTTTTTTGTTTTTTGTGTTTTTTTTTTGTGGAAAGGAGGTGCAGAAAAGGGCATAGTATTAGCTAAATATTGTACCTTAGAACATCAGTCATTTCCTTCTCAATAGTACTGAAAGGGTCTAATTTATAAGTTTTTCCATCTCCCTGTTATGCTGGTTTGTAAGTTCTGACACTGCTACTGGTATGTTAATGAGAAGCTAGCGTTCCATTAAGAGAAAACCATATGCTCTGCTGCCTACTGTGAAAGAGAAAGCATGTAATGTGGCTGTTGCCTTAGTAACACATTAATTCATTTTGTCAGTGTTGGCACAGATCATTTCATTTATAAGAAAACAAGTATAATAGTTTACCACATCTATAATATTTACAGTGTTTCTGTTACAAAACAGTGACAAAATGAGTTTAAAAAATAGAGTTGGTATAATATCATTAAAATATGGAATTTGTGGTAAAATTTTCCCTGTAAAAATGAAAAAAAAAATCAAGATTGGTGTAAAATTCCTCTTCACGATCCTACTTAAAACATTTTAACACCAAACTGTTTGCTTTTTAGCATATTTGTATTATACTAATAACGTGCGTCTGCTGCAAAAAATTTAGTCCATGGAAGACACAAGTGCATTAACAGTTTTTAATGAATGCTAAACAAAATATTTCATACAACAGTTTTGTTAAATTACAACCATTATAAACCTAATCGTATGCTAGTGTGTTACTCATAACAAGACTAAACATTTATCTAGTTTTATCTGTTCTTCCAGATGTTTATTAGTATTCTAGCACTCCTAAAATATTTAAATTAAACCACTCCATTTTCTCATGTGAATGCATTTTGGGTTTTATTCACAGAAAATCTAGTCACATGTATATCTAAATAAATATAGAACACTGTATATGCTTTATGCACAAGTGATACTTAATGTGAATTGAGATAATCCAAAAGCATGATAAAGGAGAGAAGTGATTAGGGGAAAGACAAGTTCCTGTTTATTAAAGTCTGCACCTGCAGCAGGATATCGGTTCTACCATCCTTAGGGTATTCCACACCTGTAAACACACATTCTTAACAACAAACATTTTGCATCTGTGATGTTCACCCACCTCCTTTAACCAATAGAAAGGGACCCGCGTACAAGATAGCAAGCAACTATCATTTACCAGTTTATGTAGTGATTCAAGGTTTATGTCATTTCAAAGGAAGCATTTCTACATTTACGTAAGTTACATAATGAGTGCAAAGCGCTGCCGAGCTGGCCATCTAAGTAATGAATGGCCAATTATACTTTCAACATTAAGAAATACCTCCCTAAAGTGCTGGTGTTCAATGGGTTCATCCAAAGCTTCAAGAACCAAATGTGGGTGTTTTTGTTTCTGCTCTCCTGACTATATTCACTGCAGTGCTCCCAAGGTTGATGGGATTCTTTCTAATTAGAACCCAAGACCCAAGAGTACTTTTAAGAGTCTTCTTTACAGACCTGCAATGCGATTACTCTGGGAAACACTTAAGAAAATAAAATTTATGATTAGCTTTGATGAAAATGACTTTAGTTTTAACTTCATAATATCTCTGCTTTGATATGGGTAAAATACTTTGAATGGCTACATCACCAGAAGAGAAAATATAACCAAACATCAATGTGATTTTATATGATAGGGAATTAAATGTCTCTGAAATGTAATCATATCACATTGACTCACCCAATAAAAGTAACTTAATGAAGTATTTTATCTAATTCGTATGTTTTTACTTATTAGTTTGTGGTGCTTGAAAAAATAAGCTGTAAACTTTTCAAGATCCTTCTTTCAACTTGAGCTATTTCTATCAATATAACTGGTTTGTCAGCAGTTAAATGGTACCATATTTACACTTTAAGTACACTAAATTATGGGTAGCTTTATAAAAAATTCACTGGTTGGACTTCCTATAATAATATGATATGCATTACTAGGACTTTCGTTAAATAAAAAAATTATCTTGTGGTATATAGCACCTCAAATTTTAAAGCTTTTTGATTTTAACAGTTTCTTGTTATTCATCCCCCATTAATTAATGCATTAATCAATGTAAGATTGGATAGAAAATAAGATGTAAACTGGAAAACATACATATATAAGCTTGTATGGGTATATATATTCACACATATAGTTTTATGCTATTTAATATGTTTTTAAATTTTTTCTTGATAAATAAAACCACGTATTTTATATCTAATATTACCCTAGTGAAACCTCTCAGTATTTTCTCATGATGATTTCCAAAATCCACATTTAATCCAAGAGCAAAGAAAGAGCAAAGAAAACTATTGTACCCACATGATGATGAAAAAAAGATGAAATAAAAATTCCCAGAAAAAATGATTTATTGTGTTTAGATATGTTATATACTGTAATCAGGTTAACTATCCTTTGCTCACTAATGCCATCAGTTGTGTTTGCTTTATTTCCATGCAGGAATATGAAGGATCAAGAACGACAGTCATGAAGGCCAACTACGTTCAAGGTCAGCTTCATGTATGTATTTGTTAACATATGTGAGTCTGAGGAGTTCAACTCTGATAATATTAAATTATTATGTTGCTTCACAACTGCTTACTCAAAATGTTATAAAATATTCTGTATAAATAATACTTATTATAATCACTATTTTGAAATGTGTATGAAGTATAATCAATACATATCAAGTATAAAGAGATATTTTTGAGCTGTTTGAGTATTTATTTAAGAACTATAAAGGGGCATAGAGTAAATGTATGAAAAACCAACATTAAAGTATTTTTTAAATGGCACATGTCAGATAAATACGTCATAAATACTTGTTGAATAAATGAGTGAACATAAAGTACGTAAGTATACTTGCATTCATACCAAACTTCTAGTCACATACTCACTAAATTTATGGTATTCACGATCTTACTGGCGGAGAATTTTGATTATAAGAGTGCTGAAAGTAAGGATTTAAAATTTAGCAGTAGCTAACCAGGCTCAGCTTTTGGAGTTCCTCTTTTATGAAGTACAGTTTCAGTCCAGTTGAAGTCAATGGAAGTTTGCTCAGCGCTAGAAAAGGAGGGTCAGAATTAAATGACCTCTCAAATCCTTTACCATAAAATTATATTAAAATAGTTGTACAATAAGAATGCAAATTTTAATAGTTATGAAAAGATATTTTAAACTGAGATGTAACTTTCTATTGTCATAATTCATTTAATACAAAGTATACACTATGACTCAAATAATAAACTTTAAATAGTTGAATAAAGAAAAAATTGGTCTATTGCATTAAGGGTATAGAGAGAAATATATCAGAATAAGGATAATGGTGTGATTTGGGCTCTGTTCTTTTCTGGGAAAAATTCAGATCTCTGTTTTAACTTTTTCTTATATATTTTCATATATATAATACTTCCTAAGTAAGTGTGGAAGATATAAAATACATTCTATAATATTTTAAAAGATGTATGTAATATTATTTTATATTTTTCCCTTGAGTAATACACAAACAGCTTTTGGCCATTAACTTATTTCTAACTAGCCCAGTGATTAAGATACACTAAAATATCTAGTCCTGGGATATTATTTTCTAGGCTTAATTCATATGGTATAGGAGAGCATATTACAGCATATGTGACCCAAACTTTTATGATATAATTAGTACATAAAAAAGCTTTACTCAGAAATATTAGAACACTGCATAGTAGTTTCTTATATATTTCAAGTTTACTTAAAGAGAACACGTTGGAGATAGAAATTTTCCTAGGTTAATGCCAAGATTGTTCAAAACACACACCATGCATTTTCTTGAGTTTTGTCTCCTTTTTAACTTTTGGTCACATTGATAAGCAGCCCAACTTCTTAGCGGTATAATCAGAAGCTGTAATCATATCTGAAGACTGGACTTTTTACTTACAGGATCTTATGTGCTAGCCAATACAACAGGGTTTTCCTTTTGTTTGTTTGTTTTGCTTTTTCCTCTTAAATACAGAGACAGAAACTTGTGCCTCAAAAAGAAAGACTCTTGTGGGGAACAAAAGTGTACTAAATAAAAGTACACATTATCAAATTTGAATTTTTTTCTAGAAAATAAAATTTGGGCATATATAAAAAACACTTTTCTAAAAAACTAGATCCCTATAAACTACATTCTATTGTGATAAAATTGAAGAATATTTCATAAACCAAGAGTATCCACTAAGATACTAATATCAGAACTGGAACTCTACATCTTTAATATAGAAATACTACTTGCAGAACTTTTACCATGATAATAATTTCTCATTTGTTTATCAGTAAAGGGTAGTATAATTTTTTTTTTTATAAATCTCACTTCAACATTCATGCTGAAAAACTCTAAAAAGAATATAGTGGGACTACTCAAAGCAATAAATAATGATTTCAGATTTGGCATACAAGGAGTGCTTGACCCATGGCCTCACTCAAGAGTTAAACATAAGCTCTTGCAAGGTGGTTTCTCTGATTTGTGCAAGATTAATATTCATAAAATGACCACCTTTTTTCCCTTCATTTCCTATTTGTTTGAAAATAGATCTCCAATGTTTCTGCTCAGTTCACTCATGCTCCACGAGGGTAGGGATTTGTCCTCTTCATTTGTGTATTCTTTATAGGAATAAGTTTATAGGAATAAGTCATTGCTCACTAAATGTTTGATGACTTGAACTGAAACCCTAGGATAAATGAGTTTGTCCTTCCTTATTAAGATGATATTATACTTGGTGTTAAAGTATTTATTAAATTTGTAGGAACAACTAACTTCATAAGGTAAACTTGGACAAAATATAATTCCGTTTCTTGGTTTTTACTACTAAACGTATAAGCAATTTTAGCTATCATTGCTTTAGTAAGTTGTCAGTATACGTAATTTTTTTTTTTAAGTAGACTCCATGTCCAACATGGGGCTTGAACTCACAACCCCGAGATCAAGAGTCACATGCACCACCAACTGAGCCAGCTAGGTGCCCCCAGCATACAAAATAATATCCAACGGACTGTGTATTTTAGTTTGAAGAAATACAGAATGCTGTGTCTCATTCTAGAATAGGCAAGTAATCCATACTCATACCGAATAATTTTCAAAAGTTAACTTTGACATATAAGAAGTCTTTGATATATATTTTTATTCTCAGTGTTGCTCAATGTACTTGTAAAATATCTAACTACACGTAGGGAAGTTTCCATTCAACTGAGCATCGAGCTTACGGAGTTACATGTAATTCCAAAAGGATTAAATTATTTAGTCAAGATTATAATTTAAATTCTACTCAGAATTCACAGTTTTTTTTTTTAAAGATTTTATTTATTTATTCGACAGAGATAGAGACAGCCAGCGAGAGAGGGAACACAAGCAGGGGGAGTGGGAGAGGAAGAAGCAGGCTCATAGCGGAGGAGCCTGATGTGGGGCTCCATCCCATAACAGCAGGATCACGCCCTGAGCCGAAGGCAGACGCTTAACCGCTGTGCCACCCAGGCGCCCCAGAATTCACAGTTTTCTACCTGTTTAGATTATTTCTAGATACAGCTAATTAAAAAAATTATAATCCTAAACTTGCAATATTGAGTACAATATGGTAGGAGTGAGGAAGTAGATAAATCTATATGAAAATTCTAAAACATTTTCCTTTCACCTTTTGAATGTTTATTTTATTTTCTTGTTATTTAGCTCACAATAAGTTATTTTACTGAATATAATACCATATATGTACAAGTCGATTATTACTTAATAACAGAGTAACTCATTGAGATTATTTAAGTTTGCTAAAGTTATTTTCTAAGTTTATCCTTAAAACAGATGCAGAACACAATATTATCATAAAAATTCTGGAATTTAGGGCTTTGTCAAGGTGCTAGTGGAACAAATATATACCACCTTGGTTTTGTAAGCCATGGGTATTTTGGAAAGTTCTCACAAATAATTACAAGCTAAAATTTGGAGCTTTCTACATATATAATATTATAATGAAGAAGAAGGAAGAGGAAGAAGCCGAGAGAGAAGAAGAGAAGCAGGCAAGAGGAGAAGGGGAGAAAGGAAGGGAGGAAGGAAGAAGGATGGAGGAAAAGAAGAGCGAGAGGGAAAGGGGAGGACACACTGAAATTTTCCTGAATGAATGAACAAAGGTTGAAATAGAAAAAGACTGGAAATTTAGAAGGTGTGTGTGTATTTTTGAGAAAGAGATTGACTAAAGGTAACTTTGGTTATGTGTTTAAAATTTGAGAGAAGGATGAGAGGGCAAGGAGAATGCATCAGGGGCCCAGTTCTCTTAAGGAGATAGAGAGAAGGCGTGAGGCACAGAAGAGCCAACAGGTGGCGCCAATGGGTTGAGGCAGTTGAGTTGTTTGGCAAGTACAGCCTGGTCAGTTTGGAATTAGGAGGAAGAAAAGACTGAAAATCTTGCATGGGATACCTATCTGTCTTGAAGAAAGATTAAACACAGAGTGATTTCTCTATTATAGAGTAAAAACAAGCAATTAAATTTATTCAACAGATAATTATTGAGCACCAACTATGTGTCACATACTGTTACAGGCCTTGGAACTATAATAGTGAGCAAAGAGACATAGCCTTTTGGAGTTTTTATAGTCTAATGAGGCCAATAGCCAGTACTTATGAATGCACCATCAAATAAACATGTAAGTATAAACTGTGGTAAGTTGTTTGGAGGAAATGAACCAGGACAGAAGTGTGTTGATT
This sequence comes from Ursus arctos, assembly GCF_023065955.2. NCBI lineage: Eukaryota > Metazoa > Chordata > Mammalia > Carnivora > Ursidae > Ursus > Ursus arctos. The sequence continues at coordinate 11,073,466 of NW_026623053.1, read as the reverse complement.
TATTTTTTATTATTTGTGTGTGTGGGGGGGTTATTTTTATTTATTTATTTTTTAAAGTAGGCCTTATGTCCAACATGGGGCTCAAACTCACAACCCTGAGATCAAGAGTTGCATGCTCTACCGACTGAGCCAGCCATGTGCCCTAGGAGTGAACTGTTTTATAACACATGTGCTATACTTGTCCTATGGGGAGCAAAACTTCTCTGTGGAAGTGATGTTTGAGCTGGGATGAGATGAGTGGACAGAAATTAGGCAAAAGGTGATAGAAGAAAAACGGCGCAGGAGAACCCTAAAACAGGAAAGCATTTAGTGTGTTTGTGGGACTAGGCAAAGGCCAATGTGTTCCAGAATTTTCTGAGAGGAGTGGTTAGACCCAAGATTGGAGAGGTAGACAAGAAAGGTCAGGTAGGGGCTTTAGGCAACATTAGGATTGGGCACTTTATCGTATAAGTCACAGAAAATGGTCAGAAATTCCAAACTAATGTCTTATTTCGTATTTGTGCTTTCAAAAGATCACCCTGATTGTGTGATTTAGAGACAGAATTCAGAGTGTGTGTTTGGGGGAGGGCAGCAAGGGGTGGTAATGGGTAGTAATGATTTGGAGGCTATTATAATAACCTAGATGTAAGATGATGGTATCTTCATCTAAAGTGGTATGGGGAAGGTGGAGAGGAGTGCGAAGATTCAAGATATATTTAGGAAGTAAAATTTACAAGAATGGCAATACATTGGGCATGGGAGTTGAGGAAATGAGGATGTCAAAGGCTACTCTTGGGATGGGGAACCTTTTCAAATATCTTAACTGACAGTTATTTTCTCACATATTTTCTGCAGTGTGGTTTGAAATTCATACATGATTGTATAATTAAAGAACATGATTATTTACGAGGGATTCCCAAATAGAAGATCACATTGCATTGGTAGCTCTGCAAAATATGTTGTCTATTTCCAAAATGGTGCAAAATTCAGTGTTCTGTTGCTCCAGAAGTTTCCTTCCTGGAGGTAAGAAGGACAAGCATTCTTGTTCCCTCCCTTCTCTTCTGATATTCCTTTCTCCAAGATGCCTCTGAATTCTATCATAGATCACTGATTAATATTCTCTACATGCCTCTAACCCCCAGTTGGTGATGGAAAGACTTTGTAAGTTCAAGATCTTAGCAACTTTAGGAAAAAACTGTGGATCTCTGCTACTTATCAGGTTTTACCATGAAGAGAATTTAATTTAAATGAATTATCTAAGTTAACGACAAAAATATAAATAGGACTCACATTATTGAATTATTTTTATCATTCTCATCTGCTATGAAAATTAAGTATGCCATATATGGTTTACTCTTGAACAATATGGGGATTAGGGGTGCCAGTCCCCGAGCAGGAGAAAATATTTATATAACTTTTATTACTAATAGTCTACGTTTAACAAGAAGCCTTAGTAATAAAATAAACAGTTGACTACCACATATTTTGTATGTTATATGTATTATAGACTGTATTCTTACAATAAAGTAGGCAAGAGAAAAGAAATGTAATTAACAAAATCATAAGGGAGAGAAAATACGTATATAGTACTTTACTGTATATATCAAAAAAATCTGCACGTAAGTGGACCCTCACAGTTAAACCGTGTAATTTCAGAGCTAACTGTGTAATTACACTATTTTTTAAGTGTGAAGGATAAGGAATTAGTAGTTATTAATATGTGGCCATCTTAGCCACAAAATAAAGTTAAATTGTTTTCTTTTAGTTCACAACACAAATTTAGGCCTTTGGTCTAATAATAATGGCTATAATTTTTAAGCCTTTATTAAGGGCAAGGAAATGTATAGATATATGATCTCATGTAAACCTCACTAAAATCCTGACATAGGTTGTTATTATTTCCATTTTTTCAGAAGAAGAAACTGATACATTTTTTAAAAATCAAGTAATTTGTTCAAACACAGGCTCATTTCAAAGTTCTGTGTATATCATTTTCTTAAGAAATTTCATGATTTTTATCTTTATAGAAAGCTCTAGATTGAATCTTAGAAAAGAAAGTTGACTTTTCACATTCTTTTAGTGTTTTGAAACTAGAGTAAAATGAGGTATTCTTAGCCTAAAACAAAATTTTAGAAATAAATTTTAAGAAATACATGTGACTTGCTCTTTGAAAAGCTTTTGCCAACATCTGACCTTTGAATAAAGGTTGGCCTAGAGGTCATTTAATCATGCACTTACTTTTATCCCGGGCAGTCACTTAACTGCTTTAATAATGAATTGTTTCATCTTAAAATGTGAATAGTAACATTTGCTTTTAGGAACTCCAACATGACCAATGAATATAAATTAGATAATTGGTTAAAATATTTATTTATTTATTTATTTATTTATTTATTTATTTATTTAAGATGTATTTATTTTATTTTAAAGAGAGAGAGCAGGTGGAGGGGAGTGGAGAGGGAGAGAATCCTCAAGCAGACTCCTTGCTGAGTGTGGAGCCTGACATAGGGCTTGATCCCAGGACCCTGAGATCATGACCTGAGCTGAAACCAAGAGTTGGACGCTTAACTGATTGAGCCACCCAGGCACCCCAGTCATCAATAATTTATGAAAGAATGGTTCAAACTAAGTCAATATATTTATTGTCTTTTAGCTATCACGTTGAGAAATGTGCTGTGAACCTAGAGGTTCTTTGAAAAGGATCTTTTTACAACATCTAGAATTCCCTTGCCACACACGTCAAAGTGGAGTAAGGTAAAGGTAGAATTAGAATCTTTCCCAGGATTTTCCAATAATTACCCTACACAGGGAAATAGTTTTGTCACAAGTTTTTCTGCCTAAATTTCAAAACGTCACATAGCTTATTAAAAAAGAGATGGTAATTTTATTAGATAAAATATAAAACTGATGATTTTTTATTAAATCTGGTACAGTTTGGACATTTTAGGAGAAACAAAGCAAAACAAATAGGGGAAAGGCAGTTGCATTTTTGGAGACTGTCACAAGAGGGCATTTATGGATTAACTCAGTACGTTTTTCTATATTGGAAAACACTGAAAGCCTTTCCAACTCCCAAAAGCAAACTAAGAATAATTAATTAATAAAAATTTAAAGGGAGAAAAAGAAAGTCTCTAAAGTTTTTATTTTATATTAATTCTGCTCTAGGAAGTTGGCTGTTCTTTTTCAGGTGTTTCTGTCAGATGAAAAGCACTATATACTTTTAAGTGTTCGATGTGAGTGACTCATTTCTCCCAAATACTGAGATCCTAAAAATATTTTATTAGCTTTAAAAAAAATCACACAAATTTTGTTTCTAGTGTTTGTTTGTATACTATTGGAAGACAAATATGTGAAATAAATGTTATTACTACAACTGATAAAAGGTAATTACATTTTTAAAACATGATTTTATCTTTTGTGCTGAAAAACAAGCTAATTAATATTCCTAAGTATTTTGAAAACAGGTGCCATTTAGACAATACAAGCATAAATGCCTTAATAAAATAATGAAAAGCTTAGTTTCATTAGGAAATAGGTAAAGTAAATTGCTAGAAAGAGAGTGTGCTGGGGCCCACTTAAGGGGAAAGAAAGAAACTGCAACAAATGTTAAGATATTTTTAGTCATAATATCTTGAGCTCTTTAAGAGCAAGGCCTTTGTCATCTTCATCTTTACAATCCCAGCCCAGCATGGTGCTGAGAATACAGTAGGTACTCAATGAATATAGCTAAATGAATAAATGAAAGCATCTCTGTAATTGAGGATAAATTTACAAGTGGCAGGGCAAGGGAGAATTTTCAGTGATTATTAATTAAATTAATGACTTTCTTGTTGCATTAATTGATGTCAAACCTTCAAATACAAAGGGAAAACTTCATTCAATCACCTGGGGTTTCCAAATAACTACAGAGTTGGTGCCATATAAACAAAACATCAGGAGAGCTAATGTGATGATATGTATATATTCAATTGGCAAGAACAAAGAAGTTGCAAATATGGGAGCAACAATGTATGTAATATGATCTGGGAAAGCTACAGCTGTAAATCTCTTCATGACCATCTAGTCTATCATACTAACATCCAATTTGTATCATGGAGGATTCGATTTTTATCGAATTGATCCAATATTTTGTTGTATTTTCTTTTTATTCATCAAAGATCTATAATGGGCTATATGAGTATTTAATGTGCATTAGATCGTCCCTGTTAGTATATGATTTTATATAATTTCAATCAAAAGTAAAGAAATGTGCCATTTTAGGGGCACCTGGGTTGTACAGTATGTTGCGTGACTGACTCTTGGTTTCAGCTCAGGTCCTAATCTCAGTGTCTTGAGATCAAGCCCTGTGTTGGGCTCTGTCCTTGGCAGGGAGTCTGCTTGAGATTCTCTCTCCGTCTCCCTCTGCCCCTCCTGCTCGTGCTCTCTCTCTCTTTCTCTCTCAAATTAATAAGTAAATCTTAAAAAAAAAAAAAGAAAGAAAAAAAGAATTGTGACACTTTAGATAACCTGCAGTCTTATTACAAATAAACATACAATTTCCTTTAGGCATTTTAACATAATTAAAACAAATTTCAGATTTGTTTTCCTACTTATGCCAAAGCACAAGCTTTCAAAAGCCATTTTCATTATACCATATTCAGGGACGACAGCGAGACATGGGGAAACAGCCTTGCTGTTTATTTGAATTTAACAGCCCTGGATTTAGAACTCAACTCCAACACTTATTAGGAATTGTTTTTTTCTATATCTGTTTTCATCTATGAAATTGGGGTAATATTGCCAACTTTAGTGGATTGTAGGTTTGTACTGTTTCAGGTATTAAATTTTTATATTGTAGGTAGTGTATTTTAACATATGTATTTTAACATATTTAACATAAATTGCCTGATAAGTAGAAGATAGTATAATACCAGACTTTATAATAGAGAACCATAGATTTTAGGACTTCTGTTGAGAAGTTTGAGATATTGGCAGATCTAGAAATGATTACAAAATTTTCCATGTGCTCCTTCATATTTCTCAGACACCTTGGCGTTTAATTTGGACCATGAGAGTAGTTCTGGTCAATGGCTTTGGTGGGAATGTTGTGTATCACTTTTTGCCTGAGAGCATTAAAAGCTGTATGCCCCCATCATCAATATCTTCCCTACCGGGGTACCCCATGAAGCCTGGTCCTGAGATGGTGGTATCTCAACATAATGAGGTCTCCATCATATGGGTGGTCGAATGACTAAGTGGAACAGATTCCTTGCAGGCCAGCATGAACATGTGCAAGATCTAACGTTTGTTATGTTAGGCCACTGATAATTGGGAATTAAATTATCACTGCAGCGTAATTCATAATCTGGTCTAACCCAAACACTTTATTTTATTAATAAGGAAACTAAAGTCCAGAGAAGTCAGTGTGTGTAGTAGCCAAAACTAGACTGCAAAGATTAAATGAATGTAGAGGTATTAAATCCTTTTCAAGTGTTATGTCTTATGAGTCACAGAGTCTTCTTCAGTTCCTCTATGTAAATATACCTAATATATATTCCTAAATTCCTACAGTGAAACTGACATCTCAAGTTATTATTATTATTTTTTTATCATTCTTTCCTTCCTTCCATCTATGTTCGACATAAAGCCCTCCCAATCAGGCTGGATAGTCTTCTGGAAAAGACCTTCTTGTCTATCTAGTCTCGTTTTCATCTCAATCCAAATATCATTATTTTTGTATTTTAAGCTATGGGCCAGATATCAAATCCTATTCATTAAGAACATATTTGAAACCAGAAGTTCTTTTCTTGATTTTTTTTTTCTCTGACTCGCAGTTGGTTAAATTAAAAAAAATATGAATTTAAAGTACTTTAAATTCTAAATTGAATTAATCAGGTACTATATTCTATAAAGGGTTTTTTTTTATGCCACTTACCCTTAATGAAACTTTTCTTGTGCTGAAATAAGTATGGATTGAAATTTCTGGTTATAATTTGAATTTGTTTTTCCAATGTTTGGCTACTTCTTGAAAGTATTGACTTATTTTTGTAATTGTACAGTAATGAGAAGTGGGATTATTTAAATCTGTATTTGACAAACGCATTTACTTAATTCTTGGAACTTTTATTCCTATGACTAATAATATGAAAATTAAAAGCAGTCTTCTGAGTATTTTATGGAAGTGGGAATGGTTGCTAAGAATGAAACTGTAGACATTAGAAAATAACTTTTCAGGGCACATACATTTTAAGAGCAGAGAAGAGGGGTGCCTGGGTGGCTCAGTCTACTAAGTGGCCAACTCTTGATTTCAGCACAGGGCATGATCTCAGGGTCCTGGGATTGAGCCCCACATTAGTCTCCATGCTCAGTGGGGAGTCAGCTTGAGGATTCTCTCTCTTCCCCCCTGTCCCTCCCCCTGTTCACACTGCCCCCCTCTCTCTCCCTCTCTCTAAAATAAATAAGTAAATCTTAAAAAAAAAAAAAAACCTGCAAAGAAGAGGAAGAGGAGCCCATGAAAAAGAAGATTAGGCCCCAATAAGCAGAAGTGTAGGCAATAAAAAAATGTTTAAGAATTATAGGACAGAGGTTAAAGAAAGAGATAGTAGACATCCCCTGGCTCTGAGAGATAAGGATTACAATTGAAGAAAAGCATCTGATTTTTATCTTAGAGAAATCTTTGGTGGTTTTTGAACATACTGATTCTTAAGCTTCTTTTTCTCTTTATAACACAAGATATATAACCACTCCCATCAGCAACAATGCATCGTCAGGGCAGAAAATTATCAAAAGCTGGGGCGCCTGGGTGGCGCAGTCGTTAAGCATCTGCGTTCGGCTCAGGGTGTGATCCTGACATTCTGGGATCGAGCCCCACATCAGGCTCCTCTGCTGGGAGCCTGCTTCTTCCTCTCCCACTCCCCCTGCTTGTGTTCCCTCTCTCGCTCGCTGTCTCTCTCTGTCAAATAAATAAATAAAATCTTAAAAAAAAGAAAAGAAAATTATCAAAAGCAGTATCTTGTATCAGAATCTCATAGTAGGACATGGGTTGCTTAAAATATTCCAAGTTATTCAGATCCAGTGCATGAGGCGGTCAAGTAACTCCTCCACTCCAATGAAAACCATTATTCTCAAGCAGTTTTTTCAAACTCCCGTCTGGGCAGCCCTGGAATTCATAGATATTGCCTTGGGTGTCTTTGAAGTGATGATGAAAAAAACTTAAATTCTATATTTTCATTTTAGTTGAAAATTTAAAAAGTAATATAAACATAAATCATATTATTGGGTGTACACTTGCTACAGAGCTGGTGCTCATGTTTGCTTCTAAAATATACATGGTGCGTGGGAAGTGAAGGGCGGATCGTGTCCATGAGTGTGTGCTGTACGGAGGACGGTTGTACCGTCCTCACGGAGAAGGGCTGGGAGAGGTGCAGCAGGACGTGCACTTGGAAGAACAGGCACCTGAGCTCAAAAGAAGCAGGGCAGTAACAGGTCATCTCACGTTCACTTTTGAGCTGCATTGTGTGGATTCCATCTTTGTTCGTATCAATTATTAACAGTAATACTGAATCTGTATATCTTAACGAAGAAAATTTGTTTCTTCTTGTGGCACTAATTGGATTACATAGGCATTTAGCATAGATAACAACAATATAGTGGAACTAAATTTATCTTTAAGCAAAGAAGACAAATTTAGAGAGTTCTCAAGGGACATATAATTAAAATGGACATTTTAAGATTGCTCCCTCAAAGAGTTTAGGTTTAAGTGTAAGTTCTGATTATCATGAGCCACAATTCAAAGATTTACTATTACTCATATATTTTCTAAAACTGGGTTATTTAGCTAGGCATAAGTGTTACTGATACAAAGGGAGGGAAGCAAATTAGATATAGAAGCATATATTATGCTATATTATGATGTCAGTAAACGCAACTAAGTATTTTCTGAAATAAATATATCATCTGACATATTTATATTGTTAATTTATAGTTTATTGGTTTTCCAGTTTATATTAACTTATACGTTCATGATTACATCATCATAATTGATAACATTTACACAGAGTTTAAGTAAAATTTACATTTACGCATATTTAAGTAACATGGAAATACAAATAATTTAACATTGCCAATAAAAGAGTATTCTGTTCCAAAAGGTATGTATCTCAAATATAAGAAAAACTGTTCTAGAGTTTATTTCATAGAGTAATGTGGATGAAAGCCAGATTCCTTTCGTGTAAGGAAAGTCTAGGGTGAGAAATCGGTGGTTGTAGTAATATAAAACATCTATTAGAGAAATGCGGTGGAAGAAAGAATAAGAAAAATAGGGCAGGTGCTAGAGAAATCAGCTGAGTTAGGCAGGCTGGGCCAAGATACGGAAGCTCTAGGTGTGACGCGAAGCCAGTGTGGTTAGAAAGCCATGGAGGGAGAGGACAGGGAGAGCAGATTATGGTGGAACAGGATCTGTTCTGACACTTGCCAAATGGAAACACACTGATAACACATGGCACCTTGCCACACGGCTTCAGTCCATGAAACAGCAGTATCTAAAGTCTGAGACACCATCCCCACTGTCCGTCTCCACTTTCTGCCAGAGGTCTCTTGTTGGTAGGGATCGCCAGCCTAGCCTGGTGAGAAGATTCATTGAGGGGAACTGTTAAAATTAAACTTGCCCAGTTCCATGCCAAACATTCTGATCAAAATCTGCATGAGAGTGACAGAGTAGGCAGTTAGTTAGACCCCAGCGGGAGGCAAAGGTGGCGATAAATAGGTGACACATTAGAAGCCTGAGGATACAACATCTGACTTTGTGGCTTTTACCATCCTGGTCTTCTGGCACGCCAGGGACTGACAGACCAAGAGCCACGGGTACAGAACATGCCACGCGCTCTCCTCTTTAACCTCTGCTCCCAGGGTAACTTATAGCTTTATTATAATAAGTTTACATTGTGGTTTTCACCCTCCCCCCCCAAAGATGGCCATGACAGTTCTGGCAAGAACCTTGTAGAGCCAAAAACTCCCCCTCCCAATAGGTAGAAGGAGTCCTTTAGATGATCAGAAACAACCTCAGTTGGAGATCGCCCTAGCTATGACCCCTAACGTATGCAAACAACAAAGACAAGACACCCTTAACCCTGGTGCCTTTGCCACTTTGGGCCTGCCCACTCGCCCTTCTTAAGAGTGTGCTGTCCTTAATAAACTGCTTTGTGCTTGCTCCCTTCCCTCCAGTTGTCTTTATCTGAGCTTGGATCCTCACGTAAATCTTTTACAGGGAATCCAATATAACGTTGCTTAAAATGTGGTTCACTGACCAGCAATACTTATAAATTCTCAGCCTCCACCCCAGACCACTGAAAATCCCCAGACATGGACCCTAGAAGTGTGTATTTTCACAAGATGTCCAGATGATTTTGAGGCATGCTAACCTTTGAGAACCACTGGATTAGTGGGAAACCAGCTGAAACTGGATCTCTGGAAGTCGAGGCCTAGGCATGGATGTCTTTTAAAAGGTTTCCTAGGTGGTATTAATATGTAGCTGTGGTTGAGAAACACTGCAAGAGGTCATAGCGCAGACCCTCTGAAGGGTATTTGGTTGACAAGAGTTGAGTAATAAATTAAGCCTACCTCTCATACTCCCTCTTCTATATAATTATGCTAATCAAAGTACTTCTTTCTTATCCCCACTCCCCCACACCTAGATCATCCTCCCTATTTACCATACACACATTCTCAGATCAATGAGTGTTTGTTGATTGAATTAATCATTTAACACATTAGTCCTAAACGGTATCTTTCCTATAACAGATATAAGGAATGATGTCTATGTTCAGAACCCATGCTTATTTTTCTATATGTTCTTGCTCTAATTTCATCTTTGTTGTTCCAGGAAAGATTGGATTACAGGTTGGTGAGACTGATATTGTAGATAGGAGTAACTCTGAGTCTGTTCTAATTTATTTAAAATGGTAATTATTTGCAAAATTTGGTAGTTTATTATTCGCAACAAATTACTTGAGGCATACCTCACAATTAATCAAGACACACCACAATTTGAGCTATTTTAAGATTGAGAAGAACAAATTAATATATGTGGAAACTGGTCAGGTTTTCGACTCCAGATTAGAGCCCTTTAGTCTGGGAGACACAGAAAAGAGTATATAGAGATGGGCTGGGTCTTGGCCTGCCTTAGGCCCACCTGCTCTGACTAATCACAATAGGCCCCAAAGTGAGAGGCTGAGGGTTTCCTTCATTACCCTAATTTCCATAGTCAGTTTCGTTTAAAACTAGCCCCTCCCACACTTCTTGAGATGTAATAGGAGGGTTTGGAAAAAAGTCATGTAAAGGAAAGAACTGTCAGTGTTTTAGGTATCTAGCATAGACCAGGGATTAGTTGGTACAAAGTGTTTGTCTTCTGGGTCATAGATTAGCTTTTGTCAGGATTATCAGATCTGAGATCCTCATTTTACACCAAAAGAAACTGAGGCCAAGAAAGTTTGTCCTTGCCCTTCCTCTCCACTGTGCCATTCTTTCCTAGACATGAGTCAGCTCAGAGAAAGCGTAGGTGAAGTTGTGTGGGCTGATCTCCTTTCTTTCTGTGAGTTATCTCCTGGGACTATAGCTCATTCTCCCAAGCCTTGGAAAGCTGAACTCTTGACTTCTTATTAGAAGACAAGAGGAATACTTGTCACTGAGAAAAAGAAAAATCCTGAATTGAGTGAAACAAAACCAACCAAAAAAGAGGAAAGAACTGGGATCATTGGATAAATAATAGGAAGGGAATAAAGGCAGAAGAGACATGAACATGAATCCCCAGTCTCTTGATAAAAGGATGTTATTTTTAGGTAATACATCAAGCATTACTTCCAGTTTATGTAGGATTGTTTACAAAAGAAGTTATTATATCCTACACTGTCATAAGCTTCTCCGAGAAGCCTTGAAAAATGTGTGTAGGCATTGGACAGGCTGATGGGAAAGGAAGTCCCAAAAAAGGGAATAGAGTTTATTCATCCATTTACCAATTCCCTCCTTCCTTGTTCATTATTCACACACTCATTCATTTACTGAACAAATATTTATTGAGAGCCTGCACAGACACAGTCTCTGCTCTCGTGGAGCTTTTACTGAGTAATAAAACTCAGACACATGCTATACTACAGGGTATGTTGAGAACTTTAAGAACTGCAGTTTACTGTGGCTAAAGGAAAAGATTCACAGGCCCACATTGGGTGATGAAACTGGAGACTTAGGGAGAAACGCAGCCAGAGACATCGAGAGAAACCGAGAGAGCATTTTAGAAAGATTGCTCAAGCTATCATGTGGGGGAATTGGAGGTAGCAAATTTGCGGGTATGGAGCCCACTTAAAGAGCTATTTTATAGTCAAAATCAGAATGGAGAAAGACTACCATAATAAAATCAGTGGGAACAGACTAAATGGGGTGAATGCTGCAAATGTAAAGGCTGATAAGTAATGTAACTCGACATCTTTTTTTTGCCATTTTGTTCTAAATGTGGCTCTCCTATTCAGGAAAGTGGAGCCCACTGCAGGGCATAAACTCATGACCCTGAGATCAAGACCTGAGCTGAGATCAAGAATTGGTTGCTTAACCAACTGAGCCACCCAGGCACCCCTCTCCATTTTGTTTTTTGACTTAATTCAACAAGCCTTGTTTTCATATTGTAAGAATTTAATCAATTCATATTATTCTGGATACTTGAAATTTTCATTCCTTTCATCTTTTGTTGTTGTTGTGTTCTGTTTTGTTACAATTGTATGATGATTCTTTGCTATTCTTTCAGTATCACTTTCTACTTTCCTCTTGTCCCATTCCTTGCTTTGCTCCATTGATGGCTATGTCTTCCAAATTCCTCGTTGTACTATGCAATCTATTTTTCTGGTGGTTACTTTCATTATTTTTAACAAATACATTTAGGCCCTTGTTATCTATCTATCTATCTAATTTATCTGTGTATGGATAGAATTAAACTAAATGAAGGATACAATAACATTAACGTTCATCTTACAAACAACCCAGCAGTAGAATATTCATAATTCCTTAGAAATAAAAAGAGAGTTGATAATACCATAATCATAGTGGAAGATTTTAATATATTATCTTAGAATTTAATAGATGAATTAGATGAAGTATGATAAATATGATAAAAATGATAAAAAAGATTTGATTAACACAAATAAAAAATCTTAATTATACCCTCCAATACACATAGAGAAAAAGACAGAAAGAGAGAGAGTGAGGGGAGGAGGGCAAAATATGTATTCTCTGTAGTGTACGGAGGTTTTATTTTCACAAAACATTTGTGAGAAGAAAAGAAACTTTCATTTAAAACAAGGTTACAAATAAAGCTTAAAATTATTATTCATAACATGTACATTTTACAGAATATTTGCTGTACGTGATTAAATAAAACAAGAAACTAAGGATAAAAAGATGCAAAAGAATTAGGTACCTGAGAAAAAAGCTATTCCAAATAGCACAGGTACTAAACAGCCAATCATAATTAAAGCAAATGATTTGCAATTTAAGAAAATAAACATGAATATATGAAGACCCGTGACCATGGTGCAGGCTGTGTTTAAGATTTATGGCCTCGTACAGTTTATTATTAAATAGGCATTGTAAAAATAGAAAGAGATGAAAAGCAACAAAATGAAAGGCACATCAATGTAGATAAAGACAAATAAATTCGCAGAGACCTACTCTGTGGCATTGCACCCATAGTTAGCAATCCTGCGTGGTTCACCTAAAAATTTATCGGAAGGATTGATCTCATGTTAAGTGTTTTGACCTCAATTAAGACAAAGGATTGAACAGTAAGATGGGAAAAAATTAGAAACGATGAGTAAAACCAAAAGTTTGCACCTGAGACTGTTGAATAAAATGTATAAATCCCTGACATAAATGAGAGAGAGCAAGCAAATTTGCAATAATCTAAATTTAAAAATTTATATTATTACGATACATATTTTGCCAGTGTTCTCCAAAAATCTTATAAACACGTGGCAGTAAATTAAAACAGAAGACTAATTGGAAGAAATTTAAGATGTGGTCGATGTTAAACCAGTAGATAAGGCTGTGGGCCAAAATAATTTTATATGTACATTATATTTAACTTCCAAGGAACCAGTACATCTATGTTGTTTAAACCATTTTTGAGCATAGAAAAGATGAGCCTCCCAATTCATTTTAGAAAAAGTAAGATGTCACTAATAGTAAAATCTCATACATTTATTTTTCATACAAAACTCTATAGACCAATCTCATTTGTTCATGTAAGATTAATAATGTAAGTTCTACAAGTATATTCTGTACTATATCACAGATTATTTGTTTTATTAGTAATACATAATGATAAAATAAGGTTGATTCCAGGGACACCTAGGTGTCCCAGCTGCCTTTGCTCAGGTTGTGGTCCCAGGGTCCTGGGATGGAGCCCAGTGCTGGACTCCCTGCTCAGTGGGGAGTCTGCTTCTCCCTCCCCCTCTGCCTCTCCCCCTGGTCATTCTGTGTCTCACTGTCTCACTCTCTCTCTCTCTCAAATAAAGAAAGAAAACCTTTTTAAAAAATAAGACTGATTTCAGGAATCCAAGGATTGCTAAATTCTAGGAAATAAATCAACATGGGAGAGGAATAATTTGTAGTGGTTATGAATGTGGGCTCTGCATCTAGACTGCTGAGTGTAAATCCTGATTATTTCACTCAAATCTGTTTGAACCCTTTATGTATCAGCTCCCTGATTTTAAAGTTGGGGATAATGATATGCCTTACTTCAATGAATTCATCCATATAAAATGTTTCCTTATGCCTGGCACATAGTGAGAACTTCATAAGCATTAGCAATTAGTGGTAATAGTAACAAACTGATGGCAAAAACCCCCATAGAATTATGTAAAATGATCCCAAAAACTATGTGACAAAATTCAGTCATTTCTGATAAATTCCTTATAGGTGAAATAGGAATCATAGATACACCCCAAATGTTATAAAATATTTATCAGAAACATCAAACATCTGAAATCAGATTAAATCATGAAAAATGGAATACTTTCCTTTTTAACTCTGTATCAATACAAGATATTCACTATTATTTACCATTCCTGGAGGTTCCAGCTAATGCAATCAGGTTAATCTACCCCCCCCCAAATGAAAGAATTTATCAAGAGGAAATGAAACATACTAATTTTTTTAGTTAGTATACAAGATAAGTGAAATGGAATTTAGTTAGAATATATGATAGACTCTATCAAACTTTTATAAAGTTGAAGGATACACAATGCAGAAAACTCAATAGCTTTTTTATTCATACTGGTGAAAACTAGTTAGAAAATAAAGTATAAGCAAAGATTCTAATCATCTTTGCATCAAAAACTATAAAATGTATAAGAATAAATTTTATAAGAACGATGTAACATATATTTCTATGTATACATATACATAATACATGTGTGTGTGTGTGTGTGACTTGAAAACTTTTCTGGAAGACATACAGTTTGGTCTAAGTAAATGTGCAGGTGTGTAGGATTTCAAATTGATAGTGAAAGTAAGGCTTTTTCAATAAATGGCTGGGGAAGAATTAGTAACCATTTGAAAGAAAATGAACCTAGATCTCTACCTCACTGCATATTTAAATAAAAATTCTGGGTGGATTAAATGTATAAATACGCTTATGTATAGTACTTGGAATAAATATCACATTTTTCTTTAGGATTACAGAGGATTGAGGGAAGAGTTAAATGTTTTTCAAGATGAAGTTTGTTTTATAAATTTACCAGAAGGAGTAACAAAGAAGGGGCGCCTGGGTGGCACAGCGGTTAAGCGTCTGCCTTCGGCTCAGGGCGTGATCCCGGTGTTATGGGATCGAGCCCCACATCAGGCTCCTCCTCCGCTGGGAGCCTGCTTCTTCCTCTCCCACTCCCCCTGCTTGTGTTCCCTCTCTCGCTGGCTGTCTCTATATCTGTCGAATAAATAAATAAAATCTTTAAAAAAAAAAGAAGGAGTAACAACGAAAGAGGCTTTGGAACACAAGCATGTGAGGGAACAATAAAAGCAGGGAAGTCCCCAAGGAGATAGAAGGGGAAGTGACATGGTGCTCTAGGGGCCACCCCAAAGAGACCATAGCTCCTCATCTGCAGATGGAGTGCTAGGCTACTGCATGTGTAGTTATGCTTTAGGTTGTCAAGACAAAAAAAAAAAAAGAACCAAATACATCGTTTTCTTTATGAAAACTAGAGGTTGTGGATGAGAAATTATTTCTTGTGAGCAATGGGGAGAATTTCTCCAGAAAGGCATTTGAGAAATGCTCTTTATCCACAGGAGAAGTGAGAGAAAGCAGAAAAGTTAGAACATCAGCACTGGGACACCTTGCTTCCAATGGCCTAAGGCTAACAGTGCTTTCTTCCGGGGATGGGTGATGTGCATGCTTCCGGGAAGTGGTTAACTAGATGTAATTGTCATGTCTCTGCTCCTATCCCTTTTAACTCTCTTGAGATTTACCTGGCCATTTATGAAGCACATCCCTAAATTTCCACCGTAGTCCCAGGATTTATGGACTGAGGAAAACTTGTCAGGCCAGAAGTTACTTTGGAAAGGAGTGATTCTTGTTCCCCAAATATTTTAGGAGCCTCTTGCGGAGATGGGACTGTAGGGGCAAAGCTACCTTAGCGCCAATGAGGTTGGATAAAACTCGAGATGAACTGTTAATCTGAAATTTACTTTGTATAATTTATAGCATAAATTCTTTTTCTTCTTTTCTTTACAAAGAGATGGCCAGCTGACTTCTTTTGGGACAAAATAGCTGGAAGAAAAATAGGAGCTGTTAAGCTAAAACCTGCTATGCCAAGTTGTAAACTACAGCAAATTTTCATGGTTGAGTGGAAAAAAATCCTGAAAGACCAGGCTTATAATGGAAGTGCTGACAAAACCAGCTCTAGCAGCACAAACGCAGGACTATTACCAAGCCCTTAGGGTGGACTAGTTGATATCATTTGCACTTTAAGCAGTTTAGGTGTTAAATTGCATGCAATTGCACAGTGTGATAAAACACCCTTCAAAGATATGAAATAATCCCTCTTTTTTCCTGCACTATTTTCTTACAGGAAGTCTTAACTCATAAATGGTAGTATTGGGTAATTTGTTTCTAGTAAAATGCAGCGTAATCCATTTAGTTACAATGCTTATCCCGTTCCAGTGGCAAAATGTAACAGGTGCAGGGTATATTCAATAGAGAGTGAGCCTAATTTCACAGATCTGAGTTTAGATTGAGATTTTCCTTCATATTATTCTTTTACTGATTTTTAATGGCAATTTAAAACCATTTGACCAAAAGAAAACAGGAAAGTAGCCAGAGTGGATTTTTTTAATGTGAAAATTTTAATGTAACTTCTCTAACATCTTTTCTCAGATTGAGAAAACAATGAAAATAATCTGTTCCATTCCAGGATTTTTATGGTTTTCTTGCTCAATTTTGTTCACTAATGTCATTTTGGTTTAATTCAGTGAGCAACAGCTTTCATATTAACCTGCAGCTGGGCTGATGATACACAAATACAGTAAAAATGATTTTAGGGTTTTGGTAAAGTCTTCTTAAGAGTGACAGGCTTTAGAGGAGTTTCTCTATCACTTTGTGGAGACTGTCAATCTTGAATTGGTCAAATAAAGACGCATTATGCCAGGCACTCTCTCTTAGTAGAAATGTTGGTTAGAGGAGTTTAAAATGTATCTTAGAACACATTTTGAAATAAAATCTTAGTATTGTTTGATGACCCTTGATAGAAAAGATTGAGAAATAATCTTTTGGAGAACAAAGAAAAGAGGAAATGTAAGAACCAATGAAAATGGTTGACCAGAAAAATAGAAATATACAGTATTTTTCATGTAAGGTTACTTCTTAATCACTTGGATTAACCTTTTTGGGGGGTGGGGAGATTTAAAAACTGCTTATTACAGCATAGCAACACTGTAAAGTCAGAACAATGCCTAATAGTTAACAAAGGCAACATACAAACTCCCTCTCTAGAAATCCTATACACGAAATTCTTCTGATGAAATAAAGCTGAAGGTTGTACATGAATATAGCCATCTAGCCAGCCAGCCAGCCAGCCATTCATCATTCCATGTATCCATAAAATATTTATTTTCTATTTTTCTATGCTAGCCATAGGTAGGCAGATCTTAGGTACTAGGATGCAGCAATGAATAAAATTTGATCCTTATCCTCAAGGAATTTATGGAACAATGAGTAAGACGTTCAATCATAGTAAATGCATTGATAGCACAACTCAAACACAAAATTGTAAAAGTAGGCTATATATCAGGCAAATGCTGTTTTTATGAATGGGTTCAAAGTGAATAAGATGTGATTGTTTACATGTATCACTTTCTAGATAGCAATGTGAACTGCAGGAACTCAGAAATAACAACTCTCTCAACTCAGTGGGCTGTCTTAAGGAGCCACAGGGAATCAGAACACTTGCTACTGCTGATTGAACCACAAATGTATGGACATGGCAAAAATGTTGCAACAAAATTTTCAAAATTTTAAAAAGATGTTTATGTATCTCTGAAGATACTTTAGTGAACTTAAGCCCAGAAACATGTCTGGAGGGGCACCTTGGTGGCTTAGTCGGTTAAGTGTCTGACTCCTGATTTTGGCCTGGGTCGTGATTTCAGGGTCGTGGGATCAAGCCCCGCGTGAGGCTCCATGCTCAGCAAGGAGTCTGCTTATCCCTCGCCCTCTGCTTCTCTGCCTGCTCCCCCTTCTCAAATAAATAAAAATAAAATAAACATGCCTGGAGAATGTGGTGGTCTTTTAAATAATATTTTCCACTTAATTCATCTATACAGTGAAATGGCCTCAGATGAAGTTACCCTGGTTTGAATACAGTTGCTTGTACATTTGGACTTTTTTTTTCGCTTAAGCATAATTATGTTGGTTGCTGAACATGGATCTGTGCCTGTTGTCCTGGGTGAGGCTAGGAATATTCTTCAGCTCAATAGTTGGATTTTCATGAAGTTTTGAGTATCCTTCTGGTAACCACTCTTAATTGTAGGCTTGTGTCCCTACAGTTTCATTCTGTTTGTTTACGAGCACGCACGCGCGCACACACACACACACACACACACACAAATGCATAGGTTTTCTTTCTTTCAACATAAACTGGATCATTGTTCTGTAATTTATTTCCAAACATAAAATTTCAGAAGGATCTAAGTCATCAATTGCTGTATCAATGCATTTTGAAAGATATCTAATAAAAATATAGAGAGATTGTAACTGACCTCAAGTGATTTTGTTTACAGCCCTTGACAACGGTGCTTGAAAGCAACTGACAAGAAATCACAAGAAAGCCATGATCATAGTGCATGGGTGGGTTTGCCCAGAAGAGAAAGTACTCAGAAGATGAGTAGAAGGTAAACTTTTAAGTTTTCTTCCCAGTTGAGATCTTTCCTACCTGTTTAAATATTAGATGTATTTATGATTATTATTAGGTTTTTATAGCTTCAGACTTGTGGTTAACAAGGTTAACAACCTTTGAAATAGAAAGAAAATTTTTACAGGATGTGTTTAGTCATGTTTCTCCTTTCGTTTTGCCTGGTATTCTTGCAATCTGAATAATTGAGTCTTCAGAAAAATTCCTTTTTTTATTTGATTTTTCCTTCTGTTTCATTTTTCTGATTATATATATATAATCTCCTCCACACATATGCATATATATATATACATACATATATATATACTTACATATATACATACATAATCTGTAGCTATAATATATATCACGCATACTATCTTCTGGTGCTATCTTTTTCCCCCTCATTATCTTTATCACTTCATTCTGTTGTAAGAATATATATAGCTGATATTTGGTTTTATTTACTACCTCCACAGCAGTTTAAAATCAGTATGTTTTTCCTTGAGTTTTAGGATTTCATCTTTTCTGAAATGAAGGTAATAATAACATATTCCTTATAGTTATATGTGAATTATACTAGAATGCAAAATTAGTGCTTTTGGTAAATTCTAGTTATTGAATTGTGGTCCGAGAATGTTTCTATAAATGTTCTTTTTTGGAAATTACTGAGACTTATTTTGTTTCTTAGTGGATGACTAATTTTTTCTGAGTCTTAGGAAAAATATGTTTCTCAGTTAAGTGCAAAGCTCTCTGTATTTATTTACCAAGCACATTTTGTCAATCATCCCGTCAGTTCTGGTTATGTCAAATTTTAAGCTATGTCATTCCACAGCCACAGTTTGATTAAATTATTCTCATATTGACATTTTTTATTTTATATATTTTAATGATACATTTATTGGTACATAAAAACTCCTTCCTATGTATCTTTGAAATTTTTAACGCTTATAAAACACCCCCACTTTTCTGCATTTAATGATTTTAAGTTGAACTCTACTTATCTTTTATGACAATTCTTGCTGAAAATCTTAGCTTTCCTCCCAGATCCAGCCTCCAGTCTTTACTATTGTCTGCTTCTAGTTGCTGATTTATATGGACCAAGCACATCAAGAGATAGCCTTGCCCCCTGGCTTCTAGGTGGGTTAGGCCTGTAGGAGCACTGGCAGGACCTCCCAGGGGGGGACCAGGATGAATTTGGGATACCTGTTCTTTGCTTCCTTCATGTGGACTTGCCATATGACTGTAGGTTTGGAACAAAATCACAGCTTCTGTCACATAGCCTCTGGCTTCTGGTAATAAGCTTTCTCCCTTTACCCACTGAGACCTAGAGATGGTAATAATTTCCTGCTATAACTGGTGGTGATTTTCCTAAACCCTACCCATCCTTTGTTGATAGTTTATTTTATTAAACTCTCTTCAAGTTATCTGAACTGAATGTGCTAAAAACTTTCTGCCAGGACATTTACTTATATATTATTTTCAAGTTTGCTTTATTTTTATTTCTTTGTACTTTTCTGTTTATTTTCAATTCTTCTGTGTCATTTTGCTTTAACTATGTCCCTAAAAATCAGCATTTATGGATTTTCCTTTTTGTTTATTCAAACTGGATGTTTGGTTTTTAGAAGGGGCTTTTTAGTCCATTCATTTTATTATGACCTCTGATATATGTTATTTTTAACATCTTATTTTTTGCTTTCTTTTCTACCTGTTATTTGCATTCATTTAATTTTGATATCTATGGAATGATCATGTTGACTTTGCTTGTTTAAAAAAATCTCTTAGTGGTTTGGAAGTTTTACATTCTATTTCTTCCCCCCCATTTCTATAAAATATTTGACTTTATGTTTCATTATTGTCATAAGGAATATGATAACCTAATCTTCAACCAAGATTTGACTTCGGCTAACTTTTGTTCTTTATCACCTCAAGAGTTCACTTTTTTTTTTTTTTAAATCAGAAACTTCACTTCTAAATTTTAAAGTTTAATACAATAAGCAGCAAAAGTGAGAAAAATGTATGGGGTAACTACAGTTTTGGGTGTGCTAGAAAAGATAGCCATTCCTCTTGATAAAAAGTTAAATGTAACTAATGCTGAACTTAATTGGTGATATTTATTATTGGATATTTTTCCTGGAAAAAAAAAAAGGTGTGTTGTTGCTTGTTTGGAATTCTGTAGTCTTAGTTCCATTTTTTTTTTTTTTCTTAGTGAAAACTAGTACTTTATGGGGCACCTGGGTGGCTCAGTCAGTTAAGTGTGTGCCTTCAGCGCAGGTCATGATCCCAGGGTGCTGGGATCGAGCCCCCAGGTGGGCTCCCTCCTCAGCAGGGAGTCTGCCTCTCCCTCTTTCTCTGCCTCTGCCTCTCCTGCTTGTGCTCTGTCTTTCTTTCTCTCTCAAATGAATAAGTAAAATCTTAAAAAAAAAAAAAAGGAAGAAAACGAGTACTTTAGAATATTCTAAAGTTTTTATTTAAATTCAAGTTAGTTAACATATAATGTACTATTCATTTCAGGTGTGCAATATAATAATTCAGTGCTTCCATACAATAACCTGTGCTCATCAGCCAGTGCCCTCCTTAATCCCGTTGCCTGTTTAACCTGTCCCCCGACCCACCGCCCCTCTGGTTACCATCAATGTGTTCTCCATAGTTAAGAGTCTGTTTCTTAGTTTGCCTCCCTCTCTGTTTTTTCTTCCCCTTTGCTCATTTGTTTGTTTCTTAAATTCTACATATGAATGATTCATATGGTATTTGTCTTTCTCTGACTGACTTCTTTCATTTAGCATAATACTGTCCAGCTTTATCCATGTTGTTGCAAATGGCAAGATTTCATTCTTTTTTATGGCTGAGTAATATTCCATTAAAAAAGAAAAAGAAAAAAGAACACACTACGTGCCAGGTATTGTTCTGAGCACTTGAAATACAGAAGTAAACAAATAAAGACAGACATCATACTTAATACTGGTTTATCCTTTATCTTTTAAAAATTAATGGTGTTTGTCAAAATTATAGAGATTAATTTTTATAAGTCTAAATCAGAGGTTAAGTCATACAGCTTTTAGCAGACACGTGTAAAATATGCTATGACCTAATAAAGAAAATTAAAAAAAAATCGCCTTGGTTATGGTATTTTCTGGCTAAATATTTAGCAGAAAAGCTTCTGTTTTAAAAAAAAATGAGTGATTTTGGATAACAGGCACTTTTTTTGTAGTGCAACAATTGTATTACAACATAGGCTGTTTTTAAAATAACTGACAGGAATTACTTTATTTCTTAATTCACCATATATATTTTTAAAAAGATTTATCCAGTTATTCGGGAGAGAAAGGGAGAGTGCAGAGGGAGAGAATCTTCAGGCCGACTCCACGCCGAGCACAGAGCCCAACGTGGGCTGGATCTCGCAACCCTGAGATCATGACCTGAGCCAAAACCAAGAGTAGGATGTTTAACTGAGTGAGCCACCCAAGCACCCTACTTCACCAATATTTGTGAATGCCTGCTGTGTCCCAGGCAGTGGCATACATCAATGAACAAAGAAGAATCCTTGCCCTAGAGCAGCGTACATTCATGGAGTAGAAGACAGTCAAAAATCATACGCATGGTGAATCAAACCATTCTTCTTTGGGTTCTTCCTCTGTCACACTATTTTGAACTATTTGCTTCAGGTCACGAATGAATCTTCTTGCTTTGCTTAGATCTTATTTTATGGGATCTCTTCTGAGGTCTTCAGTATGGCTGAGCCCCCTTTTCTTTCTTTCTTTTTTTTTTTTTTTAAATAAATTCTTGTTCTCTTACCTTCTGGAACAACAATAGCCTGATTATTTCTTCTTCTTTTTTAATAGTTTTCTTCTTTTCCTTCATAAATTTCTTTACCTTGTTCTGCCATTTAGTTGAAGTTTTTTTTGGTTTAAGACTAAGATTTTGGCTCTCTTCTTTTTCTACAGTGTCAGAGATCTTATTTATTCTCATTTAAATGATTACTTCAAAAGTTGTCTTATCCTGTGTTGTCAAATCTCTACTAGATATTTCTTTCTTAGCTGATCATTTTCTTCTCCCAAATAGCTGTTTTTCCCCATCTCCTCCACCTCATTTTGTCAATATTATTCTTTCCTTCAGCAAACCTCAATATGATGCAATGATAAGAAAAAGATAATAATAAATAATATTTATTGAATTATTTCTATATGTCAAGCACCTGTTCTAAGCACTTTACATTGAACAATTCACAAACTCCTCACAAAACCCTGTGACGTAGGTAAACTCAGTGTTGGCATTTTATAGATACAAAAAACAACGTTCAGAAAGGTGACAAGTTTTCTAAGTGGTCTCCCAGAATCTATAACCTCTACTGTCTTTATCCAAACCAGCTACCAGTCACTATTTAAGTCAATATTTCTAAAACTGTCTTTATATCATGTAAAAGTTTTACTTCAATTCTTAAATTTTCATACATTGTGCATTTACTCATAACTATGTTTATCATGTATCAAGCATTTATTGTATGTGCTAAGAACTGATCTAAGCTCATAGGCCAGTTTTGAAATTTGCATATATTAGCAAGTGCTTTTTAATTTATTTTTGCTCTAAGTAAACTTTTTTTTATAGAATAGTTTTAGATTTACAGAAAAGTTGCAAAAATAGTGCAGTGAGTTCCCAAATACCCTACACCTATTTTCCCCTATTGTTAACATCTTACTTGTATGTTTGCCACAACTAATGAACCAAATTTAGTACATCACTATTAAACAAACTCCACATTTTATTATTAGTATTGTTATTATTATTATTACCTAAACTCCATCAGATTTCATTAGTTTTTCTCTAAAGCCCTTTTTCTGTTCCCCGTGTTCCATATGGAAAAAATAAATATGGAAATATACTTTGCTCTAATAACCGACACAAATTTACTGTTAGGAAACCAGTTTTTTAAATCAGCCCCCCCCCCCATATTGCTGTAATCTTAAGGGCAGTTTTAATTCTTCACACTTACCTAATTGTCACATGTGCTCTCATTGAGCCACCTCATCATGACTTCTCTGGCTACCCCCTTGTCATTTAAAAACATGGGCCAAGATTTCCTCAGTGTTTTCTTAGATTCTGGTTTACCTCCCATTGCAGAAACCAAGTTATCTGCCCCTACTTTGAAGGAAAAGCATCACAAAAACTGGTTCTTGTGAATGTCTTATTCCTGCTGGTGGCTATGAAGAGTAAAACAACTGTTATATGAATGAAATAAATAAATAAGAAAGAATGGATTATGTATATATTATATATAAATAATAAATTAATGGAATAAATGGCTTAAATATTGAATGACTGAATGATTTTCAGATCTTCAATATGCCTTTGAGATCTTCCTCTTTCTTTCTTTTTTTTTTTTTTTAAAGATTTTATTTATTTATTCGACAGAGATAGAGACAGCCAGCGAGAGAGGGAACACAAGCAGGGGGAGTGGGAGAGGAAGAAGCAGGCTCATAGCGGAAGAGCCTGATGTGGGGCTCGATCCCATAATGCCGGGATCACGCCCTGAGCCGAAGGCAGGCACTTAACCGCTGTGCCACCCAGGCGCCCCGGGATCTTCCTCTTTGTACTTACCCATTTTCCCAATCACCAAATGTTTATTCTTCCTTTGCAACATCTTTGGATTTATCCATCCTTCTCTTTTCATCCGGTTGTGATAATAGGCTTAAATTCTTTCTTTTTAAACTTAGTATGGTTCTGCTATATGAGCAACCCATTGTAAGTTTGTGTAGACCTAAGTATTTTTTTATATTCTAATCAGATGCAATCTTTAGATTGAATGGTATCCATGCTCATTATTGAACAGCATAGTAATTAGGCATACGTTGTAAGTAGTAGGCATAAATGACTAGAATTGGTATTAGCTTAGTTTTTCTTTTAACAGCTTTCAAGCAATAGTCCATTGATTTAATAAGGACATCTCCCACATTTTCAGGATTTAACATGATTTTTTTTTCACTTAATAATTTTCACATATTTACCATCTTTATTATCACTGGATAAACTGGATACCAGTGAAATGGCAGAACTTCAACTATAAGCACCATTGCCATTTGTGACACTCATGGCTTTCTTTGAA
Organism: Ursus arctos; assembly: GCF_023065955.2. Lineage (NCBI taxonomy): Eukaryota > Metazoa > Chordata > Mammalia > Carnivora > Ursidae > Ursus > Ursus arctos. Next base: position 11,048,989 of record NW_026623053.1, on the reverse strand, counting down.
GGAATTGGATGTGAAAGACTAGAACAAGGTTAAGATCACAGTTTTGGAGTAGCAGCCACTAGGAAAATGGTATGACATAAGGAAATGTAAATGATCTTTCTATTTAGGTATTGCATTTCAGGATTCTTTCAGTGTATATGAAGTGAGTTTAGACAAAAATTCTTTGAACATAACAGTGCCCTTTGTTTTTTTCTTTGCCACAATATGGCTTCTGTGTAATCCTGAGGAGATCCATGTTGATCTAGATGGAAAAGAATTCCTTTGAAATACACATTTATTGTGAGTTGACATGCTAGGTAAGTAAGGGTGTGAAATCTTTAAAACAAGTTTTATTTCCAGTTCAGCCAAAATGACAGGAGTCAGTTTTATGTGTTTGTGTGGTTTCAGTGGTCAAGACACAGACCTGTCCTAGAGCATATGTGAGTACCATGTTCTGTCCCACAAACATCTATCGTAGTTATAGTATTGTTTTTAGAGGGGATGACCTGAGGTCTGGTTAGACTTCTCTGGTTATTTTAGAACACAATGATTTGGTGGGGAGGAGAGAACAAACATGTCTTCTCTGGCCAGCTCAGTGTCCATTTCTTTCTTCATTTCCCCTCTCAGAGGGGAAAGCATTGCTATGGTTTCTGCCAGATTGTAGGATTTTGACTGAGACATATTCGCTAGCAAGTGGGATCATAAAGGTTAAGACACATCAACTCTTCCCTTCCCTTCCCTTTCTTTCCTTTTTCCTTTCTCTTCCTTCAGTTCTGCTCCCCACCCACCCCAACTATGTGCATTTGCTGTATTGGTTTAAGGCTTTCCTTGGAGTCAGATTCTCTTTCTTTTCACTTTAGTTTACTCATTTCTGTTTTGTGTTCATATATCATTGGGCAGAATGATCCTTCCAGAATTTAGATGGAGAATGGATGGAGCTGGTTGGAAGGGATAGGGCTTTTCTTACATGTATCCCAACCCAGATTTTCCAGAGTTCTGTACATTTGAGAACTGGGTGCTGGTCCTATTATTATAAAAGTTGATTCCCATTTTGAGATTGTTTCTTGCTTGTAGTTCCATTCATGGCACACTGTGAGGACAAGTAATGGGTAGTGCTGTGTTTAACGTTCCGGAACATAATCTCATCAAATTTCCGCAAAATTTCACCTCAGTTCAGTGGGATGATTCAACTTGCTTCCAAGGCTCCCAGAGGGAGAATAGAGGTATTGAGAGAAGCACCTCACTATGTTCTGATTCCATGTTATCTTTCTAACTTATGCTTAGTATCTCTGTTTTGTGGGGAAAGCCCAGGTGGAGACTCTGAGAACAGACTTGTCATGGCACCTCCCTCTCTTATTTTGTTACCCTGAGAATGCCATTCCTCCCACCAAGGAGAAGTGCGATTGCTTGCATATGCCATCTGCTTACAAACCCCTCTGAGCTGAAATTCTTCCCCAAAAGGTTTATGTAAGCCCCCTGTGAACTCAAACCACTATGTTTTGCTCAGCTCAAATAAACATCGAAAAAGTATCTAAGCATTTGAACTTATAATAACATATTTATCCCAACACATGAGGCTACTCATCATTGGTGTATGTGTAATATATAATTGCAGCATGCAGAAAACAAACAGCTCTCGATCAGAGAAGTCTCTGGATCCCACGGGGCACTAATCATCTACCAAAAATAGAGATGGTTGGGGAAAATAACTTATAATTGCATTGCCAATCCACTATTAAAGTATAATTTCATGTTGTTTTCATTTCTAGCAAATAAATAATAAAAAAACTGATTTGAAAAAATTGCTCATTGCGCTTGGTAGCAGACTCAAACATGAAATCTAGAAATTGAGTGTGTATACATATTTTATTAGGTGTGCATTGAAAAAATCTAGAAAAAAATATGCACACACATATACATGAACTTGTACTCTTAATTTATAAATAAAATTTAATTTATACTTATAAAAATTAAATTATACTCTTTAAAATAATAATTTACACTTTTAAGTTATAATTAAAAATTATAAATATATGTGTATATTCTCTTTAATGGCTTAAAAATATTTATATTTATAAAGACCTAGCTCTGCTATATGTTCTCAAGTTGGAAGAATTGCATTTTAATTATATTTGCATATTTGAAACATGAGGCTGCAGGTCAACCAGCAAGCTGAGCCTGAAATTACATGACAGTAATTGTATTTGGAATTATTTGAACCAAAGAATTTATGTTAACAAAAATCATACAGGCTCAGTCAAGGAAGAATAAAAGTGATATTATAAAGGAGAGAAAATAAAAGAAGCTGAAGATAATGAGTGATCGATGCCCATCAGCAAATGTTTTGTTCATGTTTTCCCTTGTTGTTATTTCACTGAAATATGTTCGTGAAAAGGGTCAGGGCTGTAGCATGGTAGTGAATTATCTCTCATCTCTTAAATGTTATCCACGTAACCCTGACTAGCCAAAGCAGCCTTGGGAAAGAAAAAAAAAAAAAAAGCAAAGCTGGAGGCATCACAATTCTGGATGTCAAGTTATATTACAAAGCTGTAGTGATCAAGACAGTATGGTACTGGCACAAAAATAGACATGCAAATCAATGGAACTGAATAGAAAACCCAGAAATGAACCCACAACTGTATGGTCAATTAATCTTTGACAAAGCACATAAGCATATCCAATGGAAAAAAGTCTCTTCAGCAAGTGGTTGGGAAAACTGGACAGCAACATGAAGAAGAATGAAACTGGACTATTTTCTTACACCATAAACAAGGGAAACTAAAGCAAAAATAAACTTATTGGCACTTCATCAAAATAAAAAGCTTCTGCACAGTGAAGGAAGTAATCAACGAAGCTAAAAGATGACATATAGAATCGAATGGGAAAAGATATTTGCAAATGGCATCAATAAAGGGTTAATATTCCAAAATATATAAAGAACTTATAAAACTCAATACCCAAAGAACAAATGATCCAGTTAAAAAATGGGTTGAAGACATGAATAGACGTTTCTCCAAAGAAGAGTCAGATGGCCAACAGACACATGAAAAGATGCTCAACATCACTCATCATCAGGGAAATGCAAATCAAAGTTACAATAAGATATCACCTTACACCTGTCACAATGGCTAACATTAACAACACAAGAAACAATAGGTGTTGGTGAGGATGTGGAGAAAAGGGAACCCTCTTGCACTATTGGTAAGAAGGCAAACTGGTGCAGCCTCTCTGGAAAAGCATGAAGTTTCCTCCAAAAGTTAAAAAAGAACTACTCTATGATCCAGCATTTGCACTACTAGTTATTTACCTAAAGGATACAAAAGTACAGTTCTGAAGAGACACATGCACCCTCATGTTTATTGCAGCATTGTCAACAATAGCCAAACTATGGAAAGAGCCCAAATGTCCATCGACTGATGAATGGATAAAGAAGATCTATTTGTGTATGGTGTAAGAAAATGGTCGAGTTTCATTCTTCTACATGTGGCTGTCTAATTTTCCCAACACCATTTGTTGAAGAGACTGTTTTGTTTCTTTGTTTTTTCCATTACATAGTCTTTCCTGCTTTGTTGAAGATTAGTTGACCACAGCGTTGAGGTTCCATTTCTGGGTTCTCCATTCTGTCCCATTGATCTGTGGGTCTGTTTTTGTGCCATTACCATACTGTCTTGACGATTACAGCTTTGTAATATAGCTTGAAGCCCAGAATTGTGATGCGACCAGCTTTAGTTTTCTTTTTCAACTTTCCCTTGGCTATTTGGGGTCTTTTCTGGTTCCATACAAATGTTAGGATTATTCGTTCCAGCTCTATGAAAAATGTTGATGGTATTTTGATAGGGATTGCATTGAATGTATAGATTGCTCTGGGAAGCATAGACATTTTAACAGTATTTATTCTTCCAATCCATGAGCATGGAAAATTTTTCCATTTCTTAGTGTCTTCCTCAATTTCTTTCATGAGTGTTCTATACTTTTCAGAGTGCAGATCCTTTACCTTTTTGGTTATGTTTATTCCTAGGTATCTTATGGTTTTTGGTGCAATTAATAATGCACTATATGTTAATTAATTGAATGTAAATAAAACTAAAATTTTTAAAAAGATGTGAGATATATACACAATTGGTTATTACTCAGCCATAAAAAAGAATGAACTCTTGCCACAATGTGGATGGAGCTAGAGAATATTATGCTAAGCAAAATAAGTCAGTCAGAGAAAGAGAAATACACATGATTTCATTCATATGTGGATTTTAAGAAAGAAACATGATCATAGGGGAAAAAAAGAAAGAGGAAAACCAAGAACAAACAAACTCTATGGAGACCGAACTGATGGTAACCAGAGGGGAGGTGGGGGGGTGGGGGGGTGAAATAGGTGATGGGGATTAAGGAGTGCACTTGTGATGAGCACCAGGTGTTGTGTGTAAGTGCTGAATCATTAAATTATACAACTGAAAGTAATATTACACTGTATGTTAACTAACTAGAATATGAATACAAACTTAAAAAATTATTATCCATGTAAATCTTTTTTAAAACTATCCATATTTGTAAATATGAACAAAAGATATAAAGTAAGCCATTTGTTAGCACAACAGAACGAATGGCATCATGCAAAATTAATATAGTAGATACAGTAATAGATAATTGAGAATAAAGCCTTACTCTCCAATGTGTAGATAGGAGGCAAGAGTACCTTTCAAGGGTTTTTCATGGGGATAGGACATTTGGTCTAGACATAGCCAGCAACAAGTCTCCCCATTCCAGTGTCACCAGAGTTTATTGTATCCTTTGTTTCTAAACCATACTGAGTGGAGTTTTACCTTTGAAATATATAAGACAGACCTTCCAGCTGCTGTTATGAACTTTTAGGAAAACACATTCTACTGAAGCATCCCTGTAGCAGGAGGTTAGGTCTAGGTGACCCATAGGTCAAGGAAGAGATTCAGAAATAACCCCAAGAGTTTCCTATCAGAAAAAAAGTAACATTTTGGGCATAAGCTGCATGGTATATTGGTTTGATTTACTAGTCAATTAAAAAAAAAATTCCCAGGAGTGTAGCCTTTTGAATTGAGTTTGCTTGTTAACTGGCAGGGGCAGTGACTCCTAAGCAGTAAGATTTTATTGATGAGCTGAGCAGAGCACCCCATGGCTGGTACCTTTGGAAGGTGGCTTACTAAAATGAACATTGCTCTATGGGTGACAATAAATCAGTTAGTCTATAGTTAGAGATGGAAAATATGGAGGAAACCCCACAGAAGTCCAAGTAGGGGAAGAGAAAAATCTAAGACAGCTAGTTGTGTGGGTTTTACATAACATATAACCTTTTTAAATAAAGTGATCTGCATTGGCTCGTGTAGACTGTGGGAAGGCTTGGCGAGAAATGCTTTTGGGTATATTCAAGTCTGTATAAATGACTCCCAATGTGTCATCTGAAAGCTGTTAGGATTGAAAAAGGCACTGGAACCAATTCTTTCTTTTGTCTCCAGGAGGATTTGAACAGCCCACTCTCCTGGACTCAGAGAGAAGTTTTTTCACACCTCTTCCAAAGACACTGGTGCCGGAAGCATGCTCTGGGCCATATGTAAGAAGCAGCTAGTGCAAAGATAGCCTTGTCGGTGTATTCCCTACGGCCTTTAAAGGGCAGAGGTAAATTGATGCAACACACTTATACCCGCTCACACTTTGTAGCCTTCCTGTGGTGTATTGCGCCTCATTTTAGGATGAGGCCCGCAGAGGTTAAGGGAATCTTATGAAGCAAAGTCTCATGACAGAGGGAATGGTGTCCCTGAATTTGAATTTCTCAATATCTGAAATGGGGAGATTACTCTACAGCTCAAATGATAATAAAACATTTCAAATCTTGTAAAGTACTAAATATAAACTATTATAACACTGCTTTGTGAAGTGAGTCCTGTCTTTAGCCAGTAAAAGTCCACACTTTCCAGCTTTCGGGAATCAGCAGCAATCCCCTTCATGTCAGAACCATCTCATTCCAAGAACCTGAACGGCTTTTGTGGTTGTGCGAGGACTTCCACCTTTCACTTAATATGCCTGCTTGGGCACTGTATCCTGGGCCACCAAATTTTATACAAATCAAAATTATCTGGTATGGTGGTATGGTTCTTTGAACCCTGCAGAAGCAGCCCAGATTTGAACGTAATGCTCTGAAACAGGGATGCTGAAAGGGAGCAAGGGGCTGTTGCCGGAAAATCAGTTTCTAACCATTAAATACTTTGAGGAATATGGCCAACCTAGCACTGTTTCAGAAAATAGGGAAAATAACCAAAATCAATCCGGAGGCTGGGACTCAAGTGTTTGTGCTCCTAGAAACTCACCCCACTAAGAAGGTGAACAGTTGCATTCCCACCTGCGGAAAACTGGGTGGTCTTGAAGGCTAGCCTTAAGTACAGAGCTTTACAGCAATTAGCCTGGAGGTAACTAAAGTCTGAATGGATGGGTATTTCACCAATTTTATATGAACAGTCCCCCATCAGATGCTTCTTACAGAATGTATATATTTCTAGTTTCTTTTTTACAAAGTCAGAATTTTGTGTTTCTCTAACTTTAGAATTTCTCTTCCGTTAAATATATTATAATAACATTCACAGAAAAAATAAACAAAACTAAAAGTAAGCACATTTTTAAGGCTTTTGATACATATAAATTTACTTTTCGGAAAGGTTGTATTCCTACAAACTCAGATTCATTTCCTAGCATTTTCACCAATATTGAATATTATACCTTTAAAAATTGCCAATTCAATAGGTGGAAATGCCACCCACATATCTTTATTGTTAATTTGTATTTATTCATTTGTAAATTCAATATTTATGTAATCTGAACTAATTCTAAGACTTCCAGTAGAAAAATTCATAACTCTCAGGCTCAGTGACAACCTATTGTCAGTACATTATTTTTTAATCCAAACTATTATATTTAAATATCACTTGTCATCAGCGATAACGTGTAGTTATTTACTGAATGTTGAGTTTGTGCCACACGCTCTGGTAGGGCCTTCAGGTGCCATACATGAATCCACCCATGTGTTTCCCAGCCACTTGCCTCCTTCTCAACTTCCCTTGATAGTAACACTTACTAAGGGTTCGTACCTACGGTCTCTATTTTGTTACCCCCCACAACTTTTGGCTGAAACCATGTGAGTATAGATTCTGCCTGCCATTTCACTGAGTTTGAAGGACACAACCTTCTTATCACCTAATTAAAATACCATTTTATATTTCTAATCTTTCTACACACCTCAGCAGGCATTCGCACAGCTGAACAGCTGTTAAAAAAAGATTTAAAGGGGTGCATCACTTTTTCCCTTGGCTTCTATGACACTACAATTTTCTGGTTTGTCTCCTACCTCCCTGGCAGCTTTTTCACTCTATTCTCTGTGGATTCTTTGCCCCATCATTCTATCAAGGTGGGAATGCCCTGGAGATTCACCCTGGGTCTTCTTCTTGCCATCTACATTTTCTTTCTAGGGGGATCTCTTCACACAATGTGAGCCCCATAACAGCAAGGATTTCCATCTGAATTTTTTTCAATGTTGTATTCCTAGCACTTAGAACAATACCTTGTTCATATTAGGTGTTTGGTAAATATTTGTTTGATAAGCAAATGAATGAGTGGCTCCAGGCTCAATAAGTATCATCTACATGTTGACAGTGTTCAAAGGATTACCTCCTGCCGGACTTCTTTAGCTTGCCAACTCCAGATCTGTGATTCTGATCACCTCCCATGTCTCCACGGGCAGGGTTAAAAGAGATCTCCAATTTACCATGTCTGAAGCACAATTCTTGATGATTCCAACCTGTTTGTCCTTCAGCCTTCCTCATCTCAGGACATAGTTACCTAAGTGAAAAACTTAGTATTTGTCCTTGATTCCCTAGTCCAGCTTTTAATCCATCAGAAAGTCCCTTTGGCACTATTTCCAGCATCTCCTGAATCTGTCCATTTTGCTCCATCTTTGCTGCTACCCGCTTGGTGAAACCACCCTCGTCTCTCATCTGAACTACTACAGCAGATTCCTCACTGCCCACCCTCACACTTACCTCTCCACACTAATCCACATAGATGTCCAACAGAGTGTTTTAAAAATGCCATCTCACTTCCCTGCTTAATACTTTCTAATGACTTCTCATTGCCATGACTTTACAATCTAAACTGCTTACCAAGACCTGTGAGATTTGAATCATCCTTGGTATCAACTCAGGAGGTAAACTGGGTCACAGAGCATGTCAATGGCTGCAAGGTTTAGAAGTTTGCTGTGTTTTCAGGTGGAAGGTAGCAAGCCCGCCTTCACAATAGCCAAGGACCACCTAACCAAATCCTTTCGTTCCAGATTGTATTTCCTGAAAGCTGGTGCTCTGTGGGAAGGAGGATAGAGAACATTTCACACCTGTTAGGATGAGTAGTAAAGGAGTGCTTTTTGTAAAGGAATACTGCAATACTGCTACTAATACTTACAGAAATCGTTTAAAGTAAATATTGTGTTTATACTTAAAGTAACTGAATAGTTAGGAAAACTGCAACATCAGAAATGACCACAGGCTGTTGCTATTTACCCACAATTTGGGGAATAGGTAGCATTTCTTATTATACAGGAATTATTTTTTTTTATAGACTGTCACCACATTGGATATATTGACTAATTTATTATGCATATTATATATTATATGTATATGATTATGAATATTGATTGAATGTACATATAAACATACATATCTCAACACTGATTCTATTTCATGATTTTTAAATTTGCCTGTGGAAATTAAAACTCTTTATTTTAATGTGCAAGTATGCTAGAAGAAGATAGCATAGAATATGTAATTTTTACTTTTTTCATTATTGATAAGATGTTTAGAATGTCTAATATTTTCTTTTAAACTTTCACAATTTGACATGTAGTTATTTTATATACTCTAAAATTTTTTTGAACAAAAATATAGACATATTATTTTCAAAGATGTATATGTTCACAATCATACATATCTTTATGGTATGTTTTTAAGATATTATTTCAAATCCTGGCATTTTTGGTTATATTTCTTACTGTCATTTGCCTTGTTATTAAATGATAAACCCCATTCACATTTAAATTGTCAATCTCTTCAAACATGTCTAGCTTATTGTCTCCAGCCTTCTTTTAGATTTTAACATATTTGTGAGAAAGAACTAAGATTTAAAGAAATTAACTAATCAATTCGCTAATCAAGCCTGTCCACTTCACATTTTATAGAGATAAATTAGCATGCTATTTTAGAATTCTGTATCATGTTTTTCAATCTCTAGTATTAATATGAAAAATAAACTTCCCTTTGTATTTGATATTTTTCATCCAGCAGCACCCAGCTATTAAAAAAATTTTAAAAGAAAACTATTTGTTATTAATTTAAATGACTTTCAAAATCAATCCCTTAATTTCCCTGGATAGCTGACAATCATCTAGTCCTTTGCAATCTTGTTAAAAAGTGCACATTAAGATATCTGTAATTAATTCCATACCGACTCACAAGGTTGCATGCTCCTCAATCATTAAAAGAAAATAAATTACAATATTATTATTCCTTTAAAATATGGGAACATCTACTGCCAGTGTGTAACGTACAGCCTAATTTTCAGATGCAAATTTGTGGGGATAATGACTCAAACTCTGTATTAAATGTTGTAAGATCCAACTGAGGGTTCCTCTGTAGAAGGCTCATAAGGTAGAATACTGTTAGTGCCAAGACTTTACTTCCTTGGCATGAAGTAAAACATTGACAAAAAAATCTCTCATGGATATGAAGCTTAAAATTGTCATCAAGTTATTTCCCTTTCTGACTGTTTTCATGTTTAGTTAACAAATATAAACTAAAGTGAATGATAATGATACATGCTAAAGAGAAAAAACCTCCATCTTTAATTGTGTGAGAATTAATGTATAGTCCAGACTTATTACTGTTTAAGAATTTCTTAATTGTAGTGCCAAATTCTCTTCCCCTGAAAAGCTAAAAAAACTTAAAATTATGAATATTTTTAAGAAACACATAAGTATAAAGAATTATAAGGCAGTGCCTTGTGTTTATGTTTTATATTTATATTGATGTCTTTAATTCTCAGAATGCGTAGGGATGGCAGAAAGTAAATTTAGAAATTCTTTGTTTATGTTAATGGACAATTATTTTTACTTTACAAGGCTATATTAAAAAAATCTAATACACAGAAATGACTACTATTTAGTTAACTGGAAAAATTTGAGTGTGGGGTGTCTGGGTGGCTCTGTCCATTAGAGTGTCCCACTTGGTTTCGGCTCAGGTCATGATCTCGGAATGTGGAATTGAGCCCTGCATCACGCTCTGTGCTCAGCCAGGAGTCTGCTTGTCCCTCTCCTTCTACCTCTGTTCTTCCCCCACCCCACTCTGTCTCTCAAGTAAATAAATAAATAAATAAATACAATCTTTAAAAACATTTTTTAAAAAAGAAAAGTTTAAGTTACTAATAAAGTACAGAGTTTATAAAGAAGAATCAAATGGATATTTAGAAAGAATTTTAGAAATAAATCTTTGCTTATTTGTTATCAATTTTTAAAACTTTGATTTAGAGTTATTATTAAAATTTTTTTCTTAGGTTTTCTTTATTTACCTTGGGCAATTCCTATGAGAGTATCTGTAACAGAAACTAGAGTTACTTTAAATTTGAAAGTATAAAGATCCAAATACAGGCATGAAGATAGTTAGCTGCTTGAATGTGTAAGTTATGACTGACGACCTTGACGTAGAGTAAAACCATTCATTACAGTTTCTAATATATATTGTTCTTCCTTTGTGGGCATTATCAGAACATGTAGTAGACAGGTAAATGGATGAATGTTTGTTGTGTGTGCACAGACTTATTATTAGCAGAATCATTTCATGAATGCATATTTCACTTGGTTTACAAAAGAGAGATTAATATTTTATTCAGCCCTAGACCCTAGAGGCTGAGTGATCTGTTAAGATAGTTGATTACCCCAGAATCTAAGTTGTTGCCCAAATTATGAGAATGAAGGTGTTCTAAAAACAAGTGTTCTAGAGTAAATCTCACTAAAGGGACAAAACTCGTGCAAAAATTATTTTTTCTGTATTAGTTATAAAACAAAATTTTCCAAAATTGTGTCATTAGTAAAATAAGAATTTTTTCTGATGAAATTATTAGGCAAGACTTTTTCAATGTTTGTAATGTCTCATATAATACAATTGTTTCTGAAAAGTCACATAATCCATGTTGATGTGTCACAATGCCTATCGATTTGTAGCTACAGATCTATAAATTATTAATGGCATTCTACATACCAAAGTCTCCCTTACAGGTTACTCTTTTAATCATGACTTTCTTGATTTTGCAGTCAGAATTTCTGTTTCCTGTTTATTCTCATTGCTAAAGTTCAATTTGCGCAAGCACTAAGTACTCTGCATGTGTTAAGTAATAGTCTTGACACCCTGTGAGGTGTGTCCAATTATTATCCCCTTTCACAGATGAAGATATTGAGAAGAGGTGAATAATTTGCCAGGATTATAGACCCAGACAGTCTAGATCTAGAGTTGACATTCTTAACTGCTCTAGTGCACTACTGCCAGTACTTTATTTCCTAATTTAAAAAGGAGGCCAGCCTCATTATTTATATCAAGTAGGGAAAATTATATTGAACCATGCACTCAACAAAATCCTTCTGTAGTAGTCCTAACATGGTGAAATCTATCTGTATTTGCTGAAGAACTGCTGTGTACAAAGATTAAAGCCAGATTCTAGAAGAATACAAAAATACACAATCTTTGTCTTCAAATCTAGAAACCTAGATAGGAAGATGGTTGTGTTCACACAGAGATAGAAGTAAAATATCATGATAGAATAGAGATAATCATGAGAATTCTGATCTAAGGTAGGTAAAAGGAGTGAGGAGAGAGCTAAAGTAATCAATATTAAGAGGGTCTGGTGTAGAAATTGAGATAACGTGTATTTGACACAACTATTTTCTTATAACAAGAAGTACAAGAAGTACAAAAAATTAAGTTAATTTTCATTTATTTTCCAAAAGAGACAGATTTATCTATGTCTATCCCTGTCCTTTAGTGCACCCACGCAAATACACAAAGAGAAATATAAATCAACATTTTTTGAGATGAGCCATGCCTACAGCTTTTTAATTTAATTCACAGGATAGGAACAGTCTCCATACCATGAGGTTGAGGGGTGAGGCATTTCTAGTACAGTTCTGGCATCAGGACTCTCCAGCCTGTGGACTACTCAAGTCTCAAACTGTACAGTGGACCGTTCCTGGAGGTCCAGTGGAAGATACTAATATGAAGAGTAGACCATAGCTTTTTCCATCGTGTGGTTGAAGGAAGTGGTTTGTGGAAGTAATAGGTCTAGAGTTCATTAGTCCCTTTTCCTCTTGTTTAGTTAATATGATGAGAGTAAACGAATTTTAAAAATTATCACTAAAGATCATCATCAAATTAGTGTTTGTGTTTTTTACACAGTTTCAGTATTAGCTCACAGGGAAACAACTACAACAGTTTTCTTTTTAACCTTAATTTTGAGGAAGACAACTTAAAAAAATCACCTGGTTGCTTCCAGAATGGTTTTAGAGTAGCTTATTAAATACGTGTATAGAAAAATGCTATTAGAATAAAGAAAGATTTTTTTTTAAATAGGTAGAAAATATTCTCTCACAGGACCAAATACATTAACTGTGATCAAACCCTACGCTTAGCTTAGAGATTCCTGGCAGCTGATAACAAGGAAAGGAGGATGGATTTCGTAACTCTTATTACCTTGGAAAATATATAGCTTCCTTCTTCAAAGGAAACCTTTTTGTTACCAGGTTTTTTTAATTATACATAAGAGACATTGAACAAGATATATAGAGGGTATTTACAATGATAGTTTTGTATGATTTTTCCTATTTAGACTCTTGATAAAAATCTAGGGCATCATATTAAAATTTTAACAATCTGTAAGTTATTTGAAACAATTGTTGGTAATTTTTTGGCAAATAATTTATAAATTATTTAGCAAATCTATGACTGTGGTGAGGGAACTTAGATAATGTGGTCCCAGTTTACTGTTTCTGATTTACCTTGCTATGAGGTAATTTTCAATCTATTAGACAAATGATCCATACGTCCTCCTCTAAATATTCTCTTTGGGTGTTCACTGCTTTGAGCTTTTAATTGGATACTAGATTGGGAGATATGTCCTCTCTACTGAAAATTGTGTCACTAATAAAATGCATTTCAAATACAGGTTCTGTATTAGGAATAAGTATGTTTAGCTCTCAGGTGTTTAGAGTAGTAGTATAAAGTGCAGTTGTAGAAACAAAATGTTAGGGTTCAAATGCAAAATTTACTCTCTTTTTTAGTGACAGGACCTCAGTGCTTTAGCATTTCTATAAAATGGGATTAATTAAAAAGAATGTTTGGGCAAGGATTAAATACATATGTGACATCTAATTGAATACTCTTATCGTCTCAGACAAATGGCTCTCTCACGTGCTGTTATGACCTTCAGGAAGTCAGATTGGATTCTGTTTATAGAGAAGAGTGCCCTCCTACACAGAGGTGAGTTGAAAGATGCTGACCCTCAGGGCTAATCTTTTCCTTTAAGAAGCAGCTATTGAGCTACTGAAATTCCTGAAGATGTATTTGAAGAGTGCATGGCAAAGATAATTTTACCTTAAAACCTTAAGACTGAGCCTTCTACCTCAGATATGGTTTTATACTTTTGAAATGTTTGACTTTGAATTCTACCAAAATCACCAGCTAACCTAGCAAAAGTTAGTGGTTAAATCCATTTCTAGAAAATTAAATAAATTGATGTACCAGACTGGACTGTTGAATATTGCCGACATCAATTTTTATTTAATAGAATTGATATCAGAAATATTACAAGTTAGCAATAACAAGGCAAGAACTTGTAAAATGTAAAGATTTGTAAAGTCAGGCAAAGGGTAATTTAGCCTATCTATGACATTTCAGTAGGGCTACTTAAAACATTTCATAATATAGCAATGGGTGTCATTGTAGAAATGGCTTAGGAGAGAAAATATGCAATACTGTTGAACATAGCATACCCTGCAAATTTCCTAGCATGTCCACTGGGGAACCCCAGTGACTCGACAGGTCTTTCTCTTCCTTCTCTCTGGACAGAACTGACCCCCAAACTCAGGGGTACACTAATTAAGAAGTGCTGTCTCTGGTATATTTTTAATTTACTGATGAGATCTCCTCGCTGTAGTCACCAGCTGTAACACCTATGGTGACCTATGCTGAGTTATTAAAAAGAAAAAAATCATTATTTCTCTGGATCAAAGATACCTCTTTATTAAGCCTGAGCTATTATTAATTGCAGTGTTTTATCTATCTTTAATCTGAGTCAGTGCACTAGACCTAGAGCATATTGGAAAGTTATTCTCAGGTCTTAAGAAGATTAGGGCTTCAATAACTATTAGTTGAATTGGATTGAGAGGAATTAAAGAAGTAAACATTCCAAATCATCTATTTAAATCTTCTTTAAAAGTGATAAATAGCTTGCTGTTTAAATATCAAGGGCTTTGGCTGGACGTCAACAGGAATGGCAGAGTAAGGAACTTCAAAATTCACTCCTACATAAAGGAATGAGAATATTTGCAAAATGGTCAAAATAACTTTTTCAGAACTCTGGAAATTACCCAAAGGCCTGCAGCAATCCAAGAAGCATTTATTCAAGAAAAAAAAATCACTGAATCTTGGTAGGAAAAGCAAGGTTTATGGTTTTATTTTAAGTTGGTCTAATTCCACCCCCTACTCTCCAACTCTGCAGTCGTCTTGCAAACCAACAGCCCCACAGCACAATGAAAACAAGCAACTTAGCAGCCACTGGGAGGGTCATGATGGGTTGAAGCTTTTTTAAAGCCTCATTCTCAAAGAATTGTCATTAGTTGACCTGCCTGGTAATTCTTTGGAAATCTCCACTTAGGGTTTGTATTTACTTGACTCAGCTCAGATCTCTTAATGAAAACAGCGGTTTTTTTTGCCCTGGGAGAAAACTGTAAGTTGAAATTGTTTAACATCACTCTGTCTAAGGCAGCAGTGATAGTTGGAGCAAACAGGAAGCTGTACCAAAATCTACTAGGGAATGAGATGTCTGCAGGGGACTTTGAAAACCTCCTACATATTTTAGAGAAGGTAGAAGGCCATGCATGAAGAAAGCTGTGCACATGCCCAGGACAGTGTGAATGGCTAGGAAAGACCTGAGGAGGATATAAGTTCTCACCTCTTGTTGACCTTGAAGCTCTGTGAATGAGGCAGTAAATACTAAAGCAAAAATGTAAACTGACTGCTTGGACATTGAAGGGATGTCCCAAATGTACACATAGAACCTCAGCAAAGGCTGGAAAACTTATTGCTTTCAAGAATTTAAAGAAATCTCTGTCCAATCATTAACTAACTATTAAGCTAACTGAATAGTGACTTCAGTAACCACACACAACAAGAATACAGGCTTTCCAGAACAACAGTTAGTTCAAGAAAGTCACTTAATGAACAGTTAGTAGCAGCAGCAGCAATGAACCCAGGAGTCTGTCTAGTTTTTACAAAAACTTGTGAGGCTTGTGAAAAAAACAAGAAAATATGGCCCATATGCAGGAATAAAAGCAGCCAATAGAAACTGCTTTTGAGGGAGTCCAGATGTTACACATACTATACAAAGACTTTAGATCAGCAATTTAAAATATGTTCAAAGAGCTAAAGGAAATTATATCTAAAGAAATTTTAAAAATATGTTAGAATGGAATAAATAGAACGGTATGGAAGCAAAGTTTTTGTATGTCATTGAAGTTAATTTGGTATTATTAATTGTAAAGACCAGAACAGTCACCAAAGAAAGTTCAAAAATGTATGCTAAAGGAAGTGATATTGAACTAAAATGGTACACTAGAAAATATCTGTTTAACACACAAGAAACCAATAATGGATGAATACAAGAATGAAAAAATACATAAGACATATAGAAAACAATAGCAAAATGGCATTTGTAATCATGTCTTATCAGTAATTACATTAAATATAAATGGATTAAATACTCCAATCCAAAGGCAAAGATTGGCAGAATGAATTAAAAACCACAATCCAACTATATGCTGTCCACAAGAGACATATTTCAGAACCAAAGATGCAAAAGATTAAAAGTAAAAAGAATATAAAAGAATATATTGTGAAACAGTAACTGAAATAGAGCTGGAATGAGTATATTAATATCAGACAAAATAGACTTTTAGAAAAAAATTTGTTACTAGGGATAATGAAAGACATTTTATAATAATGAAAGGATCAATCCATCAAGAAGATATAACAATGATAAACATATACGCACCCAATGACAGAAGCCCAAAATACCTGAAGCAAAAACTGACAGAATTGAAGGGATAAATAGGCAAGTCATCAATAACAGTTGGAGACTTCAATACCCCAATAACAATAATGGATAGAATATCTAGACAGAAGATCAACAAAGGATTAGAAGACCTTAAAAACACTATAAAGCAAATAGACTTTACAGACATTTATATAACACTTTACCCAGTAATGGCAGAATACATATTAATTCTAGTGTACATGAAATCTTCTCCAGGATAGACTATATAGTGAATCAAGTTTCAATAAATCTGAATACATTGAAATCATACCAAGTATGGTCTATGACCACAATGAGATGACATTTGAAATTAATAATTAAAAAATTAGGGGAAATTCACAAACATGTGGAAATTAAACAACAAACGCCTAAATAACAAATGGGTCAAAGAAGAAATCACAAGGAAAATTTAGAAAATATTTTGAGATGAGAGAAAATGAAAATACAATATACCAAAGTTTGTGGTATGCTACTAAAGCAGTGCTTAGAGAAAGTTCATAGCAGTAAACATCTGTATTAAAAGAGAACAAAGATCTCAAATTGATAACCTAAGTTTCCACCCTCAGAAGCTGGAAATGGAGCTCTAAACCCAAAGCAAAAGATGGAAGAAAATAAAGATTAGGGTAGAAATCAATGAATTAGAGAATAGGGGAAAAAGTAGAGAAAAAGTTGGTGTAAACAAAAGCTGGTTCTTTGAAAAGGCTGATGAAATTGGGAAATCTTCAGGTAGGCTGATGAAGAAGAAAGAGAGAAGATTCAAATTACTAAAATCAAGAATAAGAGAGAAGATATTACTATAGATATTACAGAAATAATAAGAATTATAATGGAGTACTATGAACAATTGCCTGGAAACAAATTATTCCTAGAAAGTCCCAAACTCCCAAAACTAAATAGGCATGAAAGAAAGAAAGAAAGAAAGAAAGAATGAAAGAAAGAAAGAAAGAAAGAAAGAAAGAAAGAAAGGGAAAATCTGTATAGATCTATAATAAGAATATGGAATTACTACTACTACTACTGCTACTACTTAACTCCTTGTGAAGGAAAGTCCAGGCCCAGATGGCTTCAGTATGAATTCAGTCAAACATTTAAAGATGAATTAATGCCAATTCTTTACAACGTCTTCCAAAAAATAGAAGAGGAAAGAACACTTTCTACTTCATTCTGAGCCTGGGATTAGCCTGATACCAAAACCAATCACAAGAAAGAAGAACTACAGACTAATATTCTTTATGAATATAAATATAAAAATTCTTAACAAAACACTAGCAACCCTAATTCAGCAACATATAAAAAGGATTTTACATCATGACCAAGTGTGACTTATGTCAGGAATGCAAGGTTGGTTCAACATTCAATAATCAATCAATGTAATACTCCATATTAGTAGAATAAAAGACAAAAACCACATGACCACTTTAATAAATGTAGAAAAATCATTTGACAAAAAATCCAATATCCTTTCATGATAAAAACGTTTAATAAATTAGGAACAGAAATGAAATTTCTCATCTACAAAAAAGCACTTATGGAAAGGACGTTTGTGAAAAACCACATAATACTTAATATTACTAACATAATACTCAATGTCCAAAGACTGAATCTTTTGTCCCTGGGGTCAGGAACAAGATTAAAATCCATTTTCATTGCTTCTATTCAACTTTTTTCCTGGAGGCTGTAGTTGGGAA
Organism: Ursus arctos; assembly: GCF_023065955.2. Lineage (NCBI taxonomy): Eukaryota > Metazoa > Chordata > Mammalia > Carnivora > Ursidae > Ursus > Ursus arctos. The sequence continues at coordinate 11,030,903 of NW_026623053.1, read as the reverse complement.
ATTAGACAAGGAAAAGGAATAAAAGACATGTAGATCGAAAAGCATAAAATAAAACTATCGCTATTTGCAGATGACATGATCTTGTATACAGAAAATCCTGAGGAATTCACACACACAAAATTATTAGAGTTCAGCGAGATTACCAGATACAAAAACAATATATAAAAAATTGTATTTTTATACACTTGCAATGAATATTTCAAAATGAAATTAAGAAAACAATTCCACTTGCAATAGGATCAAAAGAATAAAGACTTAGAAATAATTTAAGAAGAGAAGTGCAAGACTTGTGAAAAATACAAAACACTGTTAAATGAAATTAAAGAAGACTTCAATAAATGGAAAGACATTCTATGTTCATGGGTTTAAAGTCAACATTATTTTAATGGCAATGCTTCCTAAATTGTTCTACAGATTTATTTCAATCCCTATAAAAATCACAGCTGCCTTTTAGCAGGAATTGAAAGCTGATCCTATAATTCATACCGTGGCACATTATTCAATCATAAAAAAAATAAAGTTCTGATACATGCTATAACATGGATGAACCTTAAAGATATGCTAGTGAAAGAAGGCAGACATAAAAGGCCACATATTGTATAATTTCATTCGTATGAAATGTTGAAAACTGGCAAATCTTATTAGTGGTTGCCAGGGGTGGGGAGATTGGGGAATGGGAAGTGACTGCTAATGGATAAAGAATTCCTTTTTAGGTGATTAAAATGTTCTGAACATAGATAATGGTGATGGTTGTACAACTTTGTAGATATACTGAAAATGGTTGAAGTGTACAGTTTTAAAAAGTGAATTTTATGGTATGTGAATTATATGTCAATTTAATGAACGAATGAGTGAGTTAATGAATTGAATCAACTGAAAACCATCCACCAGCCTTTGACTGGATCTTCCCTTCCACATTAAATCTGTTTTCTGACAGCTAGTCATCAATGATAAACACAGTTCCTTGAATCATAGCTACCTACAAATGCCATTGTATACTACCTCTGGCTATTATGTACTGGACTAAATATATTACTATATCTAGTTTCATTAGAAACTAACATGGTAGGGGCACCTGGGTGGCTCAGTCAGTTAAGCATCTGTCTTCCGCTCAGATCATGATCCCAGGGTCCTGGGATAGAGCTCACGCCAGGCTCCCTGCTCTGTGGGGAGCCTGCTTCCCTCACTCCCTTTGCCTCTCCCTCTGCTTGTGCTAGCTCTCTCTCTCTCTCTCTGTCAAATAAATAAATAAAATCTTAAAAAAAAAAAAAAGAAACTAACATGGTAAAAGTCTGGGAAAACTGTATTGAACTTAATTAATATTTTATTATTTTGAATTGTTAAAACTTCTTAAAGCTTGTATTTTTAATCTTTAAATTTGGGGAGAATGATTTTTTTTTTTTTGTACTACCATTTTTACTAGCCAAATTATTCCCAGGTAAGGACATATTCAGGGCTACTGTAAACTGCATGACCAAGAAAAAAAAAAAAAAAGATTATCTTCATATAAAACAATAGTCATCTCATTAATAAACTCTTTGTTAAATTCAGGTGTAGTCATTATGATTTGCTCAATGTCATTGGCTTTTCTGGATGTATACGTGAGGATGTATCATGATGTCTGTGGAGTTGAAATGCCCTTTTCTAATTCAGATGATAGTGTATTGGAGTAGGCGTTTTTACACTGCAGTTGTAGGTTAATATGTAATACAGCCATATAAAACATCTATATAGGGTTGCCTGGGTGGCTCAGTCAGTTAAGCAGCTGCCTTTGGCTTAGATCATGATCCCAGGGCTCTGGGATCGAGCCCGCCTTGGGCTCCCTGCTCAGCAGGGAGTCTGCTTCTTTCTCTCCCTCAGTGTGCTTTCTTCCTTTCTCTCTCTCTCTCTCTCTCTCTCCCCCCCAAATAAATAAATAAATAAATCTTTTAAAAAAATGAAACATCTATACAATACCACATTTCTGGATGAAATAAGCACTTCAGTTGATTTGTGTCAGTGGTGAGTTGTCTTAGAGATGATGAATCAAATGAAATGTTCTCCCAATCTGGATAATTTCTAGTAATGCTAAATCAAACCGATTGAAATAATTTTCTCATGTGTGCTTCTAATTGAGTCAAAGCTTTTGATTGGCAAATCTGGAGATTTTTCAATGTGGATGTCTTTTATGTTTATCTTTATTTACCTATATAGTGATCCATTAGCAGAAATAATAAATTTTCATAACCGTAGTGAACATTAATGTTGACTAATCAGAAAGCATACATTTAGTCTTTTGGTTGAAATATATATATTTAAATGCAATTTAAATTAAAATAATCATAAAAATAATGAACATTAGTTGAAGTCCTGCTCAAAATACTTTACATGTATTGACATCTTAAACGTGAAGTAACTAAAGGCACAGAGAGGATAACTAAGTAGCCTGAGGTCGCCCAGACCACCCAACTAGCAAGTTGCTGAGCTGAAATGAAAATTAAGGCAGTGTGTTTTCAGAGGCCATTCTTTTAACTACTTTTCAATGCTGTTTCTTCATAAAAATAAGGAAGCTAGGATACATCAATAGTTATTATTTACTTTTATGAAAAAACAAGGGAGGAATTAGGTTGGAAGAATCTGCCAAAGTGTAGTTCCCAGATTATTTGTGGGTCTTCACAGTTATTTGCAATTAGTATGACATCCATTTCTTACCTCCAGTAAAAAAAAAAAAAAAAAAAAAAAAAAAAGTCAAATATTTTAAAGTACTTTAAAAATATTTTTAATATTTTCATATCAGGTATGTCAGACATTTGGTCAACCATAGCCTTAAACATTAGCTGATATTAACTAGTATGAGTATTAGTAAAAACAGATTTCCCACTCTTTCACAAACTTCCACCCAAACACCTCAAACAGGAGAGAAGAATCAGCTGTCATTCCATGGAGACCTAGGGAGGGACCATGCTTGGACTGAAGTATCTTGCTGAAACTTTTATCTTACAAATATATATGAGAAATTCTTATGCAAAATATATTCAATTTCACAAAAAATCTGTTTAAGCACAAAAATAGGTTTTACCCAACACTTGGCAATAACTTGACATTCTAGGAAGATATACCATGTTGAATCTGGATATGCTAATTGAGTTTAAGAAACACAGGATTTTACCTCACATTCATTAGGATGGCTACAAAAAATACCAAAAACAAACAAAATAACAGGTATTGGCAGTGATATGGAGAAATTGGAACCCTTGTGCTCTGTTGGTGGGAATGTAAAATGGTGCAGACTCTGTGGGAAACAGTATGGTCGTTCCTCAAAATATTAAAAATAGAACTACCATATGATCCAGCAATTCCACTTCTGAGTATATACCCAAAATAATTTATCTTGTTTATTTAAAGATTGTATTTATTTATTTGACAGAGAGAGAGCACGAGTGCGGTGGGGGGGGGGGCGGCAGATGCAGAGGGATAGGGAGAAGCAGGCTCCCCGCTGAGTAGGGAACCTGATTCAGGACTCCATCCCAGGACCCTGGGATCATGACCTGAGCCAAAGGCCGATGCTTAACTGACTGAGCCACCCAGGCACGCCTACCCCAAAGAATTTAAAGCAGTCTTGAAGAGATGTTTGCTACAACATGGATAAACCTTGAGGACATTATGCTAAGTGAAATAAGCTAGTTACAAAAAGATAAATACCAAAGGATTCCATTTATATGAGGTGCATAGAGTAGTCAAATTAATGGAGATGGAAAGTAGAATGCTGGTTGCCAGGGTCTGGGGTGGGCAGAATGGTGAGCTATTATTTAATGCGTCCAAGTTTCAGTTTTATAAGATGAAAAAAGTTCAGGAGATGACTGGTAGTGACGGTCGCACAACACTGTGAATGTACTACATGCCACTGCACTGCACACCCTAAAAATGGTCAAAATGGCAAATTTTGTTATGTGCATTTCGCCCCAGTTAAAAACAAAAAGAAGGAATAAAAAGCAACATAGGATTATGTGATAAAAATATCAATTTCCTATGCATACTATGCATTATTTCACTGCTGTCGTCTTTATCCAAACTACCTGGATCAATGTCCTACTGGGTCACCTCCATAGCCTCATCCTAAAGGGCGACATATAGTTGTTAACCAAACAGGCATCTTTGAGAATGAGAGAGAGCACTATTAATAATATCGCAACACAATTGGCACGAACCAGGATTGTTCTATTCTCAACAAAGAAGCCACAGTGGTCTTTGAAAACTACCAGGTCGTGTTCACTGAAAACCTGCAATAGCTGCCTATTTCCACACGTAGCTAATGGCTACCATACTGGACAGTGAGGATCTAGGTGATATGTAGTCCCAACCTATCTATCTTTCCTTAAAAATTGGGCTTTTTAAAGGGGCTTAATAATTTCCATAATTTATAGCTAGCGTGTAAGCTCCATTAGAGCAAGGAATGTACGTTTATTCACTTTTACATCTGCAGCATTCAGTCCAGTGTCTGGCATGAGGTAAGGGCCTGAGATTTGTTGAAATAAATAATGGTTATATTAGCAGTATTCAAACAAAATATGATTTTGTTTTAAGACCAGAAAAATGTTTAGAAATACAGCACAGCATTTCAGGAATTGTATTCTGGAACTATCCATTTTTTCTATTTCTAATTTCACTGGTGAATACTGTAATAGATAATAGAGAAATATTTGGACCAAAAGAGAAATAAGTTGACATCAAAGTATCAAGATTATGCCAATGTAACTGGTATACCATGTTGGAAAAGTGGAAAACATATTTGAATTTTTTCTTTCCTTAGCCATTACTGAGTTTTTCATTTTTCTTAGGATTGCTTGATGCAATGGAAATACCCAATATATTGGTTTCTAGTTGAAATATATCCATCAATTGGGACATATTTTGCAAATCATTACCCTTTGCAACTTTCACTTTTGGAATATGAATGAAGAGGGAATGGGAAATATTGGTGGCATGAAGGACTCACAAACAAATACAAAAACGTGTGAAGTCCTGCTTCTTCTCCTCTTCTTTATTTAAGTTGGCTCAGATGAGGAATATGTAAAGCTCTGTAAGTGTGTATTTGAGAGGGAAAGAAAGAGAGAAAAGGGAGGGGGGAGAAAGAGAGGGAGAGAAAGGGGTGAGGGGAGAAAGAAAGAGAAGACAAAGTGCTTACTCATGAAAGAGCATGAGAATATGGTACAGGGACTGGTATCATTATGGCTATGTGTTCTGGGCATAGTTTTCAGACCGGGCCTATTATAAGTCAATGGATTTTTCAACTTTATTATATTAAAAGGAAATTATGAATAGTGTCTGTATTTTATTTATTCCTGTATTCTTCATAACACCAAGCTCTCAGTAAATGATATTTTAAAATGATAGATTCCCAGTTAGCATTTGTTATCAGTCAGTGGTTACCAAAACTACAGTTCGGTAACAATATGTGGATATTGCCCAAATTTCCAAAGATTTGTGACTATAAATAAATAGTGATTTAAAAGCTCAACGTTTCACATATACAATGCAAGTTTCTTGATGTAGTGAATCTTCATAAAAAGTTTTAGCAGATGACTAATGATACTAAGGTGAATACTGAAGATATTCTTGTTAAATGGATGGGCAACGTGCCCAACAGCATTTGAGAAAAGAATTTACTAAACATTTATCTACGTGCAGCGTCAAGCAATTTAAGAGGAAGTTAGTGTGTACGTGTGTGTGCACACATAGGTAGGAAGTAAAGACCAATGGCAGAGATTTTTGTTATTTTTAAATTCATGGCATAAAATCCAGTAGCTCATAGGCGCACAGAACTTAATCTCTTTCCTGTCTGTCATTCTCTTCTTTTATAATTTGTATACCATGAAGAGGTTGGAGAAGCCCGTTAAATACAATGGCAGGAGAACAGAAGATCAGGGAAGAAATCCAGTAATTAACCTACTCTGCCTGGCAAGTAACCCACTGGAAAGTAGTGGCTCTGGACAATAAGTTGGTAGGGGCACTTGGTTATTGCAGCCTTTCATTTGATGTGAGCTGCTTGAATGCCAAGAGTTTGATCAGTATGTGTTAATCTAGTTAAAATAGGCACTTTTTCTCAAAATAAACTGGATGCATAATGTATGCATCTCAAATCCTGATTTATAGCAAACTTCAGAGATAAGGATTTAGGTAGAGTTGCATTTAAAACAAACACTTTGCCATCATCTGTAAAAATGTGGCTATTCTAACTTCAGGATCTAGTCTTTCCAAAGTCTTTTCCCTTTATATACACATGTACTCACACATACACGTAATGAATGATGACGACATATAATAAAATAATGGCGCATTCTCAAAGCCACTTACCTTTTAACCTACCCGAAACAATACCCATTTACACTGATTATGTGGCAGTTGGCCCAGCTGCCTTATGACTTCTTTTCTATTGAAGTTGCATTCTATAAGTGACAGAAGCTTTAACCTTTATTTAGTGGAAGAAGCCATTAATCTGTCTTCAGACTTTCCCCTACCTCCCACAGAAAAAACAATTTGCTCTTCAAAAGTTTGTTTGGAAATGAAACTGAATTCTGTGTTTCCTCTACAGATGGTTGACCTCTTTCAGTTGGTGGCTGCATTACTCATTTAAACAATTATACAGGTCAATATAGTGTAATCTAAATTATTTAGTCTCTTAGTGTTTTTCAGACACGGCTGACAGTTGGAGAGGCTCCAGCTGCTGGTTGTACCTGGATTTGAACTCCACCCAATGATAACAGTTTCAGTCTGAATTCCGGAGCCCATCCATTGACGACGGTACCTGCGAACCCACTGGCTAGTCTTGCACGTTGGTCCTGAGGGAGTTATAACTTAACAATCAATATGCTGACACATGATGATTGATTATTTTTGAATTAAAAGGTTAAAATGTGTGTGATTTTCAAGGACTCGTTACTACCTAGAAGGTTTTTCCTTCTGAAACCTAACTTTAAAACACCTTTCTTTTTTGTTTGTCCCCCACAGGGAGCAATTCAAATCTACCAAATAGACTAGCAAAATATTATGATAACCTTTTCCATCCTAATTTGTACTGGAGGCTGAGTGTGTACTAGGATCAACATTAATTACTGTATAACATTTCAGCAGTGTGGTTCATGGAAATGTCAGGGAGTTAGCTAAAGGGGACTTGGGGTCTTGGAAACATCAGGGGGGAAAGAGCTAAAGAACACGTGGTCCCCAGGACAATGGGGATTTACAAACATGAAATTTAGGACTAAGGTGGAAATAAAACCCAGGACAAGGGTGTGAATACTCAGCAGATCCACTAAAAGTTAGGTTGATAAGGATAGGACAAACTCACAATACAATACAATCTGGTGGTCTTTCCACCATCTTTAAATAATTTTAAAATTAGTAAAATTTAGGTTCCAGCAGTTAACTCAACAGCTTGTGAAAATGATTCTTTAAATAAGGGATCTAGTTTGTTAAAGTTAATATATCGGTTCGAATTAATGAATTTTAAATTCAGATTCCTTTTGCAGCTTGAATTCAGACTAATTACAGGTTTTAAATTGTCACTAGTCGGAGCTCAGCCAAGGCATATTTCCTCTCGTCTTTACTTATACCCTGAGAATTCATGAATCAATTTTTTTCTGGGTCATGACTTTGCCCCACTAGGAGTAGAGAAAACCCTTCAGTGAGAAGAAAATCCAATGGCAGGGATCCCAGTCAGTCAGAATTTATACGCAAAATGCAAGGAAGAAAACGACAGAGGAAATTTCCCAGCTCTGAGGAAAAAAGGCTTAGAAATCACATATATAATCGAAACAGTAATGAATTTAGTAAATACTTTTAGGCACAGCAGTATCCACTTGTATCCTTGTAATTTAGGATTACTGAGTATTTTAGGAAAGGGACTATTTTTTGCAAGCCTTTTTTTTAAACACCAGAGGTCACCTTAGTACAAACCTCTTTAGGGGGGAAATGCTTTCTGTTCAGTGGTGATAAATTAAGTACTTTTAAGCCATCAGCAAGTCTTCTCCTATTTCATTGAAGCTCAAAAATCAAACACACATGCTTAGTTGGATTTTTTAAAAGTTAGACAAAATGAAATTGTTTTAAAATTAAATTACTTTCAAGTCTATATCCTTTTTAAAAAACGATTCTTTTCTAAAATGAATGAGAATAAATAATATGAAATAATTTAAATAATCATAGCATCAATTATACTTGCAACTTGCTTAACAAAATTCCAGGCTGTATTTACTATTAGAAAAATATGCATTAAATTGTTCTGGCTCAGCTACTGGGCCTTATTTTAAAACTGATTGTATCTATAAAGTATATTCACTAACAAAGAATAGCTAATAAATAGCTAACTAAATGTAAAAACTTCCAAAACAGGGAAGAAAGTTATTCGATAAAGCTCCATTTAATAAAACATGCATTAGTTTAGATAAACTGATAATAATCTTAATTTTTATTTTGTAACTATTCTAACTTTATAGTTCATATAATGTTGCATTATAAGCTAATATGGGCATTTATCTTTCAGATATTTTAAGACCAGAAGGTGTACAATGGAATGTTTGCATCATAAGATTCCATGTAAAATGTGCTTCTAGTTTCTAAAGCTTATTAGGATATACTTTTAATTAGTAATTATGTGTAGTTACAATTTAGAACCTTTAAATATTTCATCCATATTTTTAATGAACTCCTTATGTACAAGATGTAATCAATTTTAAACAAATATTTCTAATATCCTTTTATTATATATGCCAACATATCACTTTTATATTATAATGAACAACATAACTACTTTGACAATGAGAATAAGATTTATTAACACTCTCTCCTTTTCCTGCCCTGTCCTTCTCTCCCACCAGATGACAAAGTTGCTGTAAGTTTCAAACTAAGACTGCTAAGACAATTGCCATCTTTCAGTGAATGGAGGGAATATTCAAAGTAATAAAAATGCCCAGGAAATTCTTAAAAGCTATTTTAGATTTTAATCACTTTATTAGATTTCTTGCTTGAGTGATTTGTGCAGAAAACATTTTATCTATTTTGTTTTCCTCTGATTACCAAACTGTGTTAGACACAAAAGTCTACTTGAAACTAGCTTACAGTTTAAAGACAGGTTTAATAACAGGTGAACACTGGAAAATATGCAAACAAAATGGCAGACATGAATGACTTCATTTAAGGCATAATTGCTTCTCATCAACCCAAGAAATCATGCAGAAACAGTCTCTGTTTTACCCAGCCAGGAAGAGACCAGAGAAATCACTCAGGCAGAGATACTAAAAGGAAGGTCCATTCTTGGGTCTCCGCCAGACAACCACTCCACACACAGATCCAAGCGTAAAGACAATAGTCCTTAGAATCACAGTTCATCATAACAGATAATTATACAGCAAGTAAGACAATAAGGTTTTTTGGCCTCTGACTATATAGACTAATTGCTGGCTATGGAGCTCTGCCTGGAAGGCATACAGCACAGCCCCTGCCATGTCTTCTGATTATGTGAGGACTGGTGTAATTTGGGTGGACAAGAGGGTTAGTGTCTAGTGAATTCCATATGGTGGCTTTTTTTTTCTTCTCTTTTGTGGATTTCTTTTTTTCCCTGACAGACATATAGTGGTTTTCCAATAACAGTATTCCAAATGGCTGCTGACATATTTACCTGGAAGGAGTTTTAAAAGGAAATAATCCTGCCTAGTATTCCGAAGAAGTTTTCAGTTGATTTAAAAAATTGATTAAAAAAAATAAAGGCCTAAGAAAATCTGACCACTAAAATATAGGGTTTGCCTGTATACATTACAAAGTATTAAAATTAGGATATGATGTTAGGTTTTACTTAAATGCACATGGGTGTCAGCAGATTTGCTGGATAATACAGGCAAACCCCAGAGTTAGCAAACAAACATTGCTTTCAAATATGCATCTGGAAGGAATAAAGTCCCACCTTTATTTTGGTTTTGTCTTGTTTTGGTGTTTTTTTTGTTTCTTTCACTTTCTAACAGGAGCTATCATGATCGCTTTATTTATTTATTTATTTATTTATTTATTATCAGGAAAGATGAAAGTTGTCTGCTTTGAAGATATTTACTTATGAGAGCGAGTTCTTGGCAAGATAGCAAGGAGGGGCAGAGACTCTGGAACTGTGACCTACTCATCCCCTGTTAGAAACAAATATGTCTCTCTTCAATTTGTGGGGGCCCCCAATGCCAGCCAATTAACTCGAAGTTGAGTTTTGACTCAAGCTCGTGACCCTTCAAACCATAGATCCCTACTCTCCATCTGGTGTCATTGAACCCAGTTAAGGTAAAAATAATCTCGGCTATTGTTCGGGTGTGTGTGTTGCTTCTTTTCCTTGCTTAAAAAACAAAAAAAAACAAAAAAAACAAGCAAAACCCCCCCTCAAAAAAACAATTGATGTTTTTAAGACTTACTGAAGTCTTTAGGATTCCTAGAGCTTTCTACATGATATTTGTAGGTTTTCTCCTCTTTAGGAGGGGAAAAGGGCTGGAGCACAATCATTTTTATTGAATAAAGTTTGCAGTTCATGAAAGGCTTTCTTGCTCCCATGTACAAGCGCTGACCATTACATCATGCGCCCTGAGGGTTGTGCTAGAAAAGAGAAAAGAAGGCGAAATCAGCAAAAATAAAAGACTCTTCCTGACTTGAATTGAAAAATGTGCTTGTTTTTTGTTAAACACCACAAATTTGCGGGAAGGCTGGCAAGTGTAATAGCATTCTGAGCATATGCTCCCTCGGAGGCACAAAGCCCTTGCTTAAAGAAATACACGCGAAATGTACACTTTGATCCCCAAGATTTGCTAAAAGAAAACTATAGTTTCCAAGCTGTGTCATCTATTTTGAAGTTAGTTTAAAAATTTGATTGAACAGGATTGAGTATGCAGTACCCAAACCAACTTTACCTCATTTACTTTTATTGTAAATTAATTTGAAAATTTTTTTTCCAGTGAAAAAAGAAAGAAGGTGGATATCTTTTGAAACAAGGTGAGCTGAGGATCAAAAGAAGCAAAAAAGAAGTCCTGAGCATAGTGAGTTTGCTCTTTTTTCCCCCCTTATTTTACTTCTGTTTTCTACAAATGCAGCGACATTTGGCTATTGGAGATGTTCAGTACATAAGACTATGTATAAGATATATACCCAGACATCATAAATAATATTATAATGAGGTTCCAGGAGTGTAATGATGTGCATATGTCCAAAAAAGGCCTTTGAGTAGTGTCTGCAATTTGGTGGCTATTAAATACTCATCTCATTTTGACCCCGCATGTCTATTTTTAATTGGGAATAAAGTGAATTCACTATTTATTTGTGGTTTGATTTGCAGAAGAAAATGAAAACAAAACCAAGCCCAACAAGGCCAATCACTCTGCTATTGTGGCGGTATTTTAATGTATTCTCTTATTCTGTGTGAATTTTTTTTTTGAAAGTACACAGATCTTAAATATCGTAGCTAGAGAGTTGATATGGTTTGGATTTCAGATGATAAACACTACCAAACGGTGTCATATTAAAATGTAAAAACTATGCATGCGTGCCACAGCCTCTGCCTGCTATGAGTTTGGTTGTACGAATGTTTTTTTGACTTCTAAATCACACATTTGCTAAAATGAGCTCTGCTAGATATCAGTTTGCGCACAGGCACAATGTGTCTCAGTCAGATTCATAAAACAGATAGCTGAACTAGACTTTGACTTTTGACATCAACAATCTGACTTCAATATTTCTCCACAAAAAGAGACTCCTGACTCTGTGCTGTTTCCCTGTGATGGATAGCTTTTCAGCTGCTGACAGCACGGAACATAATAAATGTTTTCATTAGCATTGGGGGCTGCATATCCCCATGTCTTAAGTTTTCCAGCTAGTGGCTTTGAAATGCCACCCAGAAACACCTGCAACCCTGCCTTGTCTCTGCAGAACTGCAAAGCCACTGTGAAAAAATATTATTATAAAGTTGTCTGTATATCAGCATTTCTGTGCTAAACAACCTTTTAATTGCCTATCCTCTAATTTTTCTTTGCCTGGAAACACTTGCAGCCCCATATTTTAATTTAAGCTGCTCTGTTTGACTCCTCTGATCATCTGGGTTTTCATTGTCATTGCTTCACAATAATTTAATGTCATATATAATGGCATCAAATTGAGGAAAGCCCTAAAAGCTGCCAATCCAAAGTGATCTCAGAATGTTCCCGCGTACAAGCCTAGATAAGCTTGATTTGTTTGTGCCAACATTATTCATCACATTCTGTGTCTAACTGGGCCAGTGTTCTCTTGCTCTTGCATTTTCAAATCCTCTTTCAACATACCCTGAAGCTTCTTAATCAGTGTGTTTTCTATACTTTAGTTAACAAAATGGTTGAAAGTATGCGTTTGCGACAAAAAGGAGAGGGTATTATGATGATGCTTACTTACCACGCCATTATCTAAACATTTTACCATACTCTTTTTTAACTTGGTTCTTGTTTTAAAATTTTCATTTTGTTTGCCACTAGAAGAGGAGAGTTGGGCCACATATGCAATTCAACATTTGTTTTAGATTTTCATTTAATAATATTATGGAGAGCTAACTACCATTAATGAAAACTTATTTGTGAATCTACTCCAAAGCTGATCATATATGTCTTCTTGGGAGGAGAAGAGTTTTATTTTATAGCTAATTAAAAGTTTCTGAAGATGCCATGGATTTTTTTTTGTGCAAATTAAAATTAATTAGAGTTATTAAGGAGCCATGAAAAGAAGGATTTGAGAAATAGTGAGAAATATTATTTAAACCCTAATGGAATTCAGTGAAACCCACAGGTCTATTACAGGCCCCTGATTTGCCAGGATCACTGCAGGGAATCTAACATTAATAAGCACACTGGTAATTAAATCATTTGTTACTTTGTCTGTAATGTTGTAATGTTTCACTGATACTCTGTCAGAGCTCTTTGTGCAGATCAGAGCTAATCAAAGGTAATCAATTTTCAGCATTTGAGAAATCTGTAAATGATTATACATTCATCAGATCATTTAGTGGAGTGCAAGGAAAGTGCAATGCAATTAATCTTCCTGCATGAGGAGGAATTACCACCACAGAATTCAACAGTTATAATTAATTTCATTGTCTTGCTGTGAATTTTGATTGCTTTTCTTTGGACTGTATAGTACAAATGATGATTCATTGCAAAGTATTTGCAAAGCAAACACACCAGTGTGCTATGCAAATTAAAGTAGCTGTATAACAGATAGGTTTCAAACTTCCTATTTACTCAGGATTGTGGAGTACTAATTTGCCAAATAATAATTGCTTGTTAACTTTATACACTCTTCCCTTGAATATCAAGATTGGTAACCAACATAAATAGAAAGCACGTGCTATTTTGTGTCTTATGGTATGTATGCAAAATACTAGTTAGCGCTTAAACTTGTTCACTTTACCAAATAATTTAAGCATTAAAAATGGTTATTTACCCCTGAAATAATTTGCTACTTATTTTACTTACGCAAAATACGTAGTAGCAATAGATTATGCATAGAAATTTTCTTGTGTTGCTTTTTCCATTATTGTGACTATAAACCTTTAAGAGACTTTCACTGGAAACATGATGCATAGAATCTATTTATATTTCAAATGTTGCTTGTTTAAAAAATATGTAATTTTTGGTACATAGTAGGGTGTTACCAGAATACATTCTCCATAATTTACAGATTTCCTATATAATTTTTTTTCAGTTTCCCAATATTCTGCTCATTTAAAGATGTGCCTGTGGAAACAAGAATCGGTTCAAAACGACTGAAAAGGTTCATGTCACATTTTGTGCTAAAATGAAAAGAATTTAAAAATGAAATTAAGGTTAGTAGCAAACAATGAAAGAATGCGCATAACTTTCACCTTAACTGTTTGCCAGATGACTCCCAATTCCATAGTACTCAAAATGTGGAGAATACTTTTTCTTTTTTTTAAATTACTTTGTGAAATCCAAGTCTCCAATGTTTTCTCCCAAATTAAACTCTGTAAGCCTTAAAATCAGCTCGGATTTCTAAAATCCCGATAGATCCACAAACATGAAACCCTGTTTTATTATTTCTTAATCAAGAAGTTGAGATAGGTGCACGATTCCCAATCAAAAACCAATATAAGATGTCACTTTCCCTTCAAACACATTCTGTGTGCGATGTCACTGAGGCCTTTGTTCAACGCATACTGAGGAATAAAGTCACTTTTCCTGCATGTTAATTTTTTAACCAGTGAATTAGTTTAAATTAGTTCAAACCATTGCTTGTTAAAACCACAAGGGTTAATATAAGTCTTTGCTATTCTGATAAACAAAAACAAACCAAAAACCTTGAATGGGTTAACTGACTAAATTAACACATTCCAAATAATGTGCAATTAAAATGTCAAGGTATTGTCACTTAAAATTCATGGTAAGATAAATAATACTAGGAAATAGACCAAAATAATGCAAACATAATAGTAAATCAATGCTATTTTTTTCCGAGAGAATTAAATTATTAAATTGTCTGGAAATCCAAAGAGATAGTCAAGGGGCAAATGAGGCCCCAAACCACTATTTTGCTGTCAAAATCAATAAAACAACTGGGAAAATTCTTTGATAGCATCAAATCTTGCATACACTTTAAAACTTTTGCCTAATGTGGAGATGCAATGACTCCGATTAAAGACAAATAGTATATAGGTCAAAAATGCCTTGTTTCTTAAGTTTAAGTGTACCTATATTGTCTATGGTTTCATGGGAACTATTTCTTTTCAGTTTGTTCAAGTTGTCCCATCTTTGCTGGTCTCTTCTCTTTAATGATTTCCCATTGTTGCTGGGATCATGGCATTCCTGTTTGACAGTTCTCCGTAGTTTTCATGTCTGATGCACCATGCTGATCTCAGGTATTGGTTCAAGCAGTATTATGTGCTAAATATAGTTCAACTAATTTAACATTATTTGAACTGCCAAGCTTAGAAAATTCACTTCAGAAAAATTAATCCTCTCAACTGATGCCTTCCATCATAATTCTTTAAGATTAAATCTGCAAATATCAACCCATTTGATCATTTCGACTAAATCCACTGGTCAAATCATCTGGAAAAATTCTCTTTGAGTTAGAACAAATAGAGACATAAACAAGTATACAAAGAAGAGGAATAAAAGTTAATATATAATGCAGCATGTTTTGTGGGAGGATCATGGGTTTTGGAGGAAAAAGACTTATAGTTCAAATCTTTGGTCAACTTCTTTAAAGGGGTTTGAGCTTGGGAAACTTTTCTTATGTAAACTTTCTAAGTCTCATCTCTAAAATGGGAATAACAATCTACATTGGGGAAGTTGTTTTATTGCAAATGTAGATGAACGTGGTTGGCACATAGTAGGCACTCATAAGAATGAAAGCTGCTCTTTTTTTTTTTTTTTAAGATTTTATTTATTTATTTGACAGAGACAGCCAGCAAAAGAGGGAACACAAGCAGGGGGAGTGGGAGAGGAAGAAGCAGGCTCATAGCGGAGGAGCCTGATGTGGGGCTCGATCCCATAACGCCGAGATCACGCCCTGAGCCAAAGGCAGACGCTTAACCGCTGTGCCACCCAGGCGCCCCTGAAAGCTGCTCTTCTGATTTATGCCATGAAGAAAAGAAAATGTGTGAGGTGATGGTAGACATGGTAGAAGTAAGGGCCCTAACTTCTGGGTTTTATCTGTGAATGTAAATACACAGTTTTCCCGTCATATTAGCCTCTTAGTTCCAAACATCAGTTGAACAAAAATACAGAATGTTATTAATTAAGGAATTTAAAACACATGATTTGGGGTGGGGATAGAAATGTTACAGATTTCTCCATTCATTATTTCCAAAAAGCTTTTCTTTTCCCCCATTAATACCTTTGAACTACCTCAAGCTTCTACTTCAGATTTATCAACATAGGTCCCTTGAATATCTATTTTTTAAAAAGTTTCTATAGGTCTCCTGAATTACTACCCTCTCCTACATTTGCATCAGGACAGGCATGTTAGAAATGGTAGAATTATTTCAATAATTTCTACTAGCTTTTTCAGCATTACCTTTTGGTAGTCATAACTCAGAATGACATTTTTGAAATTACCATTAATTTAGTTAAGCAATGATTTTCTAGACAGGATTGTAAAATCTAAGACATTCAGAGATTTTTGGCTTATCAGAAGTCAATTTGAAAAATTCAGCCAAGGGTCAATATCAAGTTCTCAAAATGGAAGCTCAGTATTTTTAAAGTAAAAATATTTCTGGAAGGATAGGGTTTTTTTGAAAGATAGATTTTTATGGTATAATTTCTCCATAATTCTTGGTTTCTTCTCTTCTAAATCTCTTGCAGAATTTTCAAGTTTGAATATAAAAGAAAACCCTTTGTAAGTGAAAAATAAAGTCAGGGATAGTTTTATAAGATTGGAAAAATCTAAGTTTTATTTTGTTTTAAGAAATTATAAATCCAAAATGAAATATCCCTTATCTGTCGTTTAATTAAAAATTCGATGAGACTTGATGTTTCCCCCAGTGCAAATTTCAGGGAAACTTTCTGTAACTCAGTAATTATTAACAAAATGTATTTGATGACTATTTGTTTCCACTGGTAATTTCCATCTTCTAAGTAACAATTGTTTTTCATTTTTCTTATTTTTTTTTTTAATTCAGAATGTCTAATTTTATTTTGTTGGATATCCAAGTGACTTTGAGGAATCTCCAACTATAATAGTTAATAAAATGCAATTGAGGAATGAGCCATATATGTTTTTGATAGATTTTGCAAGTGTTCTGTTCATTTAAAGCATTAGTCTGAAATTTTTCTTTGATGTAAGATGGAGAACAAAATAATCTATCTGACTTAAAAGCATATGAAAAAAGAAAACAGAAAACTTGATAGGTTCTTACAATATCATAATTTATGTGAAACATGAAAAAAACATGCATACATAACACCTTTCCTGTCTGGCTTCATCTGTATTTCTTTGTTGTCAAAACAGGTTTCCATATTTAACTTCTTTTTTTGATTATGCCTTTTCCTTTATTTCATGGAATGATATGTTATTATCTCTGAAGTGTAGATTTCTGCCAAGTTCTATGCACTTCAGTGCTAAGAGTATGGCCCACAACTCTGGGAATCTTTGTTGAAGCTGTAGAAATAAAATGAATAGTATAAAAGCTTGATGGCATCTGTGGATAGGAAACTCATTAAAGGCCCCAGCCCTCTGTTTTATTTCCAACCACATTTTCCCTGTGGGATTTCAATGTCTTGCAGGATGAAACCAGCAGGACTCATTACTTACAAAACAATGTTTAGAGTCCTTTCGTGGTGCTGGAATGCTTCTGCCAGTCAGGTAAAGAACCTAGGCCTTTATCCTTTTGGGGACAATGCCGGCCAGCTCACAAACTGCTTGGAAAAGTCATGCCTTTGAATGTAACTGCAGGTGTTGCTCCCCAAAGGCTGTTGGTTGGTACCCTCCTATGCAATGTACAATGGGATAATAGAAAATTCACTTTGGAATTCAAACAAAGTCTTAGAGAAATGGAAATAATAGGAACACAATTTTGAGACTTCCTTCGTTTTTCCCACGAACTATGGACCATGACTAATACCCTCAGGGCAAAAAACATCCCTTTGCCTTTAAGGGATGTATACAATTCGGTGTTTCAGATAAATAAGTTTCATGACCTCACCAATTCTGTGGCTTCCATTCATTTACTAGAAAATAAAGTTAAGCAAGAGAATAAGGCCATATTATGGATTGAACTTTAAGACACTCAATGTAATAAAAGATCAGCGCATATGGGCATAAAGTATAACAAATCATTTTATTTTATTATTTTATTTTATTTTATTTTAAAAGAAATCATGGCTTTAACTGGGTTCCCTAAATCAAATTAGTATAGTTCTGACTGAATTGCCTGTCTCTCTTTGGCAGTGTGGCTAGTGGCATTTTGGAAATATTCTTAGAACTTGTAAAATTCCTGCAAGAATAATAAGGACCTTGCCATTGTGGAATCAAAGAGATTCAATCACTTAAAGTAGTACTATAGGCTTGCCAAGTGGAATTGCTTTTACAGATTTGCTGAATAACTCATCCATAATGGCTGAAAATTTCAGCCATTTTGTTAAAACACCCAAGGCAGGAGAGATTAGTGCGCACCATAGAAAAGCATATGTATAATCACGAAGAAGTTTAGACCACGTCTGCACCGTGAAGTACCATTTAAACATCCCAAGTTCCAGTCATTACATTATGGAAAACAATGTGAGCTATCTAAAAAATGAAGTGCGGCTTGCTCTTTGCTGTCTGATGAGACTTCGATAGCATTTAAGCTTGGTAAAATGTATTTCTAAACAAAGTTGCTATCTTTACAGCTTATCTTTACAGATGACAAGGTCATGTAGAATTTGACTGGAGGGAATTTAAAAAACAGTTAAATGTGGCAACGATAGAGAAGAAGTTAAACAGCGAGAAAGCGCTAACCTAGTTGTTGAAGAATTAATATCAATTAGAGTCCTATTAATAATAATAGGATCAGCTGACAACAAACATCTGGGTTGCTAAAATGAGAAACCATTAAGCTCTTCCCTTTTAAACACATTTTGACAATGGAGACATGTATGTTATTTTTCAATGGGTAAGTTTCAACTTGAAGGCTTCCAGCATTTATTTTCACAATTTTATCTTAATTCTGAAAAAGAAATCAGGAAATAAATTGCTATTTTAAAGATTGTCCCTTGAGCCTCTGGTGCTTTGCAGAAGCTATTGTAAAAGTGGGTTCTGGAGGGGAAAAGTATATTTTTAAATGTCAAATTCATCCCGTATTTTCTAGGTGGGAAATGTCATGAATACTAGATTTTGTGCAAAAGCTCAAGTAGGCTTAATGGAGAATAAATATTTTACTCCTCCTACTTTGGATTTTGAATTTTGGGGGCTATATTTAGTTTGAGCTGTATATGGTTTTTAATAGAATAAAAACATGTATATAAAACTTATCTTCAGCTTAAATTTAAATTCATCTGCTTGCTACCTTGTTTAAACAATAAAAAGGGAAAATATTCCCCAGGAAAGATGTTTAAATACAAGTATGTAAACAATGATGTCACCTTGCAATTTGAATGAAATATTAATGGAAAGAAGAGCAGATGAATATCAGAATATATTATGAATAGAGTAAATGCAACAGAAGGGTATTTTCTATCAAAAGAAAGGTGGTAAGAAATTTAACAGATACAATTCATAGTCTCAGTTAAAAAGAATGCATTTGGGATAAAATATATAGAAGTCATTTAGCTTCTCTGTTCCAAGAATCTCAAGAGCCTAATCACATGTGGATTAAAAAATTGAGTCAGAAGGATGATAATTCAATCAACAATATCTTTCGGTTTTCACTGTTTGCATAGTTTTTGCCAGAGGTCATGCAATAGGTCAGCTGCACTATCAGGAATCCAAACTTTAATTCTAGCATTATTTCTCCAACACTCTTACGTTCTCCAAAGCAAAGTTGTCTACAGAAAAAGGATCAGAAAATTTCTCTTACACGCAAAGCTATTTGGAAAAAATAATCAACTAATTAACCCATCTAATGAGTCATTCAGTAGTAAAAGCAGCATTTATTCGACATGTTCTAAATATGCCAGTGATGTCTGCCTCTCCTTCCAAATCATACTGAGCCCTTCTCTACCAACCTTCCCCATTCCAGGTAGCCGTGTGGGATTTTAGAGGAGGTCAGTAAATAATAACTTCTCTTTCTCCTAAATTTAGAATCAATTACAAGATAGGTATTCGATTATATGCCTGAAACTAATATAACTGTGTATGTTAATTATACTTCAATAATAAATAAGTAGGTAAATAAATAAATAAAAAAAAAGATAGGTATTCGAGGCAGCTGGATGAAGCCAGAATGCCAGCTTTCACTGGAAGATGGTGGAAAATAGGGTCTGACTAACAGGTGAACCACTCAAAACGCCACTCAGTAAATAAACCTCCCACCCCTCTCAGGCAATGTCACATACCTGCAGGCCTCCCTAGCAGGGCTGGAGTCTCTTGACTCTCAGGAGGGTGGACCTAGACATTCTCCCTGTTGTCAGGCAGACCTGAAGGAGAAAAACGCTGAGCTTTCTCCTGAATGCATCTTCAGGGAAATTGCTCCCCCTTTCCTGAGACCTAAATGTGAAGGCTGCATGGGTCCCCTTGGACCTTTCTCTTCCTAGGAAATAGAAGGGAAAATTCCCTCTTCTTTAAGGAAAGAAGAGGAGTAGGGAAGAACATGTGTGTTTCTTTTTAACTTGTCTAGATTATTTTCTCATGTAGGTATTTAGGGACTAGGGAGGAGAATTTTATTTTTTTACCTACGTATCTACATATAGCTTCCTGTACCTCAGCTCATGATGTAGCTTTCATGCGGCAATCTCTAAGCCAGATACGATAGCTGGAAGACGTAGAACAGTAACGATAAACCAATGAATTCTATTTTGAAGGGGCTAGAGGAGATACGTGCCCATACTTAGGTCTTGCTGCATCATCGTATGCCTCTCCCTCCTCATATTTTTGCAGGCTGTTCCCAGTTTTTTTTGTTTTTCTCACTGGTGAGTGCCCCTTCCGTACCATTCAAATAAAACAGTTGATTTAGGAATGTAAACTTATTTGAGAAGGACATGGATCCCTACTACTTAATTTTTTTTTTTTTTTTACATTAGATCAACCCAAAGCATGCCATCGCAAAGAGGCACTGAATGAAACTGATTTCTGTTTTTCACACGTAAGATAGCCTGTTCTCGCTACCCAAGAGCATGGTTTCAGGGCCA
Organism: Ursus arctos; assembly: GCF_023065955.2. Lineage (NCBI taxonomy): Eukaryota > Metazoa > Chordata > Mammalia > Carnivora > Ursidae > Ursus > Ursus arctos. The sequence goes on along the minus strand of NW_026623053.1, from coordinate 11,010,102 downwards.
GCAGCACCAGCATCATGGTGAGGTGTTAGAAAAACAGAATCTTGCGTACCATTCTTCAACCAGAATGTGTACATCACGGGTGACTCCAGGGCATGTTAGCTTTTGAGAAGCACTGCTTTAGGAAATTATTACCTTCTCCCAAGAGGTCAGCTGGTGGAGGGGACACGGCCCTTGCTCCATGGAAGCTCTTGTTACTCCAACTACTTTTGGAGCTGTGGGGTAGAGGAGTGGTGGGGCCACATCGTCTGTTCTCATAGTTGCCAGGAGTGTTTTAGTCTAAGAGCTGGGACAGGATGTGGGTGGGCAGGGCCCTGAACAAGAGGTCTAGGACCACGAGCAGCACAGGACATTATTCAAACAACATGGACCTGAGTTTGAGTCCTAGATTTACCCCTTACCAGGACTGGGAGCTCGTCAAGTTACTTGATCTCTCTCAGCCTCAGACTCTTGAATGTGAAAATAAGAAAATGATAGTGACCTTGAGATTTATTGTGAAGATTACTTTAAGAAAAGCATAGTAAGTACAAGACATAAGTAGGGAGATAATACATTTTAGTTTCTTTCCCCTTTATTTCCTACAAGTGGAAAATGTTCTTACTTATTTTAATAGCCTCAGTATTTTTTTTTAAAGATTTTATTTATTTATTTGACAGAGAGAGAGACAACCAGTGAGAGAGGGAACACAGGCAGGGGGAGTGGGAGAGGAAGAAGCAGGCTCCCAGCAGAGGAGCCTGATGTGGGGCTCGATCCCAGGACTCTGGGATCACGCCCCGAGCTGAAGGCAGACGCTTAACGACTGAGCCACCCAGGTGCCCTAATAGCCTCAGTTTAACATCCTGTTTCAAGGTCAGCCTGTGTGAGAGATGTGGTGGAAGGGAGGTTTTTTCCTTCCCTACATGAGGCTCTCACCCTTTGTGGCCTAACATGCCCTGGAGTCACCCGTGAAGTACACCTTCTGGTTGAAGAATGGTACGCAAGATTCTGTTTTTCTAACACCTCACCATGATGCTGGTGCTGCTGGCCCTGAAACCATGCTCTTGGGTAGCGAGAACAGGCTATCTTACGTGTGAAAAACAGAAATCAGTTTCATTCAGTGCCTCTTTGCGATGGCATGCTTTGGGTTGATCTAATGTAAAAAAAAAAAAAAAAAATTAAGTAGTAGGGATCCATGTCCTTCTCAATGTCATATTCTATTCTGCTGCGGCTGTAGCACAAACACGTCTTGTGTGCTGATTGGCCACTGACTATTCTCACAACAACCAACAAAGTGGGAACTATTACTGTTTCCGTTTTCACAGGTAATAAAGAGGCACAAAAAAGTTATGGAAGCTACCCAAGGTCACCTAGCTTCTAAGAGTTCACGTTAAGATGCATACCCTATGCTCTACTTCTAGAGCCCATATTATTGGCAACTATGCTAGAGATGGAATTGCAAGGATTCAGTCACTTTCTTTTATTGTGGTTTCTGTTGTGACCAAGAATGGGCATTTTCAGGTTAAGAGTGAAGTCCCAAATCTGTGAAGAAACACAGAGCATATGGATGAGAAGTCAAGCCTTAGATCTTGACCTCATTTTCCTAGGTAAGAGTCACAACCCTCCCTCCAGCAACAACGATGTCTTTACACTGTAAAGTCAAGTCATTTCATCTTTACTAATTCTCTAAGAAAACAAACAATTCTGGTTTTTCACGGCCTACGTTAGAGAACTCTAGATGAATAGTCAATGGTTGTGGAGGAGAAAATGGGCCACCTCCCACCCTGGCCTTCCACTGTGGTCAACCGGGGGCTGTAGTCAATGCCCATTTACCTCCATGTGGAGAGCAGAAATGAATGTGAACTCAACTTACTTTTCTAGCCTCTCCATTAACACTGTTATTATTTCCAAATTTTATTATGGATTTAACATCTATGATTGCTAACATACTTTCAATGTCTTGAAAGTTTCAAAACTGTACTGAAGGTGATATTGTTTTAATGGAAACCTAAAAGCTGTGAATGCTGTTACTATTGTGTTGTTCATTCATTTAGCGGATATATATTGTACATCTTCCTAGGTTCTGAGCCTTCTCATAGACATTGAGGACGTTGCACTCAACAAGACAGAGAAGACGCCCAGTTATATGGAGCCTATCTTCCGGTCAGAGGAGACAGAACCTGTGTTCTAGAGGTAAAGCCTTCGTTACTCATTTCCTCAGGCTTGATGACTTTTAGTTAATGATGAGAAAAAAAGACATAGAATGTTTGATTTTGTGAAATACACCAGTATTTTTTTAGCCACACGAATAAAAAAGATTAGTAAGTCTTTACTGGATGAAAACTAACCCATTTTGGCAGGCTCATGTCTTAGCATAATCAGATTCTGTCTCAGAAAACACTGAATGGTGGAAATAATTTAAATTAACAATATAATTTGCAACTGCATGTGAGATAGATTAATTAATATCTAAATATATGAACTTGGGTTTCTAGAAAAATATCATATAATGTCCAGAAAATATAGTACACAACATGAAAGCATCTATCTAGCAATCAGTCTATTGATCTATATACATACATATCTATACACATCTATATAGATATATTTATCTATATACATCTATATACATATTTGTATACATACATATCCGATAAGCTTATTATTTTTGACACAACTGAATTTTTTGCCAGGTACTATTACTTAATAGATCAAGTGAGCATTCTGATCACCTATACTTCAGTGATAACTCTTTGAAGGGAACTGTGCCTTGGAATTTTCCAGGTTATTATTACTCTGTGGAAACGTAGTATTTCACATTGCCTGAAGAAGGTGCTCGTAGTTTTACTTCTCATCCAAGACCCTTAAATTTTCTATTTTAAACATTTCTTTTCCTCCATGCCTGACATTTGAATTCATCATTCACGTTTGTGACATGTTTTCATATTATCTTTTAATACCGATGTCAGTACCAAACAGTAATAAGGGTGCAAACATCTGTTGTTTACTCTGAAATGATTAGCTTCCATATATAATAATAAAAATTTACCCTATTGCAATAATGTTTAAAAAAAACCCTTGCAAACATTTTGGACTCTGGTGATACCTTTAAAAAGGCAATGGAAAACCAGCTATATAAAGTTTGCCTGCAATTTGCTTAAAATTTGCTTAATAGTAAAATCTAGAATGAGTGGGAATAAAGTTCATTCCAGATAATGGTACATTAAGGAGAGTCGATTAAATATATGCATAGGTGTTTCACTGGTGTTTAACTTCACTGAGACTCAAAAACAATGCAACAGACTTTTGGTGAGGAAGTCCTATCATTTTACTGTCCTTTTCCAAGTTGGCTTGTGGTTTCTTTGGTGACATTTAAGGACAAGACACATTTGGTTGATAATACTGCTGACTTTAAGCTGAAATCGAAACATCTGGAGGAATCATATTTCTTTCCCTGGCTAACCTTTATTCCTCCTTTGAAATTCTGCTCAGACATCATTTTCTATAGCAAGTCTTCCCTAAGCCCCTAGGTTAGGCTAAGTGTTTCTCTTTGAAACACACAGCACCCAGTGGAGCCCCCTAACTCAGAACTCATCTCAGGATTATATTTGAGTCATCTCGTATGTGAACATCTTCCATACTAGACTGCACGCAGAGACCCAGCCTTACTTATCTTTGTATCACTGGTACCAAATACAATAGTCTATTGCCTGATCATGAATAAAGGAGTCAAAAGATGGGCAAAAGGACAAGAGTTAGAACATCAGGCAATGTGGAAGGCAGGCCAAGGATAAACATGATATTTCTGTCCTTTAAGATCCAGTCATCTAACAATCTAGGCATAAATAAATACTACCATGAGAATACACATAGGCTGCAGTGGGGAACAACAGGGAAACTTCATCAGCTTGATGGAAAGGGAATGCCAAGGAAGCCTTCAGAAGATCTACTATGGGAATCAGGTATGGAAAGATGAAAGGTACTCATCATTGCCTTAACAGTAAAAGAGCAAGACAACTTTGTGAAGCTGTAAATTGTTAATTGTGTCTTGAGTTTAGGATTTTAAGGGTGGTAGATGGTGCTGGAAAAGTAGGAGTGAGAACAGGATGGACATAATTTGAAATGCCAGCTATTTAGTTTTTTAAGCTGCAAAATGAGAAGCCATTGATTTTAAACAGAGGAGTGTTATGGTGAGATTTGAATCTGAGAGTGATGATCCAAGGTCGTTAGTGTGATGGAAGATGTATTATTGGGGGCACATTGCAGAAACAGGGGAACATTTGGGAAAGGACTAAGCTGGAATTAAGGCAGGGGAGTCAGGGATAGATCAGAGGTACACTGAATAGATAAAAACAGGGGGACTTCGTGAATTAAGCATGAGGTATCTGCAAAGTGAATTGAATTTTCTGGACTGGTTCATGGGGGTACGGAAGTGATATTCACCGAGAAAAGCCATACATGAAGATAAAGATGTGAGCCCCATTTTGGAGAAGGTGTATTTGGGGAGCCTGGTTGACAAGGAAAATGTCCAATAGGCAGGTATATGGGTCTGGAGTTCAGGGGCTAGGTCTGTGGTAGCAATATAGATTTGAAATTTGTCACACTGGTTGAAGTTGTGGGTGTTATAGCGGGCACTCGTATTTTGCGCCCAGATGCCCTGGGATCCCATTTGCAATTTCTGTCTTCTAGTCCGCATTCCTACCCCAGCATCCTTATGGTATTGTATCTAGTGACCTGAACCCATGGAGGGAGGTACTGTGGCTGCTTTGTCTGCAGGCTCAGAAAGCAGGCGTTGTCTGGTTATTTCAGTGTCCATGGTAGACCTTAGCCATTTATTAAGGGGTACAGGCGTACAAAAGCCCAACTCTGTTGCCTCCATTTGGGGCAAACTGTGAGGTATAATTTGGCTTTTAGGACTCTTCCCCAAACTGTACCTTTGCTTGCTTTGTTCCCAGTGCCCACCCGATTTCCCTACTCCCTAGCTAGCCTCCCTGGAAATTGCTTGCACACAAATAAATTCTCATGTCATGGTCTATTTTTGGGGATGTCTACCTAAGACCTGTTGTGAATAAGACCAGTCAAGTAGAGTATTTAAAACAAAAAGGAAAAATATCCAAGAAAGGAACTTAGGGGAGCACCCTAGTTAAGAGGTAGGCTGAGAGATCCATAGCTTGAATCCGACAATTACGGGTAGGGCCATCATCAGGGCCAAACACTGCCCCCTCAGACAAGTTGGTCTCCTCACCCCTCGCTCTCCTTCTGACAGGACAAAATTCTTGCTGCTGCTAAATGTGAAGAGATGAGGCATTGTCTGATGAAGTGTCACAAAGACACTGTTAGCAAGGATGCTGATAAGCATATCTTTGGCCATAATAGGAAAATGAGCCCTGGATCAGGGCCAAGTGGTTATTATGGATTTGTTTATTTCAGGAAGAATGAAAATTTAATACTTCATATATGGGGAGGAGCTGTCATTTTTCCCCTTTCACTCGGTATTATGTGGTGACATTTTTCTATGCACACAAATATAGATCTACATCATGATTTTAAATGACTACATTGCATACTATTATATGTATTAATTATGGTTAAATAAATAACTAGTCTTTCATTTATAGATACCTTGGTTTTTCTTATTATGAACAATGTTGTAATGAACAACTTAGGACATATATCTCTTTTTGTATGGTTGATTGAATATCTTCTCAGGGAAAATTTCTTCAAGTGGCATTTGTGCATTTTGACACTGGTAGTTATATGAATTTTTTATTAACTTGGCATACCATATTTGTGTGTATAATTTATAACTTTATTTTTTCATGATTCAACATCATCTCTATTGTAAGCCCCCATTTCTGCTGGATAACGAAAATGTTGCCTGGTCAATTTCAGGTTCAGTCGGTTCAATAAACTAACTTTACACTTGGTTAATGCAGGTTAACACTTTAGCCATGTGGAGGTTTAAATTTTCTGCTCTGGTTTTCTCTCATCATATTCTCTCCAGAGTCAGTTCCAAGTTCCAGGGGCATTTTGCAACTGCCGCCAGGCTCAGGGAGGGGAGACTCCAGCTCTGGCTCTGAGTTGGCTCTGCACTGGCATTTTCTCCAGATGTGACTAATCAAGCTGCCTCCCTTGACACAAACGGTGTTCAGTGTTTCTTCAGTGATGACTCGTCTGTGGTTCTAATGGAACGCTGCTTGGATATTTGCCTCAACTGATTTTTCTGTGTTGCAGCCGTGTTGTCCTCGGGTTTCTGGTTGGAATGGTAACCAACTCTGTGTCCCCTTATCCTGGCCATATAACCTCCGGACCCCTGCTGGCTCTCTCAGCCAATCTTCACATCCCACTTGGTACATGGGAGCTTTGGATTTCCTTCCACATCAATAAGGGAACATAAACACCTGTAAGAAAAGTAGAAGGTCCAACAATTTTCCCTTTATCGAACTTTTTGTTTAACTTTCATGAGAAAAGAGAACAGGTCACTAGGTAATTCTGAAAAAGAATGTGTTTGCAATGAAGGAGAGTAAAGTTTTAAAAGAGCAGCTGAGGAGAAAAGTAAACTACGGAGAAGAAATGCCAGGCAGTGTTGAAAGTGCAATATAAGGTCCAGACCATAAATTTCTAGTGGAAAAACTGGGCAAGTAAGCGACATTTTCTCTGTCATTACTCAGTGATGGCATGGAGCTGAAGACTGGGAGAACGCGGAAGGCTGTGGGACTGGAAGCTGAAGGATGTTAACAAATTGCAGAACAAGACAATATAAATGAGCTTGGACAGATGGCAGGTGTGGTCAGAGAAGGTCATGGTTTTTAATAGTTTAAAGGTAGGACATTTTGGGGGAGGAAACATTTTTTGTGGGGGAGGCTTGGTGAAGAAGTGAAACCCACTAAACTGAGGAAGCCAACTCACCGTGAGTCAGGGGTTTCCTATGGAAACTGGAGCTCTTCAGAGCAAAGGTTGAACTTGGGATGGAGAAGACAAAAAGCCAGGTTCTAAAGTGCTCAAAACATGTAAAGAAGTGACAGGGAACGAAGTGGAATGAAATAAAGATAATGTGAGTGACAACAGCAAGGAGGAGTAAAACATGACATCCTAGGAGGCAAAAGCCTGAAAGGGGGAAAGATTTAATATGAGGGAGGAACATAATGGTCTGAAAGTGAAAACTAGAAATTGGAAGAGTAATTAATCCCTCCATTCCACTTCTCCAACTCCAGACATGCAAGACATAGCTGGTTCTCAGGGGAGAGCCAGATTTTTGTAAGGGCAAAGAGGCAGAGGGAGTTCATTTGGCAGTGGACTCGGGGAGCAGGAAGAGCAAAGCTATAAGGAAGTGGGAGTACAGGAGAGATGAGTGACTGGGTGGAGCTTGTATTTGGGATGACGGGCAAAGCAGATGGGGCTGTGAGAGAAACTTAGCCGATGGTGCTAATGTTCTGAAGAGAGCATTCCTACGCAACTGTTTGCTGTCGCTGGCTGGGGTCTCAGGAGTTGTAGGCCTCTTCATTGCCTCTCTGTGGCCTAGTCAGCAGAAGGTAAGTTAGTTTGAGGTATCAAACAGAATATTGATTAAAATACATTTGAGCATTAAATCCAGAGTTGGGTGTTGAGAGCAAGCACAAGTACGCTTCATGGGCCAAATAAAAGTAGAATTCACTTGTGGGACAAGGTGGTCGGAATGCTGACGTGAACTCGGGCAGACCCTAGCCAAAAGTTGTTGCGTTTCTTGGGTTGCATGGCGTAATTTGCAAAAATGTTACTGAAGACATCGAAAGTCAGCTTTTCCAAAGCCGGTGGTAATAGCAGCAAAAGAGGCAATCTATTTTATCTAGAATTTGAGGCTTATAAGAGAGGGTGAGGTGCACACCCTGCCAAAGTCACAGGTAAATTTGACTAACTCTGTTTGGATTCTGTCATCTTTCCATGCTTACGTTGTGGTTAGAACAACAAAACTGAACCCCTAATCTTATTAGGAAAGGAATAAAAAATAATAAGTAGAGAAATGAAAGGGAAAAGAAATGACAGCATGCTTGTTATTCTCTTGTTATCGTTCCCACTTCTCCGAGAGAGTGGTGATAGTATCAGGCAAGTACAGGTGTGACTACATGTTATGGTCTTGTCCCACAAGGGCACAGCTAAAGATCTCCGACTTGAGTTGGGTCCTGGCTTTGCATTTCTGTTCTGTCTTTAATCAGTCATTTCCTGTTTGGTGTGAGTTAACAGTTCCTTTGGTGGATTTTTTTTTTTTTTCCTCCCTCTGAGTCATCTTACTTGATAATGTCAGCCATGGGCTCACTGGCACATGTTGTATTGTCAATCTGTGATTCTCACTTTGGGCCATTTCTGTTGCTTGTGTCTCTTCTACTTGCAATTTCCCTTTGGTCGCCATCCCCTATTTTAGGAGAACTCAATCCACGTGCAGAGAAATATTATAGGTTAATCTCAGCAGGATGTGTGAGAAAGAGACCTTGGAAACAGGATGAAACTTGGAGTGTCATAATTCTATTTGCAGAGACTTGATCCTTGCTTACATGGACCGATCACAGTTGCTGAAAAAAAATAACTCTGTGATATTTTCATGGATGCAGCCATATGGCACCGCCCTACCTGAACCGTCATTCTGTTTTCCCGTACAGACACTGAGGCATGCAATATGGACATCCCGTCTGACTGCACAGTATACAAACTCTTTACCTAATGTTGCAGATGGGTTTCATATATCCAAAGGGCTGTTTATTAATGTGGATATTTTTTCTCTCGCTTATTTACATATTGCTCAGAAGCCTGCCTACAACATGGAAATGATTTGCATGCATCTCATAGCTTAGGAGTAAAGCACACTCCTACACAATAGGGCACATCATTTCACAGAGAGGCAAGTCATTTTGGGGTCTCCATTACCATGTTTTGTGGGGGCAGTGCCATAAAAGCGCTCTCTAAACAAATCACTTTCTACAATTTACTTGGACTTTTGAACAAATAAAAGAAGTGCCTAAATGCTTGGAAATAGGAGGGAGTGGTAGATAAACAGGACCATGGGGGGTTTGGTAGAAGGCGTGCAGGCCTTAGAGTAAGAAATGATCCAAGAACTAAGGAAATATTCCTGGATTATAAACTTATCTCATTATATTATGTATTCCTCACCTATGCAGCCTTGGAAAATATTTAACCTGTATCCACCTGGTTCCTCATCTATAAAACAGGAAAAATAATGCATATCATGAAAATGCATAAGGACTGGAAGCTATGAAGGTATGATTAAAAATGGTGGTGGAAATGGAATTATTAGAAATAGTGTTGCTAAAAATTAGGCATTATTATTATCTACATTTTTCTCAGGACAAGAGTATTGACGCTTCCAGGAAGTAAAGATAATTGTCTTTGCTTGTCTTTATCCTGTAAGAGTCCTTGAAATGTATATTCCCAGTCCCCGTGCTAGTGCCTGGCAAGTAGTAGATACTCAATCCATGTTTGTTTAATTAACTATAAAATTGATTCATTCATATGAAAAACATTTAATGTGCCTAAATAGGTATTCATATTTAAGGAGATGAAATCAAAATTTTATAGACAATCACTGGATAATTTTCTGGCAGAAAAAGAAATCAAATATGAAAAGAGATGTAGATTTTTTTTTCACTCTTTACTTGCTTCAAACTCTTTCGATTTAGAAGTGGAAACCTGACACTTGGAGAACAACAAAAGAATAGGAACATCATTCAGTGAATCTCTTCATTTTTATCCACTGCCTTCCTTTAATGGAATACTAGTTTGCCTGGGAACAGGAATCTTGTCTGTTTTATTTTTGCTAAAATCCTTCCCTGTGCCTAAAACAGTGTCCTGGACATAGTGGTTGCTCAATAGTTATCGAATAGCTTTTTATCTCTTTGTAGCTAATATCTGGAGAGAAGTTTATAATAATGCATCTTTCTTCCTCTTCATGCATAGAATTATGAAGCTCACGGTCCTTATAGTCAGGATTTTTCTTTTTTTAAGATTTTGTTTATTTGTTTGACAGAGAGATAGAGAGAGAGCACACGTGGGCAGAGCGGCAGGCAGAGGGAGTAGCAGGCTCTCTGCTGAGGGGAGCCTGACACGGTGCTAGATCCCAGGGATCATGACCTGAGCTGAAAGCAGCCGCTTAACCGACTGAGCCACCCAGGCGTCCCTCAGGATGTTTGTTTAATTCCAGTATTCATCTTTATTTTGAATAAAACATTTCTTCTTTTACAATTAATTTCTGCTTCTACCACTTGGTTAAACGACATCCAAATAATTTACCCTGCATACTTAACTTTGTTTCAATCAAAATGCTTTAATTTGGTTATCCATAGCAATCGAATTACTCTTCCTATTTTGTTCTGTCCACGGAGACTCAGTTCTGGATTTTCAGGTATTCCAGTTTGGAGCAGACCTTAGCACAGCAAGCTTTGTAGGAAAAAATGTATAGTAATTATTTTCTCAGAACTTGATTTTTTTGTTTCTATCAGATAAAACTTCCAGATGGATGACAGATCATAGAATCACATTTTCCTGCTATCTTATGGCACACTGAAACACTTGATTTGCAAGCTGGAACACAGCGATCTGACCATGTAACTGTCAACAACATAACCGGGTATACACCTTATGCCTGGATCCTCTAATTTGCACATTTTTTTCTGACACATTTGGAAAGTCTACAGTCTGAATCCTTCAATTCATGTTCACTTAGATGTTAGTGAAGTTTTAAAATATACCAACTCTAATAGAAGTGGGATGATAACCAGGAAGCAAAATCATAGATGATTCCCAAAGCCAACTGATGTCTTTTATTGGAACCAGAGGAAAGGCTGGCATCCGTTTAATGTTTTGCTTTTCTTAAGCTTTTCTTACAGTAAATTTTCTAATAAGCGTAGCTGGCCTCAAGACGAGGTGTCACACACACTAGGAGGGACTCAGCAGTGGAACAGAAAGGTGGATTCTAGGTCCCCCAACCCCTTGTTTTAGTTGAGTGAACTTGGGCAAGCCATTTAAACTTTGGGCCATCGATTCCTCATTGAAAGAAGAAAGGGTTTCGATGAGGTAGTTTTGAGATCCTTCATATCTCTAAAATTTTTATGATCTACCAATCAGATAGGTCAATTCTAAATGATTAAAAAAATGATACCTCATTGTATGAAACAAAGCAAGTCTATGACAATAAGCCCTTTAAATAATAGCAACCACTCCTTAGCCTTGCTTACATTTATATGACAAAACACCATGTCAATGACAGCCTCCGACCTAGATGATATCATTCATCAGTAATACACTTTAAAACATTCGAGAGGTTCAAAGGATTGCTCAGAATTTGTCTCATAATTTGAAGAAAAATAAACTGACAAAAATAGAATCCAAGGTCTGGGTTAGTGTGCTCTGGAAAATATTAAATGTTAAAAAAAAAAAAACAGGAATAGCAAAAATAACAGTAATTTGTGGATCATGATAGAGCTTAGGCATGTGTGTGGCTTATCTCTATATTCTAACATGTTGACAACAGAGCAATAATGATGTTTAATTCAAACAATCTTTTTATGGCAGGCAGTATGTGAGAAATATTTTTGATATATTCATCATGTTTTTGTGTTTCAGGATCATTTTGCAAAAGCAGGCTTGAATCCTTCCTAAACGCGTGGTCCTTCGATTTGAACTGATAGAATATTATGACTTCCTTTGTCTTCTGTTTTGTGATTTTGCCAGTAGTTGAAACAAGGAGAACAATAGAGTGTACATGAATAGAATTGAGCATTTCGGAAGGTGTAAAGATACTGAAAGCTGACAAAAAAGAAACACTAATGAACCAAAAAAATTGGTTTAATTTCTCAAGTTAGGGATTTCTTTATCTATATCTCTGTATCTTTTGTTTTCCTTTAAAAATAAAGGACAAATACTTTTTCGAAGGGAATTAATACTTTCACTAATAGCTATATAGTACAATTTCTTTCAACTCAAATGGAGTTTATGTAACAGATACTGAAAAGACAAGATAAAAATGATACTGGTCTTTGCAGGGCAAAGGCACCATATAAAAATAATGGGACCTTAAATACATGTGTTAAAATTGTTTGTTGATTTATTTGTACACACTTTTTATGTATAATGTGATTCTTGCTCTAACCCTTATCATTAGCATCCAGCTTATTGGGTTATCATTAGCAGAAAGTCCATTGCTACATTAAAATGACCTTTCATAGCACACAAGCTTGTTTGTGCTGGAAATCTGAGCACTGTTGTTTATGGGGATTGTGAGTTTGTCTTAGAAGCCCTCCCAAGGCCTTTGTTCACCTTTCTTCAAGCACCATTTTGCCTCCTCTTCTGTCAATGGAACCTCAATACTTTTCCCTTGAGTTCTCTACGCTGCCAAGTTATCAGATGATGAACTCCTTTCTCCAGAACTAACACTCCAGACTCTTCTTCATCTGTCCATTAACTTGGATATATTAAATGTATACTGCAGCATGAATAGATTAAGCTCTAGTGTAATTTGCACTTCTAATGCAACTTTTCGATGGAAAGGGATCTCTAATAGGTGGGTTTATCTGACGCCCAGCCTTACCCCCTGTTTATTCTCCTTCTTAAACATCTCATCATACCAATAAAAGACCTCATTTGGTGGGTGATGAGTGTTGAGGAGGGCACTTGTTGTGATGAGCCCTGGGTGTTGTAAGTGATTAATCACTAAATTCTACTCCCTAAACCAATACTATACCATATGTTAACTAACCAGAATTTAAATAAAAATTTGGAACAAAAGACCATATTTGGTTATTTTTGAATTTTTGTCTTTGCTGAAAAATAGTTTATTTCTTCACCAAAAAAGTATTTGTGGGGAAAACATCCCATGTTTTTCCCCCTAGTCTACCTGGTCCTTAGTTTTGGACTGAGATTTTACTCTCCATCATTACACTAGATCCCACAGCTAATAGGTCTTAGGAGAGAGCATTGTAGTCATTTGTTCCTGGGTGCAGTGGGTCCAAAGACTTCACCAGCCAAGAAGAACAATGCCTTTTCACCTGCATCTGTGTGGGATCTCTGTAGGCACTTCCAAAAGAGGTGAGGAGACTCAGAATTGCAGCCCCAGGGTCTGCCGTTGCTTCTCTCTGCTCCAGCTGGACTTTCATTTTCCCTAGCCTGTCTCCAGGTGCCTAAAATTTGGTATAGGAATGATGGACCTGTCCTCACCCAATGTGTTCCACACTATCTTGGGGGCCACGTAGTGTGGTTTCTAGCCGCTTCCACTTTTGGCCTTTGGGAGTAAAATTTCTTTCTATCCAGCAAGGATATACCTTCCCTTTCAGTGTGTAGATTGTTAGTGGTGGCAGTTCCATGGTCGTGAGACCAGGCCAACACTGAGTTTGCAGCTCTCATGCACTCGTGCTCTGTTCCTGGACCTCCATGCTCGGAATGGGGAGCTTGACTTTGCCTGGCAAAACCAGTTTTGAGCTTCAGTCGTGATGTGTTTTCTCTTAGGAGACCTTTGATTCTCCGTATAATCTGGCTTCTATTTTCAATCCCTTTTAGTCTATAAGACATATTAGTATATGTTTGGACTCCTATTGAAGACCAGGTTCAAGTTCGTCCCCATGATGTTCACTCATGGCACCCAAATCAGAGGATGTGTCTCTTGACCTCTGCTTAAGTTTCTGTAAGCAGATAACGAGGCTTTGTCTTACTAGTGTCAGCTCTGGCCCAAATAAATCATGTCACACCACATTTCTTCATTTGGTCAGACTAATTTATTTGTTCAGAGTACAGGAGGGAAAAAGATCTCTCTCTTCACTGCTAGTCTAAATATTCTATTAGTCAAGCTGCCTGCTTTGTTATTGGCTCAGGGAGAGTGCGTGGCAGGGCATATGGGAGTTATCACGACTCTATGATTTTTATTATAAATTTTTAGTGCACATTCTAGATCAATAGATAAGAACAGGGTAAGTGGAACCTTCTTCCATGATTAGGGTCAGATGAGAAAAAAATTGGGAGAAGCAGGGTAAATCCTAAATGAGCATGAGTTTAGAAACAGAATAAGAGTGAGCCACAGATTTTGCAGGCAGAGTAAAATTTTGTGGCACTCTGAGGATGGAACATAAACATTAGACATTCAGAAAGCTTCTCTGACTCTGACCTTGGGAATGGAGACATGAAGATGATGGCTTGACAAAGTGGGGTCCAGTTGTGTCAGGACTAAGAGAAACAAAGTCTGACCTGGATAGAAATAGAAGCCTCCAGAACAGTGAGGGCAAATAGAGGAAAGAGGTTTTAAGTTGAAATTAATGATTCCCCAAATCTATTTTATTTTCAATGTTTTCCTTATTTTAGAGTCTTTTATAATCTCATAGAGAATAGTTTTTATCAACTTGTCACCTTTGGCCACTGGCTAAAGGGGACGCCATGAGAGAAAGGGAATAGAGGATAAAGAAAAGATTTTGCTTCAGGAAGTGGGACCTAAGAAGGCACTAGGTCTTAGACTCTGAGAAGTGAACTCAGGTATTAGGATAAAATGAAAGAATCCAGGACAGCAAGTATGTGTACAATGTCTCCAATGGACATAACAGAAATTTTCTTATTAATCTACAGAATGTCTGGGATTAATGCTTTGTCTCTATATGAGCATTTATTTTAAATAATCTTCAGTGAATTTAGGATTTTTCTATTATACCCTATAATTAAATGTTGGTAAATATGATTAGGTTAATAGAGACTGCCCCCAACTAAGAATAGGAAATTTCAACATTTTTAATTTACTCCACCAGAGGTTGGCAAGTCATAAAATGTATTTCTTTGAAAATAGTTTCTTTGTTGGGAGGGCTCCAAATCTAGTGAGGTTATCATATGTATGTGTTGCCAGAGAACAGTGTCATTAAAAATGAGAAATTCTTAGGTCAGAATCAATAGCAGTTTCAACAAATGATGTTTCACAAAAGTCCTTAATCAGTGAATTGTTTTTCTGCAACTGGTTCTGGAGATTTTGAAGACAGAGTCTTGAGTGTTCATGAATGCTAAGTGGAGTTTGTCTCTGACTGTTGTCTCCATATGATTTCATTGGCATTTCAAACTGAGGATCACAATGATGGGAGAGTTGCTAAAATTGTGTCATAAAATTGGTGTAGGAGATTTTATTCTCCTGTGAGGTTGCATCTTAGTGTTTCTTTAATACGAAAGTGCCCGCATCACACTGATGGGGAAATCAAAGCCCTGGTCTGGTTATCGTCCATCTCAGAGTGGACATAAAATATTAATACCCTGATTGTAGGCTAGTCTTGCTGGTAAATTGAATAGGTTGAACTAGAATTTTAAGGTCACTTTTAATTCCAATTGTATGATTCTTAACCTGATTCTTTATCAGCTAATTGGGGGTGAAAAGATTTAGATCTTTGAAATATTGCATCTCCTGGGGCACCTGGGTGGCTCATTCGATTGAGCCATTGACTCTTGATTTCTGCCCAGGTCAAGATCTCAGAGTCTTGAGATGCAGCCCTGCATCAGACTGTGCACAGAGTTTGGAGCCTGCTTAAGACGCTCTCCCTCCCTCTTCCCTCTGCGTCCCCCCCGCTAGGGCGATGATGTGCACACACTCTTTCTCAAAAAAGAAAATACAATAAAATATTGAATCTTTCCATTGATTCATTATTCATTTTTTATGTAATTTAATAGTTTTATAGTTTAGTGCTCATTTAGTATTAACTTTTTTACTTGATATTTTAGAGTTTCGTTGTTGCTATGGTGGGAAAGCTAATATCATCCCACATCACCAAGCTCTCTCATAATTTCTACGAGATTTTTCTGTTGACAGTCTTATATTTTCTAGGTAGATACAGTAATATACCTCATTACTTGACATCTAGAGTAGATAATTTTTAGCACTCTGTCCTCTATATGACAGAATTATTTTCAGTAATAATCATGAAACAAAATAAGTAATAATGGCCAGAAAAGAAATGGAGACAGATTAGAAATTTTCTTAATTGAAGTTTATACTTATATACATGCCAGTTAAAATTAATATTAAAAATAACACAAATATTACAATACCTACAAGGAAAAAATCTGTGGGTTAATAATGTTTAATTATATTAATGTATTTTTTAAAAGAGAATTAAATCTATATATATAGTCTCTCTCACTAATAAATAACCTTACAATTTCTATTTTCAAGCCTTAACTTCTGCAAATTTGTCAATTGAACTTTGGAAAAATGAATCCTGGTATATTCATGTTTAGTAGTAGAGCTAGATTTGTTAATCCATTTTTGCTCATAGTAGATAGACTTTCAATTAGTTTTAATTTTAAAGTTTTCTTTCGCATGAAGCAGGACATATACAAATAGGAAAAGTCTTAAACGTAAGAATAACATTTTCAGTGATTTCCAAAGATCCTATTTCTTTCTTTTAAAAGATTTATTTTTTTTTTATTTGAGAGAGAGAGAGAGCATGGGAGGAGAGACAGAGGGAGAGGGAGAGAGAGAATCTCAAGCAGACTCCCACTAAGCATGGTGCCTACATGGGCCTTGATCTCATGACCCTGAGATCATGACCAGAGCCAGTACCAAGAGTTGGACAACGCTCAACCAAGTGAGCCACCCAGGCACCCCAGACCCTATTTCTTAATACATTCCACAAATTGTAATACTGTCCATGTCTATATTTCTTAAGGATTAATTCTTTCAACTTCCAAATATCTCTGTATATAAAAAAGTTCCACTAAAATATCCTCATCAGAAAGTCATCATAAATTTCTATTACGTTTGGTTGAAACATCCAAAACTTTTCTTCTTTTGCAAAAATCAGAGGAAATAGTTGAATAATATCAAACATTGTCATTATTTGATCCATTGCTGTAGAACAAGTGCCAAATTCTTAGGGAAAATGAACAAGGCATTCAAGCCCAGTATCTTCTGTCCTTCTGGCATTAACACAATGACAGAATTAAGGTAAGTCCAGTTCACTTTCTTTATCTTTATAATCACTTTGATATTATTATATTTTGTTTGAAATCTGTTCTTTAAATGCAGGAATATGTGGTGGAATAGAGGTTCTAGACACGAACAACGCCTGAAGCAACTTTGACTAATTCTGAACTTTCTCTCAATAGAAATCAATATAACTGAGCCCTCTGTCAGGGGTGACTGTATAAGAATTCTCCATATTGGCTTTCAGATATATTATAAGTTATTAAAAGATAAATAATAAAATGTGCTAATTTAAAACATATGTATATTTACAAAAACAGTCACCAAAGCTGTAGTTTTAAAACTTAGATCAACAATATATATTTTTTTCAGAGAGAAACATTTTATCATTGACGTTTCGGGTTGCTGGCTCACAGTAATAATAAAAGCAGCCTGAGTTTTAGTTGGTTTTGCTCCGGTTTTGAAGTTCTTTTTTTTTTTTTTTTCAAGGATTTTATTTATTTGTTTGAGAGAAAGAGCACAAGCAGGAGGAGAAGCAGACTTCCGGCTGAGCTGAGCAGGGAGCCTGCCTGCCAAAGGGCTCAACCCCAGGACCCTAAGATCATGGCCTGAGCCAAAGGCAGCTGCTTAACTAACTGAGTCACCCAGGTGCCCCATGTTTTGCGGTTCTTTACGGACAACACATACCTTTACCACTTACCTTTACACACTTACCAGATCTGAAGTGAACCCCTCCTACCACTACATTGTAGCAGTGATAATGGGCGTTCTTGAATAGCTCTTGACTGAAATGAAATTGTCTCTAATTTTTCCATTACATTTAAGTTTTCCATAGCTATTTTGTACATAACCCATTACCAAGCAAAAGAGGATTCCTTCCATTACTAATTTACTATTTTTTAATAGAACTGAGTGCTGAATTTTATGAAATGATTTTGTGTCTATTGTGATGATTATATGGTTTTTATTCTTCAATATGTGAATATCACATTAACAGTTTTCCAGATGTTGAAGCATCCTCGAACTTTTGGGATAAAACCTACTTCATAATGTATTTTTCTTTTATATACTGCGTTTAGTAGTTTGCTAGCATTTTGTTTATAAACATTTATAAACAATACAGGTCTAGAGAGGTTCTCTTTTTGAGTGTTACTCTTTTTTGGTTTTGTTATCAGGGTCGCATTTCGGTCAATCAGTCTGGAAGGTTTCCACATTTTGGGTCCTCTGTAAGACTTTATGAAACATAGTAATAGTATGTTCCTTGTAGGAGTTTTTTTTTTTTTTTTTTTTTAAGGAGTAGTTATATATTTTGCTATCTCCTATAATTCTCAAAATTAAGTTTGTAATATTGCAATACTGAGTCTATCAATTTAAAATATAGATGTGTTACCCTCCTCAATCTCTCTCTTGGAAACGTTGTTACCAGTTGATTCCTTCAATAGCACTGTTGTGGTGGTGTGGCGTGCAGCTCCCCTCTGTGTGGATGGACTGCGTTGACTTTAGTTTCTCTCTTGCTGGTGGTTTTCCTCAAATGCCTGCCAATTCTCTGTTATCTCTTTTCATGTGTAAATGAGGTTCTAGGTTGAACAGTATTGGTATCTGAAACAGAGTTTCAAGATATCTGCAGACAGGGAAATGTTGCTAATGGCATTTGAAAGCCCTTCTCATCACTTCACACTTTTCAGTCCCCGGCCATGAGAAACAAACAGGCCCTAGGACAGTTGTAGCAAAGATTAGAGTGGATAAAAAGTGATCCCTTCTTCCGGATCCAAAAATACTCATTTGTAAGGATAGTGTATTTAGTAGGGAACTATCTTTAATATCTGCATACGATGCTGAAAACTTAGATAATTACTAAAATCCAGTTAAATTTCCTTTACTTTTTGTTCAATGATTCAGAGATAACAGGGGTTCTGTTTGTCTTTAAAAAAAATATGGAGAAGAATTTTCCATTTAGATTGTTGTATTCAAACCCAGGTCCCCACCCATGAGAAAGGAGTAAAGCAGTTTCCAAATTCGTAGTTGCTCCAGATAAAATTGCAACCATTTTACCACAAATCTTGGCTTCAGATGTTTGTTATGGAATATATAGGAGAAAAATATATTAGAAATCAAATAATATTTTTAATTAAAAAACAATTAAGGCAGGGATTTCCCTAAAATTCCTGAGGAGGAATCAGCATCATATGAAGACACATTAGTCAGTGCTCAGAGTCTCAGTCAGTGTATTTAGAAAGCAGAGAGGTTCTCTAGGCTCTGTGGAATCCACCCTTTCCTCTGTTCTTGTTCTGATGCCAGTACCATAAGAGGCTTCTGATGAGATGTGGACTTCAACTGAAGTTTCTGTAAAGCCGTTGTTTTACCTCAGAAGGCTGTGAATCTGACTTTTGCCAGAACATCCACAAAGCCTCCTCCCACGTTCCCATATTTGCCAGTCCTTAACATTTTTTGTGGATGCCAAGGCACCAATGCTAAGGACTCTGCCAGTGCTGTCCTGTGCTCTTGATATCGCACAAACATGTTAGTCAAGTGGGTATTATAGGGTTTTGTTCTAAGACTTGAGGGTGGGACACTGATGGATGGTCTGACAACTGCCTCTCAAATAGTGGCCTAAGACCCTTGGATCTCTCAATCTTTCTTTCCTCCTCACTTGCCTGTTTCCTTAAGATGAGTTCTTTTCTAGTAAGTTCCTAGGTATTTTATGCAAATAAACCCTTGACAGGTCTGTCATGGGTGTTCTCAGACATAAAACCCTCTCTCAGTCACAGAGTGCAATCAGTTTAGTTTGCCAAGCTTGGAATCAGATGAAAGGACAAATAAAGAACACATGATAGTAAGTAAATGATGTTCTGTTTTAAAAATCTGGGGCTTGGGTAGTAGACACAGATGTTCATTTTGCTATTATGTTTTGTAATTTATGTAAAACATATATACACATATATATGAAAATTTTCAAAAATAAAAATGAAAAAAGGCTAAACGAAAAAAGTTAATATATAACTCTAAGATATCTCGCTACTCAAAGAATTAATTTTTGAAATTATGGGTATACAGGCTAAGACTGCACACATAAATTTATTTAAATATGGCTGGTTTACATGGTATAATCTGATAATTGTTAAATTCCACCTGTTCTTTGCATTTCCAACTCTATTTTATATCTGAGTTCAGAATTATTCGACCTTAAACTCACCTCTCACATGGGCTCTGCTCTGAAGAGGGAATTGAGGGTGAAGTTGCCCCCTTCAGCTTAACTAATGCGTTAATATATATATATATATATATATATATATATATATATATATATATATATATATATATATATATATATATATATATATAAATATATAAAATAAAGATTTTATTTATTTGACAGAGATAGAGACAGCCAGCGAGAGAGGGAACACAAGCAGGGCGAGTGGGAGAGGAAGAAGCAGGCTCATAGCGGAGGAGCCTGATGTGGGGCTCGATCCCATAACATCGGGATCACACCCTGAGCCGAAGGCAGACGCTTAACCGCTGTGCCACCCAGGCACCCCGCGTAAACATATATTAAAGCAACAAGTTCTTTAGCTGTCACCTTGAATGGTACAGAAATTCTGTCCCTAGAAGGAGATGGGAGAAATGACATGGCCAGTATTGTTCAGTAGGGAAGACAGGCACAGCAATCAAAATGCTGGCTGATTGGGATGGGGGCAGGAACAAGAGGGACTGCCCTGTCATTGCCCTGTTCACTCTTTCATTTTCTTTCTGTCTAGATTAATCACCTTTGGTTCCCGATTATTTCCCTTGACTAAAGTCTTCACTTCCCTCCCATGCATCCTCCATGTTATCTTTCTAAAGCACAAACTTGGGCAGTTGTTCTCTTCTTAAAAACCTTCAATGGCTCCCTATTACCACAGAATAAAATACAAATTCCTTGGAGTGATATTCAAGACCATTCCCTATCCCTCATTTTACCTTTTTTTATGGTACGTATTGGTGTTTGGGAGCTCACATCCTAACCTGGTTTCACAACTTGAGTCTATCACTTACCTGTTGCATGACTTTGGGTGAGATACCAAGGCTTTCTCTGTCTCAATTTCCTCTTATAAAATAATAATAATAATAATCCTAACTTTGCATGGGATTGTTTTGAAGAATAATGGAATCGATACACATTAAGTACTTAAAAGTGGTACATGCTAAGTACTCAATAACTGTTAGCAATTATTACAGATATTGTGTAACACTAATCTCCATGAAATGTATGCTGAACTATATTAAAGTATTTATAGTTCCTAGAAAGTGCTAGGTGATACTCTCCATCCTCCAAATGCCAGTTTTGCTTATTTTATCCTGGAAGTTGCAGATTTAAGTATTTTCAGGCATCTGGCAAAGCAGGGATGAGGATTGTGTGAATTGGGAGAGCTTAGGCCTTCTAAGATAAATATTTTAATACTGTGCTGAACAAAGGAATCATGTCTGTTGTTTCTCCTCTACTTTTATGGAAAATTACAACCCATCACTCATGGCCAACAGCAAATATTATTTCTTCCATTGACTTTTTGATTTCCTCCCTCTTTTGTACTCACAGGGTACTGACGTATTCATGCTCCCACCATAATGTCTATAATATTATAATTTAGTTGCCTACATAATTGTCTGCGCCCTTACCTGTTTTTAGTTCTCTCAGAGCAAGCAGATTCCTTGCTCTTCCAATATCTAGCCAGTGTTTATTACACTTTTTTGAATAAATGATGATAGTACCCGGGATACATGCAAATATGGAAAACCAATATGAGAAGAGATAAAAAAAAAAAAAAGGTTAAGAATCTTAGCTGGTGGAGTGAGCAAAGGCAAAGGTAAACTGCTCCCCACCTTTGTGTTCACTTTGACTAGAATCTCACTTAAGGGAAGTTGCCCTGCTCTGTTTTTGGGCAAGTGGTGTTAGTGATACCTCCATTAAGCCTCTGCCAATTCAACAAGGCAAGCAATTAGAAGGTTTTTTGATAAAGTAATAGACTTTTATTTCCTAAAGGAGGTTGGTTGGTTTTTGTATAAAAATTAGCAAGAATCCTCAAAGTCATTGACAGAAAGTATTCAATAAAAGATTATTTTTCAGATTTAGTAAAGATGGTGATTTTCTTCTTTGTTTCTACCAGACAGTTTTTGTCAAACAAAATGGCTGAAATGCCAATAATTTACCCAATTGACATGCTTCTGTTTCTGTATACAACAGACAAACCAAAGCTAAATAACAGCTCCCTCCTACCCACACACACACACACACACACACACATGAGAAAACAAAACAAAACAAAACAGAACTGATAAACTAAAGCCAAAACCATCAATAAGAAGGGAGATGGCAAGTGTCTGGAATTTGTGGCAACCTCTACTGGACTGTTCAGGCCCCATTGCTACTTCAGGAGCACCTGGACACAGTTCTTACCTGCTCACTATACAGTCCTTGTGACTCATCAGTAGCTTTGCTGGGATCCCTCTCTTGTTTCTGGGTGTATCAATCAGTGTGAGCTGCAATAACAAAATATTGTGGACTGGGTGGCTTAAACAATAGCAGTTCATTTTCTCACGGTTCTGGATGTTGGAAAGTCCATAGTCAAGGTCTGGCAGGGTTCCCTTTCTGCTGAGAGCTCCCTTCCTAGCTTGCAGATGGCTGCCATTTCCTGTGTGCTCACATGACCTCATCTTTGTGCGCCCACCAAAAAGAGGGACTGAGAGTCTCTCTTCTCATAAAGCCACCAAATCCTATTGGAGTAAGGCCCCACTCTTAGGACATTTTTAAATCTTAAATCCCTTCTGAAGGCCCTATCTCCGGATATAGTCACATTGGGGGTTGTGATTTCAAAATATGAATTTGGGGGTGGGGCATGCAATTAAGACCATAGCATTGGAGAAATGTCCTTTTAATTTGCTTTGAGTGCCAGTTCAGGAAGTTATTCTCTTTCTATTTGGCCAAAACAGTTTTTTAAAATTAATTATATCATAAGTACTGACTTTCTATCTTTTGAACCTCTCTACACACATTATTTCTAACTTTAATGAATATAGTGAATTTCAATTATTAATGGGGGAGGGTCTCAGCAAATAAGATGTCTCTCAAGACCTTAAATAAAAGCATCAGTAAAGGAAAAGAAATTAAGGAAAAGACCTTCCTTCTCAAACAATTCTTAACAATGTTTTTACCCATATTGATGTCTCCCTGAAAAACAGTATCTCTGGATTTGTTCGTGATCACGTTCAACATTAAAAACAGCACCAGCAACTCTGTACTGATTCCTCTTAGCCCAAATTCTTAAGAACCCCAAATCTGATGGTATAAAGATAGTTCTGACTAAATAATCCAATTGACATCCATAATGCAATGGATTAAGCAAACGAGGGGAGAGGAGATATTTTTAAATACATCTTTCTGGTGTTTCCAATAAAGCTTGATTTTTTTTTTCATCTCCCTGAGATACCCAGTCCTTCCTAGAAACTTTACTGTCATGATAGTACCTGCAGCGTGATGCCACTACCAGACCTGGCTGTTTGTTTCTGAGTAAGAACAGCTGTGCGACAGACTGTCTGAACAGTCCCCGTTTCAGGAGGCAGCACGGATCTCTGACACTGAGGCGGTTCCGCACCAGCTGGCTCTGTGCTCGGTGCTTTGCTATTCCTGGATGATTTACCTGTTCTCAGCCCTGTCACCTTACTGTTTCTGCCATCTAATTAAAAACCCATGTTACTGGATTCACTCTGCGACAAATTAGCAATGCTATCTGTGTTCTTTCTGAGCCCAAACTGGCCATTTTTACTTTATGATACATGATTTATTTTTAAATTTATACAAGATGCTTGATTATTTATTTGTGGTATATTTTAGCTCTCTTGTGGAGTCTCGATCAGAGTAATCCTCTTCTAATGTATTCATATAGACTGAAGATCTAAATTTCCTAATCAAAATCATGTCAGCAAAAGTAGAGCTGCTCTTAGGATAACATTTTAGTCTAGAAAATGATTTTCCTTTAAAAGGGATTCAATGGACATGATGACATAAAAAGAAGCGGCAAAATTACACACAATCAGTTCACATAATCAAAACAGCAATGTTTTATATTCAGCAAGGATTTCTTTTTTACTATAATAAATGGAACGAAATAGTCCTTTTGGAATTCTGCAACTGTGTTATGGCTACAAATGCAATACTACTAGCATTCTACAGAATTAAGGACAAGCATTTTCAAAACTTTAGAAGAAAGGATCCCATTGAGACATTGAGTCCCCAAATATACATTTGGATGAAATTTCATCACTAACAATGATGTTCTACCTTCACTTTAACTTCGTTAGGAACTCACCATTAAACCAAGATTAGTCTATCTTTAAAAGGCCTAATTGATACAAGCAATCAATTCAAATGGTTGCATTTTAATCATAACAACCTAGAAAACAAATATTATCCTAATGTATACATTGGAAGCGAATAAGCTCTATGGAGCCTTTCTAGATCTGTCAGAAAAATCTAATCCTGTCTTGTGGGATGCTCCAATAGCCCTTGTGCCTGTTTCTGTCCAAACAGTATTCTAGAAGAGTGTGTTGTAAGGCACGTCCAGTTTCTCAGAAAGATTGGAGTTCTGTGAAGCAGGTATCACGTATTGTACATCATTATAATCCTAGAACCTAGCCTGGGCCTGATGTATGGTAGGTGCTCCAAAAATGATTGTTGATTGACTTTATGGAAACTAAGGGAACATGGATTAGTGTTTCTAGAGAGTAAGGTACTAAGTTAATTGCCTTCACAAGATGTAAAATTATAGTCACCTCTATCTCTAAAAGAGTGGCCAAATCAATTTCATGAATAGATGTGCATAATCATAATCAAAGCTCTGCTTCTTTTTTATTAAAGTTTCTTTGATTCACAATCACACACACACGCACACACACACACACACACACACACACAAACACATCTTTTATGAATTTGACCTGGTTAGATAACTGCTTCCTAGTTGATAATCAAATCATCCTTTGGTCTTTTCTAGACTTTTGACTTTAAGGATTTTATCTATGTAGTGCATTTCTTTACTTTTTACTATGAACTATAACAAACTTTGTGTGAATTTTGGAAACATCAGTTTACATCCTGCAGTGGGTATATTTGGGGAGTAGAGATAGAGTGACGGAGTTGCTAGAGAATTTAAAAAGTTTGGAGGTGTCCCTCAGTAGTTAGGCTGCCTTTAATGTACTGGAAGTCACAACCTCAATCCAGGATAGACACATACTGCCTCAAATACAGAAGCTTTTGTTATGAACCTGGAAGTCACCAAAAAGTTTTAAGCGATAAAGGAAAATTTTAAGGGATAAGGAGAAAGAGGACTTAATTTCCCAGGGACAGTTGGTCTAGCTTCCCTTTTCCCAAAAGCCATTTCTTCCTGCTTCAAACTAAGGGTGTCAAGAAAAAAAAAGACTTTTCCTCTTCATGAAAGCAAACTGTAAAGATTCATAAATATTCTCAGATCAGAACAGAGCAGCCTGTAAATGGGAAGTTGTCAGAGATTACTTTGTGACTTAGTTAGAACTAATTTCATAACTGGCTGACATTAAACTGGTAAGCTTATAACAACAGGGAATCTAGCCAGGGTGGTCAACAAGACAGAAACATAAGTGAGCAATAAAGTCATTGACGAAAGCATGACCCGGAAGAAAATTGCTTTTGCGGCCTTGAGGAAACAGCCTAATAGTTAGCCAAAGAGGAAGTACGATGTTCGTTGTCTGCATTGACGGCAGCGGGAAATGGGTACAAGAAAGAAGGCATAGAGTCAGAAAATGCACTTGGAGAAGAGGATAAAGAACAGTAGTATTAGAAATAAAGTTCTCATATTGTAGTAAAAAAAAAAAATCCGTGAACATAGAGAGGGAAACTGACTTTCATTTATTGCTTATAGGAAATGTCAATGTAGAGCCCAAGAACTGGCAATCTGATCAGGGAATAAAAAGAAAAGAGGCCAAAGTCTATGATTTTGCATATAATTTTCTTACAAAAGTATATAAGACTTCGTATAGACCACACATGCATTTTTGTGTTTTACAGTAGGAACTTGTGGTTTGCATTTTTGTGCTTTGTTCTAAATTTTTTCTGAGCTTGAAGAATCTTCTAGTTTATATTATTTGTGATCCTCGTTTTAATTTAAAAATATATTTAATGATGTTATATATCTATTTGCCTAACTAATCCTCAATTATTTGTAAATTAAGGCAGATAATTTAAAAATTAAAAATATATATGTCTACGTTAATTATATACATGAACAATTTAAGCACCAATGTAATTAATTACACAATATATTTTATATATAAATTTATAATTAGGTGTATAGTGTCTATGTTAATTATGTACACATATTTACTTAAGTGTTAGTTTAGGCATCTTCTAATTATAAGAAGTTATAAAATGTATTTTTTTCACTAAAAATATCGTTTGATTTCTCTGAACTGACCAGCATTTTTCCGCTTTAGTTCCTAAAGAAACCCTTCAAACATCATAAACCATACACAACTGAACTTGGGAGGACCCAACCAACATTAGGCATCATCTGGAAACATTTTACCGCATATTGTGGCCCCATTCTTGAAAAAGGCAGCACAGTGCCTTGTGAGCCTCACTGGGCTTTGAGCGTACTATGGACCACATATTTGAATGCTTCTGACCTACATAGGTGACATTAAAGGCTGCTGTTTTGGAAAGGGGGTTGCATCAGGTCTAACTTGCAGTAAAGTAGCTTGGCTCCTTGGCCTTTGTGATCTGGTAAACTCCATGATATGTCAATGGTGGGGAAAACGGCATGTAGATTTTATGGCAAGCTCCAGTTGGCAAATCACAACACAGACAGCACCCTCTCTCTTCCTTTTCTTCTTTACTAGGTACTTTCCATCCTATTTTATAATCTGACACCTTTATTTCTTTCTAAGCTACTAAGCTTTTGTATTTTTGCAGCATTTTTCCTACCTTGATTTTTGGTTCTGGGTTGTAATAAGAAATTTTGTGGAGGGGTGCCTGGGTGGCTCAGTTGTTAAGCGTCTGCCTTCCGCTCAGGGCATGATCCCAGAGTTCTGGGATCGAGCCCCACATCAGGCTCCTCCTCTGGGAGCCTGCTTCTTCCGCTCCCACTCCCCGTGCCTGTGTTCCTTCTCTCGTTGGCTGTCTCTCTCTGTCAAATAAATAAATAAAATCTTAAAAAAAAAAAAAAAAAGAAATTTTGTGGAAATCATAACCAGTCCTGGTTCCAACTGATCAGCTTACAAATGGAGAAAACCTTCTTTTAAGATGCTCTCCTAATGTGTAAGGCACACATCAGTGAGTGTAATGTTAGAAACCTGCAGGCAATAAAAAAATGCTTAAAAATGAGTAAATACAGGTTTACCAGGGTTGAGCATAATTTTAGCCAAACTGCAAACATTAATGGTTCAGTTGGAAGCTTGCCTGACTTTCGGTCCATTCTCTCTTTATCACTAAGGTACCCAAAAGACAAAATAACACCATCTGATACCTTGAATTACTGAGTAAACTTTTGTACCACTGAAAATGCACATCAGGTGCTTGGACAGAATTGCGGGGGAAGGACTGCCCTTGTCATCTGGTAAGTTATACATACATGTATGCTGCTCGCGGTTAAGATGTATTTCCTTTCAAGAGAAGAAGAGAGGTTGAAAGTATAAAAAAAAAAAAAACTGTACTTTTTTTTCCTCCACAAATGGTATAAGATCAACCCAATGGTTTTTAATTTAATAAATTTGGAAACATTATTAATATTTGGAGGCTATTTTATCCCATCTTATTTACTATAATATTTGCAGAAATAACTGCAACTAATAAAAATTTTAAAATGTTCTTTAAGGAACTGATCATAAATAAAGCCTCCTCATTGTCTTATTTTTAACCTAAACTTATTTTAACTTATTTTATAGATGAGAAAAGTGTGGCCCAGGAAGGGTGACTTGTTCATGGAGCTGGAACAGAAACACATGTCTCCTGACTTCCTATCCCCATGCCTTATTTCATTACACACATGAAACAAGACAGGAAACATTCAGCTTTCAGTATTAGGGACCACTTTGTCAATTACTGTGTAAGCACACTGTCGATTGGTTTATTTACCAAGTGTGAGCAAAAGGCACACCATGTACCAAATGTACATGATAATTATTGCTGGAGGGTAATATGAAGACTGACGGGTTTGTGCTTAGATTTTTCATGTAGTAAGCAGACGTCTTGGATGCTATTATCCTTAAAGCAAACATGAAATTCATTTCATGCTGTAGAGTGAGTATCTTAACAAATACACAACATAGCAGAGAAGAGCGAGGATGGGTTTGAGAACAATGAATTTAGAAGATATGATTAAATTTTGATGTACTGATATGCCTTCACCTACAAGTCACTTGATAAAAATGACCTAAAAAGTTTTTTTCTCATGCTCTCTCCTCAGCTCCCAACCATGTCATTTAACTAGCAGAAATGCAGCCTCTCTGTACTTTTTCCCTTCTGCATCAGTTTCGATTCCTTTTTATATACTTGCTTTTATCTAGGTGTCAGATTCTCTCTAAATGATAGATTGTAATCTCAGCTATAGAAAAATGAAACTTACAAAATGGATGGATTTGATTTTAAGAGATGTGGTCTAGTCAGGTGGCAGCTACAGAGAGGAGAGCCTCTAGTGAGTTTTGGCATTACCTGTGTTTTACATTAACTCTTGGTCTCACGCATATAAAAATATTTTCTAAGAAATTTCCTCTCTTGCATTTTGTAAAATTATTTTAAAAATTCATTCCTCCTCGGGTCTTTCAGGATAATCCTAAGCCTCTGGCAGTTTTTAAGTCAGAATGTGAATTATAATCTGAGAAATAATCCATTTCTTTCACTTCAAGAACCTGCTAATCTGTCATTTATTCGATCTTGTTATGTATTGAGAATTTACTAATGCTATATAGTGGGAATATTTAGCAATGTGAATGAAGAATGAATAAGACTTTCATGGAACCTATCATCTAATGAAGGAAGCAGGGAAGTAGAGAGACTATTATAACATGGTGTGAGAGACCTAATCATAGGGAAATAAAGTTGTGGCTTCTGCAAGTCGGGAACTGTGCCGAAAACATGTTTAGGTTTTAATTTTAAAAATGTATCTGTGCATTGAGTTGCAGGTCTGCACAGATCCTATGACCCTCTTTCAATGAATCAAACAAGCATCACACACCTTCATATTTGGAGGCTATTTTAATAGCCTCCAAGTTCTTACTGACAGTATGTAAAATGGGTCTTAAAAACAGCTGAATCTAGAAAGAAAATGCAGGATAAAGCAAATTAATAAATAAATTCTTCATCCCAATGAGGTTTAAAGAACCATATTTAGAGGAATCTAGTTTCATATGACCTCCCAGTGCAGTTTCATTTTAAGTTTTGCAATGGAATTTCCAAATATCATACTCAAAGTTTTAGTATAAATATTACATAGAAATATAATTCCCAGGGGCGCCTGGGTGGCGCGGTCATTAAGCGTCTGCCTCCGGCTCGGGGCATGATCCCGGCATTCTGGGATCGAGCCCCACGTCAGGCTCTTCCGCTGGGAGCCTGCTTCTTCCTCTCCCACTCCCCTTGCTTGTGTTCCCTCTCTCGCTGGCTCTCTGTCAAATAAATAAATAAAATCTTAAAAAAAAAAAAAAGAAATATAATTCCCATTTAAAAGAATATTCTTAATAGTAGCAACAATTTAGTTTCTCCATCTCCTTACTGTTTCTGTCTTTGTATCTTTGTTTCTTTGTTCCTTCCTTCCTTCCTTCCTTCCTTCCTTCCTTCCTTCCCTCCTTTCCCATTCCCCTTCCCTTTCTTCTTCCCCTTCTCCATCTTCTTTCATAAATCTTTTCTGATAAAAAGAAATCAGTTGTGATTTGGCCAGAAAGAGTAATCTTGTAGGAGAATGGCGCAGGGGAGGAGGGAGGAAGGAGTGGTGAAGTATTTCTACTCTTCTGAATCAGGTTTGCCAATTTCGGTGGTGCTTGTGTTCCTTTATAGCTTTTACTTTCTTTGTGCTCCAGGAACACTGTTTCTTCCCTTCAACCCTACAGGCCCAAGGATGCTCATGGCTTCCAATTATTGTCAACATCTAGATGCCTGAGATCTAATGTTGGTTCCATTAATCTTGTCCACATCTATGTGAAATGTTTGTCTTCATTAAGTTCTCAAAAGTGCAGTTGAGTATGCCCTCTGCTTCCTTGTGGGACCCTCACTTATATACAACATAATTTAAAATCCTGAGTGAGCTCATGGTTTGAGCCTCTAGATAGAGCTGGGCAACTCTTGAAGCAACTGATACCCTAGCACATTATAATGAGACCAGCTTTACAACCTGGGATGTAAATGTCATCACTGGACTCAAATAATCCTATGTTTTAGGGTATATCACTTATAAGACCCCACGTTCAGAACCACATTATATATCAAGTATGATGTTTTTATTTGTAAATGGCGGAGAATCAAACTTAAGCCTATATATTAAAGAAGATGTATTACCTTTTATGACATAAAAATCACAAGTAGGAAAGCCTTTAGTTTCATCAGAGGAAAAGTTACTTTTGTGTCTTTCCTCTTCTCACCTGGTACCAACCACATTCTTTTTTCTTCCCTTCTTTCCTTCCTTTTTTTGAGGGAGGAGGGGCTGACTTCATTCTTATAGTGACTTCCCTCCTGGTTTACGCTGGGCCCTCACACCTGTCATACCCACATCCTATGCTTTACAGTATATAGAATAATTAGCAAAACAAATATTTTAAAAATTAGGTAGGTGACAATGTGACTTGGCCAAAAAATATCTGAATCTGAAATAGTTGAATATAGGAAGGATACTTTTATTTTTCCTTAAATATTAGATGGCAGTTAAATATATTTAGGGACATGTCTGTATTTTATTATGACAAAATGACTTTAAACATTTTCAAGTTGTGCCAGCCTACACTTATCCTTTTTTACTTATAATTTGTCCTCAGACCTGAGTTCACTACATCTTTATTAAATATAAGTGGTATATGCTTTTGTAAGAATAACAGCATGCCAAACTTTTAGCTATTTAACAAATAACTATGAAATTCACTCTGTTGGTCAAGTATTATTAGAAAGTATAGAAGGATGCCAAGAGAATGCTGACGTGGTCCTGTGTGAAAAATGCCTCCACATCTTCAGCTGGGCAGCGTCCCATCTACCACCCACTTCTGGTGAAGATAAGTGGGTTAGATGCTGTTCATAAGATGCATTGCAATTTATTTCTCAAAGTGTGCTCCAAATGATAACAATTTTAAGCTATGGTAGTAAGGTTACAGGGTCCAAAAACAAATATAGGAAATGATGGGTTGAAGGCTGAGTTCAAAATGTGTCTTTATGCTTGGATTTCTCAGAACTTTTAATATGGAAGTGTGCACTGCACATGGTCAAGAGGGTGGTATAGTCTGCTGTGTTCCTCAAATACATTTATACAATAGAAAAATTTCTGAGACTACTATTTGAAGGAGTGTACCTATATAAATGACAGGTTAAGTTACTCACTTCTGAGCCTGGTTATCTTGTACTTATGTTTAAGACTTATCAACGTCTCCATGGTTTGAAAAATTATCTATTCACTCAGCAGAAATTTCAGATTGCTTACTTTCTCCCTATCTTAGTCTGTTCAGGCTATTACAACAAGTTGCCATAGACAACTGGAGGGCTTATAAACAACAGACTTTTATTTTTTTTTTAAGATTTTGTTTATTTATTCGACAGAGATAGAGACAGCCAGTAAGAGAGGGAACACAAGCAGGGGGTATGGGAGAGGAAGAAGCAGGCTCCTAGTGGAGGAGCCTGATGTGGGGCTCGATCCCATAATGCCGGGATCACACCCTGAGCCGAAGGCAGATGCTTAACTGCTGCACCACCCAGGCGCCCCACAACAGACATTTCTATAACAGTTATACAGGTTGTGAAGTCCACAATCAAGGAGTCAACAGATTCGGTATCTGGTGAGGGCCTGCTTCCTGGTAAGTAGATGGCTGTCTTTCACTGTGTCCCCATGTGGTGGAAGGGGCAAGGGATCTCCCTAGGGCCTCTTTTATAAGGGTTTAATACCATCCATTCCATCCTCATGACCTAATTACTTCCCAAAGACCCTACCTCTTAATAACATCACTTTTGGGGGTTAGATTTCAATGTATGAATTTTGGGGGAACACAAACATTCAGTTTATGATACTCTTCTTATTTGATACAGTGAAGGGACCAAGTAGAGCCTCCCTAAACATTGAGGCATAATCGTCTCTATTAAGACCACGTACATTATTGACAGTGTCCTATCAAGCTTGGGACACTGTAGTAAGAGACCCTGACAGTAAGAGCCTCATGTTATGATTTGAATGACCAAATTGACTTTAAAAAAGTAATTAAATCTACCAGGTACTGCATGCCAAGTGACAAATATATAACAGGTGTTCAAGTTGGGGGGTCATCATGAAGGACTGAAAGGGTAGGAAAAGGCTTTTTTGAAGAATGTAAGAACTAAATTGAACTTTGAAGGAAGGTTAGGGCTTATAGCAGATCTAGGTAAAGAGGGCATTTTGAGAAGCTATGATAGTGATTTCTTAGAGAAACAGGATGATTCCTCTGAATTACAGAGATTGTCTCTCCCACCATATTAATAACTAGCTTTTTCTTTGTCAATGTAGATTGTACATCTTCACCTTTAAAAAAGTTTTAAAGAAAAGAATTCATTGGAGGAATTACAGATATCACCCACCGTTTAAAGAGCTGATTATATCAGGAATGGTTTTAAAACATCTATATAACTTTGAAAATAAGAGAAGTTATAACATTTTAAGGCATTTTTGGACCATGCCATATCTAAAT
Organism: Ursus arctos; assembly: GCF_023065955.2. NCBI lineage: Eukaryota > Metazoa > Chordata > Mammalia > Carnivora > Ursidae > Ursus > Ursus arctos. The sequence goes on along the minus strand of NW_026623053.1, from coordinate 10,977,296 downwards.
GACTATTGGAAATCTAGTAAGAACAGAAGTACTTGTCACAGAAAGCACCTCTTATTGTCATCTAATTTCGAGGTTATCTACTAGGGATAGTGGAAAATCACGAACATCCAAAATTGTAGATTCTGTAATTTCCCTGCCTTTTGCAATTTTTCTTGTTTTCTTCCATGGCTAAGTTTTCATTTTAAAGAAATACATTTCTCTCCTTTCCAGTAGCAAAGTTAAAAACCTTTAAAAAGTTCCCCAAATTGACACTCTGTATCTCAGTTATGCTAGTTTCAACTAAACCAGAAAAAAGCCTATAAAGTAAGCTGTAAGTATTTTTTTCCACTTTAAGAAGTCATATAGAAGCCTGTTTGGGGTCCTTTAAATTCTAGTTGTTGTTTCTGAGAATTTTATTATTTTGTAAGCACTCAGCTGTAGTTAAGGCACTTGAAATTTCCAAGACAGTTTCAGGTATTTTTTTTCCTAATGGCCATTTTGATTCTTTATTCATAAAAGCTATTGACTCTAATCATTGACTCATGTTCCAGTGGCTCATTTACTTCATTTTGTTGAAGGACAAGCCTGACGATATAAGAATGTGGAAAGAGTTATCACCCAAAGTCCAAGTCATTCATTGGAAACCACAAAACCTTGGGCTTCTTACCAATACTATTAAACCAATCTTTATCGAAAATTTATAGAAAAATATTAGAGTCTGAGATAGTATTAAAATTATAGTCCAAAGATGGATGAGCAAATCAAAGCTTTTATTGTCTCCTGGAGGGACCAAAGAAGTAACTAAGCAGTGATGAAGCAATTCAAATATGTTAAACAATGTCAAGAAATAGGTAAGAAATCATAGTTGGGAGTGAGAACAACTGGGGCTACTGACCAGGAAATACCCAGTGTGGTGGAGAGGAATTGAAATTATGCTGTTAAAAGAAAACAAGGATTTCTGTAGTAAAAAGTGGCATCTGGGGAGGAAGGCACAAGTGAGCGGTATATCAGGAACAAAACCAGAGAGATAGGAAAGTTGAGGGCTTCAGAAGATAATGAGTACTGGTGGCCCTGAACAACTCAGGAATTAGGGGCACTGACACTCTGTGTAGTTGAAAAGTTACATATAACTTTGGACTCCCCCAAAACTTTACCAATAGCCTACTGTTGATGGGAAGCCTTACTGATAACATAAACAGTTGATTAACACATATTTCTTATCTTATATGCATTATATGCTATATTCTTACATTAAAGGAAGCTAGAGAAAAGAAAATTGTTATTAAGAAAATCATGAGGAAGAGAAAATAAATTTACAGTACTGTAAAAAAATCCTTGTATAAAAGTGGACCCGCACAGTTCAAGCCTGTGTCTTTCAAGGGTCAACTATAATTTCGATTGGATTGCTTCCTGGGTTGCCAGTGGGGAAATAGCCAGAGCGAAAGCTGGATGGTTGGTTGGGATCTCACTGAGGTGCCCTAGGAAACAGGCTGAGAATTTGGTCTTCATTTGGTTTTGACAATGAAGAAAAGGACAATGAGAAAAGGATTACTAAAGAAAACTTTATCACTGGCCTGTAGGTTGTAGCTAAGTGTAGATAAAACTGAAGTTGGGTTACCAGGTCGGAGGTCACTGACTTAATCTAGTGGTATACCCTTGGCGTTGGGTGAGAAGGAGCCTCCTTAGGCAAAATAAAATAACGCAGGTCAAACATTAGAAGGCATTTGATCTAATAAAAATCTTTACTAACCCTTGATTCATTTTTCCTTATTCCAAACATAAAATACTGAATGAAAGCTTTCCCTAATGCCTATTTTTATACTATCTTTCTGTTCCAAAGATAATGATTAATGACAATAATAATTTCTTATAGGTCAGAATACTTCATGCTTAAAGATGTTTTCATATTAATAGGTAATATATAAATATTTTAAACAAGTATTTGACCGCTAACTTATAATCATCCCACAACCCAGCACTGCTCCTCGTATGATCCTCCTTCAGCATTCTTTCATTTGGGGGTTCAAAGAAATTATTATTTTTTGCCTTAGCAAAAGGACTAATACTGTGTGTTTTTCCATATAAAACAACTTTTTTTTTGTGATTCTTTACCATTTTCTACCACTCCCTCAATAATCAAGTCTTCCTTTCTTCCTTCCTTCCTTCCTTCCTTCCTTCCTTCCTTCCTTCCTTCCTTCCTCTCTATTTCTTTCTCACACTCTTCTTACTCTCTTTCATACAGAGAAAATAAGGGTAAAATATAAAATACATTTATTTTATATTTCCTAACCAATTGCTTTCATTCTGCTTTAGTATTTTTTGGACCATAATTCTTTGCTTTTCTGCTTTTATGATTAATCTAAGAGCAATTTCTAAAATATAACACATATTTGATGCCTTTTTAAACACTATATATATATATGATATTTTATATTATATAAAACATATATGTTTTATGTTAAAACACATATATACTTTATATATATAAAACACCATATATATCTAGTTCTTGTATAATGAGCTATATTTTTCTTTTAACATTTTAAAATACAGGATTGTTACATAAAATACAGGACACTTAGTTAAATTTGAATTTCAGATAAACAACAACAAGTAATTGTTTTGTATAAGTGTATCCCAAATTTTGTGTGGGGCATACTTACACTAAAAATTGTTTGTTATTTATCCAAAATTCAAATTTAACTGGTGTCCTGTATGTTTTGTTTTGTTTTTGCTAAATCTGACAACTATATTTATCTAAATATTATCAAATGCAAAATAATTACTCTCCTTTCATTGAGATAGTTTTTAGGTTTAAGCAGTTAAACTCACTGAGGCATTACTATCGGTATTTGGCAGAACTTTGCCAGTTGGAAATAACACATGGAAATACTTTTTTATACAGCTTAGCCAGTATAAACGGTTCTTGATGTCACTTAACAATTAAGGAATTGTAGTCTTCTTAATAAAATAAACCAGATCTTACTAAATAATAGCAAATATTTCTCGAGATAAAACATAAAAAAGGTTGGCAACCGTATTCAACCTCCTAAAATTCTTCAGAGAATTTTATTTTCCCTAATCGCTGGGAGCCAGTGATTCAAAACATGTCATAGTTTCTAGATAGTTTAGATCTGGAACTGTGTGCTGGTATATTTTTTAACTTTCAGAACCATAAAGATGACTCTAAGGTGATTTTTATCAACATGGGTTTCTTCGTTTAGCTAATTACTCCCAAGGTAAATTGGTCTACAGTTTCATTGAGACAGAATTTCTATTATACACTGAATGGACTGTCAACAAAATAATATATGATATATTATAAAAATTATTATAACATAAAAATAATGTAGATTGACTTCTACTTTTGGGAAGATAAATTAGATAGACTATTCCTGGAAATTATATATAAAACAAACATAAGACATTCTGAAAAGTGAAGAGTAAAAGGCACACCACTTAGGGAGTTCAGGCCCCAGAATGAGTTCCCTAGGTTTTCCTTTTGCTTCACGCACCCCACTCTTGGAGCTGAAGAAGTTGGTAACTGGGAAACACCAGTAGGTGCAGACACAGAAAGCTCCAACAAAAGCCTGCTCTCTCACCAAAGGACAGGAAAGGGGCAGTCTAGCAAAACAAAATTTTTGGAAAATAGCTGCTTTACTTTACCAAAAGACTGTAGGAAAAAAAAAAAAAAAAAAAAAAAAACCTGGTCCATCCCCTACTCACACCAGCAAAGGCCAAATGAGGAGCCTAGAATTCTATCTTCTCAAGGCTGGAATGAGTCTCCTCAAATCTCTCGCTGGGATGGTATCGCTGGGATGGTATCGAAGAAGGCTGAGTAGAGAGCAAAACCTTTCATCTCCCACCAGGAAGTAATGAGCTCCCCCTCCCTGCCACTTGCCTCTACCCTTGTCCCATGATATCAGCAGAGACCACCTAGAGAGCCTGCATTTAAAGCATTACCTAGCTGTGACGAGGTGCCAGTCCCCTTCCCAGCTAGGGTGGTGTCTCCCTCTTTTTCCCCAGCCTCTGTGGTGTCAGTAATGAAGCAGTCCCTACCCTCTCAAGTGTCTGACTGAGTGAAGGCCAAAGAGGTACAAAGCAAGCAGAAGTAAGAAAATAGGAACAGAGATCAATGAAATTGAAAGCAAAGCAGTAGAGGAACTATCCATGAAATAAAGAGGTGGTACTTTGTGAAGATTAATAACATTGAAACCTCTAGCCTGTAGGTCTAGTAAATCTTACAAGAAAAAAGAGGTAACACAAATTATCAACATCAGGAATGAAATGGGGATATCATTACGGATCCTACAGACATTGAATGAATAATAAGGGAACACTATACACCAGATATAAAAACTGGGGTACCAAACACTAGTAAGAGCTCCCTCCCTGGAGAGTTGCTGGCATTCAGGAACATGGCAGAGGAAGAGTTTAAAGATAGTGCCCACCGTCTCGGGTCTCAGGACACGAATACAGTCAGCCCTTAGATGTGTTTATTTATGAGCCTGCATAATTCAGGTTGCCGCTGTGATGATAAGCTAATAGGTTTCTTTCACATAAAGACTGAGCTTTGGGCCTGTTCCTCTTGCTGTGCTCTAGGGGCGGTAGCTGTTGAAGAACTTTCTCCATTAGTTACAGTCCTGTGGGACCCATGAGCCCCACCAGTCACACAGCCAAGTGATGTAGTGTCTCCTGGCAGCAGCTGCGAAAATCAGGGCACCAGGCAAGGGTATTAAGCTCCCTTCTGGAAGATACTGGTGATCTGGAGTGAGGCAGAGGAAGAGTGCAAAGTCTAGCCTCCATTCCCTAGGAGTACTTCTGTAGGCCTCTGTAAGTGTGCCAAATCAGAAGCCTGTCCCTCAGGCCAAAACTCCTAGACAAGCAAATAGGACTCTTTTTCAAGAAGACTGGGATGTGTTTCAGTCTGAGGTCTAGGCAGTGTCCTGGGAATGGTAGTCTGCCAAGTACTGTCTGATTGTTATAGTCTCATGGGGTCCGGGAAAGCAGGCCACCTGACCTCCAGAGCCAGGCGATTCAAGGGGGTATTCACTGTTTGACAGCTGCAAAAACTGGGTCACCAGATTATGTGTAGAGCCCCCCCCCCCCCCCCCCCCCGCCCCATCGCGGAGCTCTAGAATGTGGCATTGGAAGAGCATCAGGATTGTACTCACACCTGGAGTAGGCAGAGGTGGGATGCAAAGATGGCACCCAGCAAAAAAAGAAAAAAAAAGACAGGAAAAGGAAAGAAAAAGAAAAATTTTTTAAGTGGTGCGCTCTGGCTTTAGAAAGGTAGAGCGAGATCAGAAAGATGGTGCCCCCCAGCTTCCTTCCCCAGAGTGTTTCCCAGCAGGCCCCCGCCCCTCGGACCAATGCTTTAAGATTAGTAAAAGAGCCTCTTTCACGTAAACAATGGGTGCTTTTCAAAGGGCTGCTTCCGCCCTGAGCCCTGGGGTCTGTGAATCTGGGCGTGGGCCCTTTAAGAGCCTCCCCGCCGTTCACCACAGACCCCGGGTCTCTGGAGCGCAAGCGCTGTTAGTCTTCCACCCCCGAAGGTTTTTAAGGCTCCTCTCTCAGGTACTGGTCTAAAAAGTTGAGGTGTCTGGGGGTGCCTGGGTGGCTCAGTCGGTTAAGTGTCTTGGGCTGGGGGGGGGGGGGCATGACCCGAGGGTCCTGAGGATCGAGTCCCACAAGGGGCTCCATGATCGGCGTGGAGTCTGCTTCTCACTCTCTCCCTCTCCCTCTGCCCCTCCCCCATCGTGCCCAGGTGCTCTCTCTCTCTCTCTCTCTCTTAAATAAGTACAGTCGTTTAAAAAAATGTTGAGGTGCCAGCTGTGGGGTACTAGCCCTTCTCTCCTCAGGAAGCAGCTCAGGGTTTTGAGTTCCCCGCGGACTTTGCGTCCGCTGTGGGTGGGGTTTATGGCGAGATTGTGCGTCAGCCTTCCCTGCTTGCTTTGATGTGGTATCCCTCCTGTTTGCTCAACGTGAAGGGGTTCTTCTGCCAGGTTTTAGATTTTTTTCAGAGAACATTGTTCCATATAGAGCTGTAGATTTGGTGTGTGTATGGAAAGAGGTGAGGTCAGGATCTTCCCAAGTCACCGTCTTGAACCAGAACCTCTAAAATCTTAATAGTAAAACGAACCAGGCGTCTGAAATCAGCAAACTTCGAGGAACCCTGTTGAGGTGAATACTCAAAGTAAAGCCATTACGTTTCTACTTCTGTGACTTTCATGCTCAGCTGATCTGATTTTGAGGCTGATCTCCATGTGTTTGAGGCTATTTGGGGTGGATTTTAGTAGTTTGCGTTGAGAGAAGAGGGTTTATTTCATCTTGAGTGTGAAGTAGAACGTTCTTTATGGATCATTGCAAAGAATATATTTGCCTTTCACAAAAATCATTCAGGTTCTTACGTTTCAAAAAATTCCAGGTTTTCTTTCCTTGAATATACATAACTCAGGCACAGAAACAAACACTTTTTCCCCCTCTTCCTTTGTTGTTAATTAGTTTTACTAACTTTTACTATTTTGGAAACGTCTTGATTCAGGTTTGATTACAGGTAACCACAGAGATGCTAAAAGAACATAGGAAATCTTGAGAAATCTAGGAAGTGTCATATTATTTGTCTTTGTTTACCTCCAACTAGTATTATTTTCAAGGTGAAATAGGTTAAAGATGTATTATTTTAAAGATTTAGAAATTATTGAAATTTATGGGACCACTATCCCATTCCTCTGTAAATTTTGCCAGTGATATGCCAATCAGGAGCAATTTCATGGTTTGGTGATTCAGCTGGTGGCTGGTCGGAAGGATTTTCATGACTCATCCCTGAGCTTCCTCTGATGTTTTCCTTTAGTTTTATTTGGATAGGATATAAAGAAGATAAGACAATAGAACTAAAGTAAAATGGAAGGTGGTCAGGCTGTTTGAGGGTCAAAATTGGCTTGTTTGCTCTGAATATTATCTGAGAACATTTCCTTACATATTACTTCAAAAGCCAGACTGAAGTCACATACTGAGTACATGGGATAACAGTAGTATAGGTTCTTAAACAGCCTACAATTAATATCCAATGGAAATCAGTTGAAAATGTTACTTATAAGCTATAAGTTTTATTTTGCAAAACTACGTATTTTCTTTTTTGTGTGTTTTTCATATTAAGGATTTTAATCAGAGCTTTTGATGCATAAGGATATAGAATGTTTGAATAAGTGAAGAACATGTCAAGGCTGACAAAAAGATGGTTGAATTTGGAAGTGGCTTCTTAGCAAACTCGATTTTTGATTCTGGAATCGGAAATGGTCATGTTTCTAACATAATGGTATACTCAGACACAGATGCCAACTTTTGAACTATGTGCCTCCTATCTGAGGATGTCATTTATCATGCAGTTACTACCATAAAGACAAGACCTATTTTCTCATCCTCACCCTCTCACATGTGTTTTCTCTACAGAATTCGTGTTTCCCAAGACAGGGCCAATCCTATTTGAATGTACTGTTTATTTATGCTTGCTGGCATACCTAAGCTGGTACCTGCTTGTTACCTAAAATAATAGTAAAATGTGAGGCCTTTGGATATAATTTGGGAGACCGATCAAAGGATAAGACTGTATTTATTAGAATCCTATAATCTTAAACTTGTAAGGAACTCCAGAGTTATTTTAGGAACAGGGTAATATAAATATTGGATGACAGTAAATGTAGAAGCCCAAATCTATGCCTCAGTTATTCACTAAAACAATCTCCAAACTTTAAAACAACTAGACAAAAAAAAAAAAAAAAGAAAAAGAAAAAAAAGAAGAAGAATTGAAGTTATTTTGTAAAGAAAAGAGAACTGAGTGGACATTAATTGATCTTGAGAACACTGGTGACATAAGTAGTTTCTACTTCCAGTAAGGAAATGATGAATACCATGTAATTTGTCATCCAAACTTGGATAATTTTGAAAGTGAATGGGGCCTATTAATAAACATTAAAAGAAGTAGGCAAATAGCAGGAGGTATAATCACCCTAAGAATGATTCCTTTATTCACTAATTTAACAGACAGAATACTAAGTACGTGGGGAAAAAATGAAGACACCATCACTGTCCTCAAAAAGATCAAAGCCATGAAGGTGGCATATATATGTTCTTCTCAGGTTAAGATAAAACTTTTTAGGGAGCACAGGGGAGAGGTTTCTATCTGTAACCGAGGATGCAAAAAGATGCTGTTAAGCCTTTAAAAATTCATAGGGTTGAGAATAATGTGCTCTTACTCCCATTTGACAGCTAAGGAACGTGACTCATGCTATTCAACTAGCCAACAGCTTGGTGTAGTGATGTGAAGCTCAGGTATATGGTCCCTGCATTCCACTCTAAAACTTTTCATCCCACTATGTTATTCTCATGGGAGTTACCAGAAGGAAAGGGACACAAGAAAGTGCTAGAGATTTTCTTTACTTTCCTTTGGTGACAAAGGATAGAATGAAGCTTCTTTTGTGATTGAGTATCCTTGCTGTGAAGAGAAGACTTAAAAAACCCAACTTAACTCACATGTAGCCTTATGACTCTTAAATCACACATTGCACTTTTTTAATACTTTGAGATCTCTATTAATTTTTTTTTCTTTAAAGGAAGGCTCTTTGACACCAGATTTTCTTTGCAAGTTATCTCATGATAAGGAATTGCAATTTGTATATCCTACTTCTAGGATAACTGAGCCTTCCACTACACATTCTAAATGGAATGTCATTATATCCATGTATAGCAAAAGCAAAGCCTACTGTGTATACACATCAACTCCACCAAAGTCCATTATGAAAACATTTCTCAGAAGATACTTTATTATGTTCTAGAAACATATTTGTTAGCTGGATATTGTGTTGGTCTGTAATATTGGGAATGAGTCTGCCTACATGTAGATATACACTCATTTAGGCTCATGGTACATCGTTGAACTCTTCTGTCACTTGTTATTTCTCTAATGCTACTCATTTCATTATTTATTTGGTTCACTTTTTGACTCCGTTCACTACATATGACTGTTGAATCCATCAAACAAACATCAATACCTGAAACTTGTTTTTAATATTGTTCCTTGTTTTTATTTTAGTATAAAATGTTTATTCAGTATGTTTATGTTGAAGATGAAATTTTAATGATAGAAAATGGTAGTTATAAGAAAAGTAATAAAATGTGCTATCTTTGAGGCAGAAATTGCAGCACTTAGCACCAGACAATGGCCTACATTCTCTGACTGACAGGTGGATATCACATTAGATGAAGATGATAAGAGTTTTAGTGGACTAAAGAATAACTTCCTCTTGACAGTGCCCCGACCCTTGACCTCTGGCCTAACTCTTGTTAGCTTCACTAACACAGGGTAATTGTCACAGGTGTAGGATAAAAGACATCTCTACAGAGGCTACCAACAGTCTGAGATTTATTTCTTTTGATGACCACAAATGTGCTGCTGAGATAAAATCATAAGTTCAGACTTTCTCAGATCTGGAAGGTCATAAAAATTTACCCATGAGAAAGCAAAATTCCAAATACAAAGAGTTTTCTTTACTGTTTAGCTTGAAGATCATTGTTGTAACAGGGAGGGTATGTGCATCAGGGCAAAGGGATGGTAAATATGTTACTGTTGTTACCCCGAAAGCACGTTTCATACATAATTGTGACAGGTGTAATAAAGAATGGTCTATGCACAATAGATACCCCAAATTTTTATAATTATTAGTAAACTCTTACTATGTCATACTCTGGAAGTGTGTCCTATTCTGAAATGATTCTTTTGTATTTATATGCTAATCACCTTCTTCAAAAGAAATCAGTTCTTTGAGTTTTATTTAAATGTTCTCTGAAGGTAGTAGCTTTAAGAGTACTTACGGATGATGTGATAACAATTGTGATTTCTCATGAAAGTTAATGCCTCCTCCTGTAAGAAAATATATTGTATTCTCCTTTTTTAGCAACACAAGTAAGAAATTCAGAAAACACAGTGAAGCACAATGAGTTATGCAAATCCATGTTATAATAGAAGAATATTACAAGGGAAAACCAAATGACTGTAACATCCATTAAAGTGAAGTCATTATAGTCATATACCCATGATTTAAAAAAAAAAAAAAAAACAACAGAAGAAAAGAATGACTATTGCTGGTAAAATGAAAATGACTTCACATTTCATTAAAATGAAGTCAAAGCAGTAACCTGGCAGTGTTTTCAAAATGTTTTATCATGAAGGAAACAAAGTCAACTTTTCAAACACTTGGCACAATAAAGTGGTGTATTTCATTGTTCTGTTTATTTAGGGGTGTAATACTAGTATCATCCAAATGTTTGTTACTCAATATGAAGGAACCATAACAGTTTCCTAACCATAATAGATTTCCAAAATCCAGTTTTTATTCAAAACTATATATCAAAGGCATGAATTACTTTTAAATTTATTGAGGGTTCTTATTCAGGTCATAGGTCTTGTCCTTCAATTTTTTTTTAATCCACAGCATGCTTTCATGACACAAAATTAGTATATACAAGCTTTCGGATAATCAGTCAAGGAAAATACAAAGATTATGTTTATCTTAAAGTGATACTATAGGTAAATTATTTCCATTGGTTCAGTAAAGGTGTAGCCAAACCCATCTGTTTCCAAAATATCACACTTTCTTTTATTAAATCATGGAAATAAGGAATTATAATCATGTAACTTATTGTCATGCATACTTGCTATAATAATGCCTTCTTCCCAGACTACCATCTTTTCAAATGTGATGAGATCATCAGGTAACAGTGTAGGATATGAAGGCTTAGCATGCTGTGTTGTTAGCACATTAAAAAAAGAAATTGCTGGGATAATTAACAACTACCTATTTGTCTGTGGGATGCATTCATTATGGCTCTACAAATTGGAGGTCTCCAAAATCTGTGCAATAAAATTTACTCTTTGTTCAGGAAGTTCCCCTTGGATTTGGGGAAAATTCTGGTTTGCTGTGTCTATTGTAATTGTGACAGGCAGTTGACATGTCTCATAGTCTAAATGTAGTGGCAAGCAGGGGGTGGTACAATGATGAAAAAACTGCCATTCATTCTTGTGCAAAGGAAAGGTGTTTCTTAGCATATTCCAACCTATGTTCAGACTAGAGTTGGGTCTCTGAGGTTGAAGGTCAAATCTGTGAGGTCAAAGCTATTTCTTGTCAATCTTCGTTCACTAATGACACATGAATTGGAAATTAGAACAAAGTAAGTAAAACGAATAGCCAGAAGGTGAGTGTCTGTTTTATTACTCAGAAGAGCTGGGAAATCTGGCCAATTGTTGCCCTATGTGGCTTGAATGACAGTTGTTAAGTTGAAAAAGGGACAGTGTGATGGGAATGCCACTTTAAATCTCAATTACCTCCTCCACTCCAATCAGCTTGGTAGAGCTTTAATGAAGTGCAATTCTCTGTCCTTTTCCTCATACTTCTATCTCTAGAATAAGCCTCACATTCAAGTTTGACAGCAGTACAATCAGTTTTCCATTCATCACTGGCCCTGTTTTAACCCTGCTGAAAAAGGGCCTAATGTACGTGGCAGTGATGGCAATTAGGCAGAAAAGTAATATTAGAAACAGACAAAAGCCTGAGTCTTTTAGCATTACAGGTGTTTTTTTTTTTTTTTTTAGCCCGTTCTAGACATAAAGGAATAGGCAGTGTTGTTAAGTTCCCTTCTTCAGTCTTCTCTTAAGCTGAAAGTCCAACGATTTCAAGATTCAATTAATTAGACACATGGAGAGCCAAAGAACAAGGTAAAAGCTAAGTTCTTTCTAACTGAAGACACACTTAGTAATTGGCCCCTTATTAAAATGGATATCTTCTGGGTGTATGTTTAATAAGGTTGATAAAAACTCGTCATTTCCTCATTAGGATAGCACATGAATACACTCTGTATGTAGAGAAGAAATCTTAAAGAGAACAAACAGGAAAATATCAATCTGTTAAATATAGGAATGTAAAACATAAAAATTGAAAAGCTTGAGAACGAACTATAACTTTCAGAGATGGGGGCATGTTAAATGCATTGTGTGTGTGTGTGTGTGTGTATGAGTGTTGTAAGCTGATTTTTTTTTTTTTTTAAAGACAAGTCTTGGCTCTTCAATCAGTTTATCTTGGGATGCAAAATATTGAAGCATTTGAGTTTTATAACCCGGATCAATGATATTTAAAATTGACTTTTTTAAAAAACCCTAAAGATGAATGATACATTTAAATGGCCTTCTCATAGGAAAACAAATGCAAGCTTTCAAAGTCTCTACATTTGTGTCTGCATGCAGAGGATCCATGTGATAGTCATGCCTGCATCTTTGCACAGAAAAGTCACAGATACATGTTGAGGGACACACGTGAATTGTTTTATCTAATTATATTTGTAAATATGTCCATAGATACTATTGTGTGAAATCTTAGAAAAGATAAATTGCATAGATTTTTGTGCATGCATTTTATTGTTATATATGTTTTCCTCATGGTTCTTTTCATGCCAATTTTTAAAAATGTCAGCCAGGTTGGGTGTTTTTTTGTTTTGTTTTGTTTGATAGATTCCACAGGAACATGTGGCATCGGTGTAAGGATCTTGTTTAAGAGAATGGAGGCTTGGAGGCAAAAAAAAAAAAAAAAAAAAAAAAAACCAGATGCAGCAATTAGGCGGCTCTTGCTGCTCATTGGGGAGGTGACACAAGTGGGTGATAGTGGCTTTCACCTCTCACACTCCCTTCTCTCCTGCCTGATTCCTAGAACAATCCCTGTCAGAAACACTCTTTGAAAAAGGCTGCATTAGACAATGGCTCTTCACCCTTATTTTACGCTTTAAGTAGTGGAGCAGAATGCTGTAAGGGGCTGAAAACAAGGCGTAATCTGAGAAAGACGCGCAGGCATTGTTATAACTGTGAAAACCAGAAGAGCCCCTTTCAGAGCCGTGACTGAAAGTGCTCGGAAGACCTTTAGTCCTTTGCACTCTCCCAATCACCAATTAGACAAACATTAACATCAATTAAGCTGTTATACGGCACAGGTTCCATATAATTACCTTAATGGGTTGACGCTTTCTTTAGCAGCAATTTCTTAAACAAACTTCATCTTTTGTGCAACAGGCTAAGAAAATTTTCAGCAGGGAGCATTTCCTTTTGTCAAGTTTTCTAAAGAGACAGCTGAATTGTTCTATTTAACAACAAACACCTTCACTAAGGACCCTCGTCTTGTCCCCGTTCCCACCACATTTGACTACTAGGCTCAAAGCTTATTAACCATCAGAGACAAAAAAACGGACTGGCCAGGGGAGCCCAGACACATGCAGGGCGGGCAGTACACAAAGGACCAGTGAGTCTGGCACCGGTTTGCAAGCAGACCCTCGGAGAAAGCACCAATTGAATTAGTTGCCTATTTAGTATCCAAAGCGCCAGATCCGTCCTTACCAAAAGCACAAAGAAAATGAAATAGAAAAACAGGATCTTGCTCATAAAACAAGACAAATCTGTCTAATTTATTTTGTACCAGTAAGTGCTAATTAAATGCAAGCTACTCAGCTTCTTCCTGTTCCTGCCTCACCTAATTCGCTTAGAATCACGACAATGCCAGTCTGATTTTTCCCCCTGTTTAACAAACATTCATTTGAAATGTACTCAAATACAGCTATAAAAATACAACCCTTATATCACTTCTATTTTTATTTTATATAAAGTCCATGTGTTTTTACTCTGTTGTGAAATTATTTGGGGGGGAAGAAAGCTCTTGGCAGAAACAAGTCCTTAAACTATCCTTGTGCATCCTAAGAAATAAACAACTTGAGATGCATATAATGAACTATAATTGTTTCCCCCACCCCCCCCAGGGTTGGAGTAATGTATGTAACCAAATTTCACAGCAATTCATTAAAAGTCAGAAGCCTAACTCTTTTACAGTTTTTTTAAAGCAGACCATGGTAAAAAAGAAAAAAAAAATAAAATGAAACAAATATAAAATATACACTAAATACTTATGCCAAATCAAAGTCTTTAAAATGCTTTTCCTTACCCACCCTCCCTGCCCCCCAAATGTCTCTCTCTTTTTTCTGTCTTTCTTTCACATCCTATTGCTCATTTTCACATACCTGACTATAACAATATCCTCGGGAGTAGGCAATTCAGTTTACATCTTTAAGGTCAGGGCTTGGGCTCCAAAGACAAGTGTTTGCTCCATTTAGTTCTGCCCTTGAGAACTCCTAACACCTCTTTGGGTCAACAGCTCAAGGCCACGAAATTAAAAGATGACGACAAATTTATGTTTAGATTTTAACCTCAGGCCACTGTCACCCACAGCTAGAGGATTTTAGAAGCTTTCTAGGGGAAGAATTCTAGAGCAGAAACATACACAATTACAAAATAATTGTTCTCACTTGTGTTGCCAAGAATAAGCATTTGAAAAAATATGTTTATACCGAAGATGAATTTATCTACAATATATAACCAGTAACATATTCACTGCAGATCTCTATGATCAAAAAATAAAATTAAGGTTAACCTTTCTTAAACTTTTCCTTAGTAAAGTTAATATATAGAGTGATACTCTCCATTCCAATGTTGGTCTGTTATTTATTAGAAAATCCCCTTTTGTATTCAATTTATACTTGATGTTCACATTGATTCGGTTAAAAAATACATTTTGAGTCTTTCTGGGTTACTACCTTGGAGCCGCATTGCATCACTTTAAAGACAAACTGTGTTGCTCCTACTTTCTTCATTGGGTATTTCTGTCTGCTCCAGCACAAATACAGCTCCAAACTGCGGATGTCACAAATAAATGTGGGAACCCCAAGTAAAGAGTTCCCACCACTGAATTTTCTCAGGCTGGAGTTCAGCCACTCTTCATACAGCAGGAACATGTAAGATTAAATCAGGAGAGGCCTGAAGAGATTGTGATAGATAGCCTTTTAAAAATTAACTTCATAATTAAGGAATCATTACTCTTTTCAAAATATATTAGGAATTGGAGTTTAAAAAAGTGATTTCTTTGTAAAGCACCACCTGAGAATTATACAAATTTGTATCCTTCTTAGAACTTTTACATATGACAGATATAATTGGGTATAATAAGGAGGGATAGGGTGCCAGGTGGCAGAATCACCTCCGTAACCACAGAGAAAATGTGTGTGGAATCAGAGATACCTTTTCCTAATTTCCAGTATTAGGGATGAATCTGTGATGTATGAATGGATTTTTTTTTCCATTCAACATATCAGGCAAAGATCTGAATAAAGTTAATGTTCCCTTTTTGACACCCATATCAGACTGAAAACACCTCAATCAACTGTTGGATGGATTTGGCATAATTATTGATACGCTTTGCAGGATTTAAAGAGTGAGGATTCAGTGCTCACATACCACATTTGAAACGAGCACAACTTATCAAGTAGAGTTCTGACATGTGTGACTCTTACTATCATTTTGGAAGTGAAATAACCTGTCAGATTTTAAAATGTGTTAACAACTGGATGGTTAAATGGCAGGGACATGAGGAAAGGACATGGGTTTGGTTTGAGATTTTGTTCTGGAGTGGAGTCACTGACTGCCAGCCTAGAAGTAATCACAACAAAAGTTTTCCCCAGGGGTTCTGAACAAAAATTCTATAGTAGAATAAATAAACTACTACACAGTTAGATTATCTTAACTAGCATCTGCAATCTTCCTTACAATAGCCATTTATTGATGTCTTTCCAAATACATTAGAAGTGGCAGATGATTTATTTTGCCTTTGAAAAGTACGTATAACCATTCACTCATGCAACAAATATTTAAGTTTCTACTATGTGCCAGGCATTCTTTTCTAAGTACATTATCAAAATTGAATAGTACAGAATGCCTAGCGTCCTTTTATTGGAGATGTTTCACTTTAAATGGATTAAAGCAATTTATAGAAGGCATAGATTAAAAAAAGATCTGCTCTCAGACTTTGTACAATTCTTTATCCTGATTAATTTACATCTGGTGCCTGACACATAGTAGGTGCTTTGAACATGGTGCTCTGCTAGTTTTTCTGTGTTTCAACCCCCGTTGATTTTTTGTGTGAGCAGAATTGTCTAGCAAAAAGAAACCATCTGACCATTACCATCATTCATTGGCACTAGTCTCCTTTCCATCTATGATAGTGATTTTTTTGTTTGATTTCAAAGAATGTTTTCCTTATTCTTTGTATTCCTCATGGAAAACAGTGGGAGGCCGGGGTGTTGGAGGTAGAGTGGTTCTGTGGTATTGGGAGAAGACTCAGCATTTATTTGTGAAATTAGCGCTTAAGTGATTGTGGGTTGGCGTGCACACGCGTGCACACACATGTGTGCATGACACCTCAGAATGAATTGGAGTCTCCCAGAAAGAGAGTGAGAGATTACAGCCCTTCAAGTAAAAAGTAATGAAATTGGTAACAATGAAACCTGGGCTGCGTACAATTTTCCTTTAACCAACAGTGAGTCAGTCAGCAGCCATGTTGCTAAGCACCTCTGGTGTTCAACAGTGCTCTGGGTACCACTGGATTTGTTGTAGAAGTAGTGAAGTATTTAAGAGATACAGATGTGATTGAACTTTCTTCTGAAGGAATTCAGAACTTGGGGTCTGGATTCTCGTGGGAAGTTTATATTCTATCCTTTGGCAGTTCCCTGCTTCAGAAAATTTTGGCCATCCATTTTTGCCAAAAGTTGGTATTTAAGTCCCTTCTAGCCATGAAAAACTATGATATTTTGGTTCATAATTGCTTAAAAATAGATAACAATTATTGCATTCAATTGGTCGAAAGGGAAATGAGGCCTGGAGATACTCACCTAAGGGCAGAAAATAATTCCAAGCCAAAATTGATCCCTTTTACTTCTACTGAAGTTCTATCACTATCTGTGTTCATACCTATTTCCATCTTTATGATCTCTTTGTTGTCTGCCTGTCTCCTAGATTATTGTCATTAAAGTCTACCCTCTATTAAAATTTACAATAAAAATGTACTCCCAATGAAACATAATGGCAGATTATAATTACTCAGTAAGTGGTGTACACATACCCATATACTGACAAATGCAGGGTAGTATTACCTCTGAGATATTTGGAAATGCTGATATATTTCTAGTACCTCAAACATTCTGCATATACATAAATATAAAGGGGCAAGCCCTTAGAACCTTTTGAAGGTAGGTAAGCGTTTTCATTCGAAATGCTGAGTATAAAATGAGAAGGCAAAGCCTGGCAGTAAACATTGAAATACATATATAAATATCTCCTTTGAAATTCCTTCCTGCCATATTGCGCAGTTCAAATTAGTGAAAAGAAGGTTCTTACTGCACAGGATATTTTTTCAAGCTACTGAAACCTATATGTACACATCATTTCTATGATCTAAAAATCAGGTACATTTTATAAACCTTTCGCCTTTGCACACGCTCTTCTAACAGGAGCTGTTTTGTACAGGATTATCAGTATATTAGACTTGGTGTGTACTTCCAGTTTTTAACCTAATCCTTCTGTATCTCCTAATTGTGTTCTTCTTTCTACTGTAAGAATGCAATGAAAACCTGGGGAATCATATTTTTTTGCATACTTTAAAGTTGTATTTCAGCTTTTTAATATACTATCTAAAATCCAAACACTGTTGAAATCAACTTACTGACAATCAGTTCTGGATGTTTTTTTTGCTTTATTTCCAAAATGCAAACATGTTTCTGCTCTCAGATGAAGTATTTGCCAGTGTGTCAAGTACTCCTTCATCCTCACGAAATTAAAAAACAAAAAGGTCTTCATAACCCAATTCTTTAAAGTTCTGTATAAACTTGAGTTTTTGGATGTCTGGGGGTCAGGAAAGTTCACTTGATTTATTGGCTTCCCATTTAGTTAACCTGGTATGGCCGAAATTCCTCAGAGTTTCAAAGCCACCCTGTCGTGTGTGATCTTTTTAATGGTTCAGCCTGGTTAACAAATACGATTTCCGCATTGTGCATCCCTGTCTATAGGAGAGGCCAAAGCTTTTCATTCAAACTGTGGAAAGTTTCCTCCTCATTTGCAGGTGGTGGTGTAAACAAGGAAGAAGATTAGGGGTGTGTCCTGGGCCATGTCATTCCCCAGGGCCCTCCTCTTCTGTCTTTGACAAAGGAGTGACAAGAGAAGGCTAGGAGACTCCAGGAGGGTTAATGCGAGAGGATGTGGACCAGGGCAGTGTGAGTAGGGAAGAGGAAACGGTGATGGAGAAAGTAGAATGAAGGAATATTGGGAAATACAGTGAGAAAAATAGGCACAACCAAAAGGAGGCCCTATGGCTTGTGTGTTTTCCTCTTGACAAGGTATAGGCATAAACGTGTATTAGGTCAATTAGAGGTATCCCTGATCTTAAAAAGGAAAGAAAGAGGAGGAAAACCCCTCTCCTTTATAACCCCCACCCTTATTATGTTGGTATAAGGCCTCAAGAAAGGATTATAACACAGCACCCTTGCTTTTTATAAATGCATCATCTTTTCTTATATAAATATTAAGTACATTTGGCTTTTGGGTGTCACACAATTAGCAAATTAGTCGTTCACTAACAGCATTCATCTAGGTTTTATAACACTTTGCCTCCCTTAATTTTAGAATATTACATGCAAGGGGGAAAAATTGCCTTCTTTTTTATTGCACTCATTGAAATCCCTTCTCTTAATGCTAGGCTCTGGAGTTACAGTGGCAGTTAGTTCTGTCATCAGAATATCAGCACTTTGAATGGAATTTTGAAAATTACAAAGACTACACCAGCATTATAGCAGAATCGATGGTTCTCTCTATACGATAAATGCACTCTCATTTTGAAGCTTATGCATTTCCTTTAATATAGCCCCCCTTTCACTTCAATTCAATTCATTGCCTTTATTACAAGTATGAGATGGGAATTAGAAACTTCCCCCAAGATTTCAGGTCTTTTGTGCGTGATATTTGTGAGAAAGAGAAGAACTTTTTACTGTTCTTTATATATGAGATTTAGTGAATTAGCTAATGTTCTAAGAGGTAAAACAAACTGTTCATTTGCACTTATATTCATGGCCAAGAGAATCTAGAGGTATAATGGAGGGCTTTTAACTCCATGTTTAAGGTATCCTCATTCTTTCTAACATGGTATTCTTCTAAAATGCAGTATTCCAAGTATAACATTCAGAGAGGCCTAGATACGGTGTTGCATCTCTGGAACAGCCATGTTGAAAATTTGCCAAAGGACTGTCATCTTTGTAGACTTTGACTAATGAGTCTTGGGTTATTTGAAACTGAAGCAGAGGCCATTTTATTTTAGTCCAGTTTCTTCTAGATTTTCATGATTTGTCCATTGGGGGAAAAAAATATTCCCCAGCAAATCCAAGGGCAGGTAGTCATGCTGTGCCAGGTGGAGTCACCCTCTATTTGCTAATGGCTATGGGGTACTCAAGAGCAGCAGTGGATGCCATTCCTGGAGAACTGGAGGGGTGACTTGAACATAATCTGTAGTGCTTTGTCTATCACCCCTGTTGAAAGATTTGTACAATGTAATTTCATTTTTTGAGTTGAGTATTTAGCTCTTTGAATCACCATGCATTGGTAATGAGACCTTGAATAAGGTCCTTGTCTTAGGAGCTGGCGCTGTATAAAATAGTCATATAAGTTCATGCATTTCCATCTGTTTCTCCAAATATGGGTGTTTCTTTACTCATCAAGTTATTAATCCTCTACTTAATATCACACTCAAGCTGAAACCTAATTATACAAGTCCAGAACCACAGCATAATATTATGAAGACAAGTGCATATATTACTTAAAGTTCTAGTAATAGCTTTTAAAGGTTTATATAACTTGGGATCACCATTTTGAGTATTATTGGTAAAATTATGAAAAGCTGTTCTAGGATCAAAACACAATGGCATGTTGATTTCATGGTACAATGCGATCTTGTAATTGTAATGAATATCTCAAGAGCTGTGGGTCGTTGTATAGTTTAATTCAATTACTTGATTAAATAGAGATGATCTTTTGTAGGTATCAGCTAATCTAATTCATGGCAATTTACATGGGATAAACTTAATATATATATAGTAAGAAATATTTTATTTAACATATATTTTTACTAGCTTTAGAATTTAAAGATCATAATTTACTCTGCTCTGGCAGCACACACATACACACACACACACACATACACCCTGTGGTTAGTTTATTCCTTGCTACTTTTACAATCAGTTACTGCTTTGGTGAAAGCCTAAAGCTTAATCCATTAAGAGCCATTCAGAACAAAACAAACAAACAAAGCTTTAACCACTTCAGTGACAACAGTGCAGAACCAACAAGCAGCCTTCTTAGAAAACCCTAGCAATTTTAGGATCAATAGCCTCATACTGGATGCTTCTAAGTGATAAAAGCTGGAACATTTGTGCTGCCAGGTTTTAGAGAATAAAACAGAACACAAAAGTGTCTGGGAAAGATAATTCGATAAGTTTAGTTTGGAAATACCCATGTAGTGCAGAGGGCTGACTTAAGTCCTATAGCAACAGTCATGATAAAAACAAGCTAAATTAAATGTCACTGTGCACTGAAAATTTTACCTATGTATCCTGAGGGTTGAAACTTAAAATATATTTTAGTCTTTCTCCAAGTTCATCTACTTACGGCTTTATTATTACTATTTCTAATCAATGCAAGTGAAATCTGTGGTATAGCTACATTTATATCTATTTTTTGAAAACCAATCTTATCTAATATTTCTATATTAAAGTATTTAGAAGAATGTTATATTCTACTTGATTCAAGGGTACAGTTTTAACAATAAAACTAACAAATACATTTATATATGAGAAGAGCAAAAACAAACATTTTTTTCCCACAAGATTAAAAGCCTGTTCATTTCCTTTTAGAATTATTTCATTGTATATTATCCTTTGTGAAAAACCCATTAGCTTCTTTTATACATCCTCAAGTCTTAAATAATACCCCAGTGCTGCAGAATATGTTCCATGGAAAAAAAATCTACTGTCATTCCATAGAATAAAAAAGACCTCCTACATCATTACATTATCCTTTTCAGTTTTACAAAACAATTTTACAATACTGTATCTCCTGTAGCTATAGTTTTTTTTAATGCCTTTACGTTTATACTTAATTATAAACTCAGTAATGAAATAGGAGTATTATTTATTATTTATCTCAAAATGTCAACTGGTTAGACTTTACCCACAAATTATCTGGAGGCATTAAATTATATACCTTCATAGGTAGTCAACAGACACTTGGGATTGCCTGCAGTATGTTTACAAGCTAATTTGTTTACTGAATATTGTCTACTCGTTTACATTTCTGCTTTTTTTTTTTAAAGCAGATCCTCACTGAATAAATATACTTAATATAAGGAATTTATAAAATAAATCTTTTTTAGTTTTAAAAGCAAGCATCAAATCAAAAGCAAAATAATCTCTTTGCTGAAATGTTATCAAATAACATTGACCATCAACATTTTACAGACTGAAGCAATAAATTACCCTGCAATACCATTAAAATGCATGATTTTCTTGTGTGTCAGGAATGCTGTGCAGTTTTGTCTGGATTCATTAAGGCGCTCACTGCATAAGTGCGTTGCCAACAGGGATGTGGGTGGCTGTAATGGCAGCCTGTAGGTTTGTATGGAAAACAAGTATGGCACAGTGAAAAAAATCCTTCTCTCACCCTACAGATACCTGTACGGAGAGCTTGGGAGGCATTTCCATAGGCTCATTGTCAAGTGAAAGTTAAAGCCCCCACTCACTGGGAAGCAAAGGTAAGTCTGAAAAACCGCACTGAAGAAAAAGGAGACGGGGTGGGGGTGGGGATGAAATCACCTAGCATTGAAGCAGCCTAACCAAGTGACAGACACGTAGACAACTCTGATGCTGCCAGAACAACACTCTGCACAGCCCACCAGCAAGCAATTTGTCACTGCGACAAGAATATCCTCCGCAATTTGGCATCAGGGTCCTTGGACAGCCAACTGCGCCTGTACAGCACGAGACGTGCTATTCGGCAACGGGAAAGATGGGAACCAAGGTTCTCGTTATGTCCAAACGTGTTATTTTATGAGAAACATATCTTTTGTCATGATCAACACGGAGACAGAACAGTAGTAATTGATAATAACTGGGGACAAATAAGACAACAAATTGAAAAAAGTGTGTTCTCGTAGGTTTTTGAGGTACCCTGCGTGTTGAGAAGATTTCAGGATGCTCGCTCTGTTTGTCTGGTATTTTATGGCACACTCCCACAGTGTTTCCCAGAAATAATGAATCCATAGGTGCAAGGATGAACTGGGAGGATTTTTGGTAGCAAACCATTTGCTTTTAGCAGAACATACTCTTTGCTTTGTTTTAGACTTTATGTGTTTGTGTATTGTGTGTTGATTAATATGTCGCTAAGTGCAAATCCTTTCTTACTGTCATGATTTGAAATAAGACAAAGAATTCAAGGTAAGTTGGGTTATAAATGTGCAAAGGAAAGACCCTTTACTCTTTACATTGCTACTCTGGTAATCTATTATAAAAGTGCAGTAAAGGAGAGAAGCCAGGGGCATAGGATAAAGGTATCTGATAAATAAGCAAGTAGTGTTCCCCTTGCCAATTACTTGGCATCTTACTTTGTAATTAATGCCACAGTAATGAAAAAAGTGGTAGGCACGAAGATTGGGCCTTTTGTGCATTCTATACAGAATCAAACACTCATAAAAATCTAGCTCAAAGCTAGCCTAGTTTGGCTCTCTCCACAATCAAAACTTGCTAGAGAATTAGAACAATCCCATAGGGTGTGTGTGTGTGTGTGTGTGTGTGTGTGTGTGTGTATTGCAATGTATTATATAAGAGTGACATCAGGCAATTGTGGTATTGCTGTCTCTATCACACAGACAAGAGTGTCCTTCATTCCCCAGACATGATAGAAACTTATACCCATTCTGCCAGTATCTAACATCATGGTATCTATTATGTTGTTCACTAGTTGTCCTATGAAACACTTTAGCTAACTGCTGCTGAAGTGGCTATGATAACTGCCTTGCAATGCCCGGTGCATTTCCCAGTAGCTTATAAATTTGTGCTTTATGGGAATGTTCAGGAAATACTAAAACTACTTAAAAAGTAAATAATAGTGAATGTGACAGTACTAATAGGCATTTTTTTAAGAAGTAGGAAAGAATATAATATAGGCAATTTTGATATCATTTGAAATACAATACAAATTTCAAAAATACCCAGTTAATATTATAATAATCCTTCAAATATGAAAAATATATTCTTCTCTAGCTATACATATGAACCGGATATTGGATGATTTGGATTTGGGAGGTTGGAGAAAGAGATGTTTAACTGTGAAACTTTGAAAATGGCATTAGGAGTAGAGTATGTTGAGTAGCTATGTATGCAGATGACTAAATGAAATGACCTCAGATTTATATCCTTTTAGGGGTAAGACACAAAGGGGAGCACAGAAAGGAATGTGAAGAGAGAATGTTCAAGGCTGGAGGGTACAAAATACAGTGGAGATGATAAAGAAAACTAACCCCTACTTTTCTGAGCTTTGCATGGGGTGTTTTCCTTGCAACCCCCATTAAAGTCAATGGGAATCATGCAGCTAAAACCCTGTGTAACTCTTTGACAATTTACTTCCTAGTGTCTGGAAAAGAGTACTACCTACTAAGGGCAATTTACTCATTTTAGTTTGTGCCTTCCATACAAAGATGAATTTGATAGCATATAGCAGGAGGAAAAGAGAGACTGCATTTAAGATTTTGTTATTGCAAAAGAAATCATCACTGAAAAATGTCGCCTAAACTCTCACCTTGTTTAGCAACAACAATAAACAGAGAAAAGCAATCCAGTGAAAGAATATGAAAAGAAGTATGGACTTGATTACAGGAAAAATGGTGATTGCTATATGAGGTTTTTTTTTCCCCCATTTTAAATTCTCAAGCTCTGAACACAATCGCAGGATAATAAGACTAGAGGACAATTCTTAAGACACCAAATTGAAGTTCTTGATTACTTGCTTTTTCCCATGCACCTCAAGTTGTACATATGTAAATATAGCTATGGTAGCCTTACAAAATCTTTAATAATACGAATACAGTGAAGGGGGGGTTACCATAGCTTCTAGTTATGGGTAGAAATATAAGTGAAATGACAGATATTTATCCTGCTGTAAGCAATAACTAAATAAAT
Organism: Ursus arctos; assembly: GCF_023065955.2. Taxonomy (NCBI): domain Eukaryota; kingdom Metazoa; phylum Chordata; class Mammalia; order Carnivora; family Ursidae; genus Ursus; species Ursus arctos. The sequence goes on along the minus strand of NW_026623053.1, from coordinate 10,953,131 downwards.
GTATTGTATCCTCTATAGAATATTATTTTTGAAAGCTATAGACTGTGCATGTTAAAAAGTACATGCTATTTATAATCTCTTTCATGAACTTGGAAATAGAAAACTAACACTGGCTTTCAAAGTCTTTATTTTTATTATAAGGCTCTATATTTCTTTACTCTCAAGTGAAATGTCTATTTAGGTGCTTTACTGATATAATTCTTATAACTGTACAACCATATAATAAGCTTATGTGGGCTGAAGATACAGCTCTTATGTTTTCTGAGTCCCTTCTCTGTGATTTGTTTTCTGACTTTTCCTTTGGAGGGTGAAGAAATAAGACACTACATGGCTCTGCTTTTTAGTGCATGGATCAGAGACACATCTATGAACAACTGCCTACGCAAGTTGATTACTGGGCAATATAATTTCTCAGTTTTTGTGGGTAAATGAGTGCTTCTCGCCATGGACCTAGCTTGTGCATCAATTTAGGTAAGCATACTGCTGCAGCAGCCTTGAAACTATTGCTCTCTGATTGTACCAATTAGCAAATCCTGAACTTTACCACCAGGAAAAGACATAGCTCCACATTTATGAATGCCTGGCTTTTGAGAATTAGAGTAATTATGTCACCAAACCTACCATTGATTTTCAGATAGACATCTCAATAATTTTGTAAGAGTAAAAACCTTTCCAAAAGCACACTGATATTTTTATAGCAGAAATAATACATAGGGATGAATACAGTGATTTGATATGTGAGAACATTTAAGAGAGAGAGATACTTTGCTTGAACAGAATTTAGATGTGTTTCTGGGCTGAGTCTTTGATTATAAATTTCATGTTGGAGGGTTTTGACTGTGTGAGAACTTCTGAAATCTGATTTCCTTGGAGAAGGGGGTTGAGAATTCACAAAATAATAAAAAGCATGTGCTGTTATTAAAGTAGATTATGGTACTATTGTAAAATCATAGACAATGATAAATTTAAGACATTAGAATTCTCTAAGTTGTAGTTTTAAAACTCACAGCTGGTTCTTACATCCCAGGCCATTCATCGTTTTGTGACCAGATCACATATCCTTAACCAAATACACGTTAAAAGATTTCTGTTCACAAATTAAACCTGAATCGAATTTAGCACACAAAGCTCTTTAGTTATCCATTAAGGTTTTGTTTTTAATTTTTTTCTTCTTAGTGTTTTTATAACCAGCAAGAATAAGTTAATAACAGTATTTAAGGCAAAATAAACTCAAGTATTACAATGACAATGTCATTCACAATGTTACAGAAACTTGTTTTCCTCCTATATTATAGTGACATCGTTTCATTTTGGGCAAGGAACTGAATAATCATTAATACGTTCCATGGAATCATAGATGTATAGGATTATATATTTTAGATCTCTCATTTTACGTATTATCTTTGCCATGATCTGAATGAATAAAGTATTTTAATTCAAAATTAATCTCCATTTACCTCAGGCTGGTTTTGCTAGAAATTTACCATGAATCAGTGTTTGAAAGCATTGATGTTTAAGATAACTTTCAGTATTCACTTTTCTTCATATCTCCCTCCACTTAGTTAAGAAATTATTATGACTTTGAAATGACATCTATGCAGTCATTTTGTAGTATGTAGGTGGGAAAGACATACAGAAATAATATATTTTCCCTTGCCGTATCTCAAAATCATGCATTTAGCTTGCAGAAAACACACACACACACACACACACACACACACACACACACACACACACACACAGAGTCTGTATTTCTTTTAGCTCAATAAGCACATTTTGTATATATTTGCCCTGAAACATTTTCCCTGTCCCGGGCATGGTGTTTCATGAACTGATTTTATCACCTGTACAAGAGAATTTTACAAATGTTCTCACTAAGAAACCAGGTAAATAAGTGTATAGTCAAATTAATGATTGGTTATATTCATAAGGATGAGTTTATTTACATTATTTTCTTTACTGTGACCACATTTGTCTTTTTCTTACATCCCTTTTTACCTTCATTTCTTCACACATGGCACTTGAGTAGCCTTCTATAACTAAAATATATTTGGAAAGCTAAAGTGCAGAGGAAGATAATTTTGGGGTAAGGGCATGGTACTGTTAACATTGTTGATTCTCTGGCCCCAAAGATCTTTGGGATTGTTCATTGTTCATATGGTAAATTTCTGATGCTCCACTTCAAAAATCTGAGGCCTGGCATGTCTAAGAAAAGGAAGCCATTATATAATAGACTGAATAGTCTGGAGCAAAAGGTCACCCAATATTACATGTGCTTGTTTGGGACCAAAGCATGGGAAAGAAATCCTCCAAGCAGTGTTAAGTTGTCTGCCCTTTCATTGGTGTGTGTGTGTGTGTGTGTGTGTGTGTGTGTGTGCAACTTTAACATTAAGGGGATTCAAGCACAGGTACTGAAAAAGGAAGAGGACTTTTAAGGTGAAATGAGATCTGGAAGTGTTTCAAAGATACCCTAAACCAGACAGGAGAAAATCTATTTCCAATAGTAAGAATTTTGAGGCTTAAAAGTGAAGGTCCAGAATGAAAAACATTTTTCTAAATGTTCTAAAGTATGTAACGAAGTAAGGCAATGGTTCAGGTGAAATGCAACATAATTTTCATAATTATTTAAGTGTGAAAGCATATATTTGGGTTCATTCATGGTCTTTCAAGGGACAGTGTTGGGCAATGGAAAAACCAAGAAGATGTTTGTCTGATTTTTCAATATCATGCTATCTAAATGTGAGCAAGTCATTTAAACTGTTCAGGGCCTACCTGGGTACAAAATGAACAGGATTCTAACACTTTTAATGTAAGAAGGACTGCAGGGTTGTGATTATTTCTGATGCCTGGTGTTTTCATTGTTGTTTGAGCTCTTATGCTTTGAAAGGGTGTATTCTGTTTACTGTGATAGTGTCATTCATTTACTCATTCGTATAGTGAAAGATATTTACTGAGTATTGACTAAAGAGCATGGCTATTCTTGCTATGAGAGACTAAGATAAAGTTCCAAACCTTTAAAATATTCATAGTCTACTGAATGAAGCAATAACCCAAATTAACAACACAATATAGTAAGGGTTATGATAAAGGCACACCAACATTTCTATAGGAAGTCCGAAGAGGAGCTTCTAATTTTGCCTCAGAGAGACTGGAAGGCTTCATAGAGGAGGTGATCACTCAACTAGTTCGATGGTAAAAATGGGACCATTACCGTTTCTTGCCAGTAGGCCAAAGATTGCCACAGGAGAGCTGAGTTAATTTGTGCTGTTTAAGAGGCTCTTGGCTTTAAAACATTCTTTTTTTGTGTGTGGCTTTAAAAATTTACATTATGTGAAGTTCTGCTTCTGCCAATTTGTTTTGATATTGGGTTTTCTTTCTTGTCTTTTATGTTACATGGGGAGGAAAGGAGAAACAGTAACTACTTGCTACCTATTCAGTACCTCCATGTTTTGAATGGTGTGTATGAGTGTATGTGTGCGTGCATATGCATGCTCACACATGATAAACGTAAGTGAATATGACTCTGAGACTTTCATGGTATCTTTTGAGATAATAGGAATGATACTGGAATAACAACAAACTCAAACAGGGAAACCTACAATCAAATTGTTTTAAATATTTGATGGGATTCTAGGGCTTTCCAAGAACAGCTAAATATATAAGCATTTTTTCCCCTTTCTATTATAGAATAGAAAGGATTGTGTTAGAAAGATTCTCTTTCTAGCATATGTGAAAAAGAAGCAGGTAGCAGGAGGGCTTGGTACATAGAAAATATTTGAAACAAAATCAGAATTTAATGACCTAGGCCAGTGTTTCTCAAACTATAATGTGCCTAAGAACCACCTGGAGAACTTGTTAAAATACAGTAGGCCTGGGGTTGGATTGATGAATTTTCATTTTTTACAAACTCACAGGTGAGGCTGATGCTGCTGGTTGAGGATCACACTTGGAGAACCTCTAATCTAGACCAGTGCTTCTCAAATTTAATATGTCTATGAATCACCTGGGGATCTTGTCTAATTGAAGATACTGATTCAGTAGGCCTGGGGTGCATGGGAAAATTTGCATTTTGAACAAACTCAAAGGTGATGCTGATGCTGCTGGTCTGCAGATCACACCCTGAGAAGCAAGGCCTTAGGTGATTTCCTATATTATGAGTGCAAGTCATGTGACATAGCCTGATGATTTAAGGAAACAATAAGATCAAATAACGATTTTTCAAGTTCATTTCCTCAGCAAGTAAGATTGTATCCTTACCAACAATAACTAACAAAGAATTAATGTTTCTTCTTAGATATCATATGAATATTACAACCTCACTGAGAGGTATTTCCTGAGCTCCTGTTCCGTGTATAAAATACTTGCCCTAGTTACTGTAAAAGTTAGGTGAAACGTCGGTTTCTTCTTTTAAGTAGCTTCTATAACTTCCTTGGCCATGTATTAAATGTATTATATTTCCTCTAATTGTGATAAGTTGTGTATGAGTACAGAAGGTAAAAGTGGTTTGGTCTAATATGTCCAAAAGAAAATCTTAGAAATAGTACTATTCACGTTGTGTTATTTAGCCACCCCTCTTATTTAAAAATTCTGCTTAGTTAGATAAGTTCTATTTATATAAAGCAAAGGTTGAACTAAAAATCTAGTGAAATGAGCTGGAAAATATACTTATTTTTGATCAGATAACAGGCCCAAGTGGATTATGTGGATGTGGGTGTGAAAGAGCCTTACTGGTAAGTGTTGGCTGTCTTCAACCTACATTTTCTCAGTAATTGATAATTCTCCATTCCCTCTCTTCTGTGTAGACCTTTTAAAAAATAGAGCGGTGAAGTAATGGTAGTATATTAAGGGATTTGAAGTACAAATTTCCAAGAGAATGTTCAAATAAAAAAATGCAAGGGATAGCATCTGTAGTATATACTTTGGCCAACTTTCAGTGATTTTAGGTACCCTAGGGATGCATACATTTCTATTCTCCTTATGCCCCTCCCATTCACAAATTTTCAAGTGATATGATAGTGTTAAATTCAGTGACTCAACACAGTTTGAATAAATTTCTCAGTTCTCAGTTTGTTTATTTTTTTGGTGGACTTGATCAAATATAGGTAACTGATCATATTAAAGCAACCCAAACAATCAGCCAAATAAATGTATATATACTTAAAGTATTGACACAGTTTTTAACAATTTTTTTGTCTGGGTTATGTGATTTTTGTATTATCATTTCTGAGGATAAATGATTATCTTTACAACAATAATAGATGTTTCAGTGCTTTTGTCATTTCTACTCCTTCTTCCCTTTTTCCAAGTACATTAATTTCGATCCACTCACCAAATTGGGCTCTTCCACGAAAAAATTTTATTTCCAGGGTATTTGACTTCTTAAAATACTGCACTGTGTCTTACTATCTAACCAAATGAAGTTGCGAACAATGTAGTTCTAAAATGTAGATGTTTGAGATAGAAGAGCAGTGGTTCTTAACCTTTTTGGAAATCTCTCTTTACAGAAAATGCTCATAAGTACACACAAATTTTGCATACAAAATAGTGCATATTTACTGCCCTTTTGAAGGAAAATTAACAACTCTGATCTTGATAATTGAGGTGAAGTTAACAAAAATGCCATCTTTTTTCTCCTTTCTTACATAGACATTGAAACCAGATGGATCAATAGACTGTTTTTCTAAATACATCATTTTGTTTTTATTGCGTAAACCTTGCCTTACAAATAAGCCTTTATACTGATTTGTAACATGGAAGCAAGTGGACATCTGGCTTCTCTGAAAAATATGATTCACTCATTTGCATTTTTAAATTCCATTCATTCCATTTTTAAATTGTTCACTTGTCCTCTTTGCTCTTTCTAAAAGCAACTCTTCTTCTCTGTCTTCAATTTTAAATACCCACAGAGTTTATGTTACTTATAGTTCAGAACATCATCTCTTTAACATTTTTAAATGAAAATCGATATTCAAGGTCAACAGCATGTGTAAACCCACAACATCTAGGTAAGCGAGAAGTTAATTGAAAACCAGCAAGGAATTTGTGTGACAAAAATCATTCTACTCATAGTACTTTATATTGGTCGTGGAAGGTTTTGAAATAGCTTTCAAAGGGCATTAAAAATTTTCAGGATCAAAATACTAATAAATAATTTATCCTTCAGGTTGGTTTTATTTCTTCAAAAATATTTTGGGTACATAAAGGTGTTTTTATCATTAATGATATACTGTAAATAAATTCTGGGAAGAATTTCAGTTGCTAATAATATTGTTTGCAGCATAGTTTTTGTGAGCAAAAATGGAAAGTATAAGAATTTGAAACCTGCAACATTTATTCATTAATTTAAGTACTAATACTTCCTCTTTATGGTGACAAATCCAGACTCTAATAATTTTCACAAGGTTGAAATCTAACAATAACCAAGAGCAGAGTAACTCAAGTTCCATTCCAGTTTTATGTAAAACTTCTCATGAGTGTTTTATTCCTCATCTTACATAATTGGCCTCTATGGAATCCCAGCATTTCAAAATGGTAGTGTTGAATATTTAAATGGTTAAAGTTAATCTCTTTGCATATTGTATATTTCCCTCTAACTAACTAGTTATGTCCTGGAAAAATGTGCATGTGTGTGTGTGCATGTGTAAAAGAAAAGATTTTCCTCCAGTTGGGTGGAATAGCTGATGGGTCTAAGACTAGGTAATGGAAATGGATAATCGTGATAGACAGAGATGAGAGAATGAGAGAAGTTATTGCATAATGGTCTTCAGCTGTGAATTTTGAACTTGATTCTGAAAGTATATCAGAAGATACTGCTTTTCTAAGAACATCAACCGCTTGAGTTTTAAGGAGATTTACTTAGGAAACATTAGCAAGGTAGAGATGGGAAACTGGAACCGAGAAGACCAGGTAGCTGAAGTTATCAAGCTCTGAGCTTGCATGCTATCACTTATAATTCATGTTTCATTACAGATGTTCTTTGCTAATGTTGTACAATTTAGAAAATTTTGGAAGAACATACTGGATTTGAAATTAGGATAAGTGAATTTGGTTAAATTTCCCTGCTTGGATTTCCTGACAGCTATTACATTGAACTAAATCACATTTCCATTTAGGGTTTAGTACCTATAATTGGGGGGAAATAAATGCTTGTTTTAATGATTTGGTCCATAAAACTGTTAGAGAATGAGAGCCACCTTTCCTGGTGGCAAGGCATTATAAACCTGTTGGAGACAAACTGGAGAATTTTAGAAGCTAGAATCATAGATGTAGGTCACTCCTAGAACTATTTATGCACTTAAGAAGTTGATCCCTAGAGTAGCCTGAAACAATCAGGTAGACTAACATGATTCTGGTGAGGTAGGGCAAATGGGTCCCATAAATCGTATCAGAAATAACTCTTCTGTTTTGAGGAGGATGAGATGTACTGTCATCAGGACACCCACTAGATCTTTTGAGGCATTGTTACTACTTTCACATATATTGCATGGAAGTTTAATATGATGTAACGATCTTCAGTTCCTTTAAGAACAAGAAGCAGTCTTCCTCTCTCTCCCACTGAAGCCACTGTCAGAACTCAGGATCAGGGGACACATTCTCTCCCTTTAAAGGAAATTTAGCTGCCCTCTTGGTGGGAGAGAGTAAAACTGCATAAGGTGTTGAATGCCGATTAGCATGTCAGTCAGGCTGTCTATCTGATATAATCGAAAGAATTGAAGGAGCCTTGAAAAAACAGGTGTGGAGAGAAATGTGGACAGCTGTCCAAAGCATTTTATGTCTGGAACAAATGTTCATGGACTTCTCCACTGAAGGCGATATTAAAAGCTAGTTTCTGAAAAATGACTACAGGAGTCTCTGTCTGGTAGATGAGGTCAAAGGAGAAATTGGATATTTGAGTTGGTAGGTCACAAAACAAGTACTGAATCCGTCTGTTGTCCTCTTTAAGTAAAAATCCAGATGGGTTTTGGCTGTGTTTTTGGTTATATTCTGCCTCACTTGATAGATGGGATAATGGTATCAGCTCCTACTCACTTGGTAGTTATGTAGCCATGATACAATAAGATAATTATTCCTCAGTATAATAATTTTTTAGATTTCAGGGAAAAATTACAAACACATGAAAATCTAAGATATAAGCATTCTGTAGTGCTTTATAGTGCCTTTCATTTGGAGTTATTTTTACAGAGGTATTTATGCACAGAAGTCCTTAACTTCTATTTGCCATTAGTAAAATTGTAGACCAATTGAAGTCTTCATGAAACCGGTATAGAACCCACAGCTATGGAACAATTTATTGGTATGACAGGTCAGTAAAGAACACGAAAAGGCAAAGCTAAAACTTTTCTTCTGAAGCCTATTTTCTCTCTTATTTTATTTTATTCCAGTATAATTAACATACAGTGTTATATTCATTTCAGGTGTATACTGTAGTGATTCAACGATTCTATATATAGAATATGTTTGTATTCTATAAATTCTGTGTATTACGCAGTGCTCATTGAGATAAGTGTACTCTTGATCCCCTTCACCTATTATATCCATCCCACACCCCTCACCTCCCCTCTGGTAACCATCAGTTTGTTCCCTATAGTTCAGAGTCTGCCTTTTGATTTGTCTCATTTTATTTTGCTCATTTGTTTTGTTTCTTAAATTCCACGTATGAATAAAATCATATGGCATTTGTCTTTCTCTGACTTATTTCACTTAGCATTATACCTTCTAGATCCATCCATGTTCTTGCGAATGGAAAAATTTCATTCTTTTTTATGGCCAACTAATCAATCTTCCTGCCTGCCTGCCTTCCTTTTCCTTCCTTCCTTCCTTCCTTCCTTCCTTCCTTCCTTCCTTCCTTCCTTCCTCTATCTATCTATCTATCTATCTATCTATCTATCTATCTATCTATCTATCTATCTATCATCTATCACATCTTGTTTATCCATTCATCTATTGATAGACACTTGGGTTGCTTCCATAATTTGGCTTTTGTAAATAATGCTTCAGTAAACACAGGGGTGCATATATCTTTTTGAATTAGTATTTTTGTATTCTTTGGGTAAATACCCAGTAGTGGAATTACTCTATCATATGGTAATTCTATTTTTAATTTTTTGAGAAACCTCCATACTGTTTTATACCAGTTTGCATTCCCACCAACAGGGCACAAGGGTTTCTTTTTCTCCACATTTTTGCCAACACTTGTTGTTTCTTGTGTTTTTGATTTTGGCCATTCTTGACAGGTGTGAGGTGATATCTCATTGTGTTTTGATTTGCATTTCCCTGATAATTAGTGATATTGAGCATCTTTCCATGTGTCTGTTGGCCACCTGTATGTCTTCTTTGGAGAAATGTCTATCTTCTGAAGCCTATTTTCATTACTATGTAATTATTTGTTTTGTGTCAAGTAACCGTTTCATTGAAGTAAAACACGTGTTCAAAAAATGCACAGATTTAAGTGTACATATTATTGAATATTTGAACAAAGTGATTTAAAGGAATAGAACAATATTGGCACGTAAAAAATTCCCCTTTGTCCCATCTTGTCACTACCCCCAAAAAGAAAACACTATTTTAATTATTTGCTCTGATTGATTTTATGTTGTTGTCCTTTATATAAGTAGTAACATATAGTATGTACTTTGTTGAATCCATGCTGTAAACAAATGTGGTGTAATTGTGGTTTATTTTCATTGCTGTAGAGGATTTCATTGCATGGATATACCAAAAATCATTTATTCCTACTTTTGATGGACAGGGTCATTTCCAATTTCTGGCTTCTATTGATCTTCTCATAAGTATTTTGGATATATAAGTATACTTTTCTGCTAAATATATACCTAGGAGTGGAAATACTGAGTAAGATATGTTCAGTACGTCATTGTGATTTTAATTTGTTCTCTTTTGGCAACTGATAAGTTTTGACCACTTTCCCTGTGTTTATTGGCCATGGTATATTCTCTTTTATGAAGTATCGGTTGCCCATTTTTCTTTTGGGTTTTCTATCTTTTTTCTTACGGTTTTGTAGTAGTTGGTATATTCTGCATATATGTCCTTTGTGAGATAAAAGGTTTTCAACCATCTTTTTTTTCCAGTATATAGTTTGCCTTTTTCACTTTCTTACTGGTGACTTTGGATTAATATAATCTTTTAATTTTGAAGTAGTCTTTTCCTTTATGATGAGCACATTTTGTGTCCTGTTAAAGATGTCCTTACCCCAAGGATGTAACAGTATCCTCCTATTTTGGGGGAAATGATGTTTTTACCTTTTATTTTTATATCTATGGATCATATGATTGATTTTTGTGTAGGCTATAGGGTAGAAATCAGTTATAATTTTTCCTTATGTATATTCAGTTGGCCCAATGCCATTTATTGAAAAGACACTCCTTTCAGTTTTGTAGTTCAGTGTCACCTTTTTCATAAATCAAGTGACTACGCGTACGTGTAGATTGTCATTTGGTTCTTTAAGTTTCCTTGTGCACTATGCTGTCTTAATTATACTTTGTACTAAGTCTTGATTTCTAGTAATGTATATCCTTTGACTTTGTTCTTTTCCAAGATCTGTTGTTATTCTTATCCCTTTGCATTTAAAATTATCTTGCTAATTTCTGCATTTAAAATGTTTGCTAGAATTTTCAAAGGGAGAAATGTTATGCTTTCAACATTGTATTTGTTCATAAACATGGTAAATCCTTTGATTTATAGTTTTAATGGTCTTATTTCTTTCAGTATTTCAGTTTTATGGGTAGAGGTCTTATACATGTTTTGTTAGATTTTTTTCTTTGACATTTGCTTTTTTTGGATGCTATTGCAAATTGTAGGTATATTTTTAGAATTTCGTTTTGTAATTTTTAGTGGTCTATAGAAATATAATTTATATGTTTATATTGACCATTTTTGCAGTTCCCTTGCTTAATTCCTTTACAAATTCTAGTGGTTTTACTATAGAAGACTTTGAATTTTATAAATATACAGTTATGTCATTTGTAAATAATGTTATATTTCTCTCTATCTAAGCCTTATGTCCCTTATTTCTTTTTCTTCCTTATTACTTTGACTAGATGTTGAACAGAAGAGGCACTAATGGACATCTTCATTTCTTTCTCAGTCTTTTGTGTTGAGGGGGGACATTTCTTTGCACATCATATGTGCTGTAGGTTTTATATAGGTACCTATTAACAGATTAAGGAAGTTTTAGTGTATTCTTAAAAGTGTACTGGTTAATTTCCTAGCATATACAGATTTTTCACTTACCTTTGTAAAAAATTGTTTTCTAATCTAATAGCAGTGAGTTCAGAGAATATGCCATGATTTCAGTTCTCTAAAATTTATTGAACACATACCAACATAGATAAAATGTGGTGTACTTTGGCATACATTCCATGTGTACTTGAAAGAATGTATATTCTATCGCATTTGAGGACAGCATCCTTTTCTTTTAAAGATTTATTTGAGAGCAAGCGTGCAAGCAGGGAGAAGCAGAAGGAAAGGGAGAGGGACAAGGAGACTCTGTGCTGAGCATGGAGCCCAATGTGGGCTTGATCCTAGGGCCCGGAGATCATGACCTGAGCCAAAACCTAGTCAGATGCTCAACCAACAGAGCCACCCAGGTGTTCTAAATAAGTCAGTTAGGTAAAGAGTATTTATTTTCTTGCTAAATTCTTCTTTGTCATTATTATTTTGTCTATTTATTATATTATTACTAAGAGAGGTATTACAGTCTTCCAATATGATTTTTTATTTGTGCATTTTCTATTTCTATCCGTCTTATTTTGCTTCATATATAGTTTAAAGCAATTTATAAAGCATATATATATTTAAAGCAATTTATATATATATAAAGCATATATATATATATATGCTTTTTATATATATAAAGCATATATATATTTAAAGCAATTTATAAAGCATATATATTAAAGCATATATAGTTTAAAGCAATTTAAATATAAATTTAAAGTTGCTGTATTTTCCTGATGTATTAACTCTTTTATCATTAGAAAATACCCCTCTTTATCTCTAACAAGATTACCTACCTGAATATCTACCTTGTTTTATGTCAGTATGGCCACACTCGTTTTCTTTTGCTTAGTATTTGCAAGATACGTTTTCTGTCCCTTATTTCCAACCTCGTTGTGAATTTAAGGATATATTTTTTAATAACATAGAGATGGGCTTTTTTTTTTTTTTAATCATTGGAAATCTTTGTTTTTACAATGGTGTATCTATTCCATTTATGTTTAATGTAATTGCTGGTACATTTGAGTTTATATTTACTATCATACTATTTATTTTTTGTTTTCTCCATCATTTTCATTTTACTTTTCTTTCTTTCCTTATTTTGCACTAACCAGATATTTTTAACAATCCATGTCCCCCTCCCTGAACTCCTGGCTAGTTTGGTAATTATGCCAAACTTTTTTTTAATTGATTACCTAGAGATTATAACTCATATCCTTATTATATGACCATCTATTTTAAATTTGTACTTGTACTACTTCCCAGACAATGCAAGGTATACAGAGCACTTTGTCTCCATTTACCCATTTCTTGACTTTTGTATTATTGCTGTCAAACATTTCAATTCTGACTATATTTTAAATCACAAAATATATTATTTCTTTTCATAGTTTTAATATCCATTTTGATGTATAAGCATACTTATATTTTCCATTTCTCTTTATTCTTCTCTGCATTTCTGTGTTTACTTCTGGATTCATTTTTATTCTGCTCCAAGAAATCTTTTACTATTTAATGTAACTCTACTGCTATGAATAATCTTAGTTTTTTGATTTTTATTTCATCTTCACTTTTTGAAGGACATCTCATCTGGGTATAAAATTCTAATTTAGTAGGATTTTCTTTCAGCACTTTAAAGATATTTCATTATCCTCTGGTTTCATTGATTTTTTTCACTCCTTTGAAAGTAATGGCTTTTTCACTCATGGGGAACATTAAATTCTTTCTATGATTCTTACCTGTTTTATGCTGAAGAAACTCAGTGTGGTTTTCTTTGTGTAATTTTTTTTTGTATTTACCTGCTTTGGGTTCATAAGACATTCTGGATTTGTGCTTGAAGTTTTTCTTCAGTATTGACAACTTATTGGTAATAATCTCTTTAATACTGTGTTTACCACATTCTCCCTCTCCTCTCTTCAAGGACTCAAATTGCATATATGTTAAACCTTTTTAAACACAACCCACATATATCTTATGATTTCACCTGTACTTTCCATTCATTTTATCATCCATGCTTCAAGACTATACTTTCAGGGATCATTTCTATAGTTTTTTATCCTCCATGCTTCAGTCTGGATATTTTCTACTGATCTATCTAGCTCTGTAAGCCATCCTTGAACTCTTTCCAAACCCTTGTTAAGCCTATACTGTGAAATTTTTATTTGTTTATTTACTTACTTATTGATTTTTGTTTTTTATGTCCCAGCTGTATGGTAGGATTCTTTGGCCTGTTGAACATATTGATCTATTTATCTTAAATTCCATGTCTCATAATTCTAAGATTTGTGTCAACTATGGGTCTTTTCTATTGTGTAGTTGTTCTTTTGATAATTTTTCTTCATATGACTGTAATTTTTTATTTACTGAATCCTATATACATTGTACTTGATTGTAGGAACTGATTTCTGTTACCCCACTCCAGAGAGGATTTAACACGTCGTCTGGTAGGTAACAAAAGGACAGAAAATATCAACCTAATGATGAATTGAGCTGACTGGAGGTTGATTTTCTATCTTTCTAATGGTTGGTCTTCTTCTTATTCATCTCTTTCCAAAGGTACAGCTTTCCAGGGTTTTCAGCTGACAGGCTTTCCAGGGCCATGAGAATGTCTATACTCTGTCCTGGTTTATATTTGCTTTCTGCTTAGCTTCTTAGTGTAATGATCAATGAGCTTTATTGGTAATTTCTTTGAAGAGAAGAGATTTCTCCTTTTTGGGAAGTTCTAGAATCCTCAAATGCCTTGATAGCACAAAACTTAGTTTTTGCCTTTTCTCTGGGTAGCAGCCGGTCTCTACCTCTTTTCTCATCCCGTTGCCCTGAGCCAAGAATTGGCATGTGCCATGAGAGGAAAATAAATATTTTAAAATTTTGGTTTGTTTTAGTAAGTTCCTTTTTCCTCAAAGGTTTGCCTTTTGAATTCTGGCTGTCTCAGCAACTCTCCAATACCTGCAAGCTTATGTCTTTATATGTTATTCAGCTTTTCCTAATTGCCCTCAGCAAGATCCTTGATCTATAAGCTGCTCCAAAAAAATACGTCTTTAAAAAGACTTATTTATTTGAGAGAAAGAAAGAGAGAGAAAGAGAAAGAGCACAAGTGGGAGGGGCAGAGGGAGAGGGAGAGAGAATCTTTTTTTTTTTTTTAAGATTTTATTTATTTATTTTGGCAGAGAGAGACAGCCAGCAAGAGAGGGAACACAAGCAGGGGGAGTGGGAGAGGAAGAAGCAGGCTCCTAGTGCAGAAGCCTTATGTGGGGCTTGATCCCATAACGCCAGGATCACGCCCTGAGCCGAAGGCAGACGCTTAACGACTGCACCACCCAGGCACCCCGGGAGAGAGAATCTTAAGCAGACTCCATGCTGAACATGGAGCCTGATGCGGGGCTCAATACCATCACCCTGAGATCATGACCTGAGCTGAAACCAACCAAGAGTCAGAGGCTCAACTGACTATGCCACCCAGGCACCCTGTCTCTGTGTGTGTGTGTGTGTGTGTGTGTGTGTGTGTGTGTGTGTGTGTGTATGTGTATATATATGTATTATTTTTTTAGAAATGAGATTAGCCAAGATTCATATTTTGCATATTAACAATTTGTTTTAAAATATTCAGTGGCGGGGCGCCTGGATGGCTCAGTCGTTAAGTGTCTGCCTTCGGCTCAGGGCATGATCCCGGGGTTCTGGGATCGAGCCCCACTTCAGGCTCTTCCACTGGGAGCCTGCTTCTTCCTCTCCCACTCCCCCTGCTTGTGTTCCCTCTCTCGCTGGCTGTCTCTCTCTCTGTCAAATAAATAAATAAAATCTTTAAAATAAAATAAAATAAATTATTCAAAATTCTGTATCACTTTATATTATAAGGACCTCCATAACTTTTTGAGCATCCTTTCCTGAGTATGTATATTGTGAATCTGAATTTAGATAAATTTCCATTATCTTTTAAAATATTTGTGTTATACACTTTATTTATTTTATTCATATTTTTGAAAGATTCATCTATTTCAGAGAGAGAACAACCGGGGAAAGGGCCAGAGGGGGAGAGGGAGAACAAGGGTGCTTTGAGCAGACTTCCCATAGCATGGAGCCTGCCTTGGGCTTGATCCTAGGACCGTCCACTTAACAGACTGAGCCACCGAGGTGCCCCAGTGTTATACACTTTAGAAACCTCATTATGTTTTAGATTTTAATAAAGAAACCTCATTATGTTTTCAGATATTAGTAAGTCAGAATTTTCATATGTGGTACTTCAGTTATAAAGTGATAACAAAATAGGAAAAACCATCTCTCAGGGTATCACAATAGTTGGTTCATGGGGGGCAAGTATAGATAGGTCTTTTAAATTAGTCAATAACTAAGTTCTCTTGAATGAAGCTCAAGAAATCCATTCAGTAATATAATGAACACTGAATATATTAGAATGGATTTTGATTTTTAGAATCACAACTTCAATTAGTTAAGAATTGATGTAAATATTAATCTAAAACATTCCACAGGTGAAGTGAAGCTTACAAACTCTTACTCAAGAGCCAGACATTAGGAAAACCCTATGTTACATGAAAGATTTTTGGAACTGCTATGTTTAGCACCTC
Source organism: Ursus arctos (assembly GCF_023065955.2). NCBI lineage: Eukaryota > Metazoa > Chordata > Mammalia > Carnivora > Ursidae > Ursus > Ursus arctos. Next base: position 10,937,319 of record NW_026623053.1, on the reverse strand, counting down.
TTTCCCCTCTGACATTGCATAATCACTGTATGCACCAAAGGCCCATTACACATGTTCCATTAAGACCATGGCTGGTATTTTCTTTGTATCTTAGTATTTGCACTCTCAGGGAGGTCTAATTCTATGTTTTCCTTCTCATTGTCCCATGTAACTTTACCTGAACTGTATCTCATCCACTTAAGGACTGATTATCAAATAGTTGGTCTGATAAACTGATATATGATAAGATAAATGTTTCAAGTGACAAGCTTTAAACATCCCAGTCAAAATATTTCATTATAACAACTCTCGAATAAAATAATCTTAATAGTATTATGTTATATGTACATTTTCAAAGAAAAAACATTGCTTTCTTTTCAGTAAGCATTTGCATGAGTTTTTAAACTACAGCTTTCTGGTAATAAACATATAGATTTGAATAAGTCCTAAACACTTTTTTCCCCTCAAACCAATTCAAACCTAGAGGGTATAGTGTAACAACTGTCACAGTAATTAAGATATTCTTTTGCTTTGAAACTTTTCTTTCAACCAAGGTAGCATCTGGTTTTCTTTATTTTGACAATTGCAATTTTCCAGTTTCAGGACTTTTTTACATTATCCTTCAAATTAAGGTTGCATAGTGTCTGCCAGTTTTCATGGTTTGCAAGTATAATACCCATTGGATGTTTTTATTGGAAATTACAGATTTGTGTTTTATACACTAAGTTTTTAGGAGCGATATAATTTGTAAATCCATGAAAGAATGAATCCATCTTCATTCAGGTCTCTAAATTATTTTATTGCCTCTGTTCTACAAAGATACATTTGTCTCAAGGGCATTCAAGGAGGCATTAGAAAACAAACAGTATATGTGTTGCCACTTGTATATAAAAACAGTTTTGTGATATTTTACATAAATTGGGAAAAAACATGAAAAGGAAAATGGAAATATTCTATTGCTCGTGGCCTCTATCCTCAAACTTTACTGTCTTAATATTATCACAAGCCTTATTTTCAGATTACTCCTTTTATATAAATTATCAACAGTATACCAGTATCACTGTGATTACATTATTATTCTCTTGTATATATCATTAAACACCTTACTACTTAATTATGGTCTCTAAATGGTGTTAATATAAAAATGTTATGACTTCAAAACATTGAAAATTCCTGGTCTAGCTGTTACAACACCATGTCCACAAGATATAGCTATATGCCTGTTTTATACTGCACTTATGTTTAAATTTAATGCCAACATTTCATTGCTAAGAAACATGTTAAATGAGGATGGAGATGCCATATTTATTGAAGGGCACATCTACATTGGCAGGTGTTTTCTGAATTAAACATTTGTTTCAGATAATATTTTATTCAGGAGCATCTTATCAGCCAAAATGTTTTCTCTCTTTTTTTTTTTTTTTCCAAGTTTTGAAAATTCCAGTTTCCTCACCCCATATTCTAAGCTGGAAATGTTTGGGAAGAAATATTCTTTTCCTTTGGTCCCAAATGCTTCAAAACTCTCATTTCCTCAGTGAAAATCTTCAGTCCAGGGCTGGTATTCACACAGAATATTTCAGCTCTTCAGACATTGAACTTTATTTTCCAAATGTTTTTCTTTAAAAATAGGCTTTTAAATTGGAGATTCTCATTTGGAAATAGTTGAAAGACTATATAAATGTACAGGTTAAGGTGAGGGGACTGGAAAAGCACCATTTAGAGTAGGACACTTGTCCAAGACAATTTTCATAGTACTCTCAGAAAGATGAGTGAGGTTCTCTAAGACACTGACTGCTGACAGTGTCTGGAATTAATACATTTAATGCTAAATCTGTGCAATTTGACCTTAATTTTTTGTGAACAAAAGTTACACTTTGCACTAATTTGCATTGCTGCTACTTTCATTTTAAATTGGAATTTTTTATCACCATCCATCTGTAAGATACCTCCTGTTACTAATTTTTGACGTGGATTCCCTCATTAATATGAGATTCACAATTGCATAGATTAAGTTATCTGATCATATCTGGCTCATCCCATGTTGTATCATTCTGTTCCTATATTTGATAGATAGTGATTTAACTGTGACAATGTTAGTATATAAAGATAATGAGTCAGATACTAATATTGGAAGAGTAAAATTTTAATATGTCTGTTGACATTATTTTACAGGATTTAAAATTTTATTAGGTGCAGTTTTCTTCTTTAGCCATTTTAATAGAGTAGAAAACATAAATCTTGTATTTTGTAGTTTTATAATAAAGATTTATATTTAAATAGTGTTAAAATGATAAATGGTTTTCTAATTAAATATTATGTATATCTGAGTAAGACAGTTTGTTTTTTTCCTTTTTGTAAGTAATCATTTTGAAAGCTCTTGAAGCAAAAGAAATTTGTTTCTGATAACAACCTTCACAAGTATATGAAACAATATAGAATACATTGTTTTTAAGAATGTTTGAAAATCAAAAGGTTGAGTTAGTGAGAGAGTAAGAATAAACTGTTCACAGAAACTCTTAATACTCTTAATTGGTTGTTTAGATCAGGAACAAAGAAACAAAACTTCTCACCAAAACATGTGAGTGCAGTGAACTGAAGATCTTTTAAGAGCTGAATTTGATAGCTTTGTAAAGCATTGATAGAGATGTCAAGAATCCTCTTCATAATCTCAGATTTAACTCTACCTGAATTAGCCAATGCTGAGACTTGAGTCTACTTGGAAACTTTCAGCATCTGTTTCTTTATTCGAGCATCTCTAACTATTAAAAACTCTGTTTTTAATATCAGTGATAATTTACTGAAGGACTAAAAAGAACTCTTGCTGCTCTCTGGTTTCAGTAATTGTAATAAGCTCATAAGCTCATGCATTTTTAATCTCTATCTTTCCTCTCACCAGGTCCTTAGTACCTATGATTGGGGCTGCTCTTTCCCCAACCTGCTCAGTGTGTTAGCCCTGAGGAGAAACATGCCCTTTGTCTAGTACTTCCGAGAAATTATGTGTCTCTTTTCTCTTCTGGCAAATAAGGATGATGCTACCCAACTTCCTGTCCAAGTGGTCAGACACTAAAGGAAATAATCTTTTTGAAGGTGTCAAGACCAGTGCCTTGTACATAGAAGGCGCTATTACATTTGGACTCTTTTACCATCTTTTGTCTTCCTGCTAAACCCCTCTCCACGTGATGAGAATTGCTGGTGCTCTGGCTAAGGAGATCTTTTGGAGCCAGTGGTTGCTTGGTGTTCATATTATGTGGAGACTGCTTACCCCAATAGACTCTTCTCTGCTGTTCACTGGACCTTAAACTCCTCTGTCAACCTTCTCTATATATTTCTTGCTGTTTGACTTAATTGAGATGTGAAGCCTAAACTATTAGAAACTATAAACTATTCCTAATAGCATATCAAGTAAAGAGAAAAATTGAAAAACTCAATAAAAATTCTTAGTGTGAGAACCAGGGTAACCACTGAGATTAGGATGGAAAAGTGGAAAGAACTCTGGCTGAGCAGTCAGAGCCCCTTGCTCTTCCCTAGTTTTAAGTGTGACATGCTAGTAGGCTGCTTTAACTTTTTATTAATCATTTGTAGTACCCCAGTGTTAAATGAGATTTTGTGCAGAAATTTTCCCAGAACACTAGCATGATGAGATACTTTAAGAAAACATGCTGAATACATTTGAAAACCACTGTGCACTGCACCCTGCATCTCACACCCCAGTCTTGTAGAGTCACAAAATGGCATGAACAGAGTCTGTGAGCTCCTGGAAAATGATATTTACTTAAGATTATCTAATCCAGTGTCTCCTACAAATTAGTATTTTCTAAATCTCATTCTGGAAGACACTGGACAGCTTTAGTGAGAAAGCTAACTTTAATAATATGACAATCCTCATATCCTAACTAGCCATTCTGAGAGGAATACATATCATCAAAACTTCAGATTTTCTATCAAATCCATTTCCCTAAAAATGGTGCCATTTGCAGGCCTTTCTGGCTTATTTAGAGTCACAAAATGGTATTAATTATTGTTGGCAGTTAAAAACAGCTCAGCAAGAGTGAAGGCAGCCTGTCATCATAGAACACCTTTATCTTTTGACTTAACTTTAGAATATGAGATGTGTTATTACAGAAAGGTTATTACTAATTCCCACATCTTAACAGGTTTTTTTCTCTTTGTGGATTAAAGGTAATTTCTTATCAGCCAATATTAATTTAGTTGAATCCTAATAACCTCCTATTACAGGTCTTCCGTTTGTAATATATGGTGCACGAATGCCTGCTGTGCCTCTCCTACTTTTGTGGCTGGTTCAGAACCCTTGGGACAGTAAGCAGAGGTTCATAAAGCTTACGTGCCATACCCTTTGGCCCATGATGTGTTGAAGAACCTGGGGGGTAAATTCATGCTCTGGCACATGGGTAGAGGCAGGGTGACTGAAGGGATTCTTGACCTTTCTCTGCCAAACACAGCACAGGCCCCTTTGCCCTCTCAGTGTCCCATTTCCTCATGTGACAAATGAGGTATGACTAAATCCCAGCGTTTCTCCAGTCCTTTCACGTTCTAATCATCCAAAGAACTCTTCAGTTAGTTAATAATTCCTTTTCATCATAGTAGAGCCGTAGAGCGTAATTTCGATCACAGTTATGCAAAGCTAGTGAAGCAGAGTTAATTAATAGGCATTTCATATTTCGTATGTCAGATAGTTTTGTAGATGAGAATGAGCCTTGGAATAGGTGTTGCAGACATATTAGCGTGGGGGTATGTGTGATGCCCAGATTAGGAAGGAACAAACAAGAACAGAGAAAAAGCAAAAAAAAAAAAAAAAAAAAAAAAGGAAAAAAAAAATTGGACAAGAATGTGAAGGAAGGTGACTGCGGCCTGACCAAGGGTTTTGTAGAAGGGGAACTTTAATTTATATTTGTAATGGAAGAAGGTTATGCAAAGTGCTGAGCTGAAGGAATGTGTAAAGTGTGTATAGTGATGAAAGGTGGGGAGTTTGGTTTGAAAGTATCTGATGGGAATGGAGGAATGGCCGGGGCATGTTTTTAGTCTAAGTGACAGAAAAGTAGGGAGGTGTAGTTTTTGCTATTTCAGACCTGCAAGGATGAATGGTATAGATGTGCCAAATAATGCAAAAGCAGATTTAGGTTCAATTTTGAATTTCAGAGGGATTATCAGAATAAATACTGCATTATTGCACCAGAAAGCTTCAGTAACCAAATGAGTACCTTATTCCTTTTTTTAAAAAAAACAAACATGCTTGATTATTAAATATTAAACTTGATATTTGGATTAGTATGACTGTCAAAATGTTCTCTGTCTTATCTTAGAAGCAGTCAAGCATTATGTGATTCTACTTTACTCCCTTACCCATTTTTAAGGGTAGCTTTTTGATCAATACTACAGAAATACTAAACATATAGGAAAAACATATATAATTTGTTGATATACAAGTCAGAAAATTATACTAATGGTTTTAATTTGCATTCTGCCCTAGCCTTCTATTTTACAGGCAGAAAATTTTTGCTTCCTTTAATTGCACAAGCAATTAGGCATTTACACTCTCAAAATTAAGAGAAAATGGCTAATTGCGTATGCAATATCTGTGCCCACTCCTGACGGTGGCTACAAACAATCCTGCTACTAAAATGAAAGCCAGGGATAGAAAGCCGGCCCCGAGTCATTGCCCTTTTTGAAGCTTGGAACATGGTTTGCTCATAACTTCAGTGGCTTTGAAAGTTCTGGTTTTTGACAGATGTAAGCGTTAGCCTGTAGTGCTCCTTACGATCTGAAGTACAAATTATTATCATTTAAATAAAGTGGAAATGGTGACAAATTCTGAACAATTTTATTACAAGATACATTATATTTGAAAATTTTCTCTGTAGTATTTTAGACTAATCATGTTGGAAATTTAATATGAGTGCCTGATTTTTAAAGTTAGATTTTCTGTTCTTAAAGCCCACCCAGAATTTGTCTCTAGTCATTTTACGCCTTTTCAAATGACACCCAAATATTTACAGCCCCAAAAGCACCACAGGAGTTCCACTAAATATAGTACATTCACAAAAATTTCTGTAGAAGTGAACAAAGGATGAGTTAGTGTCGTACCATCTAAAATGTCTATTCCAATTGTATACCACCGAGTTTATGTTGCTTTTTCCTCCCTAAAATATGTAAAATATGCTTTCTGTGTTCAGTGTCTATCTTTCAGAGTAAGAGTTTGGAAGAAAACAGTGTCTATTTGCTACTGAATATTTCCACTCAACGTCTCCCACTAAGAGATAAAGACTTTTTAAGACCCTTACCCAAGTTGAACAGTCTCCGTGCAGTAATCAAATTCAGCTATTTTTAAAAATCGTTAATAACAGCTGTGAAACACAAACATCCGTGAGATTAAATTTTGCTGTAACCACATACCAAAAATCCCTCCTTTTGCTAAGTCTGTTTAGAAGTCCGCAGGAGTAGCTGAGCACAGCCAACTAACTCTTAATTCTACTTTACTCCCTTAGTCTGATATTCTAGCCATTATTTTTGTTGTTTTTCAAAAAATCTAACTACCCTTGCACTTATGTCATAAAAATTCTGCCTTTTTTTCCCTTTTTTAATATTTGTATTCAAGACAAACAACAGGAGGTTGAAATCAGGCCATTTAAAAGAAACATCTGCTGACATTTATTCATATGCTACATGTTCCACTTTCATCATTGAATGTAATGATAAACACACATTCCAGTCAATAATGGCAATTCCCAGCCAAGCTTTACAAATGGTCTCTTTAACACCTAAATTGACAGCTCGGGAGATTTTGAGATAGAAGCTAAATATGGTACATTTGGACACTGTTTGCCGAAGTCTAGGATGTCTTGAAGACTTTAATAAGCAGACATACATTATAAAATAGAAGAAAGTCTTGACTGTGCAGGTATTGGAGCAGTTGAGTTTGACACTTTTTGAGCAGATTAAAAACAGAGAAAAAAAGAAAAACGCTAAAAAACAAATGGCCCCTTGGAAGAGAAAAGTAAAATAAATCTCCGGCCCACACTATGTAGAGCATAGTTTCGTTGAAGAGAGAAAACTAATTGCATCTCATTTAAATTATAGATCTTAATTGTGGAATGCTAAATAAGTTAAATATTTATTTTGCTTTCCAAGTTAATTGAAATAAACTCTTCTCTGAGTTTCAATTATTATAAGAACATTTTGGTAAAATCTTAAATGTGTTCTGTTTATTGCTTGCAATGAATAATTATGTCAGCTTTTAATATGCGAAGGATTCCTGTCAAGCCTATGTCATGGGTTTTGATATATGTTCCTCATTTTTTCTCAGAAAGGAATGTCTCGCAGCCAAGTGAATTAACAGTGCTCAAGGTAACCATTAGAGATCTCATGGTAGAATTGAAATTAGCTTGAATCACCACTGTGAGGACATATAAATACACGCTCCTCTGAGACATTAAGAATCCCATTTTACGTGTATCTTTTATGCATATCCCTTTCCATTTTAGTTCAGATTGATTAACCTTATAACTGCATCATAGACTGTGTTCCAGCCAAGCAGAAAATCACAGCTTTACCCAACTCCATCATGTGTGAAGAGTTTTTCTTTTCAAAACTCTGCCGTTACTGTGGTTTAAAACAGGTCACTCGCTGCTTAACTAAAAAGAAGCTAGACATTTAACAAACTATCTCTGAAACATAATGAGAGGTTTGTAGTTATCTCATACAATGTCATCCAAAGAACAAGTCGCACCAATCTGTAGTACTCCGATTAATGGTATTTTTCTTTGAAATCAGCTCAATTTAGGAGACAGCTTGAAATTGTTTTTTGTTTTTTTATTTTGTTTCTCTATGCAGGGCAAATGGAGCTAAATTTGGAATGTCATATTACGATGTTTTCATCTGCTTCCAAGGCATGTTGAGCAAAGTAGCCAGACAAATCTTAACACCTTATTATTGTTTTATGTAGGAAAATAAAAAATTAACAAGAGGAATTTACAGTGCTCTTTGGCACGTGCTATGCCTGGTGGGTGGAGGACGGGTCACAAGGACTTCCCAGGCAGGGTGATACAGGTCTGTGTTGAAACCCTGGTTTTTCAAGTCAGCATTTGGATTAAGAGTGAGTGCATTGTAGAAAAACCTTAACACCATAATGTTCTTTTTCATAATGTCACCTCTCTTAGGAATCTATTGAAACTAGTTCAATGAAATTTTTCTCCAACCACCCACTTTCGCATATTCACATCTTTACTGTGCTGTAAAATTATGGTGGTAAACCAATTTGTTAAAGCTTTTGGGCAGAAGTTAGAGGAATCAGTTGATTTCTATGGAGATTCTGTCCTAAAAGCTTTTTAAACATGGATGTTTGGCAGGAGTGTAACCCAGACCTGCAGCAACTACACTTGAGCAGAGTGTACTTGATGGTGAAAGGGAGAGGAAGTAGTATGTGCTCTCTCCCAGGCCCCCAAAGCCAGAGTGGAGCGAAGATGGGACGCCAAATAAATCTGCCAGTGATTACGCTAAAGGAAATTATGATCTTGTTATAGAAACCATTAAAGGAAAACCAGAGTTGGTATGTAAATATTGTTGCATCATTATACCACTGAAAAAAACAACCTAGTGCAACATTAGTATGTTATGCAATTAACAAAATGAAAAATGAGCTGCTTGAATTTAAAGCTTTTAATGTTTTTCAAACAGATAATAAGCATTTTCGACACCACTGTAAAGCATAATAGAAAAGGTCTCCCTCAAAGAGTAACATATTTCATCAATACTTACTATGCATTAAGGAGCTGGTATACAATCGCATACCTCTATTATTTGTTATTTTCTAACTCATCAAACAGCAATCACATATAAACTAAAGCAGGGTGAAGATAGAAGGCTTGCGAGAAGATCAGGAGGGGATTTTGGTAAAGTTTTAGAGATTGTTGGCCTACATGTGTTCTACTGATTGTTTTCTCAAAATCAGAAAAATGGCCAGGCTAGCCAATTTTGTGTAGGCAAAAACCCCGTTATAAAACGTTGTATGAAATATTTTAAATGTAGTAGTATTTTAAAAATATTAATGTAATCCTTCAGAACCTTAGAATTATAAAATATAATTAACACTTAATCTGTTATTCAGTATTGTTATTGACTCCTAAAAACCAGCGATGAATTTATATATTCAGTTACTCTGGTAGAACCTAAAAAATACTTCAGCAGAATACTTCGATTGAAAATAGCAAAGTAAGAGCTTCTTGAAAATATGCCATAACACATTCTCATCCACTATAGTATGCAGATATTGTGCAAATAATATATGAATTATAACCATACGATTCATTTTACTATGCTACTATTTATAGCTGAACAAAAAAATCATAATTATTTACTGTTTGAAAGTCAAAGAATTTCTCAATCAAAAACAGTTTTATAAAAATGAACTTACATTACCAAATGAAGCTATTTTACTTTGCAGATGATGAGTGATTTCAGTATCAAATTCAGAATAGTAAAGAAAAATTCATATGGGGACAATGCAACTTCCACAATTTCTAAATGGATATAATTTACTGTAGGCACTAGAAACTTAATATGTTCTCTAAAGATTTCTTTAATTTAGTTGTTGCTAATTTATTCACACTAATACAGAAAAAAATACTGCAAAATTTTTCATAACAAAAAAACTGTGCATATCTCTGTGTTTTAGCTGGCATGTGGTTCTACACAGATGGTTTGGGGCTTTCTTTGCTGCAAAACAGATGGGCTCACACTGTCCCTTACCAATCAAAAGAGAACTTGAAAATATAGGAATATCTTTACCTACATTGCGTCCTTTAATTCAAGAAATTAAAATGCCTAAAAGTATAAATAACTGCCTATGGAAAATAATTTTTGAAATGGGATGTCATATGTTGAAATTATACAGTAACCCAGTTCATGTTTAATGCAAAAATATAAAAAGTTTGGCTTGTACTTGATACTGTTTGTAACATATAACTATTAACTGAAGAAATTTACAACTATGGAATGACTCTTATCATGTGTTCACCTTGCCTAAAAAACACTGCTGTTTTAAAACTTGCAGTGTAGTTCAGCATATTTCAATTCAAAGTGATCATTCCAGGCAGCATTATACATTAAAACAAGTTAGCAAACATATATGAGTTTGGTACACTTATAACTGACATATATTTACAACCAAAATTAAGGTAAAAACAAAGCTCTGAATTAATCTGAATGCTTTAAGTATTACTTTAATTATTCCCAAGAGAAATTATAAAACCTTTTGTACATTGAATTAGAATTATGTCCTGCCTTCATTTTTAATATTTCTATTGAAATGTGGAAGTATTCCATTCAGGACTATTAAAAGCACTGTCCTTGTTTTGTGTAGACCAGTAGATTGTACCAAATAATATGGTGGCACACTCTGCTATCACCACCACCATTGTACACTCAGAAGCTTAGTACGTAGTGTTCCTTATAGGGAGAGTTCTTACTGAATATACAGATATTTTTATCTTGAATATACAAATAAAATTGTCAACATGTGATGCTGTGACCAATTTTTGATATTTTGTAAATATACGTTCCAACGGTGAGTAACTTTGCCGAGCATAGTCATGGCTAACAGCTCTTAGAGGCTGGTGTTTCTCTTTGTGGCATTATCCTTAAAGTCCAGTTTAGCTGTCTGGTCTACCTTTATTAACCTAGGATAAGGGGTTTCAGAGCACTGTGTACCCCATATTTTACTTCTCTGTGAAACTATGTATTTATATATTGTACATCCTAGTCCAAGAAAGGAAAAGTGATGAAGCTCTAATGCTTAACTATAAGAAAAAATCTAGAGTCACTTACTATATATCTATAACTCTATATCATCTATATCTATATTTCTATAAACACACATACATATACATACATATATTTACATGTTTATTAGCACCTATACATATAACTATATATAACTGTATCTCCTCTCTCTCTCTCTCTCTCTCTCTATATATATATATATATATGTTTATATAGATCTTCATTCCTTGAAATTTTTTCCTGAGGAATACAGAAAGACTTTTTTCCTACATATAAGTAGCATATCTTAAATTGGTTTCTTTTTTTGATGCTCAGATTCTGAAAAGAAACTGAGTATTTTTTCTTTTGTCTGTGTGATGCAAAATAACAGCTTTGCTTGTATTTTTTCAATTACATGAAAACCAGTATCTTTCATAGATCTGTGATGAAAGGTTTTTCCAGGCTAGTAAATGTAAATAAAACTGTAAAATAAATATATTTAAGAAAAGAAACTGTTCTCAAGCACTCCTAAATACTTTGGCAGCATCTACATAAACAAACAATTGATACAGTAATTACAAATATTTTTTATCCATTCTATAAAACTAGTTTCTAAAGATGTCTTTGAGCCTAAAGCTAGATCAAATTACTGTAGTTGAAGGAAGTAACACTGCAGTCTTAAAAATGTCCCATACTACAGCTTTTTGATAATTCAAAATCTTTTTTTTTTTTACATTAATAAATTTTGCTGAAATAGTTTTCCAGTGAAGTAAGAGTTATGAAGTTCTCGGACTTAACTTTCAGTCGATAGACATTAACCCACTAGAGAACCAAGAAACATCATCAGCAAAATTTAAGCTTTGCAGCATATTTTTAAAAAATAGCTGAATTACTGGGAATATTCTGACTACTGAGGGGAACTAATATAGCCCAAGATTAAAAAACAAAACAAAACCCAGAGAATGAGGCCGAGCATTTATGGATTCCTCTTGAACTCCATTGAGATAGAGGATACATCTGCACAATTCCTTGGTGTTCGAAAATTTAGATTGTACCATCATCCATTACTGCTTTATATGGGTCTTCAGTGACCATCTCTAAATGGGTCTGATGTACCTAAAACATAGGAAATATTCATCTCTATTTCATAGAAAGTTAGAATACTGCAGAACTTCTTTGTCAATTTTTAAAATGGTCTCCTGCTAATTGTGTCTGAGGTTCAATTTTGCCAAGCCCCATTGACCTGAATAGAAGCTTAAGATCCTTTATTTGACTTTTGTCAAAACTCAGCTGTAAAATCATATTAGGTTTCTCACAAACAAATAATTGTTATATTAGGAAACAAAAGTTAGCAACTCCTACTCATTTTTCTTCATTTCAACTATTAATATCTAAAAAAAAGATGAAAATGCAAAAGAAGGTATTACTGTTGTTTGTCCTGTTATTGATTCCAATTATTTGCAGCCCCTCCCTGTGACAGAATTATGTTATTCACTGCACCATTGACACCAGGTTTGGCCACAGGACTTTCTTTTCCAGTGACCTGTTAACCAAAGTGATTTGCATCATATCTAAGCAGAAGCTGTCATAACTATTGTATGATTCTGCCATGACTCTTTCCCCAGTGCAGTAGATAAGGGTTGCTCTTTCCTGTATGAATCCCAGAATGAAAAAGACGGGGGGAGGGGGCAGAGTCATAGGTGCTTCCCAACTGACTTATAACACAAGGAAGAAATAAACCTTTTTTTGTGAGCCCCTGAGATTTAGAATTTATCTGTTACTATAGTAAAACTTGTAATAAGCTAACTAATAAGGAAATTTCTAAAAGATACTACATCATATCATTTTTATTACATAAAAGGAGCTCTGCTTGCAATGTGGAGAACTGATAGGCATGGACAAGTCTGGAATCAAGAATGTTAGTGAGAGGATGCCAAGAAGAATAAGCTTCCATACCTGCTACCAAGTAACTGAGAGTTCAGTGGGAGAGAGAAAAGTGTAAATTGTTTCCAAGCTGATGCACAGCTCTGAGTAGTGGGAGTTGGGGGATCATGTAAGGCTATGTGCAGAAGATGCGTATAAGGAAGAAGAAAAGGTAAATCAGAAGTATAGTTGGTGATATTGTAATAGCATTGTATAGTGACAGATGGTAGTTACACTTGTGGTGAGCATAGCGTAATGTATAGGCTTATTGAATCACTATGTTGTACACCTGCAACTAATGTAACATTGTATATCAGCTGTACTTCAATAAAAAAATGTAATTGTATGCTAAGCAAAAAAGGGACATAATATAAACAAGGGGTAAAATATATGATCAATAATACGCAGTCTGAATATCGAAAACATGTTTAGATGAATTATCTTAGAACATCATAAAACTTCTTAGCCTCTTCCTTTTAGAAGTATCACAAAATTGCTCTACAGTCATGTTACTCTCTTTCAAGTCTTTCAGAATGCCAAAATGTTGTCTAGTTTCTATCGTGAGGTTTTGAAAAATAAATACATAAAGTAACACTTGTAAATTATGAAACAATTAAAGGTAAATAGAATATTGAGTGAAACCTGGTCAGGAATGATTATGAACAATCACTAATTGTTTCCTGACTGATCTGACAGATCACTGAATTGTCTGAATTTAGTTCTTTGCTTTCTTTATGATTAAAGATGTAGTATTATTTGGTGTTTCCTGGACTGCACATGCTTTTGCTCTGTTTTTAAAATTTACTTTTAAATTAATATTTATTGATTGGTTGATTTTTAAGTACCTTAAATATTCAATGTACAGAATTTGGAAAATGTAGACAAGCCCCACTCCCTCTTGAACACCTTCATCAAAAAACCAAACATAAAACTCTAAAAATTATTGCCCAATGGTAACTTTAAACATTTTGGTGATTTTTTAAAAATATATACATTTTAGATAAAATACATTTATCTTATACAAAAAAGATGGTACAATACTGTTATTTTATAACCTGATGTTCCTACTGTGTCACTGTTTCCGTATCATTACATTTTAATCACTTTACATTGCTGTTTAGAATTTCATTTACAGACTTAATTCATTTAACTTCATTTTATAATCTTTGTGCATCTAGGTTGGTTCCCCCTCCCCCCACACTTTTTTTTCTATTCTAAACAATGCAGTACATACCTATTCTTAGAGATATATTTTTGAAAGGTTTAAGGTATGTTTTCCAAACCAGCAAGATTTGACAATACCTGTTTTTCTCACTCAATAGTCTTATAGATAAGCCCCCTTTCCTTGGCAAAAAAAAAAAAAATTCTTAAGCTATAAACTGTGGACTTCATATGCTAGTGAAGAATGTTATATTAGCCCATCAGATGGTTTTTGTTTCTTCATTCCTGAAAGCTATTCTATTGCCTTGTGTATTTTTCCCCAGTAGTATAATAGCTGAGGTTGTCTGAAGAACAAACCAAGAAAACACATTTGTATCCTGTTGCCTTATGCATGGATGTACACATCCTGGCTGTACTGGGCCAGATACCAGTCTAACCTTTCCCCCAAATGATACGATTTCTGTCTCAGTGGAGCCAATTGCCATGAGAGGATTGTTTATCTCTACCTGGCAGGACTCAGGAGTGGCCATGTGACTTCCAGGCATATAAACTTTTTAAGCCAATATATGATTGTGTCTTTTTTTTTTCCCTTTGCCATGAGACCAGGTCCAGATAGTGGCTCTTGTTATGCACATTTGAAACAGAGCCATAGCTACAATGGACAGAAAGGATGAGTGGGAAATAGCCTTCTGTTGCTATAAGGAACTGAAATTCTGGATTCATTTGTTGTGACACATGTCTATTTTCCTGACTAATGCACCTGGAGAACAGTCTTGAATTCATAGGGATAAGATCAGGAGAGGCAGTCTAGAGTACTGGATGAAGCTGGTCTCAGCAGTCTGACAAACTACTTTTGCTTCCTCTGAACCAAGTAATCTTGAAGACATTGTATAACTTTTCCAAGTTTTCTTATCCTCACAGGAAAATGGAGATAATGTTACCTACTCTCAGATAGTTGTTATGAAGATTTTTTTGGTTTTGTTTTTACTCTTCTAAGTACTTTACATTTTAAATTGAAGTATAGTTGACACGCACTATTACGTTAGTTTCAGGTGTACATCATGATTCGACAAGTCTATACATTACCCTTTGATCACCACAAGTATAGCTACCATCTGTTTCTATACAAAGCTATTACAGTACTGTTGACTGTATTCTCTGTCCTATACTTTTTATCCCTGTGACTTAGTCACTCCATAACTGGAAGCCTGTATCTCTCGCTCCCCTTCACCCTTTTTGCCCATCCCCCACTCACCTCCCCTTTGGCAACCATCAGCTGGTTCTCTGTATTTAGGTGTCTGTTTTAGCTTTTTGTTTGTTCTTTTGTTTTGTTTTTTATTTCACGTATAAGTGAAATCATGTGGTATTTGTCTTACTGTGTCTCACTTATTTCACTTATCATACTACCTTCTAGTCTGTCCGTGTTGTCTCAAATGGCAAGATCTCATTCTTTTTTATGGATGAGTAATATTCCATATATATATATATATATATATATATATATATATATATATATAAAACCCACATCGTCTTTATCCATTCATCTATGATGAACAATGGACCCAGTGGAAACTTGGGTTTCTTCTATATCCTGGCTATTGTAAATAACCCTGCAATAAACATAAGGGTGCCTATAATATTCAAATTAGTCTTTTCAATGTTTTGGGGGGGGTAAATAGCCAGTAGTGGGATTACTGGATTGTATGGTATTTCTTTCTTCCTTTTTTTTTTTTTTTAAATAAAGATTGATTTATTTCAGAGTGGGCTGTGGGGGGAAGAGCAGAGGCAGAGGAAGAGAGAAACTCCAGCAGACTCGGCTCTGAATGCAGAGCTGGACGCTGCTCAAGCTCACAACCTATGAGATCACAACCTGAGCCGAAACCAAGAGTCAGACGCTTAGCTAACTGTGCCACCCAGGCACACTAGGGTATTTCTATTTTTAATTTTTTTGAAAAACCTCCATACTGTTTTCCACAGGGGCCGTATCAATTTACATTTCTGCCAGTAGTTCCATGAGGATTTCCTTTTCTCCACCTCCTCACCAGCATTTGTTGTCTTTTTGATTCCAGCCATTCTGACAGTTGTGAAGTGATGTTTTATTGTGGTTTTGATTTGCATTCCCCTGATGATGAGTGATAGTGAGCATCTTTTCATGATTCTCTTGGCCATCTGTATATCATCTTTGGAAAAATGTCTATCCAGGTTCTTTGTCCATTTTGTATTTGGATTATTTTGGGGATTTTTTTTTTTTTTTTTTTTTTTGGTGTTGAATTGCTTAAGTTCTTTATGTATTTTGGATATTAACCCTTTATTGGATATATCATTTGCAAATATCTTCTCCCATTCAGCATATTGTCCTTTTGTTTTGTTGGTGGTTTCCTTCACTGTGCAAAAGCTTTTTATTTTGACGTAGTCCTGATAGTTTATTTTTGCTTTATTTCCCTTGCCCAAGGAGAGAGCTAGAAAATTGTTGCTAAGGCCCATGTCAAAGAAATTGCTATGTTTTCTTCCAGGAGTTTTATGGTTTCAGGTCTCACATTTAGGTCTTTAATCCATTTTGAGTTTATTTTCTGTGTATGGTGAAAGGAAGGGGTCCAGTTTCATTCTTTTGCATGTAACTGTCCAGTTTTCCTAGCACCATTTATTAAACACACTGTCTTTTCCCCACTGTATATTTTTGCCCCCTTCGTTGTAGATTAATTGACCATGTAAGTGTGGGTTCATCTCTGGGCTCCCTATTCTGTTTCATTGATCTATTTGTCTATTTTTTTGCCAGTACCATACTGCTTTATTTACTTCAGATGTAGTGTATCTTGATATCTGGGGTTGTAATACCTCTAGCTTTGTTCTTTTTCAAGATTACTTTGGGTCTTTTGTGGTTCCATACAAATTTTAGGATTATTTGTTCTAGTTCTGTGAAAAAGTTTGTTGGTATCTTGGCAGGGATTGTATTGAATCTGTAAATTGCTTTGAGTAGAACACACATTTTAATAATATTAATTCTTCCGATCCATGATCATGGAATATCTTTCCATTTGTTCGTACCATCTTTAGTTTCTTTCATCAATGTTTTGTAGTTTTTGGAGTACAGATATTTCACTTCTTTGGTTAATTTTACTCCTAGGTATCTCATTCTTTTTGGTGCAATTGTAAATGGAATTGTTTTCTTAATTTCTTTTTCTGCTACTTCATTATTAGTGTACAGAAAGGCAACAAATTTCTATAATTTTATATCTTGCGATTTTACTGAATTCATTTATTTCTAATAGTCATTATGAAGATTGAAATATCAGATGTAGTGTTTAAATTCTGATGCTATGTAGAAAAAATTGCAGTATATATATCAGCAATTGTTTTTAAAGTAGTAATAGTGTTCGTAGTTTTAATCAGTTAAGAACTTGAATTTTAAGTTAAAAAAACCAAAACCCTGAATTGAAATCTCAATTCTTCCACTTACTATATGTGTGAGTTTGGACACATGAATTCCCTGAGCCTGTTCATTCATCTAGGAAATGAGAATAAGAATGTCTAGCATAGGGGCGCCTGGGTGGCGCAGTCGTTAAGCGTCTGCCTTCGGCTCAGGGTGTGATCCCAGTGTTCTGGGATCGAGCCCCACATCAGGCTTCTCCGCTAGGAGCCTGCTTCTTCCTCTCCCACTCTCCCTGCTTGTGTTCCCTCTCTCGCTGGCTGTCTCTCTCTGTCAAATAAATAAATAAAATCTTAAAAAAAAAAAGAATGTCTAGCATTATATCATTGAGGTAATGAAATGTTTGTGTACATAAGGAGCACAGTGTATGGCACATTGGAAATACCCAATAGATGATAGCTGCTCTTATGATTAAAAATCCATAGTGGCCACCACGTAAAAGCTCCTAGATGATGGAAAAGTATTTCAGTGGCCGTATTTGATCTTCTTCTCTGTGTGCTAGATTCTCTCTCAATTTGTTACCTTCAAATCTGCTGTTCTGCGCCTAAGTCAACTTGATGGATCTAGTGATTGCACAGATTTCACACAGCATGGCCACAGAAACTCCCTTTGATCTGACCAAAATTCTTTTGGAAAACTAAACCATGCTGAACTACATAAAAATATACATCATACAAAATTGAATTGTCCATCTGGCCTAATCAAAGAGGATTTCAAATATACTTTGAGATTAAAAGATCAGACAAGGTATGGAACTGCCTGAATTATAGTCTTGATTTACCATAAACAAACTTATTAATGTGGGTATGGGTTTTTGAGAACATGTTTCCCCATTGGTAAGTTTACTTTGTTATGGTTGATGGCCAATGATGATGGAAGTAGGAGACATTGTACATTTGATTCTTAAATCCCTGAAGTATTAAGCAGATATGTTTTTTGAATCATATTGCTTTAGCACAGTCTCCTCTTCAAATGCAGAACTGGGTAGAAATTGTCAAGTACAAGTAACCTTTGAATGTGCCAATAGCTAGGACTTTGTCTTATGGCTTCATGGTTCTTAAGGTTCTAAAGTAAATGTGGAGCAAATCACAACATCAGTCATCATCAGCAACAACCAAACAATCCCATCTGCCAGCCTCATGCCTAGGTCTTCTTTATCATCGTGAATATTGTCCTTTGAGTGTGAAAGTGGGAAAAAATTACTTCCAACAACTGTATTATTTATTCAAATCTTTTCTTTCTCTTTCGCATAGCATCCAATATCTGTTCATTTTGTTCATTTGTGTTAATTGTGTTTTTATAAAAGTTCCCAACTTAATTGCAGAGAATTGCTTTCACAGAAATAGAATCCAACTTAAATACAGTATATTCAAAATAGGGGGAATGAACCACGAGAGACTATGGACTCTGGGAAACAAACTGAGGGTTTCAGAGGGGAGGGGGTGGGGGATTGGGATAGGCCAGTGATAGGTGTTAAGGAGGGCACGTATTGCATGGAGCACTGGGTGTTATACGCAAGCAATGAATCATGGAACACTACATCAAAAAGCAATGATGTACTATATGGTGACTAACACAACATAATAAAAAATTTAAAAAAGAATATTCAAAATATAATTTAAGTAAATATTATTTATTATAAGTTAAATTAATAAATATGAGTTGAGTAAATATATTATAAATTATAATTTAAATAAAATGTAAATATAATTTATACAAAAGTAATAGATATTCATAAAAATGTTAAAAAATTGGTAGAGTGTAGTAGCTTCTGTCTTTTAATACTGTCAGACCACAGGATTCTATTTTCATGACCTCAAAGTCAAGATGAATATGGGAAAAAAATCTAGTCCAATATCTGACTGTTTGCAAACATCCAGATGTTTGTTTTTATATAACTACTGCATACTTAGATTTTTTTCCATGTCCATCACCATATTGGTAAAGAACATGAGCCCTTATATTTCTGTTTTGAATTGTGAGGATAAGTGGAAATCAGGGGAAATACTACAGACATTCGTAAACCATTGAGGAAGGAAAAGCTTGCAAACATGGTGATTTTATTGGCCTGACAAATAACAGAGCTGCCTTAACATGGCTCAGATTTTCCATGCGGGCAAGGGGCATTACCTCAGAACGTCTTCCTATTGTGGAGAAACACGGTGGTATCTATCAGAAGCAGAGCAGCAAATATTTACTGCCCTAAGGTACCAGCAGGTGAAAGGTGAATTAGCCAATACAAAAACTTAAAAGATGGTTAGGCAGTGAGAACAGCGTAAGTGACACTATGAAAGCCCCAAAGAATAGTGACGTATATGAGAACTTGCTAAGAATACAGTGCAGAGGGAGTCGAAGTAGGGGTTTGTGAATGATCCTGGGACACAATGAACTCAGAAAAGCCGTGATGGGGAGTTTAAGGAAGGATTGTGGAGGGCTTTGAACATCAAGCCAAAGAGTCTGGATTTTGTTCTGGAGACACTGGGAACCCACAAATAGTTTGTAAGCAGGGGCTGACATAATAGTTTGTGCCATGGGAAGATTGATTACCTGGCAGCAATGTGAAAAAGGGAAGTGTATGCAGAAGGTTTCCTGGTTTTCAGATGACAAGGTGCCATCAAGATACAAAGGGACTTTTTTTTTTTTAGTTGCGTTAGCAGAAATCTTATATTTCCAATTCTTTTTTTCTTTTAAGCTTTATAATCTGTACATCGGGCAAAAATAGAATCCTTAGCCTTAAATTAAGATTTTTAACTTTGTAACAAAAATTGGGGTCCAAACTACAAATCTTTCCTTTTTATTTTATTATTTTTTCCCTGTAGTTAGTAACATTCAACAAAAGCATGAGTCGTAGAATGACGTAAAGGTCACAAGAGAAGAAACTACTGTAGTCTAGAAAGCATTACTCAGTCTCTGCCCTACCATGTAAGAAAAACAAACAAACAAACGAACAAACAAAAAAACCCAAACAAAACCCCGAAATACTTTATCATGCAATCTAGTAGTAATTATGAGAGGTCTGTAAACTCAAAATAATTTAACTATGGAAACACTGTATTATTATAAGCTATTTTTTTTTCTTTCTGAGGAAGACATATTTTGCTTTTTTCTTGAAAAATTGTCGGTAATATTCATTCATGTCTTCCTGTGCTATACACATTATTAACTATAAACAAGTAAGTGGAACCCAAATGAACCAGGGACATATTTTACAGAACTGCCCTCTACATAATTTTGACACTTTTAAACTTAACAAATGTTGGCTGAATTCAGTAGATACATAATATAATTTTCATCCCCTCTAAATAGCATCCAGAAAGGCAGAAGCATTCTGAATCTTTAAGTAGGTAGCTACAAATACTATAAGCTTTTTTATATCATCTCTCAGAACATATTTAAATTATAAATGCCATAGAGGGATTTCAAAGATACACAATTTCAAATACAATTAAGGCAAGTGTCATTTTTTTTCTATTTGTAACTTACCTTTCACAAAACCCCACAAAGAAACATCTTGTCAATTAATAATTTAATAAATTTGACTTGTGATTTGAAGTGTTAAAACAAAAGATTTTTTTCAATACAAGTCATAGAAGAGGGTTTTCTGCTGTACAGTTTCAGAACTCTTTTTCAGTAAAGAAATCTTATCTAATCCTGTTTCATCCTTTAAAACTGCCTACACGCTAATCTCTAGGGACAAATTTAATACTTTGCAACAAAGAGAATATATCCCTTTTCAGTTTGAATAGAGGAATTGTTAGGACACCAGTGAGGTATGAATAACATTATAATGCTGCCATTTACTTGGCAAAAGAAAAAGAAAGTCTCTTGTTGCAACCAAAGAAGAAGGCCTCCTTCTTTGGGTTAAATTTTTTGACCCCTGGTATATCCCCAGACACCTATATTACTGCGCTATTTGGGTCTTCTACCTCTTGCGAAGTAAACACTGAGCAAATCTAAGTAAACAGTTTGTTTTAGTTGAAGATAGAAAGACTCCATTTAATTGAGTTTTGATGATAGATGTGCTCCAAATGGTGCAAACAACTTTGACATGGTAAAATAATATTGTCTTATGGCATGTGTAACACTACATAAAGAATCTTAGCTTAGCACTTTCTGAGTTTACAACATTTAAGTGAGAAAATGACAAAAGAAAGCCAAACTGTCAGAAACAGAAAAACCTTGAACAATCCTAAAATACAGAGTATAATTCTCTTCTTTATTCATTGGATTTTGGGAATCATCTTTGCAACAGAAGGAAGGGAATGAGAAAACAGCTGAACTTTGTACTTGTGAAACTTTATTTTTCTGTAGTCCACTGCATCGAGCTGAAAATAACACCTCAACTAACACTTGAACATCGATTATATGATACGGTTGTGGGTGAGTAGTTGAGGCAAATCAACATGTCAGGGAGAGTAAACTCTGAGACAAATCTTTCACTTCTAATTTGTTTACTACCATTTATGCATTAGATTATATATAAAGTATATTTTTATTAAAATCATGCATTGGATTTAAAAATCAAAATCTTATGTCTTCAGTTTCTACATAAAATGAGAGTGAGTTCTCACTCTCATTTGCATTTTTTATTAGAAACCAACTTATTATGAAGTGGCAAAATTCAGGCTTACGTTATTATTAAACTCAAAGACTTAACATTTTTATTCTCTTACCTTTGCATTATAGGTAATCCTTTTGCCAGCTTTTGAGAAATACTTTATATAGTCTTCCTAAACATCAATTTTACGTATATATCTTCTTCATACATTCCTTAGAAACAAACTTTTTGACATTCAGCAGAGCCACTTGATTTGATCTCAGTCACATAACATAGCTAATGTCATTTACAATGTGTTTTCATATAAGAACTACTTTGGATTTATGGGACCACCATGGCCCCTTTAAATGCAGGACAATAGTATCCTGTGGGAACAGATGCAAAATTTCATGCAATTTCAGAATCAGGAAAAGTTAGAAAAAGTAGACATTAGAAAAAGTGATTTGGGATAATTATAAGCTATCATCCAATATTTTTTGGATGTTCTCAAAGTTATACTACCCGTAGTAAAGTCCAAATGTTTGAGTCCCCATCCAATGAAATTAGAAAAGCAAATATGTCCCCCATCCAATACTTAAAATATATGTTACAAACTATGGGTCCACTTTTTCTCACCAAGAAGGTTCTTAATTTTCTTTCTCTTCTGTATTTTTAACTTCCCTCTTAACAACTGATTCTTGGTTTTATGTGTCTAAATTTTCTCACCTCTTCTGTCTTAAAAAGTAAGAACTCCTGAGCAGATACTTCACAAAAAATATGCAAATACCTGAAAACCCATGAAAAATGCTTAAATTTATTAGTCATTAGGGAATTGCAAATTAAGATCTCAGGTAAAAGCTCATTCTAGAATTACTGGAATTTAAAGAGAGAGAAAATATCAACTGCTAGAAAGAATGGAAAAACTGAAACTTTCAAAAACCACTAGTAGGAAACTAGAATGATTCATGCATTTTGAAAAACAGGTTGACATTTTCTTATAAAGTGAAACATACATACATACATACCTATATGGCCCAGTAGTCCTAGAAAAGTGAAAAGATGTCCATAAAAAGACTTGTTCAGAAATGATAAATCAAAATGTTCATCAGACGAGTAGATGATACATATCAGTACAATGGAATACTACTCAGCAACAAAAACCAACAAACTGATGATACACAACATAACTGGATGAATCTCAAGAACATTATGTTGAATAAAAGAAGGGAGACTAAAAAGAGAACATACTGTATGCTGCCATTCAAATAAAATTCTAGAACAAGCAAGCTACGGTGACAGAAATTACAATAGCGATTTTCTTGGAGGATTAATCTAAAAGGGACATAAGGGGATTTTCTGGGGTGATGGAAATGTTCTATACCTTGAGTGAGGTGATAGTTACATGGGTGTATAGTTTTTCAAAACTATTTGAAATTTACACTCAAAATTTGTGTATTTTCTGGTTGATAAATTATAACTCAAAAAATGGCAATTAAAATCCTGTTTGATTCCATATCAGACATCTGATAAAACCCAGCTCTTTAATAGCCAAACTTCTAGAACAAGTTATTTCCATTTGTATTCTCCACTTCCTTGCCTTCTGCTCAGCTTTAAACTCAATCATTGACTACCGTAAGGTTCCTTCCCCATATGCTGTTCCTCCCATAAGGTTCCCTACCCATATGGTATTCCTCCTATCCAAAATTCTCTTCCCCTGGATTTGGCTTTTCTAATGCCTACTCATTCTTTAGGTGTCAGCCTAAATATCACCATCTCCTAACTCTAGACCACGTTGAGTGCTGTGGTTATGTTTTCCCATAATATTACCTACTTTTATAATATAGCATTTAATCATCTCATATAATTACTTGCTTCACTTATCTCTCTTTACACTGAGCCATATGCTCTGGGCAGGGATGTCTCTTTTGTTCACTCCTGCAAAGTGTTTAGTGCATGTATCTGAAAAACTATTTGTCAAATGAATGAATGAATGAATTAATAAAGGAAACATTCCCCTTACCTTTCACATTTCTGTTCTATCACTCTTCCTTTGATTTCTTACAAATTCTTTTCCCATAATGCTAGTTTGAGCCCTCAACATCTCTTCCCTAGGTCTTTGTAATAAATTCCTAATAGATCTCTCTGCCTTTGGTCTCTTTCTAACCCAGCATTCATATTGCTATGAGAAACATCCCACTAAAAGTTCCCATTAAAGCAAGCCATTTTCTCTTTCATCAAAATCTTTAATTATTAAATAAATTAAAAACTGCTGACATCATTTCTTCAGGATCAGTCCTTCTATATCCTTGTCAAAGTCTCTTGGACATCTTTTTTTCTAGCTATTTCTACCTTCTCTTCACCCTTTGCCAACCTCTTAACTGGTCTCTGATTCCATCCCTTTCCATTCTGCTGTGTCTTCCACAGACTCATCAGCATTATTTCTTCTTAAATGTCATCATATTTCTTTTCAGTTTAAAAACTATTATTGGTCTGCTGTTGTCCATAGAAAAACATTTGTAATTTCTTGCCTTGGAGCACAAGACCCTCTGCAGTGCAGTTCTTAAAAAAACATTTGCACATGCTGTTTCTTATTTTACTGGAAAGTCCATTTCTCCATTCTTCACCTTGAAATACTCAGTGAAATATCACACCATTAGTGGTCTAATCCAAGCCCCCAGAAATGGCTAATTTTCCTGCTTGTTGTCTGTGCTACCCCATGGTTAGTTCATGTTGCTGCAATTATGCTTCCATACTGTATAATGACTTTTCTCTCTTTTCATGTTTGTTTTACTTTGTAAAGGCAATCTATTATTTTACTTTTATTCCCTGTACTTAGTACAGTGCTTGGGGTAGAGAGATGATCAATAAATATCTCTTAAATTAATGCGCTAATGAATGATGAATCCATACCATTTCGGAATGCACTTGGCCTTTTCACGTGCTGTGCTTTTGCTTCTGTGGTTTGCTCAGCCTGAATTGCTCTCCTTCTAGTTCTGTGATTAGTGAAAACTTATACTTGTTTAAGTTCTGGTTCACCTGATTCCTTTTATGTGACACTCTGCTTTCTTGAGTAAGAATTAATTATGCTTCCCGTATGTTCCTTTGGTGGCTGTTGTTTAGTTATCCATTATTTAACTTAATAAACATAATATTGTGAACTGCCTACCTGGCAGGCGCTATATATACTTTTGAGCTAATATTAGAGAATGTGACCTGGTGGCTACTGTTGAGAAGTTCACTATCTAATGGAGAGAACTATTTGTAAAAATATAGATAAAATTCAGTCTTTTAAATGCTATAATCAAGGTG
Source organism: Ursus arctos (assembly GCF_023065955.2). Lineage (NCBI taxonomy): Eukaryota > Metazoa > Chordata > Mammalia > Carnivora > Ursidae > Ursus > Ursus arctos. The sequence continues at coordinate 10,912,210 of NW_026623053.1, read as the reverse complement.
AGAATAACATGCTATAAGATCAGAAAGCTTGGAGGAATTAATTTGACATGATTCATAGACAATGATTCATAGAGTATTTGAGATTTGAGCTGGTACTTGAAAAAGGCATAGGAGTTTGACAGGCAAATGGGTGGTTGTAAAGATATTCCAGGCAGAAGAAACAGCCTTTGTAAATGCACAGATTCATGAAAAAGAACTCTGGCAACTGATTCACCCCCTTTCAGCCTCTGCAGTGATCTCCTAAACTCCTTGCCCATGCATATAACACTCTCGAACTCCACCTAACAAATTATTAACTGTCCACGATAAACTCCAGTCAGCCTCTGCAATGGCTAAACCTTGGACTTGATGTCACCTAGAAGAGTAAAAACTCTAAAATTCTTAGTTCCAATATTCCCTTCTCATACTTCCAAATCTCCCACTTAATTTGCCACACTTACCTTCTGTACTTGTCATGATCTTATGACTCTTCAATTAATACTACCTCTCTTGAGGGTGTACTCTATTTCTATCTTTTTCTAAAAGAAAGGTATATTGAAAGAGTGGCTTCAAGATTTAGAAAACATAGTAACCAGATCACTCATAACAAATATTGTAAAAATTTGAACATTGTAAAGTGTTGTTTTGGAGCTTTCCTGTTGCCATAGTTAGGTGCATCCAAAGGTAGCTCCAAATACAGAGCCTGATATTCTGTAGTAGTTACTTGAGTAGAATCCTGTATCCGTAAAAAAGTATCCCTGGGGCCTAACTAGCTGAGGAATGACCAAAGAATAGTTTCAGAGTATAGTTAGGACTTCTTTATAGGCTCCCTCTTGGGGGTCATATACTCAGGCAAGAATTTCTAAATGAAGTTTGAGTGTACCATATTAGATAAAATCATACCTTCTTTAAGTAGATTACATAACTCACTTTCAGCTCTGTAACACAATGTTATGTGTTTAGATATATGATTTGTATATATTTCTTTAGTTAGCTTTAACTTTTGTGACTGTACATGAAGTCAGGAAAACTACTGAAATAAAACATTAAAGGTGATACCCCAATGTTTTAAATAGTGCTTTATTTTATTTTTAAAATTGTTTTTCAGTGAACAGTCTTTTTATTTTTAAAAAAGGATTTTATTTATTTATTTGAAAGAGAGAGAGAGCAAAGCTGGAGGGAGAGGCAAAGAGAAGCTGGTTCCCTGCTGAGAATGGAGCCTGATGCGGGGCTGAATCCCAGGACCCTGGGATCATGACCCGAGCCGAAGGCAGATGCTTACCTGACTGAGCCATCCAGGTGCCCCAGTGAACACTCTTTCTTAAATTTACATTCAATTAGCCAACCTATAGTACATCACTAGTTTCAGATGTAGCATTCAACAATCCGTGGGTTGTGTATAACACTCGGTGCTCATCACACCACATGCCTTCCTTAATGCCCATCATGCATTTACCCCATCCCCCCCACCCATCCATCAAAATCCTAGAGGAAAACACAGGCAGCAACCTCTTTGACCTCAGGCACAGCAACTTCTTGCTAGACATGTCTCCAAAGGCAAGGGAAACAAAAGCAAAAATGAGCTATTAAGATTTCATCAAGATAAAAAGCTTCGCACAGCAGAGGAAATAGTCAACAAAACTAAAAGGCAGCCTACAGAATGGGAGAAGATATTTGCAAATGACATATCAGATTAAGAGCTAGTATCCAAGATCTATAAAGAGCTTATGAAGCTCAACACCCCCAAAAATAATCCAGTTGAGAAATGGGCAAAAGACATGAACAGACATTTCTTCATAGAAGACATACAAATGTTATATGCAACTAATGAATCGTTGAACTCTACATCAAGAACTAATGATATACTATATGTTGGCTAACTGAACTTAATAAAAAAAAAAAGACATACAAGTGGCTAACAGACACATGAAAAAATGCTCCACATTACTTGGCATCAGGGAAATATAAATCAAAACCACAATGAGATACCACCTCACACTAGAATGGCTAAAATAGTGCTTTATTTTAATACAGATTGTATTTAAAATGTACTGTGTTAATATTGTTCTAAGTATTTGGCAGTGTGATATCTTGTAGTGAGCTAGGATTCAGAGTGAGGAAATCTGGATTCAGAGCCTGGATTTACAACCAACAGTTTTGAGGAAAAATCCTACACATCGAATCATCCCAGCTGTGCCACTTACCACCTATGTTATCTTCAATGTGTTACCCAAGCTCTGTGAGCCTTAAAATTCCACATACAGATTATAGATGATACAGAACTTATATCCAAAGGTTATTATTGCTATTAAATGAGATTGGTATACATATTAAATGAGATTAAATGAGCCCTAAAAATCACTGAGTCACTTCTGCCCTATTTTATTCATCAAGGCAATTTTTCTAATTCTACCCTGACTCAACTGTAAGAGGCACTATACTGCCTCTTTGATAGGGAGTGGCAAGGTTCTAGAGAACATGTAGAACTGCAAATATTGTTGTGACCATTTTTGGAAAATGCAATCTGCCATATTCATGAAGATTGCCAAGAAATTTAGCTACCAGAAACATATTCTCCTTGGTTTAGCTAGGGTTGCAGTATAAAGACAGTCACACTAACTTTTTCCTTCGGTACTTGATTCTCCACATCATTAGTGCAATCTTTATTTAAATTTCTATTTAAATTCCAGGTAGTTAATATACAGTGTTATATTAGTTTCAGTTACACAATATAGTGATTCAACACTTCCATACATCACCCAGTGCTCATCACAAGTGTGCTCCTTAATCCCCATCACCTATTTAACCCATCCCCCCACCCACCTTCCTTCTGGTAACCATCAGTTTGTTCCCTGTAGTCAAGAGTCTCTTTCTTGGTCTGTCTCTCTCTCTTTTTCCCTCCTCCGCTCATTTGCTTTGTTTCTTAAATTCCACATATGAATGAAAATCATATGGTATTTGTCTTTCTCTGCCTGATTTGTTTCACTTGGCTCTGTAGCTCCCTCCATGTTGTAGCAAATGGCAAGATTTCATTGTATTTTTATGGCTGAGTAATGTTCTTTTGTGTGTGTGTGTGTGTGTGTGTGTATCACATCTTTTTTGCCTATTCATCAATTGATGGACACTTAGGTGATTTCCATAATTTGGCTATTGTAGATAATGCTGACATAAACATCAGGGTGCATGTATCCTTTTGAATTAGTATTATTGTATTCATTGGGTAAATACCTAGTAGTGTGATTGCTGGATCACAGGGTCATTCTACTGTTAACTTTTTGAAGAACTTCCGTATTGTTTTCCAGAGTGGCTGTACCAGTTTGCATTCCCACCAACAGTGCAAGAGGGTTGGTTCCCCTTTCTCCCCATCTTTCCCAACACCTGTTGTTTTTTGTGTTATTGATTTTAGCCATTCTGACAGGTGTGAGGTGATATCTCATTGTAGTTTTGATTTGCATTTCCCTGATGATCAGTGATGTAGAGCATCTTTTCATGTCTCTGTTGGCCACCTGGATGTTGTCTTTGGAAAAATGTCTCTTTGTGTCTTCCGTCCATTTTTTAATTGGATTATTTGGTTTTTGGGTGTTGAGTTTTAAGTTATTTATATATTTTGGATATTAACCCTTTATCAGATATGTCATTTGCAAATATCTTTTTCCATTTCATAGATTGCCTTTTAGTTTTGTTGATTATTTCCTTCACTGTGCAGAAGCTTTTGGTTTTGATGCAGTCCCAATTGTTTATCTTTGATTTTGTTTCCCTCACCTGAGGAGACAGATCTAGAAAGAAGTTTCTATGACTGATGTCAAATAAGTTACTGCCTCTGTTCTCCTCTAGGATTTTTATGGTTTCGGGTCTCACATTTAAGTCTTTCATCCATTTTGAATTTGTTTTTGTGTGTGGTTTAAGAAAGTGGTCCAGCTGGACACCTTTATCCACTCCAGTCCTTCCTTACACTTTGTTAATTTCTATAAAATCTAAGCCTTATCATGTCACTCCTCTTTTAAAAAAATTATAGTCAGTACTCATAACCTACTAAATGAAGTCTCATTTCTTTCCTGCTTTGTTGAAGATTAATTGACCTTATAGTTGTGGGTTCATTTCTGGGTTTTCTGTTCTGTTTCTATGTGTCTTATTTTTGTGCCAGTACTATATTTTGATTACTACAGCTTTGTAATATAACTTGAAATCTGGAATTGTGATGTCTCCAGCTTTGCTTTTCTTTTTTAAGGTTGCTTTGGCTATTTGGGTTTTTTGTGGTTCCATGCAAATTTTAGGATTGTTTGTTCTAGTTCTGTGAAGAATGCTATTGATATTTGATAGGGATTGCATTAAGTGTGCAGATTTCTGTGGGTAGTAGGGACATTTTAACAATATTTGTTATTCCAATCCATGAACGTGGAATGTCTTTCCATTTCTTTTTGTTATCTTCAACCTTTTTCATCATTGTTTTATAGTTTTCAGAGTACAGGTCTTTCACCTCTTTGGTTAGGTTTATTTCTAGGTATCTTATGGTTTTTGGTGAAATTGCAAATCGGACTGATTCCTTAATCTCTCTTTCTGCTGCTTCATTATTGGTGTATAGTTAAATGCAACATATTTCTGCATGTTGATTTTGTATCTTATGACTTTACTGAATTTGTGTGTTCCAGCAGGTTTTTTGTGGAGTCTTTCAGGTTTTCTATATCTAGTATCATGTCATCTGCAAACAGTGAAAATTTTACTTCTTCCTTGCCAATTTAGATGCCTTTTATTTCTTTTTTGTTGTTTGGTTGCTGAGGCTAGGATTTCTAGTACTATGTTATATAACAGTGGTGAGAGTGGACATCCCTGTCTTGTTCCTGACGTAGAGGAAAAGTTCTCAGTTTTTCCTCATTGCGGATAATATTAGCTGTAGGTTTTTCATTGTTTTGATGTATGTTCCCTCTAAAACTACTTTGTTGAGGGTTTTTATCATGAGTGGATGTTGTACTTTGTCAAATGCTTTTTCTGCATCTATTGAAATGATCATATGATTCTTATCCTTTCTTTTATTGATATGATGTATCACATTGATTGATATGCAAATATTGAACCACCCTTGAAGCCCAGGAATAAATCCCACTTGATTGTGGTGAATGATTTTTTTAATGTATTGTTGGGTTCAGCTTTCTAGTATTTTATTGAGAATTTTTCCATCTATGTTCATCAGGGATATTGGTCTGTAGTTCTCTTTTTTAGTGGTATCCTTACCTAGTTTTTGTATCAGGGTAATGCTGGCCTCATGGAATGAATTTCGAAGTTTTCCTTGCTCTTCTATTTTTTTTTTTTTTTGAATAGTTTGAGAATTATAGGTATTAACTGTTCTTTAAATATTTGGTAGAATTAGCCTGTGAAGCCATCTGGCCCTGGACTTTTGTTTGTTGGGAGATTTTTAATTACTGATTCAGTTTCTTTGCTGGTTATGTCTGTTCAAGTTTTCTGTTTCTTCCTGTCACTTTTGGTGATTTATATGTTTTTAGGAATTTATTCATTTCTTCCAGTTTGTCCAATTGTTTGGCATATAGTTTTTATAATATTCTGTTATAATTATATTTTTGTTGTGTTGGTTGTTATTTCTTGTCTCTCATTTGTGATTTTATTTACTTGGGTCCTTTCTCTTTTCTCTTTAATAAGTCTGGCTAGGGGTTTATCAATTTTATTTTTTCAAAGAACCAGTTACTGGTTTCATCAATTTGTTCTATTGTTTTTTTAGTTTCTGTATAATTTATTTCTGCTCTAATCTTTTTTTATTTCCCTCCTCCTGCCAGCTTTAGGCTTAATTTGTTGTTTTTGTTTTTCTAGCTCCTTTAGGTGTAAGGTTAGGTTGTTAATTTGAGTTTTCTTGCTTCTTGAGGTAGGTCTATATTGCTATATCCATCTGACTGCTTTTCCTACATCCAAAGGTTTTAGACCATTGAATTTTCTTTCTTTCTTTTTTTTTAAAGATTTTATTTATTTATTTGACAGAGAGAGAGAGAGAGAGAGAGAGGGTACAAGCAGGGGGAGTGGCAGAGGGAGAAGCAGGCTCCCCACTAAGCAAGGAGCCAGATGTGGGACTTGATCTCAGGACCCTGGGATCATGACCTGAGCTGAAAGCAGATGCTTAATTGATTGAGCCATTCAGGCGTCCCACGGACCTTTGAATTTTCATTTTCATTTGTTTCCATGTGTTTTATTTCTTCTTTGATGTCCTGGTTGACCTATTCATTGTTTAGTAGCATGTTGTTTAATCTCCATCTATCTGTGGTCTTTCCAGATTTTTTCTTGTGGTTGACTTCAAGTTTCATAGTGTTGTGGTTGGAAAAGGTTCATGGTATGACTTCAAGCCTTTTTGTATTTGACGAGGCCTGATTTGTGACCTAATATGTGATTTATTCTGGAGATTGTTCCAGGTAAACTTTAAAAGAATGTGTGTTCTACTGTCTTAGTGTGGAATGTTCTGAGTATATCTGTTAAGTCCATCTGGTTTTGTGTTCAATTCAAAGCCATTGTTTCCTTGTTTATTTTCTGTTTAGATGATATGTCCATTGATGGAAGTGGGGTGTTAAAGTCCCCTACTATTACTGTGTTATTATCAATTGTATTATCCCTTATGTTTGTTATTAATTGTTTTATGTATTTATATATTCTTCTTGGATTGTCCCCTTTATTATTATATAGTGCCTTCTTGGTCTCAAGTGCAATCCCAAAATTGAAATTTTATGTCCTTTGCATTTTATTCCTAAACCACATAGAATAATTTAGAACTTTTCTTGTATTCAATATATTGCCTATATATGTAAGAAAAATATCACTCTGTTTTACTTCCTTTCTTATTCTACTTAGATCACTTGAACCCTCTCTTTACTCTCTTGGTAATATTAATATCCTCAATCTGTCCCTTATTCTTTCATCCAGTATACTCAACCAGTCTTCAAACCTAAATGCATCTCATCACCTACATTTTATTTTGTTTTTGTTTCAAATTTTTATTTGATTTCTAGTTAGTTAACATATAGTGTAATATTGATTTCAGTAGGACAATTTAGTGATTCATCACTTAAATATAACACCCAGTGCTCATCACAACAAGTGCCCTCCTTCATACCCATCACCCATTTAGCTCATCCCCGCCCGCCTCCTTTCCAGCAACCCTCAGTTTGTTCTCTATAGTTAAGAGTCTCTTATTGTTTGCTTCCCTCTATTCCTCCCTCTTTCCCTATGTTCATCTGTTTTGTTTCTTAAATTCCACATATGAGTGAAATCATATGGTATTTGTCTTTCTCTGACTGACTGACTTCACTTTGCATAATACACTCTAGCTCCATCCACCTTGCTGCAAATGGCAAGACGTCATTCTTTTGATGGCTGAGTAATATTCCACTATATATATATGTAAATATATGTATTAATATCCACATAATATTCCACAATACATATACCAGATTTTCTTTATCCATTCATCAGTTGATGGACGTTTGGGCTCTTTCCATTGTTTGGCTATTGTTGACAATGCTGCTATAATCGTTGGGGTTCATATGTCCCTTCAAATCTATTTTTGTATCCTTTGGATAAATACCTAGTAGTGCAATTGCTGGGTCGTGGGGTAGTTCTATTTTTAACTTTCTGAGGAACCTCCATACTGTTTTCCAGAGTGGCTACACCAATTCACATTCCCACCAACAATATAAGAGGGTTCCCCTTTCTCTGCATTCTTGCCAGCATCTGTTATTTTCTATGATGTGAATTTTAGCCATTGTGACAGGTGTGAGGTGATATCTCATTGTAGTTTTGATTTGCATTTCCCTGATAGTGAGTGATGTTGAGCATCTTTTCATACAACCTACATTTTAATGTTATGCTTTCTAGGAAGTTGTCCTCACTGTTTTCTTATCTCACTACATGCTCATTTCACCCATAGATCAACTATAATTATATATGCTAATAATGCCTGTATTTCTATTGCCATATCTCCATAGTAAATTCTTTTCCCTTTACCCCCAAATTTCCATGTCATCTTCTCCAGACGGAGAAGATACCTGAATCTCAATGTGTTCAAACTAAATTCATTCTTCCCTTTTACTAATTACTCTTTTTACATCTTCCCTCACTTTTACCCTTTTCTTTTAATCCAGAAATCTTGTATTTTTCCCTCTCAAGTCTGCTGTCTACTTTCTATTACCATGGCTAGTTGATTCTACTCTTTTAGTATCTTTAAATATGATGTCTACTGCTCTGTCTCAGTTTAGGGCCTCATCATTTCTCAACGAGACACCATTATTCACTCCAGTCCTTCCTCATACTTTGCACGTGCTAATCTCTATAAAATCTAAGCCTTATCATGTCACTCCTCTTTTAAAAAATTACAATCAGTACTCATAACCTACTAAATGAAGTCCGAAGTCTTGATCATTTCTAACAAGACCCTAATTTTCTAGGCTCTACCTAACTTTCTTATCTGTATATGTACCTGGTGTTTGAGGAATACCCAGTGATTTTCTCTCCTTCAGAATGTGCTGATCTGACTGGGATTTCTTTGGGCAGATCCCTTCTCACCTTTTCCCAATAAACCCAAAAATATTTTGACATTTTTAAAAAGATTTTATTTATTTGTCAGAGAGAGAGAGAGAGCATGAGCATGGGGAGCAGCTAGCTGTGGGAGGAGCGGACTCCCTGCTGAGCAAGGTGTCCGATATGGGACTTTATCCCATGACCCTGGGATCATGACCTGAGCTGAAGGTAAACACTTAACCAACTGAGCCACCCAGGCATCCCTATTTTTGACATTTCAGTAAGTGCTTCCTCCAGGAAAACTTAGCTCATGCTGCAAGCCGCGTTCATTTATATAGTGGCTCCTACAGAAACCTGCGAAAGTGTCTACAATCAAAACATCATACTGTAATCATATTGTTGGTTTAATGGTTTGCTTAGGAGTAGGAACTATGTCTCATTATTCTTATTTCTCTAGTGCCAATTGCAGTTTGTGTCATAGTGTATCTATTTAATGAAAGTTTTTTAATGAGTGCATGCATACTTACCTCAAGTATCCTATCTTTTTCCCACTTTAATTGAAGCAAATCCATAGTGAACTTGACAACAAACCTTTCTCTATAATTGTACTACTTTGCAAATTCTCTTAAAATATTTTTTTAGGATTTGCATCAATATTTATCACCATGATTGCATTGTATAATAATTAACTACAAAAATTCAGTGGCATAAAACAGGAAGTATTTGTTGCTCTTGCATCCAGGTTGCTCACATGGGTTGCTATAGTCATCTTGGCCAGACTCGATTACACATCTAGTGACGGCTGGCAGTTGGTTGTTCTGGAATGGTCTCACATATTATTAGGGCCTCTCAGTTCTGCTGCAAGTGTTTCTGGTCTTTCTCCTGGGCTAGTCTGGGAATGCCCTTTTTACAGAACTGATAGAAGTATAAGAGAACAAACCTCATTATGAAAGCCCATTTTAAGCCTCTGTTCATGACACTTCTGCTAACATTGTTTTAGCTAAGGCATGTTACACGACTAGCTCCAGAGAAAGCAAATGATGCCCCTCCCTTACCATGAAAGAGCCCTTCAAAATTATATAGCAAAGGATGTAAATAAATGGAATGTTTAAGAATTTGGATCAATATTGCAGTCTATCACAGGGCCATTCAATCAATAAATTCAACAGTAACTGTTGTTGGCACCAATAATTGTACAAAGCATTTTCATAAAATTATATACAAGTTATTAGAGAAAAATACATTAATCCTCCTTTTCCTTTAGGACTTTGCAGTCCTGTTTGAAATTTAAAGAAGAAATATATGGCCAAAAGTTACACGAATGGGATAAGAGATTTTTAATTATCAAAGAAGGAAGCTATTAGTAGCAACAAGAATCATTAAAGAAGGCTTTGTGGAAGAAACCAGATTTGGAAATATTGCTCAGCTTTTGAGGGAGATGAAGAAGGAATTTCATGTAGAACAATTTCCCTTCTTTCATGGTATCATTAGTTTATCACATAAATTGCTTAGTATTCTTTATCTGGAAATTTGCAGACATCATTCCTAAATTGGTCTCGATATGGTGATTGGTGCATTACAAGAGAATAACAACAGTAAATAATTCATAATCAAATCTCCCTTGAAGACATAAGTAAACATATAAATAACTATAATAAATTAGAAGGGAACATGATGACTTTGATTTGATTGACAAAACTACCTGATGTTTTGTCTCCAGGGAGACATCATCAGGCATGGTGCAGATTTTCCACTGCAAATTAGAATTCTGTGCACGACTTTGCTCTGAAACTGAATTACCTTTGAATTTAAAAATGCTTTAGGGAACCAGGCTTGGGTTGATGACAAGGGGAGTTATTAGTGTTAGCCACAAAATAGAATATTTACAAACTTTGTGGAAAGACCAACATGAATCAAAATGAAACAGAGCTTTTAGGAAGTAACTAATACTTTAAGAGAATATGGCAAAAATCTCAAATTATCTATTAGCAGTTTTACTTTGTTGTAAATTTGTTTTTTTGTGTCTAGCTTTCTTTTAACATTTCTGTTGCTATCTGGCTTTTTGTAACTTTATTAACATAAAATTTTTGGAGTCTTTCATAGCCATACTTTTGTAAACATAGAGGTATTTATTTCTGCCAAAAAGACATAAAGAGAAACGAATTTTCATACCGAACTAGATATTTTTGAAACAAGCCACAGTGAGCCATTTAAAACTGAGCATTTAATTTTCATGTCCCCATTCCACTATGCCTGTCAAATATCTTACCATATTCTGATCTCCTTTTCCCTTCCCCTCTTCTCCCATAGGTTGTAAGCCTTTTAATAACTGTGGTTGAAATCACATAGAATCCAATGTTTTCCTTTTCCTGTATTCCCTTGGCACCTGAAGATGGTGCCAAAACTGCTACATCAATTTAAATGGCACACTACATTTAGAAATAGTAACTTTTATTCATTTATTCAGAGAAGTTATTAATGAAGCAACAATGAAGTTCATTCAGTTTTTGACAAGTGTTTCTCCTGGGGGAAAGGTGATGAAACAAGCTCCAAGGGCTGGTTCATTTTTAGAACTTGTTTACAAGGTTACAGCACACTCAATTTATCTGTCTAAGAATATGTTGCTTAGAGAGTCATTCCACGAGTGTTCATATCATTTATAAATCATGATCTAGAATATCACCTGGTGGGATCATAAAATTCTGTGGATTCAGAGGTGGAAGAAAGACATTGGTCAAAAGTCTGTAGCCTCTGGATTGTGGTCACAGTTCTGCCTCATTATAAACTTACATATCCCTTAAGTTTCCTGGGTCTGTTTTTTTCTTTAAAAAATGATAGTAAATAACACTCTTTTCTTCATAGGGTTGTTGTGAGAAATAAATGGGATACACAGTAGATTTAAAAATATTTTAACATGTTACAGTGGAAAATTTCAACCATATCCACATGTGAAGTGAACAATATAAAAAGCCTCCTGTTATCCATCCCTAGACTCAGATATCATTACATGACCAATTCGTGGCTTCTTTGTTCCCATCCGCTTCTTTCTTCACAAGTATCTTTAAAAATATTCACAACATTTTATTATATCATGTGTAAATATGTTTGCATTTGTCTTAAAAACTAGGGTCTCATTAAAAATTCGCAGTACCATTAGCACAATAAAAGTAATAGCGATTCTTTAATACACCAAATAGTTTTTAAATTCTTCCTGTTTAATAAAGTTTTGTAACACTTTGAATCAAGACCCAAATAAGTCCATTTAGTCCATTTATTGTAATTAAATGTTATTTTAAACTTTGACACTACTCTTTTTTGTTCACCATGCCCTTTATTTGTTAGCAAAACTGAGCCATTTGTCTTGTGGAATTGTTTCCTTATGTGGTTAGAATGTTGTTCTGTCTTTTGTATTTTCTTAAGTTGTGGCTATATCTAGAGCCTTAATATACTTTAAATTTTACTTTTTTTCTGTTCCAAAATTGTATTCCTAATATTATCCAGTAAACAGTGTTTTTTCCCCTCTACAAAGAGTTGTTCCCTACAATTTCTGTTGTCAAGTAGGTCAAAACCATGATGCACTAAAGACCACACATCACAGTGCTCTGAAACATACCTTCCCACGTGCTTCATTTATGACCAAGAAAGGATTACTGTTGCACTCATTGTTGCCCCCTGATGCCCATCAGTGGAACAAGTGTTCAGAAGTATGGTGGGTAAATACATTGTTTTCCTTCCATCCTTGTTCCTTCCTTCCTTCTTCTTAATTATCTTTCTAAAAAAAAAAAATCATAGTTGTCTTTTGCCATTTGATTTGATCCATTTAATGTTGCATTGCCCTATATGTAAATTATAAACCATGATGATAAAACAATCAGTAAATCCATCATTCAGTGTACTGTTGGGAACATTTTGAATATGGCCTTTGTTCTCCTAGCCTATCCCATCTCCCTGCCTCTTTCCTCACGTGTAAAATAAAACTAGTGTTATTTTATATATACCCATCCATAAATATTATTTAGTCTTACTTTTTTGATCTTTATTAAAATGGTACACTATATAATAGTTACTTAGAGCTGAATGCATTTATTCAAACTATGTTCTCAAGTTTCTTCCATGTAGTTGTCTAATTTGTTTATTTTCCCTGCTGCATATAATGTTGCTTACCCATTTATTTATCCATTCTCCTATCATTGGACATTTGGGTGATTGTTTTCAGTGTTTTATAATTTCACACAGTGTTGCTGTAGACATTCTTATACTTGGCTCCTGGGGCACATGCTCCAAGGTGTCCCTAGGGATTATATCTAGGAGTGGAATTGCCATGTCATATCAGGTGCACACGTTCAACTTTACCAAGTAATACAAAAATGCTGTCAAAGTAGTTTATCATTTTATACTACGATTAACAGTATATAAAAGTATATATAGAAAGTGTATTTTATTGATCAGTGACATCTTCAACATTGGGAACTACCAGAATTCATGATTTTTGAAAAACAAGACGTGTCAGAAGTATCTCATTTGTGGGCTTGTTTGACATAGCACTGATTGGTAATGATGTTGCACTTTATTTTGCTTGGGTTATTGTCCATATGTGTGCAAAATTCTTTGAAATTCCTGCTTTCATAAATAAATGTATGTGTATTATAGGTTTCTGCTTTAAAGGAGTCAGTTATATATTTTAGATACATTTTTTTTTGTCAATTATACATGCTGCAATTATTTTCTCCCATTTTATGGTTAACCTTTCAATGTGTTAAGAATGGCTCTCGATGAACAAAAATTTAAACTACCAATGTAATTATATAATAAGTATTATCTTTCATGGTTAGGAATTTTAAAATTTTCCTTTTTCTTCCTATTCTGAGATCCTAAGACTATTTTCTTGTATTTTTATCATAAATTGTTGAGGTTTTGCTTTTCATATTGAAATCTTTGTTCTACTTTGAAGTGGGTTTTTGTATATAGTGTGAAGTAGAGTCCCATTCCCTCTCCCTACAAATAAACAAGTTTTTGAATATTTTCTAGGGACTAGTCCTTCATATTCACAGTGCTCTATAATAACATAACTGTCTCATTAAATTTCTATATACAGCCCTGAATCTATATATTGACTATCATTTGGTTCCACTGATCTCTTTGTCTATCACTATTCATACTGATATTCTATTCACTATACAGTATCATACTGTTCTAAATACTTGAAATTCATAGTAATTCTTGGTAATTTGGAGAAAATGTTCTCCACATTAATCTTGCTTATGAATGTTTTGACTATACGTGGTCCTTTGCTCTTCCAACAAAATTTTGATGTCAAATTTTTTTTTTTTAAAGTCCTATTGGGATTTTTATTTGAATTATATAGAATCTATAGTTGTATTTGGAGAAATTGACATCTTTATGAAAGCAAGTTTTTAAATTTGTAAACATAGTGTATCTCTATTAGGTCTTCATTAAGATCTTTCAATAAATTTTATAATTATTTTCACAAATAATTCAAATATCTTTGTCTACTTCTCATTAATGTATACTGTTTCTAAAACGTATTTTGGGGGCGCCTGGGTAGCGCAGTCGTTAAAGCGTCTGCCTTCGGCTCAGGGCGTGATCCTGGCGATCCGGGATCGAGTCCCACATCAGGCTCTTCTGCTATGAGCCTGCTTCTTCCTCTCCCACTCCCCCTGCTGTGTTCCCTCTCTCGCTGGCTGTCTCTCTGTCACATAAATAAATAAAATCTTTAAAAAAAAAAAAATAAATAAAACGTATTTTGTTTCTACTATAAATGATATCTTCTAAAAATTATGATCAGTTTCTGATGTACAACAAAATTCTTTCACATTTATCTTGCAACCTGACACTGTGCTAAACTTATTTTTAATAATTTGTTCACAGTCTATTTTGGATTTTCAATGTAAACAAGCATCATCTGCAATAATGGCAGTTTTGTTTCTACTTCCCTAATTCTTAGGCATTTAGTTTCATTTTCTTATCTGATTACTCAAGATCTGTTAGTGTGGTGATAGATGTATTTTTGACTTGTATCTAAATTTTAAAAAAATATTTTTTTAATTAAAAATTTGAAAGCCTTATTTTTTAGAGTAGTTTAGATCCAGAGCAAATTAAGAGGAAGGCACAGAGATAACCCATATATCCTCTGCCCTTACATAATCATAACTTACCCCATTACCAACATCCACCACCAGTGTGATACATTGTTACAACTGATGAAATTACATTGATAAATCATCAACCAAAAATCACAGTTTACAATTATGGTTTACTGTTGATGTTGCACAATATATAGTTTGGACAAATATATAATGACATGTATTCCCCATTATAGTTTCATATAGAGTGATTTCACTGCCCTAAACATTCTCTGTGTTCACCTATTTCTCTCTCCCCTTGCCCAGTCTCTAGCAACTACTGATCTTTTTACTGTCTCCATAGTTTTGAATTTTCTAGAATGTCGTGTAGTTGAATCATACAGCATTAGCCTTTTCACACTGGCTTTTTTCACTTAGTAAGACACATTCATTTTTTTCCTCCATGTCTTTCCATGTCTTGAAAGATCATTTCTTTTGAGTACTTAATAATATTCCATTGTCTAGATGTACCACAGTTATCTACCTACTGAAGGACATCTTGGTTGCTTCCAATTTTTGACAATTTTGAATAAAGTTCCTATAAACATTGATGTGCAGGTTTTTATATAGACATAAGTTTTCAACTCTTTTGGGCAAATACCAAGGAGTATGATTGCAATATGCTATGGTAAGAGTACTTCTAGTTTTGTAAGAAACTGCCAAACTGTCCTCCAGAGTATCTGTTCTATTTTGCATTCCCACCAGCAGTAAATGAGAGTTCCTGTTATTTTACATCCTTAACAGCATTCTGGATTCTGTTATGGATTTGGGCCATTCTAATAGGTATGTAGCGGTTATCTCGTTATTGTTTTAATTTGCATTTCCCTGATGATATATGACGTGAAGCATCTTTTCATATGCTTTTTTGCTGTGTTTGTATCTTTTTTGGTGAGATGTCTGTTAAGGTCTTTGGCCCATTTTTCTCCTCTCTTATTTGGGACAAGATTGCTGAGTGGGCTGTAGTGGGGTATTTTCTTTCCCCAGGTCAGTTAGGTTCTGATAATACCCAAGTAGGTTATGCTCTGGTAAAATAGTTTCTCCTGAGGGGTGTCCTTGCTAAGAACAGAGTGCTCTGGAGTGTTTCAAAATGGTTCCTTTTCCTCTCCTCCTGCCTGGGCCAGAGGAGATTTTTCTCTGATATTTACTTGGGAATCTGGTTGAGGTCCTGGAGGTAAATCTTACAGTATGGTGAGGGTCTACAATGACTGGGTCTCCCTGGAGTTTTTTACTTGCAGGGTTGTTTACACTGAGCTGTTACAATTTGTCAGTTGTAGTTTGGGTTTTTCTTCCCCTCACCCTCGTTCCCAGGGCGGTTTCTTGTGTGAGTCAAGGAACCTGTGGGATGCCCTGTACTTACCTGTCTCTTAACTGTGGCAGGCAGAGTTTTGCCCTGTGTCCTCTCCTCTTTACAGATCCAAGAAGAGTTGATTATTTTTCAGTATGTTCAGCTATTTATTTGTTGAAATAGAGTGGTGACTTCCAAACTCATTATGTGCAGAACCAGAAAAATTGTAGCTAATTTTTTAGGGTACACTTCCAAAGTTCCCACATTAAAAATGATGTTTGCTCTAAGCTTTTCATTGGTAGCTTTTAAGGAAGTTATCTTTTGATTCCTAGTTTAAGTGTATTTTAAAATCACGAATGCATGTTGAACTTCAAAAACCTTTTTTTGCATATAT
Organism: Ursus arctos; assembly: GCF_023065955.2. Taxonomy (NCBI): domain Eukaryota; kingdom Metazoa; phylum Chordata; class Mammalia; order Carnivora; family Ursidae; genus Ursus; species Ursus arctos. The sequence goes on along the minus strand of NW_026623053.1, from coordinate 10,895,901 downwards.
AAGAATGGTAATATGAATTTTCTATCAATAAATGTCAAATAACTCTTACATTGTTGAGGTGAATCCTACTTGTTCATGATATTTTTTTGTATACTGCTATATTCAGTTTGTTAATATTTTGTTTAGAATTTTTTATTTGCGTTCACAAATTATAGTAACCTTTTCTTTCCTCTTCCTGTTCCTTTTCTAGTTTTAGCATCAAGGAGATGCTGATCTCATGAAATGAGTTGGAAAGTTTGTCCTCTTGTATTTTCTGAAAAAGTTATCTTAAGATTGGTATGTCCATCCTTGAATGTTTGGCATAAATTACCATCAACCCTGGGTGATTAGTGTTTTTCTGTGAATTAAAATAAATATTCAATTTAATTGACCATAAAATTTTCTTTCTTAATTGCTTTTTATAAGTTACATTTTCCTGGAATATTTTCATTTCATCTAAAACTTTCCAATTTATTCTCACACAGTTGATTAGCGTACTCTTTTTACCTTTTTAGTGGCTATGCTATTTAAAGTTTTATCTCTTTTTTTAATTTCTGGTATTATTTATTTGTGCCTTCTCTGCAAAATTTTTACATCCATCTGTTTTATTAGGCTTTTCAGGTATTATCTTTGCAGCCGTGGCACATGATGGGAGGGTAGTGAGAGTGGTCTTCCCTGGGCACAGGCAATTAGAAGGTGTGTTGTCTGTAAAAAATTTAAAAACAATGGTAAAACTGACTAAATGTTGACAAGCTTCTTATTATCATTATGCACTGGTAGTTCTAAACAATATCAGTGATAAAATACTCCCCCCCCCTTAAAAACTCTTTTATTGGCCTAAGAACTAAATAATTGATGTGGTTGCTACAGGCTTTGAAAACATATATGTAGATTTCAAAGTACTGTGTCCTTCTTATTTGCATTATTAAACATCATCCTGGAAGCTAATGGGAGAACTCGTAGTTATAGAGTCTGCCTGTGACTTCCTCAGACTCAGTTATTTGCATTCATTGAGAGAGTAAATGCATATGTTCCTATGCTTATGCAGTAGATTATAAATAAACAATGATAACAAGAAATAAAATCAGGTTACTTCGTTTCTGTCCTTCTACGTTACTCTTGGAGTTTTTATAGCATGTAAAAATTTCGATAATGAAGTAGAGTGGGAAATAGTACGTGTAATACTGTTTTTGTTGAGTGAAAAGTTTTAATTCAAACATGAAATATTGTACGGAATTTGAAAAATACCTCTAAAATAAAAATTTATTCTTTATTAATTGATACTCTTTTTAATTAATTGCCCTTTGCTATTAATTATAATGTTATTCATTACTGTAACAGATTATAGAGATACAAGTTTTTCTTTTCTTTTTCAAGATAAAATATAGTAATATAATTTAGAAACATTATTCCATTATTTTTCTCCTTTTTCTATCCTTGATTTAAAAAAATATATATTTCTACTGGCATGATGGCATATAAGTTCAGTAAAATAAAATATTCATTTTCTGTGTGTCTTTCATGACCATTATTAGTTATTTCATGATTATTACTGACAATTATTTTTAGCATAGAGAGGAAATGTTGTTAAAAGATCTACTCTGGAGGCCAAATATGCCAGGTTTGCTGCTCTGCTAATGTATCTCAGTTTCTCTGTTTTGGGGATTTTTGTTTTTATCATCATGATCCCCTCTCGTCAACTATCTTTGGATTTATTTTGTGGTTCTTTTTCTAACTTCTTAAGTAGTATGCTTATCTTATTAATTCTCAGCCTTTTCCTTTAGTCTCTAGATTTTTAAACAAAATATTAATGTTGCAGTTTAACAAGTATATCTTCAGTGAACGTGGAGAACTTCAGTAGCCTATGATGATGCACTTTTTAAAATCATTTATAATTTTCAATTTATGCTGTTACATTGTCTTATGTCCACTAATTAGTTGCTGAATGTTCATCATATACACAGCAGTGTACTAGGTGATGTGATATGTGTGCCACAGAGATCCAAGAGGACATAATTCCTACCCTTAAGGATATTATATTCCTTGTTAGCAGTTAGTGTGTAAAGAATCTTCCTGGCATGTTCCTTGTCTTCCTGAATGTCACAAAGGGTGTATGGAGATAGGTACTCAAAAGTATGAGCAATGGTGGGCACTGGACCTGAGACTGAATGTGTGCTCATAGAAACTGTATTTGTTTTCTCCACCATCTGATAATCTTCCACCAGAGTCCTCAGCTGCATTGCTGACCTTGCCTTGGCTCCAGCTCCTATTCCTCACATTCCATAAACAAAGCCTGGTGTGTCTAATCCGTATTGTCATTAACTTCCAATCCCTCTTCTCTTAGGCTTTAAAAGCAAAGTTTGCATCGCTGGTACTCCTGGCAACAGAAGGAAGGGAACAGGGCCGAGAAATGATGTTTAGGGAAAGAAATCAAAGGAAGGAATGAAAACTCATTACAAGAGGGAAAGGATCCACCCTGCCCCTCTGGTTAGTGATTCAGGGTTGTTGATTTCCACAGGTGATGGGAGAAAACACAGTGGGAACAGGGGGCAAGAAGTTTGTCCACATCAGGTTCAGGGGTGGAATGTTTGTTTGTTTTTGGCAAGAACACTTTATAGGTAGTTTTGGGTTTGTCCATGAGGAGGCACATAGCATCTAGTTAACTTTTTTGATGTTTTAGCAGTTGATGATCGTTGCTCAGATTCATATTAGGACGTGATTGTGATATTTTTATTTTATCATTTTTTCTTCATTTATTAACTGGAATGATTTTATAAACATATAGTACCTTCACCAACTCGTTAGTGATCCTGAATTATAGCTGGTAGGGAAAGGTGGTGTACCTGCTTGATTTTTTTCCATAATTTACTGGTTGTGAAAAATGAGTCAGTTTATTAATATCCTCTGAAGGAGACCAATAAGATTTTCTTATTTTTTTTCTTTTTATCAGAATCTTTACAAAGTGATAGATTTAAACATATGTCATATGTTTCAACTCGTGCCAGTCATTATCCTTATTGATGCTCAAATTTTCCCGTCTTTGGCTAGTAGTAGCCTTTTTTTAAATATTACCTCCTGAGTCCATTATAGCTTACCCTAATGGACGGATAGTAACGTGCCTTTTGGTATGTAAAATGGTCTAGGTTCATATATATATATATATATATATATATATATATATATATATATATATATATATATATATATATATCTAGGTTCATATTATATATCTCTCTTGTCTGATAACCTGGAACTAGTTATTTCTCTACATCTTGTAATTGAAGACCAGGGGCTAAGTGTGCATGTTGTCACTGTATTGGTCACTATTTCAAGACCTTTCAGTAAGCAGAAGTAGGAAATACATATATTGCTTGTGCATATATAATCATAAGTATAATCACAATTCATAGTCAAGACTGTGGGGGATTTTACTTAACCTCATTGAGTTTATAATTGCATTTTGTGTCCTCTGTGTATAAATCTTAGTTTCTCTAAAACACCAGTATAGTTACCCATTTGCTTTATTTCACAATACATACATAACAGTTGCAGTATAATGATATTGACAGTCACTAACTGAAAACAAATTAGTTATAGATAGATAGATAGATAGATAGATAGATAGATAGATAGATAGATACACATTTTTTTTTCTGTTTATGTTGCCTTTAGAGTAAATCCCATTAGGAACTTTTGGTAAAATTACAAGTTACTTGGAGTAATTCTTCCTTGTGTGGCCATGCTAAATTCGATACATGGATTTTACTTTCAGGATTTTAGGAATTAAGAAATGCTTTTTGAAACTGATTTTGCTTTAATATTATTTAAAATATTTATGTGGGTTGAAAGTCAAATTTGAAATTTACAAAACAGGGCATATTCAAAATGTTCAGTTTTGAATCCCTGTCCTTTCTATTCTCTTTCCTTTTAGGGAAACCTTTATATATTTAACATTGTTGTTTTTATAGTATATATATATATATATTTTTAAAGATTTTATTTATTTATCCGACAGAGATAGAGACAGCCAGCGAGAGAGGGAACACAAGCAGGGGGAGTGGGAGAGGAAGAAACAGGCTCATAGCGGAAGAGTCTGATGTGGGGCTCGATCCCATAATGCCAGGATCACGCCCTGAGCCGAAGGCAGACGCTTAACCGCTGTGCCACCCAGGCGCCCCCATAGTATATATTTTTTATTATATAAATTTTATATTACTATTTTATAATGTAAATTTTATAATATAAAATTTTATTACTATATTAATTTTATAATATATATGTATATATTCATTTCCTTAAATGAGCAGTAGCATATTGCAGATGCAGTTTTCCACCTTGATACTTTTCATCTTTCTTGGAGATCACACCATAGTAGTATAGAAAGCTATTCTTCATTACCTATGAGAGCTGCACAGTACTCTGTTGTGTTGATATACATGATTAATTCCCAATTTGATGGACATTTGCTTTGTTTCAAGTCCTTTGCTATTACAAAGAGTGCTATAGTAAACCCTCTTGTGTGTATTTTACCAGTATATTTTGCAATAGTTTCCTAGAAGTGGAATTACTAGGTCAAAGGGAAATAAATATGAAATTTTGTTAGATATTGCCAGTTCATTTCCTTATGGGGTGTGGTGTTGTATTCTGACTGCAGTGCATTAGAATGCATTTCCCAACAGCTTCATCTATTGGTTATATTGTCAGACTTTTGTATCCATTCTGATAGGTGAGAAATGGTCTTGCAATTATAAGAAAGACTGAGCATTGTTGAAAGCCACAGACCATTTAGAATTTTGGTGCTTTGACTTGCTATTATTAGAAGTAAATAATGTAAATTAAGGACACTACCCCTTTGCCTGTGATATGTTTGCAATTCTTTTCTCTCAGCTTGTCTTTTAACTTTGCTTAGGGTGTTTTTCCCTTGTGACAGGTTTTTTTTGTTTGTTTTTTTGTTTTGTTTTGTTTTTTTATGTAATCTTTGTGCTCAGCATTGAGCCCAAAACGGGACTTGAACTCATGACCCCGAGATCAAGACCTGAGCTCTGAGATCAAAAGTAGGACGCTTAACTGACTGAGACAACCAGGTGACCTTTCCTTGTGAAAGATTCTTAAAATTTAATAAAATTAGCCATTTTCCCTTTATTCCTTCTGGATTTTGAATTATAGTTAGGAAAGTTTTCCCCAAACACAAATTATAGAGCACTTAATTTATGTTTCTTCTAGTACTTGTTTTGCTGTATTTATTTAATGTGACAACTCTCCGATTCTTTTAGAACTTATCCAGATGTATAATATAAAAAATTGGTCCATTTTTATTGTTTTCCATGTGGCTGTCCATCTTCTCTCTGCTGATACGAGTTACTGACTTTCTTGTATGCTGAATATTCATACACTTGAGTCTACTTGTTCTCTTGCTCTTCTGCCAACCCTGTTTCTGCTCTCTTCTTCTTGGTATTAAAATAGAGATTAGTCCCACACATGAAGGAGGAAGGTGTACCTGTTTAATGTTTTCAGAGCTATCAGAAACACAAACATAAATGCAAAGAATTTATGGCCTTTAACTGATAAATTTTCATGTAAATGTACATCTCTTCCTCCATGTGTCTTTAACATAGAGACCCTGATCATTGACCCTGTCTCTGACTCAGCTATTGAGTTGCTTGGTGTTCCTATATATACCAGTTCCTCAAAGTTGAAGCAGGTTTATTATGCAGTCCTCAAAAGCATGATATCTAAAAAATATAGTGAAATTGCTTCTTATGGTAAACTGGGTCACCGGTATATATTTAATAATGCACCTACTTTAGTATCTGTTATTAGAACTTTGAGATTGGTCCTTTGATCCATTTTGTCTTGTGACAAACAACATGCAAGATGCACTATACCTGCAACAAGATTTCCCAAATCACACTGAGTTGAAATATTCTAGTTCGCAAGTTGTTTATCAATTCTCTGGACACATGAACATTCAGGTTACTGCTGTCTTCTGCTTGCCTGAGAATTACTGGAAAGCAACTATTTTAAACAATGGCAGAAGTATATAAAGAAAGGGAAAAAAATCTGTTGCAATTTTAGGGAAAATGAGTAGAAAAGAACTCTCTGGAGACTTCATTATAAATGGTTAGAACAATTATGCTAAATGGAATTGATATATTTATGTTGTTTTATTCAAGGTTTATCATGTTCTATTATGAAACAATGAAATGCAATTAATAAATTGTCAGTTCATTTTTCTTGTTTTATTTGAAAATGCTTCGGCATATTTTAGCATATCATTTTTAGAGTAGCAAATAACTCTAATGTATAACATTAATAAACGGTGATAGACTTTACTATAAATACTGCATCTGTTGCCAAGAAAAGTTACATACAAAAACAGAGCATTGCAAACAGCAGTTCACTAATTCTTTTTGTAGTGGAGACATGGGCCTTCTGTATCATTTTAAGTATCTTTGCACTACTTGACCCTCTGCACTTGGAGAATATTGTTTTTTATACATCAACAGTTTGCTGAGTTTAAGGGATTAACACCATATATGTGGTGTTGTGAGAGCCCAGAAAACCAACTGAGCAGTTTTTTTCCCCCTTGTGTTTTATTTGAGGGGCAGAGTTAGGATTGAGGAAAAGCTGTGACAAAGTTTTCTTGTGTGTAATAGTAGCCAGATATTGTCACAAAGAACAACTTTAAAAAAATCAAGACAGTGGAATAAAAAAATGAGATATAACACAAAATAAAAGCCACTAGTGGAAAAGTTTCTGTAGACTAAATTATTTTGAACTCCAAAAACTTTATTGTTACTTGAAGATAAGTATTTAACTAGTAAAATATGTAAGAATTCAAAATACATTGTTTTCTGGTATTGTCTGATATGTCAAAGCAGATACTAATTTTATTTAACTGGGATATTTCACAATGATCAAACTTGACTCCGATTTTTATATAAAAATTTCACTTATGTATTCTGTCAATTCAAAGGAAGTTTAAGGCATTGAAAAGCACACAAGATACCACAAAATCAGGTAACCAGATCAACCACCATTATCTTTCTTTTTCTGTCTTCTTCCATTTAAACATTTAAAGAAATGTGGCAAAGATTAGAATTTCTTTCTTATGTAAGAGGAGATAAAATATTTTATATACTTTAACTTAAAAATAACGATTTTAATCTCTTCTAACTGAAGAGATACTTAGGTTGATTTCTAATACTGCATGTTCTTTAATTTCTGGCTACCAAATTCCTGAATATATCAGGAATTACATGATAACTGGACAGAAAATAGAGGACATAAAAGTAGGTGATTTTAAGAGGTGAAATAGATGAGATCTCTGAATTTCATGGAATAAAAAGTTGCTCACCTCATGAGTTATGAATAGTTTGGGGAAGTCCTCTCTCTCCCCTGCCTTCTTTGTTTTTAAAAAAGTTTCATTAAATTCATTTAAACATATACTGTATTTTTAGGTGCAGAGGCAGAATTTAGTGACTCAGTTATATGCAACGCCCATGCTCATTACTTCAGGTGCCCTCCTTAATATCCATCACCCAGTTACCCCATGCCCCCCATCCACCTCCCCTCCAGCAAGCCTCACTTTGTCCCCTGCCTTCTAATCCAACATAATTGTTACTTATTGGCCTGCCTGATTGTTTCAGGGCTTAAAATTCCCATTAGAGAATCATTTTGAGAGACTTAAAATAGACATATAATGGGAAAAAATAACATGTTAACTTAATAGTAACTAAAAGTCAGTTTATATTTTCAAATATGAATAAGTTAATGATCTTCAGCTCTGGCAAGAAAAACTTCTCTAGTAAATTGATGGGTCAGTGGAAGCATTCCGAGCTTGGTTTTCTGTCTAAAAGGGGTAACCTTAGTGGTGTGCCTCAGCAGAGAGGCATGATAACATGGAAATGCAGAAAGCAGGGATAAATTCCAAGAAATTTGCTCCCACACTTACATTTCCATCATATTCAGTCTCTTTTTTGATTTCATGTTTTCTGCCCTCAAATATACTTTAAAAAAAGGAAGCTTTTTAAAATAGGAAAAAGCAAATATTTTCATTTGAAATATTTTCCTTTATCTACCATCTAAAATCTTTCACTGGCAGACTTTTACACTGAATGATCAGTGTTCACTGTCTCCATTTTATTGATATCCGTTATTTTACAACAGTTGAATCTGGTTTTAGCTCCCATCATACCACTGAAACGTCCAAGTGGAAAAATTTTTATCACCAGAATAATGTTTGTTCTTTTCTTTGACTTCCTTTCTTTCTTACCTTCCTTCCTTCCTTCCTTCCTTCCTTCCTTCCTTCCTTCCTTCCTTCCTTCCTTCTTAGTTTAGTTTAGTTTAGTTTAGTTTAAACAAATATGTTTCCTCTAAGTTCTGGAGGCTGAGAGTCTGAGACAGGGTGACAGTATGATTAGGTTCTGGTGAAATATCTCTTTTGGACTTCAGACTGCCAATTTCTAGTTGTATCTTCACATGGCAGAAAGAGCTAGCTCTCTGTCCCCTTCTCAGAAGGGCACTAATCCCATTCATGAAGGTTACACCCTCAAGACCTAATTATCGTCCAATGGCTCCACCTCCTAATACCATCAAATTGGGGATTAGATTTCAACATATAAATTATGATATAGTCCATAAGAACCACAAATCCTTCAATGTCCCATATTATTCTCAACACTTTGATAAAGACTTTACTTATTCTCTCAGCCATCAACCATCTATGAAATTTTATGACAAATGGGGTTCCTACCACTCGGTTTTGTACTTAACTATATTCTAACCTAAATTGTTCTCAGGACTTCATCTGTAGATTTTAATAATTCATTAGCTCAATCTTACAGCATTGCAGGACTTAGGCACCACCTCTTGGCATCTTTGTTATTTCCAGGGCCCCAAGGGCCATTGTAATATATTTGGGAAGAAGACTGTTCCCATTCTTCTGCACTAACCATTTGAGAGTGGTGCCTCAAAATAGCCACCGCTACTGCGAGAAGGCCCCGCAGTGGGTATTGTACTTGTTCCCGATGTTCTGTTAAGCACAGGGATTTCTACTGATGGATTCTTTGACCTCTTAGTGAGTTAAAACTGCACAGATCCCTAGGAAATAACAGAAAGGCAAAGATGAGCTTGTTCTCCAACTTCTCACTGAATTTACTTGCATCCCATTCTCCTTTCTTCCCCATGAAACTGCATGACTTTATGCTCTAGGTCTCATAGAATCTTGCTAGGAAAATCCTCTGAAGTTTTTCTGTCTCTAACATCAGTTCTAACCAGAGCTCAAAAATGGTTCCTGCCAGTAATTGATGTTGCATCTTTCTTTTTCCTCTTTCTTGAGTTTGTGCACAAAACAACATCCCTCTCTTATTAGCCCTTCTTTTTTCTTAGACAAAACTACTAAAAGCCCTCATGTAAATTAGCTAATAAAAATAAAGATGGGAGATAGGGAGGGAAGAAAAGTTAGAAAACCTCTCACAAAATTTCCTCTTGTGTTTATTTTAGAAACCTCACCACAGATTTCTGTCTTGCTTTCCAGTTTAATTGACAAGCTGCTTAGGGGTAGGGTCTCTGTTTTTTTTGTTGTTGTTGTTCCTGAAAGTACCTAACACAATGTGCTGCAAATGGTAGATGTAAAATAAATACTGAATTAATATTAACTAGAAATAAAACCCTGACAACATTTTCAAGCATCAAGGGAAAATTTTATAGAATAGATGAGAATCATCCAACTGAGAGATTTTCATTAATCTATGAAGTTTTTCTGTGCATAATTTTGCCAAAGCTGTCTGATAATCCCTACTGTTAGAGAGTCTATCAAGAAGATTTATCAAAAAAAAACAATTAGCAAATTTAGGGTTTTCAGATTGCCCAAACCAAGCAGTCTAACCTTGGTTGAACAACCCTGAAAGTGGCTGGCAATTATTTTTTTTTATATCACTCCGATGGCAAAAACATGTATTTTACTATATTTTGGAGGTTCAAGAGGTTATGAGATCATTACACATTAAAGCAAAACCTGTTTGAACTCATAAAAGACAACAAACCATGTGATTAAAGAATGCAAAGTTGGTGGATAAATTGCAATTGCATTTGGATGTTCCAGGGAGTGAGTGAGTCTGAGTCAGAGACTGAACGACCGGGAATGGAAGCCAAGGATCAGCAATGGCATTGAAGATTTTGAAGACTAAATTATTGTAGTGGATTAAGATTTATGAGCATGATGCTATATGTCATATAACTTTATGTGTGTTTGTATGTGTCTTTGTGTAACATGTATATACTTCTCGATGTTCAAAGTAGCTTCATGTTTATTCTGTAGTCCTTTGATCTATAGATGGGACATTGGGGTTCTAAGATATGAGTTATAAGGTAGAAGAGTATTCCTTAACTTCTATCCTTGTTATTTTTCTAAGATGAAAAATATCATGACCAACTTTTCAAAATGATACTCTATCATGTAAATTAAAAGGTATATAAACTAATCTGAACTCTTTTGGAGAGAGGAAAACTATTCAAACAAAGTTTGAAGATACAAATTTTATTCTTCTTGAATAAAGGACAATTACCAGTCTTAGTGTGATATTTGACCTATTGTCCATTGTCATTCCAGGCCATAACAAAACACATTTTAAAGCTTGACTTCCATCCATTTTAGTTGGCATGATCAATAAATATCTGCCAGATGCTGTACTAATTCCACATTTTTAGGTTTTATGACAGATAAGTCTTTTTTTTTTCTTTTTTTTTTCTTTTCTGGAGCAAGTATATTGCATACTTTATACAGCCATCACTCAAGGTGAGGGGTCAGGAGTCAGGAGGGGTCAGTTTTTTCCTTTCAGCACTTTGAATATATTGTGTACTCCCTTCTGGCCTGCAAAGTCTCTGCTAAAGAATCTGACACTCTTATGGGGATTTCTCTGTAAATAATAATTTGTTTTTCTCTTACTGCTTTTAATATTCTCTCCTTGTCTTTAACTTTGACATGTTAATTGTAATGTGTCTTCTTGTGGTTTTCTTTGGGTTCATCTTGTTTGGAACTTTTTGGGTTTCCTAGAACTGGATGTCTGTTTCCTTCCTCAGGTTAGGAAAGCTTGTAGCCATTATTTCTTCAAACAAGATTTCTGCCTCGTTCTCTCTCTCTGATTCTTAGGGGAACCCTATAATATGAATGTCAGTCCATTTGATGTTGTCTCATAAGCCTTTAAGCTATCTTCGCCTTTTTCATTCTTTTTTTCTTTTTGCTGTTCTGATTGGGTAAGTTCTACTGCCTTGCCTTAGAGACTGATCTTTTCTTTTGCTTCATCTAATTTGCTGTTGAACTCATCTACTGTATTTTTCAGTTCAGTTATTGATTCTTCAGCTCTATCGATTATTTGGTGTTTTCTTATATTTTCTGTCTCTAGGTTGAACTTCCCATTGGTCATCCATTCTTCTCCCTGGTTCATTAAGCATCCTTATGACCTTTATTTTAAACTCTCTATCAGGTCAATTACTTATCTCCATTTCATGAATTTTTTTCTGAGGTTTTATCTTGTTCATTCATTTGGAACATATTCTTCTGTTTATTCATTTTGCTTGGCTCTCTGTAGTAGTTTCTGTTTGGTAGATGAGACAACCAGCTTTCTCAGTCTTGAAGGAGGGGCTTCATGTAAGAAATGAAACTTGTCATTCAACCCAGTCTCAGCTCTGTCATCTCTCAAAACTCCGTGCTTATCTAAGCAGCCTGTTGTATTTTGATAACTCCCAGTAGTTTAGGATGTGTTAGGACCTGTCAGTATTCTTAAGGAGAGGATCTCAGTACTTAAATTCAATTTATTTGGAAGTCAGATCCTCAGTCAGCAGCTTTAAAAGTATGCAAATATAAACAGTCCTCTGGGACTACAAGTGTAAGCCCCACTGGCCAGGCAGTCTGGTGGTATGCCTTGGGCAGCAGTCACAAAAATTAGGGTTCAAGATGAGTGTATAAGCCCTTTTCTGGAAGGTATTAGTGAGGTAGAACAAGGCAGAGGGAGAATGCCGAGATGCCATTTACAACCTGTGTTCCTTGAGAGCAAATCCATAGCCTACTAGAGGTTTGTCTAACCTGAAATCTGCCCTTCAGGCCAAAGCTCCAAGACAAGCCAAGAGACTTCCTTCATAAAAAGACTGGTAGGGGTATGCCTCAATCTGCTGTTTGCACACTGTGCTTGGGTTGCAGCCAGCCCAGAACCATCTCTCTGGTTACCACAGTCCCATGGGACCCAGGAGTGCAGGCCTCCCTGGCTGCCAGATCCAAGGGGTGTCCCTGGGTGGCAGCTACATAACTCAGGTGGCAGATGTGAAAAAAACCCAAAAACTATGGTACCAACTGTGTGTGAAGCTCCCCTCCAGAAGACACTGGAACTCGAGTCCAGCAGAGGGAGAGGGCAAAGAAAGCACCTATCCTCCAATGATTCTGGAAAGAATTTTAGTCAGCTTCTGGATGTGTGTTTAATTAGAAGCCTGTCCCCCAGACCTCAGCCGTGATGATTAGCTAAAAGGCCTCCTTCACAAAAGGACCAGGCTCCTGGGTCTGTTGTCTCTTGCTTGTGCCCTAAGGGGTGATAGGTGTTGAAGAACTTTTTCTTTATTGGTTACAGTCCTGTAAGTCCCGTGAGTGTAAATCCCCACTGGTAGCCAGAGCTAGACAATAGAGAGGTATTCCCTGGCAGCAGCCACAAAAATCAGGGTGCTGAATAGGGGTATGAACTCCTTTCTGGATGACATCAATTATTACAGTCCCATGGGACCAAACACAAGCATCCCTGGCCTCCAGAGCTAGGCAGTCAAGAGACATCCTGTTGGTGGCAGCCATAAAAATTAGAGCACAAGATGCATGTAAGAACTCCCTTCCTGGAGACCCTGGTGTTCTGAAGTGTGTTAAAGTGAAAGTACAAAGATGATACCTGCCATTACCTACCTCCAGAGAGTGTTTCAGCAGGCTCCTAAATGTATGTGTTAAATCAGATGTTTGCTTCTCAGAATGACACTTTAATAAGCTGTCACTATTTGCAGATGACATATATACAAAACCCTAAAGACTTCATCGAAAAACTGTTAAAATGAATAAATGAATTCAGTAAAGTTCAGTATACAAAATCAGTACGCAAAATTGTGTTGCATTTCTATATACTAATAATGAACTATCAGGAAAAGAATCAAAGCAATCTGATTTACAGTTTCATCAAAAAGAATAAAATAGTTACAAATATATTCAACCAAGGAGGTGAAAGAACTATATATTGGAATCTACTAGGTGTTAAGGAAAAAAAATTAAAGACACAAATAAGTGGAAAGATATTTTTGTTCATAGATATGAAGAATAAATCTTGTTAAAATGTCCATATTCCCCAAAGCAATCTACAGAATCAGTGCCATCTCTATCAAAACCCCAGTGACATTTTCTAAAGAAATGGAACAAATAATCCTGAATTTTTATGAAATCACAAAACACCCTGAATAGCCAAAGCAATCTTGAGAAAAAAGAACAAAGCTAGAAGGATCAAATTCAATATTACATTATTAAGTTATATTACAAAGCTATAGAAATTAAAACAGTGTGGTATTGGCATAAAAACAGACAAAAAGATCAGTGGAACAGAATAGAGAAACCAGAAATAAAGCCACACCTATTGGTCAATTAATTAATGACAAAGAAACCAAGAATACACAGTAGAGAAAGGACAGTCTCTTTAATAAATGGTGTTGGAAAAATTGGATAGCAACATGCAAAAGAATAAAACTCAACCACTATCCCATACCATGCACAAAAATTAACTGAAAATGAATTAAAGACTTGAATAAAATTCCAAGAAGAAAACATAGATAGTAAGCTCCTTGACATAGGACTTAGAGATAATTTTTTGAATCTGGCTCCAAAAGCAAAAATAAATAAGTGGGATTATATCATACTAAAAGGCTGCACAGCAAGGGAATCTGTCCTTGAAATGAAAAGGCAACCAACTGAATGAGAGACATTTGTAAATCATATATATGATAAGGGGCTAATATCCAAAATATATAAAGAACTCATACAACTCAATAGCAAAACAACAAACAAGACGATTAAAAAATGGGCAGAAGATCTGAATAGATGTTTTCCAAAGAAGACAGGTAGATAGCCAACAAGCACATGAAAAGATGTTCAACATCATTAGTCATTAGGGAAATGCAAACCAAAACCACAGTAAGATACTTCATACCGGTCAGAATGGCGAGTATCAAGAAGACAAATAACAAGTGTTGGTGAGAATATGGAGAAAAGGGAACCCTTGTGCACTGTTGATGGAAAAGTAAATTGGTGTAGCCACTATGGAAAAAGGTATGGAGTTTCCTCAAAAAATTGAAAATAGAACTACCAGATGAGTCAACATTTCTACTTTCGAGTATTTATCTGAAGAAAACGAAAATACTAACTTGAGAAGATACATGCACCCCCCTGTTCATTGCAGCATTATTTACAATAGCCAAGATATGGAAAGAAGTGTCCATTGATGGATGAATGAATAAAGAAAATGTGGTATGCATACACAATGGAATTTTATTTACCCATAAAAGAGAATGAAATCTTGCAATTTGTGACAACATGGATGGACCTCAAGGACATTATGACTAAATGAATTAAGTCGGAGAAAAATAAATATTGTGTGAACTCTCTTATACGTGGAATCTCAAACAAACCAACAAACAAACCAAACTCATAGATACAGAGAACAGATTGGTTGTTGCCAGAGGTGGGGAATAGGGAGTAAGAGAAATGGGTAAAGGGTATATAAATTCTTTAAAATTAAAAAATAATTAAAGCCTCAGTTGGCGAGTAATTAGTTGCATTATATGTTCTTTAGAAATAAAACATTTAAAAAAGTAAATACTGGACCTATTACAGGATATATAGAGAGAAATTTCAGCTAAAACCTGGCACACTACCGTATCTATGTTTAGGCTGTACAAAGGCTTCTGCTTTTTATTTTAAATTTCCTACCTGCCCATATGTTTTTTTAAAAAAATCGGAGACACTTTAACAGGTAACATTTTTTAAAAAGTTATTTTAGGAAGAGATTCATTTTAGTTTATTTCATTTGGTAAATAATGTTAAAATGAGTCATATTTTGTTTGCAACTTTAGTTATTTTAATAATTTGAATGTAATTCTATTTAGCACTATTTACATGGTTGCTCATAATGTATATATCCTTGTTTAAAACTCATTATGTTTTTAATTGTTTTGTATTTGTCATTTCCACAGTTTTTTTCCCCACATGTGTTAAATCTGGAGGTTTTGCCAAGTGGAAAGCCAAACAAAGAGAATGAAGTATATTAATTACAGCAAGAGTAATTAATATGCATATCTGCACTGTATGCAATTATCTATGGGCTTTCAACATGGCCTTGAAAATTCTGCTATATATTTTTTAATAGATTCTTCCTACTTTCTGGGAAAATTATTTTATAACTTATTTTTCTTCTCACCTTCTACCTAACTTATATCTCTGCATTCTCTGCTCACATATAATTCATGGAGGAAAATAGAAAATAGTTGACTAGAACTAATTCCCTCATTTTCTGACCAGTAAGTAGATATATGCCTATGACCATTGTCACCATCTTATTTTCTTATATTAAAATGCAGGCTATGTCTTTCCTGCTATTAAAGGTCCATCCTTCCATTTATAAGTGGATCCTATACCCTCTCATCTACTTGGATATGTGACCCTCCTGGGAAGCCCCTCTCTTGCATCTTCCCCTAGGTTCTTACCCTTAATTTCCCCTGCCCAGAACACTGTTCTGCTTTTTAATTTTTTTTTTCGATGCCTCTCTTATTGAGTCCATTGATTTCACTTGAAATATTACTACTAAAAGAACTATTTAATTAATCTATTTAATTAAATATTGAAGTCTCTCTCCTTCTCCCCCTTTTTCCCTATTATTCTCCATCACAGCATCTTATTTTCCTCTTTGTTTGCATGCATCATTATATACTTGGTACTAATCTGTCTAGTTTTCCATTCTATAAAGTCTGTAAGGGCCGAGACCATATCAGTCTTTCTAGGTGTGTGAACTTGGGCAAGCCACTGAGCTTCAGTTGCCTCGTCTATAAAAACAGAATAGTTTAAAAAAACAGTCTTACAGTGTTGCTGTGAAGAATCAATGAGGTAATACCTACTATGTGTTTAGAATGTTGACTGGCATCTTTTATGTGTCCAATAAACCCTAGCTATTATGGCAGTCATGAAAATGTACGTCTTAGATTGCAGACTACAGAGCATCATTGACCCATAGCCTCAGCTGCTGTGCTCTGAAATGCATCCTTATGTTTGCCCTGAGGCTGCATCTCCCACAGCTTGTTCTCAGCCAGTGAGAAATGCGGTGGGGTCACTAAGATAGGCCCATTCTTGAGAAACATGGGAACACTCAGACTTTGTCGCCAGGACTCCCACCACCTTGCTGACTTGCCTTAGAATTCCAGTGCAGTCTAAAGTTTTTCCAAACACACTTCCTTCTTTCCCATTCTCCTTCAGAAGTGTCAGATCTGCATTACAGTCTGATGGCTTTCCCAGACTACTCTGGCTCCTTTTTCATGTTCGCTAGCTGGTATTTCTTGTGTGTCTAATCTAAAGGTTGTCATTGGCTTCTTGGAGGACCTGGACTCGCACAAGCAGTTCTGGGAGTGGTTTGAGAAACTCTGGCTGTGGTAGGATGAAGATTTGAAATTAGCTCACCTGGAGTGGGTCAAGAAGATGCTATTTTAGTCAATTGATGGGACATGTATAGTTCCTGGCATAAAATGACAGCTTAGTTGCTAAGTGTTTCACCAGTGGTGATCTGGGAAAATGTCCCTGGAAGGGAATGCTCTGGCAAGTGCAGTAATGCAGGTGTTTGAAATATATGGTGGAAACAATGCCAGTAAACACAGTTGGCCAGTTAATGGTAAGTTGCATAGATGACAATGACAGACGAAGGGCAATAAGTGACTAAGCATGATAACCAATGAGCTTTCATGGTAACTTATAAAGAAGGCCCTTATCTTCTGTAGTGGAACAGCAGATATATGGAGCAGCAGCCTGAAGATGTCATTGTTAGGGTTGCAGAGCTCCAGAGAAATCTGAATACTCAGCCCGTACAGGTCTGTTATGCAAAGGTCAAAGCTGTGGTGGGGAAAACCTAGTACTGTGAAAATGGAATGGCACATATGATTTATGTCTTTTGATGATACTGATTCTGTAGAACCCATAGACTCTTTGGGCTTGCAGAAGTGGTCTCCCTTCCCTAATAACAGCTAGAACTTTCCTATGCTGGATGATACTGAAGTCTTTCTTTCACAGGCTAACAGGTGCCTCCCTCAGAGGCTGTCTCACCTTCTGTCTTGGTTGCCAAGGTGCTAACTAGGATTATATCTCTGCATAACCAAGCTGGGTCTAATAAAGAAGGGAAAAGACAAAAGATTTGCAAAAATTCATAAGTGTGTGTCAGCAGGAGCCAGGGAAGTACACCAGGGATCAAGAGGGCTAGAATGTAAAACTAGATATATAGATAGGAAGAATTCATTGATTTGGGGGCACTTTCTTGGGATACAGGATTAAAATCCTAATAGGAAGCCCAGGGGAATAGCCCAAACTTGTTGCTAAAGTGACCCTCAGAAGCCTAGAAAAAGTTATGTGCAACATGTAGCAAAGTGGAAAGAAATCTTGAGTTGCCTTGGAAGATGATGAAAGAAGGAATAAAGGGTGTGAGGAAGTTGGGCATCCTGGGATGTATGTCTTATGTAAAGCTGGGGGACCCACCAGAGGACTATGTTCCACAGAAGGGCTCAGGGGAAATACCATTCACACAAGCCATCAGAAATAGACCAGAAAGAGGGGCATCAAGATCATGAAGAAATTCAGTGGTGGCTTTCCTTCTCAGTCCAGACTGACCATTGGGGAGACAGTCACTGAGGTAGGCTCATTAACCCCTTTGGGTTGATGGGGAGCAAAAGAAAGAGTCAGATGGTGGTGTTTAAACACTGAAAGTATCATGGCACTCCATTTAGAGTGCAGGCCTTTAGGGAGTCCTGGATAAAATCTAGTTCACAGTGTAACCACTAGGTCAGTGGACCCACTCAGTGATCATTCCCAGTTACCAAGTGTATATAATTGGAATTGGTATACTTGGCAGTTGGAACAAAACTAACATTTGGTCCTTGCTCTATGGAATAAAAGCTATCATAGTAGGTGTTGAAGGGAGATTTAGTGCCACTATTAAAGTTCTAACCATTGTACTTATGGTAGTCTTTATTATGTTTCTGTTTGTTTTGCCATATTTACCTTATCATATTTCCTTTTGTTTTCTGTTTAGTTTGGGATTATAGAAACCCCATCCTGCAGAGTAAGTATAGACTAACACAGACTTACCAAGTAGTAGTCTTGGGCATGGTTGCTCTGGCTGATGTAGTATCACCACTAGAAGCAGATAATTAAGATTTTAAGTACATGGTATGCAGCCAGTAATTTAGCATATTCATTCCTCTCAGTGCCCCTTAGAAAAGTAGATCAGAAACAGTTGTCTCTAAGATATGTTAACTTTCCTGCTTCTGTCATAGTATAGTCCAAAGAAATCTGAAATACATGAAATCACCCAGAATGTCACAAAGATGCGTTACAAAAATGCCAGTGTTCTGATTGGATGGGATGAGCAAGAGGTGGTTAGAATGCTGGTGAATTTGGTAAGACACCTATACTTCAAGGGTGGGAGATAAACTCTAGGCAGTTCCGGGGATCTGCTACTTCTGTAAAATTCATGGGTACAGTGGTCAGCAGTGTGTCAGGATATCTCCAAAATAAAAGACAAATTGCTGCATCTTGCATCCCCTACAACAGGAAAGAAAACATAGTTCCTTGGTAAATCTGTTTTGGCTTCTGGATGCACCATGTTCTACTCTTAAGCGTACTGCTTTAGTGTAATAGCAGGTGGTAACATGGGAGCTCTGCAGAAGTTCCAGGCTGCAGTGTTTCAGCCTGGACACTTGGGTCCTATAATCCTGCAGACTTTAAGGTGTTCAGGTGTCAGTATTGGGAAAAGAAGCAGTATAGAGATTATGACAAGGCCTGATGGGACAATTCAGCTGAGCGCTCCTGGAATCTGGAACACCATGCCATCTGTAGCAGAGATTATGTACTTTTGAGAAATAGCTCTTGACATGTTACTGGGCCTTAGTAGAGATGGAGTGCTTGACTTTTGAACAAACACGAAGTGACCAGGTGTCTGGAAATGCCCACTATAAGTTAGATTCTGTTAGAACTGCCAAAGTCAGATGTACTCAGCAGCACCCATACTAGATGAAAATGGGACATGGGGATCAAGCCCAAGCAGGACCAGATGTACAAGTAAGCTGCATTAGTAAGTAGCCGTAATCCCATGTCACCCATTGTGATTGATTGCACTGGTAGTCCTTTCCCAGTTCACACCTGTGTGACCACTTGTATAAATCCCAAAGGAGTGGGAAAAAGTCTGAACGAGGCACACCGTAGGGGCTTAATAGATAGTAAGTGAATGCAAGGAGTTGGTTAATCTGCTTTTGTGTGGGTACATAATTATCATTCCTGTTCTACAGATGAAGAAACTGAGGCCAAGTGAAGTAAAATTCATCACCTATAACTAATGAATAACGGGACTGGAAGACGGATGTCCTGCCTCATGCTATAATGTGCTTTCTATGACACCCTCCTGTTTTTCATTTTTACCGCAGGATGTTATCTTCATTTTGGAAGGAGAATCAGGTTCATTATTAGAAATTGAATTATAACACAGTTAATGTTCCACATTTAAAACATTTAAAATGCCATGCCCCATTTGCTAACCTAAAAACTGGTATCCACATATGTTGAGTCATTTTTTTCAATTACTTGCAAAAATGGATAGAGATTGGGAGGGGCTGTGAATTTATGCATACTAATGAAACCTTAAAATAAAATGTTTCCATGTGCAACTTCCAGTCTTGTTGGATAACTTTACTTGATTGAAAATTACTTGAGAAAGATGAAATCATAAATTACCTTGAATTTACTGAAAGCCTGTGAACCACCTATATTAGGTGTGAAGCTGATGAAGTTTCATCTTGAATGGAAATAAGTTGAGAAAACAACACGGCTAACATTTCAGATACATTTCCAGAAAGAAGGCTGACAGTATCAGCTCCATTGGGGCCAATCCTGAGCAACACTGACAATAACATTTCTGCTATCATTACAGTTGCCAAAGTTCCATTTAGCACTCACAATTTCTCCTGGTTCTGCTCATATTTCCCATTGTGCATATTCATTCTTTTTCTCCTAGTAATGACTCATTCATTGACTTATTCCTTCGTTGAACAAAACTTTACCTTATTATATGTTAGGCAGCATGCTCCTGTAGAATTGTTTCTACCTGCATTGCTGGTGAGCAACATATTGTTAAATTATGACAAGGCAGCATTTTGCAGATAAAGAAAATAAAGCAAGAGATGTTTAGTAACTTCTTCAGTGTCACACAGCAGGTGTTTGAAGGATTTGAGCTTCAGAGCAGGAAGTGTGGTTCTGGAACCCATGCTTTTAACCGCAGTGTTATTTCTCACAAAATTTATAGTGTTGTATCACTTCTCTGATTTAATCCCTGCTATGTTTCTGGGGGAAACATATAGAGTTCTGTCAGGAAAGTAGATCATAATGGCAAACAATAAGGAAGTCTTTTGGGGTCTATTACATTTTTCTGTGGGCCTGTGGCAATTTATCTCGGGCTTCCGAAAACTGCTTATTATTTTTAAAAATATATGTATATTTTTAATCACAAAGCATTTGAATAAATCTAATAGTTGTTATGGCTGAGTCAGCTGCCTTAGAATTTGATATTCTAGACATGAAAATTAAAGACATCTGTATATATGACTTAGTCATGCAAAGTCATATTATACTTAGTCATAAATTATAATTTAAATGGAAATATGAATGGACAGTGGCAAGGATATTTTGGGAAAAGATATAAATATAATGCAGTTGGGGTTGTATTTATAAGACTTTTTTTGTTATTTTTAAGATGTGGGTAATGATAAGCTCATTTTAGAATTCTTCAGGAATGTAGATGTAATATGACTAAGGTAAATGCTTAGCAATGAGACAGACCAGTTGCCTAATACTCAAAGAATGTGATGACTGAGGTTGACTTGGGAGGTCTACTGGATCGAACCCTACTATAATTTTGGAATGGTGTGCTGTTTCTCCTTAAAGTCACTGTAGTTTTATCACAACAGTATTTTTAAAATATGTGATATGTTTTGATGGATAGAGGGTCTTATATACTAGAAATTAAAATCTTCAAATGATTGAGCTGAAAGGGACCCTAGAGTGCATGCAATTAAAAATAACCAGATATTTATTTTTCTTATAAAGGCTTATAAAGGCAGAAATAATTCCATAGTCCAATCCAGTAAGAAGTTTTTACTGTTTTCTAATCACTATATTGGGTGTGCTTCTAACCTGTAACATCCTTTGAAATTAATTCAATAAACTGATTTTACTAAAATAAAAAATAAAAAGTCTGTCACAATTTGGACATCCTGGACTGGGAATCCTATATTATTTCCAACTGGTCCTGGGGTTTTGTTTCCCAGTTGTGTGCATTCATGGCCATCTGCTTCCATGGCACTGTGACAGCTCACACTCTTATTGGAGCCCTGACTTGCTTAGCTAAACAGGGGTTTCAAGTTGATATTCAAATAAAAATCTTTTCTCCTGAGCTCTGATCTATTAAATTACACCCTCCATTCATTTTATAGTAGGTAACAATACAGCACTTTAAAGCTCATCCATAATTCAGTTCATCCACAAGACCACGTTTTCATTAAACAAACTTTTATTTTAGAATTGATTTAGATTTACAGAAAAGTTACAAAGAGAGTACAGAGAGTTCCCATATACCTCACACCCAGTGTATCCTTGTATGGCATCTTACAGTGGTATGGTATTTGACACAATTACTGAACTGATATTGATACATCAGTATTAACTACAGTCCATACTTTATTCAGATTGGCTTACATTTTGCCTAGTATCTTTTTCTTTTCCAGGATCCTTACTCTTCTTGACTGTTACTATTTCCCAGACTTCCCTTGATTTTGGTGAAAAACTTGAGAGTTGAGGAGTGCTGATCAGGTATTTTGTAGAATGTCGTTAGATAAGATTTGTCTGATGATTTTATTGTGATTGAACTGGGGTTATGAGATTTTAGGAGGGAGACCACAGAGGTAAAGTGCCATTTTCATTAAGGCTACATCTGTCAATGTGATTGATTATTATTGGTGTTGTCTTTGATCACTTGGATGAGGTAGTGTTGGTCAGGTTTCTGTACTGAATAGTTAACTTTTAAAAATTTCTCCATTTGGTCTGTTTTCTTTGGAAGAAAGTCATTGAGAAGCCAGGACTTAAGAAGTAGAGATTTATCCTCCACTTCTGTGAGGATGAAGTATCTACCTAATTCATTCGGCATTGTTCTGCATGGGAAATTTGCCTGTTACCTCCCTTTATTCAATCATTTATATATCAGTATGGATTCATGAATATTTATTTTAGATTTTGGGCTAAAATCCAGTACTATTTTATTAATTTTTTTGTTCAAGTTACGCCAGTTTTGGCCATCAGGAATTCTTTCAGTTGCCTCCTACGTCCCTTTGACATTCCCCCTGCCATTGTGTGTGCGTGTGTGTGTGTGTGTGTGTGTGTACATATGTATGCATGCTAGGTAACACTTCCTTCCTCTCTGGCAGTACTATATACTCTAACCTCATTTTGTATATTTCCTACCCAGTGCTAGAATCAGACATTTTTTTCAAGCAACTCTGGTCTCTTCCCTTGGAAACTGGTGTTAGAAACCAAGATGTGGTACTAGTTATACTCATTGCTGCTGGGATGCCATTGCTTTTAGGCCCTTGCAGCTGACAGAGCAAAGAAAAAAGAATATAAAATAACCTGTGTGTATATACACATATCTATGCATTTCTATCTATATTTATATCAGTCTATCTATACCCTCCTCTATGTGTGTGTGTATATGTATGCATATGTATTTTTATATATATGTAAAATCTCCATATATATGTATATATCCATCTGTATCTATATTACGTTCAAATTGATGTCTCTAACTCTAATCCACTACCAAATGAATCATTCTAGCCTTTTCTTGCTTGTTTATCATTTCCCATTCCAACAGCGAGAAACCTGGCTCCTACCATATCCAGTTATTTTAGGTCCACTTTTCCTTTACCTCCTTCAGTGAGATTTTCTCATACCTTTGTAGTATAATTAGATCTTTTTTGTCACATTCTGTGATCCCCTGGCTTCCTAAATTTTTTGTTAATTTTTATTCATTAAGCTTCACTCTTTTTGCTTTGAAGTCCTTTGGGTTTGACAAATGTACGGTGTCATATATCCCCCATTACAATATCATAAAGAATATTATCCTTGCCCTAAAAGTCCCCTGTGCTTCACCTGTTCAACCTCCTCCATTTCCCAAGACTACTTTTCAAATTACTCCATCCAACTATCATTTTTCTCTTGAAATATTTTACATATAAAAGTGTTTTATGTCTCAATTTATATTATTTTATAGTTGATAATATAAAAGGTTGTAGGTCTGTGTATGTCTTGTGTGTGTGTGTGTGTGTGTGTGTGTGTGTGTAGATGCGTATCATTATCCAGTTCCTTGTTGTTTGATTATGTAGCCATGTATATTCATGTAAAAACCAACTAACTTTTGCACTGAGAAGCTAAATAGTGCTTACTGTGTTATATATGACACATATATAGACTAACTTCTTTTTTCATATTCTTTCCATTTTAATATCATGGCTTATATTATGAGAATTGAGTACATTGCACTGTCCCATTCAATTAATCGGTATTAAAGCCTCAGAAACTGGGGTGCCTCTGGCTCAGTTGGTTAAGCAACCGATTCTTGGTTTCACTCAGGTCATGATCTCATGGGTGGTGAGATCATCCCCACATGGAGCCCTGTGTCAGGCTCCACGCCCAGTAAGGGGTCTGCTTGAAGATTCTCTTCCTCTGCACCTCTCCCTGCTCTCTTTCTCTCTCCCCCCTAAAATAAATAAATCTTTTTTTTAAAAAAGCCTCACAAATTAAGAGAAATTAATGACACTAGATGACCAGATGGTTAGTGCTAGATGTTTGGTAGATGACTATTAGCTAAAAATATAGAGGAAACAAAAGAACAAAGCTGATTGGTTTATGTCCCTATATCAAATTTTCTATGTATTCTAATTTGGCTTTCCAAATACAACTTTTGAAACTTGAATCTCATTTATTTTTTGCACTGTTTTTTTTTTTAACTGACACCAACGAAATATGTCTGTTTATTGTAGAACAAATACAGTTTTCTTAAAATATTTTAAAAACATGCAAAAGTTCATGTTTTATAATGATATTAGAGTTTCTTTAGGTAGGAATTCTGCATTTCAGAGGATGCATATGTGATACAAACAGTGAACAATTGGGAACACTAGCTGATAATGATATGATCATTTCAGCAGTCTCTTTATGTAAGTTCTGGCAGAAGTGTAGTAATACATTAGTCATTTTCACAGAGAAGATACTGGTCCATGCCAGTCTCTTATTTGGGGTGCCATCTGCACCTTTTTTTGTCAGTAAATTCAAAAAGAAAATATATCCGTTGATGGATACTATTTCTATTTTTTAATCATTGTTTGAAGCAAACCATACCATTCTTAGAGTATAATGAGTACTACACATAACTAAAAATGCTTCTGGGCATACTTTATTAACTAGAATACCTGCCTCAAAATTGCTCCAATAAGTTTTAACATTTCCATTTAATTTAAATTGTTCACAATTTATTATCTCTAGAGCTCTTGGTTAAACATAAGAGGAGGGGCGCCTGGGTAGCGCAGTCGTTAAAGCGTCTGCCTTCGGCTCAGGGCGTGATCCTGGCGATCCGGGATCGAGCCCCACATCAGGCTCTTCCGCTATGAGCCTGCTTCTTCCTCTCCCACTCCCCCTGCTGTGTTCCCTCTCTCGCTGGCTGTCTCTCTGTCACATAAATAAATAAAATCTTTAAAAAAAATAAATAAATAAATAAACATAAGAGGAGACAATGAGTTCTACTTTTTGCTTCATTAATCATGGAACAACTCACTTGACCCTCATTGTTTCAGTTTCTTCATCTGTAAATGTGGTAGTAAGGACACACAGTATCTGAAAAGATGGGCTATATTTCTGTTAAGGTTAGCAAAAACTAAAGTTGATATCAATTTATAGGTTGCTGGTAACATTATAGAGGCAAACATTTCAAAGTTCGCTGACTCACTTTAAAATGCACAGCTTGATAATATAAATTATACACTTTATAAACTCTGACAACAGGGCTTATATTTTACTCATGCTTTGAATATAGTAAACACTCACTATATATTTGTTAGGCTGAATTGAAGCATGGATGGACTTGCTATAACGACTTAAGAGAAGCTTCTGAAATAGAGAGGGAAGTTCACACACATGCATTGGTGTAAAATAGGGTTTAGAAGAATAGTTTCTTACCGTTAGTATATTGGACAAGTAAGAAGGGGAGACTATTACTTACTCCCAGATTGATTTGAGGAATTTTATAATTTTGCTAAATTGGTTAGAGGTTATAACAGAGAAAAGGTCATTCAGAATAATGAGTATCATTTAAGTGACTACTACATAAATATCATTGAATTTTCCAAACTATACTAGTAAATAAAGAGAAATCTCATTTAATAATGACAACTAAAATCCGTTGAAAGCTTGCTTTGTGCGAGGTATGTTAAACATTTTACTCTTTTATCTTGTTTAATCTCCAGATAACTCTTTGAAATAAATACAGTTTTTAGTTCCATTTTACCAATGGGTGAACCAAGTCCTAATAAGTTTTTATACAATTATTTACTTTGCAGTGAATGGGTTTAAGAGATACATCTCATATATATTATAGGTCCCTGAGTAGCTTGCTAATATGTATTAAAAAAAACCCTTGTTTTGTTGCCTAAACCTATCAGTAAAAGGCCAGATATTTCGCCAGTGATTAAGAACAAATGAAATGTTGAGAAATGGTAATATCCTTTTAACTAACTACAGTTACAAAACATCTTAGATATTTTGGGTCATACAGCATGGCATTTGTAATCTTGTATTTAAGACCTAGTACCTTACTTAAAGGTAACTGTCTCGTTGCTTATGATTTCTCTAAGTATCTCAGGTGGCCAACTGCTGTCTCCAGTCTCTAGAATAAACTACTGAGAAAGAAATTAATTAAAGCTGGTTGCCCAAATGCTTGGAGAGTAGTTGTTTCTGTAGCCACCTGTATCAACAGCCACTCCTCCAGGCTGTTCAGATAATGGCCCCAGAACACCCTGGACTTGGTATGAAATCTCACAGTGGATTCATTTCAGTTATATTCTGTACAGTCTTATTAGTACATTTTAGTACATGTGGCTCTGTAAGTGGCAAATAGCATATATTGTTGGGTAGGCCACTGACCAGTGTGTTTTTCTTCTATTCAGTTGATACATAGCTATGGATTATTTATTGAAGGCAGATTAGTTTTCAAAAAACAAAACATAACATAACAAAATAAAGCCAAAATGGGTGAATAGAAGCAAAACAATTTTATTTAACTCATTCCTTTCCAAACTTTGTATTTTAGATGGATGTTCCTAAATTGGATTAGTATAGTAATACTACCAAACACTGGAAAAAGTTTCCCCAATCCAATTTTGTTTGAATTGAAAGAGTGCCCAAGACTTTGAGAAGAATTTTGAGAAGGTCAGGGTCAGTGGAAAAACGGAAGCAATTACTCTTCTCAGTTCTGAAAATGAGGTTTATAGGAGTGGAAGAAAGACTGACGTCTTCCAAATTAGACTGGATCCTGGGTAAATACTAGCGTGATTGTTAACAACCATCCCTTGTGTAATTATATCTCTAAACTAGATACATAGAGACATGGATGTAGATATAGGTATTTATCTAACAAGTAAACCCCAAAAGGCTCTATCTGATTCTAGAGACATACAATATGTAGGGTTTACCCTTTATTAAGTCAGAGGCAGGTACTGGCAGTGTTTCCTCCTCTAAAAATATCCTGGTACCCTCCTGACCAGACCCAGTGATATGAGTAAATAGTTGCTATGGCACTGGAGGTTATGCCTTCATTCTGTCATGGCCTCTCTCCCAAGTGGATTTCCAGTTGCTTAGAATCATGCAGAGATAACACACCTAGGGATACTTCAAATGCACTTCCATCTTTACTTCCCAAAAATAAGAGTTAAACCTGAGACAGTTACCCTCCCCTCTGAAATCCAAAGTCACTGGGGCGCCTGGGTGGCACAGCAGTTAAGCGTCTGCCTTCGGCTCAGGGCGTGATCCTGGCGTTATGGGATCGAGCCCCATATCAGGCTCCTCCGCTATGAGCCTGCTTCTTCCTCTCCCACTCCCCCTGCTTGTGTTCCCTCTCTCGCTGGCTGTCTCTATCTCTGTCAAATAAATAAATAAAATCTTTAAAAAAAAAAAGTCACAACAATTAATAAAATTATTATATATGGTATAATAGTATAGTAAAATGATCCATACTCAATATAAGCCACATTATGAGCCTAACAAATAATAAATATTCTAAATCTTTGTGGGATATTATTCTGTGATTTTATGCATCATGCAAACCACTCTAATTTCTTAAAGCTACTTGTTTGGATTCTAAAATCTTCTGTTGGTAACTTCTCAAAATTGCCATATAGTAAACACAAGGAGCAATAGGAAGTTTTTCTTCCAAGCTTTGTAGAAGAGCAAACATACATCTAAAAAGGCACTACATTGTAATCAAAGACCATTCTAAATTCCCCTTGTTAGTAGGTACATACATTTCTTGCCTAATGTTCAGTCCCACTAACTCCATACCCCTTCCTCCATTCAGATCCCCCTGCACAATTTCCCTGTAGCCCTGGAGAAAAGGCAACGCCTTTCCAATCTGATTCTCAAGTTAGGAATGTGTTTTGAAGTGCATAAGAGTTATCTTGTTTAATTGTGAATTTGACTAAGTAAGGTTTTCCTGTCATGAAAAAGCCTGTGTAATATCAAGTGCTTACCTGTCTTCTCAAATATCTATGCCACCCAATTTATTTAACCATTCTTTGGCTTTTGAACTGGATTTCTACC
Source organism: Ursus arctos (assembly GCF_023065955.2). NCBI lineage: Eukaryota > Metazoa > Chordata > Mammalia > Carnivora > Ursidae > Ursus > Ursus arctos. Next base: position 10,867,691 of record NW_026623053.1, on the reverse strand, counting down.
ATCACATATCTCTTCAGTCCTGATGACACAAAAAAACACAAGGAAGCCAAAGATATAGCAGAAAAGAGTGAGCTTTCAGAAGTATAGGCAAACCTCGGAGCCCCTTACTTTGATGTTTTGACAATCTGTCTTCCCAAGAGAGAAAAATTAAGTAGAAGAAAGATAGAAAGAAGAAAAAAAAATAAGGAAATAAAAAAGGAGAGGAACTTAACGGACTTCATACTGGTAGTCTATAAGTAATGCTTCATGAAATAATTAAATATTTTTTCCGAATGTATTTCATCATTTCTTAAATCAACAATAAAAGTCTTTTTATTAAGTCTAAGTCTAACTTAGTTTACTTCTGTTCAACTTGAAGTATGTAGTGGTTAGCTGTAGCATGAGAATAATTTTAGAGGAGAATGATGTTTGAAAAAATTCAAAAGACAAATCTAAATCTTATTCTGTACTTTTGAAGATCCCAAATATGTTCATTCAAGATGGTTTACTAACAGAATAATAGAATGACAAACTTTTCATCAATAAAAATGTCTAAGTTACATGTTATATCATTATTGATTAAATTGTAATCAAACCTGTCATTATTTGAAAATAATTTCCTCTGGTCTGTACATTTCATAAATCCTTTATATGATTTTTCAAGACTGAGGCTAGTTGTTTTTAGCTATGTGTCTCATGTTTTTCAGTGATCTTTTTTTTTTTTTAAATACAGAATGCTTCATGAATTTGTGTGTTATTCTTGCAAAGGAACCATGCTAATATTCTCTATATCATTCCAATTTTAGTATATATGCTGCTGAAATGAGCAGTTTTGGTGATAATGTTCAACACTTAAATTGAAAGTCAGAGGACTTTTTCAATGCATATGAATATGAGTCGAAATAAAATGATATGGGGCACTTGGGTGGCTCAGTCGGTTGAGCGTCTGCCTTCTGCTCAGGTCATGATCCCAGGACGCTGGGATCAAACCCTGCATCGGGCTCCCTGCTCAGTGGAGAGCCTGCTTCTCTTTCTCCTTCTGCTGCTTCCCCTGCCTGTGCTCGCTGTCTCTCTCTGTCAAATAAATAAATAAAATCTTTTTTTTTTTTAAAGAAAGAAAATGATATTGGGAAGTGTAAAGATTTGGTACATTAAGTAATGATGATGACTACTGGCTTATGAAAATTCGTACTACATTTTGTGTAACTATTTTATAGCTAGAAGCTTGAAAATTTGACTACCTACACAGTGGGAGAGTACAAATGAACACCTATGCAGATGTCTACTATAACAACAGAGCAACTAATATGCTATATGATAGAAAAAAGCAAAATGAAGTACTGGTTGTAAGTGGTGCTTGGTTTTGTTAAGCCAAGAGAGCACTATTATTGCAAGTCTGTGTCTAAGGCAAATTGTTTATTGTAATCATGTTCATAAGCTATCTTATGGCGGCCAGTCAAGGCCTGCCATTCACCTAAAGGATGCAGAAGCCTTGAAAATGTTAATTATCAGGTGATAGCATGATCCACACTGAAGAACCTTTAATTTAGAAGTCTCCACCATTTTCTTTGAAATGCTCTCACATGTTCATAAGAATAACAGCCATGGAACCGTGACAATGTCAAAAGTCAACCTGGTACACAAACTCCTTTGAAATCTTCAACTGTGTCATCGCATATGTCTGAATCAAAATCTAGTGATTATCTCATTGAAAATATTTCTAAAATATCAACAAAAAATAAACTTGACCTTCCATGATAGAAATCTGTTTCCTGAAGGTGTATGTTCTTTTAGCTGAAAGCACAATGTAATATTTGCCTTTTATTTAGGTAGGGTAAGTCCTATCTGTGATATTTTGGTAGGACCATGCATAGCTGTGATGCTTCATTATCCTATACAACTAAAATTCTTCAAATTGAAATTAATTACTGGATTTTAGTTCTTGCATATGCAGCCATCTTGGGAGAGGTAACAACATTAGACTGCTTTTGCCATCATTTGTTAGTGTGAATGAGTTTATCAGATCTTTCTTCACCAGCGCTTTAGACAAGACCTCCGGGAAGATGGGTTTAGAGACAGCATAACTACTTTAGAAAAGTATAAAACAGACTAGGAGGAGGATGCTAAAGTTTCCAGAACAAAGACAGAATAATATAAACTTCTGCTTATAATTTCCTTTCATTCTGGTGATCTACAGCAACGTCCTTAGTAAGAAAGCAATGACAGAACCAGCTGTTGACAGATTATTTTTCTACAATCCATATTAACTAAACACAAAATACTGACACGATATGTCTTCTACTTTAGAATGTGGGGAGAATTTTAAAATATTGGTAAATGACTTGTTGAAAAGGGAGAAAATTCAGATACATAATTTCTCATTTCTTCCCTTTGTTGGATTGACTTTCCAGGTAGGTGCTTTGGAAAGGACTAAGAAGTAAGTGGTATCATTACAAAAGAACATAGAAAAGCTGAGGAATAGCAATTCCTTTTTGAGGTCCTAGGAACAATTACATAGAGTCTTAATCAGGTCATTGGTGAATTTTTTTAATTAAAGTATTCTTAAGCTTATGGAATTTCTAGTTCATATTAGAATATACAAAATTAGTTTTTATACTTAGTTGGCCATATGCAGCCTTTTTAAAAGAGTAGTTGATACTCATTCTCTGAACTTTTCTACCTCCTGTTCTTTTTAATATGCTGTGTTCTGATTTCTTTCCTCATCACTCCACTGAAACCGCTCTCAGTAATGACGTGGTTGACTTCTGACCTGACAAATTCAACAGGAGCTTTCCAGTATTCCCTTTGTTCCATTTGATGCTGTTCATTCATCGTTTCTTGATATTTCTTCTTGCCGGTTCTGTGACTCTTTCTTGGTCCCATTTTCTCTTAGTGTTCTCACCACCTTAAAGTCTAAATCTCAGTCTCCTTCATGGAGAGTTCCTCCGTACACTCACTATACACGGGTGTACCTCAGAATTCCACTTTCTATTCTTCTCATTCTTTATACATTAGACGATCACACCCACTCACTCCTAAGATTACTTATCATCTATATTGATTGTTCCTAACAGTGAGGAACATAGAGTCTGCAATTTTAGCCCTTCCAAGTCCAGAGGTGAAGACTGTCTAGTGACTGGGACTGGGGACAATGGAAAATAGCACATCATCTCTGTATCTTATGAAAAGCCTTGCTTCAGACCATCATAACCTCTCACTGACTATGTGCCAGGCATTGTCAAGAGAAGTGTGTATGGAAAGTTATATAAAATAAATCAAAAGGTCATGATATTCTACTTGTCTACTATAAATCTACTCATAAGAGTGATTGAATAACCATTTGCTAATTGTTTGGGTCTACTAAATAGGTCATAGGAAGTTCATCTGGTCTAGCAACTTCCTAGTATTACTCAAGATTTAAGAAAAAAAAGACAAGAACAGATGCTGTTGTAGAGGTCATGCCAAGAAAATGTGAAGCTTTGAAGCTTTTCATTTCCTTGTAACTACCACCATTACCTCTTCAAATTTCAAATTGAATGTTTGTCAGTATTAAGGCAATGAGACAAGCTGTTCGTGCCACAAATTCATCATATTCTATAAGTATACATGACAAATGCATCTTAGTTAGAATGTTCTTTTTGGAGTAAAACCTTTAGGCAATTAGCTTAAAAGAAATTATTTCATTGGTAAGTGTATGAAACCCCTGCTTGTAGAATTCATAGAATGTGACCACCCAGATTGAATATTCAGTGATCTGTGGACCATTGTAGTACATGTAGTACATGTTTTCCCTAAGAATGATTATCCCAAGGGAATGGTTAATTTGGAAAAAGAAATAATAGAAGTTGAAAATATATACTTTCTCCTGGGGCCTAGAACTAAATAAAATAAGTAGTAATGCTGTTTTTATTTCAAAATATCAGGATGTAATTGGTTCTTAAACTTTCTCAAATATCCCTCTGTTCTTAGCCATGCTGTCTATGAGATGTACCTCCAGCAGCTATGCACTGTGTACTGGTATTTATCTGTGACTACCTAGACCAGACATGGTCAGAACAGTCAGTAGAGATTAAGTAATTAAAATAGAGAAGAAAAGACAAACAGGAGGTACAGACATTGTGTCCTAATGGCCTTTCTGTTGACTGTCCAGGTCTTCTAGAATGCCTGTATATCTTGCCTCCTATGTGTTCTTTAAGATAGTATTGCATCCTTTCAGTAAAATTCCTGTTTTGTTTGAACTAATTTGTATCGTGTATTTGTGTTTGTAGCCTACTCTTTGCCTGCCAAAAGAATCCCATTTCTTCAGGGAACAGCATGGTCTTTTTAGAACTTTCTGTTCTTTGTTTCTTAGTCTTACTCTATACTTAACATAGTTTCTGTGGAAGGTGCTATTTTTTCTATAAACCTTATGCAGTGACCGTAGTCAACTACTGCAGAGGTACTTGGCTAGGTCTAGACCAATCACAGCTCTTCCTTAGTATTTCTGGATCTGGAAGTAAGAAGAGCATTAGACCATATTTGAAATATAAAACTCAATAAATTCAAGCATTCTTCCAACTAATGCAAGTCTGCAATAAAAGACTATGAAGCCAAGGAGTAAAGCACAATGAGGGGAAAAACTGACGATGTCCATGGTGCTACTTCTTGCTGATCTTTAGACTAGTTGCACCTTTGACCTTTTTACCCTTTGTTTAAACCTTTCTGAGGTTTTCTGAGCCAATCATTCCCACATGTGCCTAAGCTTGTTTAAATTGGGTTTTGATTAGGGTTGCCAGATTTAACAAATAAAAATACAGGATGTCCAATTAGACTTGAATAACACATCTATAATCATGATATTTCCATATTTGGGATAAACTCACACTAAAAATGTATTCGTTGTTTATCTGCTACTCAGGTGTAACTGGACATCCTGTATATTTCCTGGAACCATTTGATCAGTTGTAACTTAACTAATCCAGTTGCTTTCTGGAACTTATAACTGAAGAGTCCTATTTCATATTGCACTTTAGCTATATGTCCCTATTT